>NC_089256.1:32073196-33505696 GCF_963930625.1 Muntiacus reevesi | reverse complement strand
GCAGTACAGTGTTATTTCTGAGTGATTTAAGAAAATGAAATGATAGGTATTGGAATTGCAGTCTTAAAGTAAACTTCACTGCAGATAGAGACCATTGAGACAAGGGGAAGTGAGCATGCCTAAATGATCCACTATTAACCTGAGTTTTAGCGACTTAAAGCATGTTCATTGTAGTAAAACAATTTTAAATGTTTGTTTAGTACAAATCACATAAAAAGAGAGAACTCAGTGATTTAAGAGACTTGATTTGATAATATGTCATACTTGCATTTAAAAAATCATTCTACGTAATATTTCTGAGGTCAGCTTCCTTGACTTTAGATTATTTCACAGGATGTTTGAGAAAAACCTGTAGAGGTTGGGAATAAAATTAAATGGATTAATTCTATGTTTTATGTAACAGTCTAGTTTCAAAAGGATATTAGAAAACTATTCATATTGAAATACTATATGGGAGAGGAAAGTCCAACTTGATGCATATTTGTTGAATAATTATAGTGTGATTAATAAATATTTTAAGCTTTTTCTCCTAGTCAGTTAACATCTGTGTTTTTGTTCATTTGTTTATCAAGGGACAAAAACCACTAAAATTAATAAGAACTAGTTTTTAGATAACTTTACTTTTAAATGTCTTATGACTAGTAGTGAACTTCACTGAATGGGAAAATGAAGAGATACCTGCTTTTGTTTTGATCAAACGGTACGAACTAGATATGGAAGAGAAATTTCCACTTAATACAAGTGTTTTAAAAATAACACATTCTTGGAAATGGTTAAAATTGATAACAAAAGTTACTCAAATTAATGCTGTTGGAAATAATTTTCAGTAGAATAATTGAAAAGTTTTTGAAAATTCCCTTCAGATTTATCTAAGAATTTATACTTCAAAGGGCCAAGAAAATTATTTTAAAAATATATATCTTATAGTTTCTCTAATGCACATATATCCTCTATTCTGTAAAACCTAATAAATGGATGGCTTTATTATTTTTCAGTGTAAATTAGCTTTATAATTTGAGCTTTAATCATAAAGTGACTTTTTTTTGCTATAGGGAGGAACAAATAGTATCAACATCCTGTACTGTTTTGCCTGCCATGTTTATGTCTAATGCATTTTCTTCCTGAACAGTAGCTACAAGAAGTCTAGAAAGATTGTTATTAAAAGCACCTTTTCAAGACGAATGTCAATTTACTGATAATGATTTTTATTAACATTTGTATTCATGTGCTTTCCGGATGGAGGATGCACAATGTTTTTTTGTTTTTGTCTTTTCCTTTTACAATACAAAACACTGCTTTTTGAAGTAAAAGCACTGTAGGAGAGAGTTGCTGACAACTTTGGAAACATTTTCAGAAAGAGAAATGCTTGCCATCAGGTACACTGGTTTCCTGCCACGTGAAATTCTACCATTCTGAGTTGGAACATGTCCTATGTAGAATTCTGCAGTTAGATGTTTTAAACCTCAGCCAACTAATTTTTTTAAACTGTTTCATATTTTGAAAGATTTGAAAGAAGTAAAGGAAAATTGGACAAGATTGTAAACGTGTCAGCCACATCCCTCATGTCTTGTTCTTCAGAGCAGAGTAAGGAAATAGGAGAATTGAAGTGTCGTAGACGTCTCATTGCACATATTGCAATAAACAGCTATAGAATTAGATCATGAAATCAGCTAACCTCATGTGCAATGATCAGGTAGTTACTATGGTAACATTTCCATTTGTGAATTTTTGTAGAGTTAAAATTTGTAGCCATCCCATCATACCACCATTGGCTTTTGATTTTTCATGTAAATAAATCACCGTGCTACCTGCATCAGCTGCAGCACTGAACTACCATCCCTATACCCTAGGCTAGGGAATCAAAAATAGGAAAATGAAAGAAATGAGAGCATTTTGCTAAAGTACATTTTAAGACTGTCCTGATGTTGTTGGTAAAATTTTAAGCATGTCTTAGGAGAAGTAAGAGTCTTGCCAGTTACTCTCTGAGATGCTTGGATTTTTATAAGTATATGATATGAAATTGGTTAGGCATGATAACAGTAGGAGGTAAGGAGGGCTTTAATTTATCAGCTAAGTGGGTGCTAAGTAACCAGAACAGAAGTAATGACCCTTCTGAGGCTAAGAAGATTCATTTTGAGAACAGTCCCCTTTTATTTTAACCTTATTAACTGTTTGAAATTTGTTCTGTGTTCATATACTCAAAAGTTGCCCTGCTTATTTCACTTCTGATTATAAAATCAGACTCTAATATCTTAGATTAACTTGGATTAAAGTAGGCTATAATGTTCCCTTGTATCAATTACTGTATTCCAGTAAAGATTCCTACTGTTTTTGTTTTGTTTTGCTTCCCAAAGCCCCCTGCTGCTGTTGATTACACCTAGATCTGCTACTGATTGGAACTGTTAAAAGGCAAAGACAGTGTGGCTGGTTGCTGAATCATTTAATTGTAGGACTAATAAGAGATGTTCTGTCTGGGGCCTGAAAGAAATAGTAGCATTCAAGTAGTATGTTTAAGGGGCCAAGAATAGTCTTTAATAATTTTTGAAGGTGTGAAATTTATTTACCTACTGAATTTATTTACTTGTAACATAATAGAGGTTTATCGGCAGCCTGGTTGGATTCTTAAACCCTGTAAGTGAACCCTGAGAGGAAGGGAGAAAGGAGCATAGATGCTAGAGAAAAATTTGTACAAACAGTTATTTTTCTCTGACAATTGAATGCTGTTTGTTTTTTATAAAGATGAAACAAATGGATAGCTGAAACAAATGGATAGCAGTTCAGCAGTTGAGACATTTGGTAATACAATGACAGGAAATTCAAAGTTAAGTTTGTAATTGCGGCCATGTTTGTAATCCTGATGCACAATGTAAAGTGAAGGTTATGTAAGATACAAGCCCCTCAGGAGAAGTTTACATACAAGTTTTGGAATTCCATTTCCATGATAGCTGAGGGCATTTTATGAGGTGTCCGCAGATCAAGAACACCAGTCACTTTGTACCCTCACTGCTTCAAAATTTGAGATAGTTAGTCCTTTGCTCTCCTTACTGAGGGGTTATTTGAAGAGAATAGGCATGCACAAGTGTGTTACATGATACTTTATTCTGTTACTGCCCCTCTTGTTCATAATAAGTGATTGCTTGTTCTTTTAAACACATTTCAGGTTTCTAGGTGCAGACTGAATCAATGGTTTTAAGTAGCTTGTCTAAGGTTGCGTCTGTTGGGAGGTGTGATTGACTATAACTTGAAATGAGAAAAAGCAAATGTTCTTGTATGATATTTATGGAAACATTTTCCTCAGGGAAATTGCGTGAAGGGTGCTGTCAGGAAGGACACTGCCTGTCGGGCTGATGCTGGGCTGGAGGGGCCGGTCAGAAGGCGCTGTGTTTGACAGTAGGAAGGAAGCAGAATTCAGTGCTGGTGTCTCTTTCCTCTTCTTGGTGACTTATTGAATCGGTAAACTCTGAATAGAACTGCTGAAATCTAATTAATGAATCATGAACATTTATGTCAGCTCAAGTGATAATATTAATCATTTTTGTGATCTCAACATGTGACACGGTACTTTGTCACGGTAGTCATTCAACTTCTAAAGCGAAAAAAACAAGAAATAATCCGAAAGCATTTGTATTGGTCTGCTGGGACCGCCATGACACGGTGTCACAAAGCGTGTGGAACTGTCTCCCAGTTCTGGAGGCGAGAGGTCAGAGGTCAAGCTGTCATTAGCAGCACGGGCTCTTGCGAGGGCTCTGGGGGGGTCTGCTCCGGCCTCTCTCCTCGGATTGTGGATGACCACCTTCTTCCTGTGTCTTCACATAGTCCTCCCTCTTCCTGGGGCTGAGTTTCCTCTTTCCATAAGAACTCCAGTGGTATTACCTGGAGCCACCTTGATCACATCCTTTTTACTCTGTCACCAAACAAGGCCACACCTGAGGCCCTGGGGTTAGGATTTAAACATGTAAGTGTTGATGGGTCCTAATGCAACCCATAACACCTATGTCTGAAGTTGATAGCGTTTAACTGCCAGTGGCTAATGACACATACTGACTAATCAAAAAACAGATGTAGTCACAAGTGAAAATAAATATGTCGGGTAGGGACGCACAGTTATATGTCCCTGTCTAGTTACCATGTGACGTAATTTTCACCTCAGTATATTTTATTATTTTTTTTTTTGTTATTTTTCACTTCATATTTTCAGTCATTGTACTGGTTTCCATCTGTGGCAGAAATGGAGATGAAAGGCTGAGTTTCAAAAGTGCAGGAGAACTAAACTCCTTGTCACTCCTTTCCCCTTGCTTAGGATACTCTCAATAATCATCCACCCTCACAATCCAGACTTCTCAAGTTTTAAGAAAACAAGCATTAGTTTTGAAATATTATTGACAATAACTAGATTATAATGTTGCACCAGGAGGGCGTTTACACATAACTTTGAATAGGTAGTCATTTATCTAAAAGAGAGATTGTCAAGATATGGTCCCTGGACCAGCAGCTCAGCCTTAGGTATTAACAAGGAATTTTGAGGTAGAGTCCAGGGATCTTTGTTTAATGAGACCTTGGGTGATTCTGCTATACACCAACATTTGAGGACCACTGGGCTGAATATAGGAATAATATCTAATTTTATCATTGTTTTTAGAGAGCTTAGAGGTTTTTTTTTCCCACTGTTATTTTGGTTATATTATCTGATACTGAGATTTTGATTAAGAATATCATTCAAAATTATTACATTGTTTTTGTGGGAAACCATTCATCTCTGTTGTTGGTTTAGAAATGTTTTATGTTTGCAAAAGCAAATTCAGCTCTCTTTAAATATATATATGTGTGTGTGTATGCATGTATACATGTACGTGTGTTCCTCTCTCTCTTTTTCTCCTTCTACAGGTAGTAACATTGGACCTTGCTATTTTTACTTATAACTTGGAAGTCTTTCTATATCAATATATCCTTCTTTTGTCCTCCACTTTTTTAATAGCTATATAGTAATACCACTGGATGCCTTCACAGTAACTTATTTAACAGGTCCCCTTTTGATGGACCTTTATGTTGGTTTCACCATTTTGCTATTTTAAAAATTCTGTGAGAAATATTATTGTGTGTTTAAGTTACAGCTATATATTTTCCCACATATTGAAGTATATTCACAGAATAATTTCCTAAGAATTAATTTCAAGGTCAGAGAGTATGTATGTGTATATATATATATACACTCATAATTTTGATAGCTATTTCCAAATTGCCCTCTATGGTGGTTATACCAGTGCTATACCTCCTTTATCAGATAGAAGCTATTACTTCAAAAATGTGTTTTTAAGATGCAGCAGTGTTACATAACAGTTATATTTTTGAAGGAGACAAATCTATGTTATGCTGAAAAAATACCCCAAAAACTTAAAGGTAGTTTTTAACAAACGGTATATAAGACTACTTCACTTTTACATACAAGTTAAAATATGTTTTAGAAACGTCTTATTGCATAAATTGAAGAGAGGATTGATGATTGTCTCCTCTAATCTGAAGTAAATCTACAGTTAGTGATTCATTAAAAAGTAATTTTTATGTATCTAGAAAAACATATCTCTGAAATAGTTTCGGTGTACTGTCAGGAGTACTTGGACAATTTTTAAATGTGGGAATTATTTGAGATACTACATTTGTAGTTGCTTATAATTTTATGACTTTTTTTTTTTTGGTATCTAGCATAGTTCTTAATTAAAACTCTTTTCAGTTTTTTTTCATTTACTCAGTATCATTGGTTTATATTGTGTTAATCATTTCACAATCTAAAATGAGGCAGTGAGTGAGACACAGAGCCCTGGGTTTTTGGTGATGTTTTTAAAAACATTCTATACTTCCCCACCCGCCCCCCCTTTTAACACTCTCTTAACTTAAAACTACTAAACAGATTTTTATTTTAATCATTGGAACAAAAAATGTTCTCTTGGGCTGATACCAGTACTTTCTATGCCAAGTTACAGACCGGAATCTATTTTTATAGGCCAAGATACAAACCTCTGAAAACCAGAGTTTATAATGGAAACACTGACAGGCCCTTATATCACAGCACACATGGCGCTGCTGAAATCATAAGGTATGAGGCACGAGATTTCACATGCAGGGTGAACATTGGATTTTAGCAATTGTGTTGTCAAACGCCTTTCAGCTAGGGTGTAGTAAGTGTCACGTGCAAATGTAGCCAGGCCGGGGGCCATGGGAGCGTGGTGTGTGGGCCAGTTCCTGCCCTCTGCACGCTTGTACCCAGGTCCACAGACATTGGAGAAGCAATGATACCACTTGTCTGGAGATGGCCTTGTGAGCGGATATGGTTGGGGAGAAATGCGTGAACTTCCTGATGTGTAGATTTAATTCATGGCTCAGCCCTGAAAGTCTTGCATGTTTTTGCATGTAGGTTACTACACATGTTTCTGGGTATTATTGCAAAGCAGGAAGATCAGATCAATTACATCTTTATTATAATACCATCTTTGAAGAAAGCTTAAATGTCATGCTCTTACACAGCCAGGCAAGTTTGATACTCAGTAGTTGAATTGGAAACTTAACTGTTTATGTCTTCTTTGAGGGATTCTTTTTAGGTAAAAAAAAAATGAAAATAGGCTTTTACGAAAACCACGTTTGATTACTCAACTTTATTTGATTAAACAAAAATCATTAAAACAACTACCATTTTTTAAATTACTATGTTGAGACTAGTTCTTCTACCATTAGTTAGTGATTGCCATCAGTTAACACAGAATGAATGACCCTACAGTGTAATAATTACTTTAAAGGGAGAGCTCAGAACATGTCAGATGCTGGGACGTAGTGAAAAGGGTTTGAGCTCTACAGATCATTTGAATGTTCATGAAGGGCTGATCTCGCGCTTGTAACACCAGCCTTGTCTACTCTCTTCCTTTCCTTTATCTTGTTAAACGCGGGAGAGATTTGGAGGTGTTATGTCAGATACGACATCTCAGAAGCATCCTGAAGTGTTAGAGAAAACCAGTGTCTTGTGGGAAGATAATGAAGTGATAGTTTGTTGCTACAGGTTTTGCAAGTACTGCCAGAAGGAAGGGGTAAGGGGAAGATGTTAATTTGAATCTGAATCAGATTTTCTATTCTAGTTAAATTTTCCTTAGCTATTGACCTATATCCATATACATTTATTAAGGTTTAGATAGGATACATGTTTCTGTCCTAAGAGATATCTCTTATGCGTCAAGTTGGCTTTCCATTAATGAGAATGTGGACATTTTTGAGTAATTTCACCTAGAGTGTTAGAAATAATGCTTTAATATCCTGAAAAATGGAAAAGGTCTAAAGTACGCCGTTTAATTCTGTGGACTGGTACCAATTCTAGAATTAAGGAGCTTTCATTTCCATCTTCCACTTTCTTGCTGTTTCTTTAGGGACGAGAGTCTGTATACTAGCCTCTGCTTCCCCTCTCTACTGCTCTGGAAAACTTCACCATGGGTTTAAGGAAAATACAGTGTTGATCTTGGTTATCTAGGCAAAAGTTAGTATTGTACTTTACAAGTTCCATTTTATAAGGGCACTTCACTGTGAAGTAAAATGAAGAGTGGTGTGTGTGTGTGTGGGTGGGTGTTTGTGTGCATGCGTGTGCGTGTGTGTTATGGTGGCGGAAAGACAGAAACACACATTCCTGAGTTCCTAGATTTATAGATTTATCTGCTTTATAAATTGTTCTGGAAACGAAAGTACAATTATATAAGCATAATACTATATGAGACCAAAATCCAGAAGCATTTCTAGAGCCGACTAAAATATTTTTGTCATTTACATTCATAGCTGAGAGGGCTGATAACCCTTAAGGGCCTGCTGGCATATTAGATAATATACAAGCTCTCTGCCATACTGACACTATTAATAAATTTATTCAATCCACACGTACCATTAGCAGTTTCTGACTAAAATCTTTTTTAGTAAGGGCAGTATTTTCCATCAGTGAAGGAAGAGCCTTAGTTGTGCGTTGCCTTTATGCCTCATGAAGCCGAGGTGGGGTGAGGTGGTGTCAGGATTTTCCTTTCCCAGCCCATCCGTGTGTTTTTCCCCTTCTTTAGTATTCTTACTTGGACTTGATATGCCAGACACTGGGCTAGGAGCTCATGACCTTCAACAGTTGTTATTTACTCAAAAACAGCTCAAGGCCTTGGATTTAATTTTTGATATTTATACTTTTAAATTTGCTTTCAAGCTTTGGTATTTTGCTTTCTTTACATATTGACCTTAATAGGTCAGATAAGCTAGTGCTGTGTCTTAAATATGTTATCTTTTAATTGTAAGGAAAAAACAGATTTAGGTATTATTGGAATGTAGAAAATAAGCTTACTTCAGAAAAAAATTGAGTATGTTTTTGAACTTAGGTAAATAATTGGTTGAGACTTTTGTTCACTTGGTTTCCAAGAAAATACAGGTATTCCAAGTAAGAGATTTGGCTGATGCGTGATATTTTATGCCAGATATTGAAATATGCAAGAATACCTTGGGGAACTAGGAATGGAAGGCTGTGAGAGGAAGCGTTAATTCCCAAGCTTGTTCCTTTTAAAATATTGTACTTCTTTTCTCGCTCCTTTAATCTAAATTGCCACCATTTCCTCTAAAGAGAGAGAAGTGAGCTCTAGTTTCTTGGCTGTTGCTGATGAGCTTAGTTACAGCCATCCACCCGAAGGAGCTCCTGTGACTGTATTTTGAGTCTGAGATACAGTGCGTATTCATACACTTGCTCCTGGTGAGTTATGTACTCTCCGGGTTGCGGTCTGCTAAGACTATAGGTCCTCACATCAGCTGCCAGCTCCCACATAAACTCCACGTCCTTCCCCGTCACTTTGTCGCCTCATCTTCTTTACGTTTTCCTCATAGCACGACCCTACTGACATGTGAGCTGTATCTAATCCATGATTCAGTGTTTGTCTTCACCTGGAATATAAGTTCTCTGTAGACAGAGACCTCTGCTGTCTTGTTTACCAGAAACTGGTTGTCTCCTAGCCCTGCCTCTGCCACTCGCGAGGATTCAACAGGTATTTATTCAGTTGAATGTGTGTCACACCTTTGCTGACCCTGCTTCCTCCAGTTTCTGCTTACTGCCTCCTCTCCTTTCGCGAGAGACACGTTGGGAAGACGTGACGTGAAATCTGTGTTCATATGTGAGGTAGTGAATGAACCTAAAGAGACACTCAAAGGATTTATGTTTTTGAGCTCTAAGTGCCGTCCTGTTTCCTACCTTGTTCTGATCCCTAACTGGGTAAGTGTGTCCAGTGACTGAGTGATAGTGATGGTAATTACAGAAGTACCGAGTGCTGGCCACGAATGCTTCAAGTGTTGTCAGTCCTCCAGGATCATTCGTTTCATCCTCACGAAGCCTGTGAGGTGTGTATTTCCCACTTTCACACTGAGGGTACCAGGGCAGGGAGAGTCTAACCAGCATGCCTAAGGTCAGGTAATTAGGACAGGCTTTTCCTCAGTTTGAGCCTGGAAATGTGACTTGGTCCTGGTGTCAGCAACAGTAGAGGGAAGGCCTCCCTTTGCAGGAGTGGTAAAGTGAGTGCTGGTATGTGTTGAGGGGCTCTTCTTTTCCTTTCATTCTCTTGGAAGAAAGAAACCTTCTGTTTTGCTTACTATATATTTTTTTATTTGAAGTACAAATATGGGGTTGACTTTAACATGATCTGATTTCTGAATTTATCCAATTCAGAAGTTTAAAATTGAATAAAAAGGAGTTAAGAAACATTTCAGAGAGAATTGAACATTTGAGATGAACTTTGAGAAGTGATTAGTGGCATCTGGTCTGATGAATATTTATTCATTAATTTGACAATATGTACTGTCTGTTCTTTGTTAGGTCATGAGAATAGAGGAGTGAAAAAGAAAAAGAAAGGTTTCAGAGAGAGAGCAATGGATTGGGATAGGTTTCCCTGACCAAGGCTAGTGGCCCAAAGAAATAGAGAGAGGAAGGAAAACCCTGGATATCTTTAGAGGATGAAAAGACATGAAGATTAGAGGTAGATATGGATAGGTCAGGAAAGGTATGGAGAAGAGTTCAGTTCAGTTCTGTTCAGTCACCTCAGTCGTGTCCGACTCTTTGTGGCCCCATGAATCGCAGCATGCCAGGCCTCCCTGTCCATCACCAACTCCCGGAGTTTACTCAAATTCACGCCCATTGAATCGGTGATGCCATCCAGCCATCTCATTCTCTGTCGTCCCCTTCTCCTCCTGCCCCCAATCCCTCCCAGCATCAAGGTCTTTTCCAATGAGTCAACTCTTCGCATGAGGTGGCCAAAGTATTGGAGTTTCAGCTTCAGGATCAGTCCTTCCAATGAACACCCAGGACTGATCTCCTTCAGGATGGACTGGTTGGATCTCCTTGCAGTCCAAGGGACTCTCAAGAGTCTTCTCCAACACCACAGTTCAAAAGCATCAATTTTTCGGCGCTCAGCTTTCTTCACAGTCCAACTCTCACATCCATATATGACCACTGGAAAAACCATAGCCTTGACTAGACGGACCTTTGTTGGCAAAGTAATGTCTCTGCTTTTAAATATGCTATCTAGGTTGGTCATAACTTTCCTTCCCAGGAGTAAGCGTCTTTTAATTTCATGGCTGCAGTCACCATCTGCAGTGATTTGGGAGCCCCCAAAAATAAAGTCTGACACTGTTTCCACTGTTTTCTCATCTATTTCCCATGAAGTGATCAGACCAGATGCCATGATGTTAGTTTTCTGAATGTTGAGTTTAAGCCAACTTTTTCACTCTGCTCTTTCACTTTCATCAAGAGGCGTTTTAGTTCATCTTCACTTTCTGCTAAAAGGGTGGCGTCATCTGCATATCTGAGGTTATTGATATTTCTCCCGGCAAGTTGTCGTTAGGTGTATTTGTATTTCAGTAGACATTATGCAACCACAGACATTACCTTATTGAAGTAATATGAAATATAAAGTGGTTATGGGTCGAAAGAATAGGATTTTATTAATAGCTCTGCTTCCCAGTTGTATGAATTTGAATGAGTCATTTTAATGTTTTCATAAGCAAATATTTCTTATAAGATATGTCCTCATGTTATAATTTTTTAAAGCATACACAGGGCTCTAAACTGAAAAATCTTTCCTCAAACATAGTGAGCTTATATTTATATATATTTTCAAAATAAGGAGTCATGCTGTATATATTCTGCTGCTTGCTGACTTCAGTATCCTTTATATATTTTCTTTATCAGTGAATTTATACTCTTAATTCTTATGTGTTATTCCATTTCTGGGTTACCAAAATTTATAAAACCAATTCTTTATCGATGGATAATTAGGTTGTTTATAGTTTTTGGGTATTACAGTCAACATCTTTCTGCATGGATTTGACTGGAGGGCATGTCAGTAGGATAAATTCGTCACAGTAGCATTGCTGAACCAAAGGGCATACACACTTATAATTTTGATAGTTGTTGCCAGATTGCTTTTCAGAAATTTGTGCTTCTATAATCAAGTTAATCAAAATCAAAATGCATATTTCTCCACATCCTTATCAACACTAGGTATTATCCACCTTTTTTTATTTGGCAAATTTGATGAGAATTGCATCTAATTTTTTTAGTTGACATTTCTTTAATTATGAGTGAGGTTGCACATTATTTTATGTTATATGCACACACATTCAGATACACAGTAACATTTCATTTTGCTGGAACTTCTTAATGCTCACTTTTACTCGTTCATTTAACTCTTCCAGTTTTTTCTCATACTTTTTTTAAAAAGAGGACAGTTACCCTTCTTCCTCAGTAAATGGTTGAGATGATCAAGTAAGTTAGTGTTTGTCAACCACGTTTTTTTATTATTGCTTCCCTAAAAACACTTTTAAACAATGTTCCCCTAATCCTCTCCCTTTCCCAGTGATGTTTTAATACCACAGATGTACACGGATACACTGTGTATCTCTTTATCTTCTGTGGTCTCTTGGTGGGCCATAAGCCATTGTAATGTCTAAGATTTCTCTCCAGCCCTACCCCAATAGCCAATTTTCATCCCCTCAAGGACAGTATCACTCCTGTTGAGATCATATGGTACATGTAAAGTTTTTGTAAAGTGCAAAGTGCTATTTAAATATAAAGCTTTATTGTTAATAAATTGCATTTCATGTGATATAATACTCCATGTCTGTTTTCCAGCTGCCTTTTCCTCATTGCAGATTCCCCTTTTGTGGCCCTCGGCATTTATTATTTTTCTGTTCATTTGCTGCATCTGGGACAGTCTTTGTTGTGCTGACCTCTCCTCAGCTCTCCCTGCCTATCATCAAGATGTTACTCTTCTTTGAGAGCCTGTCCTGGATAAGTTCACTTTCTCCATGAAGTCTTTTTAGTCCCTTGTAATTATCCCTTGGCTTCACAGAGTTAGAGCTCTTTTAATACATCTCCTCTGCTGTGACATTCTGTCTTTTTTTACAGGTCTGTCTGTCTCCTCCTGATAGATTGTTAGTGTCAGAATAGCAGTGATGTTGCCTCTTTTCATCCTTTATTCCCATATGTTCTTTTCCTGGTGCCATTGTACATGGTGGGAAGACAGGAGGGATGTCTTGCAATGGATTCCTAAAGACGTTTGAATTCATGTCCCAGCCACTCAGTGTGTGACCTTGGGCTGAGATCTTTAACCTGCGAGCCTCAGTATCCACCTGTACAGTAATGCCATCTTTTTGATAAGATTGCTGAAAAGATTGAAAGGCATAATAACATAAAGCACAGTGCCTGGCATTTAGTTAAGCTTTCTGTTAAATATTAGTAATCTGCAAATATTTCTTAGCACAGAAAAAGGCGTTGAATGGAGTATTATCATAATCATTTTTGTTTCTTTCTTATTTGGGAACATAATCTATTGTTCATTGTACACAGAGAAAATGTGGTTTTCTTTAAATCATTTTTTTTTTTTAAAGAATGTGTCCCACAATATAATTCAGTATATGGGTATCATTTAAAGTGCACCTGAATAATAATATATTATGCATTATTCTTTTGTCTTTCAGTACAGTGTTAGGATTATTAAATAGCCATGATTAAAAGAAAAATCCTATAAATCACTGAGCAAAAGACAACCCAGTTGAAAACTGGGCAAAAGATATGATAGCACTCTGATAAAGAGACCCAAATGGCCAGTAAAGAGATGTGAATGCTTAATTTTATTTGACAAGTTGACTGGGCCATGGGGTGCCCAGGTGTTTGCTCAGACATTATTTTGGGTGTTTTGGTGGGGGTGTTTTGGATGAAATTAATATTTAAATAGACAGAAAGCAGATTGCCCTCTATAATGTAGGTGAGCCTCATCCAATCAGTCGAAGGCCTGGAGAGAACATAAAGCTGACCTTTCTAATGAGCAAGAAGAATTCTGTAGTGCAATGATTTGGAGTTCATATACAACATCCCTTCCTGCCTTCAAACTGAAATGTTATCTCCTCCTGTCTGAGAGGCTAGACCATTGACTCTTCCCGAATCATCCACTTGCTTTCCCATTTTGATCATTGAACTTTCTAGTTTCCATTAATCATGAGAGCCAGTTTCTTTATAATAAATCTCTCTGTCTCTCTCTGTGTGTGTGTGTGTGTGTGTGTGTGTGTGTGTGTATGTAAAAGAGATACTCAGTGACACTCATTTATTTAAGATTTTGGCCATACTGCACAGCTTATGGGATCTTAGTTCCCCAACTAGGGATTGAACCCAGGCCCTTGCCAGTAAACTGCTGGACTGACAGGGAATTCCCCATCTATGTACGTCCTTATTTATGTGGGGCGGGGTGGGGGAAAGTTGGGAGAGGCAGAAGAGGGAGGAAGAGGGAAGAGCAGGGAAAGAAAGTTTCCTATTTGTTCTGTTTCTTTAGAGTACCCTGACTAATACAGCAGATAGAAAGTCTTTCTATCAGATAGTCAAGGTGATGCTAATTAAAACCACAGTGTGATACCACTTCATATCGTTCAGACTGACAAAAAAAGGAAAGGCTTGTGATACTAATACAGAATTTCCCATATCAAACATAATTTGGTACAGTGACTTTGGATCAGAGTTTGACAATATTTTATTAGATGAGCTAAGGATTTGATCCAGCAATTTCACTTATAAAATGTCATTTTACAAGTTTTAAAGTCTACTGAAATTACTAGATTTGTTATCAAAATATGAGTACATTAAATGTTGAAATTTATTTTAAAATTTAGTTTTTTGTTAACATGCTTCCCAGGTTGGCGCTGGTGGTAAAGAATTTCCCTGCCAATGAAGTAGATTCAGGAGATGCAGGTTTGACCCCTGGGTTGGGAAGATCCCCTGGAGGAGGAAATGGCAACTCCAGTATTCTTGCCTGGAAAATCCTATAGAGAGAGGAGCCTGGTGGGTTCCTATGTCTATAGGGTTCATGGGGCTGCAGAGTCAGACACAACTGAGCACAAGCATGAATTTATGAATAACATGCTTCTAATGGAGGTTGTTTCACGATTGCTTTTTATATTTGACTGTGTATGCAACTGTAGATACATATATGTGCCCTGCCATACGGATTCAGAATTGCTACTTTGTGCAGACTTTAGAGTACTTAATAAAATTATTAGTGAAATGACGTGGTTTAAAGAAACATATCAAGAATTTCAGTCACCAAGTGCAATATGAAATTTTAGTAGTAATATTTTTGTACTCTTCTTTTTTTGTTGCTACGTCTCTTCTGTCAGTAAATCACTAGAAAGATTCTGTAAGGTATAATGTTGGTGTTTCAAAGGATGTTACTGTTGCTTTAGCTGCTGAGTTGTGCCCAACTAGCCCACCAGGCTCCTCTATCCTTGGAATTTCCCAGACGAGTACTGGAGTGGGTTGCCACTTCGTTCTCCAGGGGATCTTCCCGACCCAGGGATTGAACCTGTGTCTCCTGCATTGTCAGGCAGATTCTTTACCATTAAGCCGCCTGGAAAGCTCCTCCAAGGGATGTATGTGCTACATATAAATCAGTTCAGTTCAGTTCAGTTCAGCCACCTCAGTCGTGTCCGACTCTTTGCAACCCCATGAACCGCAGCACGCCAGGCCTCCTTATCCATCACCAACTCCCGGAGTCCACCCAAACCCATGTCCATTGAGTCGGTGATGCCATCCAACCATCTCATCCTCTGTCGTCCCCTTCTCCTTCTGCCCCCAATCCCTCCCAGCATCAAGGTCTTTTCCAATGAGTCAACTCTTCGCGTGAGGTGGCCAAAGTACTGGAGTTTCAGCTTCAGGATCAGTCCTTCCAATGAACACCCAGGACTGATCTCCTTCAGGATGGACTGGTTGGATCTCCTTGCAGTCCAGGGGACTCTCAAGAGTCTTCTCCAACACCACAGTTCAAAAGCATCAATTCTTCTGTGCTCAGCTTTCTTTATTGTCCAACTCTCACATCCATATATGACCACTGGAAAAACCATGGCCTTGACTAGACGGACCTTTGTTGGCAAAGTAATGTCCCTGCTTTTTAATATGCTATCTAGGTTGGTCATAATTTTCCTTCCCAGGAGTAAGTGTCTTTTAATTTCATGGCTGCAGTCACCATCTGCAGTGATTTGGGAGCCCCCAAAAATAAAGTCTGACACTGTTTCCACTGTTTTCCCATCTATTTGCCATGAAGTGATGGGACAGGATGTCATGATCTTAGTTTTCTGAATGTTGAGTTTAAGCCAACTTTTTCACTCTCCTCTTTCACTTTCATCAAGAGGCTTTTTAGTTCATCTTCACTTTCTGCTAAAAGGGTGGTGTCATCTGCATATCTGAGGTTATTGATATTTCTCCCAGCAATCTTGATTCCAGCTTGTGCTTCGTCCAGCCCAGCGTTTCTCATGATGTACTCTGCATATAAGTTAAATAAGCAGGGTGACAATATACAGCCTTGATGTACTCCTTTTCCTATTTGGAACCAGTCTGTTGTTCCATATTATGCATATAAATAATCCATATTATAAAATAAAATATTAGTTTCTGAAATAGGAAGACAGTAGACCACACAGGTATATTTTATAATTAAGCTATGTAAATTTACTGATTAGACCAATTAAGATTCAGTTACCACATTTAAGTATGTAGAGGCTTTACTTAACTAATTGGTAAAACCTTAGAAATTTACACTACTTCAGCTGAGTTTTCCTACTGTATTAAAAATAATTGGCCATCTTAATCTTTTACTTGATTTTGTTGGATTTAAATTACTAGAAATTTTAAATATATATTTATAATTTTAAAAGTTATAGCATAAAAACACTTCTTTGCTAAACATGACTTTGTTAAATTGTACTTACATAAAAGTGAGTATATATGGGTTTGTGGAGGGAAAGGATTATTTGGTTTTGAAAACCTCTTTTTATAGGAAAAAAATTACTCTGTAATAATAACACTTAAAGTGCTTGATCTTGTTTATTTCCATTAGAAATTAGGACACCATTTCCAGGCCTTAAACAATTTTCAGGCCTTCAGGTATCTTACTTATCTCCATTAGTATATGAATGACATTGTAATTTCAAATGACTGTGTACTAATTTAGTGTACTTTTGAACATTTTATTGTGGTATTCAGTGAGATTTTGGAGATAGCCTACTATAGTCTTCTGCCTAAAGCACATACACAGAAAGAAGAGGTATCTGTTTTTGCTGGTGTATTTCTCTGGTGATGGGACAGAGTTTGTGTAGCCCTCTGTAGTCCCTGTGTACCCATGTTACTACTTGTGTTTTCATGCAGTTCTGTTAATTATACCCTTTTGTGAGTCCTTTCAGGCCTTCGTTTGCTCTACATGGCGTCGATGGAATCATGTCGTGTTTTAGTATGCATTGACAGTCCAGTGAGAGTGTTGGTTGCTCAGTCGTGTCCGTCCGATTCTTCGTGACCCCGTGGACTGTAGCATGCCAGGCTACTCTGTCCATGGAATTCTCCAGGAAAGAATACTGGAGAGAGTTGCCATGCCATTCTCCAGGGGATCTTCCTGACCCAACGATCAAACCCAGGTCTCCCACATTGTAGGCACGTTCTTTACTGTCTGAGCTGCCAGGGAAGCCCTGGTACGCATTAATGTCTCGAAAAGTTTTTTAGTGGTGGCGATAGACATCAGTATATTATGTGAGCGCTATATATTGTCTTCTGTCTTTATAATTAGTCCTCTCTTCTTTTTTTTAAATGTTTATTTATTTAATTTATTTGACTGTACCCGCTCTTAGTTGTGGCATGCAAATGCTTAGTTGCAGCGTGTGGAATCTAGTTCCCTGACCAGGGATTGAACTCCGGCACTCTTCATTGGGAGTGCAGTTTTAGCCGTATACCACTAGGGAATTCTCAGACCTTTCTTCTTTATCCATCTTTCATTTTGTCGGTGCTTAAAACTTTCCCCCTCATGAAAGTGAAAACTAAACATTTTAATTCTCATTTTGAGAGCCTTATGTTTACATTTTAAGCTATGCATATGTATCACTGTTTTTACAGGGACATCTGAATGGTTTTGGTGTTACAACACATACTGAAATTATTTGTACACATACCTTTTGGGTAAAGATGGAGCAGTTACATCAATATGTGGATATCAAAGATCCTGAGAGGAACTGTTAAGTTTCATTTTTCTGCTATTTAGTAGCTGATGATTTTTGTTAAGTTTCTTCATTTGTTTATTATTGTATTTCTTTATAGCCCCTTTTCTTAGGACAATTGGAAATCAAGTTCTGGTGGGGCTAGGGGATGTCCATTTGTGGAGTATATTTTGTTCTTTCCCGTTACCAGTCAGAGAGCAGCCCTGGAAAAATGTTTTTTTGCCTTAGAGTTAGTTCTTTTGGAATCTCACCTTTTGAGAGTTTTGGTCTCATTTAATTCTGGAACTCCTACAGTGAACTTACCACATATTTTCCCATAAATGTTCCACTTACTACTGTTAGAGTTGTCAGATAAAATATAGGGTGCACAATCAGGTAAATAAAGAATACATTTAGTATAAGCATGATCCAAATATTATTTTGCTGTTTTTCTAAAATTCAAATGGGCATCTGTATTTTTATCTTACATTATTTCAATTAATTAATTAATGCTTAGTCTGCAGCTTACTTCCTCAGCTTTCCTCTCAGTGAACTCTGAGCCACTTGAATGAAAGGGCACAGTTATGCCCTGATTCTTCTGGACCCCGTTCTCCTGTCACTGTGATGATTACTGGCTGAAAGAATGAGCTCTCTGATCAGCTCTGAGGATTTCTAAAGCAGCTTTGCTCAATTGAGTTTGCCCTTTTATGTGAATTGAATTCATTGAAAAAAAAAACATCGTGTTTCAAAGAATAGTTGCAGATCTCAAGCTAAATGAAAAAGATTCCATCTCTCGTTCTCTTCCCTTTATCATCTTTCTCTCCCTTCTTTTTTCAGCTCTTACTGTAATTAACAGCATTACCTGCAAATGTTTGCTTTAGTTAAATTATTCAGAACATTTATTTTACTTGTCAAAGGTTAGATCAGGTTGTTGTTTGAACTGGTAATTAAATGCAGTCTAATATGCTCTCATATTTATATGCACTATAAGCTTGGTTCCTCATCACTTTGTATAATTTTATGATGTTCAAGGCTGACATTTCAAAAAGGTTTTTGATTTTGTGGAAAAGAAATCATTCTGAGTAATCTAGTTTGATATCTGATGTGAGAATGTCCAAAGTTATGGTTGAAAGTATTACATTTCAGTGCTGTTGTAACATACAGTATCACAGTGGTAATATTTTCCAAGTAGTATATAGAATTACGGTCACTGCTTATTCAATTTGTGTTTGACACAATGATCAGTGCTGAAGGATTTGGCCCCTAGTAGGTGTTCAATATGTATTTGTTAAATGAGTGTTTTAGGTCATATTAAACAGTATGGGGCATAGCTCAGTTCTTGTAGCTCAGTATAATTTAAGACAGTATTTGTTCCTACTCTGAGGCTCTTTTAAATAATTCCAATTTGTATGCTTGCATGTGGGAGCAAGTATAACACAATTAATCTTCGTATCTGGGAATTATACTAAATTGTGTCTTGGTTTTGTGGACTCATTGAATAAATGATTTTTACAGGTGCATATATGTTAGCACTTTGGAGTATAGATGGATAGAGTACATCCTCTATCCTTAGAAAGAATAGATAGTGGAGAACGACTGTTACCCTGAAGAAGGGTTCACGTTAGTGTGAGTTATATACAAGGTAAATGGGCATCTGAGGGACGTTGGGGAAGGTGACTTCTGAGCTGCATCTTAAGGACAGATGCATGTGTGCTAAGCCCTTCCAGTCATGTCTGACTCTTTGCCACTCTTTGGACCATAGCCCGCCAGGCTCCTCTGTCCATGGGATTCTCCAGGCTAGAATACTGGAGTTAGTTTCTGTGCCCTCCTCCAGGGAACCCTCCTGACCCAGGGATCAAACCCTGGTCTCTTAGTCTCCTTCATTGTCAGGCTGGTTCGCTGCCATTAGCGCCAACGGGGAGGTCCAGGTCGCAGTTGGTTAAGCAGAGTAGGTGAGGAATGAAACACCAGGCAGAGAAGCCGCGTGCTGGAAGTTTTGAGGGTTGCGGTCTGTGGGCGTAGTTACAGGAAGAATGAACGTGGGGAACGTGCAGCCCCAGTTCCGCCTCTTTTCCGGAAGTTGTTCAGTAGCTTCCCCACCCCTTAGGGAACAGTTCAGGACATAGCGTGTGGTCTGTAAGCCCTGCCTTACAGAGTTCCCGCCTGCCTCCCGAGCTGGTTATCATCCAAGCTGAGCCCGCGGCCTGGGCCCCTGCCTGGAGCCCTCACACAGTGCAGCGTGTCCCTCTGCCTGCGGCTCCCTGCCTGCCTCCCAGCTGTTCGCACTGGCTCCTTACAGGCCACACCACTTTTATTTAGTTGAAGTATCAATATAACAGTAAAAAGAAGCCAGTCACGTGCTATCTTAAAAAGTATTTTAATATTATTGTCGTTAAACTACAACAAAGAACCTTGGCTCCACTGCAGTCTTTGATATATGTTCCCACACGTGATCTTGTTTAAGTTTCATGTTAGTCAGGAGATAGTTCCTATATGAAATTAACAGAGAATTGGCTTTCATTACAAAGTGCCATATTTTAGCTAGAATTTAAAACTACTTGGGATAATTGAAATAAAAGTAAAGCCGTCTTTCAAAATAAGAGTAGATATAGAGTTGTGGATATACCAAACAACCTTTGTGTTTGTGTGTGTGTATTTTTAATAAATTTGACTTAAACGATTAGCCTACAAGATGTCATCTATTTGTTTTATTTTATTTTATTTTATTTTTTTTTATTTTATTAGTTGGAGGCCAATTACTTCACAACATTTCAGTGGGTTTTGTCATACATTGACATGAATCAGCCATTGAGTTACTCGTATTCCCCATCCCGATCCCCCCTCCCACCTCCCTCTCCACCCGACTCCTCTGGGTCCTCCCAGTGCACCAGGCCCGAGCACTCGTCTCCTGCATCCCACCTGGGCTAGTGATCTGATTCACCATAGATAATATACATGCTGTTCTTTTGAAACATCCCACCCTCACCTTCTCCCACAGAGTTCAAAAGTCTGTTCTGTACTTCTGTGTTTCTTTTTCTGTTTTGCATATAGGGTCATCGTTACCATCTTTCTAAATTCCGTATATATGTGTTAGTATGCTGTAATGTTCTTTCTCTTTCTGGCTTACTTCACTCTGTATAATGGGCTCCAGTCTCGTCCATCTCATTAGAACTGATTCAAATGAATTCTTTTTAACGGCTGAGTAATATTCCATGGTGTATATGTACCACAGCTTCCTTATCCATTCATCTGCGGATGGGCATCTAGGCTGCTTCCATGTCCTGGCTATTATAAACAGTGCTGCGATGAACATTGGGGTGCACGTGTCTCTTTCAGATCTGGTTTCCTTGGTGTGTATGCCCAGAAGTGGTATTGCTGGGTCATATGGCAGTTCTATTTCCAGTTTTTTAAGAAATCTCCACACTGTCTTCCATAGTGGCTGTACTAGTTTGCATTCCCACCAACAGTGTAAGAGGGTTCCCTTTTCTCCACACCCTCTCCAGCATTTATTGCTTGTAGACTTTTGGATAGCAGCCATCCTGACTGGTGTGTAATGGTATCTCATTGTGGTTTTGATTTGCATTTCTCTAATAATGAGTGATGTTGAGCATCTTTTCGTGTGTTTGTTAGCCATCTGTATGTCTTCTTTGGAGAAATGTCTGTTTAGTTCTTTGGCCCATTTTTTGATTGGGTCATTTATTTTTCTGGAATTGAGCTTCAGGAGTTGCTTGTATATTTTTGAGATTAATCCTTTGTCTGTTTCTTCATTTGCTATTATTTTCTCCCAATCGGAGGGCTGTCTTTTCACCTTACTTATAGTTTCCTTTGTAGTGCAAAAGCTTTTAAGTTTCATTAGGTCCCATTTGTTTAATTTTGCTTTTATTTCCAATATTCTGGGAGGTGGGTCATAGAGGATCCTGCTGAGATTTATGTCAGAGAGTGTTTTGCCTATGTTCTCCTCTAGGAGTTTTATAGTTTCTGGTCTTACATTTAGATCTTTAATCCATTTTGAGTTTATTTTTGTGTATGGTGTTAGAAAGTGTTCTAGTTTCATTCTTTTACAAGTGGTTGACCAGTTTTCCCAGCACCACTTGTTAAAGAGGTTGTCTTTTTTCCATTGTATATCCTTGCCTCCTTTGTCAAAGATAAGGTATCCATAGGTTCGTGGATTTATCTCTGGGCTTTCTATTCTGTTCCATTGATCTATATTTCTGTCTTTGTGCCAGTACCATACTGTCTTGATGACTGTGGCTTTGTAGTAGAGTCTGAAGTCAGGGAGGGTGATTCCTCCAGTTCCATTCTTCTTTCTCAAGATTACTTTGGCTATTCGTGGTTTTCTGTATTTCCATACAAATTGTGTAATTATTTGTTCTAGTTCTGTGAAAAATACCGTTGGTAGCTTGATAGGGATTGCATTGAATCTATAGATTGCTTTGGGTAGAATAGCCATTTTGAGATGTCATCTATTTGATGTCAAATGTAAACCAGATGTTATCCTAAAACACTTTCAAATTCTACTTTTATCACTGAAATGCTATTCTGTTTTTTTCTTTGTAATTTATATAAGGAAACTTAGAAATTCCAGAGGTTAAGTTTTGTCAGAAACGTCATTAAATTGATTAATCACATACCTGAGTTTGTGACATATTCTCATCACTGGCCTGTACATGGTACTTTTATCTATGGGATTAGCTTGCATGTTGCATAACAATTAGTAACATGTCACTAGTTTTTCAGAAATTTCTCAAAATCTAAGCATTTACAGTTGAAATGCAAGGACTTATGCCAGTTATCACACAGTGTACTAGTGTGTTTAGCAGCTAACCTTCTGGTTTCGGCCCTGAAAAAGACATGGGTTATTTTTCCAGTAAGTAAGTGGGCTTGACTCACAGAGCATGGATCACAGTTTGATTCAAATATGCAGATTTCTTGCTGTCTTTGGTCTTCCCTGGCTTCAGTGAAAAAGGGGAGCATTTCTCATCAACCGGTAAGGTTAAAGGTAACAGTTGGCTACTGAGGTGGTGAGTGCAGATGGCAGAGGACAGAGTGTGTATGTATGTGTGTGTGTGTGTACATGTGTGTATGAAGGAGGGGGCATACGAGAGTCCACTGGTCCGCAAGGAACTTGGGCTCTATTCTCCCATGCTGTGTTTCTGAGCAGGTCCTGAGTAGCATCACAGACTAAGTGTGTGTTCAGCTGCCCTGGGTTTTCCCAGGAGAGAGCCCAGGGTCTCAGGCTGCTTCTCACCTAAAGGGACAGGCCCTTGCTTCTTTAAGGTAATTCTTCTTAGAAGATTTTCCTAGGACTTCCCTGGCAGTCCAGTGGTTAAGACTCTGCACGTCTAGTGCAGGGGGCAGGGGTTCGATCCCTGGTTGGGGCGTGGCCATGAAAAGAGATCTTTCTAATTTCTAGTCTGTTTAATGGGTTCTGTCTTCTCAAATGTGTTTTTTTTTTTTTTTTCCCTTTTTTCTCCTTTTTTTCTTTTTTTTTTTTTCCCCAGTGGGTTTTGTCATACATTGATATGAATCAGCCATAGAGTTACACGTATTCCCCATCCCGGTCCCCCATCCCACCTCCCTCTCCACCCGATTCCTCTGGGTCTTCCCAGCCCACCAGAAATATCTATTTATTGGCTGTGCTGGGTCTTTGTTGCTGCCCATGGGCTTTCTCTAGTCGTCCTGTGAGGGCTTCTCTTTCTGTTGGCTTCTGCTGCGGCAGAGCTCAGGCTGCAGGGCGTGTGGGCGTCGGTGACTGTGGGGCACGGGCTCGGGAGCTTTGGCACATGGGCCCAGCTGCCTCGTGCATGGGGGATCATCCTGGGTCAGGGATAGAGCCGGTGTCCCCTGCATTCCTAACTACTGGATGGATTTTTAACTAGTGGACCACCAGGGACATTGATAGACTTGTTATGGAGGGAATGCATAGTAAACAAAATACAAGTAAGTTTGTTCTGTGTGAGGTAGTGATGCATGTTATAAGAAAACTGAGTGCTGGGATGAAGACGGAGGGAGGGTGTATGCTGAGTGTGGCCCCTGGTCGTGGGTCCCCTGAGATCCAAGGTGATGTTTGCACAGGACTTTGAAAGGCGTGCGGAGAGCCATCTCTGAGGATGGACACCCGAGGGAAGTGTTTAGGGACTGAGGGGAGTACAGAGGCCCAGTGGCAAGCAGCGGCCCGGCACACGTGAGAAGCTGTGAAGGGGTCGTGAGGGCTGGAAGGCCAGAGGGTCAGGTGCAGGGGGCTTCCGGGTAAAAGCTCAACGCAGTAGCTGGGGGCAAGGTCCTGGGGAGTCCTGGGAGGATATTTTATTTTATTCTGAGATGAGAAGCCAGTGCTAAGTTCTGAGACATGACTGAGTTGAGTCTTAGATGGGTCACTCAGGCTGCTGTGAGTGAAGTGGACTGTAGCTGGAAACAGGGGGCCCTCCTGCAGGAAAGGAAACAGTCCGTGTGGGGCTGGCAGAGACCTGGGGCCAGGTGGTAGTGGTCCAGATTTCATATTGAAGAACCAACAAGATTTGCCAGTGACTTAGACGTGCTCCGGGAACAGCTATCAGCTGTTCTGGATTTAAGCCCATATCTGAGCAGTACTAAGGGGCACAGTGTCCCAGCAGAGGAAAGGGAGATGTGCAGAGACCTGAGGTGCTGCTGAGTCGGATTCTTGCTCAAGGAACAGAGAGAAGTCCTGTGTGGCCGAGCATCCTGCCGGAGGAGAGAGTAGGGTTAGTGGCTTAGGTGTGAGTCTGGATTCAGGGCCTCTTTACAAGAGTTTGGATTTTATGTAAGTGTGTTGTGAAATTACACTGGCAAAAATGATCACAATGGATGTTGTGTGGTAATAGATTGTAGGAAGGTAGGTATGCTAGGATGTGAAATCTGGCGATAACAGGAAATCTAAGTTGGGTTATACAGTAAGGATTCTGTTACTACCTATGAGGTACAGTGAATCTAGTTTGTTTACTTCACTGCGGTTAAGAGTATGCATCTTTACCATCTTTTTAAATTCCATATATATGTGTTAGTATACTGTATTTGTGTTTATCTTTCTGGCTTGCTTCACTCTGTATAATGGGCTCCAGTTTCATCCATCTCATTAGAACTGATTCAAATGTATTCTTGTTAATGGCTGAGTAATACTCCATGGTGTATATGTACCATAGCTTCCTTATCCATTCATCTGCATGAGACAAGTGCTCAGGGCTGGTGTACTGGGAAGACCCAGAGGGATGGGATGGGGAGGGAGGCGGGAGTGGGGATCAGGATGGGGAACACATGTAAATCCATGGCTGATTCATGTCAGCGTATGGCAAAAACCACTACAATATTGTAAAGTAATTAGCCTCCAACTAATAAGAAAAAAAAAAGAGTATGCATCTTTGTAATTGAGAAAACTTCTGGAAGCCCTTGGACAGCTTCCATTCACATTGAACGACTCATCCTAATCAGTCTGGCACAGGAAGAGGGACCTTCATGATTAGCTTAGACCATTTCTCTCTGCCTCCCCAACCCCCACCATCCAATACCTCTAGGAGCACGTGGCCCAAACAGAATTTGAATTTTGTTGGAAAGACAATGAACAGTGTTGACGACAGCAAGAAGGACTGGAAGCTGCGAGACCAGTTAGGGAAGGGTATTGCCAGAGTAAATGAGGGATCAAGTCTACAGTTAGGGGTGAGGAGTGATCACACTACAGAGGGGAAGCAGAAACTTGAATAAAAAATGTTTACTCTCTACTGAAGTCTCCTGTCACATGCCTTCTCTCTTTAAGAAAAGTCTGTACTAATGCTGTTGACCAAAAGGCAGAACATAGCCCTTCATATTCTAACCCTTAGCATTTGCTGCTTAACATTGTCCTGCTGGTGCCTGTGGTCCGTCACATGCAGTGAAAACATTCTGCTGCACTGTGTTTAATCGATCAGTCGAGTCCGACTCTGTGACTCCATGGACTGTCGCCTGCCAGGCGCATCTGTCCATGGGGATTCTCTAGGCAAGAATAGTGGAATGGGTTGCCATGCCCTCCTCCAGGGGATCTTCCTGACCCAAGAATTGAACCCGAGGTCTCCTGTATTGCAGGCAGATTCTTTACCAGCCGAACTACCAGGGAAGCCCAATAGAACATAGCCCTTCATATTCTAACTCCTGGCATTACTGCTTAATATTGTCCTGCTGGCGCCTGTGGTCCATCATATAATGGAAATACTGCTGTGGAGGAGCAGGGAGAAATGACTTCTTGCCTTGGTCCACAGAAGGGAACGTGGGTATTCAAATTATGTTTAGGATTTAGAAAAGTGAGTGGGGAAAGCCTCATCAGAAGAGAAAGAGGTGTGAATAAACCTGGGGAGGGAGCTGCTCTGGTTAGAGAGGATCAGGTGGGGCTTCTGAGCCGCTGACTCCCCTCAGTGATGTGACTTGGTCTGCAGTGATGGGGTCAGAGGAGTCACAGCACTGGGGGAGTTAAATGATGCAAAACTCCGGCAATTTGATAGTGACTCCAAAGGCCCCGAGTGTTACTTATTCATAAATTATAATTTTGCTAAGGCATATGTAAGCTATGTCTGCATCCCTGGTGTACTTGTTATTTGCTTTTTTCACTGGATACTCATTTATTCTCAAATTGGATTTGGGAGGATACGTGTAACTGTAAAGGGTCTGTGAGTGAGGGGAAGTCGCTCAGTCATGTCTGACTCTTTGTGACCCCATGGACTACACAGTCCATGTAATTCTCCAGGCCAGAATACTGGAGTGGGTAGCTGTTCCCTCCTCCAGGGGATCTTCCCAACCTGTGAAGGGACTGTTGCACTTCTAATTCTAGACTTTGCAAAGCTTGCATGGGAGAAAAGTAAACTAGGATGCTTTGCATTAAAAGCATTCCTTGTTTTACTGTGCTTTGCAGATAATGGCATTTTTAAGAAATTTGAGGGTCTGTGTTAACCTTGTGTTGTCAGCTGATGGTTAACCTGTGTTAGTAATAAAGTATTTTAAATTAAGGTATGTGCATTTTTCAGGTGTACTATTACTCACTTAATAGGGTACAGTATAGCATGAACATAATTTTTCAGTGCACTGGGAAACCAAAATATTTGTGTATGACTATTGCAATACTTTCTTTATTACAGTAGTCTAGAACTGAACCTGCAGTATCTCCAAAGGTCTGTTATAGTTAACATAGCAATAAAGAAAACTTTTTATCCTACGAATCCTGGTTTAATTTTTCTTGGGACATTTACTGAGCCATTGTTAAATCATTTGAGATGGTTTTGCCACTAACAGCTCTGTGACTGTAAGTTCCCTGTCTTTTCTGTGGCTGCCTAGTCATCAAAGGGGACGATAAATAGCATCTGACACACCAAGGAGGTGGGAGGTTTATATGAAGTGCCTAACCAGTGCCTGCTTCCTAATAAATGCTGTATTTTTGCCACTGCGTGCATGTGTGCCTGTCAAGTCACTTCAGTTGTGTCCGACTCTTTGCAAGCTTATGGACCATAGCCCGCCAGACTCCTCTGTCCATGGGGTTCTTCAGACAAGAATACTAGAGTTGCTATACCCTCCTCCAGGGAATCTTCCTGATCCAGGAATTGAACTTGGAGTCCTTTATGCTGAACCACCGGGGAAGCCCCATGTTTTTGCGGTTACTATTACTTAATTAAAAATGCTGTTTTTAGGTTTTTTTTAATTTATTTTCCAGCCCTACCACTTACTAACAGCTAAGGGCTAAATGTCAGATCCACCAGGACTTTTAGAGGGTCCTCCTCACAATTACTCCTGTGCTTCTATAAACACCTTAGGCCTTCCCAGGCTTGTTCCAAAGAGGGGTTCTTTTTGCTTTTTGACTGAATTATTTGATTTTATTTGATGCTTAATTCAGAGTGGCCATTTATTTCTTTTCCTTGTTCTTAATCTCATCATCAGTTTAATGTAATTGTCCAGTTGTTTTTTCTTTTCAATATTCTTCCTGAACTCCCAATTGTAGGTTATAATTCTCTTGATTTTATAAGAACCTGACCAAAGAGTGTAATGGCTAGTGGTCGTGTCTATGCCTATAAAACAGAGCAGTGTAGAAGTTTGGTCACTAGGCTGAACTTTCCCAATCTTTGCATCCTGAGTACGTATTCAAGGGAACTCTGAAACCATAGTATGCATGTGGAGAGCTTTTTGTCAGGCCACTGTAACTCTTCATAAATGCTCAATTTTCTCTTGTTTATGTGGTCACAACTGCCACTTTGCAGTTACTTCATGGCATTTGGATATCAAAAAGCCAAACATATTCCTATTTTGTAATATGAAATATTTAAACCCACCTGTGATCCTTTCATATATTCTGCATGTTTCTGATTATGTGTATCATTTATGAATCTAGTATTTTTATAGTGGATCATTTACCCTAAAATTCTTATTCTGATAACTTGGAAATACACGCATTAAAACTGTGTTAATTTTCTTTCGATCATTGTTCTCAGTGTCTAGACCCTTACTGTAGTCCTATACCTATTTAATAGGCAACACTTGAATAATACAATTGTGTGGTTGGTAAAAATGAATTAGGGTTTCAGGATTTTACCAATGGGTGATTTTTAATATTGAATGACATGTATTAAGACAAATGCTTTTATATATAATTTATTTGGCATTGTAAATGCATTTATCTTGTGAGAAACAGACCCCCTGTTGTCAGATGAAGTATTCTGGAAAGGTTTGGAGTAAATAAATAATAAAACTACTTTGATATACAATCTAACCAATATTAAATATTAAGACTTTCAGATGATTGATTTTAATACTTAATTAACTTATTTAAAGTCCAATGGAGCACTCTTGCATTAAAGATTGACAGAATTTAAAAATGAAACTTTGTCTTTGTTTTCTTTCTCATCTTTTTTCCTCCCTCATTTCTCCTCCTCTTTCTTTCTCTTATAATTAAGACATTAAAACATCATTTTCCCTGACCATCAAATTTACTTCTGGCTACCAATATTTCTAAATAAAATTTTTTTTGCCAATTCTACAAATAATGTTCCATTACTGTCTTAATTACAAAAATTTAGCTTCTGTCAGTTTCTTGCATTTATAGCGAAGATGTCATATTGTAGGTTATAAGCCCGTTGTGGTAAACGCATGCTGCCTGTAACGGATACTCATTTGTGCTTTATCTTCCCTCAACCCCTTTTATAATTGTGCTCTGGTAATAGTTCATTTAAGCTCTTTCATATGCTTTTCTTATAGGAGTTATCTTTATGTAAAGTAATATTACTGTCATTTCAGTGTTTGACTTCTAAGTTTACCATCAGTCAAGAATTTAAATGAATGAAGTATGCTTATATGAGCTTTTTTGAATATGGATGTCTTTAGAAGACATGATTCAGAATACTAATTCTGTGTCTCTCTATTAGACACAGTAAAAGGATGAATATAAGCTGAAATACAAAGAACTTCAGATTGAGAGGGAATAAACTATTTTCTAGGGGTTTTGTTTATATGATGCCATTTTCAAAGTGAAAATTTTATTAACCTGTTTTTTTTTGTCATTCTGATGCTCATAATATGAAGTTTATACTTATAGACTGCTTGTATTACTTCACTTTACATGAAAAATATATTATTTTCAAATTTCATTAACATATTTATCTTTCAAGCTTTAGTGAACTCTTACCCTTTCATTAAATATTAACAGTTTTAATGATACTTCCTTTCAGATCAATTTTGTCTTAAGATTCAGTATTGTAACAACCAGATTTATTAAGCCAATACAACAATCCTTGAGATTAGTCTTTGATTTTTAAATGGCAGTTTCAGCCTAGTGTGTCAATTTGTGTGACCAGAATGGCAGTTAAAACCATGTTGCACAGCTAATTTTGAGTTTTGTGAACTTTGATTTCATGAGAAACAGGGACTTTAAATGTTATTTATATTGTAAGTATAACAAAGAAGAGATACCTTCTCTATCAAGTCTTAGAAGGTATTTTGCTCTACTTTCTGAATTAGAAAAAATAAGATTGCCCTTACTTTAAAAAATTCTTTACCATTTTTGTCAGCCAGAGAAATTCTAGAGACAGTTTCACATTATTTAAGAAAGTTGAAATCCATCAGTTATGGATTAAAGTAGTCATTACTAAGATGCATACTTTTGGTCATGTATTTTTCTCTCTCTATATATAGCTTTTGGTAAAGAATCCACCTGCAATACAGGAGACCCCGGTAATTCCTTACTCAGGAAGATCCCCTGGAGAAGAGATAGGCTACCCACTCCAGTATTCTTGGGCTTCCCTTGTGGCTCAGCTGGTAAAGAATCCATCTGCCTGCAATGCGGGAGACCTGGGTTCTATTCCAGGGTTGGAAAGATCCCCTGGAGGAGGGAAAGGCAACCCACTCCAGTATACTGGCCTGGAAAATTCCATGGACTTATAGTCCATGGGGTTGCAAAGAGTCGGACACGCCTGAGTGACTTTTACTCACTAGTGAGTATACAAGCATAAGATGCAGTGGTCCATTCTGAGTTTCAAAATGTTTATGCCACTTTGACTTTTATAGTGGTTGTCTTAAAATATTCTGAACCCTCCAAAAAAAACAAACTCCCTTAGTTCACTTGAATTTTTATTAAATATTTTCTTATAGTTTGATATTCACAGGTACAAAATTATAGTGTTTAAAATAAATACAGATTACATTTTTTTTAAAAAAATCATTTGCCAACCTGCTTTGTGGTTTGTATATATTATTGGTTGTTATAGTCACAAAACTCAATTTGGAAAAGTCTTAGGAAAATTATTTCACATTTGGAAGCAACATATTGTGATTTTATAAGGTAATCACAAAGCAGTAGCCAACAAAGTTTAGTAATTTTTATTATGTTTTAAAAAGCAAAAATAGTCCTATGTGTTTAACAGTAACAAAAACTGAAACAATGCCAACTTAATAAGTTACTTTTTAACTTGATTATTATTTAAATCTGTATTTAAAAGAAAAGCATTATCCAAACATTTTATTCAGCAAATTTCTTAAAAATAATTTATTATTACTATTCAGCAGGTTTGCTTTTAGTAAAAGCATTTCAGGGACTCAGTTTCAATCTGTAGACATAACAAATTAGAATATAGTAGATGCCTGATTCTATAGAATGGCGGTAGACTGGTGTATTTGGTAAATTTTGTATTGTGGTTACTGGGTGTTACCACAGACATCTCAATTTCTAAAGAATTATTTTTAAAGCTGAAATGAGTAAATGACTTATAATTAACTTTGCTGTAGAGTTTCAGTTCAGTTCAGTTGCTCAGTCGTGTCCGACTCTCTGTGATCCCATGAATCGCATTAAAGATTGACAGAATTTAAAAATGAAACTTTGTCTTTGTTTTCTTTCTCATCTTTTTTCCTCCCTCATTTCTCCTCCTCTTTCTTTCTCTTATAATTAAGACATTAGAACATCATTTTCCCTGACCATCAAATTTACTTCTGGCTACCAATATTTCTAAATAAAATTTTTTTTGCCAATTCTACAAATAATGTTCCATTACTGTCTTAATTACAAAAATTTAGCTTCTGTCAGTTTCTTGCATTTATAGCGAAGATGTCATATTGTAGGTTATAAGCCCGTTGTGGTAAACGCATGCTGCCTGTAATGGATACTCATTTGTGCTTTATCTTCCCTCAAGGCATGCCAGGCCTCCCTATTCATCGCCAACTCCCGGAGTTTACTCAAACTCATGTCCATCGAGTCAGTGATGCGATCCAGCCATCTCATCCTCTGTTGTCTCCTTCTCCTCCTGCTCCCAATCCCTCTAAGCATCAAGGTCTTTTCCAATGAATCAACTCTTCGCATGAGGTGGCCAAAGTATTGGAGTTTCAGCTTCAGCATCAGTCCTTCCAATGAACACCCAAGAACATCCTTTAGGATGGACTGGTTGGATCTCCTTGCTTTTTCATACGCTATCTAGGTTGGTCATAACTTTCCTTCCAAGGAGTAAGCGTCTTTTTATTTCATGGCTGCAATCACCATCTGCAGTGATTTTTGAACCCAAAGAAAATAAAGTCAGCCACTGTTTCCATTGTTTCCCCATCTATTTGCCATGAAGTGATGGGACCAAATGCCATGATCTTAGTTTTCTGAATGTTGAGCTTTAAGCCAACTTTTTCACTCTCCTCTTTCACTTTCATCAAGAGGCTTTTTAGTTCCTCTTCACTTTCTGCCATAAGGGTGTGGTCATCTGCATATCTGAGGTTGTTGATATTTCTCCCAGCAATCTTGATTCCAGCTTGTGCTTCTTCCAGCCCAGCATTTCTCATGATATACTCTGCATATAAATTAAGTAAGCAGGGTGACAATATATAGTCTTGACGTACTCCTTTTCCTAGTTGGAACCAGTCTGTTGTTCCATGTCCAGTTCTAACTGTTGCTTCCTGACCTGCATACAGGTTTCTCAAGAGGCAGATCAGGTGGTCTGGTATTACCATCTTTTTAAGAATTTTCCACAGTTTATTGTGATCCACACAGTCAAGGCTTTGGCATAATCAATAAAGCAGAAATAGATGTTTTTCAGGAACTCTGTTGCTTTTTCAATGATCCAGTGGATTTTAGCAATTTGATCTCTGATTTCTCTGCCTTTTCTAAAACCAGCTTGAACATCTGGGATTTCACGGTTCACGTATTGCTGAAGCCTGGGTTGGAGAATTTTGAACATTACTAGCGTGTGAGATGAGTGCAATTATGTGGTAGTTTGAGCATTCTTTGGGATTGCCTTTCTTTGGGATTGAAATGAAAACTGACCTTTTCCAGTCCTATGGCCACTGCTGAGTTTTCCAAATTTGCTGGCATATTGAGTGAAGCACTTTCACAGTATCATCTTTGAGGATTTGAAAGAGCTCAACTGGAATTCCATCACCTCCACTAGCTTTGTTGTAGTAATGCTGAGGCCCACTTGACTTCACATTCCAGGCTGTCTGGCTGTATGTGAGTGATCACACCATCGTGATTATCTGGGTCGTGAAGATATTTTTTTGTACAGTTCTTCTGTGTATTCTTGCCACCTCTTCTTAGTATCTTCTGCTTCTGTTAGGTCCACACCATTTCTGTCCTTTATCGAACCTATCTTTGCATGAAATGGTCCCTTGGTATCTCTAGTTTTCTTGAAGATATCTCTAGTCTTTCCCATTCTGTTGTTTTCCTCTATTTCTTTGCATTGATCTCTGAGGAAGGCTTTCTTATCTCTCCTGGCTGTTCTTTGGAACTTTGCATTCAAATGGCAATATCTTTCCTTTTCTCCTTTGCTTTTAGCTTCTCTTCGTTTCACAGCTATTTGTAAGCCTCCTCAGACAACCATTTGGCCTTTTTGAATTTCTTTTCCATGGGGATAGTCTTGATCCCTGTCTCCTATATAGTGTCACGAATCTCTGTCCATAGTTCATCAGGCTCTCTGTCTATCAGATCTAGTCCCTTAAATCTATTTCTCACTTCCACTGTATAATCTTAAGGCATTTGATTTAGGTCATACCTGTATGGTCTAGTGATTTTCCCTACTTTCTTCAACTTAAGTCTGAATTTGGTGATAAAGAGTTCATGATCTGAGCCAAATTCTGCTCCTGGTCTTGTTTTTGCTGACTGTATAAAGCCTCTCCATCTTTGGCTGCAAAGAATATAATCAATCTGATTTCGGTGTTGACCATCTTGTGATGTCCGTGTATAGAGTCTTCTCTTATGTTGTTGGAAGAGGGTGTTTGCTATGACCAGTGTGTTCTCTTGGGAAAACTCTATTAGCCTTTGCCCTGCTTCATTCTGTACTCCAAGGCCAAATTTGCCTGTTATTCCAGGTGTTTGTTGATTTCCTACTTTTACATTCCAGCCCCCTATAATAGAAAGGACATCCTTTCTGGGTGTTAGTTCTAAAAGGTCTTGTAGGTCTTCACAGAACCATTCAACTTCAGCTTCTTCAGCATTACTGTTTGGGGCATAGGCTTAGATTTCCATGATACTGAATGGTTTGCCTTGGAAACGAACAGAGATCATTCTGTCATTTTTGAGATTGCATCCAAGTACTGCATTTCGGACTCTCTTGTTGACCATGATGGCTACGCCATTTCTTCTAAGGGATTCCTGCCCACAGTAGTAGATACAATGGTCATCTGAGTTAAATTCACCCATTCCAGGCCATTTTAGTCGACTGATTCCTATTATGTCAACATTCACTCATGCCATCTCCTGTTTGACCACTTCCAATTTGCCTTGTTTCATGGACCTAACATTCCAGATTCCTGTGCAATATTACTCTTCACAGCATTGGACCTTGCTTTTATCACAGTCCCATCCACAACTGGGTATTGTTTTTGCTTTGGTTCCATCCCTTCATTCTTTCTGGAGTTATTTCTCCACTGATCTCCAGTAGCATAGTGGGCACCTACCAACCTGAGGAGTTCCTCTTTCAGTATCCTATCATTTTGCCTTCTCATGCTGTTCATGGGGTTCTCAAGGCAAGAATACTGAAGTGGTCTTCCATTACCTTCACCAGTGGACCACATTCTGTCAGACCTCTCCATCATGACCCGGCCGTCTTGGGTGGCCCCACAGGGCATGGCTTAATTTCATTGAGTTAGACAAGGTCCGTGTGATCAGATTGGCTGGTTTTCTGTGATTATGGTTTTAGTGTGTCTGCCCTCTGATCCCCTCTCGCAACACCTACCATCTTACTTGGGTTTCTCTTACCTTGGACGTGGGGTATCTCTTCACGGCTGCTCCAGCAAAGCGCAGCCGCTGCTCCTTACCTTGGGCTGGGGGTATCTCCTTAGGGCTGCCCCTCCTGACCTTGAACGTGGAGCAGCTCCTCTCAGCCCTCCTGTGCTTGCACAGCAGCTGCTCCTTGGACGGGTTGGGGCGCGGGGCGGGGGGGTTGCTCCTCTGGGCCGCCGCCCCTGACCTCGGGCGCGGGGTAGCTCCTCTCTGCCGCTCCTGGGCCATCGCAGCCTGGCGCTCTCAATCGCTGCCCCTGACCTCCGACGAGGGGTAGCTCCTCTTGGCCGCGTTTCTGCGCGGTCAGTCGCAACCAGCGCACTTAATACATTAGATTGTGTTAAATTGGTATTTTCTAGTGTATTCTCTGAAGAAGGGATAGGCGTGTTCAAGCTTGATTTATTAAAGAGAAATAAAGTACAAAGCTCTCAGCATAGGCATTGAGAGGGGGGCAAAGAGTCCCCCTCTATAGAGTTTGCTGCTTGCTGCTGTGAAGTCGCTTCAGTCGTGTCTGACTCTGTGCGACCCCATAGACGGCAACCCACCAGGCTCCCCCGTCTCTGGGATTCTCCAGGCAAGAACACTGGAGTGGGTTGTCATTTCCTTTGCCAATGTATGAAAGTGAAAGTGAAGTCGCCCAGTCCTGTCGACTCTTAGCGACCCCATGGACTGCAGCCCACCAGGCTCCTCCGTCCTAGGGATTTTCCAAGCATGAGTACTGGAGTGGGGTGCCATTGCCTTTAAAAGGCCTTAAATATCTTTAGCATCTTGAACTAATATTTGGACATCATTATGTTGTATAGTATCTTATTTTTAATGTGCCTTTTTGAAATACACTTTGATATCAGTTTACTGGTTGATCATCTAGTTCTCATAGGGTTAAAATACATAAAATCCCCATATTTGTATACTGTAGGTATATGAAGTCTAACAGTAGAAAAGTGCATATGTTATAAAAATGAGAAATTAAGGTAGTGATATGAAAACATATTATAGGATGCTAAAGAAATTTTAAGGAAGTCTGGCAATTAACTTGCAATATTCATTTTCAAATGTTTACCCTTACATGTTTTAAGAGTATGACAGAATGTATGAAGAATATGAATTTTATATTGTAAGATATCCATGGCCAAAAACAGGTTTGAGAGGTGTTTAATCAGTTCCACACAGTTATTTAAAAAATTATCTACCAACACAAGTTAAAGAGATTTCACGTCAAATTCTGGAATTTTAACTTTTCTTGAAAACGTTGAAGGAGAGCAAAGGATGTTCCAACAGTTCACAGACTCGCAGTCTTACACCCCCTTGTTTTATGTCTTGTCAGCTTGTCGCACTGCCTTAGAGCCAAGGGTTGTATTGAAGCAGAGCGTGAGCCCTAGGGCCAGAGAGGATGGGTTCAATGTCTGACTTCAACACTTAGTAGCTATGCGACTGTAAACAAATTGCTTAATCTCTGTGTACCTCAGTTTTCTCTGGTGAAATGAAAATAATGATGAAGATGTGTGATCACTTGAGTTGTTCAGTGGATAGAATGATGAGTATACACGAAGTGTTTACTGTACTTTTTGCCATATATGCATTGCTTAATGGATGTTAACTGGACTTAATAATAATTTGTACCTGACCCCATTAGGTGTTTGAGTTTGATGAGACTTCTCCATAGTAGAGGACTTTATTTTTCAATCTGTATCATTCATTTGATGAACAGACTGTATCAGATTCTGTTTAATAATACAATTGCTTATTTACACTTTGCCATCTTCTACTAGAGTATCTTTCCCAGTCTTCCTTCTGTGTAATTCAGTTCAGTCCCTCAGTCGTGTCTGACTCTTTGCAACCCCATGGACTGCAGCAAACCAGGCCTCCCTGTCCATCACCAACTCCCGGAGTTTACTCAAAGTCATGTCCATTGAGTCAGTGATGCCATCCAACCATCTCATCCTCTGTCGTCCCCTTCTCCTCCCGCCTTCAATCTTTCCCAGCAACAGGGTCTTTTCCAATGAGTCAGTTCTCATGAGGTGGCCAAAGTATTGTAGCTTCAGCTTCAGCATCAGTCCTTCCAATGAACACCCAGGACTGATCTCCTTTAGGATGGACTAGTTGGATCTCCTTGCAGTTCAAAGGACTCTCAAGAGTCTTCTCCAACACCACAGTTCAAAAGCATCAATTCTTTGGCACTCAGCTTTCTTTATACTCCGACTCTCACATCCATACATGACTACTGGAAAAACCATAGCCTTGACTAGATGGACCTTTGTTGGCCAAGTAATGTCTTTGCTTTTTAATATGCTGTCTAGGTTGGTCATAGCTTTCCTTCCAAGGGGTAAGCGTCTTTTAATTTCATGGCTGCAGTCACCATCTGCAGTGATTTTGGAGCCCAAGAAAATAAAGCCTGTCATTGTTTCCACTGTTTCCCCATCTGTTTGCCATGAAGTGATAATTAGATGCTATGATCTTAGTTTTCTGAACGTTGAGCTTGAAGCCAGCTTTTTCACTCTCCTCTTTCCTTTTCATCAAGAGGTTCTTTAGTTCTTCACTTTCTGCCGTAAGGGTGGTGTCATCTGCATATCTGGGATTATTGATATTTGTCCCAACAATCTTGATTCCAGCTTGTGCTTCACCTAGCCCAGTGTTTCTGTTGTACTTTAAATATTTAAATAAGCAGGGTGACAATAAACAGCCTTGATGTACTTCTTTCCCTATTTGGAACCAGTCTATTGTTCCATGTCCAGTTCTAACTGTTGCTTGCTGACCTGCATACAGATTTCTCAAGAGGCAGGTCAGGTGGTCTGGTATTCCCATCTCTTGAAGAATTTTCCACAGTGTGTGGTGATCCACCTAGTCAACGGCTTTGGTGTAGTCAGATGTTTTTTGGAACTGTCTTGATTTTTCGATAATCCAATGGATTATCTGTGTAGTTAGTACTCCATATATAATTGATTTGTACACATAAGAAGCAAGAGCTGACAACTGTTTAGATTTATGGCTTCAGGATTTATAGCTTTAGAAGTTCTCACTGTGTTGGCAACAAAAGTTCTGCTTTCCCAAGTGTTGATTTTGCCTAAACCTCTCCTTTTGTTTAACCTTAAAATGAGAGGGATATGGTTTGTTGACATCTGATCAAGAGTGAGGGTGAGTGAGTATTGAAGCGTTCTGATAAAAATGAGAAAATATTCGAGTCATTTTATGAAATGAGCATTTTTGAAATTAAGTAAATAGAATAAAGAGTTTTTTGTGATGGGAAAAGATTGGTCAAAAATTTGTATGTTCATGGGCTTTTCTGGAATTTTCCTCCAGGAGTGAAGACTTTATCCTGTAAGATCACATACTCATTTTGGCTGGACCTTCTTTTCCAATTTAACATTCCACATTTCCTCTTCCTGTCCCCCCTGCTCTGGAAATTTAAAATCTTTTGTTACTTACATTACTTTGGATGAAAGTTAGTGAACTCAGTCTGTTTTTTGAAAGATGTTGATTTGCAAAGGTCATTTGTACTTTATAGACTTAAAAAAAATAAGTAATGTAGCTTACAAGTTCAAAAACAATTTCATTTCTAAAAAAATGTGTTTAAATTAGATAGGAATGAGATTTGAGAAGGAAAACTTTCAAATTGACAAAAGAAGACATAGGTGATTATTTACATAATCTTGCCTTTGTAAGTGTAATACCAGAGCAGAATCCATAAAGAAGATACACATATTTTTGGCTTCATAAAGGTGTTACTATGTCTAGGAAATTATGTATAATTTGAAGACAGAGATACACTGAGAAAAATACATGTAGCATATGACAAAGGTTTAATATCCTTAATATTTAAAGGATGCTTACAGATCATGAGGGCAATCATGATAATAAACTCCTTCTACAATAACAGTAACAAATGTCAGGGAAAACATATGAAGTCTTCAGTTATCTTACTAGTTATCAAGCAAATGCAGTATAAAACTTGATTATCATATTGATCCAAAAAAAAAAAAAAAACCCAAGAGGTTGTTTATTTTCACTGTTGATGAGTGGCCAGGGGAAATGAATTGTTCTATTATATACAAATCTGTCTAGAGCATAATTTGTCAAAACTTCTCACAAAATCTTACATTTAAGAAAAAAAAATACATGCTTTGGTTCAGTAATTATGCTTATAAGAATTTGTCCTGAAGGGGAGCAATCATGGATACAGCACAGAGATATAAGTGGAAGACATTCATTGTGAGGCTGTTTACAGTGTGGGGCAATTGAAACCATCCTGATTGTTTACTAATAAAGAATTGTTTACATGAATTGTTACAGCTATATAGTAGAATCCTAGGGATCCACTAGAAGTGATAGTGTAGACTTTTTAATGGGAAGAAAGATGCGATAATTTATGTAATCAGTATACTTGACACGGTTAAAACAGTATGTGTTTTAAATGCTTAGAACAAAGAAAGAATACATATAATAAACTGAAATGTTAACAGTGGTGTTTTCAGGTAATACAATTGCAAATAATTTTAGTTAGCTATATTTTCTATATTTTGAAAGTTCCCATTATAAATGTGTATTATTTTGGCAGCAAAATGAAGGATATTATAAATGTGACTGGTTTAAGTTACAATTAAGTTACAATTAAGTCTCCTTTTTGTGCAGACATGTACTGCAGACATATGTAATTGAAGGTTGAGGTAAAGATTACTAGTGAAGTTCAGATTTGGGAAGAAATTTTGAAAAAGAAAATTTCATGGTACTTTTTCACTTCTTCACATATGTGTGTATTTAAAGTCTCTCGGTCCTGTAGAAAGCTTGCTAATGTTTGTAATGCTCATCTAATCATTTCAATTTTACATTTATTCCTAGTCAAGGCAGAAAAAAGAGTATCATTTTTCTCCATATTTTTCATCTTCCAGGTGGGTACTTTTGGTGACATTGTCCAGTTCTCACGATGTATCATTCCTTGTCTGAAACTAGACATCCTCTGCAGCCAGAAGAACAAGAAGTGGGCACTGACCCCTTGTTGAGTTACTCAAACAAGCCTGGAGGTAAGTTTCCTTTGGGGATAGCTGCTGAGCTGCTGGGAACGTGGCAGAGGGCTTCCAGGTAGCTAGTCCTTGCACTGGATGTCTTCCTCTACATGAGGCTGAAAAGAACTTGAAGACCATTTTGCTGGATAGATATGGAGCACTCTGACACTGAGTGTCAACTTTTATTTATAGACAGACACATTAGCCATAGCCAATCTTTAATGCAATGTCCTTCTTAAAAAAAAAATCATAAACTTGAACACTTCATTACTTCAGCATAAGAGTTTTTGAAATACAAAATGGTCTTTGTCAAACATCTTTTAATGAAGTCTAAACTTTTGGTGTTCATTTTTGTGGGGATTTTTTCTTCTTTCTTTCAGCAAGTTGAGATTATTATAGGGTAAAAGACTTGCCTGATTCTTCTTTTTATTGATAATTGAAATTTGTGTTTTTCTTTTAAATAGCTATGTATGGAAATTCTTAGGAGATCAACTATGTTTGCGCCTACCCTAGAAAAATGTTTTAAATGTGTATGTATTGGAGCTTTATATTATTTTCTCAATATTAATGATAACATAGTATCTTATAAGGAAACAGGAAGTTTGTGACAATTCTTGAAGCTTTATCCTTATTTCAACTAAATATTTGCTGAAGTTGATTCATGATTCAAGTAACTACTTGTAATTTTTCACTCATACATATACCAGGATTGTAAGATCTATTTTAAGAAATTATAATTAGTCACTCACATATGTTTTATATACTTCAAATACAGGTTGTTGTTTTTTTTTTCCTATGTTGATGTAAAGGTCTGCATTAAGTAATGTTTTGGGAATTAGAAAAAGTTGATTCCTCAATGTAACTATTTCTTTAGTACACAAGCTCTTGAGTTTATGAAGTGTGTATATGTTTTTTTGTCCATCTTTAATACATTCCACATCATACAAATGCCCTTGTTTTTAATGAAAATAGTGTACAGCTTGTTTGCATGATTTTATTTTTATATTTGCTTTTATTTAGACTGCTATTTAAGGTTTTGATAGTATGAAAAATATGTTAGTGTTTAATTTCAGCATTTAAAGAATTTTAGTGGTGAGAATGATACAGTCATCCCTAGTGATGCATTTTTTCTTAAATGTCATACCTTAAGAAGTACTCTTAATTAAGTCAGATTATTCTGCAGTCACTTCCTTAAGTGCATATTTTAAAAGTGAATATATTTTTGTGTTATCAATATATAAAATATTTTCACCAAAATGTTCTGGTTTATATGCTTATTTTTGAATAAACATATTTTTTTTCTTAAGTGTATATTTTTCTCTGGACTAGTTCATTAAATGTTGAGGTTCATTTTTTAAAAACTGGTAAGAAAACATTTTAAATTAATTTTATCCTTTATTGTTTGCAGGAATAAGGTGTTACCTTTACTGAAAAGGCTTTTCGTTTATATCCTAGCCAACATTTCTATGACATACAAAGTTATTAGGACTGAATTGATGTTTAAAAGTGCCATTAATTCATTTACCCCAAATGTTCATTAACAATGTAAATGTATGCTGATGTTCTATGAGACAAGGAAGTGACTAATGACTCTTCCAACTAACAACACTTAGCATGAATAGAAACTTTAGATAGCTAATCTCGAAGTAATCAAGACCCTCATTCAGCTTGGCATCTCTGTATGCTCTAAAACAGCTGTCAACTGTTAAAAATATATACAAAACACACACGCACGCAGGCACACGCCGAGGAAAGACATGTAAATGTCTAGTTCTTCAGGGCCGTGAAGGTTACTAACGGGAGTGGGCTTTGTGCATTGTGTATGTAAATATTTTATATAAAGCATCTATTTCATCTTAGGTTTTCTTTTTGCAGAAAACTGTATGCTGCATTTTAATGGGGTTGTCATATTACTTGAAAAATCATCACCTTTTTCGTACGTTGGTTTATTGTAATATATGTCTTTCATGGGGTTCTCCACATATTTGAAGCCATTTACACATTTTTCCCAAAAGAGAATTTGTGGCAACTAGATGACTCATTTTGTAAGTAGTCAGACACTGGACTTGATCAGTGTTTTCCCTCAGTAGAAATCATGTTTTTTGTTGACTTGAAAAAAATTCCTTTTGCATATTCCAAAAGTAAACAAATAAGTCTTTAATTTCTGAAACCTGAGTTTTTATGTTTACAGAAATATAGTACATTACTGAGTTAAATCGTTCTGAGTATTCTGGAAAGGGTTAGCAAAAATAGCCACATAACAGATAAGACAGAGAGACAGTTACATATCATTGGTTTACTTTCATGGATGTTTGAGGGAGGTGAGTGAGGGCAGAAAAAAAGAACTATTTGGATATATACATGCAAAATCTTAGGATACATTTTCCATGTTAATTAAGCTTTTAAATGCTTGAATTTCTCTTTCAAATTGAAAACACCACAGAAAGTATGACATTTTCTCTGTTGGATTTGGTTATGTACCAAAATTATCATCTTAAATTTCAAGGTCTTTGATCAAAGGGTATTACTAATTGACAGGTTACCTATAATTCAGTTTAAACCATAGAAAAGCAAAACTTATATTTTCAACTATTCATGTTTATTCAGTCCTAGCATGTAACTTTTAATGATTTAATTAAATGAAAAAGTAATTATCTCATTTTAAACTAGAAACAACAACATGAAGATTTAGGGAAACTTAACCTATTATTAGTAATAAAATAACATTATCAGAATCACTAGTTTTTTTTCCAAGCTTATAAGTGATTGGAATGTTACTCATGATGAGAAAACATTTTCCTCTATTAGGTCTCTTTTGAGAATTGCAGTTTGTTACGTATAGCCAGAGTTTTTAGCTCTAATTTTATATGCCTTCTTACTTAACAGCTTTTATAGTATTCAGATAATTACTTAATGTAATACCTTTTTATGTAATATCTGTTTCAAAGCTTTCTTTTTTGCTCATGCATAAGATACTTAGTAACCTACTCAAAAATTATCTAAGACATTTGGAATATCCTGCCTACTTCATTTTTGCCTTTTACAATTTTTTTGTCCCAAGTCTTCCTTTCTTTTGACTTATTATATCATAGAATTTCGTGGCTGGAAAGGGGTGCCTGGTTTTATTGACGAATAAATTGGCCGTAATTAAATTAGTTTACTGTAGTTGATGCGAGAAAACGATGCGGTCCTGTTACCATCTTTAGTATGACTTTCCATGCCGTAGAAGTATCCCTGAACTCAGGTTTGGGTGCTTGCCACTCGGAAAGTCAACAGTCGTGTGACGTGGGCTGCTCGTCCAGGAAGAAGGTGGGCTAGTGTCCAGAACCGAACCGGAAGGTTCTGCTAAGCCGTGAAAGTTTTTAAAGGAAAAGCGGGGAGGTCGGGCGGGGTCAGACTCGTCACCGTCCTCCACGTGGGCACGCTTGCTGATGCCTCATCATCTTTCTTTAGATGCTCTTCTCCTCACTCAGTTTTTGCTTGTACGATTACTGAAGGGGAAGCTGGGAAAGAGATCTGGCGGTCTGTTATCTCCTTATTCTTCATTTCTTCTTTGACCTGAAAAGTACCAACATGTTAGGCAAAATATTATGTAATCAAAATGTTTGAAATGTGTGCTTGGGCCAGAGGTTAGGTAAAATAGCTTTATTAAAGTGACAAGAGTGGTCCCTTGCAGAGAGCTACTTGCTACAATAAACTACCTGTAAAAATGCTGCTTACACATCACCCTTCTCAGACATCATTCCATTTCTGTGGGATTATGAACAAAGGTCCATTTTCTGTAACTTCTTAACGCTGATACATAGGGTGCCGTATTCTTAACATGGAGGATGCTGACAGTCTGTAGCATCTCTTTGCTGATAGTTTTAGTTGCCTGGCTATGTATATGGGCAGAATAAGCCACAATTATTTTGATGCCCACAAAGATGTGCATACAGTTTATAGTGTTAATCCTCCTCTCTCTAAGGCCAGGTCTTATCCTTGTGCTAGTCCTGGATTCAGGATTGCTCAGGATGGAGCAGCCTGTGTCTTGACTACAGTTGGGTCACCATGCGGTTAGCTTTCCCTTCTGATAGCAGTTACAGTACCTGTAAAACCACTCAGGAGTGTTCATCAGACCCTGAAAGATCCTGTGCCTCTGTCGTCCTAATCATTAACTGCTTGAGCCTACTCTTCTGTGACTCAGGGAGGCTTGGGACGTTTCAGGTATTCTACAAACAAGAGGCAGTGGGTGAGGGGGGAACCTTGTCTTGGGACGGGATTGGCAGGGTTCTGCTTGGTTTCAGATGCAGTCTGGAGCTGAGATGGATTTATACAGAGGGGCAGGGTGTTCTTATTCTCACTGTAATAGCAGGAAGGATGGAGAAATGGTGTTTTGGTGCAGTCCATTCATCCGTTTGATGGCAGAGAGTGCAATAAAGTATCACTGATATTTTAATATCTTTCTTGATATCTTAGGGTGAGGTAATTTGCTGATAGTGAGTGATAGGATGAAACATTTGAAGATTTGAGGAGAGTCAAAAAGGCTAGATTGAGGTGGTAAAGAATATATAACCTTGGGGGGCCAAGGTGAGTTTAAACATCATAATTTATAGGTGATGCAAACTTGTAAATATGTGTGATTGCATCCAGCAGATTTTAGCGCCTAGGACTTAGCCACAATGAAAAGCAGATGGTTGCTTTGTCAGGGGAGTATAACAGGTAAACAGTAGGCAAGGAAGTTGATGGTGGAAGAATTCATGGATGGATTTGCAAATAGAAGGAAGTTTGCTGTTATGGAAAGAGCTATGAGAGGGCAGAGTAGAAAGTTTGGCGGGGGGGGGGGGCCGAGTTAGGAGAGGCACAGTCGAGGGTCGCAGGGCAGTTGGGAGTCACAGAAGGGGTGGGACAGCATGTAAGGCTGTGTGACCATGGTGATTCAGTGGAGCAGTGTTCAATGACAGCCAGCACACCAGCTCAGCACCTTCATTAGTTCTCTGTGGTAGTTTAGGTCTCATTGATTTGGATAGGTTTTGTTTCCAAAACTCTACAAGCAATAAATGCTGGAGAGGGTGTGGAGAAAAGGGAACCCTCTTACACTGTTGGTGGGAATGCAAACTAGTACAGCCACTATGGAAAACAGTGTGAAGATTTCTTAAGAAACTGGAAATAGAACTGCCATATGACCCAGCAATACCACTTCTGGGCATACACACCGAGGAATCCAGATCTGAAAGAGACACGTGCACCCCAATGTTCATCGCAGCACTGTTTATAATAGCCAGGACATGGATGAAGTCTTATTATTTCAAAGACCTTTTTAAAGAGCAGTTACAGCTTCGCAGCAAAATTCAGAGGAAGGTACAGGTTTCCCACATACCCTCTGTTCCCACATGCGCACAGCCTCTTTCTTCCCTGTGTCTCCCACCAGAGTGGTGTGTTTGTACCCACACTCTGTAATTTACATTAGGGTTCACTCCTGGTGTTGAACATTCTGTGAATTTGGGCAAGTGTATCAAGATGCGTGCCTGGCCTTACAGTGTCACCCAGAATATCTTTGCAAGCTTCTGTGTGTCTCTACCTGGTCATCTTCCCTACCCTTTGCTCCTCAACCCATGGCAACCACGGATCTTTTTACTGTCAGTGTAGTTTTATAAAAAGTATCATCTAATGAAAAATTCTCTGTGGATATTGAGGAAAACAGCAGTTTAGGTTGATGAAGAACTGTTAATGAGACTGTTAAATCATAAGGAAAATGGTGGCTTTGTTGAAGAAGATTACTAAATAAATGGGAGAGTGACTTGGAAGTTCTTAAATGATGGTAACAAGGATTTTTTTTAAATGAATGGTTTTTAAACATTTCCGTGATGATGGCTTTTGTGAAGTGGTATGACAGTAGATAGAGGTGACGTCAGAGCCCAGTGACCATACAGTGCCCTGTTCCTCTAAATGACACCGTCTGGAAGATGGCGGGGAACAGGAGACTTCAGTGTGAAAGGCCACGGGTTAGAGACTTGAAAGCCATCCCCCAGAGATAGCAGATCAAATATGAGGCGGCCAAGGAATACAAAGAGAGGAAAAAGGAATGGGGGATTGATTGGTCAGAATTTTCCATGACCAGAAATTGGATAGAAAGAGCAGTGTTTGACACTAGTCAAAGTAGGGGAACGGTAAAGGAGGGGCCAAGCTTATGGAAGCTGCAGATGTGAGAGCTTCCAGTGGGCCCAGCGTGGTCAGCGCGTCAGGACCGCCTGGTCACAGGCTCTAAGAGGAGACGGTCTGTGGTTCAGGGATGGGAAGAGGATTGATGACCTGTAACTAGCGTGCAGGCATGTTCTAGATCCTGCTCACTGACTGAGTTGTAGCAAGTTAGACATTTTAATGGTAACAATGAAACTCACTATCAGTAAAATGAGCTCTTGAAATTAAAAAAGTTTTTTTAGTATTTATTTATTTACGTTCAGCTGTGCTGAGCCTTTGTTGCTGCACGGGCTTTCTCGTCGTGAAGAACAGGGCTGCTCTCCAGTGTCTCTGTTCAGGCTTTTCCTTGCAGTGGCTTCTCTTGAGGAACACAGGGTCTAGGCACGTGGGCTTCAGTGGGTGTGGTTCCCAGGCCCTAGCGCACAGGCTCAATAGTCGTGGCTCACAGGCTTCGCAGGGATCAAACATTCTGCATTGGCAGGAAGATTCTTTACCACTGAGCCACCAGAGAAGACCCATGTACTCTTGAAATTAAAAAAAAAAAAATTTGGTTATGAATTTTGACCTCTTTTTATTGATTTGTCTATTCCTTATTAATTGAATTCAGTATTTAGTTTTATTTGAAGTTTTCAGTTGGTGTAGCAATTCCTTGTATTAAGAGACAGGCTCCTTTTCAGTTCTTTTAGCATTGGGATTTTGTGGAAGAGTCATTTTAGTTGTACCAGAATTTTCTTTTCATTTTTTCTTGTCTTAAGAGCTTAAGTTTTTCCAGTGGTCATGTATGGATGTGAGAGATGGACTATAAAGAAATCTGAGCACTGAAGAATTGATGCTTTTGAACTGTGGTGTTGGAGAAGACTCTTGAGAGTCCCTTGGATTGCAAGGAGATCAACCAGTCCATCCCAAAGGAGATCAGTCCTAAATATTCATTGGAAGGACTGATGCTGAAGCTGAAGCTCCAGTACTTTGGCTACCTGATGGGAAGAACTGACTCATTGGAAAAGGTCCTGATGCTGGGAAAGAATGAAGGCGGAAGAAGGGGACAACAAAGGATGAGATGGTTGGATGGCATCACTGATTTGATGGACATAAGTTTGAACAAGCTCTGGGAGTTGGTGAAGGACAGCGAGGCCTGGCGTGCTGCAGTCCATGGGGTCACAAAGAGTTGGACACGACCGAGCGACTGAACTGAAGGGCAAAGTAGACCTCACTGCTTGTTCTGGTGGCAGAAAGAAACAGTAGCCCTGCAAGAGTTGTCACCACTGCCCTGTGGACAGAGGTATCTGCTGAGGAATATTCATACTTTGAGAGACTTTTTCATGAAGCTCAGCCAACTTTTATAACATTGCTTGATCTCCAAAAGTGAGAAGCTATGTGATAGGTGGTTTTGTTTGGTTGGGTCTAGGCATAACTAGAGTGATAGAGGTGATTCTGTGCGACAGTATTATCTTAAACCCTTAGAAAAACATAAACCAAAAAGACGCACTTAGATGAAGTGACCTACAGCGGATTTCTTATCAAAAAATTATGCTAGTTGCTTTCTGCTAGTTCATCCAGAAAAGCAGTAGAATAGGACATGACTAATTTGACCAAGCTTAGAACACTAGTAACAATTTCAATCTTTAATTAGACTTGTGAATACATCTGTTTTGTTCAACTTAGATTTTCAATCAGAAATGGCTACATAATGGTTAAGAAGTTTCAGTTATACTCAATAAATGAATAGAGATCTTAGAGACACATATTTTTTCATACATAGTATGGGCTGCAGGCCACAAACCTGATATTTATTTATTCATTCATTCAAAAAATTGATTGATCATCTAGTATCTGGGGATAGACTATTAAACAAATAGTCCAGATGCTCTCTTTCAATGAAATTAACATTTTAGCATGAGAGAGACAGTAACAAAAAAAAAAAAAAAAAAAAGGGAAAGGTGGAAAAGTACAAAAATGAGAAAAAGTATCAGAATGATAAGTGTTAGGCAGCAATTAAGGTCGTAGTGTAATGGGCGGCTGGGTAGTACTGCAGGTTTTCAGAGCCCCGCCCTTTGAGAAGGTGATTGGTCAGTTACATGTGAGTGACAGATAACAAGGACCCAGGCATGCGAAGATGCTGAGGGAGGGGGACGCATGGACACAGAGAGGCAGAGAGAAAGAAACAGTAGGAAAAAGGAAACAGTTCACAGAGAGGAAGTTCTTAGGTGGGGATACTCTTGTCCTACTCAGGCTGTCAGAAGATGTCTGGGCACCGTGGGTGACCTGCAGGCGGGTCTAGCAGGGGCTCACCTCCGGGGCTTCTGTTAGCCAGTGTGGATAGTGTTCTGAAGACTAAAGTTTATTTAGCATCTATATTGTTCTCTCTGTTGTACTCTTAAGTCTCTTTTCAAGAATGAGGGCAATAACTTTTTTTATTATATATCCTTATGACATGATACTAAACATTTATTAAGTAATGCCTGATTTACACAGAGTTGTATTTTTAAATTTATTTTCATATTGTAGTCCTCTATGCTAATCTATTGAGAAATATCAATAACCTCAGATACGCAGAGGACACCACCCTTATGGCAGAAAGTGAAGAAGAAGTAAGGAGCCTCTTGATGAAAGTGAAAGAGGAGAGTGAATAAGTTGACTTAAAGCTCAATATTCAGAAAACTAAGATCATGACATCCAGTCCCATCACTTCATGGCAAATAGATGGGGAAACAGTGGAAGCAGTGGCTGACTTTATTTCTGGGGGCTCCACAATCACTGCAGATGGTGATTGCAGCCATGAAATTAAAAGACGCTTACTCCTTGGAAGGAAAGTTATGACCAACCTAGACAGCATATTAAAATGCAGAGACATTACTTTGCCAACAAAGGTCCATCTAGTCAAGGCTAGGGTTTTTCCAGTGGTCATGTGTAGATGTGAGAGTTGGACTGTGAAGAAAGCTGAGTGCTGAAGAATTGATGCTTTTGAACTGTGGTGTTGGAGAAGACTCTTGAGAGTCCCTTGGACTGCAAGGAGATCCACCCAGTCCATCCTGAAGGAGATCAGTCTTGGGTGTTCATTGGAAGGACTGATGCTGAAGCTGAAACTCCAATACTTTGGCCACCTCATGCGAAGAGCTGACTCATTGGGAAAGACCCTGATGCTGGGAAAGATTGAGGGCAGAAGGAGAAGGTGACGACAGAGGATGAGATGGCTGGATGGCATCACCAACTCTATGGACATGAGTTTGAGTAAACTCTGGGATTGGTGATGGACAGGGAGGCCTGGCGTGGTGCGGTTCATGGGGTTGCAGAGTCGGACACGACTGAGTGACTGAACTGAACTGATGCTGATCTTTATTTCCTCACTCTCAATATTTTAGCTCTGTAATAGTGAAGTAATTTCTGCTTAACCTGAGATAAAAGAATGTCATAGAATTAACCTTTTATCTAAAGCTGAGTTACTACTATATGATCTGTTTTATGCCATGCTACCAATATTAAAACAGTAACAATAAAGGCTGTCTGGTAAGATCTTCTCTGCTTGACCCATTGTGTACGCCATGTGTAGGAGACTTCAGTGGTGGGTGCACATAATCTTTATTTTCTCTTTGCTGATGTAATGGAAAATTTGTTCCTCTAGGACATATTAGAACAATGTATTTAATGCTCTTCAATTTAATTTGCTAGTATCACAATTAATACAATTAAGGTCACTTGAAATGAAACTATTAACAAATTGGCTAATTTACTTTAACAACGTCAATGTGTTCTCACAATTACATTTGCTTTAATTAGTGCACAAGCTATTATTTAATAGCATACTTCACACAGAAAAATGTAATAATGCATTCTTGGCTCCTTATAGCAGAAAGGAAGAAACTTTTAATGGGCTGAGTGATTTTGTGGAATTGCTGTTAGACAAAAGTGATGGAAGAGAAAGTACAAAGCCAGAAAGCAAAGCATATAAGAATGTAAATAAAACAAATACCTTTTGGCATTTACCAATGTATGTCCTATTTATCATTGTGTAAATAGCATCAGAAACTTTTAATTACCATTTAAAAATAGGAGAACTTAGGTCCTTGAAAGTTTTGTGTTCAGTTTTATCTGGTTTTTGCTTAACACTGCAGTAATGTTTCACTTCTTGAATATCATAAGTAGTTATTAATAGTTAAATTGTTATTATGATTATTGCAAGTTAATTAATAATTAAAATAATCATGCTAATAGAAAGGAACAGAATGGTGTAGCATATTAAAAAAGGTAGGAAGCAAATATGTGTTTCAATTCTCAATTTGACTTTTATTTTCTGTTTTGACATGGATATTTCTTAATGAAGAGTTCACTTTTCTATCTGATCTACTCTAATAAATTTTGAGCTCAGAAGACTCAGGGAGGAATAAATGGTTGTTTCTATTTCTATATATGCAGAGTAAGCAAAGGAGATGAATGGTCAACCAAGCCATGATTAATAATATTTACTGTTCTCCATAAACATGAGAACAAGGTTTACTGTCATGTAATCAGTGGTCATTTTATGTGGAAAGGAGATAAAAGCAGTCCAGATAATTCAATACTGTAATTTTAAAAATTAGTTTGACAGTTTTTGCCTAATTTGATTGATGAATGTTTCTATTGTTTTTCTCTTCTTTCCTTTCCTTCTTTGCTTAATGACAGAAATTCCTAAAGTTGCAAGTAAAAAAATAAAATAGGCAAAAGAGTAATTAGGTAGCAAATATTTAAATGTAAAATGCAAGAAGCTTGGGGAATCTAGACTTTGAAAAATTAAATATATCTCTCATTTCTAGGAAAGAGGTTCATAGGAGTATATTTTGTTTTTCAGTGCTTGAGACTGTTTATATAGTCCATTGACTCTCATTTTATGCCCTAAATTCTGAATTCAGTGTACCAGGGTGTTCACAGAGCAGATGGGTCAAAATAGAGTAATTTACTAGAACAGTCTGTATAGCAATAATAGAAAATTAGTTTAGGTGTTTCTTTAAATAGCATTTTGAGTTTGGCAGGGTAGACTACTGCTTTTAGTTAGTTGCTATATGTGCTACTCATCAGGCTTCCCTCGTAGCTCAGTTGGTAAAGAATCTACCTGAAATGCAGGAGACCTCAGTTCGATTCCTTGGTTGGGAAGATCCTCTGGAGAAGGGAGAGGCTACTCCCTCCAGTATTGTTGGGCTTCCTTTGTGGCTCAACTGGTAAAGAATCTACCTGCAGTGCTGGAGATCTGGGTTCGATCCCTCAGTTGGGAACATCCCCTGGAGAAGAGAAAGGCTACCCACTCCAGTATTCTGGCCTGGAGAATCCCATGGACTGTATAGAAGTGAGACATCTATCTATTTGCTTTCTCAAAGGAGGCCAAATTCAAGAAGTTAATTAGTTTCTTGCTTTCTTCCAAATCTTACCTGTACATGGTCTTCATTCTTATTAGTTCTTTTTTATCTTGTAAGTCCTAACCACTCATTGGACTACAAGAGAATTCCTCCAAAACTTTTTGAAAGAAAATAATATGCCCTTAAAGTGTTTATTCAATGTCAGGTCTGATGATTAATTTTTTGCATGCCAAGATTATAGCATTTCAGAAGCACCTTATGAGTAGCCTGTGGGGCCCGTATTTTTTTTTTTTTTTTTTTTTTGATTAAGTTATATTAAAAGAAAGTTCTTAAAGAGGCTAAAAGAACCTCACAACCTGGTTTTCTGCATTTGTTTAATCACTTTCCAGTGTGAGACTACACAGGATTTCTCTATTCAAGTCCAAGACCCACCCAGAATAAACAATACAACATTAAAGAAGAACAAAATTAGAAGACTGACAATGTCTGACTTCAGAATAGAGAGCACAGAAAGACCCATACAAATAGAGTTAAGTGATACTGACAAAGAAGCAAAGCCAACTTAAAAAAAAAATCTAAACATTGATTTTATACCTTTCAGAAACAAACTTAACTCAAAATGGATCATCAACCTAAATGTAAAATATAAAACTATAAAACTCCTAGAAAATTACATAGGTGAAAGTCTTCATGATCTTCGATTTTGTGATGACATTTTAGTTTCAAAACCAAAAGCATGATCAGTGAAAGAAAAAAATTGATAAGTTGGGTTTCATTAGAATTAAAACCTTTTTTTCTCTTTGAAAGACACTAAAAGGGACTAAGAGGCAAGCCAGAGACTGGCAGGAAAATGTTTACAAAAATTATCTGATAAAAGACTGGTATCTAAAATTGACAAATTTAATCACCCAGAAATAAGACAACAAAAACCCAGTAGTTAAAAGATGGACAGAATATCTGAGCAGATGTTTTGTGAAACAAAATATACCGATAAGCAGAGGAAAAGATGCTCCACGTCCTAGGTCCACAGAGAACCGCAGAGTTAAGTGAGACAGCGGTACACATCTCCTGGAATGCCCGAGGTCCAGGACGCTGATGCCCAGGGCCAGTGAGGGAGTGCAACGGTAGGATCGCTTGTTGGGTGCTCGTAGGCAGAGAGCGGTGCTGTCATTGTAGAGGACAGTGTGCCGGTTCCGTACAAAACGACACCTGCTTTCAGAATGTCTAAACCTGCTTTCAGCGAGTGATCTAGCAGTTGCACTCCTTGGTATTTATCCAAATGAATTGAAAACTTACGTCTAAACATAAACCATCACACAATGTTTACAGCAGCTTTAGTGGTAATTGCCAAAACTGGAAGCAAACAAGATGACCTTCAGTCGGTGAATGGATGAACAAAGTGGTATGAGAATACAATGTCATTATTATTAAGTGATGAAACTGAAGGGGCCCAATAGGTTGTAGCAGGACAAGCAGAAACTTGAGATGCATTTTACTAAGTGAAAGGAGCCAACCTGAAAAGGTTACGTACTGTGAGTTCAGCTCTCTGACCTGGTAAAGGCCACGCTATGAAGTCAGTAAAAGGATCAGAGACTGGGAGGGGTTAGGGAGGCGGAAGGGATGAACAGGCAGAGCACAGAGACTCTTGAGGGCCGCGACACTGTTGCCTTTGCTGCGGGGAGACAACAGGAAAACTGGCAGTGTTTTGGGACATGTACAGGCGAGTCACAAACCTCACAGTGCATTTAAAGATGGTAGGCCTGTTTCTTTAACACCAGAAGCACTATAGATATATCACTGTAAGTGATATACATCTCAATTTACTTTATTTTCCTTCATTATTAAAAGGTGGTAGGAATAGTAGTGTCATACTTGAAAATTTATCAGAATTGATCTATATACTCTAACATAACTCCCAACTTTTTATGTTGCTCATTTTTCTTTTAAGTAATTTCGTATTGCTGTCCACAATCATTTTGCACATGTGAAGAACTGACACATTATTCTCTTTGATTTTGTTAAGGAGACTCAGTTGGGTTAATGTGGGTGCCTCATTCCTCTTCTCCTCATCGTGTGAGTACAGAGACCCTGACTTGGACCCTCTGATTTCACTCTGGGGAGGGTAACCTGTAGTAGATTGTGTTCTCAGTGTTACCTATGCTAGCTAAAGGACCCCCAGGATGCTGGGAGGAGCGCAGGGGTTATCTGAACCAGGAGTGGAGGACTTTCTGTCAGTTGCTGAATTTGTTCCTGATCAATTTGTTCCTGAAGTTTTAGTTCTACTTACAACATAGTATAACCTAAGTTATGTTATCTTTTAATGGAGCCTTGTGATTAGATGTCTCCCAGTTATGACATTAAGAATGTTACACATTTCATACTTAGAAATAGTATTGCTTGCCATATTGTGTTGGAAAGTCCATTCCGGTCCTTAAGGATGAAACATGAAATTGTTGTAGTCTTGCTTCCTTTCAAGGCTGTTGTCTTAACTTTCCCCAGCTCTTTTTGCTAGACTCACTTTGAATCTTGTAATTTCCTCATGTTCTGCTGCTCTTCCGTTGTGATGCTTTATCCTCAGTGCTCTTGGTTGGGAAACTCTTTTTCCCTTAAACCTGGGTGGATTGATGATGGTAAAACATCAGCCCTAAGGTGGAAGTCTTTGAAGTCCACATACTACAAATGATTCACAAATTAACATTAGGAGTAAAGAGAAGACTGCTTAATGTGCTTCTTCTGATACTTGGAGGATTATCTCCAATCTTAAGGGCAGTTTCTGCAATCAGTTATCTGATAGCTTTTGAGAAAAACTTTTGAAGATACAATTATGGTTGTCATATTCAGGCAGCTATATTTAATAGTTAATGTGATCTTATTTTAAAAATGTATATTGTATGGGTCAAAACGACCAGTAGACAGTATTTAGTTTTTAGTCATTCTGAGGTTGAATTATTTTTTGCATCTGTCAGCCATAATATTTTAATAGTCCTCTATGTACATTTAATTAATTGCATGTTAAAATTAACATCACAAGTAACTTAGTAACAAGTTAAAAATAAATCTTTTGTCTTGTTAATCAAACTTCACACAAAAGTGTAGTAATTAAATATTTGACACATTTTTATACTTTTAATGATTTCCGTATGGGATTAATTTGATACATGTGAACACTGTTAACTATACAGTTCATACAGGAGTTTTGAAATTATTTGTGTAATAAAATCATTGAGATGTTTTTATGTTGCATTTAAAAGCTTAGTGAAGTTTTAAAAATAGTAAAATAGTGTTTTTTACTACTAGTAAATAGTAAAGTCTGCTTGTGAACAGATCAGAACTGAACAGAAATTCTGTTCAGTAACTGGGTTGGCCAGTCAAATGTAAAGGTTTGAGTTTTCTGTTCAAGCCAAAAAAAAAAAAAAAAGTAATTGATTTGAGCCATTTTATCTTATTGCCAAGGCAATATAAGTAGGTTTCATTTAAACCTTTTATATAATCAAATACATGGAAGCAATTAAGATTGGAAATCTAGGACCTACCAGGAGCTTCTTGGAGGAGGAGGAATAGGGACTCATAAATGGGTGTTAATGGCAATTTATAGAATTTCTCTATACCAACTTGCAGTGCTTAATATAGGTTATCTGATTTTAGAGATGGCTGTTACATTAAACCTCTCTCCAAAGACTGAGAGGTGCTATTTTTATGAACATCTAGGCAAAGGACTAAGTGAGTTCAGATGCCTGGCTTGAGTAATGAAAACACCAACAAGCATTTACATACTGGGTTTAATTTCTTGCCATTAACACACGCATACATACACACACACAGATTAGGGGTATATTTATGCACAATCTGGCCTTTTAACAAAGAAAAATAAGCCTATGTTTAGGCTGCCACTGCTATGAACAAAACAGCTGAGATTTTAATGAACACCATACTGAGGGCATGTAGGACATAAGGCGAATTAAGCAGGTTACAAACTGCACATCTTCTGTTTAGATAGAAGAGATCTCCCCAACCCTGACAGTTAGTTGTACTGACAAGGCAAGCAGATAGACAGAAACAGAAGGAGATCATTTGTATCAATTTGAGAAATAGAACTAGTGGTAAAACAAAATAGCCGCTCAAAATAGTCTCACTTTTATGTTAAAATTATTCTTTCTCTATTTCCCCCCAAAATAAATACGTATGGTTAAACAAAACCTTATTTTATTTTGTTTGCAAATAAGGACTAACATAGTTTTTATTGTTTTTTTTTTTTAAGAGAAGATTTTCTGGACACTCAAACAAATTTTAATCTTGGTAACCTGACAGCTTTGTTTAAGCACTGAATATGAGTTTCCTTTCATGAAAATCTTTTCAAAGTACAGCAGTTCAGCTGTGAAAACCTGAATACATTAATGTTGACAAAGAAGCTCCAGAATGGGCCAACATTTGTTTTGTTCTTTTACAATATTTCTTGATAAATTGCATACACAAAAGTGTTGCAGGATTATTTAAAAATTTTCCTGTTTCTTTGCTAATAAATGTCTTTGTGTTTACTTTTTAGATATATTACCTTATTATTAATCACTTTATTTTTTAAACAAAGTGACTTTAAGAAGTTCTTTTTTTAAAAAATGTGACTTAAAAGTACGTATTTTAGGGAACTCTTTAATATTGCCTTTCATGTATGTGGTTAAATATCAAAATGCATTATTCATGTTTAGACTTTGGATAATTTTCTTGAAAAGTAAACCTCTTCCAAATACCATACAATTGTGTTCTGAAGGTGTTTATTTAAGATCATTTACTTGATATCTTACGTGATTAAAGAAGATGAGTCATTTGCAAAGAAAGCAATATTGTAATATTTTAGTGTAATGTTCTTTTTAAGGGTCGCAGTTTCTTATTTAACAGTCATGAAGAGTGATATTGTTAATCTTTTTGAAATAAATGTTTCTTACTGAGAAATTTTTATTTTTTAATTTGCATATGTGTGTCTTAATTCGTTTCAGAAAGTTTAGAGGCATAATTTGAGACATAGTCTGAGAAGATTAGCTTTTCTTTTCTGATTCCAATGTTTTTCTATTCTGTTTACAAAATGCTTTTCTTAAAAGCATATTGTAAAACTTTTGCAATTTTGGAATTAGTTTCTAAAACGTTGCTTGAACTACCTTTGATGCATTCTGCACTGACAGATTGAGCATGTTTCCAAATGGTACATAGCTGAGCTCAGCAACTAAACGAGCTGTGTTGGTCAATTATATGTTTGGTATGTACTGAGCAATTTGGTGCATCTTATTTGTTAGTAGGCTATCAGTTTGCTATATGACAAACCATCCCTAAGCTCAGTTCTCTAAAACAAAAGTGTTTATTATTGCTAGTAAGAAAGTGCCTAAGCTTGGTAATTCTCTTGCTATGGGCTGACCTTGCTTATGTATTTGGGGAATGACTGGTCCAAACTGGTCTCACTTGCATGTCTGGAGATTGGAGGACAGGTGACGTGACAGAATGACTGAGCCACGGGTTTCACCCTTCAGTAGTCCAGCCATCACACGTTTACTGGCGGTGTCAGCATTCGTGAAGACAAACAGAAACTGCAGGGTTTTGTGAGAACTAGGCTTATTACTGGCTGTGAAAAACCTCTTCAACCTTTTGTTGGCCACGGCAAGTACCAGTGCCAGCCACAATAGAGCAATAGCAAAACTGCATTTCTGCAGACTAGCAGTGAGCAATCTGACAGTCATTTAAGGCCAGAAGAGTCTATTCACAGTAGCATTAAAAGAACTACGTACTTAGGAACATGTGTGACAAAACATTACTGTACGGAAGTGTAAATACATGGAGAGAAACCTGATATTCATAGACTAAGAAGCACATTATTGTTATGATGCCACTGCCTCTTGATGGAAGGATCTGGAAAACCACATCATAAGAGGCGTGTAATAATCAGGACCATTTATACCACTAGTTTACTACAGATGCTGAAGCAAAGATGTAAGTAAGCAGTTATATAAGTATTTTATGTGAACAAGAACCAGTCAAAAAAGGATAGTGTGACAGAAAAGTATTAACTGCAAATCTAGAACTATTGACTGAGAAATAATAGAAGATATAGGAGAGCTCAAATAAGAGAACTCAAAGATATTTCATTGGGAAATAAGGAAACATTATAGTTTCCTTGTATTTCTGTAATTATCAGAATAAAAATATATTACATGTGAAATGAGTTAATAAGATCTTTAAATAAAATTTTTAAACAAGTGTTTAAATTTTTTCAATTTCCAGAAAGATTCTTTGAACCTGGAAAATATCTTTCTAAAATTTATTCAGAATTATATGCTGATTAAAAAGACAGCAAGAAGATATAGTGAAAATTTTTATGGTAACACATTTGAAAACTAAAACGAAGTGGAAACATTTGTATTAGAAGAGAATGATTAAAAGTGACTAAAGACAGTTAAGTACATTTTACATAAAATACTAAGTACTTTGTAAAGCTAGAGTACATTCATTGCTTACTGAGTTATATTTCACACATAAAAAACTATGGCTACAAAAAATATTATGTCATGTGCAAAGAGTTTTTTTGACAATGGGAAAAATTATCTGTAAGAGTGATTTTTATACAATACACACAACTGTATTTTGTGGATCACAAACATTATAAGAAAAAAATTCTTGGTGAAACCATAATAACTATTAATATAATGGAAAAAATACTTCATCATATCCCACAGAGAAAACACTAGTCCCAATTTGGAGACAGATGATTACTTAAAAAAACAAACAAACAAAAAAAACAAACCAATTTTGCTCTAGTTAAAAGTTCTTTCAGAGCATTGAAACGTAGGGAATGTTCTCACACTCATATCACACGGCTAATATAACCTTTATAACAGTATCAGACAAGGGCTCTATGAGAAGATACAAGCTATTCTTGTGCATGAGTGTCATACAAATAAAATACTGGTAAATGAATGGAGCAGGATGTAAAAACACGTCTTATAACATCTTGTCTGTCCTGGGAATGTAAGGTTTGTTCCTTACAAAAATTTGTAAAGTCATTCAACTTATTAACAAAATAAAGAAGAAGGTCATTTCAGTAGATGTAGAGAAAGAATTGCCCGCATTTCCTGGTGGCTCAGATGGTAAAAGAATCTTCCTGTAATGCAGGAGACCTGGGTTTGATCCCTTGGTTGGGAAGATCCACTGGAGAAGGGAATGGCAACCCACTCCAGTATTCTTACCTGGAGGATTCCGTGACTAGAGGAGTTGGACGGGCTATAGTCCATATTATAAAAAGAAAATTGCTTAGCAAATTTTGAATAGAAAATAACTTTCATAACATGAAGAAGAGCATGTATAAAAGAACTATAGCAAAACCATCCTCAATGATGGAATAGTTAAAGTGTTCTCTTTAAGAATCTGTAGGTAAACTATTGGAATTAACAATTTATTTTACAAATATTCCCTGATATAAAATTTACATGTAATATCACTTGCACTTAGAAATACACAAGTAATAAAGTGTTTTGTATTATAAAAATATGAATATCCTTAAATAAATTCAATGAAAATATGATAGCTTTTATGGAGAATATTATGAAACTTTATGGAAAAACATGTAAGACCTGAGTAAATACAGAGAATTCACTGTGGATGACTGTGGAAGGGATAGTTCATTGTCACAGAGCTATCAGGTCATTTTCAAGTTGATACATAGATTCAGTATATTTTTAAGTCAAAATTTCATCAGTGTTTTTTGAGTAACTTTGTAGTCTGAGTCTGATATTTACATACAGGAAAGAAGTGTTTAATAGCCAAGACACTTCCGAAGAACAAAGATGTACTATGTAACAAGAAATATGGTAATGGCTTGACAAATAGACTGATAAAAAGAACAGAAAGTCAGATAGGCCCCCGTATATATTAAAATCTAATACATGGCAAAACTGGCATTGCAGATCAGTGGTAAAGAATGGGCTATTCATTAAATGGTGCTGAAGACAACTGATTTTTCATTTGGGGGAAAAATAAGAATGAATATCTTTTTCACAACTTATGGGAAATACTAGTTTCTCCCACATTATGATTATACTTTAGAGCAACAAAATATTTAAGACAAAAGACAATTATGTAGAATTAGATTGAGTTTATCAAGAAATCCTTTCAGAAGATATCATAAAGAAAGTGAAAACACAAGCTACAATGTAGGGAAAGATAACAAAACAAAACAAAAAGTAACAAAAGCTTGATATCCAAGATATAGAAAGAATTTCTGTTTTTTAGTAAGTAAATGACATGAACAGGCATACATTCTGTAGAAAAGGAAATATATAATAGCTGTAAATGTAAGGAAAACCTAAACCACATCTCAGATTGAGTATTAGACTTTTTGCCCCAAACTCTAACCCTTAATTATCATTGGTCTATTCTCCATCATGATAGTTTTGTCACTTAAAGAATGTTATATAAGTGAAATCATGTAGAGTATAACACTTTTTCATTGGCTTTTTTATTCACAAACTTCAGATCTAACTGGTTGCATATGTTGGATAAACAGTAGTTTGTTCCTTTTTATTGCTGAATGGAATTCCTTTGTGTGAATGTACTATAATTTGTTCTCTTATGAAGAACATTTGGGTGGTTTACAAATTGTAGCAGTTACTAACAAAGCTACAGGGAGCATTTGTGTACAGGATTTTGTGTGGATCTACGTTTTGTTGACCTGTGTACCAGAGTAGTTCTACTGTTTTACTTTTCCGTCAGTAACATGTGAAAAGTCCAGTTGCTCAGCATCCTCACCAGTATTTTTATATTGTCAGGGATATTTTAACCATTCTAATAAGGATGTAATAGTATCATATCGTGGTTTTAATTTTTTGAAAAGACCCTGATGCTGGGAAAGATTGAAGGTGGGAGGAGAAGGGGACGACAGAGGATGAGATGGTTGGATGGCATCACTGATTCGATGGACATGAGTTTGAGTAAACTCCAGGAGCTGGTGATGGACAGGGAGGCCTGGCATGCTGTGGTCCATGGGGTCACAGAGAGTCAGACACGACTGAGCGACTGAACTGAACTGAATGGCTAATGGTGTTGAAAATTTTTTCATGTGTGCATTTACCATCTATATCCTCTTTGGTAAAGTGTTTGTTCAACTTGTTTGCCAAATTGGATTTTTTTTTTTTTTTTTTTACTGTTGAGTTTAGAGAACTCTTTTTATATTCTAGATACAAGTGCTTTGTCAGATATGTGACCTGCTCATATTTTTTCCTCATCTCTGGCTTGTCTTTACATCCCTCCTAACAGACTCTTTCACAGAGGAATTTGTATTATTTTGATGTATTTTTCTGTTGATGAAATATGCTTTTGGTGTTATATATAAAACTCATGTTAAATAGTGAAAGTGAAAGTCTCTCAGTTGTGTCTGATTCTTTGCGACCCCTTGGACTATACATTCCATGAAATTCTTCAGGCTAAATAGTGGAGCGGGTAGCCTATCCCTTCTCCAACGGATCTTCCTAGGAATTGAACGGGGTCTCCTGCCTTGCAGGCGGATTCTTACCAACTGAGCTATCAGGGAAGCCCCATGTCAGATAACTCTTCACCTAACCCTAGGTCATGATGATTTTGTCTATTTTATTCTGAAAGTTTTATATTTTGCCTTTAGTGTCATGAGTCGTTTGTTTTTATTTTTGTATAAGACGTGAGATTTATTAGATCGGTTCAGTTCAGTTGTGTCCGACTCTCTGCGACCCCTTGAACTGCAGCACACCAGGCCTCCCTGTCCATCACCAACTCCCAGAGTTTACCCAAACTTATGTTTATTGAGTCGGTGATGCTATGCACCCATCTCATCCTCTGTCATCCCCTTCTCCTCCTGCCTTCAATCTTTCCCAGCATCAGGGTCTTCTCCAGTGAGTCAGCTCTTCGCATCAGGTGGCCAAAATGTTGGAGTTTCAGCTTCAACATCAGTCCTTCCAATGAACACCCAGGACTGATCTCCTTTGGGATGCACTGGTTGGGTCTCCTTGCAGTCCAAGGGACTCTCAAGAGTCTTCTCCAACACCACAGTTCAAAAGCATCAATTCTTTGGCACTCAGCTTTCTTTATTGTCCAACTCTCACATCCATCTATGACCACTGGAAAAACCGTAGCCTTGGCTAGATGGACCTTTGTTGACAAAGTAATGTCTCTGCTTTTTAATATGCTGCCTAGGTTAATCATAACTTTCCTTCCAAGGAGTAAGCATCTTTTAATTTCATGGCTGCAATCACCTCAGCATAATGAAGTCCATATATGACAGAACAACAGTTAAGTTCATACTCAACGATGAAAAGCTGAAAGCGTATCTTCTAAGATCAGGAGTAAGATAAGAATGTCCACTCTCACCACTTTTATTTACAAATTTTTGGTAGTCCTAGCCACAGCAATCAGACAAAATAAAAGAAATAAAACTACCAGAAAACTATAGAGCTCATCAATGAATTCGACAAGGTTGTAGAATACAAAATTAATGCACAAAAATCTCTTGCATTTCTATACACTAATGATGAAAAATTGGAAAGAAATTAAGGAAACAATCGCATTTACCATCACATCAGAAAGAATACCTAGGGATAAACCTACCTAAGGAGGCCAAAGTCCCGCACTCTGTAAGCACTGATGAAGGAGACCTGCGATGATGGACAGGTGGAGGGATATACTGTGTTCCTGGATTGGAATAATCAATATTGTCAAAATGACTATATTACCCAAGGCAATCCAAGGTTCAGTGCAGTCCCTATCAGATTGCCCATGGCATTTCTCACAGGAGTATAACAAAGTTTTTAAAAGTTTGTATTGTAGCACAAAAGACCCCAAATAGCTGAATAAGGATATATTTGGGGGATGAGCAGAAAAAACTACTTATTGATGAATTGACAGGGCAGTTAGCGTGAGAGAGGAATTCAGAAAAATTCCTAGATTTCTGTCTTGGGTAACTGATTAGATAATGCTATGTACTGAAATGTTGGAAACTGAGGGAAAATAAAGTTCGAGAGAATGGGAGTGGGGAAAACAAATCAAAAATTTTTGTTGTCCTGTGTCATAACATTCAAGGTATCTGGTAGATAATCTTATGCAGATGTTCACTGGACAGATATGTGAGTCAAAAATTCTAAGAATGCAGTCTGGAGGTACAAATTTGGGACATGTCAGCACCAGGATGATGTTGGATTTGAGAGTATGTAAATAGTGGTGGGAAGGTGGAAATTCAAGACACTAACCTTTACAGTTGGTAGATAAGTGTTTGATATCCTTAATGTTTGGGGATTCTGAAAACTTCATAAAAGTTATAAATGTAATAGGATAATAGCCAAAGAACATAAATAGGCAATTCTCAAAAAGTATTTAATGGTTTAGATGTTTAATAATTATTTGCAGAATGACCTCATTTTCCAACTTAGAATGACATTAAGCCAAGATAATTTTTTTTAACAAATTGTCAAAGATTTGAACTATAATAAAAGTGGACATTGGCCAAGGTCTAGAGAGATGGACATTTTCAAAATGGCAGTCAGTTTGGCAATATTTATCAGAAGTCTAAATGTGTCCTTATCAGTTAACCTTGTTTAATTTGTTTTCTCTTTTTGAAATCCTGTGATTTTTTTCCTGTTCTATATTGATTTTTACTTTCTGTGGCAACAGTGCATCAAAACAGATGAACATATGGATAGTTGGTTCAATGTCTTATTCATCTGAGAGTCTAAGTATGTCTTCTAAAGATTGAAATAGTTCTTTTAGTTCTGTTTACTTTGTGTTGGTCTTCATTTCTGTCACATACTTTTCCGCCTTTTCCCCCCAATGGATAATGAATTGTTGTCTATAGGACAGAGGAACTTACTTGTGATAAATTTTGAAATGTTCACTTTTACAGATTCTGTGCCCTTAACAAATTTATATATTGATGTTTTTAACCCCCAGTGTGGTGGTATTAGTGTGTGTGACCTTCGGGACATGACTAAGTCATGTGGGTAGAGCCCTTTTGAGTGGGATTAGTACCTTCGTAAAAGGGGCCCCTGGGTGCTTTCTCCTCTTCATGCAATGTGCAGACGGTACTTACTGTTGAGGCCACCTGGTCTATGGTATTTTTGTTACAGCAGCCCAAACTGACTAAGACATTCACTTTTTAAATGAATTAAATTGGAAGTAGTATATGGTTTCCCTATTCAGCCTGAAGGAGAACAAAGATATGATGAAACTTCTCCTACAGCAAACATACATAAGCTCAGATTATGACAGGACTTTTTAACTCAGTAAGTGGTGTAACTCAGAAATTTGTTTTGATGAATAAGTAGTTAGTTTTCCAGGAAAGCATTTGCTAATGTAACTCAGTCTATACTGTATTCCTGAAAAGTAAATGAGAGCCGCAGTTTTTACCCAATGGTTACTGACTCTGCCTTTGTGTACTTTACTATAAGTAAAGTCTCTCTTTTTATCTCTGAACTTCCTGTCTCTTCACCATTATTAGGTACATTCTTTAACAGGGTAACATCTTATTTGGAAATGATGCCTGGTGTCAAAGTGAAGCTTATGAGTTCTTCCCCTTGTGAGATACATGCCTGTTTGTTCCAACATGTGTTATAAATAGGTGGAAGCAGCGTCTTTTTAACAGAGTGAAATAAGATGTGATTATAAAAGTAGATTTAGCCAGTGCATGTGTTTTGTCTTTTTGCAAAAGGTGTACTTTTGTCTACTTTGTAAATAAAAAATATAACTTCTAGTCAATAGGAAAAGCTACAAACCTGTCCATCAGTAGACATTTCCACCTTAAACTAAACTAAATTCTCATCGAATTGGATGTAGTGAGTCATGGCTAGAACAGAAGTTATCTTAATGGAGGAGAGAAGAAGAAAATTATGTGATGAGCCACAGAGGCACTTCCAAATTGTATTCATTGCCAGTACAAGAAAAGTTCAAAACTCTACTTCCTGCCATTTGCTGGGACTTTACCAGAATTCAGTGTTTTATACTTTAATGTTTAAAAGTATACATGCTGACTTTTAAAACTACAGTTAAAAATATAAAGAGTGAATATTGAAATATTCAGGCAATTTTTAATGTGATAAATTCATATTTTAGTTTGTATGTTTACTTTAATATGCTGGTATTTAATCCTCTATAAAAAAGCACACATTTTTATAACTTTTAAATTGCTCAAGATCAGTAATTGTTCTTTTATTTAATCTCTGGTAATTCAGATATACTTTCAAGGTATTGACACTTAAGAATGTTAACCAATGTTGTTAGTTTTTATTCTGTGTGTTTTAGATGGAACAGTTATTGGGGATTGAGGTCAAAATTGTAGCTTCTTATGGGATTAGTATTTGATGACTTTTTTCTTTCAATTCTATGTTGATGCTTGAATACGCGGTAACAGTGACTGAGTTGGGCAGAATAAGGTGCTCCAGTAACTTTAGCCACACATCTTGTGATGACATTGATACTTAGAATTTAGCAGAGCTGTCAGATCTTCAGTACTCTCACTCTTAAGTGTTCTGGTTTGTTGGTAATGTAGAAAGTTCTCTACTTCAGGCATCCTCATTTGCTGTAAGGATTACTATTCGCTGATGGTTGCTTTGCTGACTGCCTGCTTCAAGCTTTGCTCTACTGTGGAAGCTGGAGACACTGTGCTAAATGCAACTTCCGCTGTCAAGGTGGTGATTTTAGTGAAACACAATAAGTAAAATTAATATGTAAAACATAGATCATGTTTGGTGGTGGTAAGGGCTGAAGAGAAAAATGAAGGTGGGGACAGGGTGGGCAGTGAGTGAAGGATGTGTCCTGGTTTCCTGAGGACAACAGGAAATGCTGCCTTCACTTGTGTAAAGACCCCAAGAAAGTGTCCAGGGAAAAAAATCTCCTTAAAAAAAACCCAGTACATTGAAATAACAAACTGGGTCAGTGTTCAGTTCAGTTCAGTCACTCAGTCGTGTCCGATTCTTTGCGACCCCATGGACTGTAGCACTCCAGGCCTCCCTGTCCATCACTAACTCCCAGAGTTTACCCAAACTCATGTTCATTGAGTCAGTGATGCCTTCCAACCATCTCATCCTCTGTCGTCCCTGTGTTCTCCCACCTTCAATCTTTCCCAGCATCAGGATCTTTTCAAATGAATCAGCTCTTCCCATCAGGTGGCCAAAGTATTGGAGTTTCAGCTTCAACATCAGTCCTTGCCGTGAACACCCAGGACTGATTTCCTTTAAAACTGACTGGTTGAATCTCCTTGCAGTCCAAGGGACTCTCAAGAGTCTTCTCCAACACCACAGTTCAAAAGCATCAATTCTTCAGTGCTCAGCTTTCTTTTTAGTCCAAATCTTATATCCATACACGACCACTGGAAAAACCGTAGTCTTGACTAGGCAAACCTTTGTTGGCAAAGTAATGTCTCTGCTTTTTAATATGCTGTCTAGGTTGCTCAAAACTTTTCTTCCAAGGAGTAAGCGTCTTTTAATTTCATGGCTGCAGTCACCATCTGCAGTGATTTTGGAGCCCCAGAAAAGAAAGTCTCCCTGCCACTGTTTCCCCATCTATTTGCCATGAAGTGATGGGACCAGATGCCATGATCTTAGTTTTCTGAATGTTGAGCTTTAAGGCAACTTTTTCACTCTCCTCTTTCACTTTCATCAAGAGGCTCTTTAGTTTTTTCAGTTTCTGCCATAAGGGTGCTGTCATCTGCATATCTGAGGTTATTGATATTTCTCCCAGCAATCTTGATTCCAGTTTGTGCTTCATCCACCCCAGTGTTTCTAATGATGTACTCTACCTATAAGTTAAATAAGCAGGGTGACAATATACAGCCTTGACATACTCCTTTTCCTATTTGGAACCAGTCTGTTGTTCCCATGTCCAGTTCTAACTGTTGCTTCTGACCTGCATACAGGTTTCTCAAGAAGCAGATCAGGTGGTCTGGTATTACCATCTCTTTAAGAATTTTTCACAGTTTATTGTGATCCACACTGTCAAGGCTTTGGCATAGTCAATAAAGCAAAAATAGATGTTTCTCTGGAACTCTCTTGCCTTTTCAGTGATCCAGTGGATGTTGGCAATTTGATCTCTGATTCCTCTGCATTTTCTAAAACCAGCTTGAACATCTGGAAGTTCATGGTTCATGTACTGTTGAAGCCTGGCTTGGAGAATTTTGAGCATTACTTTACTAGCATGTGAGATGAGTGCAGTTGTGTCGTAGTTTGAACATTCTATGACATTGCCTTTCTTTGGGATTGGAATGAAAACTGACCTTTTTCAGTCTTGTTGCCACTGCTGAGTTTTCCAAACTTGCTGACATATTGAGTGCAGCACTGTCACAGCATCATCTTTGAGGATTTGAATTAGCTCAACTGGGATTCCATCACCTCCACTAGCTTTGTTGGTCGTCATGCTTTCTAAGGCCCACCTGACTTCACATTCCAGGATGTCTGGCTCTAGGTGAGTGATCACAACATTGTGATTATCTGGGTCATGAAGATCTTTTTTGTACAGTTCTGTGTATTCTTGCCACCTCTTCTTAATATCTTCTGCTTCTGTTAGGACAACTCCTGTCCTTTATTGAGCCCATCTTTGCATGAAATGTTCCCTTGGTATGTCTGGTTTTCTTGAAGAGATCTCTAGTCTTTCCCATTCTATTGTTTTCCTCTATTTCTTTGCATTGATCACTGAGAAAGGCTTTGTTATCTCTCCTTGCTATTCTTTGGAACTCTGCATTCAGATGGGAATATCTTTCATTTTCTCCTTTGCTTTTTGCTTCTCTTCTTTTCACAGCTATTTGTAAGGCCTCCTCAGACAGCAATTTTGTGTTTTTGCATTTCTTTTTCTTAAGAAAGGGATGGTTTTAATCCCTGTCTCCTGTACAGTGTCCTGAACCTCTGTCCATAGTTCATCAGGCACTCTATCAGATCTAGTCCCTTAAATCTATTTCTCACTTCCTGTGTATTATCGTAAGAGATTTGATTTAGGTCATACCTGAGTGGTCTAGTGTTAAATATTAATATGGATTAGTAAAAATGAATTAGTGTTAAATTGTAATATTCTTCTAATTACATAATGATAAGTATATTGAGAAATTCATAATATTCTGCAATCGGCATCACCATTTAGTGTGTCCTGTTAGTATAGTTTATTAGGTATTTATAATACTTTAAAGGATAAATATTTGCTTTATGTGGCAACTTTACTAATATTCCGACCTCCTACTGCAGAAAATATAAAATTTCATTGGCTTTATCTCTGTAGTAGAAAGGAAATCCATTAGGTTCTGTTAACACATGTAGGTTGTAATGCACTCAAAGTACATTTCAAATTCCATGGTATTGTGACTGCATGTTCTGGATATCAACTTATTCTGATTTAAGAAAATACTGTCTGTATAGTGCTATTATTTGTCTTCTTTTCTTAGATCTTTGGCAGATGCTAAGAAATGGGAAAAGCTAAGTAGTTTCTTTAGTTTTTTTAGACTTAACAATTCTTCCTCTAAAACTTGTCTTTTTAGCTTCCAGGTTAGCCAGGCTTAAATTATTTGAGCATAAGAATATCAATACTGATAAGATTTCATTGCATTCTAAGATTTTAACAAATTATTTGCTATAAAACATGTTCTAATACTCTTCAAGAGTAGAATTGTTGCAGGGCAGCATTTGTCTCTGTGCCGAGCCTGCCTGTGTTCTAACAGTTCATCGCTGGGCTGCAGTTCAGTCTCGGGACCCCTGTGGAAGAGTGGAGGTGGTGGGCTTCATGCTTTCTTGCTCTCCCTCCAGTCATGCTGCCTGTTGAGCCCAGGGCAGAGGCCCTGACAGTGGTATTCCAGCAGTGTGGAATGTTTACGCAGAAGTAGCATATACTGTTTTCCTTACACAAGCCCACGTCACAAAATTGATTTTATTTTTGCATTAGTTTTCTCATTATAGGGTAGAAGCTATTATTTCAAGACCCTTGTGATATCATTGCGTATGTCTTATAGTCGTCTGATGCATGTTCCATTGTTAAAGCCCCTCGTTTCGGTGCCAGTCTACAGGTTCTTGTAGAAATAAAGGTGCACTGCAGTACACGCCATTTGCCTTTCACGGTAGCATTCTCAGTGCATGCCATGCCTTAATTCTGCCACCAAATTCTGCACGTTGTTGCATAGAGTTTTTACTTGTTTTCAGATTAGTAATGTTATGAAATCACTAACGGATGCTTAATGTTTCTAAGGGTTTGGATACATGTAGAAATAATTACTTATTACTTAATTTACCTATTTTAGGAAGACTTCCTGCTTGCAGTAACATTTTACATGCATGGAAGAAAATAGTTTGGCAAGTCAAGTTTTGTAGTGCAGACTAAAAGATCACTGAATGTTGAGTGAGAGGGAAAAACACAATGATAGTAAAAGAATATGATGATAGTGTAAATGAATAAAAACAACTTTAGTATGAACTGGAAGAGGGTCCTGAGAGTCCAAGTGACAGACTGGAAAGTTGCGGCTCAGGGCAAGAGCGTGGGGAGTAAGGAAGGGCTGATCCAGTGACACAAGGGTTACAGCTACAGTTCACAGTGAACGGGAGGGCCTGGGTGGGCCAAAACGAGACGAGCGACTGAATTCTTTGTACAAAACATGAATTCTTTTAGTGTACTTCCTTCCCTGTACAATAAGTTACGTGCTAATAAAAATTAGAGAGCAAGTTGCATGTGGAAGAACAGGTCATCGTAACTCATTGACATCAGGCCACATAACTGAGTAATGTCTTCCTTCAGTGAAATACATCAAATGAGATCAACAATTATGACTCATAAACATGCCTCGCAGGCATAAAACAGCAGGGAATTAGCATGTGAGGCTGATAAATATGCATGTAAATAAGCTCCCAAAGGAATAACATGGGTTTGATTGATAGGTTTAGAATTGGAACATATGTAAACCCCTTTATTCCTCATTCTGGTGTAGCTAAGTAAAGATGCGTTTTACTTGTTAAAAAGTTTCAATAACTTTGTAAATCTTAATGCCACATCTGGTTTTTTTTTTTGTTGTTGTTGTTGGGTTTTTTGGTATGTCACTTGTAAGATTAATTGAATTGTCTACAGGCTGGTTGGCCCTCACATACAACAAATGGAGGAGCTTGTGAGAGAGAGGCTGTGCATCTGGGGCTGGAGAGGGGAGGGATCTTTGGGAAATTGCTCTCTTTATCTTGGAAAGTGACATAGGATCTTAGAAAGTTTCTTTGCAGATAGAGATGTGACGTAGCACTTGCCTGTGATGTAATAAATGCACTCCATATCCTCTCTTTCTGTGTTTATTTGGGCTTCCCTGGTGGCTCTGAAGGTAAAGAATCTGCCTGCAGTGTGGGAGACCTGGGTTTGATTCCTGGGTTGGAAAGATCCCCTGGAGGAGGGCATGGTGACCCACTCCATTATTCTTGCCTGGAGAAATGCATGGACAGAGGAGCCTGGTGGGCTACAGTCCGTGGGGTTGCAGGAGAAGCTACTGAAAGAGAAGCTGTATGCATCTGGCTATACATCTCCCTAGAGAAGGGAGGGATCTTTGAGAAATCGCTCTTTTTATCTTGAAGGTGATGTAGGATCATAGGAAGTTTCTTCTGGAAATAGAGATGTGACATAGCAGTTGACTTTGACACAAAAATATACTTCATATCATCTCTTTTCTGTTTTTTTTTTTTTTTTTTTTTTAGCTCCTAACAATGAAATCTCTTGTTTCTTCATGTCGTAATACAGTTTTGAAAGCCGTTAACTAAAATACATCTTTTAAATAAAAATTTTTTCAGTTCTTAATACCTGTGCCTTTTCTGCCCCTTCTTGATGGGCATTCATAAACTATAATGGGGCGGTATTAGAAAGTATATGGCTAAATGCCAGTCAGATGTCAGTAGCCCCTGGGTCTGGGCTCATGCCTCAGCTACTCGATGACTTTGGTGACTTCAGACTCAAGTCATTTCAGGTGAATGGAAGGAGACATGTGGCTTTGGATTTCCTGGCACAGAGCCTTGGGCTTCATTGCTGTGGAGGGTTCAGGTTCGCTAGCTGAAAGCATGGTGGGATCAGACAGTGCCCATGTCTGTAAGAGAAGAGTGCTGTCTTCCTCTCAGAGTAGACTGATGAATAGGAAGCAGCATTCTTGTAATACTGTGAAAGTGCTAAAGTGTCTGTGGTTTCAAAAGGGATTATGCTTTTGGTTATATACTGCATTCTATATACTGCGTTCTTCATTCTGCAGAGTAGGGTTGTTGATGTGAACATGAGGCCTTTGAATTTCTGCAGCTGTGTTCTAGGTGCTTGGAATACATCAGTAAACAAAGCAAAGATTCTTGTCCTCATAGAGTTTACTTTCTTGCAAAGGGAGATAGTAAATAGCAAGCATAATAAAGAATTAGGATCCTGTCTTAGAAAGTTAAGAATGACTTTGAAAAAAAATGTTGTAATTCGAAGGGATTGATAGTATATGTATGCATCAGGAGGATACAGAATTAAATATCAGGGTAGATCTTTGGTGGGGGTGGGAATTTGAGCTAAGACTTAAAGAAAACAAAGGAATGAACCGTGTGAACAGGGCGTTGCAGGCTGAGGAAGTAGCCAAGTGCTGAAGTGCTAGGTTAGCTGCCAGTCACGTTCTGCAAGTCAGGTGGGCAGAGGTCTGTGAGTTCACGTGAAGACGTCTTGTCCCTGACCTTCAGTGGATGTAGATCCCATGTTGACTGCATCGCCGTCTGCAGCGGTCTTGCTCCTGGATGCTGCTGACATTCTGGTCATTCTTCCCTTGTGACCTGTTGCTTCTGGGGACTTCATTTATTCTATACTGTTTGTTCAAAATGCATATTTCCCTTCTGACATCATTTTGTCTTGACTTACTCCCTGTCTTCACCTTAACACAGATTGAGTTCAGCAGAAGCAAGTCTTGGATTTTCTTTAGTATATGAGAGAGCTAGAGGAGAAAGTACATTGGGTCAGGGGATACAGAGTTCAGATTCTGAGTTTTCATATAAGGAGTTTAGGTCTGAGGTCCACACACTGTATGTTGCAGAAATCAATTGGGAGTTGTGCTCATTTCCCCTCTTCCCCTCTCATGTCCACTCCCAAGCACAGGGAAACACATAAAGGCAGGCTAGGGTTTTGGTCGGGGGGAGGGCTTGTCCTGGTAGCTAAGAAGCTCCACTGGCATCTAGTGGGTAAGTGCTAAAGGTTTGCAGTGCAAACAGTCCCACATAATAAACTGCCCACAGGTGTACCAGCGAGAAGTCCTGAGGCAAAGATGCTAAGGACCAGGTTAGTCCGCGCAAGACAGAGAGTACTGTAGAACTAGGGAAGGTGATTTTCTGGAAGAGTAAGGACTAGCTGAGTCAACAGGGAAAGCACAAGGAATTTCCTAGCCTGGTGAGCTGCGCACTCGGACTGTGCTGACGCTGTTACCTTTGTGGGGAAGCACAGGCTTCTAGGTAAGGGGTATGCGCAAGTACACACAGCCAGAGGCAGAACCTTGCGGGCACTCAGAAGGCTCCATGAGCCGCAGTGCTCAAATAAATGAACACATAGCTGGATAAGGAAAATTTCATATTTTGGTGATCTCGTACTGGTTAATAAAGCCATCTTCAGGAATACATGTATTTCATTTTAAACACACAATTGGCTGGAGTAGGAATTCTGATAATTGCAAATCGATTGTTTTGTTTTTAAAGTTGCTAACTAATTTTTAAGACCTTATAGCACATGTTTCTATACTAATTCTCTTGGAAATGGGTATTTTAATTCCCAAGACAAGTCACAGAAGTCAATATTTGCTATACAAGTACATTTTCTGGCTTAGTTTAGGAGTAAAACAGTCTCTTGTACTAAAATATCTGATCACTGAGAATCAAAATTATATAGAAAAGGCAGAAATAATATTTTGAAAAACTTAAAAAGAGAATTTCTAAAAAACAGAAGGTCCCTTGCCTGTTGTGTTCACTTCAGGATCCTCAGCACTAGAGCTAAATAATTATTTGTAATGAAATGAATGAAATACACTAGACACACACAGACTCAGGTTCCTGGCCAGGACAAAAGTTTAACACTGTGGTTTGTATAGTTCTCATCCTTTAATAAGAGAAAAAGCATCATTTCTAAGAAAGTATTTTCTGGTATTAACTTGAAACTAATCAAACTAGCTCTTATGTAATCATCATTGATCTTAGGTAAAGTTACTGAATAAGTATTTTTTTTAAGAAAATGTGTAAGTATTCATAAAGCTTTGCTAGTCATTCATCATTCTGTTGTCTTTTGTTATATTGATATATGTGCCATTTTCATCTTGAAATGGTTGCTTCACTGTCAAGAGGGAGAAAGCGAAGGATGAGCTAAGAAGGGCTAGCAGAAGCCAGACTCTATCTGGGTAGATTTCGGAGTGAGCATCCTACTTGATAAAATCAGAAAGGCACTGAACAATTGGATGAAGCGTCAGGCCCAGAATAAGAACAGCTGCCCACCTGAAGCTATCACAGTATTGTTAACTGGCTGCATTCCAATATGAGATAAAATGTTTAAAAGGAAGAATGAAACATACTTCTAGTGTGCATTTTATCTGTAGCAAAGCAAAGTGTTTGTAATCATTGCATTAAAATTTGGGGAGAAGAGAGATCCTGATAGAATTTTAAAAAAGAAGAGTGGCTACATGGAAAATGTGTCATACACATTATTAGTACTTACTTGTGAATGATATAGTATACTTTCTTTGTAGTAGTATTCCTTTATTTCAGAAAATACAGAGTATCATTGAGGTTTTCAAAAATATACCTCCAAAATTCAGCCTTCCTCATCCTGTTTTCATTGTCATCGTTTAAATTCCTTTGTAATAAAGTTTTCAGTCCTGGTATTTTTCAGTAACTTAGCTATTTCTGTTGAAGATGGATACTCACCCTTGAGAATAAAAAAAAAATTAGGGATATAATTCCTAAGAAATAATTATAATTCTGGAGGGAGGACCTATCGCAGTCAAATCTAGGACCCTTTATTCCTATAGGATTCTCTTCTCCAATGGTCTCACTTGATCCAAGGAGAGAGAGAGAGGAAACAAGAATCCTTAAAGGAAATATTGGCTAGCCTATATTTTATGTCACTATCTGCCAACCCAAATTATTCTCTTAGCCAGTAAACTATCTAAAACTCCATCACTGTTTTCTGGAGTTAGGGAAAAGAGGAGGTAATAAGCAAGTAGAAAAAAGAAGTGGAAATGCAGCAATTAAAAAAAAAATGTGCCTGTGTAGTGCCTTAGATGACTTTTCTTACCCTTTCACTGTTTTACTACTTAACAGGAACCATGGTATTATCAGTTCGGGAACCTGTTGTACTGACATTCTTTATATTTGGTTTATTCATCTGTTTTCCAGACTAAATTATTTGTTCTCTGAAAGCAGAGTCTGTGTGTTTCATCCCAAATTCCCCATGGCACACAGCAGAAGCTCACTAAATTTTGACTAAACGAACTGACTCTGATGTTTTAGCTAACAAACACACTTACGGTGAGGCACTAGGATTTCATCGTGATATGAGAATACCAACGTGTGTTGGCATGGGGACCTGTTCTTTCATTGATGTGGACTGTAGGGATGCTTATAGGCAGAGCCAAAATATACTTTTGATAAGCAGCCCATGAGACAAAGTGCCATGTTGATAACCTCAGAGTTTTGTGCCCCAAAAGATGTCTAGGATCTGGAAATAGGAAGAGAAATGTAATTAGTTATCTATATCAATTGTGAGGTCTGCACAACATCTGAGTTGAAGTAGCATCACCTTTTAATGGACCAGAAGGAATTTGCTTAAAAAAAATGATTCTTCCAGGAATTGTCCTGCCTTGTTGACTTTGTTTGGCATTTACCAGCTGTACACTAGAAAGTGACTGCTGAAACCAAATGCTTGAATTTGGGTGGATTTGACACCGAGTTCTTTCTGCTGTCAGTGGTTACACAGTAGGATTCATTGTTTCTTGAAATAATTCTCAGTTTATGATCATATAACTCTAAGATCCGTTTGGAGGGCATGGCGTATCCTCCTGTTTGCCATGGCAGGAGGCTGGAGTCCATTTATGCGTGTTTATAAAGTGTAAGTAAGTGTGTGTGGGGGTGTGGATTGGAGTGTGGAGGGAGTCAGAGTCTTTTCCTCAAGATGAGGAATGATTAAAAGTGAACAACCAAGTTTTATTCCCCACCTGCTTTCTTCTCTCTGTTGACTGGTAGATGGAAACTTTCCAGTGCACCGCTCGCCCCGCCCCCCCAAAGAAAGGTACCCTCGGAGCATCAGAGAAGAAGTGTTCTCAGCTGCAGCCAGGGGAGCCTTTTCATTATCTCCTGTAACAACCTTACCTTCTGCTGGTGAGGTTTCTCAAGGATACTGGAGTGGGTTGCCATTTCCTTCTCCAGAGGATCTTCCCGACCAAGGGATCTCCTGCATTGCAGGCAGACTTGTGCCATCTGAGCCACCAGGGAAGCCCTGATCTAGAGCAAGGATGGACAGACTTTTTCTCTGGAAATGACCAGATAATAAATATTTCAGGAATCACAGGCCATATGGTCTGCAGCATCTACTCAGCTTAGCCCTTGTCATCTGAAAGCATCCACAGAAAACATGTAAAAGAATGGGTATGGGTACGTTCCAATAAAGCTATATTTATGATGACCAAACTTTGAATATCGTATAATTTTTGTGTGTCACAAAATATCTTTCTTTTGATTTAAATTTTTTTTGAAATATTGAAAACATTCTTAGCTCATTGTTGTTGTTCAGTGGCCAAGTCACATTTTACTGTGACCCTGTGGACTGCAGCATGCTAGTTCTCCGTGTCCTCCACTGTCTCCCGCAGTTCACTCCAGTTCATGTGCATTAAGTTGGTGATGCTGTCTAACTGTCTTATCCCCTGCCACTCTCTTCTTTGCCTTCAATCTTTCCCAGCATCAGGGTCTTTTCCACTCAGTTGGCTGTTTGCATCAGGTGGTCAGAGTATGGGGTTTCTGCTTCAGCATCGGTCCTACCAATGAATATTCGCAGTTGATTTCCTTTTGGATTGACTGGTTTGACCTCCTTGCTGTCCAGGGTACTCGCAAGAGTCTCCTCTAGCACCACAGTTTGAAAGCATCAATTCTTCAGCACTCAGCCTTTTTTTTATGATCCATACAAGACTCTTGGAATCTGTCACTGTTGCCACTTTTTCCCCTTCTATTTGCCGTAAGTGATGGGACCAGATGCTATGATCTTAGTCTTTTTGAATGTTGAGTTTTAAGCTAACTTTTTCACTCTCCTCTTTCATCCTCATCAAGAGGCACTTTCTTGAGAAAGTGAAGATTCCTCTTCGCTTTCTGCCATTAGAGTGGTATCATCTGCATATCTGTTGTTAATATTTCTCCCAGCAATCTTGATTCCTATTTATGACTGATCCAGCCCAGCATTTCTCATGATGTACTCTGCGTATGATTTAAATAAGCAGGGTGGCAATATACAGCCTTGACGTATTCCTTTCCCACTTTTGAACCAGTGTGTTGTTCCATGTCTGGTTCTAACGTTGCTTCTTTAGTTGCATACAGTTTTCTCAGGAGGCAGGTAATGTGGTCTTGTATTCCCATCTCTTTAAAAATTTTCCATAGTTTGTTATCCACACGGTCAAAGGCTTTAACATAGTCAATGAAGCAGAAATAGATGTATTTCTGGAATTTCCTTGCTTTCTCTATGATCCAACAAATGTTGGCAACTTAATCTCTGGTTCTTTTGCCTTTTCTAAACCCAGCTTGTAAATCTGGAAGTTCTCAGTTCACATACTGCTGAAGCCTAGCTTGAAGGATTTTGAGCATAACCTACTAGCACATGAATAATAGCTGAAATATCTGTTAGAAACAGTAAAGAATGGAATCAATAAAGCAGAAATTCAAAGCATAGTTAGGACAAATTGAAGAACAGTATAGAATGAGGGGTGATAAAAACCTAAGTCCCTTATAGAACATGGAGTGAGGCAGATAGGAGGCCACTTCACAGGGACTTTTGAGTCTTTGGTTGGCAGTTTAGATTTGAATTAGTCATCATGTAAAATAACACACACAGCACTGTAAGCTGTTGACTTATATCTTACCTTGATAAACATGGTTATTTACATGAAGATTATTCTGATAGTTGTTTTTAGAACTATTAATGGAGAACATGAATGTAGATACCAGATCTTCAGAGAAGTTGAGTCCATGGGTTAGGTTATGAAGCCAGGCAAAGAGTTTGGTGATTTTGCAAATGAAGAATGATGCAAGCAGGTTTCAAATGTTGGGGACAGTAAATCAGCACAACTCAGTACCTTCCCAATACAGAGTTAAAAGAGTGAAAATTTCTACTTCTGGGATTTGAGAGAAGCCCATGGTAAATACATTAAAAACAAATACAGTTAACAAAGCCTGTTGGAAATAAAGGGAGACTTTCAGCCAGACTGAGGTGTGTCTGTGTGTGTGTGCATGCGAACATGCACTCCTTCATGCGTGTGTACATGTGTGTAAAGAAACCGTGGACAGTTATCTAACTGAAAATGAACTTAAACTGTGCTTGCATTATTGCTTTGATGTTAACATGCCTCAGAGTAATACATGCCGTAAATTACATATACTTCTAATTATACAGCCTTGTCCTGTACTGTGCTTGAATCAACCTACTGTAGAATGTTATTTTCTGTGCTTTATTTGCAAGTTAACATTTTAATAATTATCATAAATAGTTACCTGATTTGCATATTCTGGTTCATAATCCAACTGTTCTGTGGATCAACCACAGTTCTCTCATTATTCATGCCAAGGCTTCTATATTAGTCTGAATAATCTATCCTAGACTGCATTTCTGTTTCCAGTTCTCAGAGCTTTTTATAACTCAAAGTTATAGTGCTCTTTTAATCCAAAGATTGAATCATACATGTGCTAGTACAGTAATCTCTTTGACCTACTCTTAGATTGAAGCTTTTATTATTATATGATTACCAGTGTTTCTGTGTAGTATTCTTTTATTTAGATTTCATAGCCGTATGAGTTAGATATTCAAGTAGTAGTTACGCAGTCCCTCATCTTTTATCTTTTTAGAGTATTTAAGTAAAATGAAACTGTAGGACATATGCACTGAGAACTAAAAAACAAAAAAAAATTACTTTTCAAGAGTCAGATTATAAATCTATGTAAAACAGGTCACATAGTAGAAATGGTCATATTGGAGAGGCAGAGTGACTGAGTGACCGGATTAGGAACTTGGCTGTAATGTAACTAATGAAAGTGGAATACCTAGAGAATAAATTAATCTTTGACAAGGAAGGTCAGCTGGAAATGCAAATTAATAAACATTAGTGATAACCATTTGAGCATTAGCTACAGAAGGAGCAGTTGTTTCAGACAATCATGATGTTCTCTGTAGTTATCCCTAGAGATGTAGAAGGATGCATGTATCAAGTTAGAAGACTTTGAAGCCATTAAAATTAGAGTCTGATCTCCTTTTATAAAACTGTGGTGTTTCCTTATCGACTAATGTTCTGAAACCTTGACTTCTGAGGAACTCTTTCTTACGTTTAGAGACTATAGTGGTTAGAATCTCGCACATATCTGATTCTCCTCACAGATTTCTTTTTTTGACTCCACATAGAACACATTCATTAATTGGCTTATATACTTTTAATTTCTTATATGAACAGAGTTGGCTTGAAGTATCTGTCTCCAATAAAATCTGAGGTACTGAAATGTAGCCTCTAGGGTTTAAGACAGTGCTTACCACCAGAGTGGTAAAGGTACAAATATGAACACACCACGTTCCGTAATGGCTGCCCTCAATTCCATGCGATATAGTCCCATAATATAATGTGATATAATAAATGTATCCTACTAGATTTTTTTATCCTATCATTGTCTACTATTTGCTATAAATTTATAGGACTAATTTTGCAAGGAAAACTCTATTTTTCCAAGGCATTATGCCTTCAACTCATCTGTGTGTTAGCCATAAAGAGTGATCCTTAATCACTTCTCCATGCCTTAACATTCTCCTTAAGCACATGTAATGCGACTTTCAGTGCAGAGTTAAGAGATAAAGTTTTTATCTTCTTCATATGCATATTCTCTATAGCACCACACATTGTCTTTTAAATTGTTTGAATTAAATTGTAATGTTTATTTGATGCTAGCTACACATAAATATATTCATGAACTTGTGTGTGCTTAGTCGCTTAGTTGTCGCGACTCTTTGCGACCCCATGGACTGGCCTGCCAGGCTCCTCTGTCCGTGGAGACTCTCCAGGCAAGAATACTGGAGTCAGTCGCCATGCCCTCCTCCAGGGGATCTTCCCAGCCCAGGGATCAAACCCAGGTTTCCCTTGTTGCAGGTGGATTTTTTACCGTCTGAGCCACCAGGGAAGCCTGAGAATACTGGAGTGCATAGCCTATGCTTTCTCACGGGAATTTCCCGGCCCAGGAATTGAACTGGGGTCTCCTGCATTGAAGGTGGATTCTTTACCAGCTGAGCTACTAGGGAAGCCCAATCACAACCTTAAAGTTAGAAATTTGGTCAGCTTGTCTTGGTGAGACATTTGGTATGGCAAACTTTAGTTAGCTGCTTAACTTCGGCCAGATGAAGGCATCAGCTTTGACCCACTGCCTGCAAAGTAGTAAGCTTCATGTGCACATTTGATGAATGTGTGAGCTTAAGTGGAAAGTTATGATGGTAAGCTTCTACACATAACGTATAGAATTAAATAGGAATAGTTTGTGTGATTTCTGTTTTCTGACCAGGATTGTAGAAAGCTGGAAATAATCACTTCTAAACTTATAACTGTAGAAAGCCGGCCTGATGGCAGGTTCACTGCTTTTCTTGAACCCACTGAGTGCTGAAGTTGGAAGGGAATGAACGGGTCCAAAATCTAGAGGGAGACAAATACCTTTCGCTTGCAGATGGAAGCAAGATACAAGTGTCAACCTATCAGGGCGAGATACAGCAGACACCTATAGAAAGAGTTAAGCTAACATGATTGTTGGATTGTGGAGGTCAAGGTTGTGCTGGTGAGAAAAATTGAGCTGGGAGGTGGGGGGTGGGGTGCACAGAAATAGAACTGCGCACCCTCTTGTGTAGATTTTTCTTCAAGAATCCCATCAGGCAATCAAAGAATATTTCCCCTTGTGGTGAAGAACTGTAGTAGCAAATTCACCAGCCTAATAAGAGGCACTGAAGCTCCAATACTTTGGCCACCTGATGCGAAGAACTGTCTCATTGGAAAAGACCCTGATGCTGGGAAAGATTGAAGGCAGGAGGAGAAGGGAACGGCAAAGGATGAGATGGCTGGATGGCATCACCGACTCAATGCACATGAGTTTGAATAAACTCCGGGGGTTGGTGATGGACAGGGAGGCCTGGTGTGCTGCAGTCCATGGGGTCACAAAGAGTTGGACACAACTGAGCGACTGAACTGAACAAGAGGCACAGTAAACTCCAGCTGGACTCTTCTCCATCTTTTCTCTTATTGAGCAAAAATATATTCTGTTGGGGGACCTGCAGTAATTACTGTTGCCTTAAGGGACAGTTGGAATCCCTTTGCAGCCTGGGATTTGGGATTGTGGAAAAAATAAACCTCATCCTTGAGAGGATGGGCAGGAGCATCTATTGGAACTCAAACTCTACCAGGTGAGGGGGAGGATCACTGAGAATGCATCGGGATGTTCCCGGTGGTCCAGTGGTTAAGACTCTGCTCCCACTGCAGGGGCCTGGGTTTGATCCCTGGTCAGGGAAGTTCCACATTCTGTGCAGTGCAGACAAGAAACAAAACAACACAAAAATACACACTGCCCTGGGAGCTAGAGACATGTGCTCACTTAAGACTAAGACCTAATCAGAAGATCAAAGGACAGTCTCCCTCATTGTTCACTCCCTGCTGCCAGGATAACACCTGTCAAATGATAAGTAACTTGCAAGAGACAGACCTTTTTGGATCATGAAGATTTAAGGCTGAATAAGGAGCAAGTGTGAGAATGAAAAAAAAACTTTAGCAAACTAAATTCTCCAACTCTAACACAATGTGCTCTGTATAAGAGTTTGCAGCCTTTGGCTCTCAAGCATAACCACAGCAACTACAAAGTTTATACCTAGCTCAACTCCTAATTCAGTTCAGTTCAGTCGCTCAGTCATGTCCAACTCTTTGCGATGCCATGAACCGCAGCATGCCAGGCCTCCCTGTCCATCACCAGCTCCGGAGTTTACCCAAACCCATGTCCATTGAGTTGGTGATGCCATCTAACCATCTCATCCTCTGTCGTCCCCTTCTCCTCCTGCCTTCAATCTTTCCCAGCATCAGGGTTTTTTCAAATGAGTCAGCCTTTCACATCATGTGGCCAAAGTATTGGAGTTTCAGCTTCAGTATCAGTCCTTCCAATGAACACCCAGGACTGATCTCCTTTAGGATGGACTGGTTGGATCTCCTTACAGTCCAACTGACTCTCAAGAGTCTTCTCCAACACCACAGTTCAAAAGCCTCAATTCTTCAGCGCTCAGCTTTCTTTGTAGTCCAACTCTCACAAGTCCTTATTAGGTTAACTCAAACCCCTGTGCTAAAGTTCTAATAGAAGGAAGTTGTGCTCCTTTCTAATCATAAAAACTACCTTAATCTCTACTAGTGATATGCTTGATAACATGTGAACAAAGATCTTAAACAAAACAATAAAAAGAGAATGAAGAGGGATATGGGACTCAGCCCCCCCAAAAAAATACCATTGGAGACACACAGGGCTAATAACAGTTAGACACAACTATTACATAGAGTTGGCACAATCTCATAAGGAAATTTAAATAACTGTGAATTATATGTTAATGGCTCTAATGGAAAAGCCAGTCAGCATGCAAAATCAGATCATTTCAGCAGAGATGAAAATTTTATCAAGGAATGGAATTGAAAATCAAGACATATAAAAAAGGCAACAGAGATAGAGAATGCCTGTAACAAGGGTCATCAACAGAGCTGACGAAGACAAATAAGAATCAATAAACTGTAAAATATGTCAATGGGGAGTTATTCAAATTGAAGCATAAAGAGAAACATGAATTAAAACACTCAGGAAGTGTGAGACAAAATCAGATGGGATATGCAGCTGGAATCCCAGTAGAAGAGAGGTTCAGAAGAAATGTTTAAAGAAGTAATGGTCGATAATTTCTCCAAATTAATGGCAGGCACTGAACTACAGATTAAAAAATCTGAGAACACAAACCATAGTAAATATGAGAAAACAAATAAAACATTCAAATCGTAGTTATATTATATTCAAACTGATAAAAACAAAAGACAAATAATTGAAGGCAACCAGAAAAAATTTGGCATAACCATAATAGAAAACTAATACAAAATTCTTATAGATAAAAGAAGTAGATAAGAATTAGAGCAAATTTCTCATCAAAAATCATGCAAGCTAAATACCATAGAGTAACACCTTTTATGTGCTAAAAAAACAAACACAACTTCTCACACTAGATTTCTATACCAAATGAAAGATACCTTTGAAGTAAATAAAGGAGAAATGAAGACATTTCCAGATAAGCAAAATCCATTGGAATTTATTAGCAATTCAACTATATAAGAAATGTTAAAGGAGCAGATAGGGCAAAGTCACTTGAATCTATGCAAAGAAGAGAAAGAGCATTGGGAGTGGAATAAGTAAAAGTAAAATTATTTTTTCTTCTTTTTAACTGCCTTAAAATATGAATGTCTAAATTAGAAATAGTAGCAGTATGTTTTGTATTTACAGAATATGTGAAATTGATGTACGTGACAACATAACACGAAGGATGAGAGGAAAGAATTGGGAATCTACTGTAGTAACGTCACGACATTACACATGGCTTATTATAATGTTGTTTGAAAGTAGCTCTAATTGACTAAATATGTAATATATTATAAGCCTAGAGCAGGGGTCAGGAAACACTTTTCTTAAAGGACAGTGTCATATATATATTTAAGGTCATAAAGCATTATAATCTCTCTTTCAAACTTATAGTGTGAAAGCAATCTTAGTACAAAAACAAATGGGCATGGTTCTGTTTCAGTACAGTTTAACATGCAAAAACATTTGACTGTGCCAGGCCATGGTTTGTCAACTCCTGCTCTAGAACATTCATTAAAAAAACAGAAGAATAAATAATAATTCAGTAGAGGATATCAAATGGAATCATAACATATCCTCAACTGAAAGCATAAAATGAGAGAAAAAGAAAGGACAGATGGAATAAGAACAGATACAAAACAGTAGTTGGGTGCTATATTTTATTTTATCCATATCAGTAATCACATTAATATGTACCATATAAACATAATAGTTAAGAGGCAGACATTGTCAGAAAAGATTGTAAAAAGCAAGAATCAATTATATGCTATCCACAAGATACTCACTTTAAATAAAAAGATGTGGCAGGCTCAATAATGCCTCCACCCAAATATTTTTATTCCCTATTCCCCAGAACCTGTGAATATGACAATTACATGGCAGGAAGAACTTTGCAGATATTCACATGTTGAGGAACTGAATTCTCTCTGAACACCCAAATGAGCAAGGAGATGTTTTTCCCAGGAGCTTCCAATAAGGTACACAGCCCATCTCACACCTTAGTTTTAGCCCAGTGAGGACCTATATTAGAATTCTGACCTAGAGAACTGGAAGATAATGCATTTGTGTTGTTTTAATCTGTTAAACTTCTGCTAATTTATTATAAAAATAATATAGAAAACTAATACAAATGAAATAGGAATATCTAAAGTAGAAGAGTGCAAGGAGATCCAACCAGTTCATGCTAAAGGAAATCAGTCCTGAATATTCATTGGAAGGACTGATGCTGAAGTTGAAACTCCAATACTTTGGCAACCTGACACAAAGAACTGATTCATTGGAAAAAACCCTGATGCTGGGAAAGATTGAAGGTGGGAGGAGAAGGGGACGACAGAGAATGAGATGGTTGGATGGCATCACTGACTCAATGGACATGAGTTTGGGTAGGCTCGGGGAGTTGGTGATGGACAGGGAGGCCTGGTGTGCTGCTGTCCTTGGGGTCACAAAGAGTCGGACATGATGGAGTGCCTGAACCGAACTGAACTGAAAGTAAAAGAATGCAAAAAGTTATACCTTGAAAACACAGAGCTACAGTAGCTATTAATGTCAGACTAAGCAGATATCAGAATGAGGATTATTGTTAGTAATAAAAAGGGTCATTACATGTGATTGTGTCTGGCTTATGTCACGGAATGTTTTTGGGGTCCAACCATGTTGGTGGTGTTCAGTTGCTTAGTCGTGTCTAACTCTCTGTGACCCCATGGACTGCAGCACGCCAGGCTTCCCTGTCCTTCACTATCTCCCAGAGCTTTCTCAAACTCATGTCCATTGAGTCGGTGATGCCGTCCAACCATCTCATCCTCTGTCATCCCCTTCTCCTCCCATCTTTAATCGTTCCCAGTATCAGGGTCTTTTCCAATGAGTCAGTTCTTTGCATCAGGTGGCCAAAGTTTTGGAGCTTCAGCTTCAGCATCAGTCCTTCCAGTGAATATTCAGGGTTGATCTCCTTTAGGATGGATTGGTTTCGTTTCCTTGCAGTGCAAGGGACTATTAGAGTCTTTTCCAACACCACAGTTGAGACACATCAGTTCTTTGGTGCTCACTGTTCCTTATGATTCAACTGTCACATCCGTACATGACTACTGGAAAAACCATAGCTTTGACTAGGTGAACCTTTGTCAGCAAAGTGATGTCTCTGCTTTTTAATACGCTGTTTAGGTTTGTCATTGCTTTGTTTTCGAGGAGCAAGCATATTTTAATTTCATCACTGTAGTCACCATCTGCAGTGATTTTGGAGCCCAAGAAAATAAAGTCTGTCACTTTTGCATTTTTTTCCATCTATTTACATGAAGTGGTGGGACTGGATACCATTCTCTCAGTTTTTTGAATGTTGAACTTTAAGCCAGCTTTTTCACTCTCTTTTTCACCTACATCAAGAGGTGCTTTAATCCCTCTTCACTTTCTACCATAAGGGTGGTGTCACCTGCATATCTGAGGTTTTTGATATTTCCCCCAGAAATCTTGATTCCAGCTTGTGATCATCCAGCCTGGCACTTTGCATGATGTGCTCTGCATATAAGTTAAAGAAGCACAGTGATATTGCACAGCCTTAATATACTCCTTTCCTAATTTTGAATCATTCCGTTGTTTATGTCTGGTTCTAACTGTTGCTTCTTGACCTGCGTACATGTTTATCAAGAGGTAGGTAAGGTGGTCTGATATTCTCATCCCTTGAAGAATTTCCCACAGCTTGTTGTGATCCACACAGTCAAAGGCTTTAGTGTAATCAATGAAACAGAAGTAGAAAGTAGCTTATAAAAATAATCTTATTAATAACCAAAATAAGATAATTATATATGGAAATAAAATGTTAGGAACACATTTATTTACTATTCCACCATAGAAATAATTTCAAATTATTTCAGAGGATTCAGTTTTCAAATCTTCATTTAGACTACGTTAGAATTAAGTTTATCCTATGATCTGTTTCCTAACTGACCTCTTAGCTTCCTTCTTGCCCCTCTCGCCATTATTTAGTCTTCACATAGCAGCTAAAATAATGATCTCCAAAGGTGAGGTGGATAGTCTTTTTTATCGTTTTGAAACTTTATGGTGGCTTCTCATTGTGCCTGTAAAGTCTCGCTCCCTCCTCCCCTCCCCGAGCTTTCCGGCTCCTCCTCTTTCAGTCGGGGGACTGTTCGTGTCTCAAGTGCCATTGTACAGTAGGTTGTATAACTTTTTTCTGTGACATGTTTGAAGTTGTCAATGCACATTGCTTTGACTGTCCCTCTTTGCTAAACTGTCAGCAACCCCCAGATGTCAGGAGTAGGTTTTGCGCTTCTGCTTTCCACCGTATCACTAGTGCTAAAATGTAATAGGACCTTAACAAGTGATCATAGCAAAAATTTTTTCAATTAGAGAAGCTACCCTGTGATCCAGGTGTCAAGTAGAAGTTTGAATTACTACATAAATACATGTATTGACTAAGCCCATTTGCCATTTGTCTAGATAACTACATGGTTGGATAAAATGATCAATAAATAACTGCTTTGAATGATGTACTTAATACTCTACAAGCATAGTTGAATTTTGTATGTTACACATTTCCTAGCAAATTTAAAGGAGTCACCATTTAAAAAATATTCCTAGTTATTATGTAAGGTTAAGAAATTATCTCCTCTAATAAGTAGACTTTATCATAAAATGATAAACAGAAATCAGTTTGAATATTTTAAATTCTTCTTTAAAGTGAGATTTTAGTATAATTATTTAATATTAAAATAACTTATGAAATAGAAGAGTTTTATGGATCAATTGGCCTTCCCATGTGGCACTAGTGGTTATAAAAAAGACCTTCCTGCCAATGTGGGAGATGTCAGAGACATGAGTTTGATCTCTGGGTCGGGAGGATTCCCTGGGGGTAATCTGGAGAGCAACCCTCTCCAATATTGTTGCCCGGAGAATCCCATGGAGAGAGGAACTTGGCGGGCCACAGTCCATACTGCCACAGAGTGGGACACCGCTGAAGTGACTTAGCAAACATGCATCTGTCAGTTAAAATATTTTTGAATTTTTTACTTTGAAGGAAATGGTAAACACTTTTCTTGATATTGTATTTGAAGATTTAGATTACTAGATTTAATGTGATTTAGTTTAGTAAATTGTTTTAAAAAATAAAGATAGGTTTGAGAATGTTTACCCTCGGTTCTTTGCCTGAGCTTTGGGACTTTGTACTTAAAGTGCCCATTATGCTTTTTAAGTAGATCTTTGGTATAAGAACTTGTTCAGTTAGCTGTCTTTTAAAAGATATATTAATGATTTACGTAGTTTGTGAATGGTAATATATATCCTTCAAATAGTTCCACTTTAGTTTTTTATACCAAAAAGGGAGATATTTAATATTAAGTATCTTATTTTAAGTACATGAGGTTAATGGTGTCTTTACATTTTATGAGGTCATGTCCACTTGATGTCAAAAGGTTCTAACACTGATTGTAATCAGTAGTAAAAATGAGAATTGCTGAAAGAAATTTGTTGTGTATAATTGAAGAGAAGAATATTTAAAATACATATTTTTATAGTTATTATTTGAAAGATTTAAGTGAAATAGAATTTCAACAGCAAATGTACTCTAGCAAATAATATGTAAATGACTTTTGCTGTATTATTTACACACTGAACAGGTAATTTGATTTCAGGTTTAGAACTCCTTTTGTGTCAATTAGATCATCTTTGAAAAGCTACTGTCTTTGTTTATTTTTAAAAAATAAAATAAGTGTTTCATTAAAACTTGTGTTAGAACTAGTAGCAAATCTAAAAATGTTGGTCAAAATTTAAACTGTCATTATTTGTATTTTTATTAAGGAAAAGTGTAGCAAAGAGTGTAGAGTAATCGTCTTTGGCCTTGATAGTCTTTGCACATTATAAACTTGGAAAAATATTTTCAAGTATTCTTTGTCAGCACATTTGCTTTTAAGGAAGCTCTTTTTAAAATCTGTTTTGTGTTTATATGTATTTTATAATTGTCTAAATTACAGCATTGGCATTAATTGTGTAACTCTTCTGTAGGAAGATGCTTTTGAAGCCCAAGTGGTCCACAAGGGGACCACGTGGGCCAATAGCAGTGCTCTGCTGGGCATTTCCACTGTGCACCCTCCCCGATAATCACTTCATGGAACTGAGAACACAGTGTAATGTGCAGAATTAGCACACCTCAAAGCAGTCCTCTGCTACTGCTGAAAATGTGATCAAATTTGTGTCTTATTGATAGCTGATAGTAAATGAAGATACGTGAGACGCAGTCCCTATTTGAGATAAATTAAATTGCCTTCTGTTAGAGATTATTACTCTAGCACAGTACAAGTTTAATTTTTTACTAGGAAAGACTTTTGTACCGTCATAGTAATTAGGAAACCTTTGAAAATAAAGGATGTTGGATCCCACTCATGGTTCTCTCAGGCTTGTCAATTTTTCAGTCTTTTTCTCTCCCACAGACACAGCATATATACACACAGATAAACACCCTAAGTACCTGCCCCGGATGAGCTGGGTTATCAGCATGCTCATGAGCGTGGTCAGACCTGGTCCTTCCCTTCTTCACTGTAGATGCGGGCGGTAGGACCCACAGAGGTTAATTTTGCACTGGAGTTCTCGTCACTTGATTCATTCCTGCTCTACTTTGTTTTTTTCTGAAACACCAAGCAGCTTTAAGTCCATAGAATGCCTGAAGAGACAATATGCCTGGAAATGACAATGATAAAAAATAAAGACTAGCTTTTGAGTGTGATTACATGTTAATTTAAATTCTGCAGTTATCCTTGTGATTATCTTTAGAATTAGGCCTTGTTTCAGTTCAGTCTTAGTATCTAATGAATTCTTCTTAAAGCTTATTTTATTCTGATACATGTATAGTATTGTATGGGGTTCCTTGGTGGCTCAGTGGTAAAGAACTTGCTTGCCAATATAGGAGCCACAGGTATGATCCCTGGGTCAGGAAGATCCCCTGGAGAAGGAAATGGCAACCCACTCCAGTCTTCTTGCCTAGGAAACCCCATGGACAGAGGGGCCTGGTGGGCTGTATAGTCCATGGGGTCACAAAGAGTCAGACACGACTGAGCAGCTAAAGGGCAATAACGGTAACATTGTCCTCTATACTCTATGTGATAGCTTCAGTGTGTTATTAGATTGACCATGGTTTTAGCTCTTTATCTATTTGTATTTTATCAGTATCAAGAGACACTTGTATGTATTCAGCTCATGGATTAGATAACTTATATTCAAGGCTCTAACTTTACTTAATTTTACTATTTCTCTACTCTCAGTGTTTGGTATTATCATCAGGAAGGATATTAAAAGAATACCACAAATGTTGCATAGTTGTATAATTCATAGAATAAACTTTTGTTAGTTATAAATTTTATCAGAAATAAAGCTTTTTAATTACTCAGAAGAGCTGTAATTTCCAGTTATTTAAATTATGAATGTTTATTCTCTTTGTATAGAACTATTAGACTTCTCCTTTTATTCCTTCACTGGATACAGCATTTTCAGCACACTCACTGATAAAAGCATCCATAAAAGGACAGCTAACACCCACTGAGGTTTTAGGTTGTGCCGCATGCTATGCTAAGCCCTTCACTTGCACTCATCTCGTCTTCATAACGACATTCTGTGGTGTGAACTGTTATCATCTTCATTTTATAGACAAGGAAACTGTAATGTTGAAGTTAAGTTAGAGGGAAGATAAATGGTGGAGCATGTCCTCAGGTCTTTCCTGCCAGAGCTTTAGCTTTCAGTCTTGATGTTTTAATACTGCTCCTTCAAAATTTCGTTAAACTGAATGTGACCATTTGATTTTACCATTCATTGTTTTTCCCCGTGGAAGTTGCTTTAAAGTTTAATCAGATATCACCATCAGTGTTTTTTTATAAAAGATTTTTACAACCACTGTGTTCATACAGATCCTACCTACATATTTATTTCTTTGTCTTTCCACCTTTAGACACTCATATTTGCATTTATTATACTTAAGAATTTTCCAGTTTTTTTAGTAATTGACTTCTAGACTTATTCCTTTGTAGTTAGACAAGATACTTTGTATGAATTCAGTCTTTTCAACTATATTGAAACTTGTGTTATGAATTAACATACGGTATTTCCTGGACAGTGTTCCATGTACACGTGAGAAGATTCTGTATTCTGTAGTTGGCTAGAGTGTTTTATGTGTCTCTTAGGTCTACTTGATTTACAGTCTTGTTCAAGTCCTACATTTCCTTATATTTCCTTGATCCCCTGTCTAGATGTTGCGTCAACTTTTATTGTAGACCTGTTTCTCCCTTCAGTTCTATCACTGTTTGCTTCATATATTTCCATGTTCTCTTGTTTGGTGCGTACATGTTGTAATTGTTATATCTTCTTCATGGTTTGATCCTTTCATAAATATATAATGTCCTTCTTTGTCTAACAGTTTTCTTGTCTGTTGTAACAGCCTATTTTGTCTAATACTAGTATAGCCAAGTATCTCTCTCTCTTTTTTTTTCTTTCGGTTATTTTTACATGAAATATCTTTTCTATCCTTTTACTTTGGTTCTTAAATGAGTCTCTTGTAGACAATATATAATTACATTGTGACTTTTCTAAATGCATATTTTTCTAATCTCTCCCTTTTGAATGAAATTTTTATCTGCTTACATTTAAGGTAACTGCTGACAAAAGGAACTTCTGTCATTTTGCTGTTATTTTTCTGTATGTTTTATATCTTATTTCCTCTCATTTCGTCCATTACTGCTTTTTCTTGTGTTTGGTTATATTCTTATGTTTTTGTTTTGTAGTGACCATTTTTTGTTCCCTTCTTATTCCTGTTGTGTAACTTTTTATATACGTTCTTTGTGACTATCACAGGGATCACACTTAAATCCTAAATTTTTAAAAATCAACTTCAAATTGATAACTCTGTAGCATACAAAATATGTGCTGCTATACTGCTCTTTTTCCCTTTTTATGTTGTGTGATAAATTATTTTTATACATTGTTGCTCAGTTGTATCAATTTACAATTATTTTTATCCATTAATTTTTTTATATCCTGTAAGAAACCAAGTGTGACATCTCGAATCTTAAATACAATGATACTGGCTTTATATTTGCTCACGTTTACCTTTACTAGAGATCTTTATTTTTTCTTACAACTTTGAGTTATTTTGGTATTCTTTCCTTTCAACTTGAAAGTTTGCCATTAACTTTTCTTTTATTGTATGTCTGGTCTCAACTTTTGTATTTCTAGAAATGTCTTACAGTCTTCTCATTCATTTTCAAATGAGTATTTTGGTGGATACAAAATTCTTGATTGATAGCCGTTTTTTAAAAAGCAATTTAAAATCTATATAGATCATCCCATATCTTTTGGCCTGCATGTTTTCTGGTGAGAAATTAACTGTTAATCTTACTGAGGATTCTCTTCTGGGTTATGTTCGCCTTTCTTCACTCTTTTAAAATTTTTGCTCCTCAGACTCCCTAATTTCAATTGTCCTGTGCTCCAGTTTGTTGTTTCTGTCTTCTGCCTGCTCACACCTGTGGATGAGCCCCTCTAGTGAATTTTTCAGTTGAATTATTGTGCTTTTGAACTTCACAAATTCTATTTCCTTTTATAATTTCTACCTCTCTGTTGATATCATTTTGTTGATTTGTCACATAGCTCTTTTCTTTTTTTTTTAGTCCATTTTTTTTTTTTTTTTGCTCTTTGAACATCTTTAAGACAGTTGTTTCAAAATCTTTGTCTAGTAAATCCAGTAATTTCTCAGGGATTGTTTCCATCAGTTTATTTTCATTCCATAGATGAGCCATATTTCTTGTTCCTTTGTATGCTTCATGATTTTGTTGTTGTTGACAATGTGATATTTGTACATTATTATTAAAAAATCAGGTTCTCCAGAAATCAGATTCTCTCTTTCTTCTGGGTTTGCTGTTTTCCATGTCCTTGAAGATTACCTTAGTCCATTGATTTAGTTACTCTCCTGGAACATTTTTACTTTTGCAAAGTCTTATTCTTTGACATTGAAGTCTTAGGTTGTGTTCAGTGAGGATTTTGACAGAAATTTTTTGAATGCCAGGAGCTAGAAAAAGAACAACAGAACCCCAAGCCTCTCCTTGCCTTTGCAGACGGCTGCTGCTGCAGCAGTCCCCTGTCATCCTCCCAGGCTGGCACCCCTCCTAGTGGTCAGCTTCGGGTAGAAACTTAGGATTCTCTATAGTCATGCATCTTGCCCTGGGCATGTGTGGAGCCTTCTATACTCCTCTATATGCACAGGTGCTTTTGAATGTCCTAATTTCTCAAAGAACGTCTTGCCAGTGTTTTCCCCCAGGTCTTGGGTGGTCTGTTTTATGGTTTGGTTGTGATCTTTTGTCCCAGGCATCTGCCGACTCTTAATTTGACCTGCAGTGTGTTCAAGAGCAAACCAAGCCTGACTTTTTTTTTCTTCTTTTTTATTAGTTAGATGAAAAAGGAGATAAACATCTTCAGTCAGTTCTTCAGGTAGTCCCTGACAAGTTAGCGTTGATTTACATGGTACTTTGCACTTACGGTCTTCTCTGCTCCCTCTGGGACCAGGTGCAATTTGCCCACACTGGGAACTAGCTTCCATGTCCACAACTGCTGCTGATCTAGGATAAGGGTAGACCAAAACCCCACAAATCTTTTGAGTTGCCTTTTTCTTGACTCTTTGTTCATTTGGTTCTTATAGATCTTCGACTATTTCCAAAGTCAATGCAAAATTTGCTCTGACAGTACTTGTTTTCTGATGCTTCTGTTGGAAGATGAGAATTTAGAGCTGTGTATTCTGCCACTGCTGATGTCATTCTCCTCTCTTTTAAAAAAGAAAATTCTGTTTAATATTTAATAGGAATAACAAAAGTATTATCTTCTTAAAATTGTCCCCTTAGTGTTATTTATTTCACATGGTTGCTATGCGTTTGTTTTATATCTGAGTTTCATTATCTAATTTAATAATATGAAAATATTATGTAGGGAACTAAATATGCCTATTGAATCATTAGAATGTAGACAGATTAACAATAGAGAAAATGAATAATTATTAAATAAACAAATTTCCTACATTTATTTGATCACTAGCTCTTAAACCTAAATGTGTGGTCCTAGATTTTCAGCATAAATAATTGACTTAGCATATTGTTTACCTGATTCTTGAAATAATGTAATATTCTTTGTGGCTACTATTTTCATAGACAATGCTGTTACTATCCTTTGCCTTAACTGTATATCAGCACATGAATATACTTAATTTATACTTAATTTATAGATTTTTTTTTTGTACTGTTCACTTTGAATGGGATTTTAAATTTAAGTAAAACATTTCAGTAGTTATCCTCATTCATTTAAAAAAACTCACAGTTTTAGGTGTTTACACTATTCATTTATGCCATATTATCCATCATAACTAAAGATGTGGCTACTCATAGCTTTGTTTTCAACTTAGTTTAACCAAATATTTTCCCATTACTATTAATAATTTATCACACACACTTGGTGACATTTCTCTGACAATTCAGAAGTCAGCCTTTTTTAAATTATGTAGTACTTTTCAGAATTCATACCTAGTGTGATATGATACCCTAAAATTTGATTTTTTATGTATAAGCTGAAGGCACAGTTGAGTAGATGTGCTTGTTTATAGCATTATTCTGCTATATTTTTATCTAACCAAGTTTGAAATCTTGATCCTCCCTTACAAAGCAGATGTTTATGTATTATAAGCACTGTTGAAATCTATTGTAAACCTTCATTTAGCATGATTTCAACACTGCACAGATACTGTAAATGGTCTTAGCTCAACATGACTGCAATAAAAGCTAAAAAGGAGTCCAAATTTAATTTATTCTATTTGTGAAATTTAAATCATCATTATACATATTATGGTTTTAACAAAGTTAGATACATGTATGTTAAGAATTACAAATGGAAAATACTATATGCTCTTTGTATCCTCATTAAAAACATTATAGCTATGAGCATTTTTTTTCAAATCAGGCAACTTTGTTTAATTATGAATGTTGTGAACTCATTTTACAAAGTTACTTACCAATTAATGAGAAATGAATGTGTTATGTAAATTTCAAGCTGTAATGGTCACAGGTAATTGATGAACTGTTCCTATAAATATATACATTGAACAATCTTATGCATATATACAGCAACACAAAAAATTTGTATATTATTTATTGTATATAATTCGTATATTTATTTAAAATTTACTCAATAAATATATCCAGTTTATTTTTTGGTTAGTTTACATTAAATATTGAAAACACTAAAATCACAATTGTATTTTAAAGTTTAGTCTGTTGTTAAAATTACTTTTCAAGCAAGTGAAAGGAGCTCTTATTTTAAAAACACATTTGTTCTGTTAGATCATTTAAAGGTCTTTGTGTGAGAGTACTTTAGTGCATTTTTGTGCCCGCACGGGTGTGTGTGTCTGTGTGTGTGTGTCTGTGAGAGAGAGAGGGAGGGTGGGAGGGAGAGAACGAAAGATCTGAAAGCAATCCATGTATCCTTGTTACAATTACAGCTACCTGACAATTTAGTTCAAGAATCAGAGCAGCAAGGAAAAACATCATATTAAACTCTCTTGCGCCCTCTGTTGTTGTTTTTGAGGAACACTACTTTTACCTTCCCACGGTTATAATGACCTTAGATTTATTAAAGTCCCTGATACAATTAATGATAATTTACTATACTTACCTTCAAACTATGCTGACAGTAAAGTAGCATTTGTTTTTAATTCTTAGGTTGTCTTTTTCTTGTGATACAAATATGTTTTTATTGTATAACAGCTTAAATGAAAATTGAACTTTTCTGTTTGTCCTTTGATTTCTCCTAGTTATAACCAGTTTTAAGCTCCTCCAAGTGTTTCACACAAATGAAAATCTGTACTGGATATAGCACACTGTATATGTAATTTTCCAGAATTATAAATCCTGCCTGTTCTTTGTAAACCTTTCGATTGTCAGACAGTTTCTTTCCAAAATAAAAGTCTAGAGTCGTCCATACTAAAATTAAGAATTTATAACTGTAAGGAACAGATGTTTTCATAAACATTTGCTATAATTAATTTCAACTGGAGAATTGAAGGAACAAAGCAGTTTTTCCCACTTCAAAACTTTATTACCTTTTTCCCATGTAGCAAACTCTGAAATCTTTTCTCTAATACTGTTTTGAGAAACAATTGTACTCCTTATTTGGTATGTTTTTGAGAAAGAAAAACTGCTTTTTTTCCTTATTACTATCCTTTGAAGGTTACATTTAATGTGATATATTCATTTCCAAACAGGTATAAAATGAAAAAAATCTTTGTGATGTATTTTGATGAAGAACGTTGGTGTTTAAATACTGAAAATCTCTTATTTGAAGTATTTTATATTTATTATGATAATATAAGCAGAGGGCAAGAATATACTGTTGGTGAGATCTTATGTATTTAAATAATCATAGTCTTTATTTTTGAAGAAGAAAGCTCACATTCTAAATGTATGATATGGTACTTATTCTATACTGATTGTGGAACGTTTCACAGGAAATGTCTGCAAGCTGTTAATAACATGTGTTGTAGGAAATTTTCACTTAACAAGATGGAGGGAGACTAATTTTCCTTAAATCTTTTTAATTTATTTATGATAATGCTATTAATTTTTTTTCAAAAAGCAAATGAAGTGTGTTGTGACTCATCTTATGGTACCCATGTTTTCAAAGAATTAACAAAATATACTCAACTAGATTGATCTTAAACATTTAAGTGTTTTGGATTATTTTCTTCTATAAAATTTGGCAACATTTCGAATGCTGTAATCATTTTTAAAGTTTTTGTTTAATGAAAAAGAAAAGCCTGAAAGTGTATTTTGAAAAAAATATAGACTTAAAAGTTCAGTAATTGAGCCCTGACCACTTTCATTCTTTTAAATAATTGAGGTGCAACAGCAAAGATTTTGAAGAGAACCAACATTTTTGACTTATCTGTCAACTATAAAACATGCAAAGAAAAATAGGCAACTATCATTAAAATTGCATTTTAGCTTTCAAAAGCCATTAATGAGCAGCATAATCATAGTAGTAGGGTATCTTCAGTGCTATATTCAATTATTTAAAATAATCTCATTTATAAATGGAAAACTCTGTAATTACTATTTGACCTAACCAGGACCACTGTGATAATGTTCAGTAATACTTTTCTATGTTCAAGTGGATTAAAAGTATAAATAAAAATTGGATAAATCATTAAATTATTAGCTTTAAATATCTTAAAAGTGAATATAACCTGATGTTTGAAATTTGCATTATAAAACTTAGGAGTATAAAATGTAATCAGATTCTGATTTATTTAATTTGTTTCTAAGAATAAGTGATATATTTAATAGTAGTATCCGTGCTTTCATAAAAACTATACTTTTAAGCATATGTTTAAAATTTTAAGCTAAAATTAAATTTCTTTCAATAATATATATTTTATATTGTAGTAGTTTTTTAAACTTACTTAGCAAATTTATTCTATGATCTTTAAAATGATGGGTATAAATTTGTTCTAATCTGATTTTATGAATATGCTTGTATGAACAAGCTTTTCTCCCTAAAAGTTTGATGTTTTACATGAGGCAGATATACCTTTAGATGTTGATTTTTTAAACAGGTGAGCTTTTGCCTACAGTGAAAACATGAAGTTTGGGGAAGACTGCTAAGGTGTAGTGAAAGCTCTTAGAATGCATTCTCAGTCACCACCCTTCAGCTCGCTCGTGTCCCTCTGTGCAGACCAGACCCTGGAGAGCAGAGGGGGAGGGCGCCGAGTCTGCTGTGTGCTTGCTCTGCTCAGCTCCTCACTGGACAGGACACCTTAATAAAAAGCTGCCTTTGGTTTATAAGAAGTGGTGTACAAGTTTTGATTTTGTGATTCATAGGAAGAAGATGTCTGTATTATACTTCATTTGTCCCTGTTAGTAGTCACTTTGGGTGATATTCCTATCCAAGTTATGAGTGGTGGTCTTAGTCTATATTTTAGTGTCAAAATGAAGTTTTTGGTTTAAAGGACTCTGATTACAAAATCTCTTTGGGGGAGAGATAAGGGAATATTTGTTTTCTGACTCAGTATACTATGTGGGGCTGTCAGACAGCAGCTTTTCAACTGAAGTGTTCAGTTTTATAATCTCCGTTATTTCAGTGTTTTTCTTTTCTTTTCTTTTTCCAGGAGATTCAAATCAAAATGGAAGAAGAACAAGTTCTTTAGACTCTGATGGGACTTTTAATTCCTATAGGTAGGTGATGAATACATAGATATAAAATAAGATAATGTTCAAGATATCTAATCTTAAAGTGAAAGTGAAGTTGCTCGGTCGTGCCCGACTCTTTGTGACCCCATGGACTGTAGCCCACCAGGCTCCTCCGTCCATGGGATTTTCCAGGCAGGAATACTGGAGTGGGTTGCCATTTCCTTCTCCATACCTAATCTTAGAGGCTTCTAATCTTAGAATAGTAAGGAACTGTAACCTGTGCTTTAAAAATGTGACAAATATAAAGAATGCTGTGGTATAAGATTGTCCTGCAGACTTATCAAGTAGGTGGAGTTATTGTAAATACGTTTTGTTACCCTAGAGTAGGATGATTAGAATGAATGCCCATGTATGCATGTATTAAACTTCATTGTAATCCATTTTGCTTTTGTTTTTCCAGTGTATCTGTTACAGTACTAAAGGCTTCCTTTGTTTAAGTTTCCTGCTAGTACAGAGCGTATAAAATGTAATCCGTGGTTCCATTAAGTGCTGTTGTTAATGTCCTGTTTGGCTCCTTTAACAAAATACCTTATAAATATTGGAGTTACCCAGTCTCTTCTTTGAGTGCTGAAGTGTAATAGAAAGCTTGGAATTGACATATTACATAATGGGTAGAATCTTCTATCCAAACATGTTGATCACACCTAAAAAGTAGACGAATTTAAAAGATATTTACTTCTTTATTTATTGGCTGCCCTGTGTGGCTTGTGGGACCTCAGTTCCCCAAGCAGGGATTGAACCTGGGCCCCAGCAATTTGAAAGGGCAGAATCCTAACCACTAGACCACCAGGGAACTCCCTATAAAAGATATTTAAATAAATGCTCATTTGGCATGTAACTGAGGAATGCTAAGATGATAATACATGTGAAATCTATGGTGGAAGTATCATTTTAGATATAAATACTGTTTAAAAAAACCCAAGACAAAAGGAAAATAAAGATGTATTTCAAAGGATGGGAAATCTATATGTATATATCAATTTTATTGTTGAATTTCACAGCTGCTTTTGTAGTTCAGCTAATTATAGTAACTGATGGACATAAAGTCAAGAGAAATGTATTAATATGAAGGCACAGTGTTATCTTGTAGTTTATTTTGTTCTTGAGTAGTTTGAAGATTAAAGTATCTTAGTATTATTGCATGATAATTGTACTTTGAAAATGAACTCCTAATGCAACTTTGCACAATAAATACTAATGTTGTTAACTAATATAGTTTTAATCAATGCCTGTCAGTGTTGTAATGTTAGGATATTAATTTATTGTTGTAATTAAAAAGGCAAGATAAAAAGCTCAGGTAGTACAGTATATAAAATGAGCTTTTAATAGTTGGCAGGTCAGTGCTGTTATTAAATAGTATTATAGTATTTAAGGTGTGAAATGAATATTTTTCTACTGAGTAGGCAATAGCTCTTACAATATAATGAGCTTACTTGTGAATTTGACACTTGGGTTAAATGGCAGAATTCATAGAAGCACAGCTCTAGGGTCTCATTTTCATATCAGGTTAACTGATAAAACCTTGGAATTGTTGCAGAATTACACTACAGTGGCAACAGAATTGTCTGTAAAGTTCAAAAATGAAAATAATTTTTCCATTACTATCAGCTCTTTGAAGCAAGTAGAAACAGGTTATTAGAAAAATGTGAATATTTCAACCCTCAAATATCCTTTAGTCCTACACATCTACCTTTGTATTTAGACCATCTCAGAAATCCTGACCTTTCTTCACATATAATTCTGTCAACCTAGTACCAGGATACTCAAGCTATATGTGCTTGTGTCTGGGATGACAGTTGGCGTTAATTTGTTACCTGTAGAATGGACGTTATAATGTCTGATCTGCTTCTTTCTCACAACTGTTTTAAAGGTTGAGATAGAATTACATAAGATAAAGCCTTTGGAAAATCTGAATGCACAGCTGTGGATTACTGTTATCCATTTATTCTGCTTACCTCAGGTGAATTGGCAACTCTGCGCCATAGTCTTCACTTAAGCCTCCACGTGTGTACCCCTTTATGGCGTATGATGGGGTTGTACCAGCTTTTGAATTCAGTCTTGGTCACCTAGGTCTATATTCTCTCTGTTATTTGTTTATATCATTGTGGTCTTAGATTGTCAGTTGTAAGAGGGCATAGCCTCTTATTTTGTTGTGGTGGTTTTGTTTTCTGTTTGTTAATATTATGGCAACATAGTGTGTTGGTTCATATCCTGACTCCACATGGAAGCTTTGGACAAGCCTTAGTCTCAGTTTCCTCACCTTGAATGTGGGAATAATAAAATACATTTGTTACAAGGAGTTAATGGGTTGTTCTTATGTGCCGAACGCTGAATCAGTATTAAGTGCTTCTGTCTTCCAGTCCACATCATCCTCATCATTGTCATCATTATTAATCATCTGGAATTGTAGAAGATTTTTACAGTGTGCTTATAAATATATAGAGACACCACAAGGAAGATTTAAAAACAGTTATGTCCTACAGGAAAGTAACTGTGTGCTGCATGCTAAGTTGCTTTAGTCATGTCTGACTCTTTGCAACCCCATGGACTGCAGCCTGCCAGGCTCCTCTGTCCATGGAATTTCTCAGGCAAGAATACTGGAGTGGGTTGCCACGCTGTCCTACAGGGGACCTTCACAACGCAGGGATCTAACTGTACCTCTTTCCTGCCCAGTGTTGGGAGGTGGGCTCTTTACCACTAGTGCCACCTGGGAAGCCCAGAAAGGGGCTGAGAGCAAGCTAAACCCGAGGCTCGGTAGTCTCGGACGCATAGTCCCGGTTGGCGTTGTGTGACAAGCTTGTACACATAGTGGAGATAAAAGGAAGCTGTTTTATTATGAATATTTAAGTTCTGGGTTAGGTTTTTGAAATTTTGACAGATGTGAAATTTGCAATCAGTGGGCGCTAACTACAGCCCTATGCGCCTCATGCGCACAGGTTTGTTTTCAGAGGTGAGATTTCACTTTGGATTTGTGTCTCTAGTGGTTTTGCCTCATTGATTAAGATAGCATCGGCTGCATTTAACTCCTAAGGCGCCAGTAGGGTGATTTTATGATGATTGGGTAATAGACTAAATCTTCATTTTGGAAGTTTCTGTTAACATTTGTTTATATCCCAAATAGTCTGTAGATGATGTGGTAAAATGGAAAGATTAGAAAAATTGAGAAGATATTACTGCTTTAAGGAGTGTATCCTGTGCTTTTTAAAGACCACTGTTAACATCTTCTGTTAGATTAAATAAGCTTTCTCTGTTTCTTATTTCACCATTAAAACTGAGGGACCCTTGCTCGGTGTGAAAGCAGAGAAGTGGTTTGCATTCGACTCAGTGGCTGCGGCCCGGGGCCACATGGCGGGGGTGTCCTCCCGCACCCCCTTCCCCTTCCCCTTCCCAAGGGCAGCTGACCTTCTCCTCTCCAAAGAGGCGAGCCCCTTGCCAGCGCATATGACTACAGACTATTACATTAATCTGTTTAGCTGTAGTACCAGCTGCTTGCATGTTTTTAATTATCTTATTAGATGGTATAACAGTGACCTATGAAATAAATTGAAGGTGAACATTTTTAAGTTTTCCCTTTTTTACTCTATGTTTCTAAATATCTTTATTGATCAAATTATGGTATTCTGTAAAAGTACATTGAAAGTGTATATGGTTTTTGAATCAATGTAATGCTCTTTAAAGTATAGTATTATAATTACCAGTATAAAAGTAACTTCATTTTTGCCTCATTTTTTATAAGATTTAGGTTGTGTTTATGTAGCCACAAATTCATGTAAAAATTCATGTGAGTTTCCCTGAGAAACTCAAAATATTGCTTAGATTTCAGATAACATCTTGGCATTGTATAAATGGCATAAGATGGAATATAAATAATTATAGATTATTTTAAAATAAATTTGTCTATTTAACTCTGATTTTTTTAAATTCTTTGTAGTCAGTGGTAGATCATCTAGCTGACCCTAACTATTTTTACAATTTAATTTCACATGGTACTATTTCTGAGTGTATTTTCCCAAGCTGCACCATTAGAAAAAATGTATCATCTTCTGGATTTTGACAATTGGATACTTTTCAAATAATACTTAAATAGAATGTTGACTCCAAAAGACACAGTTCAAAATAATAATGACCAGTGATTATTCAGTTATAGGCAATCAATAAAAATTGTAATAACTTAGTCAGAAGCTCTGATGTTTAATTAAAAAGCAGGTAGTTGGATGCAGAAAGGGACTGCAAAATACTTATGTGTGTCATTTGAACTAGCAGATCCTACAGCTGGCATAATGCATTGACTTGAGCCTTGAAAAATTTATAGTCTTTGAATACTTACAGACTACACATGATTTGTTTTCTTAATTAAGAAATATTCAGACTTTTTGACTTCCGTAGTTTTTTCCCTCTAAAGAAAAATTAAGTTTCATATTTCAAAAGGACTTTTGGTAAATAAGGGAAAATTTTCCTGTTTATATATTTTATTTTCTTTTTAAGGAAGGAAAATGAAAAGCCACTTGGGGCTGAAGTACTGGCGTATTATTTCTTGATACTGACTAGAGCTGCCAAAGTTGCCTCCTTTTCTCAATATGGTATTTTTTATAGCTCCTAGAGTCAAAGTTAAAGTTTAAGTGGGTTAATATTTTTTTTTAATTGGTGTAAGTTGGTTAAGAGTTTTTTTAAAAAATATAGTTGATTCAACGTTTTGAATTTAAAAGTTGTCTTTTTCTGAATAAGTAAAGAAAACATTAATTTGAACTTTCTTTAGTCATTGAGGAAATTTTAAAAATTAAACTTAAGGTTTTATTGCAAAGACATTTATGTGTCCTATTTACATGTGATTAATAATTTGAAAGGATGTGGGAAGTATCCTTACGTCATTTACATTTATTTTTGGTTTAGTATCTCTCCCCCATTTGTATGTAAGAGGGTCATATGTCTCTTGAAATGGAAGTGAAGCAGTGACTCAAAATGTTAGAAATAATAGGGCAAAAGCATGCTTTGGATTTAAAATTAGAAGTGTGGGTTATGGTTATACTCTTGGAATGATATAAATTCGTTAATCCGTTATTTTTAGGAGTATGGAATTTCAGAAACATATTGTTTTTACAGAAACATAATTGTGAAAGTTGCACTGTATTAATTTGGGCTGTTACAACAAAATACCAGAGGCTGGGTAGCTTATAAACAATATAAATTTATTTCTCACAGTTTAGAGGCTGCAAAGTTCAAGATTAAGATGCTGGTAGATGTGCTGTTTGATGGAGACTACTTCGGGTTCATAGATGAAATCTTTCACTGTGTTCTTGCATGGCTGTAGGGGCAGGAAAGTTCTCTGAGAGCCTCTTTTGTGAAGGGCAGTAATCCCACTCATCAGGGCCCAGCCCTGAGGACAGTCGCCTCCCAAAGACACCGGCCCCGAACACCATCACAATTGGCATCAGAACTCAAAGTATGAACTTGCGGGGGCCACATTCAGTCCATAACATTATACTAAGAGGAGACCAAACTGAACTCCTGTCCCCCTCCTTCACTCACTCATCTTACGTTCCTAAGGCCTTACCATTTTATTTATTTTTCCAGGACGTAGGCTAATAAATAGATAAGAGAAGAGGGTCTGGACTGAGGGTTTCTTTCCTGATTCTTGGAACACTGCTTTCCTCACTTTGACGTTATTCCTGTCTTTTGTTGAGAATCTGTATAATCATATGACACTGACTCTTGAAGTTCTTATGAATAAATGCATAATTTAGGGAAACAAGTTGGAAAAAGCACACAGGTAGAAATAAGACAGACTGAAGTTTGCCTCTCAGCTCCAGCACCTCCTCACTGTATGGGCTTGAGCAAGGCCGTCAAGCTCCCTGCTTCCTGGTGCTTCATCTGTGAAGCTGAGTGTTAGCACCGCCTCTGTCATGGAGCCGTGTGCGGCTGGACCCATCGCTTGACACACAGTGAGTGACCGTGGCAGTTTCTTTCTTTCGTCTCCCTTTTCTAAAATTTCCTTTCAGTTTTAACCAAGTTTTTCACCTAACAAAGTTGGCCTTCATTTCAGAAAAGTATTTTTTAAATTTTGTATAGTTCTATATAATGAAAAAATATATATTATATATAAAATTCTATATAGTTCTATAAAGTGAAAGTCACTCAGTCGTGTCCCAACTCTTTGTGGCCCCATGGACTACACAGTTCATGGAATTCTCCAGGCCAGAGTACTGGAGTGGGGAGCCTTTTCCTTCTCCAGGAGATCTTCCCAACCCAGGGATCAAACCCAGGTATCCTGCATTGCATGTGGATTCTTCACCAGCTGGGCCACAAGGGAAGCCCCATATAGTTCTATAGTGGCAATAAATGAGTATTTAAGGATAATATCTGTAGTTATCTGTAAAAGGTCACATTTATAGATATCTATAGTTATCTATAGATTATAGAGGAAGAATATTTAGAAAACCAATACTTATATTTAGCCTAACATTATCAAATGTTCTCAATTCTTCTTTTTCATATGTGCTCAAGTAGCACTGTAACACAGTTAACTGATAATTTCAGAGAGTACAAAATTAATCATTTTATTTTCTGGAAACCAAAATCAGAATATTACCTTTAATTCTTATCTCCATAATGGAGCCACATTTGAGAGAAGAAGAAAAAAAATCACATTTTAATGATGAGTATACCCTCTTCAAGCAGCTTTATTATTTTTTATGGCTGTGGAACTGGTCAGTAGCGCCATTTCTCTCTAACATATGATCTGTCTGAACTAATCGTTGATCACCTGAGGCTCTGAAAATAGGTAACCTTTCACTTAAATTACTAACTGGTTTGTTTGCATTTATAACTTCAGATTAACATAACCCAAAGTGACTTGATCATACATGTTAACAGTTTGAGTTCCTTTCATTCAGAAGCCCCTTCAAGCCCTTTTTATTGTCTGTAGCCAGGCTTTGGGGAATTTTTTTTTTTTTTTCATATTTGTTTATTTACAAAGTCAGCTTCAGGCTCCAATCATCCAAGGCAGTGTAAATGTTTATCTTTGAAAAGACAGGCATACATTTGAAATATGGGAGTAAGCTGCTCTGAGTCAGCCTCACTGTGAGTCCTGTCCCCTGGAAGCACTTCAGTTTTCTCCTGGGTTCCTAGTGGAAATGCCCCGTCAGCCCCACTACCACCATCTGTAATGTGTATTAGCACACTGCACTTTTTGGGGATGGGGTGATTCAATAAAATATTTGATCGATAATATTGAACTGTGTTACTGAACTCATAACTTGAGAAAATAATGCATAGAATTAGGGTTTAAAAGTGAAAAGTTACAAATATTTTTAAGCATTCTACAAATAGCTTTCTTATATCCTTATTGATATGTGATTAGTTCATTATACTGCTTAATTTCTGATGTTTGATTTGATGGACAGTTTCTAAGTCTCAAAGATATAGTTTAAAGATGAAATTTACATAGAATATTTTAATAAAAATTAATATTTAACATTTCTCTCTTTTATGTATCAGATTACCTTGCCTTTTGAGGGAAATTGGCAGTGATTAATAATCCTATTTTTATTATTACTCCAGAGTCTTCACAAGTGCTTTCCTGATGTGTGTGTGTGTGTGTAAGTTTGTTGTTGTTCAGTGTGAGAGCTAAATATCTTCAGTCATTCTGCAGTTCGTTATTCTCCAGCCATTAGAGGCCTGCCAGTGAGCTAGACCCAGAGAGGGACACAGAGCCTGCTGTGGTGCGGTCACCATCTAGGCCAGGAGGCAGGCTTGCAAGAGCTAGCGTAGATGAAGACTGGTATAACAAGGGCAGGCGTTTTACCAAGAACTGGGGGAATGCCGGGTGGCTAGTTACTGGTGAGTGTCGGGTGGTTAGGAGGAAGGTGTGTTTGCTAGACATAATAGAGGAACGGGAGTTTTCCATGAGGTGAACAATATGACCAAAGACAGTCTTTATTTTCTGTTCTAGCAATACATTCTTTAGGGGTTTGGGGCACTCAGAATGGGTAGATTCGATTGACCTTATATTTGTCAGTGACAGTCTTTTACAGCGTGGGCATTTACATAGAACTGTTTCATTGCAGTGATATTTTTACTTTGCAGGAACTGTTATTTTGACAGTACTGAAGTTTTAGATTTCAGTGTATCCCAGATGTTTGACATATCTAAATCAATGATCAGAAGTTTTAACTGGGAGTTGAAAATGTGACTCTTGCACAAAGTTATATGAAATAGTTGATACTGATATAATTGAGAATAAATATTATGTGCCTAGAAGTAAAGGAGAAGTCAGTAAACCTACTGTGGACTAGAAACTGGCCATTTGAAATGTGAAAGATGTCCTAGTTTCATCCCAACACACAGGCCTTGTTCTCATTCTGTGATGATAGAGGCCCTCTTCTGAGATAGATGTAGAAGTGGTTTAGTCTGGTTGATGTATTCTCAAGGAGTTTCAGAGCCTGTGTTTCCACTTCCTTGTTGAATGTTCGGAAAGTAATTTGGATGACACGCCCAAGTCTCTGAGCCCATGGGAAACACCACAGGGTGGTTGGACACCACCTCTGCACTCTCCCTCGAGTCCCTAACCTGCCTCTGGGTCTTGGGGCTCCCTCGAGTGGCAGAGCCCACTGTCAGGGAGCCAGACCCAGCGCTCTGCAGTTTGGATTTCACTCAGCTACAGGAATACATGTATAGTCTCCAGAGGAACTCCTTCAGTTTGTATGCTCACCCGCTGTCACCTCATGGCAGGTCCACCCCAGAGCCTGCGTCTCTCCTTTGTATTCTGTTTGTAAGTTGAGCAGGGACCGATTTTCTTTTTACCTGAGGGATTTGGGAGAGGGTGGGTGGAGCAGGATAAATAAAGCCAGAGGGGCCTGTGTGGCATTTTGAACTCCGCTCCCAATCCGTGTTTCACCCTAAGCTTCTGGTGGAGCTTTCTTCCTAGGGAAGCAACGCATTTACCTGCCTCTGTATCGCTAGGTACCATTCCTAATTGTGATATTTTTTAAAGTTCTGTAGAAAACAAATGAAAATTTTCTTCTGATGCTGATTTTCGGTCTTACAGTAGCATTTCACAACAACTGTATGAAAATATCCCACTCGTTCATTATGTGGTCATATAATTAATTTATTTGTGGCATTCATTTGGAAATGCTTGAGTTAGCGAGTATATATATTAACAGAATAGCAATTAGCAAAGTAACAAAAGGTCTTTTGTGAAGTGAAGACTAGATTTGGGTTCTTTTGAAGTATATGAACTTTCAAATAACATAAAACTTCAGCAGTGGCAAATACATGTGCACATCAACACAGGACTTTTTCTGAAGCATAGTTTACTCTGGGCGGAAGGCCATGAGAAAGTCACTCATCTTCCACTGATGGGGAGCAGCGTGCAGACTGGAACCGGGTCTCACAGCCTGATTCCTTCACTTCAGTGTCTTCCCGATGTCCAGTGTTAAAAACAGCGATCATCTTTCTTCTTTGGAAATGCAGCAACTTGTCATTTATTTAGAGGTCAGATTTCTAATAGCTTCACCCAAGGAAGTTGTAATCAGAAACTTAGGAACGGGAAGAAAACGATGGAATAGAAAGGAGTTTTTTCACTTAGGTAGAGTTAGTCACAGGGAAGTCCTTCCTGTTCTTAATCTGCTTCCATTTACCTAATTTCTCTTTTTTTTTAATTAAAAAAGGCTAGTACAGTTTATGTTGTTGAAATAGGCTAGAGTGTATGACAGTTCAAAGTCTAGTTTGTTGTCTTTGTTTTAGAAAAGACAAACTGAGCAAGTGACAGAGGGGTGCAAATTTAGGATTTCTAAAGGCTAACATCATTTTACAAATCAGTAGCTGATCCCCTGACAATCGTGGCTATGAGAGAAATGCCACTAAAAATGGAATGGAAAACTCCAAAAGTCAAGCACTGTCGAGTTAGTTAATGTAGAAGCAAATGGCCATCCATTATCCAAATGTATATAACATCTGGACAAGCATTTCTTTAAGTTTTTGAAATGTTTTGATGCTCTCAACATTTTTGAGTTGAGAAAAGAAAAATCACTTACATGGCATACCTTGGCCTTTCATCATGTTGGGTAAATTAGGTATGCAGACATGATTTGTTTCTTTTTTTTTTCTTTTTATCTATAGGTAAGTCATGTTTTCTAGTTTTCTTCACCCTTGAGTGGGGTTATTTCCTTTACCAGGGGCCCATGTAGAGTTGTTTTCCCAGGTATGTTCGTCTAACAAATCACAAAGCACACATTAACCTTAAACTAAAGTTTATTTGATCACACGGCCTATTGATTTTCATTTTAAATGATCATTTCCTAGATCTTGGAGCCAGTCTCTTGCTGAGTATGGTTATATTATGCTCATAGTTCAAATCTTGGGTCTGATTCTTTACAGTATCACTAATTTTTAGTAACTTATAGATGGACCATAGATGTCATCATAAACTTTACTGTCATTCTACCTCTTCCGTGTGTTGGGGGGCACATCACGTGTTTGCGTGAGTGAAGGGGGAGGAAGCAGGAGCAGAGTGTGGTGTGGAGACAGAAGCACAGGCAGTGAGAGACAGTGAGCTGAGAGGCAAAAAGGAAAAAACAAACTTTTACATGTGTGATCTGATTTTACTTGGAGTGACTTTTACTGTGTGTTACCTCTCTTACAAAATCATCTTGATTTTTTGAAACCATTTGTCTTGTCTGACTTCTAAGGTATTTCTGTCTTCTTTCCCCAACAACACTATATAAGTGTGTATCATATGCATATTTATCTTTATATCCCTTGAACCTTTATAGTTGTTACTTTACAAAATGAAGCGTATGTATGATTATCATCCTAAAGCACTTTGCTTTTCACTGTCTAATACAGGAACCACTAGTTGTGTGGGGCTCTTTAAGTTTAGGTTTAAATTAATTAAAATAAGGTATATCATTGTTCAGTTGCACTAGCTATATTTCACCTGCTTAGTAGAGTATTATATCTGACAGTCCAAAACTGTTGCTAACTCAGTTCTTCATTATCTACCATGTGGATATTGAGTTGGAGGCTCAAACTTTCTTGATTCACAGTTAAATCCAAAATCGAATCAAAGCATGATTGTAAATTGATTTTAATGGACTGCCTTACCCTGAACTGTCTGCTACTTTTGTTTCAATGGAGCCTCATCACATGAGAACATTTTTCACCTAGAAATATGAAGAAATCCATTTTAGGCTTGTGAGTAATTGTGAGTTGTTTTTATATGTATTTATATATGTATAAGTAATATGCCCTGATGTTTCATTATGAAGGGGAAAAAAAGCTTTAAATAAAAGTAAGTTTTTAAAAATTCCTGATATAGGAAGCAAAAAAGCCAGTACAATTTCTAATTGCCTTTTAGAGTCTCTGAGTTCCCTCATTACCTGTGATTTAAGCTAAAAATGAGGTAATTATAGATAACATCAGTGTTTATCTGGTTGATCTCGACACCTGCAGTCCTAACGTAGCTTACCCAGATCTGGGGCCACACTTATAGTCTGATGCTGACATTCCTAATTTACGCTTCTCCCATTTCCTTTGATTTTTAAGTTAGATGTTCCTTGTTCTATTTCAATAGTATTTTAAAAGCCATAGCTTTAAAATGTTACAAAGACACATGCTTTTATATGTGGATATTGGAGTCATGGTACAGTCCTTTAATTAAGAGAAATCTTTCCCTAACATATTTCTATGCAGATTGAAAATTTGACTGTGTCCTTCTTCCCTTTGCATTTGATAAAGCAAATATGACCATAATTAATATGGCAGTCTTTCCACATATTGGCATGCACTTTAGGATAGTAAAATTATAGAAACCATTTCACATCAGGTGCAGTTTTCTTACCTGTGGTTCCGCACATTCATATATTCTGCCCATCTAACTCGGATCTTGTCCAGTTTAAAGATCACCTTTCCTTTGCCTGGCCTTTAGTCCTGCCGTTACTTGGTCAGACCTCAGAGACAAGATGACCATGGTTGACTGGCCATCGCTGAGAGCCCCTGTACCACCCTCCCCCTTATCACAACCCCCCTTCTCTGTGATGATGTCTCAGCCTTCCCTGTGGTGACAGCCTTTCTCTGTTCCACTCAGCAGCTTCATTATCTGTAGGAGCCAAAGCCGTGCCTCTTAACCAAGTGATCAGAGGCCCTCAGTACGAGCCTGTGGGTCATCTAGGACCTCTCCTCACTTACTGTAGATGTCGGGGTTTCTTGTGTTAGCTCCACAGAGACATTGTTCCTTGTCTAACGAAAACCAAACAATGGGGTAAAACCATTAAGTGAAATATACAATAGAGGTTTTTTTCCTGTGTATCTTCATTTGGGAGAGCAATTCAGAAATTTTTTTATTTCAAAATTGCCATGTCATTTATGCATGCTTCAGGTTACAGAAGTATTTAAACAGTTAAATGTAGAAGGTGCTAACCAGTTTCATACTCATTGTATGTGCATATCTTGGGAAGCATATTAAGAGATCTTATTTTCTTGGGCTCCAAAATCACTGTGGACGTTCACTGCAGCAATGAAATTAAAAGACGCCTGCTTCTTGGAAGGAAAGCTATGACAAACCTAGACAGCATATTAAAAAGCAGAGACATTACTTGGCTGACACAGGTCCGTCTAGTCAAAGCTATGGCTTTTTCAGTAGTCATGTATGGATGTGAGAGTTGGACCATAAAGAAGGCTGAGCACTGAAGAATTGATGCTTTCAAACTATGGTGCTGGAGAAGACTCCTGAGAGCCTGAGCTCCTTACTGAAGATGTTTTCAGGGACCCGGTGCCTGCACTGCAGAGGCATCGCCATGAGGTGGCCCCAGGCCATGTTTATGAGAGGTTTCAAGGGCCTGGTCTCTAATCTGTTCCATTTGAGGCAGTTAGGCACCTGATTGTCCCCTGTGTTCTTAACCACTCACAGCATCTGTTGACGTACCTTCTCAGTCCAACTGTTGAAAACATATCTCTATACTTTTGGACCTCATGTTCAAAACCTGAAACTGTAAGGAAGGAAATACAAGACACATCCCTGTCCTGCCCTCTTAGGGGCCATTTTTGTCCTTTGATGTGTGGAGAGCCATGCTTCCCTTTGCTGTTGTCACCCCCGTCATTCAGGAAGACCTTTCCCACATTCTCATTCTTTCTCTCTCATGACAACTTACTTTCTCTGGGACTCAGTTTTGTCATTCATAAAGAGAGGTTAAAAATACTCAGGAGGGTTGTTGGAGAGGTTAAAAATGATTTACTCAAAATATCACATATCATAACATGAATGGATTTTTTTTTTTTTTAGCATTTTGAGAGCATCATTGCTTGATTTTTGCTGCAACAGACTATATAGTTTTATGTAAGACAAAGTTAACAACTATCTCTTCTTTACTCTTGTTAATTAAATGGAAAAATCCCACTGCTGACTCCTCAGCACTTAATATTCTTTTCCCAGGCTCAGGACTGTTGGCCACCATTCGTATTTGTGATCGGAAAGAACTTTTCTTTTGGTCCAGCTCCCCTTAAAGGACTCAACGTGTCCTCTATACACTGTTCAACCTCTGGCAACCCAGTTTTTAGGGTGGCATTTCAGTGCCTGTGGGGTTACTACTTACCATGTTTTACACTGAGTTTTAATTTTTCGATATAAAATTATTTCTCCCTTCTCTGAACTGCCAGAGTGCTCTGTCTTAATCACATGATTATTGGTTTACACATCCGTCTGCTCCCTTAACTGAATGCTTTTAAAAATATCTCTAAGTGCTAAGTACAGAGTAGGCACTGAATAAATGTGTATTATGTTTACTGTGTATCACAGTTTATTAACGAAATACCATCCCCTAGAAGAGAAAGACAATTAATAGATTATTTTGTGGCCTTTATGTGCCTCTGTTGTCAGAGCGCTCCATCAGTTTGAGATTTGTGTCTTAATTAGAACTATAAGTACCTCTGAATAAATTTAAATAATTGTGAATTTTAGAGAGAATGTTTCCATTTCACATGCCTCAGTCTCCTTTTTTTCTTTACCAACACTGTAATCAAGGCACGGGGTCTTATTTGAGCTAACAAATAATTATCCTTCATTACATAAGTGCTGTGTAACTTGACCTTAAAAGGCCACGGAACCTGACAAGATGGCAGTGGATCTAGCCAGCTGTATCTACTTTCACAGTGTGTTGGTACCTGTGAATAGGAGCTGCTTCTGGAAGAGTCTGGGGGAGTCATTGCCTCACATGTTCCCTCTCTGATCCAGAAAGTACTGTTGCTTTCAGGCCATGGAACTGCATGGTCTCAGACAAATTATTCCATTTGAAATCTGTGTTTTCTCTTCATAGACTATGAGCTATTTAAACAGAAGCATATTTTCTGAGATGTACACCTGTATTGTTATTTGTTCATTTTTTCCCCCATTTTTGACTAAAACTAAAAGCAAAATTTGAACAATGAGATGTGGGTGATTATGACCAACCTAGACAGCATATTAAAAAGCAGGGACATTACTTTGCCAACAAAGGTCCTTCTGGTCAAGGCTATGGTTTTTCCAGTGGTCATGTATGGATGTGAGAGTTGGGCTGTGAAGAAAGCTGAGCACTGAAGAACTGATGCTTTTGAACTGTGGTGTTGGAGAAGACTCTTGAGAGTCCCTTGGACTGCAAGGAGTCCAACCAGTCCATCCTAAAGGAGATCAGTCCTGGGTGTTCATTGGAAGGACTGATGCTGAAGCTGAAACTCCAGTATTTTGGCAACCTCACGCGAAGAGTTGACTCATTGGAAAAGACTCTGATGCTGGGAGGGACTGGGAGCAGGAAGAGAAGGGGACAACAGAGGATGAGATGGTTGGATGGTATCACCAACTCGATGGACATGGGTTTGGGTGGACTTTGGGAGTTGGTGATGGACAGGGAGGCCTGGCGTGCTGCAGTCCATGGGGTCGCAAAGAGTTGGACACGACTGAGAGACTGAACTGAACTGAACTGAATGGGAAATGGATAGTATATTTAAAATATCATAGATAATACAGATGAACTAAAGTAATTTTCAAAAAACCCCAAGAATTGATTTCCTTGAACTTGAAGTGGCTAAGAATTAACTTAAGCATGAAAACAATGTAAAGAGAATCAAGAGGAAATAAATGTTAGGTTTAAATTATATATGAAAAGTTTCAGTGGTTTGAAAATCAAAATAATTAGGTTAAAAATACACACACATGGCAGAGAGCAGTGTCTTTAATGTATGAAACACTTCTCTCTTGGACCAATAAGTCCAAGTAAAAGCAGTGTTATAATTATTAAAAACAATATTAAATTTTTATATGTTATGATATGCTGGGTGCCCTTCTAAGGATTTCTTATGTATTTTAATTCTCATAGTAATTATTTGAGGTAGCTGCTATTATTATTACTCCATTTTATAGATGAGGCAACAGAGTCACAGGTTAAGTGAATTTGAGCATGCTTGCACACCTAGTAAATTATGTAGTTTCTGAATGGATGACTTTCTTTTCATCACAGAAACATGGCTCTGATGTCTGTCCTCTTGGCCACTAGCCTATGCTGCTTAACATGGGCAAAGGACAAGAAAGGACATTTTAAAAAAGAATAAATAAAATGGTGCCAAATCATGAAAAATTTTCTGTTTCACTAATGATACAGAAGAAAGTAAAACTCTAAATGAAATTTATTCTCTTCTTTGACTAGGGTGGTGGAAATAAGACCTTTCCATGGAGTGGTGGTAGGAATTTATTTCCCCCAGTGCACGGCTCTGGGGTGAGGCTGGAGTTCTCTGCTCAGGGCATTAGGGGACCATTGCCTTGGCCGCTCTCCTGGAAGGCTGGGTGTGGGAGACGCAGCTTGCTCTGCCGTCAGGGCTCAGCGCGCTCGGCGTGCCGCTAGTTGGGATGCTGGATCTGAGGTTGCCTCGTATGCGGCTTTTCTTTCCGAACACGAGTGGGGCTTGGCCAGGGACAACCACACTCGGGACACAGAGGATGATTGAGAGGTTTCACGGCTTCCTTTTGAGTTCGTCTTTCTAAAGAGAGTGCCAGGCTTGCAGCTTGGATAATCAATTTTACATTATCAGTTTATCGTGGCACTATGGAATCTGAGGGAAATTTCATAAAGCCGCACGCAGTAGCCTCAACTGTTGACAAATGATTCTTGAGGTTTAGTTTGGTACAAGATGCAGAGAATGTAGGTCTGCTTCCTTTATTCAAACTCAGTAACTGGTTTGGGACAATTAATTTCCAATTGTTTCCCAGTGGAGCAGATTTACTTGTATATTAATGAGGCACAGGTGTTGGGCCCCTGGTGTCTGCATGCCTGGGAGGCATATTTCAGTTGTTTATCTCCTCAGCCATAGGTACGCAAGGTACTCAAGCTTGCCTTTCACAGTTTTTACAGTGAGGCTTTTTAATTTTTTTGATTTTTTTTTCACATTTGCCTGCACCTGTTAAAATTTTAAAACTGTTCGTGTAGAAAGAAGTTGCAAAGATTTCAATAGTAAATAGTACTAAAAATTAAAGGAAATAGTCTTCTATTCTGTTTAACTGCCCAGCCTTACATGAAAGAGAAGTGAGTTGATTTCATGAGATCTTTCAGGTGAGAAGCCAATATGATCAATCAATGACCCAAATTTTGGTTGTGTATTTTTGGAGCAGGTATATCTTTGTTAGTATCTAGAGCAGTCATATACTTGTATTAATATTCATTTTTTTCTTGTTGATTCACTGAAATGCACTACCAACATTTAAGAGGCAGTGGAATAGCCTCCATAGACATTATGAATTTCAGTAGCTGGCATAATTATAGCGATCTACATATTCATTAAATCTACAGGAGAACTCTGTCCAAAAAGACAGCCTTGCATTCAGAAACAGACAACTAAATACATATATTTTAAAAGTTGCATCTTTGAGACTTATTTTAAATTGAATTCTTGTAGCACTCCTCTCCAAGCAGAAGAATTTTAACAAAAGGATCCCCATGCTTTGGTTTCTTGCATCTAGGAAAGAATGGGAAGAACTATTTGTAAACAACAATTACTTGGCAACAATAAGGCAGAAGGGGATTAATGGGCAGCTGAGAAGCAGCAGGTTCCGCAGCATTTGCTGGAAGGTAAGAAGAAAATATTTATTTACAGTTTGTGGTTGCAGTCTATCAACACATTACCTGATGCCCTGGAAGATCAGCCATGCGGGGGATCACTGAATTTTCCAAAAGACTTCACTCACAAGGTTTTGGCTATCTAGGTTTATCTTTCATAGGACATTTGCTAATAAGGTTGAAGCAAGCGCCTTAGTCCTGGATAGCTGGCGATGGTGCAGGAATCATTTGAAATACCGGTCTTTTCATCCCATTTGATGGTGCGGAACTCAAGCAAAGCCTTTTGGGTCCCCAGAGGCACTTGCAGAAATCCTTGGCGCTGGGCAGGGGGTGGTGGGTGAATGTTTTCAGATCCCTGTTACATCAAGTGCTGTCATGGTCACCTGCCTTTATTTCTTCACAAATAGCAGATGGGAAAGATATTTTCATATTTTCTGTACTGGAAACACAGTGGAGGTCAGCGAGAAGGAGAAGTGGAGAGAAATTAGGTCAGTGTCCTTCCAGAGGAAGGCCATTGGTCACCCCCTGGGTAATGATGATCTGCAGTGTCTCTTTCACGGCTTGGAAATCTGTCCCTTTTTGTTCTCTCAAAATGAGTCAGTTTAGATTGAGACTCACTTTTTAAATGACTTCTCTTGAAAGTTGTTTAGGGTTCATCTGCATAAATTGAGCAGACGGAGCCTGCAAGTGAAGACAGTAAGGAACACATAATGTATTAGACAGTTTGAAATTTAATAATTTAGGTTTAATAATTAAAGTACATTTTTCTTCTGCTCGGTGCTGGCAGCGAAGGCAGGGTTGCGCTGCTCGCATGTTTGTACAGGGGGCTTTGGGGCCCCCACCTCTCACTCCATGTTGTTTAACTTTTTGAGTCTCCTTCCTTTGCTAAAAATAAACTCAAACCCAGATTTATTTTAATGTTTTTTTAAACTAAATGAAATCAAATTTGTCTTTTTGAGAATGCTTGTTAATTTTGTAAACTGATTGCTAGTTGTAAACTGCATTTTCTGCTATAAAAGGAATGACTTCCCTGCTCAGGCTTGTCCTCCAATTGTTCCTCTCTGTCCACTACCTGCTTGTTTGAAGACAGATCTTGGAAGCCTTGACACTGCAATGTGGACCTTGGGCTTGTTAACGCACTCCATCACCCCCCTTAATATAAGAAAGTAGAACAGAGTGTACTTGAACCTTAATTAATTTTTCTTGTTCACTTTTACTGTAAATCTGGAGGGGAGATGGATTCCATCTTGTGGTGTATCTTTTGGGATCTTGTTTTCTGACCTTTGTTCACTTTTGAAATTGTCCAAATTGACATATGTCTTAAATATCCCCACATATAATTGTGAGTTGGAATGGTGATATGAGTGTGAAATACCGTGAATGTATTTTCTTCAGTTTTCAAGTGATGCCCTTAACATAGTTTCGCATATTCTTAGGATTTTTATAAAAGTTCTCCTTTTTTTTTTTCACAGCTTTTTCTTTGTGTTCTTCCTCAAGATAAAAGTCAGTGGATAAGTAAAATTAAAGAACTAAGAGCATGGTATAGCAGCATTAAAGAAATAGTAAGTTGTACTTTAAGTAATTGTTTTCTTAATTAGGCCTTGAAGAGCAGTAGCCTCTGACCTTTGCATGTGTGTTTTCTTTCTTTCCAGCACATCACAAACCCTAGGAAGGTTGTTGGGCAGCAAGACTTGATGATCAATAACCCCCTTTCCCAGGACGAAGGGGTAAAGTTTGTGTTTATTCACGTCTCAGCCGCTCTTGCCCATCAGAGTATGCTTGTGTCTCATTATCAGTCACCATGGAAGCAGTGTCACTCTACACCAATAGAATGATTCTTTTACCTCCTGAGTTAGTTCACCTAAACCCGGATGGGCATTATTCCCTGCTGTGTGCTGACAGTGTTGGGGGAAGCCAGTGGGCTGCTTCTGGAGATGGCACGGTGGAGGGGAGGCCCCGGGGCTGTGAGAGCTCAGGGTCAGAGAAGCCAGAGGTCACGGCTGGGGCCGGAAAGGCCGCCCGCACAGAGCCCCCTTCTGGCAGAAGTGAGAAGGCCGCACCCGGGAGGTCAGCTCTCCGGAAGGAGACAGCTGTGTGTCCTGACTCTCTGGACAGGGGTTTAAGATCATGAAAAAGATGGGGCCCTCCCCCCTCAGACTCCAGTGAGGATTAGGAGTGATACACTTCAGAGGTGTTGTGTAACTTCTTCAGTTTCTGTTTCTGTGCTGAAGGACATTTTTTTGTTTCACGTTTTCTGTATAAAATTAACATTTTTTTTTCCTCGTATGTGTAATTATTATAACATAGTCTGTGACTATTAAGCAATTTTTAAAATTTGAAGTTCATATTTTAAGAAATGGATAAAAATCTAAACCAAAGCTTTGTAGAAAACATTACATATCTTTCTGTGTTGGCAATTCAGGTCAGGTTCAAGTGGGGCCAGCTGGCCTGTGGTCCTCCTCTAATTCAGGTAGACCTTTTTGTTGTTGGAAGGGTAGCAGCAGATGTCTAGCAGTAAAAGTATCATTCACTTTAAGTAGATAGTAGAAAATTTTCAATATGCACAGCAATATCACTGGAAAAACTAATGTTAGAATGATTATGTGTCTGAGATTAGACTAGATTTTAATAAAACATTTCCCAGTTCCATGTTATCTATCTGCAATGTGAAATCATAACTCAGAGAAGGATAAATTTTAATTATTTGAATCATTAGATTGAGATCATAAAAGTCAAGCAAAGGTGCAGTATTGTTTTAAATAAGTTGCTTTCCTTATTCCAGAGTCTTTGGAACAAATTCTTCCAGGATAAAGAACTTCGGTCAATGATTGAACAAGACGTCAAAAGAACGTATGTAGAACTGTTTACAAGTTACCCTCAGTAATTCAGACTGGTGTTACCTCTTTGAAGTTTTAGCAAGCTATACAACCTGTAGAGGAGCCTTAGTCGAATGCAGTATTCTACTTGTGTTAATACTTATTTTGGCCAAATTTTGATGATAATAGTTACTTTTTATTCTTAAATTATAGACTTTTGTGTTCCCTTTGTCAAAATAAGTTACATTTATAATATTGGTAATACTAAAATAATATATAAATACTTAAATGTTTAAATCAGTTTTTCAGTTTCCAATGCTTGCTTGAAGTCATGTGCTTCTAATTAAGGTTATATATTGTAGTCTTAATACTGCTTTTGCTAGAAAAAAATTATCTTTTGCTTTATATCTTTGAATCCCTTTCTAATCAAATTACTGTTTAAATGACAGGTATATTTTTACCCCCCCCCCCTTAATTCTGTTCCTCTTGATACCATTCAAGTTTGCAAACAACTCCACATTTTCTCAATATTTACTGTATGAAGTGGTTCTTTATCTAGCATGTGGTTAATTTCTATAACTTTTATGTATTGGACCTCACTTTTTTTTGGGTTATGTAATGAGGAGTGCATGGAATTTGTGTGGGAAGAGCCTGGGGTAAGTTCTAGCAAGGTATGCTCTAATCCTGGACAAAGTAATTTCAACAAAGGTCTTTCCCCCTTAGATGTTCATTTCTGCAAAACAGAGGTTAAGACCGAGCACCTCATGGCATAATTACAGACTGATGTGTTGTTAATAGTAGTAAATTAGATGCATCTGCATTTCAGACTGTGCCAATACCAGTCGCGTTCCCTTCCTCACCAGGGTCTGGGATGAGCCAGGTGTATGAGAGTCCTTACCTCCAGGGCCGCCTCCCAGGTTCCCCCGTGCCTCTGCCTGTCTGCCCCACCCCGGTTCAGGTCCTGCTCTGCCGGGCGCACAGACAGGGCCCTGGCTCCGACACTGCTCTCTCTCCAGGCCCCAGACAGAATGGTCAGATGACGGGGGCTTGCATTAAGGTCACACTACTGATTTAACACGTGAGATTTTCTGCTTTAAAATGGAAATCTTTCAGAGGGGTCGTGGGTTCAGAGAGCAGCACCACATCCATAACTGGCCGTGGTGGCGAGTTGGAGGCGGGAAGTGTGGGGCACTTGGGTGAGCCTGGTTAACGAGGACCAAGCAGTTTCAGGGCAGTTAACTTCCTGAGTTAGGCTGTGGTGCTGGTCTCTCGTCGGAGGTTTCAGAAGGCAGAGTACCATTATTTTGGTTCACAGGAGGCCCTCAGTAAACATTTGTTGCATAAAACAAAAGAATGAATTTCCTTTCCCATCACTTTAGTAACTAGCTGGGTAATCAGTGGCGATGAAACAGGGTTCATAAAAACAAAATACACAGTATATATAGTTTACCAAGCAGTAACAATATCTCGTTTTTAAAACGCTAGGCAGTTATCTTAGAAAACTTGATAGCTTACGTTTGAAGTAGCCATTAAGAAGAGTTTTAGTGTCTTCTGTTGTCAGATGGAAGTGGAGGCACCATGACGCTGGACAGGGTCCCACACCTGGGACCAGCTGGGCCAGATTGCTGAAGGAAGCTGGAGCAGAGAGAGAAAGGGAAAGAAAAGGGTGGATAGCAAAACCAAACAGGAAATGGGATTGTGAGCCCCTTCAGCATTTTGGTTCCTTACATCAAACATTTCTGCTTTGCTGTGTGGGAAAGTGTTATTTCTCAAAAGCTATATTCTGTGTTTCTCTTATAAAAACGTATGTGTGTCTGTGTGTGTAACACACATCCATAGCACTTTTTTTTCCTTATAATTTGTCTCTGCTGGTGCATTATAATTCAGTTTATAAAGCTGAGATGCAGAAAGGCCTCTGGGTGGGGGAGGTTCATACCTCCTTCCCCAGAAGTCTCTCCCATGTCTCACTTCACATTTTGAGGAAGTTTCCTAGCCACCTCTATGTAAATTCTGTGGCAGCTAACTTAGCTTGTAGGGTAAGGCTGTCCATCTTATTTTAAAGCCACCAAATTGCCTAATCATAAGAGCTGAGTAGCTTGAGTAATTTCACTGTCAGTCCTTTAGGCCGTACACCCTCCTCAGAGGGCGCTGTGTGCACAGTCGTGTCTGACTCTTTGTGATCCCATGGACTGTATCCCCCCAGGCTCCTCTCCCATGGAGTTTTCCAGGCAGGGATACTGCAGTGGGTTGCTGTTTCCTACTCCAGCGATCGTGTGTCTCTCGCGTCTCTCGCGGCTCCTGCATGGGCAGATGGATGCTTGACCACTGCACTACCTGGGAAGCCTTTAGAAGGGCCTTCATGATCCCAAATCCATGGTTTTCACCCCATTCTGCACGGCAGCTCGTGATGCAGTGGGCAGGGAGAGGGAGAAGCGCAGCTCCGTGACTGGTTGCCAACGACTGTGAGGGAATTGGGTGGTTCTGAGTGCATGTTTTACTGACTGTCTCCTGTGTTATAGACCTCTCCAATGCATGGAAGAACAGAGTGGTGGGGAAGACAGACAAGTTTCCTGTTGTCGTGGGATATGCACTTTAGTGTGGGGCGCCGGGGAGAAAAACAGAAGCCCGTGTAGATACAGAGGGTCATGGGAGAGGGCAGTGACTGCTGTGCAGAAATCAAGCCAGATAATCTCATACACAGCCAGACGGGTGGCTTTTATAGGAGAGGCATCAGAAAGGGCATCTCTCAGAAGGTCATGTTTGAGCTGAAACATGTTACGAAGGCAGCAATGTGGTGATCTGGAGGAGGAACATTCCAGGCTGAGAGAGCTGCTGGTGCCCAGTCCTCAGTGAGAGCAAGCCAGGGATCAGCAGACCTGGCTGGGGGCGGATGTGGCGGTGGGGACGTCTGGTGGGCTGTCCCACTGACCACCATGGCTAGGAGTTTGGGTTTGACCCCACCTGCAGCCGGGACCTGGAGGGAGCTGAGGGGAGTGAGAGACCTGGGAGAGGGCTGGGGGCCTTGGAGGGTGTGAGCGGGGTTGCAGACCCTGGAGAGGGCTGGGGGCCTGGAGGGTGTGAGCAGGGGTGCAGACCTGGGAGAGGGCTGGGGGCTTTGGAGGGTGTGAGCGGGGTTGCAGACCCTGGAGAGAGCTGGGGGCCTGGAGGGTGTGAGCAAGGGTGCAGACCTGGGAGAGGGCTGGGGGCTTTGGAGGGTGTGAGCGGGGTTGCAGACCCTGGAGAGGGCTGGGGGCCTGGAGGGTGTGAGCAGGGGTGCAGACCTGGGAGAGGGCTGGGGGCTTTGGAGGGTGTGAGCGGGGTTGCAGACCCTGGAGAGGGCTGGGGGCCTGGAGGGTGTGAGCGGGGGTGCACCCTGGAGAGGGCTGGGGGCCTGGAGGGTGTGAGCAGGGGTGAGAGACCAGGGAGAAGGCTGGGGGCCTGGAGGTTGTGAGTGGGGGTGCAGACCCTGGAGAGAGCTGGGGGCCTGGAGGGTGTGAGCAGGGGTGCAGACCCGGGAGAGGGTTGGGGAACCTGGAGAGTGGGAGCGGGGGTGCAGACCCGGGAGAGGGCTGGGGAACCTGGAGGGTGGGAGCGGGGGTGCAGACCCGGGAGAGGGCTGGGGGCCTGGAGGTTGTGAGCGGGGGTGCAGACCCGGGAGAGGGCTGGGGAACCTGGAGGGTGTGAGCAGGGGTAAGAGACCCGCGAGAGGGCTGGGGACCTGGAGGGTGTGAGTGGGGGTGCAGACCCTGGAGAGGGCTGGGGGCCTGGAGGGTGTGAGCGGGGTGAGAGACCAGGGAGAGGGCTGGGGGCCTGGAGGTTGTGAGCGGGGGTGCAGACCCGGGAGAGGGCTGGGGAACCTGGAGGGTGTGAGCAGGGGTAAGAGACCCGCGAGAGGGCTGGGGACCTGGAGGGTGTGAGTGGGGGTGCAGACCCTGGAGAGGGCTGGGGACCTGGAGGGTGTGAGCGGGGGTGAGATACCCAGGAGAGAGCTGGCTGCTGTGCCCTGGGCGGGGTGGAGGTGGGCACGGTCCCTGGAAGGGCAGTGGGCGTCAGTGATGTAGACCGACGACTTCTGCAGCAGATAGAAGCTGAGGATGTGTATTGGATTATTGTCGCTTTCTCCCACTCCTCAGTTCTGTTCCATTGTTACCACTGTTTGGGGGCCTTTTCACCGCTCACCTGGGAGTCTCTTACGTTTCTAACTGTTCCCTTGACTCTATTAACTTGCTTTTCCCGTCCAACTCATGTGTTGGACTGTTTCCCTCAAACATGTTCCTAGTCCTGCCCCTACTTGCCTGTCTGGACCTTCTGCGACCCTCTGTGGTTTTGCAGAAGATGTGCTTTTCCAGTCTCCCTAACACATACACTGTCCCCCTTTCAGACTTCCCCGTCACCTGTGTGTTCCTGACTTCTGGTTTAATTCCACTGTGGTCTAGGGGCAGGCATCATATGATTCCTTTTTCGTCAAATTTGTTAACATGGTTTTATAGTCCAGAGTGGGATCTGTCTCTGAGAATGCTCTCTGTGAGCTGGAGGAGAATGTGTATCCCGCTTTGTTGGATTAAAGTGACCTGTAGGTGTCAGTTAGGTCCCGTTGGTTGATGTTGCTTAGTTCAACTCTGTCCTTACTGGTTTGCTGCCTGCCAGTTCTGTCCATGTCTAATGAAAGGGTGTTGGAGTTGCCAGTTGTAATAGTGGATTCTTTCATTTCTCTTGGGCTTCCCCGAAGGTGGCTCAGAGGATTAAAGCATCTGCCTGCAATGCAGGAGACCTGGGTTCGATCCCTGGGTCGGGAAGATGGAGAAGGAAATGGCAACCCACTCCAGTATCCTTGGCTGGGAAATCCCAGGGATAGTGAAGTCTGCTGGGCTACCGTCCATGGGGTCACAAAGAGTTAGACACAACTGAGCGACTTCACTTTCCCTTTTACTTCTCTATCCAGTTTTGTCGGGCTTTGCCTGGCATAGTGTGAAGCTCTGTTAGATGATTCTTGTTATGGCCTATAGGTCTTCTTATAGAATTGATCCTTTTATCATTATTCAGTGCCCTTTTTATCTTTTAGCTAGAGTTGGCACGGTATATTGTTCTCTAACTATTTCCTTTTAATCTATATGTGTCTTTATATTTAAAGTGGTTTCATAGGCAACATGATGCTGGATTTTAAAATGATTCCTTGTAAAGCAAGTCTACTGACACATTCTCTCAATTTTTGTTTGTCTGAGATAGTTTTATTTCTCCTTCACTTTTTAAGGGTAATTTTGTAGCACACAGAATTCTAGTTTGGCAGCTTTTTCCTTCTTAAACTCTTGAAATTTTTCAGTTCACCTTCTTCTGTCTGGCATGGTTTCCGAAGAGAAGTTGAATGTAATTCTTGATTCCTGTTTAGGTAAGATGAAGTCCTCCCTCCCCCCACCCCCACCCTTTAAGAACTTTATCTTTGATTTTCTAGTTTGAAAATGACGTGCTCAGGTATAGTTCTCTTGGCATTTGTCCTGCCTGATGGTTTCTGAGCTTCCTGGTTCTGCGGTTTGGTAGCTGACATTAATTTGGGCAATTTTCTCAGTGATTGTTTCTTCAAATATTTCTCCTGTTCTTTTCTTTCTTCTCTTTTATTCCCGTGATAGTCCTTGAATGTTCTGTTCTTTTTTATTTATTTATTTATTTTTGCAGTCTTTTTCTTTTGCTTTTCAGTTGTTGAGGATTTTGTTGAGACATCCTCTGGCTCAGATTCTTTCCTTAGCTGTGTCCAATCTATTTGATGAATCAGCCCATCAAAGGCATTCTTGTCTGTTACACTGTTTTATACCTCTCAATTTATTTTTGGTTCTTTCTTAGGATTTCTGTTTTTTGCTTACATTGCCTGTTGGTTCTTACATGCTGTCTACTTTATCTATAGAGCCCTGACTGTAGTAATCATACTTGTGTTAAATTCCTGGCTTCATAATTGCAATTTCTTTGGTTCTGATGCTTGCTCTGTGTCTTCCAATTGTTCTTTCTACCTTCATGTATGTCTTGTGATTTTGTTGTTTTGTTTTTATGACAGTTAGATGTGATATCCTGGTTAAAGGAGCAGCTGTCAGTAGGCCGTTTGTAATGTGATGGGCTGAGGGGAGAGGAGAAGTGTCCTTTAGATGTGTGGTCAGTCCTGTGCCTCTGGACTGTGTCCTTCACAGTGTTTCTTGGGTCGCCCTCCTCCTTAGATGGGCAGGACAGCTGTGGTGGGGGTTGGACTGGGCATTTCCCTCTCCCCAGGTCAGTTAGGGGCCAATGGAGTCCCAGCAGGTTGGGCTCTGGGTAACTCATCCTGCCGGCAGGCAGGCCTTGTTCAGAAGAGCAGCCTCCCCTTCTGTCCAGGTCAGCCCCTTTCCCCTCCCCCTGTCGTAAGCTGAGGGGACTTTCTCTGATATTCACTGTGGGAACCTGGCCGAGCTTGTAGAAGTGAGTCTCACAGTTTTGTGTGGGTCTCCCCATGATGGAGTTTTCCTGGAGTTTTTAACCCTCACAGGTAAACCCCATGGACACAGGGGCCTGGTGGACTGCAGGGCACAGGCTGCAGAGAGGTGCTGTTTCTGTGCAGGTCTGGCATCCCGTGGGGCTGCCTGCCCAATGCCGCTCCCCTGCTGCACTCCGTCTGAGTCCCGGCCATTCATCCTTCAGGCCTGACTTCATCTCCACCCTGTTCTTGAAGCATGTTCCAGTCTTTACAACTGGAAATAATTTGTGCCTATTCTGTGTTCCAGTGGCATTTTCTTAATAACTTTGTAATGATATTACTTAAGTTTCTTTGATAATGCTCAAGTTTATTTAGACTTGTCAGTGTATTCAATCTGCCAGTGTATTCAGTACATTTATATTAATCTCCTTAGCATTACAGATGCCAAGATAAATATGGCGTGGGTCCTTAAGAAGCTCAAAGTCTAGTAGAGAAAGCAGACCTAAAATAATTTACAGAGCAGGACAGCAGTACTGTGATGAAATGAGGACATACAGGAGCAACAGAGAAACGTCCATGACTTCATATTCTAATGCGGTAGACCTGTCTAAGTTTTCCTGACTCATGATCCCATCCTCCCTAAGGCAGACTGTGCTCTGCTCAGCTGTGCCCGACTCTTGCGACCCCATGGACTGTACCCCGCCAGGCTCCTCTGTCCATGGGATTCTCCAGGCAAGAATACCGGAGTGGGTAGCTTCCCTTCTCCAGGGGATCTTCCCAACCCAGGGATCCAACACGGGTCTCCTGCCTTGCAGGCGGATTCTTCACTGTGTGAGCTACCAGGGAAGCCCAAGAATACTGGAGTGGGGAGCCATCCCTTCTCCAGAGAAACTTCCTGACCCAGGAATTGAACTGAGATCTCCTGCATTGCAGGTGGATTCTTTGCCAGCTGAGCTACAAGGGAAGCCCGTGCCTACCTAATGGTGCTACTCTGTAAATACCTGAGTATGTCACCTCAGTACTGAATGCGGTGCCAATGGGATCTCCGCCCCTGCTCAGTGGAGCTTGGGAAAACAAGTCAAATACTCTCCCAGGGGAAACACGGACATAAAATAATGTTTTAAGTTCTGTGCTCCTCCAGTTTCCTTATTTCTCCCGCTTTCATTATGTTATTATCACTGTCAAGTACTTGTTGTAACTTGCAAGACCCTGAGGGAAACAGAATAAAGGGTGGAAAATACCAGGGGGAAAAAGTACCTAACTTGTCAGCCAGGTCTCATCTTTCAGACTTTGTTGTAACTCCCGGAGGGCATTTCTGTCTTACTGCAGAGTCAGGGTGGGGCCTAATAAACACTCATTGATTGTGAATCCTATCACTTATGATCAGTGTTTTTCAATTTTAGTAATAACATCTCCAACATTTTCAATCTTCAGAAACATAAACACACTTAAAAAATACTATTATCCGCCTTCTAGTCTGAGTTTAAACAAGATAATTTCATCTCGTAAGCTGTGTTGTTTTCTCATTATAGAATTTATTTGATCTGAATATGTCACTGAATTAAATATTATCTTCTCTTTCAACTAATTTTAATATTGCTTTATTCTACTAACCTTTTTTGCCTCAAAGGGTTTTGTATTCATTTCAATTAATTGTTCCTTATCTCAACCTAATGAGATTGTTACTGTTCTCATTTTTATTACTGAATGGGGAAAAAACTGATAATCAAAAGGTAAATCAAGTAGCTTCCAATTTATAGCATTTCTACTTCAGAACTTGAGCCGTCCATTCTGAACCAATTTTGCCATGCTTCAAAGGCTTAACATTACATGAAATTCAGTATTATTTAAAATGATGGGAAATATTGTGCTCACTTCGGCAGCACATATACTAAAATGATGGGAGATATTGAGTTCAGAATAAAGCATCATTTCCATATTAGATACTAAAGAAGTCTGTTATTTGGTCTATCAAGGTCTATTCTAAAAGTATATTTATAGTATCTATAATATCATTTGCAAATTAACATATTTATAAGTTATTGCCAAATTGTGTCGTCTTTTCTTCAAATGCCTCTCTTGGATTAAATGATTAAAATTCTTTTTTTTTTTTAAGTCGCTCAGTCGTGTCCAACTCTTTGCAACCCCATGGACTGTAGCCTACCAGGCTCTTTTGTCCATGGGATTTTCCAGGCAAAAGTACTGGAGTGGGTTGCCATTTCTTTAGCTTACTTTTATCATTGTAACTGTGACGATATTTAAAGGTCAGTCTGATCACCTCTCAGGCCACCATCCTTAGCTTCTGGTCTTTCATGGTTCTGGTTTTTGTAGGGTTCTTGCCGTTTGCACTTCAGGCAGCTCACTCTTAAGTTCATTCCACTCTGTCCCACTTGGTTCTCCAAGACACGATTAGATCTTTAACCAGCCTTCTCATTTGATGATCCCTTTTGTTTGTATTCCCCGTATGGTCTGAACTTCAGATACTTTATTTCAGCAAACTTTGTTTCCTCAATTTTTTTTATATCATCATTTGATATTTTGTGGATTCATTAATTGTTAAAATTTTCTCTTTAAAACCATAGATGTGTACTGTCCAGTTTGGTAGCCACCAGGCACATGTGGAGATTTAAGTTGAAATTAATTTAGATTAAATAAAATAAGTCTTCATCAGCCACTCTCCTGTGCTAATGACTACTGTATAAGCCAGCCCAGATACAGGACATTTCTATCATCATAGAAAGTTCTGCTGGACAGTACTATGAAAATAAATTGATTGTTGTTATATTTTTGTACTGTATATGATAGGAATATCTGCATTTTATTTTTTATTCACAGTGAACTTTAGAGACGGCCTGTGCTTAATATTTACTTTTGTTTCCTGTCTCTGCCCTTAAGAAACCTTCTTGAGTTTTTATAGTATACAAATCTTATTTGAGTTTTGATCAAACTTAGTTATTATGTAGTGGATAGTGTGAAATCAGACTACTTTGAGAATGTTTTCTGTATTAATAATATACAAAAGTAATTTTACAAAGTTTTTTTTTTTCCTCCTTATTTAAAGTCCATCTTCTACACATTTCCCATTTTTCAGAGAAATAATGCTGGTTCTCTAATCCAACAGTGATTTTCATACTAGTGCAAAGTTAAGATATCCTAAATGTTTGTGTGTTTTATACAGTTTCCTCCAAGCCCATCTTTTTTTTTTTTTTAGTCAAATAAAAACCAAATTCCTCAGGGAAAGAAAATTTTTACAAGCAATTTCAGAGCAGAATTGATTTTGGTGTGTGTTAATGCAGACAATCTGCCCAGTGTTAAAATGTTAAAGAGAAAAAAACTATACAAGCTGCCATGTTCGTGTGATCACACCAAAATAGCAGCTTGTATTTATATTTTCATTCTCCTCGAGGTGGACTGCAGGCACACACCGCCGAGTGGCTGTGCTTGGCGTTGTGTTGTGGTTCTGTCTGATGCCGGCGCCGTACACGCTTGTGCATGCACGACCAGCCCTCACATATGCACTTGTTCACAGCCGCGGAAGTGAAAACGACAACACAAGCCGCTCTCTGCGGGTTGTCGGCAACCTGTGTGTGTGTTTCTTAAATATTAAAGAGGGGGAGAAGCAGATTTTCAGGAACACAAGAAACAATTCTTCCGTCAAATGGCCTGTAGTCCTTCCTCATTTCACAACTCTTAAGGTAAAAGCAAAATATTGGATTCTCGCGGGTGCCTCTATATATTTAGAAATATGTAGATCCTATACTGCTCATGTTTTTGACATGTATTTTTCGCATTTCTGCTGCATGTAAGCATGCTGATTCTTACTACATATTTGTTCCAATTTATGGGATATTTTTAAGCTTAAAAAATTATTCTAGCATTTGTGTGAAAATGGAGGTGTGTCTGCGGCAGTCATGATGTTGTGACAGCGACCGCACCCCTGGCCCCTGGAGCCTGGGGGCGGTGGCCCCATAGCAGCTGCAGAGTCCACTGCGAGCTGTGGGCCAGAAGGGTTCTCCCTGGGAGATCTGCTCTGTAAGTGAAGCCAGCGTCTTTTAGCACTGTTGGTATTTCTAAACTGCGGGTTCACATTCTGGCTATGAAAAGGTGAAAAGGTAAAGTTCGCTGGGTGGCAGAGTACTCCCTCATGCTGAAACATTCCTCATCGGCCCAGCCCGTTCAGTAGAGTCACAGTATTTTAGGAACTTTAATGCAGATTTGGAATTGACATTACTTTAGTACTTCAAGGATAAATGCTTTAAATTGCTTTAAATTTTTTTCTTAATTGTTGAAATACTGCAAAATGAAGTCTTTCAGTGTGACAGAGTCTTTGCACTTAAAGTGCATATTTCTACCTATTTTTTTCTCTTAATTTTTCATCTTTATGGTATCAGTAGAAAGTTTTGTTTTTTGTTTTTCCTTTATTTGAGGCAAGGAGGCAGTGGGGTTGCTTGCTGTGTAACTTGGGGCATTGGAGAACTAGAAGGAACCTTTGCTGACAACCTCTAATCAGACGGTGACAGACACCCGGAAACCCCAGTCCCACTGCCTCTGTCCCCACTGTCGTTCTCGGACATTTCCAGTCATCCTGAGTCTTCTGCTTCGTTTTCTCACCTGGATGGTGGTTCCAAACTCCCACCGTCCCTGTTAGGCTCTGGGGGATTATTCTGCTATCCTCTTGGGCTGGATCACACCCTTGTCATCACAGGGGATTTCTTTGTTCACTTCAGTGTTCACTTCAGTTTATGGCCTGTGAAAGTTATATAATGCTCTTAGCATCATTTGTTGCAAAAACCAAAGGCAGCAGAACTGTGGTCTAGCCTTTCTGTAAGCTTTGCCTTCTTACCTCCAGTCCAAATTCATGACTTAACTTTCATTTTTCATTGGTTGGTTGGTTTGTAGGCTTCTGGACTTATTTATTCATTCCGCCAACACTACTTGAGAAATTACTATGTAGCAGCTACTATTCTAGAAGTTGAGGATCCTGATAAAGAAAACAGTGCCTCTTTCATTCTTTTATAGAACCCTACATATTTTATTGTAATTATTTTCCTTTTAAAAATATCTGGGTAATATCTATTTTCTCGTCTAGATTTTCTTAAGTACTTAGTTTTATGTTTTTATATTTTTGCTGTTCCCCAGCACCTGGCATCCATAATAAGCCTTGTGTCATTGGTAGTCATCTTAAGTCCTTTTATTTTGCAAGTACATAAAGTTGAAGTTCAGAAAGAATGACTTAAGAAAATATAACTTGTTAATGGCTGCAGTGGAAATACTACCTGGGACTCCAGGTCTTTCAAAGTTTATTTGCCTGAATTTACCACTTTTTTTTTTTTTCAATTCAGGAAGCTTTTATTGAACACCTTCTGTATGCCGAGAGGCTGTGCTGTGCAGTGTGGGGTGCTTAGCAGTGTCCCCAACCCCTGACTACTGCAGCCTCTGTCAGGCATACTGTTTAGGTCTTTCCAGGGCATTGGGGTATCTCTTCTGACAGGAGGGTTCTCTGAGGCACCACTTTAGAGTTTTCTGAGAGCTTAACAAAGGATTTTACATTCACACCCTTGGTTTCATCTTTCCACCTTGTTTTTCTGTGTCTTATGTTTGATCTTGGCCCAGAAGTCAAGCCATTTTAATGCTTCATGTGTGACTCGAGAGGATAGGAAGGAGACAAGGTTGTATGAAAATACCTTCGCGTTGAGCAGTCCTTCCTCTGCTTCCCTCTTTCCTTCTGTTGTAAGGGACGCCCAGCCCAGGCAGCAGCTCCTGCAGTGCCTAGACAGTTTCCTCGGCCCAATCACCTGTGTAATAGGTGCATTTGCAATATTCCAAATAAACAGAGGCTGCTGTGTTGCTAGTACCCAATAAGGACCCCAAAGCACCCAAAAGTGTCTCCATTTTTCTTATAATGTTTTCCTCACTTTGACTTTTGCCTTCACTGGCAGCTTCATGGGCTGTCTGACTGGCTAATCGTCTCTTTCAGATCCTTTAGTCTTTTCACTCTGGCTCTGTGCAACATTCCAGCTCCTGTCCAGTCCCATAGCTACCTCTACCGCATATTTTTTTTTAAAAAATTAAACAGCCCCGTTTCAGGTATTAAAACCTGTGTTCATTATCTCTTGCTACATGGTACATCTACCAAGATGTAACGCCTTGGAACAGCACTCATGGATTTCATAGTTGCTGGACCTCAGGGTTTTGGGAGCAGCCGAGGTCCTGGCTATGGGACCTCTGAGCTTGCAGTCAGGTGTCAGTTGGAGCTGGGGTGGTGTGGAGGCTGCTGAGGGCTGGAGGACCCATGTGGGTCTCTCTGTGGTGCTGCTTAAGTGTCCTTTCTCTAGAGGAGTCTTCCCCTAAAGCAAACAACCCAAGAAGGAAAGGCAGGCAGTGTGTTGAAGAATTGGCAGGTGTATTTTTAAGACCAGCACAATCCGTATGCAGCTGCCCAAGTTTCCCAGAAGCCCTTTTCCGCTCCGTCCAGCCGGAAGCGGAAATGTGGGCGGTGCCCGAGGGTGGGGTGCTCTCAGGAGCAGGCACTGTGTGGTCGCCTGTCATGGCCGCTCTAGTCCCAGTGGCCACTGCTCACTGGAGAGGGTGCTGGGAGGTTGAGTCCAGCTTCCTGCCTGGAAAGAGGAGAGGGCAGATTTGGTTGAATGGGGGGTGGTGAAGTCATCATCCCAAGCAGGGAGGACAGGACTAGAAAGCTACTGTCCTCCTTTCATCCCGGTTTACCTCGCTCCTCTGCTTTTTGCTTTTTTTTTTTTTTTTTTCAGTTTTCCTTTAATAAAACAAAAACTAGAGTAAGATATTACAGTTATTTTGGTGTTTAATCGTATTCTAGGGAGTTTTCATCAGCTCATTTTAAATTTTAGATGGATGCTGGTGGTGGAAGTTCTGGGTTTGAAGTGTGGACACAGCATCAGTTATTGTTCCTGCAAGCCCTCCGGTGCCGCTCCATCCTCCTGGTTGGCGATAAACCTTCACCAAGGGCTTTGTTTTTTCCCTCGGGGCATCTTATTGAAGACTTGCATCTTCAGTAATTCATCTGGGCCCAGTGCTTTGTCTGTTTTAATACTTCTAATTACCTAATTACTTGCGGTAATGCAGTGACAAAGCCCTTTGTCATTTCATTCTTGTCTTAACCCTTTTCTTGCTTAGGAAACACTCCTTGTGTCTCTTTGTTGTCTGAAGAACTCTCCATTATGGATATACCTTGGATATTTGCCTCGTTCCCTTTTTGTCTGTGTCATGACCAACCAGGCCCCGTGGAAGGTCTTCTGGGTTGACTCCCATCAGGTACTGGGGGCTCCTGGTTCTTGGTCTGAAGTTGGGGTTTGTGTTGTCCTGCCTTTCTCACTTCTTGATTCACCCCCATACCCTGCAGTCACATGGGAAGATATCCAGAAAGCAAGTAGAATAGTTGTCATAAACTGCTTTTGTGACAGAATTAGTGCCATTTATCATTCATAGATCTTAGGTGTCCACAGGCATTGTTTCAAAATTATAGTGATCTGTGCTTCAGGATAACTAAAAATTGACAAGGGTCAATTTTTCTTCATATATGTATTTTAGGTAACAGTGAAAGAAAACATGATAAGAGTTACAGTTTTACCATTTTACAACCTCTAATGAATTAATCTAGACAGTGATCATTGGTCCTCACAGAAAGAGAGAAAAGCTAAAAACCTCTGCCTCCTGATGAAAGCACCTGGCACCATCTGTACCTGTTGTCCACTTCTGTGTTATAAACCACCCCCAAAGCTTAGGAGAACAGCAGAATTAGTTTTGCTGATGAATCTCCGACTTGAGGAGGGCAGAGCAGGTCTCTGTTCCATGTGCTGGTGGCCAGACCAGCTTGAAGTTTAAGGACTAGAATCATCGGAAGGCATGTCCATCTGTCTGACTCTCGGAGCTGGAGCTGGAACACCTCCCCAGGGCCTCTCTGGGCTGCTTGACTTCCTAGCAGCGTGGTGTCTGGGTTCCACGACTGTTTGCAGACCTGGAGTTGGACGGAAGCTGTGTTGCAGCGTTGCTTGCGTTACCGTCTCTTGGTGAGAAGGTCGTCGCTGAGGACTGCGCATGTGCAGAGCGGGGGCGTTAGGCTGCCCCACCTCTGTGTGGGAGGAGCATGGAAGGATTCCGGAACGTGCGCTGGAAGCGACCGTATCTTCCGTGAAGGATCGTGTTGAGGGTTGAATTTGAACCTATTGAAGTCTCCAGACCTTCTTACCAGTTTATGGGAATACGGGGGGACAAGGACTGTGTTCCATAAAATGGAAGAACAGTAAGTAAAATTCAGAATTTGGGAAGTTTCTACAGGGTAAAGAGTTTGGTTCTTCTAACAAATGCATTGTAAAAGAGAGAGGGAGAGAGAGAGGAAGGGAAGAGAAGGCAAGGAAGGAAAGAAGGGACAAGCCTGTAGAATACGTCTTAAGAGAGATATCAACAAATTTCAGTGTACAGATGCTTCTTGGAATTTGATTGAAGCAAACTGAAAAACTTTTAGGGAAATTTGAACATTTGACTGAATATTTGGTTTAATCAATCAATTATTTTTACTAGTTACAGTGTTAAAGCAGTACTATGGTTGTATTTTTATAGAGTCTTCATATTTTAGGAATGAGAAATGCACCCTGCAGTATTACAGTGATGGCTCAGGTTTGCTTCAAACTGCAGCACTGAGAGACGAGTGTACATAAGAGGGCACTGATTACTGATGAAGCTGGGTGACTGTGCTGGGGCTCAGGCCATTGTTGTCTCTTTATGAATGTTTGAATTCTCTATAATGAAATATTTTTTAAACTTGAAATCTATATTGCCTACGAATTTGGAGTTATTTCATTACAAAACAAAGTGCATACACCAGATGTTTATATCTCTTGATGTTAATTTGCAGTATATAAAATTTGTCTATTTAATACCTCCACATATCTTGAGAGAGAAACTCCTGTACTTTAAATGTTGATCAATTAAGTTGAATCAGAATTATTACCTTTGTTTCTATCAAGTAAAAACGTTAGATGATATTAGTCTAAATCCAATCATGAAATACTTTGATATTCCTTTCTCTTTGCTTATCAGAGTTCATCCTCACCTATTTACCATCTCTAATTTCTTTTTTGGCCAAATTCAGAAATTCCTTCTCTTGGACTTTCATTTTCTAATAATAACAGAATTCATCTTCAGTTCCCATTCATTGTGATTCATTTCTTCTTTTTCTCTTCTTTCTGATGGTTTGTCTTGAGTGAATCATAAATGTCTCTAGTTCAGTCATAAATTTTTTTCTCTATCTCATCTTTAATGAATTTACCACCATTTCTCTTTTTGCATGAAACTGCAGAGTCATTCTTGATTTTTCAAAATCTTAACAACTTTGATCCCAGCCGCAGTCTGTACTCTGTGATTTTTGCTATTGTTTCAAAAGCAGATTTCTCTTTCCCAGTGATAATTTGGGTTGGACTGCTCTTCAGATTACCTGCCCTGAATCAACACCAGATGTCAGGGAAGCTATTTTGAAGCTTAAAACCTGTCATCAAAGCTGCCTGTCACTATTCCTAGAGAAGCTGCTCACTGCTTTTCTCCCTTTTATTTCTGATTCCTGTAGATAGAATGCCTTCTCACTTGAAGCTTGTTGTAGGAACTATGTTATTATTCAGGTGTATTCATCAGCCTTATGACGCGTAGGTTCTTCTGTGTAACTCTGAACTCATGGAAGTTTACTTCACTGCCTAGCTCTGCCTCATTGATTAGCAAAGCAGTTGGGAAGTACTGCTGCCCTGCTCACCACCCATGTACACTGGGGCAGCTGTTAATATCTCCAGTTGGGTCCTTACCTGTCACCTTCTGAGATGGATTCTTCAGTTGCTGACTTCTCTGAATGTCAGTTCTTCCACATTCTGAAAATAGCATAAACTTTTGTTTCTGTTTTGGAGCTCTTCTGAAATCCTTCACACCTTACTTGTTTCACGCCATGGATTTTTCATTACAATTTAGAGAACATCGTACTTTTCTGAAAAAGAGGGTATCCTGAGACGTCATAGGTCGGTGCTCCAGCACTGTAGACTAGACTCGTGGATAGCATGCTGTCACACAGAGATGCCCTGTCTGCCTCACACACGTTTTCAGTTGATTAGGCATTTGCAAAAGGTGGGTAGTTTAAATTATCTACCTGCAATTTGATTCTTAAAGATCTCTAGTTTTTAATCTTGTAAGTGGTTAGTATGCATTTAAATGAAACTGTAAGTTGACATGAAGTATAATTTACATTTTTAGTAGTTAGGTATTAAATTCTTATAGTTCGTGGATATTTGTTACAAAGTGAATATTGTAGTTTTTAGCACGTTCTCCCATAATCCATGCAGCTTGCAGCAGCCATTGGGAATTTAGTGGTCCAGTGTGCATAGACAATTTCCAAAGTGTTGTTAAAGAAGCAGCCATACAGAATCACTCGGCCATGTGACCTGTCCAGTCCTGAGATAGGAAGCCTGCTTCAAGACAGGGCTGGCTCTAAGTCATCTGATGAGCAAGGAGAGGAAACCAATTCACCTCAGAAGGATTACTCTAGTTTTACTTTAGTGACTGTTTTCCCAGGAAATTTCTTCTCAGCATTTTATTAACTAGTCACCTGTCTTTCATCCTGATTACTCTAATTTGGGGTATTTGACTTTCTAAAGGCTTTAGCAGCTTTCTTTTGTCCTAAATAAGTCATTTAACAAGCTTTTGTATGTATCGCCTACTTCAGTTCTTTTGACACTTTGTGGAACTTCTTTGTCTTCTAAGATATAGTTATTATTCTTGCTCTGACTCTACTTTGAGATAATTCCTCCTCTTTAGGAACTCCAGCCTGAGTCTGAGCTATCTAGAAGGCCAGCACACTGAGATTTATGGATGGATATGAGATAGCCCACGAACTGTTTATTCCAAGCCCCAAAAGAGAGGCTTCCTTGCTGCAGGAGAAGAGGTCAGACTCCTTTGTCTGGGAACAAACTTTATACCCAAGGGAATTTCAGGCCAAAGTCAGATTAACAGATGAAGAAGAAACAGGCTGTAGTTTATTATAAAAATTAGAATCAGGAAACAGATGCCTCACAAACCACTAGCATAGTCCACACAGGGTCCCAGCCTGAACTGGAAAGAAAGATGTAACTCTCCCAGGGGAGAGGATCAGAAGGATGCAGAAAACAGCTGAGGTCAGCACTGATAGGAAGCAGTAGACCGTCAGAATGTGAATGAAATAGCCACGGTTGCTGCTCTGGAGACTCAGGAGGAACACTTTGCTGTCTCCACGATGTGCCCCATGCCTCTGTGCTCTCTGTCTCCAGCCTCCGCATGCTCTTATTTTCCGGTTCCCCAGCCACCTCGTTCACATGTGCAGCATGTAGAGTGCCCATCCTCGGGCCAGCGGTGGCCTCTGAGCTGGACGCCCGCTGCCAGGCCTGCTCCTGCTGCTGTTGTGGTGTCCCATCCTCAGGCCAGCGGTGGCCTTTGAGCTGGACGCCTGGCGCCAGGCCTGCTCCTGGTGCTGTCGCGGTGTCCCATCCTCAGGCCAGCAGTGGCCTCTGAGCTGGACGCCCACCGCCTGGCCTGCTCCTGCTGCTGTCGCTATGTCTCACCTGGTCCCAAGAGCAGTGTGATCATCCCCGTTTCAGAGATGAGGCTGTTAGGCAGCCGTCTGCTCCAGTCCCGCAGCCGGCAGCCATGCAGCAGAAAGCTGAACACAGGCTCTTCTCAGCCTGTGATTCTCCATTTCACCTCAGTGTAATACCCTCTTATCTCCTTCCTCTGAACTCTCCTCTCGCAGTCTTTTTCCAAATTAGAGTTTCCCCAGTACTCCCTCCTTTCCTTTTGGCGTCAGAAATGGAGTCATCTGTTGCTCTCTGCCAGCCGTCCCGCGGCCTTGGGAGTGCCTTTGTGTGCCTCGCGCCTGTGCTCCGCCCCTCATCCCGCCCCCAGCCGCAGCTCCTCCCGGAAGCACGGCAGCCTTGTCGCGCGCCCCAGGCTGTGCTTGGAAGCAGGGACTCGCCCTTCGCCTTCCATGCCCTCGGGGCTTTCCTTCTGATGGGGTCAGCTTTCCCACAGGTAAGCTGTGTTCCTCCTCTCCTAAAAATTCTCCTCAGACCTTTTGTGATTGAACCCATCTGATTGCTTATTTCTATATGGTGTTAGGAAGCCTTCTAGTTCCATTCTTTTACCCATACCTGTCCAGTATTCCCAGCACACTTATTGAAGAGGCTGTCTTCTCGTCGTTGTATATTCTTGCCTCCTTCGTCAAATATAAGGTGCCCAGAGGTGTGTAAGTTTATCTCTGGGCTTCCTGTCTTGTTCCATTGGTCTGTATTTCTGTTTTTGTGCCAGTGCCATCCTGTCCTGATGACTGTAGCTTTGTAGTGTAGTCTGAAGTCAGGAAGGTGAACTCCTCCAGCTCCGTTTTTCTTTGTCAAGATTTCTTTGGGGGAAAAAAAAAGATTTCTTTGGCTATTCAGCATCTTTTGTGTTTTCATCCAAATTGTAAATGTTTTTGTTCTCAGTTCAGTTCAGTGACTCAGTCATGTCCGACTCTTTGCGGCCACATGGACTGCAGCACACCAGGCCTCCCTGTCCATCACCAACTCCCGGAATTGACCCAAACTCATGTCCATTGAGTTGGTGATGCCATCCAACCATCTTTTTGTTCTAGTTCTGTGAAAAATACCACTGGTAGTTTGATAGGGATTGCATTGACTCTGTAGATTGCTTTGGGTAGTATAGTCATTTTCACAATACTGATTCTTCCAATTCAAGAACGTGGTGTCTCTCTCCATCTATTTGTGTCAACTTTGATTTCTTTCATCAGTGTCTTACAGTTTTTTGCATACAGGTCTTTTGTCTCTTCAGGTGGTTTATCCCTAGGTATTGTATTCTTTTTGTTGCAATGGTAAATGGGATTGTTTCTTTAACTTCTCTGATGTTTCACTGTCAGTGTGTAGGAATGCAAGGGATATCTGTGTATTACTTTTATTATGTCCTGACTGATTATTTTTGGATGACATTCATTCTTCCCTTATAGAGTCGTCTCTTGGTATTCATGAGGGATGGAGTCCGGGACTCCTACAGATACCAAAATTCATGGATTGTTTAACTCTCTTGTATAAAATGCAGTATAACTCTCTTGTATAAAATGCAGTAATATTCACAAATATAATCTATGCCTATCTGCACATAAATCATCTCTAGATTTCTTATTAATACCTAATACAGTGTAAATGCTGGGTAAATAGTTGCTGGCAGGCACATTCAAGTTTTGCTTTTTGGAACTTTCTAAAATTTGTTTTTCCTTAACATCTTTGATCCATGGTTGGTTGAATCTGCAGATTTGAAAGCCATGTATCCACAGGACTGACAGATAGATTCATTGTGTATTGCATTCCTCTGTATTTGTTCTTTGGGTTGTTGCCATCTTTCATTATAAACAGCTATTTAAGTTCCATTCAGGTGAATGCTCTGCCCTTTTTATTTCTGATTACCTCAGAGCACCTGGTAGAATTTTTGATCCAGAGATCATTTAAGCAGTACTGACTAACTCATTCCATTTAAAGTGGTGTTTTAATCAAATAAAGCTAATGGTGTGGTCATGTATAATAATTTAAATTCTGATATTTGCATCAAAAATAGAATGATTTTTTAACAGAGTTGGTATTTACAAAATCACGTTATACCAAATGGAATTAAACAAAGCAATCCCCCACACCAACAGGCTGTAAGTCATTTTGCTGAAAAACTTTATTCATCATGTGATGATCTTAAGCATATGAAGACATTTGAAATGTTTAGATGTTGAAGGTATCCCTTCCCTCTATGATACAGTAATCTCCCCTTTCTCATCCTTTTTTTCTTTAACACATCAGTCCCACCTCTGGCATAAGTTGCATGGCAAATATAGACTTGTGCTAAAACCAAAAGCCGCCCTTGGCACCTCTCAGAGATGAGAGTTTGAGGGTAATTTTTGGAATTGTGCTACTCAATTTCAGTTCTCTGTTTTCTTTTTTCAGGTTTCCTGAAATGCAGTTTTTCCAACAAGAAAGTGTGAGAAAAATTCTTACAGATGTTCTTTTCTGTTATGCTAGAGAAAATGAGCAGTTGCTTTATAAACAGGTAATGAAAATATCGTACAGGTGGCATCCATTGACTCAGAATTTTCTATACAGCTTGACAAATGATAGAGCAATAATGTAGCCTTTATTGTATCCAAAGTTGTATCATAATAGTAAAGCAATCAAAGAACTGCTTGTCAGCTGCATGGTGAGAAAAGTAAGCTCCCTGGCGCACATATGCTGCTTCCTTTTTATAAGACATTCCGCCAAATTGTCTTCTGTAAGGCATTCAATCTTTTCTTTCAACTTTTGGGAGTTTGTTTATAAACAGCATCTTTGAAGGCAATCTAGTAATAAAACTTTTCAGAGTTGTATATATAAATACTGTTTGTAAGTACAGCATTTATAAATACATGCCATGCCATGTAGGAAGTGATCAAGTGTCCTTTTACTCTTTAAAATCTGCTAATATAACTTGAGAAAGTTCCTTTAAACTTTCTGGAATTTATATGATATTCTTGGGATCTTGATGTTTAATTCATCTCGTAATTAAAGAAGGTTATTGGATTATGTGTATTCATTTTGAAATGTAAATCATTTAATATATAAAGAAGTATCCAGGCTTCTACTTAAGATAGTGGGATTACAATAAAAATATACAAAGTTAGATACTTTAATATATCTCAAAATGCATGTTAAGTGAGGATTCAAACTATTAATAAATTCTCTAACAATCCAAAGTTGTTATGTCAACTGATGACCACCCAAGTTCAGTATAACAGAAAACACCTGCATGGTGAGAGTCGTTTACTTATAATTTGAGATAAACTTGATTTATTTAAAGATAATAAACCAAGTCATATTGCAGCTGTCCTAAATAATGTATTTGTTATTCTATACATGGAAATATGCAAAAGAACTAATTTTATCTTAGTTTTGATATTACTAATATATATTTTATATTAACTAATTGCATGGTGATAATGAGCTTTTAGAATGGGAAATGGAAAAAATATATCCTGTTCATAATGGCAACCAAAACTATAAAATGTCTAGGAATAAATTTAATAGTATAAGAATAAAAGCTATGTAAAGAAAACTATAAATGTTATAGAAGTATATATAAAGGTAGAGTTGAATAAATAGAAAAGTGACAATATGTTTTTATTTAGGTGGGAAGATGCTATGTAAAGATACTACTTCTTCTTAAATTAATATATAAATGTGTTATCATTCCAGTGATAGGCTAAGTGAGAGATATAGTTTTTTAAAACTGTACACAGTTATTTTAAATTTAGTGCCCAAAAGCTTTATGGTAATTTTAATGGCAAGAAAGAACATAGCTTACTGGTTGCGAGCACTGGATCTACACTCTGATTCCTTCATTTGTGTCTCAGCTCTAACACTTCTTAGACAGTCCATATTCTTGCGTCTTCTGATCTTAAAGCTTTGTTGATGAGTGCAGCACTCTTGTAGAAAAGAAAATTCTAGTCAGAATGACTTAAAATCTAAGAATGTTATGAACACACTTGCAAGATGTCGTCAGGTGCAGGCTCTTCACCAGTGACCCAGGTTCGTTTCTGTTGTTCTGTTCTGTCGTCTCATTTTGTTGGCTTTTGTCGTCAAGCCTGTCTCCTCAGTCTTCTGTCTCCTCTTTGAAATATCTGGGAGTGTCTCACGATGAAAAATTTGATGATAGCCAATGAGGTTAGAATATAATTATGCCAAGTTATACATTTATTTCCCCTTTTTCTTTAGAGAAAGAAACAATTAGATTCACAGACAAGAAAAAAAAAAACACATTATAATTGCATAGTCCGTCGTTTGTAAGGCATAGAGCGCACTGAGTTTGTGAGGAAGGCTAAAGAGGAGTGGGGCAGATCAGACTTGTTTGATGATTTAGACAAAGTCTATCAGTCACTGAGTAAGAAACTGTTATTAATTTACTGCTGAGCATCACCTTCTAAGACTTAAAATTACTCCCTGTACATGTTAGAGATTCTATAGATTCTGTAGATGTAGAAATAATCCCTTATTCTAAGAGGATTGGTTATTTAGCTAGATAAAATTTAAGAAAAAACCTTGAGTTTCATCACAAGCTGTTAAAGCTATTATTTTGTACTAGGTGACACCCCGTTTAACATCGACCATATTGTTAATAGTTATGGGATTTTATTGAATTAATGAGACTGTTATCATGTAGTAGAATGTCTTGCTGAGTTAATTGAAACTGCAGAGATTATATAAATGGTATTAATGAACTTTGACTGCCTGATGCCTCAGCTTTAATAAAGACTGCTTGGTGGGCTAAATGAACACAGGCAGATAAAAGAACAGGTTCAATTTTGTGAGCCTACAGGCTGTTGATGAGAAAAACTTTGTTACCTTTATTTTCAACTGACATGAGTTTGGAGTGCAGTGACTACTGAGGATCCAGCAGTGAACAAGGCTGTAAGCAGAAACACTGAGGTGGGGATGGAAACAAAACACAGATTTTGGAAACCAAGACTATACCGATGATATATTTATACATTTCTGTTTTGTTACGTTTTATCAGATTTACAGCACATTGAATTTATTATCATTCTTTCCAGATTTCTTTTCATTTAAAGATGTCTATTTGGTTGTCAATTGTAATTAATAATCAGATTTTACTAGTCTAGAATTGAGAGTAAGGTCAACAATTTTTTCCAAGTCTGTTTTAGAAAAATGTACCTAGTTTAGTTGAATGTGAACCCTGAATGTGTAAAAGGCTGTCTTAGTGGTATTCAGGGGATTCTGTATTTTACAATTTTCCATTGTGCAAAAAGCATTTTTTATTGATGGGAAATGCTGAAGTATAATTCAGTACAGTTCTTTTCCATCTTTCATCATATTGTAGCTTTTACCAATGTGTTGATAAATGAAGATGTACCGCTCTAGTGGAAGCTGTTTCATTTACCCAGTCACTATGCAGTGAGCACCTTGTGCGTGCTGAGCATGTGGTAGGAGCTGGGTTTTCCTCGGTGTATGTGCAGATGTGTACCACTTGCCGAGTCGATAACCATGCAGCACTTCTGTACTCATTTCATCATGTGTCTTGCTGTCTCAATCACAGGCTCCATGATGGTTGGGAGGTGCTCACTCTGTTCATGTTAGTGTTCTCACAGTGTTTGGACTAAATGAAGGTAAATGCTGTATGGGCAGATGGAGATTCTGGAGAGAGGTCACAAAAAGTGGGAGAGAACATTCAAAGAAAGTGGGATGATGCATTTAGGCAAGGGCCGTTTCTTACTAAACCATCCATGAATAGTTTCAGACAACATATTGAAGGAAAACGTCAGTCCAGAGATCACTGACCCCGCCGCCCACGACTAAATCCTGGTAATCAACCTAATAGAAACTAGGCAGTTTTACAGATTTTTGGACTGGAAAATCTGGTATTCTTAGAAATATCTATTTTATTCAAGTTAATACAATCACAATAAAAAATAGTTTTTGTATAGCATTTTCTGTAACTAAGTTTTGATTTGGATGATAAAAGTTATTAGAATAGGCAAAATAGTTTTGAAGAAACGAATAAAAAACATGGGGAAGTGGAGTATTTTACAGCTCAAATCGTGACAGTAGTAAAGTTCTTGTTAAGAATGTATAAATTAGTAGAATACCAGTAAAAACAAACCCAGAAAAAATGAAAGCCAAAGATTCAGTTTGTGATAAAGATGACATTTCAGAACTCTTGGGAAAAGATGGATTATTCAGTAGATGAGGATTACTCAATAAATTAATTTAACTCTTAGGGAGAGGAAAATACATATTTATTCTTCAGGGCAAAAAGAAATTCCAGATGGGTAAAGAATTAACTGTAAAAAAAGAACTTGTAATTTAACTTAATCTCAATATGATGAAGGTTTCTTTGGCATGAGAGCAAAGGAAATTATAAAAGATGATTTATTGATTTGACCATTTTTAAAGTATATAATTTCACTTTGACATGAGATATCTTCAAAATTAAAAGGCAAGTTATAAACATGGGAAAGTATTTGTAACAAAAATGACTAAGGGTTAATTTCCTGAATTGCTGAAGAAATAATGCAAATCATTAGGGAAAAAGAAACTCTTCATTAAGAGAAAATGGGCAATTCATTAAATAAAAATGGCCACTAAAACGTTTGTGTTCAATCTCACTAGCATTTATGTAAGTTAAAACAACTATTTGTAAAATTTGATGGGATTTTTTTAAAACACTACAAATAAAGAGAGTATATGAGATGGTTGGGGAGTTGTATGCCTCAAAGTGAGGGGATTGTTTCTAAAGGGCAGGTTAACTGTATATATCAAATATCTTAACTCATTTACCCAGAAAGTTTACTTCTAGGGAGTTTATCCTAAGGAAACCACCAGAAATAAGCAAAAAGATTACCTCAAGAATATCTATCACAGTTTTTCTTTCTTTTTTGGCCTTCCCCACTTTCTTTTTTGGTGTTTTTGTTTGCTTGCTTTTGCTTTTCTGTAGTTCTCTACAATAAGCAGCTTTTACTTTCATGATTAAAAGTATGTCACTTGGTTTTTGGAATAATTTGAGATTATTTCAGAATAATAAGCCCCTGATAATGTTTTTAAACCACTTTAGCAACTCTTCATTCTTTCTGGGTCTCTACCAAGTTCTTCTAAGGAGCAGTCTTTTCAAGATTAATAAAAAGTTTGAAGTGATGTGTGGTAATTTGTCCTAAATCACAAGTAAATTGTCAGTGGATCCTAAATTATTTTGTAAGAATGTCATTAAGCCCTTCTGATTCAAGGCTGGTGATGACTTGGCAGTGAACTCTGACCGAGTTTCCTGCTGGGTTACTTAGTAGCACGGACCTGCTGGACTGGTACAGAGGACCCTGTGGCTGTCCCTCACAGGAGGCTTTCTTTAATATCATTAGCAAAGAGAGGAGACTTTATTGTTGTTTCCTGAGAAGGTGGGATTTTGTGTTGTCTTTTTGCAAGAGATCATCATAGATAAAAAGAAAATAGTAATTGACTCACTTTAAAAGGCAGAAAAGAGTATAATCTATTTTTAACTTACTAAAATATGCTTTTTATGCCTAAGTAGGGGGAAAAAAAGATCTCAATTGATCTGGAATATCTTATTTTTTCACAATAATGGATAAATAATGGATTTTTATAATAACCTTTGAAAGGCAACTTAGTAATTAATGCCTTTTTGTTTCTATGTCTATTTATGTAATCCATAGATGAACAGAATATAAGGACAAAGAAAATTATATTGGTGAAATCACTAAATAAATTGAAAAGTAACCTTATAGTTGAAATAGGAAAAAAAAATTATGGCCATCTTGGCTTAAACATCTTTAAAATTTTTACTTTGAAAACTTTGTTTTTCCTCATACCTGCTAAAGATTATTTCTTTTATTATCCAATATTCCCAGGTAGCTGACTTCAGCTCTTCCTAAATCTACAGACATCCTAATTTTGAGCCATTATATAATGAAAACATTGGATGTAATTTCCTTAGGTCTTCAGTTCTTAGTTGCCCTTCTTACTACAGATCTTTACACTGTAGCTCATGATTATAATTTGCATAAATGAAATTCATATTTATGAGTACAGATTCTGAAGCAACTGACAGGTGCAAGGTTGTCTACCATGCCAATTTATTGTTTGTTGTGTTATTTAAAAGAGCTGCTCTCCATGTTTTAAAGAAGAATATGTTCTGTGGTTGAATTGGAGTCAAATTCTAAAACTAAATCTCATTTTGTAGTTTTTTACGTTTTTGCTTCTTTGTATAATATGGAGATGCTGGCGGTGGGGGTCAGCTGCAGGGCTTTTCGCTGAGCCCGTTCTGTCCACTGGTGAATTCTCAGCATCCGCCCCCTCCTTTTTTGGGCTCTGTTTCAGGGGATGCACGAGCTGCTGGCTCCTATCGTCTTCACCCTCCACTGTGACCACCAGGCCTTTCTCCATGCCAGTGAGTCTGCGCAGCCAAGGCAAGTTTTTATAGGAGCTCCATCTATTTTTCAACCCCGCTGTAATCTTTTTTTTAACCTCAACACGTTTTGCATTGAAGATTTTGTAAATTGTAAGCATTTGTTTTGTGGTTCATGTGGCTGATTTTTAATTCCACTTAGTGATTGTAATCCTATTTCAGCTATGGGGAAACTTGGAATTCTAGATATTTTTGCAACTCTCAGCGCTGTACTAAAGGAAGACATATATCTAACGGATCAAGAAGAGATTTTTATTGCAATGGAGAAGTGCTAACAGTTGATAATATTCATGCGTTCCATTCTACAGTGACCTGTTCTTTTACACTAAGCTGTAAGAGAACCTATTCTGAGACGTATTTTGTCCTCCCCAGATCCAGCTCAGTTCAGTTCATAAACAGAATAGTTTCACAAAGAACCCCAATTTAAAGAAACACAAATGAATTCCCATGTTTTTAGATACATTATTATTTCCAGCAAATAACTTCAGAAATTGTATTTAACTTAGGCTGATTATTAGAATTTATTTTCTAATTTAAGATACCCTAACTGGGTGGGCAAGAGAAGCAGCCAGGAGGCATCTTGGGAGTGGAGAGCCTAGGGACTTAAACCATCAGGAGCGCTCGCAGGCTGTCCCCTCTCTGCGCAGGAGACAGAGAATTCGCGTGTAGCCTTTCATCTGTCTGTGCATACAGTCTTTATTAATCAAAAGTAGCCCTCCATTTTGCTGAACATATACTAGGGCATTTGTCAAATCAACTTTAGTTCACTATTTCGTAGGTTCGTCTTTTCTAGATCCTTGGAGTTTTTCTAGTTACATTGAATGTATTGGAGAATTTCTTGAATCTGACTATAATAACCATATCTTAATTGCCATTGCCTCAGTTACTCTAAAGTATGATAAGGATGCGATTAGTATTGAGATCCTGTTTTCATGCCAGTTTTATCTTTTTAAAAATGTATATGCAGACTATACTTCATAGAAGAACACGATTGAAAGTAGCTTTTTAAAAAACAGCTTTTAAATGAATTGGGCATGCTTCTTTAAGAGTTTCAGTCCTTTATAAAGTAAAGCAGCACTAGAATAGTTTTGGAGGAGGTCACTGATTGATATTAAAACATATTAAAACTAGAAGCCATTGAAGGAAAATAAATCAATGTTTTGATATGGGATATATGACCAGTAATTACATATTTCTTGTTTCATTTGGACAACTGATAGATTATTGTGGAGCAATCAATTGATTTTAGATCAGGCACATTCAAAGAATGTATTGTCACATTCAGCATTTGTTGTTTGGAATAATTAGATAGTTACATCACTGTGGTAGAGACAGGGAGCTAATTTGTTTTCAATCTTTATAGAAAGAAACATTTCATATGTTAATGGAGTTGCTCTTTTTAAAAAAAAAAAAGGCTAATGTTTTTTCATTTACACATTATATAAAAGTTGGCTTATGAGTATAGAATAAGGCAACCTCTGCATCTTTTTCAATTAAAAAATTACACATTCTGATTGCTTGTATTGCTGTTTTAAGTGAGGAAATGAAAACTCTCCTGAACCCTGAATATCTGGAACATGATGCCTAGTAAGTACAAAAACTTTTCTGTTATTTTTATTTTTTATGCCATTTTTACCTTAATGAAGATTTAACATTAGCGTTATATTATTTTTCTGATTTTTAGTGCCATGTTCTCACAGCTTATGGAAACTGCTGAACCTTGGTTTTCCACTTTTGAGCATGATGGTCAAAAGGTATTTATAATACAAATATTTTCAATGTATTTGAGGGAACAAATGATTTCAGTAAATAAAAGTGTAAAATTAGAGAACAAAAGCCATTATTACTGCTATAAAAACAAAAATATAAAAATGCCTGTGAAATAAGTTTGAACTGGGGTTCTAAATCATGCCTCTAATTATTGACACATTTACAAAGGTAATATAAAAATTTTCATGTAAATAAAATAGAAACTTTCCTTTATATGTGTGTATATTATGCATGCAATATAATTTCTTAAAAATTGCTATAAATTTTAAATGAGAAGTGTATTTATCTACTTGATCTGTGCTGTCCTGGTGAGTAGACAGGCCCTGAAGTATATAGGTAAACTGTATCAAGTAGGTTGTTTTACTAATGCATCACTAAATTGAATTTGTATGTTTAGCATCAATAATATTTATCCTTACTCTCTCTCACCTTTATTCTTTAACTGTAATTTTTGTGAAATGACATACCATGGCATTCACCTTTTTGAAGTGTACAATTTAGAGGTTTTTAATAGAGTCACAGGGTTGGTGCCTGCATCTCCACTTTCTAATTTTAAAACATTTCAGCACCCTAGAAGGAAATCCTTTCCCCACTAGCAGTCACTCCTCATTTCCCCCTCCCGAGAACCTTTGGCATCACTAATCTATCCTCTGTTTCTTTGAACTTGCTATTCTGGACCTTGCATGTAAATGAAATCATACAATATGTGACCTTTGTGACTGTCTGTTTTGACTTCGCGTAGTGTTTTCACTACTCAGGACATAGCATGTATCAGTACTTCGTCCCTTTTCATGGCTGTATGCATACATATATGTCACATTTTATTTTTCCATACATCGGTTGGTAGACATTTGGGTTCTCTTCACTTTTTAACTATTAAAAATAATGTTGCTCTGAACATTTGTGTACAAACTTTTTGTGAACATATGTTTTCATTTCTCTTGGCATGTCTCTGGGAGTGGAATTGCCAAATTAACTGTCATTTTAAACAAACATATATGCTAACTTAGGGATCATTCTGGCCTTTTAATTTTTACTGCACAATATTGGGAAAATTGCAAATTATTCTGACTAGGTCTGTTGTGTTAAGAGTTTTGGGTATATTATTTTCTATATGACTAATTTTTTTTATATTAGTATAATTAAATGTGTTCTGGTTAGAAACCATGTATTACTCAGTTCTTTCACTTTATCTCTTAGCCAATGAAATGGATAACTAATCCTTTTTATGCCTTTGGTCGAGGTCAGGAGGAAATAGTGCCTGCAGGCCAATTTGTCCTGCCATCTGTTTTTGTACAGCTTGTGAGTTAAAAATGGCTTTTACATTATTAAATGGTTGAAAAAATAATCAAAAGAGAAATAATATTTTGTGACATGTGAATTACAAGGAACTCAAATTTCCATATCCATAAAGAAAGTTTTGTTGGGATACAGCCATGCCTGTTTGTTTACTTTCTGTCTTCAGCTCCTTTCTGATTACAAAGGCAGAGGTGGGTGATGGCAGCCCGGACTATGTGACTTGGAAAGCCTCAAACATTTACCGTTTTTGCAGAGAAAGTTTGTCAAGTCCTAGCCTAAATGATAAAGTCTTCCTCCAGCAATATATCACCACGTTCTGTTCTGTAAGGATGGTTAGAGGGGAAGCGTGCTGTAATACAGCACATGTGATGAACAATGTATTTTCAGCAGGTGATTTGGTGAAGATATAGACTTATGTGAACGTCAGATTTTGAGCAGAGTGTTTGAATACATTTAATTATAGGCCTCATGATCATTTTACACAGTGGTCATTTTGTGTTTTATAACTGATTCAGAGTATCTGAGACACTGAATGATAAACTGTGAGGGCTGCCAGTTTTTACTTTTACTTATCCACGTTGCTTTCACTGAATCATATGAAAATGGCTAAGACTACACAAAGACACACTCAGAGAACACATAGATGTGACCTCTGAGAATTTGTATCAGTTGCTTGTGTGTATCAGTGCATCATGTGTTCCTAAAAAGCATATCTAGTGAATCCCTTTTTCATCCTACCCTTTGTCTTCTATTTCATTATTCTGTCATCTTTTAAAGAAGAAAGTTGAGAAATTAATATATCCTTCTTTCAGGTCTTTTAATTCCATGGAAAATTCAGTTATATCACTTTGCATGCTGCCTCGTTCAGTGACGTACCTTTTATAAGCCGTACCTTTTATAAGCCTTTCGTGATGAAGGAAGCAATGTGTTGGTTTACATAGTGGTGTGAAATCGTTATCTCACCGTATTACTCACTTTGTGGCCTGGCACTGATCTGTAAAACACACTTTGCATGCCACTAATAAGTGGTTAGAAAAGTTCTCTAGTTTTATTGGTACTTGTGTTTGTCTCATCAAATGCAATGAGACAATCACAGCTTTATGTTAAATGTAGGTAGCATTCTTTATGGTAAGAAATCCTGAAGATAAGTATTTTACATTAACCCTCTTGTTTTAATTTTCCTATTAGATATGCTATGCTGTTTAGCATTTAAATAACCAGAGAGATTGCTTTCAAGTTTTTTAAATTTAAGAGATTTTATTATATTAGGTTGGTGCAACTGTAATTGCGGTTTCTAACTGGGAATTTTAAATCATTATAATTAGGGTCAAACACAACTTTATTCATCAAAATAGGAATCATTACAATCAACACATCTTTGCCAACAAGAAATGTTTGTTTATTTCTGTAGCATAAAAATGCATACCTTGGGATTCAACAAATTCTTGGAAAGCATTTTCTGCCTTCTGCTGGTTGTGGAAGCATTTTCCTTGCAAAGAATTGTTGAGATGGTTGCTGAAGTGGTAGTCCATTGGTAAGAGGTCAGGTGAATATGGCGGGTGAGGCAGAATTTCATAGTCCAATTAGTTCCACTTTTGAAGCTCTGTTGTGGCATGTGGTTGGGCATGGAGAAAAATTGGGCCCTTTCTGTTGACCAATACTGGCTGCAGGTGTTGCAAATTTTGGTGCATTTCATTGATTTGCTGAGCATACTTCTCAGATATAATGGTTGTGCCAGGATTCAGAGAACTGTAGTGAATCAGACTGGAAGCAGGCCACCAAACAGTGACCATGACGTTTTTTTGGTGCAAGCTTGGCTTTGGAAAGTGCTTGGAGCTTCTTCTCGGCCCATCCACTGAGCTGATCATTGCTGGTTGTCATATAAAACACACTTTTTCTCTCAGAAATGGTTCATTGTTTCATAGCAAAAGAGAAGACAACCCCTCAAAGTGATGGGTTTTTTGGTTTGTGGACCACTGATGAGGCACCTGGACTTCCCAGGTGCCAATGGGGGTGAAGAACCTGCCTGCCAGTGCTGGAGACGCAAGAGAGACAGGCTGGTCATTGTCAACTTCTGATGGCCTGCCAGTATGCCCTCAGCATCAAGGCTCTCATCTCCTTTGCCAAACTTCGTGAGCCACCACTGGGCTGTATGTTCGTTCACAGTTCCTGGGCCAAAGGCACTGCTGATGTTGCGAGTTGTCTTCACTGCTTTATGACTCATTTTGAACTTGAATAAGAAAATTGATCAGATTTGCTTTTTGTCTAAGCATCATCTCCGTGTGTGTGTGCTCAGTTGTGTCTGACTCCTTGTGGCCCTATGGACTGTAGTCTGCCAGGCTCCTCTGTCCGTAGAAGTTTCTGGACAAGAATACTGGAGCAGGTTGCCATTATCTCCAGGGGATGGGTCTTCCCGACCCAGGGATTGAACCTGGGTATCTTGTGTTTCTTGCACTGGCAGATGGATTCTTTACCACTAGCACCACCTGTGAAGTCCTTACTCCTATCATTTCCTTAGTCTAAAATAAAATAAATGTAAGCACCCAGCAAATAATAAGTCATTAGCATAAAAACATAAAGTGAGAAAGACACATTAAAATAATGTATACCATAACCATATTTATTTAAATACATATCAAATGGCAAAGTTCAATAATGCAAAATTGCAAATACTTTTGCACCAACCTAATCAAGCATTCTGTTAGGGGAAATCTTTTTAAGTTACAGCATCCTGTTATTTGAAGAGAGTATACTGGATGTTACAAAATCAGAAAAAAAGAGTTTTGGATATACTATTTTTATAGTAAATGAAGGCAATATGGAGGTTTCCCTTTTTCTTTTATATACAAATTAGCAATGAGTTGAGCTCTAAATATTAATGTAGTCTTCTGACCTTTGGACCTAAATACACTAGGGCAGGCACTGTAGAAAGTCTAAAGGGCTATGTTTCATTTTAAGGCTTGAAATGATCCTGGGCAGCCAGATGGAGCCCCTTCCCATAAGCTTCCTCTGTCCTTACACAAGCCCCTCCCCTCCGCTGTCCTGTGTTTTCTGCTGCCCTGCCTAGTCAGGACTCTAGGGAGAATTCCAGACTTTTTTTCTGTGTAGTTCTTTCTCCCAAATGGTGCAGGCAAGAGCTTCACCTTCTTTATGTCGCTGAATCTGGTCCAGTGACAGAAAGCTGATCCTCCTTTTAGAGATCTCACAGTTTGGAAGGCAGATAAGTAAGAAAGCAGGGAAGAGCAGACTGAACTGGGACCGGACACTGGAGCCAAAGCTGACAGCACAGCTGGGGGCCCGCCGTGGAAACACTGGGGGGAGCTTCACGTGGAGAGTGGTAGCCCAGGCTTTCTGCATGCACAGTGAGAGCAGGCTGACCACGTGAAGGACAGACTGTCACCCTGGCCAAAAAATCTGCATTGTTTCGTTTTTCCTAGAGTGAAAATAACGAGGAGCTCTTAAAAATGTCTAAGGAGGGACTCTGCCATCTTGTGACTTGTATGAAAAGGCAAAAAGATAACGACACTGAAAGATGAATTTGCCAGGTCGGTGGGTGCCCAATATGCTACTGGAGAAGAGTGGGGAAATAAGTCCAGAAAGAATGAAGGGGCTGAGCCAAAGTGAAAGCAACACCCAGTTGTGGACATGTCTGGTGATGGACATAAAGTCTGATGCTGTAAATAGCAATATTGCATAGGAACCTGGAGTGTTAGCTCCATGAATCAAGGCAAATTAGAAGTGGTCAAACAGGAGATGGCAAGAGTGAACATTGACATTTTAGGAATCAGTGAACTGCAATGGACCAGAATGGGTGAATTTAACTCACATGACCATTATATCTACTACTGTGGGCAGGAATCCCTTAGAAGAAATGGATTAGCCTTCCTATTCAACAAAAGAGTCCAAAATGCGGTACTTGGATGCAGTCTCAAAAACAACAGAATGATCTCTGTTTATTTCCAAGGCAAGCCATTCAACATCACAGTAATCCAAGTCTATGCCCCAGCTACTAATACCAAAGAAGCTGAAATTGAACGGTTCTATGAAGACCTACAAGACCTTCTAGAACTAACACCCCAAAAAAGATGTCCTTTTCATCATTGGAGATTAGAATGCAAAAGTAGGAAGTCAAGAGATACCTGGAGTAACAGGCAAGTTTGGCCTGGGAGTACAAAACGAAGCAGGGCAAAAAGACTAACAGTTTTGCCAGGAGAATGCACTGGTCATGGTAAACACCCTCTTCCAAAAACACAAGAGACAGCTCTACACATGGACATCACCAGGTAGTCAATACAAAAATCAGATTGATTATATTCTTTGAAGCTTAATATGGAGAATCTCTATACACTCAGTAAAGTCAAGACTGGGAGCTGACTGTGGCTCAGATCATGAACTCTCTATTGCAAAACTCAGAGTTAAATTGAAGAAAGTAGGGAAAACCACTAGACCATTCATGTAAGACCTAGATAAAATCCCTTAACGATTATGCAGTAGAAGTGGCAAACAAATTCAAGGGATCAGATCTTATAGATAGAGTGCCTGAAGAACTATGGACGAAGGCTTTTAACATTGTACAGGAGGCAGTGATCAAAACCATCCCCAAGAAAAAGAAACACAAATAGACAAAGTGGTTGTCTGAGGAGGCCTTACAAATGGCTGAGAAAAGAAGAGAAGCTAAAGGCAAAGGAGAAAAGGAAAGATATACCCATCTGAATGCAGAGTTCCAAAGAATAGCAAGGATAGTTAAGAAAGTCTTCCTCAGTGATCAATGCCAAGTAATAGAGGAAAACAATAGAATCAGAAAGACTAGAGATCTCTTCAAGAAAATTAGAGATACCTAGGGAACATTTCATGCAAAGATGGGCACAATAAAGGACAGAAACTGTACAGACCTAACAGAAGCAGAAGATAAGAAGAGGTGGCAAGAATACACAGAAGAATTACTCAAAAAAGATCTTCATGACCCAGATAACCATGATGGTGTGATCACTCACCTAGAGCCAGACATCCTGGAGTGACAAATCGAGTGGGCCTTAGCCCAGATAACCATGATGGTGTGATCACTCACCTAGAGCCAGACATCCTGGAGTGACAAATCGAGTGGGCCTTAGAAAGCATCACTATACAAACAAAGATAGTGGAGGTGATAGAATTCCAGTTGAGCTATTTCAAATTCTAAAAATGATGCTGTGAAAGTGCTGCACTCAATATGCCAGCAATTTGGGAAAATTCAGAAAGCCACCAGCCTGAAAAATGTCAGTTTTCATTCCAATCCCAAAGAAGGACAATGCCAAAGAATGTTCAAGCTACCACACAGTTACAGTCATCTCACATGCTAGCAAAGTAATGTTCAAACTTCTTCAAGCTTGGCTTCAACAGTATGTGAACTGACAACTTCCAGAACTTCCAACTTTTCAAGCTGGATTTAGAAAAGGCAGAGGAACCAGAGATCAAATTGCCAACATCGTTGAATCATAGAAAAAGCAAGAGAATTCCAGTGAAGTATCTACTTCTGCTTCATTGACTTCGCTACAGCCTTTGACTATGTAGGTCACATCAAACTGTGGAAAATTCCTAAAAAGATGAGAATACAAGATCTCCTTACCTGCTTCTTGAGAAATCTGTATGCAAAGCAAGAAGCAATAGGTAGAACAGGACATGGAACAAGGGACTGGTTCAAAACTGGGAAAGGAGTACATCAAGGCTGTATATTGTCACCCTGCTTATTTAACTTCTCTGCAGAGTACATCATGCGAAATGCCAGACTGGATGAAGCACAAGCTGGAATCAAGATTGTAATCAGCTATGCAGATGACACCACCCTTATGACAGAAAGTGAAGAGGAACTAAAGGGGTCTCTTGATGAAAGTAAAAGAGGAGAGTGAAAAAGTTGGCTTAAAATTCAACATTCAAAAAGCTAAAATTGTGGCATCTGGTCCCATTGCTTCATGGCAAATAGATGGGGAAGCAGTGGAAGCAATGAGAGACTTTATTTTTCGGGGCTCCAAGATCACTGCAGATGGTGACTACAGCCATGAAATTAAAAGATGCTTACTCCTTGGAAGCAAAGCTATGACAAACCTAGACAGCATATTAAATAGCAGAGACATTACTCCATCTAGTCAAAGCTATGTTTTTTCCAGTAGTCATGTATGGATGTGAGAGTTGGACCATAAAGAAAGCTGATTGCTGAAGAATTGATGCTTTTGAACTGTGGTGCTGGAGAAGACTCTTGAGAGTCCATTGGACAGCAAGGAGGTCAAGTCAGTCATATCTACAGGAAATCAGTCCTGGATATTCGTTGAAAGGACTGATGCTGAAACTCCAATACTTTGGCCACCTGATACGAAGAGCTCACTCACTGGAAAAGTACCTGATGCTGGGAAAGATTGAGGGCAGGCAAAGGCGACAACAGAGAAAGAGATGATTGGATGGCCCTACCAGCTCAATGCCATGAGTTTGAGCACATTTTGGGAGTTAGTGATGGTAGGGAGGCCTGGTGTGCTGCAGTCCATGGGGTCGCAAAGAGTCAGACATGGCTGAATGATTGAACTGAACTGAAGTCAACTGATCATCAAACTTGAGGGGGCAGCTAAAGTTTTCATGAAAGCACTGCATGGAGTTAGAGATCTGTCTTTCCTGGTACAGGGTCTGGGGTGGCAGGAAGGGAAGTCGTCCTGCCCATGTAGATTTTTTTTTTAAGTCAGCTATACTTTTGGTTTGGAGAATTTCAAAATCTTCCTACCTAGCTGTTTTTTGTGTGTTTTTTTGAGATTTAAGTTTTATTTTTTTAATTTATTTTTAACTGGAGGGTAACTACCCTACAATGTTGTACTGGTCTCTGCCATAGAAAAACATATACATGCCCCCTCCACCGTGACTCTCCTCCCCTCACCCATCACCCCTTCCCATCCTCTAGGTTGTCACAGATTACTGTCTGCCCAGCTGTTTAAATTGATCAAAGGACGTTCAGAGAAGTCCTTCTTTTTTAGTATTAGTGTCCTTTATTTCTTGACTTTTTAAAAATTGTTTTAATAACTCAAAAGTAAGACAGTTTTCAATTACTCTTTTTTTTTCCACGTTTAATTCTTATGCCACAAGAAGCCAGTTTTCCTCAGAGTATTCACTTAGGTACTGTGGCTGCTGAGACACGCTGGCCTAGATTGACTACTGTAGCCAAAATTGTCTTAAAAGACTGAATGTCACCAAAGAAACTGTTCAAGGGAACCTAATTAGAACATATTTTAGGTTTTTCCTGGCCTTTACTTTATGAGCACCATCATTTATGTGGCAATCATTTTATCACTCCACATTTAAACATTTGTCCTGAGTTGATTAAAGTAATTGTTGGTTCTACTTTAAACTTCCATTGATAAAATACTTTCAAGAATCATGGCCTTATATTTGTTAATTTCACCCTGAAATAATACCTGTTCCATTTTTCCTGTGTTTAGGGGAAAGAAACCCTGATGCCTCCTATCCCCTTTGCTCGACCACAGGATTTGGGGCCAACAATTGCTATTGTTACTAAAGTCAACCAGATCCAGGATCAGCTACTGAAGAAGCATGATATTGAGCTTTACATGCACCTGAACAGACTAGAAATTGCACCACAGATATATGGGTTGTAAGTATTCAATTTAAATTGCAGCAGCACCAAAGTTTGATTTATGGTGGTTTCTGTATGTTTTGGATTCATAGAAGCAAGAGTACGAGCCGTCCCGGCTGTATTTCCTTTCATATCTCCTTTGTGTTCTGTGAGCCAGACTCTGTGCTCACTACTTTCATATGTCATCTTTCATCTAATATCACCCCTTTGTTACAAAGGAAGAAGCTGAGATGTTCAGTGAAAGTGTAAGTCACTCAGTCATGTCTGACACTTTGCAACCCCATGGACTATAGCCCACCAGACTCCTCTGTCCGTGGAATTCTTGAGGCAAGAATACTGAAGTGGGTTCCAGTTCCCTCATCCCAGGGGTCGAGCCTGGGCCTCCTGCATTGCAGGCAGATTCTTTACCATCTGAGCCACCATGAAACCTGAGGTTTACAGTAACCTTACACACACTGAACAGTGAAATCATAATTCAACAGGTGAAACTGAATCCATAACCTGCAAAACCCAGTGCAAAATAAAAATAAACGGCTCTTTAAAAAAAATGAGCGGGAATTTCAAGATGGCAACAGCAGATCATTAAACCAAGCCTTCTGAGAAGTGCAGAGTCACACAGATTATATACATGTGAAGCAGCCCAGTACCCAGGCAATCCTGTAATATATTCGTGTTCTTTCTGCTTTATAATGTGCTTATCTGCTCTACCCTTTGGAGTGCATTTCTAAAAGTAAGATAAATGTCTCTCACAGTAAAAGTAATATATTAATCTTCTTTAACCAGATGATTTCTGTAACATTCTGTAGCAGGAGAATATGGAGCCAGTCACCAGTCACCTTTAGATGTATATGAGTGTGTGTGTATGCATTTAGTAACTTATAATGTGAGTATGCAAATTAGCAACTTTAATAAATATGAATTAGTTGTGTAGTGCTAGAGACAACAAAAGGATCCTTTAAATTGAAATGATATGGCATTCATATCTAATGTTGGGCATTCCCTTGGTAGATGTTTCTTGCAAATCACATCTTTCAACTAGATAGAATATGGAAAATTGAGAAGGTTTTATGAGATATACATAATAGGTTCTCAATGAATATGAGTTCATTATTTCAATTAGGAAGAACCTCAAGTCATAGGTTTTGAACCAGAGCAGAAGCCATTTATTTAGACCAAAGGAAAGCATGTCAGTTAGCGTTTTCTTTAATTCCTCATGTTACAGTCTGTCACTAATAACTACTACTTAGCTGTTCTCCTCTTGAAGCCCCGAACTCTAATTGACAACCTCTGCTCCTGTTTTCATGATACCTGTTTGCAGTTTTGTGACTTAAGCTTGACTTCATCGTGGAGAGTTGCTCCATCATTCCCAGTGGAAGGGAGAAAGTTGTGGGAAACATGGGTCTTGGGCAGCACTGTAGGTTATCATCAAACTGGCATTTATCACACTTTTCAGTCTGGCTAATATGTGTGTGATTATAGAATAAAAATCTGTTGTAAAATACCAAGTGGCCAGTTCAGGAGACAAATTCTATATTCTTTTCAACTATGTAACCCCTTCAGTGTTCTTGCCTGGGAAATCCCACGGACAGAGGAGCCTAGAGGGCTATAGTCTCTGGGCTCACAAAAGAGTCAGACACAAATTAGCAACTAAACTACAGCAATGCACTCAACTGGTTTATTCAAATGCAGAAGATCATTTTATAGCCTCAAAAATTGTTTTCTGGTCTAGAAATTTGTCTTAAATGTTGGAGAAAGAAACTAATGCTGGACACTTTTATCACTTCTTTGAAATGCTCTCTTGTTTGCTACCTCTTTGTCCGAGCTGGTGCTTTAGATTGTGGTGGTCGTGGCATGGACTTGGGTACGGTGATTTTCAGTCAGTGTGTTCTGGTTTCCTTATCAGACATTAGTTCCCATCTACTTTCTGTTCATAATGATTCATAGAACTTCTTTCACATCCAACCAGCACCTTCCCAATAAAATTCTGTGATCCCTGACATAATTACTCTTAATCTTTTCAACTTCACTCTTTAGCTGTACTAACAAAATCAAAACTTGCAGTAAACATAGCTGACAAAGTTATCCCTTTATTTTTGTATAGATATATTATTTAAAAGTACACAGTTTTTCATCCTTAGAGAAATCACTCATTCTCTTAATTGTTCTGTATTACATTCTGTAGTGCAAGGATTTTACTTACCTATATCACTTATTAAATTTGATTTCATTATTTCCTTTGGTGAGGCAATGTGGTTGAGTTTCCCTGTGTCTTTATGCTACCCTAAGCTGTACCACTCATCTATATATTTCCTACTGATGACTGTTAGAATGGGCACAAAGGATAATATGTGTAATATAAAATGGCAGTTAGAAGCATAGGCTTAGAAATGATACAGACTTGTTTAATCACTCTGAGCCTTGGTTTCTTCATCTGTAAAATGGAGATGAAAAATAGTGGTACATACTTCATGGAGTGCCTGTGAAAATTAAATCATAATATATAAAAATCATAGTGTTCAGTAGGAGATGAACATTGAGTATATGGCTAGCACTGCTTTTGTTGCCATTATCTGTCATTATCGTTGCAGAGCTAAGATATCGTGGCCCTGTCAGCATGATGTACCCTGTGATTCATGAGCCCTTCTAGCCCTGACTTTGGCTTTCTGTGTTTTCCCTCAGTAAAGCATACAAGCTTCTACTTAAGTGGAAACAGAATAGCTATCCTTTGTATGGATGCTTCTCAAGAAACAGCACAAAAGTGGAGTGGACTTTTAGCAACATCATAGCAGTTTGTCAGAATAATTTTATCTCCTTGAACCTAATAGTGTAGGGTTTTATCTCATGGAAATAAATTAAAATTGTTAGTTTTGTTTTAGATCATACAAGTAATATCAATCTGAATAAATGCTGATGCTCTCATCTGTGGCTGTTGGGAGAAAGCTTGGTGGAGAAAAGTCATTTAGCAAAATGAAATTACATCCCATATTGAGTCCAGGTTTCTAATTTTAGCCAATCTTAGCAGTTGCATGATACATTAAAATCTAATTAAATCTTGTTTCTGATATGGTTGTCGTTATCTTTAAGAGAAAGATTGGGGACTTCCCTGGTGGTCCAGTGGCTAAGACTCCATGCTCCCAATGCAGGGGCCTTGGTTCAATCCCTGGTCAGGGCACTAGATTCCACATGGCTGCAACTAAGAGACCAGACACAGCCAAATAAATAAATAAATAAATAAATAAATATATTTTTTTAAATGAAAAAAGTTTTATAATTGCCCCATTCTGGTATTTGTGTGAGAATATATGTGGAAGTCTCCTGATGTGGCTGCATTTGTTGCTTTTTGTTAATAAATGTATATAACAAAATTAGAGTTAATGATTAGTGTATCCACATGAAATGTGGAACTTTTTGTTCTAGTTCTGTGAAAAATGGCATTGGTAATTTGATAGGGATCACACTGAATCTGTAGATCACATTTGGGAGTATAGTCATTTTCATAATGTTTCTTCCAACCCAGGAACACGGAGTACCTCTTCATCTGTTTATGACGCCTTTGATTTCTTTCATCAGTGTCTTATAGTTTTCTGCATACAGCTCCTTTGTCTTCTTAGGCAGGTTTATTACTAGATGCTTTATTCTTTTTGTTGCAATAGTGAGTAGGATTGATTCCTTAATTTCTCTTTCTGAGTTTTCATTGTTAGTATATAGGAATGCAAGTGATTTCTCTTTATTGATTTTGTATTCTGAGGCTTTGTTAAATTCACTGATTAGATCTAGAAATTTTGTGACAATATAAGTGATTGCTAGGAAAACCGGACAGCTACATGTGAAAGAATGAAATTAGAACACCACCTAACACCATACACAGAGATAAACTCAAAATGGATTAAAAACCTAAATGTAAGACCAGAAACTGTAAAACTCTTAGAGGAAAACATAGGCAGAACCCTTTATGACGTAAATCATAGCAAGATTCCTCTATGACCCACCTCCTAGACTAATGGAAATAAAAACAAAAATAAACAAATAGGACCTAATTAAACTTAAAAGATTTTATACAACAAAGGAAACTGTAAACAAGGTGAAAAGACAACCCTCAGAATGGAAGAAGATAATAGCAAATGAAACAACTGACAAGGGATTAACTTCCAAAATACACAAGCGGCTCATACAACTCGATACCAGAAAAACAAACAACTGAATCAGAAAGTCGGAAAAAGACATAAACAGACATTTCTCCAAAGAGGACATACAGATGGCTAGTAAACACATGAAAAGATGCTCAACATCACTCATTATTAGAGAAATGCAAATCGAAACTACAGTGATGTATCTCTTCACACCTAGTCAGAATGGCCATCGTCAAAAAGTCTACAGTAAATGCTGGAGAGGGTGTGGAGAAAAGGGAAGGGAACCCTCTTGCACTGTTGGTGGGAATGTAAATTGATGCAGTCACTATGGAAGACGGTATGGAGATTCTTTAAAAATCTAGGACTAAAACCACCATATGACCTGAGGAAATCAAACTTGAAAATGACATATGTAACCCAGTGTCCACCGCAACACTATTTACAGTAGCTAAGACATGGAAGCAACTAGATGTCCATCAACAGATGAATGGATAAAGAAGCTGTGGTATACATGTATAAATGAAATATTACTCAGCCATTAAAAGGAACACATTTGAGTCAGTTCTAATAAGGTAGGTGAACCTAGAGCCTGTTATACAGAGTGAAGTAAGTCAGAAAGAGAAAAACAAATATCATATACTAAAGCATGTATATGGAGTCTAGATAGAGGGTACTGATGAAATTCTTTACAGGGCAGCAATAGAGACAGACATCATCCAGAACAGATTTACGGACACGGCAGGGGAGGGAAGAAAGGAGAGACTGGGATGTATGGAGATTGTAACCTGGAAACTTACATCACCATGTGTAAGATAGACAGCCAGTGGGAATCTGCTGTCTGACTCAGGGAACCCCAACCAGGGCTCAGAAACGGCCTGGAGGGGTGGGATGGGGAGGGAGGCTCCAGAGGGAGGGGATACGTGAATACACACGGCTGGTTCATGTCGATGTTTGATGGAAACCAGCACAATTCTGTAAAGCAGTTACCCTTCAATTAAAAATAAATACATTTAAAATTAAAAAAATAATTAGTGTAAAAATATTAATTATGCAAACATTGGCTAAAGTCATTCCAAATTAGGTTATCTTAATTTTAAATAAATTGATGATATTTATCTTGTAATATGGGAATAAGATCCTAGGAAATCTTGAATGTTATATAATAACTTGCTTATTAATGCTATTATTTTGTTTGTTAAAATGCATTATCTCCTGAATAACCGTGACAGGTTTTTCTGTCAGGAAATGTTAAATTGACTTACTAGTTAGGTTAAACAAAGTTAATTTATAATTAAATATTTACTACATCTTAAGTGATATTATAAAATAATATTTCCTAAAAGTAATTTACACTGTCTTCCATTAACTTTGTGAAAGATTACTCCTGTTATACCAAAAATGAAATTTTTGTTACTTTAAAAATTCAGAAAATTTAGCATCTTGAGTTGTCTTTTGTTTGCTAATTATTAGACTTTTTAAAATTCAAGTTCTAACGGGCCTGTCAGTGCATGCTGACTAATTTCCAAAGTAAAACATTGACTACATGAATTCAGGGTAATTTCTAACAGTTGCTGTTTGATGTTTTCATTTTAATATGAGAATGAGAATGTCCTGTGATTTCATCACTTAGGAATTATTTTTATGGAAAAACCTCTAAAACATTACTTTTACCACTGCATCCCTATGTCTTATTTTGATTCCAGAAGAACCTAATCACAGCAGATAAAAATACAAATATTTAATGCTGTTTTCTTAATACTCAATACTATTTTATAAAGAGATCAAGAATTGAAGTTTAAAAATAACAATTTTTGCTAGGCCAGAGTAACTATTTTATTATCACTTTTAAGTATATTGAATCTGTATATTTTCGACTACATTTTATTCTTTGATATAAATAGAATACATAATAAGCATCTGTGGGATATGCAATTAATGTCATTTTTGAGAAAAGATCCTCATAACACACTTGGGCTTTGGCATTCTTAAATTACGAGCACTTTACAGCACTCATGGGATAAATTCCATATCTCCCAAATGTTTATTATACATCTTTCATTTCCCTTATTTCCTATTTTCTGGATTAGCAGTTGTTTTGCTGTGTTGATGTCTAGTAATTTAGTAGAGGAGGTTCTTGGTTATTGATAAATAATCTGCTAAATTGTGGTATTGTTTCCAAATATTTATATTACAGTGTATTTGTTCTAACACGTATCAGTGTGATTGTGTATAACTACCAAGGTTTTTGAGCTGATATTTGAAGTATAATCATATGGTCAAAAATATAACTGTCATCAAAGTCAGTTTAATTACCCACCTTAAAAATTCTCTCTCAACAGGTTAAGAAATGGCTTCCTGTTCTAAACACAGTTAGTGATTGAAATGTTCTTATCTTTTTAATGAGCTTTACATTATGTGTTAAATATAGAATATATATTTGATACCTTGTTATGCACTGGGCAGTCCCCCCAAGTTAATCCTTTTGAAAAAGCTGGGTTTTCCTCCTTCTATATGAAGAGTTACAATTAATAATTATGGGGAAAGATAATTATTTGAAATAATGATTAATAGTTGTTAATATTCATTGTTTCCTAAGGACCAGACCTTGTCCCTAATGGCTTTCATCAACTACTTATTCTCACAACACATTGGTATACATATTGTGACCATCTCCATTTTGTAGCTGAGGAACTCAGAAGTTTATGAAGGCTTATTTTGTTTGGATAGACTAGCTACCGGGAAGCAGAGCCAGGCTTTGCACTCTTGAGCCTGCATTCATACTCTCGTTTGACTAGGACTATGAGGATGTAGGATACTAAGATCTGTAGATGTCCTATGTATCAGACTAGGCCATGAGTCAAACACAGGGCAGACAGGTAAGCGGCAAAGACCAGACAGGGTCAAGGCCTAGAATCAGAGGAGCCTTGTTACTAGTGATCAGAAACCAGCCTACTCCAAGATTTCATTCCCCTAAAATTCAGTGCAAAGATCAAAAAATGTTTGCAATGTACACAAAATATATAAAGAATAAAATGCAAATTTGTATTCTTTATGTATAATAAACCCTTAAAATTAGTCAGAAATCACTTTACTTATAAAGTATTTAGAAAACTAAAGTGAACCAACACATAGGAAGAAAAAGTCAATGGCCAACAAATATACAGAAAGGGTTTCAACTGTCCCAATATTAAAGAATTACAAAGAATTACAAATTAAATAGCATTTAACTCAGTGCTAATCTAATCAATTTGGGAGTCGATCAGAAAAGTAAGTAAAACGCCGCCTGATAAACTTGGGCTTCTTGACTCCTGATTGCACTTTTAAACTTATAGATATCTTAAGGGAATCAGGGAGCAAAGGTCTGTATAAATATGTTTATCACAGTGTTATTTATGATATGAAAGGGAGACTAATTTCTAATAATAAAGAAAATAATAGGGTAAATTATGTTTATATGATGAAATTAAGCCATAAATTAAATGATGTATTTGTGAACTATGTAATCCCAAGAGCTGATGCTAATGATAAATTCTAAGGGAAAAAAATCACTAAGAAAAACTACATATAATCTATTTTCCTAGTTTAAAAACTCATATGTTTGAAATGAAAATTAGCCTATAAGTAGTGTTAAACATTGGTTCTCTCTAACAGTGAATAAAGATTAGGGTTTATTTTCTATACTTTTTGCTATTTTCTCAGTTATTGCTATTTAATCACAGATTGATTTTATAAGAGTTAAAAAAAAGTGATGGCAAATGTAAAAAAGTGCTTAATTGCTATTAGTGGGCACACATGTCAATATCCAGAAAACTGAAATACGTTGAAGACATATTTGAGTTACTATCAGTAATCTTTTAGGAACTAAGGAAAGTGAAGGCCGTGGAAAGAATATTTAACACTGTATTGACCAGAGACATATTAATACATCATTTGCCACCTGAATATTATTGGTCAGAGTGTTTCCGTATTCACTTACATAACAAATTGCTAGCCACAGATGTTACTTTCTGCAAAAATCTCCTGGTCAATAATGTGTTAATATAAAACAAAAATTTTCTCTTTTAACATCTGCAATGCAACAAAATGTATTTACTTCAATCTCTGATAGTATTTTAGAACTTCAAAAAAATAGATGATCTGTAATTCTTTGAAAGGCAAATTTTATATATATATATATATAGTATGTGTTCACCAAAACAATTTGGACAAGATAGAACTTTGTTTTCTTTTCTGTTAAATTACCAGATTAGAGAAGAACTTTTGACTGAAGATTTTTATTTCACCATTTTCATTTATTCTTTTGCTCAAACAGAGAAATTGAAGATGGGATGATATTGCATTTAGGCTGAAATGGAACTTTGGGTGATAACTGTGTTCAGAGAGCATGAATGAGTGCACTGCGGCCCAGGGCACGTGGGGTCTTGGGGCCGGCTGCACGGCTTTGCTGCTGGCGCTGTGCAGAGTTCCAGCATCTCAGAGTCTTTTGGAAGGCCACTTTTGTAGCTGCTCGTGTCTCAGTTGTGCCACTTAAGTGAGTAGTTGAATATCTCAAGTTGACCCGTCCCTTGTTGTGGAGTTTGGTACCATCACAGGTAGCTTATTTCATGGCGGATTTCACTCAGTCCACTGTGCTTCCCAGTAGAATGTGTTAAAGTATTTGAATTCCCAGTAAATGTTAGACTCTTATTCACAAGGAACTCATAGGTTTACATAGAGGAAAAAATAAGATTTGGTATAATATAGATTTCGATTAAATCATGGCTTTAAAGGACTGGCAAGGTGGCATAGTAAATGCTAAAATTACAACTAACTACTAAACAGTATTGACAAAAAACAAAAAATTGCTGGAACCTACCAGAAATGATAGCTTGCATCTGAAGATGAAGAAGTCACAATGAGGTGGTAGGAGGGGCGCAATCACAGTAAAATCACATCTCATACTGCCAGGTGGGCAAGCCACAAACCACAAATTAATTATACCACAAAAGTTCTTCCATAGGAGTGGAAGTTCTGAACCCCATGTCACCCTTCGCAACCTGGGGGTCTGACAACAAGAGGAGGAACCGCAGGAGAATCAGGCGAATTGGGTGCTGAAGGCCAGTGGAATTTGATCACAGGGATTCCATAGGGGGAAGGGGAAGCAGCACTAGGAAGCAGCGATTAGCAACTAAAGAAGCGCCACTTCTGGAGGGCACACACAGGGTCCTGTGTGCACCAGGACCCAGGAGAAAGAAGCAGTGATCGAGATTAGGGCAGACCTCCCTGCTAGCGTTGGAGGGTCTCCTGCAGAAGCCTGGAACAACTGTGGTTCATTGCAGGGACAGAGCCACTGGTAGTAGCAGTTCTGGTGAGGACTTCTTGGTGCAAACCTTCCCAGAGGCTTCTGTTTCCTCCCCAAGACCTCTCCCCCAGCCAACAGCCTGCAGGCTCCAGTGCTAGGACCCGTCAGGTCAGATAACTATCGGGCAGGAACACAGCCCATCTGTCAGCAGATCCTAAATGTGTGTATACTGAAACAACAGAGTTGCAAAATATGTGAACCAAAAAAGAAAGAAGAAAGACAAATCCATGTTTATAGCTGGAGACTGTTAATAATTGATAGTAAACTAGACAAAAAATATAGAACTCAACAATGGTAGTTTGTACGTTAAGAACCTAGAAAAAGAAGACTAATTCGAAGTAAGCAGAGGAAGGAATGAAGATAAGAATGGAAACCAATATAATTTAAAACACTATAAAGGTAATAGAATAACAAGAAACAGAAGAGTAAGAAAAATGAAACAAAAACTATTTCTTTGAAAATAATAAAATTAACAGGCTTGAACAAAAGAGAGGCAGGAGAGAAGGTGCGTATGCTTACAGGAGATCCCAACAAAGATCCTAGTGGTAATGGAGAGTTTTGGTTTATGACTGAATTGTAGCCTTGTCTAACTCAATGAAACTAAGCCATGCCATGTGGGGCCACCCAAGACGGATGGGTCATGGTGGAGAGGTCTGACAGAATGTGGTCCCCTGGAGAAGGGAATGGCAAACCACTTCAGTATTCTTGCCTTGAGAACGCCATGAACAGTATGAAAAGGCAAAAAGATGGGACACTGAAAGATGAACTCCCCAGGTTGGTAGGTGCCCATTATGCTACTGGAGATCAGTGGAGAAATAACTCCAGAAAGAATGAAGGGATGGAGCCAAAGCAAAAACAACACCCAGTTGCGTATGGGACTGGTGATAGAAGCAAAGTCTGATGCTATAAAGAGCAATATTGCATAGGAACCTGGAATGTTAGGTTCCTGAATCAAGGCAAATTGGAAGTGGTCAAACAGGAGATGACAAGAGTGAACATCGACATTCTAGGAATCACCGAACTAAGATGGACTGGAATGGGTGAATTTAACTCAGGTGACCATTATATCTACTACTGTGGGCAGGAATCCATCCCTTAGAAGAAATGGAGTAGCCATCATAGTCAACAAAAGAATCTGAAATGCAGTACCATCCCCAAGAAAAAGAAGTGCAAAAAAGCAAAATGGCTGTCTGAGGAGGCCTTACAAATAGCTGTGAAAAAAAGAGAAGCTATGGTTTTTCCAGTGGTCATGTATGGATGTGAGAGCTGGACAGTGAAGAAAGCTGAGCACTGAAGAATTGATGCTTTTGAACTGTGGTGTTGGAGAGCACTCTTGAGAGTCCCTTGGACTGCAAGGAGATCCAACCAGTCCATCCTAATGGAGATCAGTCCTGGGTGTTCATTGGAAGGACTGATGCTGAAGCTGAAACTCCAATATTTTTGCCACCTGATGCGAAGAGTTGACTCATTTGAAAACACACTGATGCTGGGAAAGATTGAGGGCAGGAGGAGAAGGGGATGACAGAGGATGAGATGGTTGGATGGCATCACTGACTCAATGGACATGGGTTTGGGTGGACTTTGGGAGTTGGTGATGGACAGGGAAGCCTGGCATGCTGCGGTTTATGGGGTCACAAAGAGTTGGACACGCCTGAGCGACTGAACTGAACTGAGGGTGATATTGTACCATGTTTTTGCAGGACGTTACCCTTGGGGAAACTGAATTCACAGACTCACTATACTGTTTCTTCCAACTTCATGTGAATATACAATTATTTCAGAATAAGTTTAGTTAAAATAATGTCAGTTCGGATGGTTCACATCTTTTGCCCAACCAAATAAATTGGGTTTATTTATTTTCTTAGTATTGAGTTTAAAATTTTCTGTATATTCCATAGACAGGTCTGTTGTCATGTTTGTTATTCATAAATAGTATCTTCCTGCCAGTGGATTGTGTTGTTATTTCTTACAAGAATCTTTCATAGAGCAAACATTTTTCCTTTTTGGTGAAATTCAAATTGTCTATTGTTTCCGTATCAAGTGTGTTTTGGTTGTCGTATCTAAGAGTTCTGTGTTTAACCCAAGTCATAAACATTTTATTTTCTTCTAGTTGTTTTGTGTAGTATATTTAGGCCTGTGATCCATTTTGAGTAAATTTTTAAATGAAGTGAGAGGTCACAATTAATGAATTGATTATTTTTGGCAGATGGAATCCAGGTATTCTAGTATCAATTGTAGAATATCCTTTTTCCATTAAGTTACCTTTGCATCTTTGTCAAAAATCAATTGATTTGATTTGTTTGGATTTATTTCTGATCTATATTTTTTACTTCTGTTGTTCTGTTCACTACTGAAATTGGAGTGTTGATCCAGCTGTAACTATAAATTTTTGTTTCTGAAAAGCTGCTTCAGAATGACAGAACTGAACTGAACTGACTCTTAGGTGCATGCTAAGTTGCTTCAGTTGAGTCCGACTCTTTGTGACCCCACGAACTGTAGCTCGCCAGGCTTCTCCATTCATGGGATTCTCCAGGCAAGAATACTGAAGTGTAAGATACTCCAGGCAAGATCCCCTTCTCCAGGGGGTCTTCCTGACTCAGGGATCGAACCCGCATCTCATTATGTCACCTGCATTGCAGGCAGATTCTTTACCATTAGCGCCACCTGGGAAGCCTTAAATTTTTTTGGTTTATTTTGGCTGCGCTGTGTGGCATGTGGGATCTTAGTTCCCTGACCAGGGATTGAACCTGTGGCCTCTGCATTGGAAGCTCAGTATTAACCACTGGACCACCAGGGAAGTTCCCGGTATTCTTATCCCAATACAAATGGCAAAATTCTTTATTTTACGGCAGGTAACTCAGTTTTGTTTCTTTCCTGGTACTTTTTGACACATGAACATAATTCCAGTTATGTACATGGTATGTATAGACATGATAATACTGTTAAATACAGTTGGCTTGTGAGCTTTGAAGAACTGATGAATTCCAGTATGATCTTGGAGTGCTGTATCTAAAAGGACTGTTTACTGTTTGGAAATACAGTGTTTAGCACAGATCAGGACTTTAAAAAAATTTTTTTTGTTGTTCTTTTCTAAAATTCTTTCCATAGTTTGAAATTTTTCCAATTAAATGACTTTTTCCGCTAGTGTTTTAGACCCTAATAAATACATCAGACTAGTTGGAAACAACCAAAAAACAAATGATGTCCTTTTCATTTAATTTATTTGAATACTTTTAGATTATTCCAAAGTGTTAAGCTTCTAACAAGCATTTACAATGAATGTTAAAATGCTTTCAATACATATATAAGAAGTTTTTATTGTAAACTTTTTAGCTCTGTAACTAAGACCCCATCCTTTAAATGTATCTGTTTATCAAAGCAGTTCATTTATTAAAGACCAGTACGTAAATATTTTCTAAAGTATGTGATTAAATTCACAGTGTTGAAACTTATGTTTCTGATTAAGAATTGAGGTGATTGAAACAGAAGACATGTTATGCACCTGAGAAATACTGATATGTTAGAGGCTACCAAGCCAGGATAGTTCATAACAGAACCTAACCCCACCCCCCACCCCCCACCCCCGCCAATACCATTCTGGGTGCTAGGGAGGAGAGGCATCCTTGTCTTTTGAGTTCTACCTCTTTTAACAGTACGACCCTTCGCCATCCCCCCTGTTAAACTTACCAGCAGACCTGGGTCAACCTCAGTTTATATCAACGTTCTCTGAGGAGCTTGATAGAGCAGTGACTACACAATTGCTGTGATGTCTTTACCTAGACCTAAGTGTGTGGGAAAACAAATATCACCCCACAACTCAGCACACATAAAATGCCATGTAATATTCCCCAGGAAGACAGTGTCAGAGTTGGTTTCAGTCTTAATGGAACAGTGGGATGTCTTTTTAAGCTGTCTGGTTTAACAGTACAGTGATACGACTGTAAATCCAGTATCACCTTTGAGTCTGTGAGCCAGTAGAATACGTTTAGGTTGGAAGGGACATAATTTTCGTCCTCAAATCAGAACTGTAGCTTCTAAGGCATGAAGAGGAAATCTTCAGGACTTACTGGGAAGCAATAGTTAAGTGGGGGTAAAGTACCTGGCCTTATTAATTAGCCTCTCATGTTCAGTCTCTCTCTGTCATCTCTCATCCTTGGTGTCTTTATTTCATGGGTCTCTGACTGTTTTGCTCTTCTGTAACTCTTCCCATAACCAAGTAAGCCAGAGGCAAATTGAAAAGCTACAGCTAATTGCCTTAATACGCTCTTTCCTAGTGCTCTATGGTAATTCATGTATGATATCATACTCCATTATTAAGTATAGCCTGTAATTAACCTAATTTGTATCACTTACATCAGTGATTACAGTGTGTGTCTTTAATAGGTGTCTGACCAGCCTAAAGCTTCAACCCTTATTTTTTGGCCTCTAGGGTCTTGGTCTAAGATATGCGAAATCTTTTATGGGAACTACTAGTACACAGACGCCTGTAAATGTCAGGTTTTCTAGAGAAGTGTCTCTTGACCAGCTTTTAAGACATCTAGATCACCCAGATTGTGTGAAATTCTATTATCTTTCTGACTTTTATAAAATTGTTTTAAGGACAGCATTGTACCATTAAATAAAATTTCCTCTGACCCACGATGTCAAGGTAGAATCCCACCTTCCTACCTTTAGTTCTTCCCTGACCTAAGTGTTGGGAAAATGATGAGCTTGCTTTAATGATGACAACCTCTTCCAGGCTCATGATTTCATAAGATGCCGTTTGACAGAGGCTGCTGATTCAACTAAGAAAATTCATCATTTTTTACACTCAGTTTAAAAGGGTGGAAAGTAAGAGTTCTTCTACTACAAACTCTATGAAAAACTTTCTTTAACTCATAGGGTAGCACTAGCGGTAAAGAACCCTCCTGCCAGTGCAGGAGATGTAAGAGCCCCGAGTTCGATCTCTCCGTCGAGAAGATCCCCTGGAGGAGGGCATGGCAACCCACTCCAGTCCTCTTGCCTGGAGAATCCCGTGGACAGAGGAGCCTGGAGGGCTACGGTCCATGGGGTCACAAAGAGTCGGACACGACTGAGCAACTGCGCACAGCACAACAGGGATGCATAGGTTAAGCGTCGGTAGAGCATATTGCTTTTTACTTCTTATTTTTGCTTTTGGCTACTTTTAATTCTTCATCATAGGTTTCTTTACCCCTCAAATCTCTTATTCTTAGTTTTGGAGTTTTAAATACTGGATTTGTATCAGAATTTAAGTACAGGAAAAGAAATATTGTTTGCAATTCAGTTTAGCTTCTATATATGCATTCTGTTTCTGAAATCTTTCAGTAAAATTTGTCTTCTCCAATAAAAATAATGCTTTTGTTTTCATTTTACTTCAGTCATTGTTTGTTTGACATTTCTGTATGATTCCATGTAATGATTTTAGCCAACCTGCCACCTCCAAAAGGTTCTCATTATGGCTTGAACTATAAATTGTATGTGGGGTTTAAAAAAAAGTCCAGACTTTGAAAAAAATTTAAAATTTAAAAAAATTTTTAAGATTCTTATTCTTAAGAATTCTTATTCTTATTCTAATTCGTAAGTCTTATTAGGATTAAATGTTATGCTGCATGGAGTTTGGGGGGGACATATGGTATAATTTTTAAAAGATTTTTATTTTGAATCAGTAATCATTAAATCAACATAAACCATGATTAAAAGGCAACAGAGACAATGTCAAGATGACTAGAACTGGGGAGGAAAAACTGAGTCATGGTCTGAGTAATCCCATCTGTGCTGAGCAGGTTCAGCTTTTACTAAAAGGATCTGCTTAATTAAGTCACTGGGATTTAAACAGTTCTGTGCATTGCACTCAGTCCTGTCTGACTCATTGAGACCCATGGACTGCAGCCCGCCAGGCTCCTCTGTCCATGGGATTCTCCAGGCAAGAATACTGGAGTGGGTTGCCATTTCCTCCTCCAGGGGAATCTTCCCAACCCAGGGATTTTTCCTGGCGTTATCTTGTGTCTCCTGCATTGGCAAGCAGATCCTTTACTGATGGCGCCACCTGGGAAGCTGAAGTGTGAACAGTGACCACTGTGGATACTCTCCGAAAGAGCTGATGTTCCCAAGTGTGAAGACGCGTCTCTGTAGCCTAGGGTGGGAGGGATCAGGGCGACCTGTGTGTTTTAGGGGCGGCATTTCCTCATGTTGGCGGCTGCTGTGTGCTGCAGGCTTAGTCCATTTGTATCACCAGTTTATAATTAAAAGGGTTTTATTTTATTTGAAGTAAATATTAAGAGAAAAATTACATTTATCTTTTGTTTATATCCTCTTACAGTTGCGAAACCCGATAACAGGTTCTGGGTTGCACTAAATGTTTGCGAAAGTTGAGTTAAAGTCACATTAAAAGTACTTCCTTTTATAAGGTTGCCATGTGGCATTGCTGTTTCCAGAGCACTTAAAACAGTGTCTGGCACATGGAAAACACTTCCTAAGTGTCATTAAATTTAAAAATAATGATAAATCCTAGCAAGGATCATAAAATTCTAGTTAAGACTGCATACCTCTAATAATAAAAATGATGAATAATATTACTCCTTCAAATTGAAAATTAATGGGAAATGGTTCTTTCCAGAGTCATGAGTCCCCACACCCCAAATGCCTTTTGCTCTGGTTCAGCCTGTTGTAAGGGGCTGTCTTTTCTCTAGCTTGATGGACTCCAAACGGGAGGATGGCCCTGACTCTTTCTGTTTATGTTGAAAGTGCAGATCAGGGCAGACTGGTTCCTAAGGTGACTTTCTTATCTTTTGAGTTCTCACTCCCACTCTTCTTCCTGGGAAAATGCAATTTCAAAGCAGTAGTCAGCGTGAGGTGAGAGGGATCAGCGGTCTAATCATGCTCTTCCACAGATTGTGTTGCTGGCATGGAGAGTGGGCACCTCCTTTCTGCATGTGCTGCCCCGGGGTCCATCTGGAGGCTTGCTCCCGGTCGCCACGCACCCACACTTCCTGCTTCAAGGTCTCTTGCTCTTTGCCTCCCCTCCCTGCACCCCCTTCCTGCCTGCCCGTCATGGCACCCCCACCTCTGAGCCGTGCATCCTGCTGGTGTTAAAGGCCAGAGGAGGAGGAGGAAGGGAGACAAATGAAACTCAAGGGGATGTTTTTTAATTTTGGCAGCCATGCCTTTAGCCACTTTCTAGATCTTGCACAGTCTCACTGTTTCTTTTTTATCAGGGACACTTAAACATTGCCTCCCCTCACCCTGCCCCTCTTTTAAACTGTTTAAGGATCTCTGGAGAAACATGGTTTGACTGATTTCCTGGTACTGAGTCTGCAGCCACAGGTTTAATATTTGCTTCCCAAGCCCTGCATTCTGAAATTATTAACCATCTACTGATAGCAAATATTGTGCTTTATTTTGGGTATTTGTAGGATTACTAATTAGAACAGGGAGCAACTTCTCTAGAAGGCTAGATGAAAACCAGGAGAAAAAATTTGTAGGCGTGGATTTATTTTTAATCAGCAGTGGGAAGATCATATGTCAAAAATTATTTGCAAAATAGCTGGTTTAGGATCAGTGGGTGCCTTCATCCTGATGTCTTAGCAAAGGCTCAGCAGTCCTCAGCCAATAGTTGATGGACGGGTTGCCTTCTGAGTGAGAGAGTGGACAAAAGGGAGGATAAGGTCCAACACTAAGGTTGCACATCTTTGAAGTAACACAGATGACTGGGTTCATTCTCATTAAAAACAGCCACATCGCTTGTTCTAACCAATAATGATCAGTTTTTTAAAAAGTCAGCATACCTGTGTTTTTATGTTGAAAATGACCATGGCCCTTCTGAAGCATGGTTGCTTTAACAGGTTTATACTTAGCTTAATGAAGCATTATTCCTGAAAATATTTCTAGAATTCTCTCTTTGTAATCATCATTATTACTAGTACAGGAGCGATGTTAGAAACCTTATTCATGGCTGTGTAAGCAAATCTTCAGAAAAAGGTTTTGCCTGCTGTTGTTTCTCAGGTTGTATATAAACCACCTTTGGCTCTAATTAGAAGTGTTGGTTACTTTCATGAATTCAGCCCATTTTTAAAACTTGCTACTCGGTTTCTCTGGGAGGTATTCAAACAACCTGCCATGGCTCTGACTGAGTCGTTTGTATATAAATTTTGGTATCTTTGTTTTAAAAAGAATCCATTTCCTCACTTTCTGGTCACACAGACTGTTATGTTTTCATGAATGTGTGGGAAAGTGATGTTAAGTACCATAGAGCAAAGCCAAGACGATTCACTGCAGTAATTGATGACGGCGCTCTCTTCTGAAGCATTACTCGGAGCAGAGCTCTGGGCTGCCTGAGAGAGAGTCCAGCTGATGGCCGTCCTTCTGTGTGGGTCAGTGTGTCCGTCGCTCAGTCGTGTCTGACTGTTTGTGACCCGTGGACTGGAGCCCCAGGCTCCTCTGTCCATGGGGTTTCCCAGGCAAGAGAACTGGCGTGGGTCACCATGCCCTCCTCCAGGGGACCTTCCCAACCCAGGGATCGAACCCAGATCTCCCACATTGTGACCCGGTTCTTCCCGTCTCAGCCACCAGGGAACCCTGAGAATGGGTAACCTATCCCTTCTCCAGGGGATCTTCCCAACCCAGGGATCGAACCAGGCTCTCCTGCATTGCAGCAGACTCTTTACCAGCTGAGCCACCAGGGAAGCCCACGGCTGGCTTGAGTTTTCTGAATTTTGTTTTCTACTTGAGCCATTTGAGTTGACCACATCACCTGAGGGACATGTTCCCTCTTACTAACAACTGGGAACATGAAGGAGCCTTGAGGGCGCCGTGAACAGGACGGTGCATTTGAAGGTCTGTGGCAACAGAGCGAGCAGGGTCTTGGAGCCTCCATCAACATAGCTGAGCCTTCTGTTGGACATAAGCTGGAAGTTAGAGGGTCTGGGAGGCAATTCGGTGGAGTTCTATTAAAAAACCTTGGCTTCTGAGACAGCAACTAAAGGGACATGGTGAGCCGAGTGAAATGATCCTATCCCTTGGATTGAGAACCACCGTCCAGTCGGCCAGATTTGGATTTTCAGCTATAGCCCAGCTGGTGAACACTTCAAAACTATTTTCGATCATGTGATCCCATTGTGGCCAATTGGATGGTTTGGCAGACAGTAACATAGTAAATGTCTATTCACACAAATTGTATGCATACTGCATTTGTGCATGTGCAGTCGCTGCTTGTCTATATTGCTGATAACATCTCCACATAGATGGATGGGTAAATTGTGTGTGTAGGTCCATACCTGAAAATTTATGCACAGTAATTATGTACTTTGATTCCTTCTAGGAAACAGAATGGTAGGAATAATCTAGTTAAATCAGTTTCTATGGGGATTTTTTTTTACTCCTTTTTTTCATATTTCCTCCAGTTGTAAAAATTACAGTGATTACACATCATAAAGCCTATCTGTAATAAAACGCATCAGCTGGCCAAGGTTTTCATCGCTCACTCAATAATCCATTAATACAGCAACGCTGCCCAGGCATCTTTATAATACCAACTCGGAGGTAATTTTAATCAGCTAGACCAGCTGGTATTTAACAGCAGCTGCTGGAGATGCCACAAATATACTCAATAGCTGACATCTTTATTTGCAGTTTTTCAAGGGGAGAAGAGATTCTCCTGTGGTTACTTGTATTAAGCATTTAAAAGAAGGTGTAAAGTATACAGGGGTTTATACCTAAATGAGAAGGGGAAGGGATTAGCAATGAAACAAAGGTGATAAATTCTATCAGGAGCAAAGGTTTGTGAATGAAGAGACTGCTCAAATAAATAAGTATGCATTGCTTTGGGCTTCAGATCTTTTTCTGAGTTATATTTCTAATCGTGGGTATCACTAGGAGTAAAAAGGCAGTCTGCGTGTAGCATCCTAATACTCTTTGTACTAGATCTGTGGTGTGTTTTACCAGGTAAAGCTATGAAAAAGGATCCGAGTATGTGAGAGAGAGGGCTGCTCATGTGCATGTGTTCTGTCTCAGCCCCTGCTTGCTGTGTCCTTTTTTGTTGTTTTATGGAGATGTTTTATTAATGCTCAATTTTGATACTTTAAATGAAAAGGATCATCACCAGAATGTCCCATCTACCAGTAAACGTGAAATGCCATTTCACATGGTGGTATGTGAGTGTGGGTCGGGGGAACAGGCTTCATGAAGTCAACAGTCGCAAACCCATTATAAATAAAAATTTAATTACACTTGTGGGAGCTTGGCTTACAAAGCTCAGAAATCCATAATGGAGCTTGCTGGTAATAAAGGCCTGATCTGTTTGTTAAACTCTGCTGTTCCATCCCTTTCTTTGCCTTCTTTTATAAAGTGCTTGGTCATCTCCATGGAGTAAGAGCTGGTAAATGGAGCTGACTCTCTTGAGTTACAAAATGTATTTCCTTTACCTCTTTGGCTGTGTATCTCCCCTTTTAGTTTAATAACCAAAAGAAAAAAATTAGGAAAATAGGAAAAGGCAGAGGTATTGTTAGAAAACTAGAAGTCTTTCAAAACAGTTACTTTTAATCCACATTTATAAATGAGGGTTTTGCATACAGATAACTTTGTATTCAGGTGTGTTGGTGATATAAATGTCTGATACTTATATGAAGAGAAGCTAAGTGGATTCCATTTTCATGGAGAATGTCATGTATCATTTTTTCTAAGACTGATTTCAAAATTAAATATAAAAGAAGTGGATGGAGTTGTGGTTCTAGTACTTTTGGCATAGAAATAGTTTTATCATTTCTGACTCTTCCAGAGCAGTCAGACCATAAAAAAGGTTATTATTTATGCTAATAGTTCTTGCTGGGGAAGGAAGCATTACAAAGTCCTAAGAAAATAAAATGTATTAAATATTTAATGTACTTCTATACTAAATTATCAGAGGTCAACAAAATTTGTCATAATACCAGGTGTTTTACAGTTAACTTCATTTATGTGCCACTAATTGTCTTTTTCCAAAGCCAAATAGTGATGTGTCTGTGTTGGACTATGATTGAATACTGAAAATTAAAATCCAGTGACAGAATGGATTACTGAGATAGCAATTTGGATTTTAAAATTACTTAGCAAGCATTTTTTCCTGTTATTTGTAGTGAAAACAGTCTGTTTAAGTTTGTTTAGTGTGTTTGACAACAGACAGTTTGATATATTGCTGGGCACAGCGGTAGGTTGGACTTGAGTGGTATTAGCTCTCCGTATTTTGATTAATGGTAATTGTTTAGATGAAAAGGCATGTTTTACGTACGACTCATAGTTCTGGAAAGCAGAAGTCAACCCTCAAGATCCATAATTACTGTTCTGAGTTAGCATATGAAAAGGGCAAGGAGAACCTGCCAGGGTAGCACAGTAGGAGTTTTTTTTTTTCTTTTTGCTTTGTATTGTAGTTAGAGACTGTTCTTTATGTCAGAATATAAATCTTCTGTTATTTATCTTTTGTTCAGTATTTGAAGTTGATTTATGACACTTTTCTGTATCCCATAATTTAGTTTGAATCCCATACTGAGGTGAAATTTCACCTGTCTCTGGAGTCGACTATAAAAGGAACTCGAAGCCACCTAGTGTAGTATAGATTACAATTCTTTTCTGATTTTTCTCTAGCCTTGTCCTCTTGTTTTAAAAAGAACGCAATTTAGAAAACAATTAAAAGGTTTATTTTAACACTTCAGAGATTTCTATTGCTGTTTAAAACATTTTACATTTCATTAATGTACACAAACACAGGGAAAAATGATCATTTTTACTTGGAGAAAATAAAGCATGCTTTTAAGGACCAATTGTCGTCAGCCTGAAAGCTGTCAGAATACTGCCCTCATAATGTCTTTCATTCCCACACAGGGGCCTGTATACATATGTGAAGTAGATGTGTGTATACACGGTTATTGATAGATAGAAATTAACTTTAAATGAGTGCCCTTCCCTTTAGCAAGAGCAAAGAAAGGCTACTTTTCTGTAAAGATTTGAGAAGCGTCTGGGAGAAAATGCCCTTACATGTTTCACTGTGAATGTTTTAAGAGAGTGCGAAATTAAAGTTTTGTAGGTAGGAGGAAGTGCTAGGGGAGATTTCTTGTGTCACTTCTCTCTTTTGCTTTTGCTACTAAAGAAGAGAACTAGGCGGTGTAGTAAGTGTAAGGAGAATAATCTGAAAAGTGGCAGGAATTACTGAAACTAATGTTGAGGACCAGCATTTGCACAGCCTGCCCCTGCTTGCTACTGTTTTAAAGAGAAGCATAGAAATGTTGAGTCTGTTGGGTAAATTCCTAGATGTTTATCTAAGAAGCTTAGTATGATATTTTAGAAATATTAGTCCTCCCTTGATAGTAGCAGGATTTTAAGTTTATGTAAGTATTCGAGCTTTAGCATAAATAAGAGCACATATCTCCAGTACATCTTTTGTATAATCCATGTTCTTTAGTGTTTGAGGGAAAGAGGGGTGGGAGGTGAAATCTGCAATGCAGAAACTTGTGTTACTATTTCTGTCTAAAACGGAATGAATGATCCTGCTCTATAGTTTTCTGAATTGAAATGGATTGAAATGCTGTTTGTCAGGTTGTTTATTCCAAGCAGAATTAAAATTAATAAGTGGTTGTCTCATGCACACCTAAGCCTTTGACATAAAAAGGGAATATAATTTAAAAAAAAATTTCCCTCATAGTGAATAGCCATGTGTCATTGTGGCATCTTTTATTGAAAGGAACTTTATTTAAGTAGCATAAACTTGTTGGATGGGCTTCAATTAAATGATGATTTGTTAATGCAAATGTGTGGTGAATGACTGGTGGTACATCTGTCTCTTCATCCACAGGCCATTACTGTGCAGCGTTAGCACATGATTGTAAAAAACGAGAAACCATTATATTCAGGTAGTACATATTCAATCAGTTCTGACCTTATGTCTCTGGCGAAATAAAAAAGGTATATAATGTAAATGATACTTAATCTGAATAACAAAAAAAAAAACAGCACTTTGAGTCTCTCTGACTCAATCTGTTAGGTGATGTGAGGTGACTGATGTTTGGGTATTGACGGTTATTGGTGCCCCAGTGGGGAAAGGCTGTCACTTGAATCCTTTGTCATTTTAGTCCCCATGCACTCCTCCAACCAAATTATATTTCAAGTTCTATTTTCAGTTTGTTTTCTTCTTGAAAGTGGTTTGTGGAGTTGTGGTGATGACCACCAGCATGAACATGGTAAGCAGTGACAATTAATACAACAACAAAAAATTGGACAATTAGCTTCAGCTCCATAAGTGTCTAATGAGCCATTTGTCAGTCTTTTGGTGAAATAAACTACTCTATCTTAATTCTCTGCTCTTGCAGCAAATAAATAAAAGTTATGAAACACCCGGGCACCAATAAAATAGAATATATTTCATAGGGCATGACAGGACTCTTTATATATCTAAAATGAACATGTTATTTACAAATGACTTGTGATACTCATATAAACCATGGATCTGTGTGCTAACTGCTTTCATTATAGAGACAGGCATTTTTTTCTGATTGTTTCATCATTTAAACGTGTCATTGCTCCTCAAGGCATGTGAGTTACAGTGACTCCTCCCGGTGCGCTTAACTCGTGCGGCCAAAAAGAACTCCAGAAATGAGCTGCTCTGCAGCTGAAGACATTAAGAATTTACTGGAAAGGACAAAACAATAATTTTCATTTGGGAATCTCTCAGCTCTTTACTGATTATCTTCCTGCCTTCATTTATTTTTAGGAACCCTAGTTTCTCAAAAGTTTTTCATCATCACTAGATATCAGTCAGACAAAACAACATTGTAAGCATCTTTCAAATTGTATTTTATACTAGGTTAAAAGTTGTAGTAATCACCATATGATGAAAATGTGACTTGAAAGTTCATGTTGAAAATGTGCAGTGTCATTCAAATAAAAGCCTAGATATTTGAAAAACAGTAATTAGTTATTTTAAACTGAACAAGAATACACAAAATGCTGGTCACAATAGCATATGCCATTGTTCTAAAGTGTAATCCTTGAGGGGACTCCCAGGTGACCCTAGTGGTAAAGAATCTGCCTGCCAGTGCAGGAGACAGAGGAGATGTGGGTTCAGTCCCTGGGTCGGGAAGATCCCCTGGAGAAGGAAAGGTCAGCCCACTCCAGTATTCTTGCCTGGAGGATGCCATGGACAGAGGAGCCTGACTGGCTAGAGTTCATGGGGTCGCAAGGGGTCAGACATGACTTAATAACTAAAAAACAGCATAATCCCTGAAACAGTAGTATCAGCCTCATCTTTGGAGATTATTGGAAATGCAGGTTCTTCAGTCCCTGCTATATCAGAAACTGTGAAAAGGGCCCAGGAATCTGTTTCAACAAGCCCTGTGAGTGTTCCTGATATACTCTAGAGTTTGTGTGTACTGTAAAATAATGACATATCCTGTCAAGTAACTGAAGCGAAAATAAACTCTGTGAGACATTCAGGAATCCCTTGTGTGGAGATATATATAATCCAAAAGAAGTAGACATCTTTCGCCTTCAGATAATCTCCATGAGATCCAGCTCATCTCATCTCCTGCTCCTCTTGGTTGGTTCAGTGCTACTTTTCCCCCCTTTGTTTTCACTTACCTTGCTTCTCTACCCATATTACAAGGTAAGGATAGCTTCCAGACAAGTTCCAAGTTATTCAGCTTGCCACTGTATCTTACTGCTAATCAGATGTTTTAACTTATAGTTTAGAGTTGGGAGTATTTCCTGTTCAGTTCAGTTCAGTATTTCCTGTTCAGTTCAGTTCAGTCGCTCAGTCGTGTCTGACTCTTTGCAACCCCATGGACCGCAGCACACCAGGCTTCCCTGTCCATCACCAACTCCCAGAGCTTCCTGAAACTCATGTCTGTCAAGTCGGTGATGCTATCCAACCATCTTATCCTCTGTCCTCCCCTTCTCCTCCTGCCTTCAATCTTCCCCAGCATCAGGGTCTTTTCCAATGAGTCGCTTCTTTGCATCAGGTGGCCAAAGTATTGGAGCTTCAGCCTTCCAATGAATATTCAGGACTGATTTCCTTTAGGATTGACTGGTTTGATCTCTTTGCAGTCCAAGGGACCCTCAAGAGTCTTCTTCAACACCACAGTTCACAAAAATATCAATTCTTTGGCGTTCAGCTTTTTCTATGGTCCAACTTTCACATTTGTACATGACTACTAGAAAAACCATAGCTTTGACTAGATGGACCTTTGTTGGCAAAGTAATGGCTCTGCCTTTTAATATGCTGTCTAAATTTGTCATAGCTTCTCTTCCAAGGAGTAAGTGTGTTTTATTTTCATGGCTGCAGTCATCATCTGCAGTGATTTTGGAGCCCAAGAAAATAAAGTCATTCACTGTTTCTGTTGTTTCCCCATCTACTTGCTGTGAAGTGACGGGCCTGGATGCCATGATGTTTGTTTTTTGAATGTTGAATTTTAAGCCAGCTTTTTCACTCTCCTCTTTCATGGTCAGTATTTGATTTTACCTTTTAATTTTTATTTTATTTCAAAGCTATTAATGAGCAGTAGTCTCCTTAGAATGAAGACAAGAGGTTTCTTTCAGTGCTAGCCTAGTGAGTCCATGAAGGAGGAGACTGGTGAACCTCTGGAAGGGGTAGGTCAGGTAACGCCAAGTGACTGGTGAGGCATCATTAGGACTTAATCGTTTACACCTTCAGTCTGAATGATTCACTTTCATTACCAGTAGCAGTAGATTGATTCAAAAAATGATATTGAGTTAAAAGTGGAGAGTGGCGGGTGAAGTCAGGAAAACAACAACTAGAAAGACTTTCACTTGGACTGCAAGGAGATCAAACCAGTCCATCCTAAAGGAAATCAGCCTTCAATACTCATTGAAAGGACTGATGCTGAAGCTGAAGCTCTAATACGTTGGCCACCTGATATGAACAGCTGACTCTTTAAAAAAGACCCTGATGATAAGCAAGATTGAAAGCAGAAGGAGAAGAGCACGACAGAGGATGAGATGGTTGGATGGCATCACCAATTCAACGAACATGTACTTGGACAAACTCCAGGAGATGGTGAGGGACAGGGAAGCCTGGTGTGCTGCAGTCCATGGGGTCACAAAGAGTTGGACATGACTTGGCAACTGAATAACAACAACTTATAACGATACCAAAAGAAAAATTTCGGCTGAAACTTGTAGGTAGAGTTGTGGAAAAACTCAGCTATGGCTAATTCTCAATTATTCATATTAAGAAGAAGCAAGAGTAGTCTAAGAAAAAAAAAAAGAGTAGTCTAAGAAGTGACTATTTAGTAAAATAAGTTTATGAGGAGTATTTCAGAAGACCAGATTATTTGGTATTAAGAGGCTAAACTGGGCTTACTGAGATATATAAAGTTATCATTTAACAAGTGCCTTCGGATGCTTGATCTCCTGTGTCCTCCTAGCTCCTCTCTGAGATCAACAAACAGTCTCAAAAGAAGCCAACAGGTCTAACCAAGTACCTAAAGCTTGTAGTTAGTGGAGCAGTGTCTATACTTTCATCATCAAACTCCTGGGCCAAAGACCATCCTGTTCCAAAAGCATATTTTTCTTCTGAAAAAAATTAGAGAAACACCCGCAGGTTGTAAAACATACATGTAAAAGTATATTGGTGGGAAGGAAGTTCAAGAGGGAGGGGACATATGTATACCTATAGCTAATCCATGTTGATGTATGGCAGAAACCAACACAATATTGTAATTATCCTTCAATTAAAAATGAATTTTTAAAAAATGTATAGAAAAAAAATGTAATTGATGGTTAAATTACACACATTGTAAGCCTAGGACAGAAATTAACTGTTCTATGAAATAGACTAGAAGGTTTATTATAGATTCAAATATATATAAAAATTAGTGTTTAATGATAGTAAATAGTGAATATATTCCAGGTGCTTACATATACTACCATGTTCAAGTGCCTTCACATTAATGGAGGATAAATTATTTAGTAAATAGTGTTGAGATAAACTATAATATTTGAGAAAAATTAGGTCCTTACTCCAGTTTGTGTGTGCCGTGCTAAGTTGCTTTAGGCATGGCCAACTCTTTGACACTCTGTGGACTGTAGCACGCCGGGCTCCTCTGTCCATGGGATTCTTCAGGCAAGAATACTGGAGGGGGTTGCCATGCCTTCCTCCATGGGATCTTCCCAACCCAGGGATTGAACCGGTGTCTCTTTCAACTCCTGCATTGGCAGGCAGGTTCTTTACCACTAGTGCCACCTGGGAAGCCAGTCCATATGCTGAAATTAATTCCCTAAAGGTTTAAAAGTAAAAAGTGAAAGTGCAAAAAAATAGAAAAAATAAATGAATGTGTTAAGTATTTTTGGATATGGGGAGACCTTTCTGTGTGTGATTTCAAAGCAAGAAAGCCATAAAGAAGATTCAGTGGTTTTAGAAAATAAAAATGTTATATGTATGGGAGAAAAACCATCAACTGAAGGACAAACTACGAAAAATATTTATATTATAGAGGATTCATGACATTAATATATTGAAATTTCTTACAAATAATTAGAAAGAGGTTAGCAACTGAACAGAGAAGTGAACAAATGATACAGACATTTAGATATGTGTATGTGTATGTATATGCATGTATTTACTAATAATTGTATTAAAAAATTTAACTCAGTAATCAAGGCCATGCTCATTAAAGCAACAGGGATGTGTCATTTTTGCCTACTGTTTTAGCAAAGGTAAAACTGAAATAATGTATGTACCCTGTGTGCGGGAAGTTTCATGGAATGCATTAATTTGATAGCTTATTTCAAAATGCATTAAACTGTACATAAACTTTACGCTCTAGTTCCATTACTGGGCATTTATTCAAAAGCAATAATTAATGATACACAGAGATTTTGCTTTAAAGATTTTTTGGCAATTATTATTTATGATACTGAAAATTTCTATAACTATAAATGCCTAAATATAGAGGATGGGTTCAGTAGGTAAGAGTGCATTATGGAAGACTGTTCAGCCACTTCGTTTTTTAAAATTTGTACTTAAATCTTTTAATTTCATTTTTCATACTGAAGTATGGTTGACTTACAATGTTGTGTTAGTTTCAGGAATACAGAAAAATTGGTTTGATTATAAATATATTCTTTTTCAGATTCTGTTCCCTGCAGATTATTACAAAATACTGACCATAGTCCCCTTATGCAGTCACTTTAAATCACCCTTTAGAGACTATCTGTTGACATTAAAAAAAAGATTATAATATACCTATTAGCGTATCTTTATCATGAAATAAATATGTATCTTAATGTGCGTAGATTAGATTTGGAAAGCCATAATCCACAGTTGTTTCTGGGCTATAAGATTATGGTTAATTTTTTGTTTCCTTTTTTTACTAATTTTTTTTAGGTTTTCTGACAAAAATATACAAAAAATATACAAAATATACAAAAATATACCAAAAAAAACTTTTTATTTTTGTAATAAGGTAAGATAATTTTAATAAAGTCATCCTTGACATTAGTTGATACGTAGAAAATTATGTAAAACCAATTGTTTTAAATGCAGATGAACCATTTACCTTTAATGCATTAGTGGCTCAGTCATGTCCGACTCTTTGTGACCCCATGGACTGTAGCCTGCGAGGCTCTTCTGTCTGTGGGATTCTCCAGGCAAGAATACTGGAGTGGGTTGCCATGCCCTCCAGAGGATCTTCCCGACCCAGGGCTTGAACCCAGGTCTCCTGCCTTTCAGTCAGATTATCTACCATCTAAGCCACAGGGAAGCCCGTTTACCTTTAACTGAGCACTTGTTAGGTGTTGGTGCTAACTCTAGAAATACAGCTCAAGGAATTCATCATAAAATAGAGAAGATGTATAAGTAAACGGCACATGAATCTGAAAGACTTGTGTAGTGAGGAAGGTAGACGTGCTGGTTGCTTGGAAGGATGGTCATCTGGGCCTCATGACCACCAGGACCGAGCAAGAAGAGACGTTAGAGCAAGGTTTTGAAGAAGCTCCTCAGAAATCTGGAAGAGGCGGGAGCATTTCTGTCGTGTGTAGAGCTGGTGAAGACAGCATGGCTTTTAGCCTGCGGTTAGGAAAGACTAACATGTAGCCAAAGCTGAGTCTCAGCAGGAAACCACAGGAAGGTGTTCATCAGATGAACAGTGCAGGCCAGAGTTGACAAGGTTTGCTCACTAGAAAGATCTGTCTGGAACAGAATGCACCTAAATAGGATGGCGGCAGGAGACAGATTGGACATCGGATGGAGCATCAGGCAAGGAAGAGAAGGCGTCTGGCAGTGGAGTTGCAGAGTGAAGGCTGTCCATGAGTCAGACTGGGATGAACCTAGGTCCTCCGGCATTGGAGGCTGGGAGAAGGAAGCCTTAAGGGCAAGGTGCCGTTTACTCCCCAGTTACAGGAAGAGAGAGGAGTGGCAGGGAGAAGGGGGCGCCTTGATGAGTTCTGTGACGGAGGAGCAAGTTGAGTTGCCTGTTCTGATCTCTTACAGGGATGTGTTAGAATTTCCTACTGCAGTTTTCAGCCTTCCCCGGTGGCTCAGGCTCCACCTGCAGTGCAGGAGGCATGGATTCAGTCCCTGGCTCGAGAAGATCCCCTGGAGGAGGGCATGGCAACCCACTCCAGTGTTCTTACGGGGAAAACCCCATGGACAGAGAGGAGCCTGGCAGGCTATGGTCTGTGGGGTCACAAAGAGTCGGACACGACTGAAGTGACGGAGCATTCACACACTGCAGTTTTCAGCTTGAATGTTCCTTTTACAATTATCTATAACAGTCTCTTAATATCTTCCCAGACACTGCTTCATGTAAATGTGGTTTAAAGGTCCTCATTTAAATGCTGTTTATTGGAAGGCACTGTAAGATAGGGATTTAGAATATGAACTCAACACCACCACTTGCTCTGTGTGACCTTAGGAAAGCAGCCTGCAATTCTAAGCCGCAGTTTCTCATCAGCAGAATGGGCATAATTCCTTTAAATATTCAGAGTTGAATGAAGGGTTCCATAAGGGCTTCCCCTGGTGCTCAGACAGTAATGAATCTGCCTGCAATGTGGGAGACCTGGGTTTGATCCCTGGGTCGGGAAGATCCCCTGGAGAAGGGAATGGCAACCCGCTCCAGTACTCTTGCCTGGAGAATCCCATGGACGGAGCCGCCTGGTGGGCTGCAGTCCACGGGGTCACAGAGAGTGGGACACGGTTGAGTGCCTGAACACAGCAGCACCCATGTAGAGCTCTGACCGCAGTAGTCACTCAAATGTTAACCAGTGCAAGTTTATTTTTACTTAAGACAGATTATAGGAAAATACAGTTTTATAATGGATAAAAACAATACAGAATATATTTACACATTTATCTAAAAATAAAATGATAATAATATATATTCACTATGCAAAGCCAAGGGAATTCTGTACACATTAACGGGACATTTTGAGACTTGCACGTTGAAGAGTCCTGCGCTTGCAACCCAGAAGTGGATCTGTAAGGAGGTGGTCCGCAGTGACTTAACCAGCACAGAGGCAGCAGGGCCTTGGTCCTGGTGCTCTGGATGACTGCAGGGGAAAACGCTCTGTTAGACACACGCCTGCACTTCACGAGTGTTCGCGTTGTATGAAATTGCTTAGATCCCTGAGAGAGAAACTGGTTCCGTCTGTTGCCGACTCCACCTCCACTGGCGCGGTATGTTCCCGTTGCCCTCTCAGCTCTTCTGGGGTGAGTGTGGAGCTTCCAAAGGAGCACACCCCCGAGTTCTGGGCAGACAGATGCCTCACCCTCAGCTTCCTGACGTGAAACAGGGGTTGCTTGTGTTCCCATTACGGTGACAGCGTGGCCTGTACTTTTCCTTTGCTGGATGGTCGCCATCCCCAGCTACTTGCCGTCCGTCAGGTGTTAGCGCCAGGGCCAGTGAGGTTGGACTTCTCTTCTCTAGAGGCCCAGCACTGTGGCTCCCTGCCCGTGTTGACCGCCTCCGTTAAACACAGGTTTGCTGTTTGGGGGGTCTCAGACCCTCCCTGGCCTGAAAGGCACGTTTGCCCCAGGAGTGTAGACCTTCTGATCATTGCTCATGGTGAATTCCTCAAACTGAAGGTGTGCAGGCGAGAACCGGGTGGCGGCCTGGTCCCCGCCGGTCGTGATCCAGCCCCCGGGTGGAGGGACGTGCACGTGCTGCAGGAACGCACGGTTCTCCCCCCGCCTCCGGTTCCCGTGGCTCCAGCTTCCGTCTGGGAGTCCCGGGCTGCCCCCGGGCCCGTCGGGAAGCTCATGGTGGGGGCTGTTTGCCGTCCCGCTAGTTTCTGGAACAACCAGCAGATTTACTGTTGCTAGCAACTATTTCAGAATTTTATTTTTTAATAGTAAATAAATAGATAATGTTCTTCTCACATTAACATTTGTTTCATTTTAAATTTGAAGTTTTATTTCTTCAAAATTGATCGTTTTTAGCCTCTGTTGCAAGGCCTCACCCATTTCCTCTCTAACATTTTTAAGTAGTGACCAACATCTTTGCCTTTTTTTTCCTTAAGGTGATCTCCTCATCCATGATTAAAAGGATTATCTTCTCAGTTCTCTTAGATCGATTCACTGCAGATGTCACGCAGGATGTTGTAGGTGGTCAGTTCTCTGCGATACGGCGTGTGTGTGTGAGCACACACAGCCCCTTTTTGCAGTCCTAGTTCTACAGGACAGCGGAAGGGACCTGATGCCCATGTGCAGTAATCAGTGTCTGCTAACCATGGAAATACGCAGGGTAGCATAGATGACCACTTACTTAATGGTCAGATTCTTCTCTTCAAGTGGTCTGTTTTGACACACCAGTTACTAAGTGGCTTTTCGGAGAAAGCTTAGCTTGATGGCTCGTCACATAAGCTATTTGACATTTGTCCCCAGTCAGACCGGATGCCACATGAAAAATTTACTCAGGCAAGAGGCTCCTAGGAATAAACAGTTCTCCAGTGTTGCTCACAGGGGACTTGGCAAGGTGAGCGGAACTTCAGCTTGTCACGGATGCACTGTTCTGACAAACATAAGTAGATGCTAATGGCTAAATCGTGACAGAATAAAGTCCCACAACCATATGGCTAATTGCCACAACAATATCTTCACTGTTATTAATCAAGTTTTCATAGTGTGCCATGATAATTGGAATAATTAGAAACAGCATAGGCCTTGCTTGTCTCCACCACACACTTTGCAGACAGACACCTCACACATCCACCATCGCACATCCAGTGCTGTATTGTTCAGTGCCATCTTTTCCTCAGAAATACCTCGGTTAGTCAATGCATTAACTGCTTGCCATGGGTACATTTTGTGTGCATGTCTGTAGAAGCACTCATATCTAAGTGAGACCCCAGGCCCCCGGGCGTTCGTTTAAATAGGCAGTGTTCCTTTAAGGCGGGAACAGAGGTCTGCCCATCTTGGATCTTACAGTTTGAAAGATGAATGCATTGTACACTAATTTGGATGATGGACATTCATTTTTTGGTCATATATTTCCTGTTTTAGCTAATTTAGTTAAGAAAATGAGGAATTAGAAAGCAATTGAATAAATTACAAGATAAAAGTATTTTGCATAATTTGTTTCAGGCAAATAGTATGTAATAGTGCTCCCAAAATGAATTATTTTGAGCATGTCTTTCAATTATGGATGAAGTAAATATTACCATCTTTAATATCACAATTGAAACTTATATTTTCACATTGCTAATATTGAAATATACTCACTTCAGTCATTTGTAAGCTAATTCCCTCCCTTCATCTTAATAGTGGAACTAGAGTTCATCTGTCCATGGCACAGCCCTCTAATTAAGAGAGCTTCTCGGGCTGCTCTGCTTTGTGGGGATGTGACTGGACAGGAGAGATGCAAGATTGATGATAGCCAGCTCCTTGGTGGTGAAGCAGCCCCGAGACAGGCAGATGAAGGGAAACGGCTGTGGCAGCTGACTGTTGGTACGGGGCTTCTCTAGTTTGGAATCCAGAAGTCGTATCTTTGAACCCTGTGGCATCTCAACTTTTCTTTTCCTTGCCCTTTTCTGTCCTATTGCATTCCTTAACTAGAAAGAAGTCTTACTACATGTTTTTTTTGAAGTTTAAGATATTCTTTGGGTATGTCTTTGGTTAAAAAGTACCTCCCCAAATCTCAAAATGAAAGTAACTAATTAGAAATACTGTTTCAGTATAACCTTAGGGTTACCAGGACCAAAAATCTTTGCATCGGTGATCTATGAACTCTACAAAGTTTAAAATCGATGTGTTACCCAGTTTCTTTTATTTAAATGACTTTTCTCTCTCTTTTTTCTTCCTTTCCCTCTCTCTGGATGGCATGAAAGGCACAGAGTAGACACCGCATTAAGAAAAGAGCAAAAAATCTGATTTTTTCTTTTCTTTCAATCAACTCAGTTAATGATTATATACTCACTTTGTGAATAAAATGATTTAGATCTTTTACTTCTTTCTCCTATTTTGCCTTTTTACTAGACATTAGGTAAAGGGTGGATAAGGAAAAATGAAACTGTTCATGTTGGTACTAACATTTATCATAAAAATTTTGGTATAGAGTAAATTATTAAAGGCGGAAGGCAGAGGAACCAGAGATCAAATTGCCAACCATTCGTTGGATCAGAGAGAAAGCAAAGGAATTCCAGAAAACCATTTACTTTTGCTTCATTACTACACTAAAGCCTTTTGACTGTATAGATCACAACAAACTGTGGAAAATTCTTTAAGAGATGAGAATACCAGATCCCCTTACCTGTCTCCTGAGAAACCTGTGTGTCAGTTAAGAAGCAACAGTTAGAACCTTACACGAAAAAACTGACGGGTTGAAAATTGGGAAAAGAGTGTGATAGTGCTTACTTCTATGCAGAGTACCTCATGAGAAATGCTGGGCTGCATGTATCACAAGATAGAATCAAGATTGCTGGGAGAAATACTGAAAACCTCAGATGTGCAGATAATACTGCTGTAATGGCAAAAGTGAAGGGGAACTTAAAGTGCCTCTTAATGAGGATGAATGAGGAGACTGAAAAAGCTGGCTTAAAACTCAACATTCAAAAGACTAAGATCACGGCATCCAGTCCAATTACTTTGTGACAAATAGAAGGGGATAGATTTTATTTTCTTGGGCTCCAAAATCACTGTGAACAGTGACTGCAGCCATAAAATTAAAAGACGCTTGCGCCTTGGAAGGAAAGCTATGACAAGTCTAGACAGCACATTAAAAAGCAGAGACAAAAAATAAATAAATAAATAAAAAGCAGAGACATCACTTTGCTGACAATGGTCAGAGCTGTGGTTTTTCCAGTGGTCCTGCATGGATGTGAGAGTTGGACCATAAAGAAGTTTGAGTGCTCAAGAATTGATGCTTTAGGGATGCTTTAGGACTGTGGTGTTGTGGAAGACTCTTGAGAGTCCCTTGGGCTTCAGGGAGCTCAAACCAGTCAATCCTAAAGAAAATCAATCGTGAATATTCATTGGAAGGACTGATGGTGAAGCTTCAATACTTTGGTCACTTGATGTGAAGTGCTGACTCTGTGTGAAGCCCTGATGCTGGGAAAGATTGAAGGCAAAAGGAGAAGAGGGCAGCAAAGGATGACATGGTTAGATAACAATACTGATTCAATGGACGTGGATTTGAGCAAACTCTGGGAGATAGTGGAGGCCAGAGGAGCCTGGTGTGCTGCAGTCCATGGGGTTGCAAAGAGTTGGACACGACTGAGTGACTGAACAACAACCAATCACAAAAATATTAAGCAAATGTTTAATGGTTTAGTATGTTAATGTTCTAAAATGAAGCTTGAGTTACATGTAGATGTTATTTATTCATGTCTTGCTTTAAATAAGGTGTCATTGTGTTCTTCATTTAAGCTTCAAGTTTATCCTTTGTATCGATCAGGATGCACTTGGCAGCAAGCTAATAGTAAACCTTCTACCTCAGACTGGCTCAAACACTCAGGAACTTAATTATTTCATACAGCTGAAGTCTAGAGGTACTGCAACTCTAAGGGGCTCAGTTGAGAACTCAAGTATTTTCTCTGTTTAACCTCATTATCAGCTTCTTAATGCCTATTCTCTTGTAATCACACGTGATTCAGGAGCTACAGTCTTCCTTGTTCTAACCTAGCAGGAGAGACAGAATGAATCTTCCATCAAATACAAAATAATAATAATTCTCAGTCCAAATGTTCCAGATTATATCTGTGCCTGCCCCAAGCTGAGAACAGTGTCCAAGGAGAATATCATATATTATTTGAAAAGTAGTGAGAGCATTAGTCACTCAGTTGTGTCCAATGCTTTGTGACCTCATGGACTGTATCCTGTCAGGCTCCTCTGTCCATGGATTTCTCCAGGCAAGAATACTGGAGCAGATAACCATTTCTTCTCCAAGGGATCTTCCCATCCCAGGGATCGAACCCAGGTCTTTTGCATTGCAGGCAGATTCTTTACCATCTGAGCCACCATATACTATTTCCCTTAGACTGACTGGAGTCTGCCTTTAGAGCAGTTCTTAAACTGTGGCCCCTGGACCACCATTGCCGACACTGCCTGGGAACGTGTTAGAAAGGAAGATTCTCAGGCTCCACCTTAGACCCGCTGGATCAGACACTCTAGGGTGCAGCCCAGCCGACTGTTTATTTTGTTGTTGTTTTTTCAACTTTTGATTTAATTTTGGTGCATTCTGTGTTTGAGAACCCCTCACCACCAGAGCAAGGGATGCTGTCAACTTTATTCTGAATAAAGTTGGGAAGATGTGCATGGCTGAACTAAATTAAGTTCCTTTAGGAAGGAGTGAAGCCAGAATAGTCTTCGTGGCCGGTCACCTTCTCTGTGCTTTAAAACGGAAATAAGTATATTTTCTCCTTTGCAAAATTAAATGAGACGTACTTCATTTGTTGTGAGACTCAACTATTAAATGTTGTGGACAGTGCTTTTTATCCACATAATATCCATTTGCCTTTCCTTCCTTACTAAAATAAATCTTATTTAGAGTTTGTTGGATATTTTTGTTTAGGGGATGATACTGCACCTGCCTTCAAGTGTATGGTGTGACACAGTTCTGACCAATTACATTTCATCTCCAGCCAGTTGATAGGGATTAATTTCAAAGATTTGCTTCCCTGACTTAGGCCTCACCCTTTCTGTCACTTTCTCTTTCTTTCCTGTGTGATGGCTGTACGTATAGCAGCCATTTTGCGTCCATGAGTGACCGCCAGAGAGAATTTCAGAGCCCTTGGCCCTGACCGCCTGAGGCTGTAGTAGACCAAAAGCCAGCAGACAGGTACTTCAGCCTTCTCTCTCCAGAGACTAAAATAAGTCTCGTGTTTAAGACACGGTTTAGCTTTTTTCTTACTTGCAACCAAATGCAGTTCTAATGAATTAAGTAACACAGTGTAGTTTTCATGGAAACATGTAGCTCTCCTGTTTCTAAACTCTTTGCTCTGATTTCTGGACTTTACTTACTGCCCATATCATTTCAAAGCCCTTACAGAGTAGCTAAACCCACATGCCTTAGGCTTGAATCTCCCCTTACTATATCTTAAGTAACTGGCAAGTTACTTAAATTCATTAAGCCATAGTTTTCTGAAATGTAAAATGAGAATAATAATAAAACATTTGACTGTTAAAGGGATTAAACATGTTAATGGATATCATGCCTGACACATTGTAACTTTGAAAAATTGTGGCTCTATGCTGTTGAAGTTCTTTGAAGATAGAAACTGACCTATATCTGTAAATATTATACTGTTCAGCAGCATAGGAGTAAGGGCATAGACTATAAGAAAAGAAGTCAGCATGGGCCTTATTTTGTTGCAACACTTATTTGGACCTTTTACTAGCAGCTTGTAAAACTCTTCTGAGAAGATTATTGTGCCAAAATAAGATTTCCAGTAAGTATGAATATGCATTTGCTTTCTTCTGTCTAGATAACACCTCCACTCTTTTTGTCTTTGGGGAAAATTATCACTTAAATTCTCCAACATAATAGCTAAAATCCATCCTGCATAATTTAATATTCTTTAAAATTCAAACTGGCTTCTGTAGACCTCTGAAAGATCATTGTTTAGATTCTTTACTATAGCAGACAGGGCCTATGCCTATTCACTTTGTGTCTACATCATTTAAAATAGTTAAATGTTCAAGTGGGCATTAATACTTTCTTCTGGTAAAAAAAAGTAGAGCAGTTATTATCAGGGAGTGGTCTTCTGTTTTTCTCAATGCAGGAATTGTGGCCCTCCTAGGTAGAGTCCTTGACAGGCCCTCCTCACCATAGTATGCACTCACTTACTACACAGCTCCCCGACCCCCAGAGAGAGAGAGAGAGTGGGTTAGGGCGGAAGTTTTTAGCATTATGGAAGCATCAACTCAAAGATACTACCTATGAAATACACATATCATGACCTTCCACCCTCACATACACTGTTCATAGTTATTTGTATCTCAAATAACAGCCATATTTGATTCTTACCTTTCATTTTTTGACAGAAAACAACTTCCTAAGGGCTTCATGTTAGATAAGGCCATAACTTGTCAATGTATGTTTAGTAATACAACCCATTACAATTGACTAATTTACCATTTTCAAAATGATCTTTTAAGAAATAATTACTTTTCTTATCTTTTGGGTTTATATACTCAGATTTCAAGGCTTAGGCCAAATTCAAATCTCTGTCATCTTATTTTGATTAAAAGGGTACATGGATAATTGATTTTATAAAGGTTTTTGTATTATTCCTAAGCTGACTGGCTTATCTATGCTTTATTTTATCTGCAGACTTTTCCTCTAAGATTGACTGAAACATTTGCTTTAAATACACAAAGTCAGATCACTTTGGAAGAATAAAAAAATTATCAGCTCTAATTATCCATTTTAATATCAAGCTCGGAAGAGCTCAAAGTGTTAAAAGGAAAAACCCTTTGGTACAAAGGAAAAACCTTTTCCTGAACCCTTTTGGTACAGTTCTGTAGAAAAATGAAAACCTTTATGTAGCGATTTATATCAAAAGCTGACTTACCAAGGTCTCAGTGTTTGGATTTAGCAGATCTTTAAATCAAAGACCAGATCCCCTTATCCTTAGAACAAGAAAGATGTATTTACTGTTGTAAATGAAATTATATTTAAGAGTTAGGCTTTTCTTAAAGGTGCCAATTCAGAAATAGAGTCTTCAGTTTTATGCTCAGGCAGTTCTAGATTTTACTCCTGATCCCACAGTTTTCATAGCTCTGTAGGTGCTTCATTTGTAAAATGAAGGCATAATGATTACCCCGCTCAAGGATGGATGTAGGTTTAAAAGAAAACGAGTTCCATGAGGCATCCAAAACAAGTGTCTTCAATAGATGGTAGTTGGTATTAATCACCAAAGTCTGTACAGATGCCAAGAATTAGCGTCGATTGGAATTTCTAAAGCTGCTTTGGATGATGAGATGATGAATAGAAAATACCCCTCTAACTTCCCAGTGGCTCAGAGAGTCCATTATTTATGAGACAGGTCTTACCCGTTCCCTCTTTTCAGTTCTTCTTCGGCCTCCTCACCTCCCACCACCTACTCTCTCGGTCATGTCCATAATCTCCTGTTTCCAGGAATTGTACCATCTGAAGAACCTTCACCCCGGACATGTGTCTCTGTGCCTTGTCTCTGCTCTTCCCACTATCCCATCTCCTATCCAGCCTGGCTCCCCGTTCATTCACCCCTCTGCTTTCCCATTGGCTCTGATTCCACTCGTGTCCCCAGTTCCTCCACTCTTCGTTTTAATTACTCACATGCTTTTACCTGCAGCACCCTTGTTCCTTTCTGCCTGTGTCACTAACACAACCCAGACCCCACTGGTGCGTGTAAGTGAGCAACTGAGCCTGGCTGGACAGACAGCCGTCCTTATCTCACTCTCTGGCTTGAGGTGAGTCCTCAGCACTGCGCAGCAGCCCTCCCACATTTCCTGTTGTCTTAGACATCTACCCGTTGCCTCCCCACGTCCCCACCCTCTGCCATTTATCTCACAGGGGACGCAGAAGGGAGCTTGCCAGCTCAGGCTCCCGCGTCCTCCCAGCCAAGTCAGTCTCTCATCTCTCCCTGCTCCTCTCCAAGCCCACCCTGCTCTCTGTACTCAGGCTTTAGGTTCTACTCTCTCCTGCACAAGGAATTTGTTCCTGCACTTCTGTCCATTCATTCCTGCTGCAGTAAGTCCCCCTCTGCTATCTATTATTGTTAGCATTTAAGTGTGTTGTCATCTCTTTCCTCTGAAGAGATAAGAAACAAACAAAACACCCAACCTTGAGCATAAATCCCTCTCGAGCTGTTTCCTGTTTGTTACCCTCGGGTAGGTCAACTCCTCATACAGAGGGCAGAGGGGCCGCACCATTCCGTCTCTTCAGCTTCGCGCTCTTAAACCGCCACTCATTCCTTGAACTGCACCTTTCCCCGTGTTGCTGAGTACAGTGGTCAGTTTTCATCCTTTTTCCTATTCAGCTTCTCATCTTTTGAAACCGCTGGTTTCTACCTCCCCCTTGAGATACTTTCTTTACTGGATTTCCAAAATACCCCATTCTGACTTTTCTCCTACTTTTGCTGGCTGTTTCTTCTCTATCTCCTTTATTAGCTCACTTTCCTCTTCCCAGCTGCTAAATGTTGAAATGTTTCAGTACCCAGTCCTTAGACCTCTTCTTTTCTTTGTCTCCCTGGGTGATTTCACAAGTCCTGTGGCTTTAAATGTCTTTTCTAAGTTCATGACTCCCAAAGCAATATCTCTAGTCTCTGCTTTTCTTATGAGATCTAAACTGACATATCTAACTGCCTACCCATCATTTGCAAAGCCACAGGACTTGTGAAAACTGTGTCCGAAGCTATGTTCTTACCTTTCTCCTGAAACTTCGCTGCTTTCTCTTTTCCCATCTATAAATAAAGTGTCACCGACATGCACCCACTTGCTCCCCTAAAGCCTGGGAATGAATCATCTGCATGTCTTTGTTTCCCTCTCATCCTGCATCCATCATCAAGTCACAGTGGCTCTTAAAATTTATCCAGGAGCTCCCCACTTGTTTGCAAACTCCATCAGGCCAACTCACTGTGGTTGAGGTCTTCGGTCATCTCTCACCCAGACTATTGCTAATGCCTTCTGACTGGTTTCCTTGTTTTCATCCCAGTCTCACTACAACCTCTTCTCTGCACAGCAGCAAGAGTGATCTGTTTTTATTTTTATTTTTTATTTTTTTTAAATTTTTTAATTTTTTAAATTTTTCAGTGGGTTTTGTCATACATTGATATGAATCAGCCATAGAGTTACACGTATTCCCCATCCCAATCCCCCCTCCCACCTCCCTCTCCACCCGATTCCTCTGGGTCTTCCCAGCCCACCAGGTCCGAGCACTTGACTCATGCATCCCACCTGGGCTGGTGATCTGTTTCACCGTAGATAATATACATGCTGTTCTTTCGAAACATCCCACCCTCACCTTCTCCCACAGAGTTCAAAAGTCTGTTCTGTACTTCTGTGTCTCTTTTTCTGTTTTGCATATAGGGTTATCGTTACCATCTTTCTAAATTCCATATATATGTGTTAGTATGCTGTAATGTTCTTTATCTTTCTGGCTTACTTCACTCTGTATAATGGGCTTCAGTTTCATCCATCTCATTAGAACTGATTCAAATGAATTCTTTTTAACAGCTGAGTAATATTCCATGGTGTATATGTACCACAGCTTCCTTATCCATTCATCTGCTGATGGGCATCTAGGTTGCTTCCATGTCCTGGCTATTATAAACAGTGCTGCGATGAACATTGGGGTGCACGTGTCTGATCTGTTTTAATTAGAAACAGAATTATAACAACTTCCTAATCAGAAGCCTCAAAGAGCATTCGATCTCTGTCTGTTCATTTGGGCTACTCTAACAGAGTACCATAGGCTGGGCAGCTTATAAACCACAGCACTTATTTCTCCTAGATCTGAAGTCTAGGAAGTCTGAAATCACAGCACTGACCAATTCAGTGTTTGGTGAAGTCCCACTCCCTGATTCATAGATGTCTGTCTTCCCCCATGTCCTCAAAGGGCAGAAGGAGTGAGCGAGCTGTGAGATCTCTTTTTATAAGGACACTCATCCCATTTGTGAAGACAGCTTCCTTCCCAGAGCTGCCACCTCCCAATACCATCACGTTGGGTGTTAGTATTTAATGTATATATTTTGCAAGTATGCAGACATTCAGTCTCAGGCGCCATCACTGGGAACAGTATCTAGAGTCCTTCCCTGCAGTAGCCCACATGATCCTCTGTGGCCCTATCCATACAGTGCTTTTAATAAATATTTGAGAATGAATAGATTACATTTTATGTTTTAAACAGTTCTCTCATGCAGAGAGTCTTTAGAAACTTGATGAAGGCTCGGCAGTATAGAGAGTGTCTGTGAAGAGGGGGAAGAGTGTTATACGTGCAGGGGAAGAGCTGGCCAAACGTGTTATCACGGGGCCCAGGCGTGGGGTCTGTGGCTGGGGAGGAGGGTGTCAGGGAGATGAGGACAGTATTCTGGCCTGTGCTTGGGCAACCGAGAGAGCAGGTCCAGTGAGCCAGGTGAGAATCATAGGGGAGGCACCTAACCTGGAAAGGAACTTTAGGAAACAGACGGATGGTTACGGGAATGGAGTTGATCTCTAGCTTGACCAAGAAGAAAGGTGGTAAAGGTGGTTTTGAGTGCTGGTGATTTTGTAGGCTTTTACTCTCAGATGATCGGCTGAGAGAGAAATTTGAGCAGAGGCATGGCATTATCTGACTTTGAAAGGATCACCTTACGCTCAGAGACAAGAATGGACTGTAGGAAGATAAGGGCAGAAGCAAGGAAATCGGTTAAGAAGCTATTGAAGGGGCTTCCCTGGCAGTCCAGTGATTATGACTCCATGCGCCCAGTTCAGAGGTACAGGTTCAGTCCCTGGTCAGGGAACTAACATCGCACATGGCTACACGGCAGAGCTAAGTAATAGTAATAAAGCAACACATGATTTTTAAAAGGAAGGTATTGAAACAATAGTTATTTTGCACTAGAAGTGATTTTCCACTACCAAATAAGATCCATCAAGAGAGAGGTTTCTGTCTGTCTGGATTACTTCCTTAAGGTCACCATTTGTTACAGAAGTTGACATATACTGTGTTCTCCACTTTTTTTTCACTTGCAGTTTTACGAGATATATTTGCGTTATAACACTGTATAACTTTAAGGTGTACGGTATAATGATTCTACTTACATACCTTATTCAATAGTTAGCACAATAAGTTTAGTGGACACTCACCATCTTACAGATACAAACTAAAAGAACTTTTCCTTGTGATGAGAACCCTTAACATTTATTTTAATGATACTAATTGTTGTACCTTACATCCCTATTGCTTATTTATCTTTTAACAGGAAGTTTGTACCTCTGACTGCTTTCATCCAATTCTCCCTCCCTCAGCCCCACCTTTGGTAACCACAAATCCAATATCTTTTTCTATGAGTTTGTTTTTGAATTGCAGTTGACCTAGGACCCAATGTTAGTTCTCAGCACTTGATATAGTGATTTTGTATTTCTGTACATTGCAAAAGGATCACCATGATAGGCTAGTTACCATCTGTCACCATACAGTGATAGTCTGTTTTTATTGATTAGGTTCCCCCATGCTGTACATCTCATCCCCATGACTCATCTGTTTTATAACTGAAGGTTTGTACCTCTTAATTTCTTTCACTTGTTTCATGTGTCAACTGGCCTCTCTTCCCTGGTAACCATTTGTTTGTCTCCTGTGTCCGTGACTGTGTTTTGATTGTTCATTTGTTTTGCTTTTTAGATTTCATATATAAGTTAGATCATAGGTTATTTGGCTTGCTTTATCTGGCTTATTTCCCTTAGCCTAATACCTCTAGGTCCGTCTATGTTGTCATGAAAGGCAATATTTCATTATTTATGACTGAGTAATATTCCACCATATACATATATACCGAATCTTCTTTGCCCATTTATCTGCTGTTGCACTTAGGTTACTTTCATATCTTGACTATTGTAAATAATACTGCTATGAACATTGGGGTGCATAGATGAGTTTGAATTAATGTTTTCATTTTCTCTGGATAAATACCTAGAAGAGGAATTTTTGGACCATATGATAGTTCTACTTTTAATTATTTGAGGAACCTCCTCACTGTTTTCCATAGTGGCTGCATGAATTTCCACCCCTACCAAGAGTACACAAGGATTCCCATTTCTTCACATCTTTGCCAATACTTGTCATTTGCTGGTTTGTTTTGTTTTGTTTTATATAATAGCCATTCTGACAGATGTGAAGTGATAGCTCATTGTGATTTTGATATGCATTTTTGTGATGATTAGTGGTCTTGAACATCTTTTGATGTGCCTGTTAGCCATCTGTATGTCTTCTTTGAAAAAAAATGTGTATTCAAGTTCTCTGCTCCTTTTTTTAATCAGGTTGTTGGTTTTTTTGGTATTGAGTTTTGTGAGTCCTTTGCCATTTTTAGATATTAACCCTTTACCAAAATATGTATCAGTTGCAAATATCTTCTCCCACTCAGTAGGTAACTTTTTTGTTTTATTAATAGTTTTCTTCACTGTGCAAAAACTTTTTAGTTTAATATAGTCCAATTTGTTTATTTTTGCTTCTGTTTCCCTTGCCTAAAGACATCTAAAAATGTATTGCTTAGACTTATGTCAAGTAGTGTGCTGCCTTTGTTTTTTTCTAGAAGTTTTATGGTTTCAGGTCTTACCTTTAAGTCCTTAATTCCTTTTGAGTTTACTTTTGCATATGGTGTGAGTAGTCCAATTTGTTTCTTTTGCATACAGCTGTTCAGTTTTCCTAGTACTGTTTATTGAGGCTGTCCTTTTGTCCGGTGTATATTACCTCCTTGGTCATAGAATAATTGTCCATAAGTATAGGTTCATTTCTGGGCTCTCTGTTCTGTTGATCTACATGTCTGTATTTGTGCTATTACTATACTGTTTTGAGTACTATAGCTTGGTGGTGTAGTTTGAAATCAGGTAATTTGATCCCTTCAGGTTTGCTTTTTTTTTGGTCAATTTTTTTTTTTCCTGCTATTTGATGTCTTCTGTGTTTCCATACAAATTTTGGAAAGAAAGGTCATTAGTTTTGATAAGGATTGCATTGAACCTGTAGATTGCCTTGGGTTGGGAGTTCATTTTAACAATATTAATTCCTCTGGTCTATGAACACAGTGTATCTTTCCATCTGTCTTCAATCTCTTTCATCATTGTATTATAGTTTTCCAAATATAGATCTTTTACCTCCTTGGTTAGAGTCGTTCTTAGATATTTTATTCTTATTGATTCAATTGTAAATCAGATTGTTTTCTTCATTTCTCTTTCTGAGAGTTCATTGTTGGTGTATAGAAACAATAGATTTCTGAATATTAATTTTTTTTCTGCAACTTTGCTATATTTATTCTAATTGCCTTTTGGTGGCATTTTTAGGATTTTCTATATATAACATCATGTCATCTGTAAACAGTGGCAGTTTTACTTCTTCCTTTCCAAAAGGAAAAAGCCTTTTATTTCATTTTCTTGTCTGATTGCTGTGGCTAGTCTGTTGAATAAAAGTGGTGGGAGTTGGTATCCTTGTCTTGTTCCTTAGCTTAGAGAAAATGCTTTCAGTTTTTACTGTTTCATACGATGTAATTAGCTCTAGCTTTGTCATACATGGCCTCTGTTATGTTGAAGTATATTCCCTCTATACCCATCTTATTGAGAATTTGTGTTATAAATAGATTTCAATTTTGTCAAAACCCTTTCCTGCATCTATTGAGATGATCATGATTTTTATTCTTGTTTGTTAATATAATATATCACATTGACTGATTTGTGAATATGGAACTATCCTTGCATCCTTTGGAGAAATCCCTTTTGATCATAGTATATAATCCTTTTCATGTACTCTTGCATTTAGTTTGCTAATATTTTGTTGAGGACTTTTGTACCAATGTTCATCAATGATATTGTCCTTTAGTTGTCTTATTTTGTGGTATAGTTCTATGATTTCAGTATCAGAGTAATACTAACCTTGTAGAATGAGTTCTGAAGTGTTTTTGCTCTTCAACTTTTTGAAATAGTTTGAGACAGATAAGCATTAACTCATCCTGAAATATTTGGTACACTTCACCTGTGATGCCATCTGGTCCTGGACTTTGTTTATTGGGAGGTTTTTAAATTACTATTACTGATTCACTTTCATTTCTAGTAATTGCTCTGTTATATTTTCTATTTCTTCCTGATTCAGTCAGGATATTGTATATTTCTGGGAATACATTCATTTTTTTCTAGGTTGTCCGTTTGATTGGCATATGATGTCATATTATAGGGTCTTCCCTGGTGACTCAGATGGTAAAGAATCTGCCTACAATGCAGGAGACCTGCGTTCATTCCCTGGGTTGGGAAGATCCCATGGAGAAGAGAATGGCAACCCACTCCAGTATTCTTGCTGGGGGATTTCCGTGGACAGAGGAGCCTGGTGGACTGCAGTCCATGAGGTCACAAAGAGTAGGACACGACTGAGAGACTTAACATAAACACAGTGTCATATTAGGGTTTCCAGATGGTGCTAGTGGTAAAGAACCTGCCTGCCAATGCAGGAGATGTAAAAGGCACAGGTTCAATCCCTTGGTAGGGAAGATCCCCTAGAGGAGGACATGGCAACCCACTCCAGTACTCTTGCCTGGAAAATCCCATGAACAGAGGAGCCTGGTAGGCTGCAGTCTATAAGATCACAAAGAATCAGACACAACTGAAGCGGCTTAGCGTGCAGCATGTGCAATGTCATATTTATTTCTTATGCTTTCTATTTCTATGATATCAATTCTCAGTTCTCTTTTTATATTTCTGATTTGATTTATTTGACTTTTTTTCCTTGATGAATTTGACCTAAGGTATATCAGTTTTGTTTATCTTTTCATAGAATGAGCTCTTAATTGATGTTTTCAAGGTTTTTTAAGTCTCTTTACAACTTTTCTAATACTAAATTTGGGGTGTTGTTGTTTTTCTAGTTCCTATAGATGTATGGTTAGGTTGTTTATTTGAGATTTTTCTTCTTTCATGAAGTAAGGTTGTGTTGCTATAAACTTCCCTCTTAGAACTGCTTTTGTTGTGTTCCTTAGATTTTTGTATCCTCATGTTCCTATTTTTTTTTTAATTTCCACTTTAATTTCTTCAGTGATCCACTGGTTATTTAGTAGCACACTATTTAATTTCCACATGTTTGTAGGTTTTTTCCCTTTTAGTAGATTTCTAGTCTCATAGCATTGTAGTCAGATAGAATGCTTGATTTGATTTCAGTTTTCTTAAATTTATTGAGACCCGTTTTATGGCCTAGAATTTGACCTCTCCTGAGAAGAATGTTATATAGATATAGATATAGATATGTATAAAGTCTATCTAGTCTAACGTGTCATGGAAGGCCAGTGTTTCCTTGTTGATTTTTCTGTCTGGATGGTCCATCCATTCATGTAAGTGGGATGTTAAAGTCCCCTGCTATTACTGTATGACTATCAGTTTCTTTATATTTGTTAATATATGCTTTATGTATTTAGGTGCTCCTAAGGGCCCTCAAATATTTTTTCATTAAGTAAAAGACTAATTTTAAAAATTAAAATTGGTTTTTCAAAGTAGAAGATGATGATAATGGTATCAGTAAAGTTGGTGACAGAAGGTCAGTTTATGAATATGTTTTGCAGGTAAAAACTCAAAAAAATTTGCTGATGGACTAAATGTGAGTTATGAGAGGGAAAGAAATAAAGGAAAATTCCCAATGTTTTGGTCGTTGAGTAAGTAGAAGTGTGGAGTTGCTCTTTGCCAAATTGGGGAAGGTAGTTGAGAGGATTAGGAGTTTGATGTTGAAGTTTCAGTTTGAGATGACTTTTTATAGTATTTAGATAGAGAGCTTTTGTTCTCAGGTAAGTTGGAGCAAACACACTCTACTCTCTCTCTCCCACTGAATGCAGCTATAAAACCTTTCCAGAATGAATAATATAGCCACTTGAGAACTCTGGGAGGTCAGTCATATAGGCCTGTTGGAGAACACCAGAATTTGCAGCACCTCTGAAGTGGTGGTGACTCTGCCCTTTCTTACCCTCCAGTGTTCCTGTCTAGGTAGAAAACAGCTCTGTTGTCTTCGAATAGTTACTTCAGGTTTTCTTTTTATCAGTGTTTTGAACATCAGGACAAATTTTCACCTCTTCTATAACAGTACCTATCTATATTTCTATGAGATTACTTAATGTTCCTCAGATTTCCTCCTTTCACATTACATTTCTAGTGCTCTAGGAGAGAATACAGTAACATAGAATTTATCTATTTCACCATTTGTTCCCCACTTTTGTAATATTAACATGGGTGGGTTTTTTTTTTTTTTTTTAATTCGTTCCTTATTGACCTTTAGGGTTATGTCTTTTTAGCATTCAGTGTCTGCATGATAAGGTTTTTTGAAGTATAGTTTGACAAAAACATACCTTTGCACCATACTCAGTACTTAGCCCCTCATAGCTCAGCTGGTAGAGGATCCGCCTGCAATGCAAGAGACCCCGGTTCCATACCTGGGTGAGGAAGATGCCCTGGAGAAGGGATGGGCTGCTCACGCCAGTATTCTTGGGCTCCCCTGGTGGCTCAGACAATAAAGAATCTGCCTGCAATGTGGGAGACCTGGGTTAGGAAGATCCCCTGGAGGAGGGCATGGCAACCCACTCCAGTATTCTGGCCTGGAGAATCCCATGGACAGAGGGATTGCAAAGAGTTGGACATGGCTGAGTGACTAAGCACACGCCCAGTACTTAGAAGTAATTTCTCAATTCAAAATTTCCTTTTTGCCCATTTGTTATCATTCTCTCCCTGAGGTCTAGTCCCTGCAACCACTGATGATAGCCTGTCTCTATAGTTTTGTCTTTTCTAGAATATCATACAAGTAGAATCACATAGTATGTAGCTTTTTAAGTCCTTTTCACTTAAGTCTTTTTCATGTTTTCATTTTTAAGTTTCTTTCACATATCATAAGACATTTAAGATTTTTCCATGCGGTTGCTTGTATTAATAGCTCGTTGCTCTTTATTACTGAGTAGTATTCCACTGTTTGGATGTACCACGATTGTTTTATCCTAGTACTAGTTGAAGAACATTTGAGTTTTTCCAGTTTGGGTTAGTTATGAAAGAAAAAAAAAATAGTATAAACCGTTGTGTACAGTTGTTTATGTGAATTTAGTTCGCTCCTCAAATTTCAAGGAGATAAACACAGGTTTTGCTCGGTAAATATATGTTTAAACTGCCAGGTGGCTTTCTGGCTGCTTTTCAAAGTGAGCACTCCAACCAGTAGTGTGTGAGGATCTCACTTGTATCCTTTTCACCGCTGGGTTTTGTCTTTTTTTTCAAGTCATTCTTGTGATTATATAGTGGTAGCTTGTTGTGGTTGTGATTTATATTTCCATAATTATTAATCATTTTGAGTATGTTTTCATATGCTTGTTACTGATATCTCTTTTGTGAAGTGTCTGTTGACGTCTGGTAATTTTAAAAAATTGAGGTATTTGTTTATTACAGTTGAGTTATGAGAATTACTTGTACATTCATGAAATATTTTTTCAATATATATTTTGTAAATATTTTCTCCCAGTGTGTGGCTCATGTTTTCATTTTCTTAGCATTGTCTTTCAAAGAGACATTTTTAATTTTGACAAAGGTCAATTTACCATTTTTCCTTTTATAACTAGACTTTTCTGTATCCTAAGAAATCTTTGCAATACAGTAATATCACAAAATTTTCTCCCACTTATTTTCCAGCCATTTTACACTTCTTGCCTTTGTGTCTGTTATTCAGCTTAATTTTTGTGTAAAGTGTGAAGTATAGTTCTAAGCTTAATTATTTAATAGTAGATGTGCAGTTGTTCCAACATCATTTGTGAAAAGAGCAGTTTTTCACAATTAATTTTCCTTAACATCTTTGGCTAAATCAGTTGACCGTTTATATATAGGTCTGTTTCCAAGCTCTCCATTCTGCTCTGTTGATCTGGGTAACGATGACAATTACGTGGGATGAGTTCTCCAACTCTGCTTTTTTGTTTTAAAATTATTTTTGTTATTCCTAATTTTTTGCTTTTCCATTCATCTTTTTGAACCAGTTTGTAATTTCACTGGAAATCTTTCTGGGATTTTGATTCTGGTTATACTAAATCTATGAAATCAACTTTAGGAAAATGAACAGTTTGTAGTGCTGACTCTTGTAGCCAATAAATAGAGTGTATTTTTCTGTTTATTTAGGTCTTTATTGATTTCTCTCATTTTCTGGTAGTTTTCAGCTTATAAGTATTATACTTAACTGTAGACATCCCTAAATATTTCATGATTTGGGGGCACAGTTAGAAGATGCTGATTCTTTTAATTTCAATTTCTAGTTGCTCTTTCCTAGTACATAAAAATATAATTGATTTTGGTATATTGACCTTGCATCCTGTATCCTTTCCGAAGCTACTTACTATAGTTTAACTTTTCTATAGATTGTCTGAGATTCTGTAGAAAATTAAATCATCTACAGTTGCAGATCATTTAGTTCTTCCTTTCTGATCTCTGTTCCACTTATATGCAACTTCCTAATTTGTTAAAGAAGTTCATGCTTATTATATTCATGGTGGACATTTGTCAGCGTTTTTCTCCTGGGTGTCTTTTTTTGGCTTGGAATCTCAATATGAGTTTCTACTTCTTTCATATTTTTAGGAAGAGTCTGTAAAATTGGTATTATTCCTTTCTGATACATTTAGTTGTATGTCACATTTTACTCTTCTCACATGCTTTGTGAGTTTTTTAATCCTGCATATTTTGAATGTTATGTTGTTGAATCTCTATATTTTGTGGTCTGTCTTTAGAGAATGTTGAGTTTACTTTTGGATCATCTTGATCTTTTTGATACTTGCTTTTACACTTTAAAAAAAAAATGTCATTCTAATGTATCCTCTTCCCAAAAGCCAGTTAAGCCCTGCAACTCTGGCCTGGCACTTTGGGTATTTCTACTAGATTCTCTGTGTGCATACCAATCTCTATCAAGCCTGTCTAATCAGAGCATAGATGTTTCCCATCCTTGTAAAACCTTGTAATTTTTACATGCCCCAGGAGGAGTTCTTCCTTAGGTAGTTTTTCTTTGCTGAGCCTGCTAGAATTTCACGCTAAATATACACACCTTAGCACTCAGTGAGAAAGTCAGGGAGACCCCTCTACACCCCTGTGCAGACTTCTGAGTTCTTTCTCTGCAGAGCTTCCTCCTGTAAAGTTATCATGTCCCGCAGACTTCCCCAAGCCCTTCTATCTTCTCAACCCAGCAGGACCAGTGCACTTGGCTTTGGGTTTCTTTGTCGTGCTATGTGCTCCAAAAAGGACTTCCAGACAGTACGCCAGTTACAGGGTTCCCTGTGTTTTTCCCCCTTTATGTCAGGTACCATGGTGCTATGCTGTCTATTTTCTAAAACGTCTCTGTATTTCATATATTTTGCCTCGTTTTGTGTCATTCCAGCTGCTCCATCAATTTCTAAAAGGGAAATATTTTTAAAAATAAAATAAAACCCAACCTACTGTAAGAAAATCACCTCTGAAGTAAAAGAAACTGAAAATAAAACAATTTGCCAAGCATACTAAGAAAAGCAAATGAAAATGAGGTCTAATAATATTCATATCAGACAAAATGACTTTTAAGTAAACAGCATTGAATGAGATCATTTTATAGTGAAAAAGCTCTTCATGAGGAAGAGCTTTCTTTAATGCTTACATACCTCCCCATCCTTCCTCTCCAAAACCCTCAGAATTTATCATCTAACAGCTGCAGGAAGTATAAGGAAAAATACATAGGAACATAGTAGTAATAAATGACTTGTGTCTCTCCTCATTCAAGGTCAGTCAGGTCAGCTCACTGGAAAGCAGGGATGTAGAGAACCTAACCATTCACATTTAATTAGTCAGATCTAAGTGATCAGTATCAAACTCACTGTACTCGAAGCAGAATGAAATTAACATGTCCACAGGATACTTATTTTTAAAGTAGCCGCAAAGAAAAGCTTCAATAAATTTCACACAGTAGAACCAGAACAAGTTCTTGGCAACAAAACTTGAAATTAATAATAAAAATAGAAAACAGCCTCTAGACAAACCTCACACTGAACATTTTAAATTCTTTACTCTTATATTAAAAGGAAGTCAAAACTGAAATTGTATAATTTCTAGAAAATAATGATTAAGTATATTGATCAGAGCTTATTGATTTTGACTAAAACAATACTCTTAGAAGTTCTTAGCCTGATACTTCTGAAATACTAAACAAAGAAGAAATAAAAGTAAATCAGATATTCATCTGTAGTAGTGAGGAAAATAACAGCAAAATAAATCTAAAGAAAGCAAAAATGAAGGAATTAAAACTAAAATTTATGAGTTGATAAGGACACATAAATAATACAACTAATATATAGGGAAGGCTTCTTTGCTGGGAAATAAGTAACAAATATTTTTTCATGGTTTATGTGGTTTAAAATAACAGAAAATATAACATATGCATGTACAGATTAAAAATAAATTATGAAAGTTGAAAATTTCCATTTATAAAATGGCTAAGTCATGGGAATGCAATGTATAGTATGTGATTATAGTTTATGATACTGTATTGCATATTGAAAAGTGAAATAGCAGGGTGAATATTGAAAGTTTTAGTAACAAGAAAAGAAAACTTCAACTCTGTATGGTGACAGATGTTAACTCAACTTATTGTGGTGATCATTTTGCAATATATACATGTATCGTATACTTGAAACTAATAGTATGTAAGTTATACCTCAACTGAAAATGCAAACACAAATAAAACTTTTAATTACAATTTATTTTTTTAAATATATACATTCAAGTATAGTCAGGAATGTTCTGGAATAAACTTGTCATTAGCCCCACCTCCTGTTAAAATGTGCTGTAAAGATACCTTACTTACAAAGTTGGAAATTGGTGAAATAAAGTGTCAGTACATATAGGACCCTCAGTACCTCTGGGAATTTTATATGTGATAAAAGTAGAATTTCAAATCAATGGGGAAACAATGGATTATTCAGTAATACAATTTTTAGAACTAGCTAGCTTTTTTGGTAAACCATGAACTGTCCCTCTCTTTTTGCACCAAAATAGATGCCAGGTGGAAGAGTGATATAAACAAAACTGGAATAAAATTATTATTTTATATTCTTAGGTGGAATATTCAAAAACTCATAAAGAGAAAAGTTGGAATTTGACATTACAATAAAATTTCTGCCTGAGAAAAGAGTCTTCCCTGTAGCCTGAGAGAAATGGAAAAAGAGATCACTAAAATGTTCTTGGTCTCTGGTAGCTTTTGGGCCAGAACTGTATTCTGTCATATAATTTTTAAAATAGGGGCTTCAAACTTGAACTTGCATCAGAGTCACCCAGAGGGCATGTTCAAATTCTGCCAGGCTTTCTGGTTTAGTAGATATGGATAGGGAAGGTCCAAATTTTGCAGTTTGAAGAAATTCCCAGGTAATGCTGATGCTACTAGTCCAAGGACCATACTTTGAAAACCACTGTTTTACTATTCCCAGATCCCCTTCCTTTTTCCTGAAGTCATTCACTACTATTTGCAATCAGAGTCCAGAATAAAATGAAAGTGTTGAGGTAACATGAAGTCTGTCAGTTCAGTTGCTCATTCGTGTCTGACTCTTTGTGACCCCATGGACTGCAGCACACCAGGCCTCCCTGTCCATCACCAACTTCCGGAGCTTGCTCAAACTCATGTCCATCAAGTCGGTGATGCCATCCAACCATCTCATCCTCTGTTTTCCCCTTCTGCTCCTGCCCTCAATCTTTCCCAGCATCAGGGTTTTTCCCAATGAGTCAGCTCTTCGCATCAGGTGGCCAAAGTATTGGAGTTCCAGCTTCAGCATCAGTCCTTCCAATGAACACCCAGGACTGATCTCCTTTAGGATAAACTGATTGGATCTCCTTGCAGTCCAAGGGACTCTCAACAGTATTCTCCAACACCACAGTTCAAAAGCACCAATTCTTCAGCGCTCAGCTTTCTTCACAGTCCAACTCTCACATCTATATGTGACCACTGGAAAAACCATAGCCTTGACCAGACGGACCTTTGTTGGCAAAGTGAAGTAGAGCTACTCTAAAGGAGGAGGCTATCAAACTGTTGCACTCAATATGATAGCAAATCTGGAAGACCCAGCAGTGGTCACAGGACTGGAAAAGGTCAATCCTCATCCCAGTTCCCAAGAAGGGTAGTACTAAAGAATGTTCATCAGTTGCATTCATCTCCCATGCTAACAAAGTCATGCTTAAAATCTTGCATGCTGAGCTTTAGCATTACGCTAACCAAGAGCTTCCAGATGTCCAAGCTGGGTTTAGAAAAAGCAGAAGAACCAGAGATCAAATTGCCAACATTCGCTTACTCATAGAGAAACCAAGGGAATTTCGTAAAAAACATCTACCTCTGTTTTATTAGCTATGCTAAAGCCTTTGACCATGTGGATTATAGCAAACTGTGGAAAGCTCTTAAAGAGTTGGGAAAACCAGACCATCTTACCTGTCTCCTGAGACACCTGTGTGCAGATCAAGAAACAACAGTTAGAACCCTGTGTGGAACAACTGATTAGTTTAGGATTTAGAAAGGAGTAGGACGGGGCTGTCTGCTGTCACCCTGTTTATTTGACCTATACACTGAGTACATCATGAGAAATGTCGGGGTGGATGAGTTCAAAGCTGGAATCAAGATAGGTGGGAGAAACATCAACAACCTCAGATATGTAGATGATACCACTCTAATGGCAGAAAGCCAAGAGGAGCTAAAGAGCCTCTTGATAAGGGTGAAGAAGACCGTGAAAGAGCTGGCTTAAATTTCAACATTCAGAAAACTAAGATCGTGGCATCCAGCCCCATTACTTCATGGCAGATAGAAGGGGGATAGGTAGAAATAGTGACAGGTTTCCTCTTCTTGGGCTCTAAAAATCACTATGAATGGTGACTGCACCCATGACATCAGAAGATGATTGCTTCTCGGCAGGAAAGCAATGACAAACCTAGACAGTGTGTTGAAAAGCAGAGACATTGCCTTGTTGACAAAGGTCCATATAGTTAAGGCTATGGTCTTCCTAGTGATCACATACGGTTGTGAGAGCTGGACTATAAGGAAGGCGGAGCGCCAAAGAATTGATGCCTTCTAACTGTGGTGTTGGAGAAGACTCCTGAGAGTCCTTTGGACAGCAAGGAGATCAAACCAGTCAATCTTGAGGGAAATCAACCCTGAATACTCATTGGAAGGAAGCTGAAGCTCCAGTATTTTGGTCACCTGATGCGGATAGCTGACTAATTGGAAAAGTCCCTGGTGCTGGGAAAGATTGAGGGCAGAAGAAAAAGAGAGTGTCAGAGGATGAGATGGCTGGATGGCATCACGGATGCAATGGAGATGAACTTGGGCAAACTTTGGGAGATGGTGATGGACAGGGAGGCCTGGTGTGCTACAGTCCGTGGGGTCGCAAAGAGTCAGACATGACTGGACAACTGAATAGCAGCAACCACATAAAGTATGCAGTTTGCTTCTTTCCAAGGTATACTTATAAGCACAAAGACCTGTACGTGGTAATCAATGCAGTGTCAGGAGTAATAACAACGGGAGGAGTCTAACTGCACCCACGTTAAAGAATGGGTTGGATCATGATACATGTTCTCTGTGGAATACTGTGCAGTCACAGAACAGGAGGAGGTATTTCTGTAAATGCTGGTTTAGAATACTTTCCATTTTAGTGATCATGTTGTTGGATTTTAAAATGCATGGTATAGTATCTCACCATGTCTGTTTTTAAAAGGTGTTTAGGTGCCTGAAAATGCCTCTGTTATGGGAACACACAGAAGAGGCGGCTTTTGGAAAGGCTGCTTCAGAGGAAAGTCACTTCTCACTGTGTGTCTCATACACACTAAAATTACCTTTCACCTTGCAAAAAAGCCATTCAAAATAAGCAAAATAATAACCCGCATAGCTTTTGCTCTACAGGACAGACAGCTTTACAGGACATAGAGGAATTCTGGGACTGAAAACCCAGTTGAGATAGGAGGCTGTAGTCAGAGTGGCATTTCCGCCTTGGAGACTGGAGATTCGTAGCTTCACAGACCAGCTCTCAGCCACAGTAGCTGCTAGCTGATGTGGAAAAGAAATGAGTGCTGTTGATGAAAATAAATTTAAAGTATTTTATGGGATGTTTTTGTGCTTCATATTTGAGTTGCTTTACGAGCAGATTAATTTATGAACATATTATGTACCATGATGCCCTCAGTAAGCTAGACTTCACTGAGTTTCTGTTCTCTCTGTGAGCCGATATACAATCCTAGACCTCATAAGTCTTTCTAAAATCGGCTGACCAAAAGTGGCAATTAATTTTTCTTTGTAAGTTCTTAGTTCTTTATAGTTTCCTTAATGAGTTTCCTTGAAAGGAAGCACTCTAAATCTTGTAGGGTCCTGTAGCTGTAATTACCACTGTATTGTAACCGGAGTACTCATGAAATAGCTGATCATGATTTATCAAAATAAGTCCTTCAGAAAGCTCTGTTTCTTCCACTCTGAAAAACTCGGTGACCACACAGATGATCACAAGAGTAGTTACTGTGCATTCTGAATCTTGTGACTCGGACACAAATGTACAGAGGTATTTTTAAAATATAAATCTGGGTTAGATATCTTTTTGGACTTATAGAGGAGAATTCAAGAGGAATATGAAAAGGCAGAGGGAACTTTGAGCTTGGAACGGAATACATCTGCAGTCTGTTTCTGATTGAGGTGTGCGTGGGCCTCTGCGGAGGCGTCTGTAACAAGTGGCTGCCTGCCCGCCCATTCAGATCCATCACTCTGTACTGCAGGGTGAGCGGAGTAACCCCCTGTCTCTGAAACACGCAGTTTCTCCACAGGTGATTTATTGCCACATGTATTCCAGAGGCCGCTTGAAGAAATACTGCTCTTGGAGAGTTCAGGGCTCATTTTTAGATCATGTATTCGATAGTACTTCTAGAAATCAAAAAGTCATATAAGGCATAATATTTGCCATAATTGTTACAAATTATAACGTCTTCTATGCATAAGAAAACAGGGTATTTTTTTTGCTTAGTGTATATTTGTTCCTATTTTTAAAGACGTAAGCACATACACAGTTGACTTTGAAGTTGTTTGGACCCTGAACTTCAGCTGTCAAGAGAGAGCAGGGGTCCAGTGGAGCAGCCCACTCCACCCTCTTCTGTTCCCATTTTGCTTCGACTGGTAGAGGAGAGTCACCGGGACAGTTGGGTTGGATGGTGGCGGTATGACTGGCCTGCTTCCTCACTGAATCCTTCAGTCGGCCCTGCCCCCTTGAACGCACCTGGGCCCCATTCAGACACATGTGACTCCTCATTCGCCTGCATTAATGGGTGGGAACCAGGGCATATGTAATCCCAAATGGTGGATAATCCAAAAGCAATTAATACTTGGCTTTGAAATGTATTCAGTGGTGTTTTAAATTGTCTTTACCTTCCTAATTATATTGTGCTAATGTTGCCATTAGTTTGGATTCCCTGAACACGCCCTGGGTGATGGGGACACTTAGTGGGGAGGGGCACAGAAAAGCGGAGCGGCAGTGGGAAACCCAGGCTGATAGGACTTTGACTGAACTCAGAGTTTCCTTTGGATGTTAATGATTGAAAGTTGTCAGCATGTCAGAGTCTAGGGCCTAGCATAGTACCTGCTACACAGTTGAAATTCTTCAGGAAGCACGTGTTCAGTGAAGATTCTCAGTGTTTTTCATAGTCACCTTACTTGTGGTCTGATCAGGGCTAGGGTGTGCCCGCAGAGGAAGTCAGTGAAGGATGTCCATGGCGTCCTCCCCAGCCATTCTGCCCCCAGCTTAGCAGAGATGCATGCTGCCAAGCCATGGACATTTTTCCAGTATGGGGCTGACTTTATAGGCTGTTTCACCAGCCGAGCCACAAAGATTAGCCCCTCAGTAGCAGGCACTTAATTCAGGGACCCTTTTCAGGATAGAAGCTCTGCTAGTCCTTTAAAATGCAAGGAGATAATTTGAAATAGGCACAAAGAAGCTGTGTATTCCTTTCAGTATAATGTAACTTTCCATAGCAATACAAGCCTCTAAAGTAAAATAATGATGATATAGAGCATGACTTCTTAATTTAAGGTCCATGGATCAGCTGAACTCCTGAAATGGCTTGCCCATGAGTATGTGTATGGATGTGTGTCTGTTTTAGAGGAGAGGGTTCATAAACTTGATTAAATCCTCAGAGGCCTCCACAGCTCCTCTCTGATCACATAGGGAATTGAATTTGTTTCACTATTTCATGCTTTTCATAAACTTCTGTAAGGAGGCAAACAGCACACCCGTTGCCCCTGCCTCTCTACCTTGTCTGGCTTTGGAGACAGGATTGTTGTGAAGCTGGGACTGTAGTTCATTCTAAACTGGACACAGGCGGGGGCCCAGCAGCCTGGTGTTTGTATAAAAGACTGAATGTGTGAGTGGAGAATCGCCGGGCCGTCTAGAACAAGGAATTGCTGGCCTGTGTGAGACGCCAAGCCACCACCTTTACAGCAAAATCAGCCCCCAACAGTCAGGATTTGGTCACGGACTGCCAGCTCCCAGATTTTTGCCTGCTTCCAACTCAGGACCAACTAGAGAAAGCTAGCCTGCGCCCCAGATCCGTCACAAATGGCTCCGCCTTCTCGTCAGCCAGCGCCACCCTTACGGCTTCCAGTTGAGCAGACTTGAAGCCTTCTGTTTGTTTCACCATGAAGCTTTCGCAGTCCTTTGCCGAAAGCAAGTGGTAGTAGCTGATTCCCTTGCTCTAGCAAGCTTTGAATAACTAGCCTCTGCTTGTCCTCTTTCGGGTGGTGGTCCTTTGCTTCAGCTGTGCGTGGAGATTTGAGAGGTTCCAGGGAAACTCCCTTATCCTGAAGGCTCTTCCACCGGGACATCGTGGATGGTAATAGTACCATTGGGGAGCACACCTTTTAGAGTTTAGCTCTTTATTTTTCCAGGTAGAACATTCTAAAGTCATGTTTTATTTTAGACAGATCCATCTGAGCACAGAACCTTAGGGTAAGAATGGGTTATAGGTAACACAGAAAGCACCAAATGGATGACCATTCAGCCAGGTTCCCAGCATTGCAGCGCTTCCACATGGGGAGTAGGAGAATGCCCTTTCGAGTCCTGGTGGCATTGGGGTTCTCTGCCCGCTGTACGCACTGGATACCCCCCTACACACACCGTGGGCTGTATCCCTGTGCTTAGCTAGTCACCCGGGTCCTGCCACATCCTGACTCTCACCTCCTTAGAGCAGATCGCAAGAGCCTTCAGATCAGGACTGAACACAGAGGACCCCACACTTAAGAGTGTTCACTCCACCTTCAACTGAGATTGTATGTAACCATCACAGTAAATTTATATTTTAAAAACTTTGACCTGTAAATGTTAACTTTTAAAATGTCACAATGTTTATGTTGCTTTGGCCTTTCTTCACCTTGTGATATACTGGGAGAGAGTTTAAAGAAATCAGAATGGCCCAGTTTCTCCCAGCCTTTGGGAGGCCTCCTCCCTCTCCCTAGTGTCTGTGTCCCCCCTTTCTATTGGATCATGTTTATATAGTAATGTTTTTCTGGGGGGGAGAGGTACAGACATTAATAGAGATGGACTGTTAAGAGAAGTTTGGCTTGTGTGTGCTTCCTGTCCCAGCCGTTAGATGTTTGGTGGGCATGGGTCCAGTGACCACACCTGTTGGGTAAACTGACTAGAAGACCCCCACCCAGCACTAAGAGGGAATGGGAACAGAAACCAGAACCTCATCTGGTGGTTCTCATACTGTGATACTGTGATGCGATCAGCCGCATCAACAGCTCCAGGGAACTAGCTGGTTCAGGATGCAAATGATCAGGCCCCATCTAAATCTCAGAATCAGACTCTGAGACTTTCAGCATGGGTTCTAGCAGTGTGTTATACTCAACCCGCCAGGCATGTGTGATGCACACTGAAGCTTGAGACCATTACTCTAGTTAGAAGAGCCGTCCAGTAGTTTAAGCCTTTCCTCTCCTCCCAGCTTAACGTTTCCCAGGCACGCATGGTGGGTTTAGGAGCGCTGACAGCTGGCACCAAAGTGAATAGGAGACCGAGAATTGCCACCTAGTCTGTGGCTCCCAAACTTAGTATACACAGAGATCTCCTGGAGTCGTGTGAAAACGAAGAGTGTGACCCAGCAGGACTGTATTGGGGGCCTAGGAGTCTTCATCCTTTCTGAAAAGCTCCCCAGTGATGCGTCTGGTACTAGGATCACACTTTTGAGGGCAAGGTCCTAGCAGACTCCAGGCCACAGCTGCGGCGCATCTAAGGTGCAGGCAGGCAGGGAGCCAGAGTTTAGGAAGTGAAGGGAGAACGCCTCAGCGGGCTTTGGAGGCCTTGATCATTTCCTTCCCGGGTGTGGTCACTTACTACTAGTGTGTGTTCCCAGAGATCCCTCCAGAGATGAGGGCAGCACAGGGGCATGTCTGATGAGCAGCTGGGAAACCTGTGAGCGATCACTGATGCAAGCTCAAGATCCGGAAGATCCCTGGTTAATAAGAGTGGACCTGGGAAAGGGCAATTCATGTTCATTTTGGTTTTGTTTTTATTTTTGCTTTTGGCCGTATGGGGTCTTCCTTGCAGCATCGGGCTTTCTCTGGTTGTGCGCATGGGGTTCTCCTGTGAAGCCCAGGCTCTGGAGCTCTCAGCATTGCAGAGCGCTGGCTCCCCGGTTGTGGCCCCCAGGCTCAGCTGCCCCACAGCTTCTGGGGTCTCAGATCCCCACCCAGGGATCAAACCTGCACCCCCTGCTTCAAAAGGTGGATTCTGAACCACTGAACCACCAAAGAAGTCCCAATTTGTATTATTTTAGTAAACATTTATTAACTCCTGTACTCTGACACCAAATAACCCCATGGAGCTTGTGATCTGCTGGAGAAGATCACAAGGGAAGAAGAAGAGAAGGGAAACGAAACCAACTGTCGTCACTGACCCTTTACCTGGGAGCTTTTACTGGGCCGTTATCTCTGGACAGCGTGACTACAGAGCATGTGCGGCCCAGCTTCCCTCCTGAGTCCTGTGGATCCTGACATTTCTTAGCTTAGGGTTATACCTCATGTCAGTTCCTCCAACAATATTACTGTTTATGAGTGCATTAGGAAATTTAAGCAGAGGAAATTGGAAACTATTACTCAGTGAGGCTGATTCCATTGCTATGTGAAATAGTCTATGGCAGTTTCAAAAAATTAAGTCACATAAGTTTTGTTTTTTAATGAGTTTCATATTAGGAAGGACAGCAGCAATTATCTTCAGGAAGCCTCGGTATGCTTTTTTAGAACACTGACTCGCTCATAACTCCCTTTCCTAGAGATAAAGTGACAGAACAAAGCCTGTTGATAGACTTACTAGAAGTAAAATTTGTTTGTAGTATAAATAAAAACTAGTTCTCACAGAGCCTAAATTTAATTACTCCAGTGTGACCAGCAGCCGTCCGTCAGTTCTTCGTGCTGTAACTCACAGGTCAGAGCGGCCTGTGAGTCATTTTCTCAAAGGGATGCCCGGTGGCTCCCCTGTAGCGAAGCCCGAATAAGGGATCGGGCAGGGAGATTCGTCTCCGCAGCCTTGACCCCCGGGTCCACTCGAGTCAGAGCTGGGATTCCAGCTGTACCCCGGTTGCAGTGCTCAGCAGTGAGAGCACAGTCTCATCTCAGAACTAAAGCGGCATTGGATTGTGACCATCTTTCAGTAGATGTATCTGAACTTGCTGGTAAATCATACATCCTGAAGTTCCGCAGTCCTTGAAGCACCACGCTTGTAATCCACATGGCAGGTCTGTCTCTTAAAGAGGGATGTGTGTGTGTCTGTAGACAGGTGATGATCATTCTCTGTGCCCCACGGCCTCAGAGCATCTTGTGCCCCTGGAAAACCATGGATGCACAAGGCTCTGCTTTCCATTCAGGCTATTTTTGCCAAGGGTGTATTGCAGTTGTTCTGACAAAACAGCTTCCAACCCTTGCCAAAGAGAATAAATTACAGTAGGAATGGCGATAATTATTAGGAACTTATTTTTGGAAAAAGAAGCCTTCCTTAATAAAGGGCTATGTGCTGCCCTCTGAAAGGAACAGGGAATTTTCCCCAAAGTCAAAAATATACTTTGAGCAGTTCATGTACTTATTCTGTGGGGATTAAGTTAGGTTTAGCATGTTTTCCCAGAAAGCCAAATTCAAGCTAGTTCAACCGTGTATTACAAGGAGCGCTTAGAAAGTAGATTTGAGTTCATTAAAGATAATAATTAATTTGAAGTTGCAGTTTCTTGTGTTTTTGCAGTAGAGTTTGATGGGCATGAAGTATTCAGATGTTTCTGTAATGTATGCAGATCCCAGATATTTTTAAGAAGATCAAATTGATTTATTTGACTAGGTAAAAAAAAACAGCAAATAGGCTAAGCATCTTCTAATAATTTATTCTGCAGAGCTGTTAGAATAAATGGGAAACTGGAGAAAAATTATTTATTTTGTCTTCCATCTTTTGTGCCTTTGCTCTCCAAAGCAGTTAGATGAGAATGCCTTGTGACCCTAATTATAATAACTTCAATATTTTATTCTAATTTTAAGACTGCCAGAGTTGACATGAAGGAAGACTCAAGGTAAATTAATTCAAAGCAACTGAGTGCAGAGGAACCCAATATAAGAAGAGCCTAAATTCAGTCAGAGAGGTGACAGTCACAAGGATCAGGCCTTTTGGTTTACTTTTGGTTTACTTTTGTTTTTCTCTGATACAAACACCAAATTTGGATTCTGTGTTCCTTCTCTACTAGTCATTTGAAAACTGTTACCTTTGAAAAGCCCATGTGAACAAAAGCAAAAAACAAGATTGATATCATTAAGCAAAAATCTAACTGTGCTTTGGTGTTCTTATATGCTTATCCAGTGATATCATTTCATGATCACAGGTTACTTAAGATGCCCTAATAATGTTTGTTAAATTAAGTTGAATATACCTTTTCCATTTTACTTGTTCTTCTGAAGGTGGCTGTACCCATATCTCGGAAGAAAAAAAAAAAATGAAGATTTAGTATAGTAACTGTTTCCTGCATACATAACCCACCACAGCCATGTTGGAGCAAGGCTGTTTTTTTAAACCTCAGTCAAACTGGTCATTTTCATAAGCTGATCAGTAAAAAGTGTGTTTTTCTTGGTGTTTCCATGGGTCATTCACTAAGCAATAACCATCAGGAGTTACTGATCCCAAGGGAATAGCAGCTTAATTACATAGAAATTTAAAAATGAGAGTAGTGTCGCATGAGTACAGACATAGAGACTGTCCTGTCTTCGGGTGGTTTATTATTACGTTTAATACATCAGATGGTCTTTTTGGTTTGTGTAGATTTTAATTACTAAGTAAGTTTGGTAAAATATGAATTATTGTATTAACACAAGTGATAAAAGGTACATGGTTACGAGCGTTGCAATCTGTAGGTGTAATGTACATAATGCAAGATTAATAGTATCAAGCAATTAAACTGAAGTTAAAAGAAGGTTTAATGCTACCCTTAAGTGTAGCTTAAACTTAACTGCAATAAAAGCATGTTAATTTTAGGAGTGACTTCTTTACAAGACCTCATTTCTTAGAGTACGTTTTCCTTTCTGAGAATACAAAAGCACACAGAAATACTTTCTACTGGTAACTCATCCCATAAAGAATTTTTTTCTTGGCTTTTAAGCTCAATGAAGAAAGCCCAAAATAGCACAGGAAGTTTTGTGTGGTGGATATATGTATGAACTAAATCTAGTTGGGATAAAAGTGATTAAATTATTGATAAGATCATTGTTGGTCCCAAAGCATTCCATTAGTCATACCAGGACTTCTTAAATATTTTGAGAATTTGGCCTTAATTTTCCTGTAAGTACATATTAAATAGAGGAAACTATATTTTTCTTTAATTTAATATCCTTACATGTACAACCCACTAAGAGTCTTACATATTGTGCTCAGTCGCTCAGTTGTGTCCAGCTCTTTGTAATCCTGTGAACTGTAGCCTGCCGGATTCCTCTGTCCATGGGATTTTCCAGGCGAGAATACTGGAGCGGGTTGTGTTTCCTGCTCCAGGAAATCTTCCCAGCCCAGGGGTCGAAGCCATGCCTGCTGCACTGGCAGGCAGACCCTTTACCGCTGGCACCACCTGGGAAGAGGCCTGGTCAAAATGGTCCTTTGGATTTTCCAAACATTGTACAGAAAAACCGAGCACACTTTTTGGCCAACCTGATGAACATGCTAGGCATCTACTAATTAATTCTTTCCTTCTGTGTTTCTGGGTTTCCCCCACTTCCTGAATTATTTTTATGCTGCCACTGATAAGATCAACGCCTATATTTCCAACTTAACTACACCTTTGCTTCTAAGTAGCGTGACAGGTGACGTCACAGTGAGTTTAACAAAGATCTTGGTGAACATGTAAAACACTAAGCAAAATGTTCTCTTACAAAGAGCTCTCTGGCTCTCTCTGTGTGTCTGTCTGTCTGTCGCTGTCTCTCTCTCATACACACACACACACTATGGTCCTTGCCCCGGAATTATTTACGAGCACACACACACACGCACACACACACACGCACACACACTATGGTCCTTGCCCCGGAATTATTTACGAGTGTACTCGGCAAGGTGAAACTTAAAAATAAACCAATGTAAAACACTTATAAAGCGGCACATCACAGATTCAACATTAAATATGGGAGCCCTGAAGACCTGTGTGCTGTGGTTTTGCAAGCGTGTTTTATTCACTGTCGACTGCTGGGTGTTTGAGCGCCCCGCCTGACCTACTGTGGAGGCGGCTGCCCACCTGTGTCGCTGCAGAGTGGGTTCCGAAGCTAGGCTAGCGCAACCCGGAATGGCAGGCACTTTGCAAGACAGGAGGTTTGGGCAATAACTGAGCATTTTGTTACAAAAATAGTAAGACTATATATTATTCCTGAGAAGTAGGCTCCTTTGTCTTCTCTGCATTATCCGTGATGAAACCACAGATGTGATTGTCTCTGAGAAAATGAGAGGAATTTGAACTTTAAGGAAGAGGGGTAAAGATGGCATTGCATTTTTGTGGCGTGTATTAACCTTTGTTATTTTTTTTTTTTTGACAAATGATGTTTTTTGTAATATGATACATCACCTTTTTTTCAAAAGGCATTTTACTTTTAGTAGGAGATAACAGGAAAAACACACAGAAAAAAAGGTCCCTCCACATAAGGCCTCACAGAAGCAGTGTCTGGGGAAACTGCAGCAGGAGTTACCATGGGCTTGTTCAAATAAGGAAAGCGTGGAAGTCAACTCCAGGCGGGAAGCGGGCAGGTTCAGGGCCTAGGATGACGTTGTTGGTGAGTTTATGCTGGCATCCAGATCTGAAACCAGGAGGAGTCACTTTAATGTCAGAATATGTAATTTTCAAAGTGCCAAAGTTTACCTATCCATCAAACCAAGATAATTCTCAAGTTTATTTATTTACTTCTGTTTTCCAGTTGTACTGAGGTATAATTGACAAATACAATTGTAGGTATGTAGCATATATCATTGTGATTGATGTAGGTGCATGTTGTGAAAGGGTTCCTCCATATATTTAAGTAACACAGCCATCACCTCACATGTTTATTATATTATTATTTTTGGTGAGAACATTTAAGTTCTTTCTCTCTCAGCAAATTTCAATTATACAGCACCCTGTTACCAGCTGTGGTCACCACGTCATACACTAGGTCCGCATCAGGTTTTTTCTTTGATGGCTTTTTCTTCAGTTGTGCCAGTTGGATAACTGAATGATAATGTTCTAAATGATTTTAATCACTTAATTTTGTCCATACAGTCATCAGTTTAAAGGTCCTTTTAACAGGTTTAAATGGTTTAATCCTGGCGTTTTTTGCTTTGCCCATTCTTTGCCCATTGGTTCCACCAACACTCTTTACAAAAGCAATTAATTATTTTTAATTAAGAAGAGCAACCTGTGTAATTTAGGGATATTTTGGTGCTTCTTAAAATAGTAAATATTAGCATTTTCAATTTAAAAGAAGTGTGTGTAGAAATAATGTTTTATTCTAAGCCACATAAATATAGGCATACTAGACAAAATATATATATATGTATTTTGTGTTAGCAACCTTTCATATTAGCAGTGGGGTAAGAATTAAAAGGTAGGTAAAAATTGTAAGCAATTCTGTAACATTTTTTAAATGCTAATGTCACTTAGGCATTAAATTTTCTTCCTGAAAAAATTGAGTAACATAATTTAAGATGTAGTTGAAAATATAACTTAATTTTTCTGTTGATTAATTTGGTAATATGAATAAAGGAATTCAAGTATTTGATCATATGGTTCTTAATAAACTGTGATACGTATGTGTTATTATACACTATTTTGTCACAGCTTTTTGATTCTTCCTTAAATGTAATACTCCCTGAAAAAAGTAGTATCTGAATTTTTTTTTTTTTGGCCTCACTTTAACCTCACAGATGGTTATATTTGGTTTTGAATTTTGCAAAGAGGTAATATCTCTGAACTAATTTTTAGAGAATGTCCCCTATTCTGTGCTATTTCTTGGTACTAGAAATTTAGAATTTTTGAGTCTTTGTTGCATGATAGAATCACATAGATTTCTAGCTGAAGTTCCTAGAGAAAGGCTCGAGTAAAGGAATCATAGCCATGTATATAAAATTAGAAGTAAATGGTAAAAATATATCAAGTGAATTGTTTTAATTTTCTTATAAGAATTAGATATAAATGGCTTAGCATTTGCTCAAAGTCTGAAGTGTTACTATTTATGGTATATAATTATAGACAAACCTTGTTTAATATTCTTGTTAGCTTCTGTGTTTGCTCTGTAGCATCCGTGTCCATTCTCCTGGCCGTAGAAGTAACTGTGTTTTGAAATGATACCCCTAGAGAGATAACCTCCTTGATAAGTTATTCTGAAGTTAAAAATCAAGTATCATTGTATGTTTCATTTGAAATAACTGTCTATGCTTGACAAAAAACATCTGTCTTTTTTTTCACATTTACTTTTAAAATGAATATTTTTACATAGGAGTGAAATGTCAGAATGCAGTTTTCTGTTTGACTGTAATAATTTGTCATATGACCATTTGCAAGAGTCTAGTTAACAAAAAAGGTCAGTAGTGACACAAAATTTTAGAACATTATTATTTAATTCATAACCTTACAAATGAAGTAACTATCAGACTACATTCATTTTTATCCTTGCCTTTTTGAGATTTATGATTTCTAACGCATATGAAAGATTTCTACCCTTTTCCAATATTGTACTTGTGTTGTATACCTATAGGAATAAAGTTTAATGATTGTGGCCTCATTATAAAATTACAAAATACATTTGAAAGTCTAAAACTTGGACTTTACCGTATTATATTTCTATGTGTAATATTTGCTCAGTGTGATGAGTTAAAAATTATGACTTTTTCACAGTTGCAAGAGAAGATGATTCCTCTTTATATTGCTCTCACAAGTACTGTTCCCTGAGTTTGGCTCTTGTTTCCCGCAGACGGTGGGTGCGGCTGCTGTTTGGCCGAGAGTTCCCCCTGCAGGACCTCCTGGTGGTCTGGGACGCCCTGTTTGCCGATGGCCTCACCCTGACTTTGGTTGACTACGTCTTCGTGGCCATGTTGCTCTACATCCGAGATGCTTGTAAGTGCTAATGCCCGTGCCAACATTCAATTCGGTGGTCCTGATTTCTTAAACTGTGTCTCTTAAATGCACTTTATCTTTTATTTGGAATTACCATACCTACATTTTTATCATAGGCAGTATATTGGAAGTTTCAGAGGAACAACCTAAATATATTTTTTGTGAGTTAGCATATATATATCAGATGTGGGTAATTTTATCCTGAGAGAATTGGAATATTCTTCAGAACCATTTTTCTAAAGACTTTCCTCCTGCTTTGATCTCGTCATTACACACATTTGTGAAGCATACATAGAAAAAGCCAGTGTTTCAGATATGTTTAGAGCTCCACCTTCTGACAGGTAGGGAATATTCAAGAATATTTAGCAGGAGATGAGAGCTGTTTTTTATAGTATCAATAACTTGCCAATAAAAAATAAATATTGCATTTAAAGATACTCTAACTTCTTAGTTAAATTTTGACCAGACATATTTCTCAGTGGAGTGCCCAGGGGCAGATGTATTCTTGTCTCATAGGATCTACCTTAGGGTGCTTGCCTAGCTAGAAAACCTGGGCCTGACCCTTTGGAATAGTCCAGTAATTCTCAGCTTGAAGAGAAAAGCAGAGCATGTTTTAAATTGCAGAATACCTCAAATTGTTTTCCTTTTCAAAAGGAAGAGCTCACAAAACCAGATTTGTAAGCCAAAATGTAATTAGGAATGTTTGCACAAAGCGATGATGAAGTAGGAAGTAAAAAACTACTGTCAGAGTAGGACTTTGTCAGAGGAACATAAACTATTTGGAGTCATTCATAATCTTGACTGTTAAATTACTTTGTGGTTCTCTATTTATTCATTAGATTTCAGTTGTGCCAGATGCTGTTGTTATCCCTCTGGTAAAACTAATAATATTCTTTAAATTCTAGATTATACTTTTAAAATTCCCCCCAAATTACTTGAACGAATAAATGACAGGAGCACCACATTTTATCCAAAACTTGTTATTTTATTCTATGCCTTGAAGGTTAAATAGTTTGGGGTTTTGACATACAAAGTAGAAAATTCTTTCTTTCTGAGTAAGAGCATGGAGATCATAAGAGGAAATAGTCTGGGAAGTAGAGAAGAATGTTTGGATAGATTTTAGGGTATTTAATGCTAATCTCCCACTGAAAAATAGTGTGATTTTTCTATAAAACGTAAGTAATGAAAAACAAGGAAATCAGTCCTGAATACTTATCGGAAGGACTGATGCTGAAGCTGAAACTCCAGTACTTTGGCCACCTCATGTGAAGAACTGACTCTTTGGAAAAGACCCTAATGCTGGGAAAGACTGAAGGCAGGAGGAGAAGGGGACAACAGAGGATGAGATGGTTGGATGGTATCACCAACTCTATGGACATGAGTTTGAGTAAACTCCGGGAGTTGGTGATGGACAGGGAGGCCTGGTGTGCTGCAGTCCATGGGATCACAAAGAGTCGGACACAACTGATCGACTGAACATACTACATGAAAAACAAAAGGAATGAGAAGCCTCCTTTATTTAAAAAATTACTTTTGGGTAATATTTTCACAAAATTTTTCAAGCCAGACAGCTATTGGAATCTATCCTGATTTTCTGTAGTCTTAACTATTTACTCTTTCCTTAGCTTTTGTGCATAACAACCATATTTTTAATCACCCTGTGTCCTATCTTAAGATCTGCTTTTAAAAATTAATTTCATAAAACTTGGCGATTTGGGACGGCTGAAGCCCTTGTTCATTTTTAAGACCTTATAGAACACATAGACACAAGTGAAAAAATGTAGGGGTAATGAAGTTGTTTATTTAAATATGAAGTCCTAGTTATTTTAATTTGCTGGTTTAAATCCGTAACAATGGGTGAGATTTCCTAAAAATAGGATGACTATTTATGAAGTATTTAAGGGGCACTGCCCCTGTCCTTATGAAGTTTACCAACTAGTAGGAAACATTAGTAGGACTAGTAATTGTAGGAACTAGTAGGACAAAGTCTAGTAGAACATGGTCAATTTCAGACTAATGTTTCTGGGCAGCAGCAGGAGAGTTCAGGAGAGGCGCCAGGCTCCCCTCTGGGCAGGCTGTGTGACTGGAGAAATTGCTGTAGACGCAGGTGAGTGAAATGAGGTCTGCAGCATGAACGAAGACCTCGGAAGAGACAGCTTAGTGGGGGGTTGTGTGTGTGTGTTTCCACAAGCTGCCTCATCTCCTGAGAGTTGTGAGGGTGAAGGGGTCAAGAACGAGAGCCTGATGAGAATCCTTACTTACCCTGGAGGTGCAGGCAGCCACTGAAAGGGGCGGGCAGCGGTGTGGGCGGTTTCAGGCTCCTCTGGCTGCAGGTTGGAAGGGCCAGAGGCAGACAGGCCTGGAGCCAGGAGGTGGGATGAAAGGTTATGACCACAGTCCGGTTCTGATGGTGAACTAAAGAGATCTTCAGAACTGAAGCCAGCATGTCTTGGTGATTAAACCAGACGGGTGCGGTGGAACAGGATGTGCGCAGTGAGCCCCCGCTTGAGAGCCGAGCAGGCGGGTTGTCTGTCTGACCCAGAAGGGAAAGACGAGGATTAGCAGGTTTTCGGAATGGACAGGACCGTGCTTCAGCTATGCTGAATTTGAGAGATCTGTAAGAAATCAGGGCATCCTAGGTGGTGCTAGTAGTAGAGAACCTGCCTGCAAATGCAGGAGACATAAAAGGCATGGGTTCAGTCCCTGAGTTGGGAAGATCCTCTGGCGATGGCAACCCACTCCACTATTCCTGCTCAGGCAATTATTGGCAGAGGAGCCTGGCGGGTTACAGTCCATGGAGTTGCAAAGAGTCGGACATGACTGAAGCGACTTAGCATGCATGGACTTAGGAAATCAATATCTGAGGGTTGGAAAATAAAATTCACTATCAGCATCAAGGCTACAGATTTATTTTTGCAAATGGTGGTTCTTATAACCACAACAGTGGATGTGATCTCCAAGAGAACAGAGGGACCATATATTCCCAGTCTGTATGGAGCAATCTTAGTTCTATACACTCACTATTGAAGAGTAATAATTACTAATACTGCCTTCTTTCACTCTCAAAGTCACCCCATAAAGATCATAAGAATTACATGGTCAGTTTACCTAAGGTGGATGCTTACAGAGAGAAAAATGGGTAAAGGTGTTTCACATCAGTTTCTTCAGAGGCACCAGGAAGAAAGAGCTTGTGCTGTAACCTCTGAAAACTGTCACATGGGTCAGGGAGCACCCGGGTCAGAGTGCAGTCAGGTGAGGCCGGGACAGTCTACTGCAACCTCCCAGAACTGTTACCCTAGTCAGGGAGGACCCAGGTCAGAGTGCAGTCAGGTAAGGCCGGGACAGTCCACCACAACCTCCCAGAACTGTGACATGGGTCAGGGAGGACCCGGGTCAGAGTGCAGTCAGGTGAGGCCGGGACAGTCCACTGTAACTGCCCAGAACTGTTAACCTGACTCAGGGAGGACCTGGGTCAGGAGTGCAGAGGTTCAGTCAGGTAAGGCTGGAAAGGCCCACCTGTGGAAGGAGGGACAGTCACTGGCGACCTTTGCCAGAGTGGGTTCTGTGGACTGGGGAAGCAGGAGCTCAATTATGGTTGGTTGGTGAGTAACTGGACAGCTCAGAACTGCAATAGCCTCTTCCACATTCCTTTTGTCTTATGTACACGTTACGTTTTCAACTAAAAGTCAGCTAAATGAAAAAGAATGTGCAGATGGCATGTGCAGAGTAATCTTTTTAAAAAAGCCCACAGGGAGGGGAAGACGATGGTTGTAGTTAGAGGTCGGTGGAGGGCAAGGAAGGTTTGATGGCTGCCTATAGAGGGAGACGGCCCCGCTTGCAGAGCTGTGGAGAGCTGACTGGCGGAGAAGGTGCTTCTCAAGCCAGTCCGAGCTTCTCCTTTAGGGACCAGCGCTAGTGTTTCACTCCTGTTCTGTGAAGAGGATCTGTGTCTGTTTATTAGTGGTTCTTTACACCCCCTCCTCCACTCCCCAGCGAGCAACGCGAGCTTGTCCGTCTTGGTGGGCCTCCGTATCCCAGCGTATAGAACTGGACCCAGTGCATTTTTTTGGGAAATAATCGAAGAAACAAGGGCCTTCGAGGCAGTGGCATGATAGCAGGCATCCTGTGGAAGGAGGTGCCCGTTTCTAGGAGGGTCGAAACTCTGGCTGGCAGGGTCTCAGTGCCAGATAAAGGATGAGACCCGCTGTCTGTGTGAACGGGGCAGTCAGGGCTGGGGGCTTGCGGGTAGTGACCGGGAGGTGTGGGCGGTGGCTGCCCAGGAACTGGTGCAAGCCCTGTGAACTGTCAGGGAGCCTGCAGGGACACCCTAGGCAGTGGCACCTGCCATGGTTGAGGGGCAGGATCTGCAGAGGCGAACAGCGATCCAGGCTTCACGCTAGGCCCACATCCAGCTGCAGCAAGGCAGAAGAGTGGGGGTGCTGAGTGCCCTGTAAGGGAGCAGGTTAGGATGGAGGGAAGGAGGCGGGGCCGGGAAAGACCGCCAGGACATCAGAGCCCCAGAGCATTACAGGGGGCGTAAAACCATCAGAGGGTGGACCTCAGAGCCTCCGAGGGTGACAGGGGGCGAGAGCTAAAGCACCAGAGGGGATGGGCGAGCAGGAGGGCATGCAGCAGGACTGGGTGTGACCCGGCGGTCAGAGTCTGTGAGGGGCACGGACTCACGGAGGAGATGCTGGGACTGGGAGGGTTGGGAAGGAGCTGCGATTCTGTTTTGGGCCTCCAGGGATACTTTGTAGAGAACCGTGGTAGGAAGCTGTGTCGAAGCACAGTGAGCCTGGCAAGGAGCTGTCAGATCAATGCGGAAGTGCATCCGTCATTTATTCAAAGCATCAGCCCTCCAACCGGGATTTATTGAGTGCTTGCTGTTTGCCGGCCGTTCTGGTATACCTGTGACAGGGACGAAGGGGCAAGCTGGAAGTGGAGACATGATGGGACCTTCGGAGGACTGGGGGAAGCAGTGGTTTGGAGCCCCGCACCCTGGCCGGGAGGGTGAGGCTCACAGCGAGAGGCATTGTCCTTTAGAGAGAAGGGCCAGAGAAGAGGAGCTGGAGGAGACACGGAGCTAGGTGGGGCCAGCAAATGGGGCGGGTTAGCGGTGCTCAGGAGATGCGCTGGCTCCCAGCCATCTGGACCCGGGGAGGCAGAGTCACGGCTGCGGGTTTCCTTCTCTCTGGTGGGTCCTAACTCGTGACGCCCTGCCCAGGGCACCCAGAGCACGGGTGCTCCTCTGCACCCAGCCGTTCCCAGGCTCACTCACCCAGAAGCCTGTAAGGGAGCAGCGTGGTGCGAGGATCTGGGCAGCTCACATGTCTTTGGGAGCCGTCGGCGCTGTGTTTGTAGCTCAGTGATGCTCTCGGAGAAACTAAACTTCAGAGATGGCGCTGCCTCCTCGAGGCCCCACGCCTCTTGGGGTCCTGGGGACTGGGGAGCACCTGTGACCACCTGACGCTGTGCGCAATACCGAGTAGGTGTGCGCTCGAGTCAGGGGTGTCTAGCCTTCATCATCTTCTCAAACGGACGTGTCTCACACACACACATACCAGTTAAGGTACACTGCATCTAGTCCCAGTCCTGACTTTACAAGCCCAGGTAATGAGGCCTGTTATGGAGTGTATTTTATCCCTGCAGAGACATGCTAGCAGTCCTAAGCCCTAGCACTCCAGAGGGTGACCTTGCTTGGAAATGGATGGTTGCAGACGGGATCGGTTAAGATGCGGTCCTACTGGAGTGGGTGGGATTCTGACGCAGGAGGACTGGTGTCCTCGTAAGAAGGTGATGGTTTGGATACAGAGAGGTGCAGAGAGGAGACAGTGTGAGGCCGCCCAGGAGAGTAACGCCTATGAAGGCAGGGCAGAGATGGCAGTGATGCACGCCAAGGCGAGGCAAGGATTTCCAGCTGTTACCAGAGGCTGCGAGAAAGGCCCAGAAGAGATTGTCCCCGGGAGCTCTCAGAAGTTGCGCACCCTGCCAACGCCAGAGGCCGCAAGAGGCAGGGAGGGTCCTCCCCATGGATGCTAGAGGGACCAGGGCCCTGCCCACCTTGATTTGGACTTTTGGACTTTCGGACTCTGGCACCGTTAGGCACATTTCTGTCATTCTGTACCGTCCAGTACTTGTTTAAGCAGCCCTAGCAAGTTAATCCAGTGCCCTTGACAGTCAAGGGGTTGAAAACACTCACACTCAGTCTACGGGGTTAGATGTCAGTGTCCTTGCTTAATGCTCTCTACTCATTTCACCATCAGCATCTCATATTTAATTTTTAATGAAAGTATTCTTACAGGTTTCTTTACTCACCTTGAACAAAGCTTTCATTCTCTTTGAAAGTTAGTCAGATAAGTAAAATACAACCACTTAACAAATTCTAAATAAATCTTACAACCAACATGTTCTTTATGAGGCCTCAGAGATGGAGCCCAACCTCTGTGTTTAGGCAGGCTGGTCCCCATATCACCATTTCCTTACCTCAGACCCTACCCTGATTTTATTAGGTAAAAGTAAAATTTCACATCTTAAAAAAAAAAACAATCTGAATATCACCTGCAGAGATTTTAAATTTTAACCTTTGAAATGATGTCAAATGGCTGCTCTTCAAACAAAGCTTATGCTTTACCAGAAATGCATAGTAGAATTATTATAGGCTGTTTCCAAATATTGTAATCATTTTTTACTTTACGTGTTGTACGAAGTGCCTTGTGGATTGTTGGCTGAATTATATGGATTAAGATTACAAGCAGATGCAAAGGTGAGGAATAAGGAAATGTAATCATGAATCATTACTCCTGTAATAGTTTAAAACAGCCCTGCTCGCATCACACTTTCTTTTTTTAATTTTTACTCACTGAGTTTTCATACTAGAAGTCACTCATGTGGTCCCCTCCTTCTCCTGGCCTCACCTCCCTGGATCTTGCTTCTCTTTTCACAGCTGGGGCAAAGTAGCTTTTCCCTCAGCCCTCCTGGATTACCCCGGCCCCCTCTGACCTCCCCCTTTTGCAGTCCTGTGAGGTTTCAGTCAGGGCTGCTCAGTAACACTTCCATCGTCCTCTTGTTCCTTCCTGTGCACCCCTGTGCGACTCTGGAGAGAGGGGATTCACAGCACGGGAAAGTCCCGTCTTCTCAGCTCCTCAGCTCCTGGGGCCCAAGGCCCCCTGAGGCACCTGAATCTGCCTCTGCTCAGCTAGTGCGGTTGGGGACCTCCACGGGAGGGCGCCCTCGAGTCCGGGAGGGGAAGTGCATCCCTGTGCCACCATTGCTAAGAGGACAGGTGCCGGGAGCTCTTTTCAGCTTGGCTCTTTTAAAGGAAACAGTGTCTCCTTTTAAATTAAATTCTGAAATTTTCTGCATCTTTTATTTATTTAAATTTTACTTTGTCTTTACTAGTGTCAAAGGAAAACATTTTCTTTAATTTATAAAGTAACATACCTTTTATTTGTCCTGTAAATGGCATTAATAGCTAAAACACTATAATCAAATCCATTTAGCAGTAAACTTTCCTAACCAGAAAGTATCTCACAAATGTTTATTGTCTCTTTTAATTAACTCTCTGCCTGAACACTTTGTAAATGGACAAGTTTCCTCTTGGCACTGGTGACCACTCCCTGCCTCGTTTTCAGCCAGCACTGTAATTTTTCTGTAGGTGTCTCCTCAGTCATTTCTTGGCCCAGCCTGGAGTGACAGTTATGTCCTCTTCGTGGTTTAAAACATTGCTTCTTTTTATTTCACTTTAGATCTCCCCTTCCTCCTCAGCCGTTATCTGTCTATCTGCCAGTGTTTCCATCTGTCCTACCCTAGAATTTCTGTTTCTCTGTTTTCTCGTTAAAAGCATGTTCAACATTATACTGATGTCAAAATGCAGTTTATTTCAACTACAAATTGAATATATTTTGTCTTTTCTGGAAAAGCTTGTAAAGCTTTTCAGTGGAAGCCTTTGGGAACTAGAAATAAAGACTCTTCCCAAATCACACAGTGTTTTGCCTCAGAGTTTGTACCAAAGCACAAATTGGGGTCTTATTTTTGAAGGGATGTTGAAGCAGCTGCTGACAGCCAGCTTTCTTCCTGCTCAGACAGTAAATAATTGACCATCTCAGATGTAGATATTAATATACCCTTTGGATTATAAATGTGTCATTTGTATTACTTTATGTTTTATAATAGTTTTTAAATCTTCTCTGTTTCACTAACATAGGCTGATATACCAGAATAACATATTGCCTTTTTTTTTGTTTAGATTTTTTAATAAAGCAAACTTTATTTTTTAGAGAATTTTTCAGCTCACTGCAAAATTGAGTGGAAAGTACAGAGAGCTTCCCATACACCCTCACCCACCCGCACAGACCGCCCACTGTACCACCCGCATCCCTCACCAGAGCAGGCCCGTCGTGACTACGGACCCCGAAGGCCGGGGTTTACTCTCAGGCCGTTCTTGGTGCTGGACTTTCAGTGGGTGTGGCCCATGCATGATGACGTGTGTCCCCCACTGTAGTAGGACGCTGTGTGTTCCCCCGCCCTGAAGGCCCTCCCTGCTCCACCTGTCAGTCCCATCTCCCTTCTAAGCCAGGACCCCACTGGGGAGGCGGACAGGCCAGGGGTGGAAGAGTGCTGGGCACTCAGTCCCTGGGGGACAAAGGTCTTTGTGATTTCCTCCCCCTGCCCGCATCGGGAGGTCCTGGCAGAGGCATATGAAGAGGACCACTGCCCACTGCCTCAGCCGAAGAAATCTAACGTCAACACGTGGAAGGTCATTACCTGAGCGCTGGCCTGAGACCTTGACTGCAGCGCGCCTTGGGGAGTCTGGTTTACCGGCTCTGCACCAGGCCGCTGGGGGAGGGCAGTTTGCCCCGTGAGGCCTGTCAGCAGAAGCCTTTGGTTTTAGGATTCTTCAGAGAAAAAGAACCGGTAGAATAGAGAGAGAGAGATAAGAGGAGACTTCTTACAGGAGTCGACTACTGACACAGTTATGGAGGCCTGGAAGCCCCACAATCCGCCATCTGTGAACTGGGAACCAGGAAAGCCAGTGGCATAATTCAGCTCAAACCTGAAGGCCTGAGAACCAGGCGGCTGGTGGTGTAAGTACCAGGACCCCAAGGCCTGAGATCCCGGAGCTCCAGTATGGAGGGGCAGGAGAAGTGGACCTCCCAGCTCAAGAGAGAAGGAACCCACCTTCTTTGCCTTGTTCCATCGGGCTCCCTGCACACAGGATGATGCCCACTCCCTGGCGACGCTGGACCTCTTCACTCGGTCCGCCAAATCCAGGGCTCATCTCTCCCAGCCGCATTCTCACAGGCACACCCGGAAATAACGTTTTACCGGCTATCTGAGCATGCCTTAGCCCGGTCAAGTTGGAAACATAAAGTTAACTATCCTGCCTTTCTACTTGCCTGTCTGGTCAGGCCTGGAAAACACAAAGCTGTCTTCCAGAATTGCTGCACCACTTCGCATTCTCACCAGCAGTGCGGAAAGACTCTTGTTCTACATCGATCCTAGCATTGCTGGTGTCAGTGTTTTGGATTTGGGGCATTCTCCTATGTCACATTGTCTTTTTAATGTCTGTTTTTTGCCTCAAAATAATTTATTCAGCTCTAGGAATAGAGATATGAAGGGAGAATTATTTTCCTAGTCAAATTCTATTCCATGTTCAAAATTAATAGTTGGTACCCCATTCTGGCCTTCTATGAAACTAAAGAGGTGGTCTTATATCCTGGTACTATAATCTTAACCTTCCACATAGTTACTTCTGTTCCGCAGTTTTTTGTTGCCCTAGAAAGCAATATGACAGATGGATTCGGGAACTCTAGGACACCTTTTATGGGCAAAAGCCAGCAAAATCACATGCATCAGTGGACTCTTACCCAGAAATACTCAAGCTTCCATGTCCCTGTGTTGCTACCAAAGGAGAATGTGCACAGTCCTGCAGGGTGACGGGGTCCCTTCTCTCTGACACGGAGAGAAAAGAAGATGGTGAGCTTTGCCTCCCAGCTGCTTAGTTCCCCATTTCTCCATGCGGATGCCTCCCCACCTAGATTCTTCTTTTCCTTCAGTTCGCTTGCCCAGGTGCTCAGTAGAAGTGTCATTAAAATGACAAGAATATCAGATATGAAGTGTTATATTAAGATCCTGCATTTGCCTTTTTTGCTTCTGAGACCCTATTGAAATATCATGAATCCATAGGATGAAGAGAATTAGGAAGAAAATTATGGCAGTTTTGGAAGCAGGGAAACAGATGGGTGAGTGATAACTGACTTAGCATGTCCAAGAAAGCTAAACACCAAATTGATCATAGAGAAAGCCAGGAAATAACCCGTAAAATTTCTAAAAGTGTGGAAATTGGCAGTGCTAGGTACTTCTGGAAATTGGTAGGGGGAGGGAAAGAGTTAAGACTGAAAATGAGAACTGGTTGAACGTGTAAGAAGCCGACGTCCAGATTTCCAGCCTTCAGGGTGCGCCCTCTGTGGAAGGCATGGTGCAGGGTGTCTGAACCAGGGCCCCGCGGAATTTCAGCAACCTTGAACTGCTGGCCTTCTCTCTCAGGACATTGAAGCTAGTTTGTCTCCCTCTAGGAAGAGTTTGAGAGAACGTTCTCTGACAGAATCTAGTTAGCACTAGAGAAGAGGCTCAGGGATGGCCCAAGAGTGACCTTGATCAGCCCTCAGCATTTGCAGACCCACTCCTATGCACACACTGCCGGCTTCAAGACACCTTTATACTGCCCCGCTCCTACAGGGGAGCAGGGAGCCCCAAACACCACTCATTTGAGGAAAGCGTCAAAATGAAAGCAGAGATCTTAAAAAAAAAAGAAACCAGGAAAAGACCAGTTTGGAGGCCACAGAGCCTTTGCAGGGGAGAGAACACTTCTCAGAGAGCTAGGAAATACATAATTCAAAGGAAAAATTAATTAAAAATTAAAATGTCAAAAAAAAAAGTAATAGATAACATAAAAAAAATTAAAATGTCATATAAGAATAGGTGTCTGGAATATAAAAGTGGAAAAGTGTCTCAGAAGCACATGAAATAGTGCAAAAATAAAGAAAATTAGAGGACCAGGCCAGGAGATCCAACATCTAGCTAAGGTGATTTCTTTAAAAAAATGAAAAAAAGGAAGGAATAACAAACTCAAAATAAAGAGTAGAACGGAGAAAGTCATCAAAGGAACAAAGAGAAATTTCTAGCTTCAAAAGAACATGAGTTTCAAGATTGAAAGGGCCCATTACATTTGAAAACAGATGCAAGCCAAGGTATTCATCATCAATTTACAGAACAAAATGTGGGGGAGGAGAAGACAACACAGATCACAGAGGGATTAGGAATTGAAATGGTTTGAGGTTTTCCAGCTGGAGACCGAGAAAGCTAAAAACAAGGCTACCAATATCCTGAGGGAAGAATATTCCCAACCTAGAGAATTCTACCTAACCAGACTGTTAACTAAAGTCCAAATCTCTCAAACAGAGGTTTTAAAACATTCATCTCGGGAGCATAGAGCTTTTGGAGGGATGTGCTCCAGCAAAATGAGGGAGTGAAGCAAGAAAGACGTGGCTCAGTGCTCTGGGAAATAGGAACACAGCACAGGTAAGAGGTGAAGGGCGTCCTCATGGGAGGGACCAGACCCTGGACTTCGTGAGAAGTTTCCTTAGGAGGAAAGAGAGAGATTGACAGAACATCTAGGGTTTGTATTTTTTTTTAAGTGTTAAGAGGAGATGTGTATGACGGGGAGCATTAAGTTAATGTGTGTGTACATGGCTGTATGCAGTCAGTCACAAGTGACCTCTGACCGCTGGGAGCAGTGAGAGCCCTAGCAAAGTGAAGGGTTAAGCCCCCAGCGGAGGGCGCACCCCTGCTGCTCCAGCCACTCGTTGTCCCGCAGGAATGCTAGACCAGGGTTACCAGCTCCTACAATTTTTATGAAATCCAAATTTTCCTGACAAGCATTCTCATTTTTAAATATCAAGAACTTATCAAAAATTTTTTAAAGACTGCTAGTTAAACAATTCTGCAGCTGGATTTAGCTCACAAGCTGCCGAACTGCAGTCTCTCATTCTAGAAACTTGTCATTTCCATCACAGTGAGTTTGTGAGGACAGAAGCCTCCAAACTTTCCAACTTGTTGACTAGCACAGCCGACAAACTACCTAGAGTGTGATGACTATCTGCCTCAGATGTGGTTAGCTGATTCTGTGTCCACAGGGATGGGGAGGCCTCACATACATTCTTCTGACCAGCACTTATCCAGCAGCTAGGGCTTCCCGGTGGCTCAGACGGTAAAGAATCCGCCTGTGGTGTGGGAGACCTGGGTTTGATCCCTGGGTCTGGAAGATCCCCTGGAGAAGGGCATGGCAACCCACTCTAGTATTCTTGCCTGGAGAATTCCCATGGACAGAGGAGCCTGGTGGGCTACAGACCATGGGATCACAAAGTTGGACACAACTGAGTGACTCAGTTCAGTTCAGTTGCTCAGTTGTGTCCAAATCTTTGCGACCCCACGGACTGTAGCCCACCAGGCTTCCCTGTCCATCACCAACTCCCGGAGTTTATTCAAACTCATGTCCATCGACTTGGTGATGGATGAGAGGGTTGGATGGCATCTTCCCCTTCTCCTGCCTTCAATCTTTCCCAGTGTCAGGATCTTTTCCAATGAGTCAACTCTTTGCATGAGGTAGCCAAAGTATTGGAGTTTCAGCTTCAGCATCAGTCCTTCCAGTGAACACCCAGGACTGATCTCCTTTTGGATGGACTGGTTGGATCTCCTTGCAGTCCAAGAGACTCTCAAGAGTCTTCTCCAACACCACAGTTCAAAAGCACCAATTCTCCAGTGCTCAGCTTTCTTCACAATCCCACTCTCACACATCCATACATGACCAATGGAGAAACCGTAGCCTTGACCAGACACACGGAGTGACCAAGCACACAGATGTATACATAACAAAGCAATGTAGAGGTCGACAGTTACAAACGACAGGAAGGAAAAGAGGCTACAGGAGAAAGAAGAGGAGTTATGATACACTATAAAAATGAAAGCAAGAAATTGTTCTAACCAAAAACTTTCATATAACTTCATGGGGGTGAGATGAGTGATGTGGGTATGGGTGGAGGATTGAGTTTCAGGGCTGGGGTGTGGTTGCACATGGCAAGTTGCCAGGCGCATTGTTTGTGCTTAATGACTTTTTAAAAAAAAATTAGAAATAGTACTTAGCCCATCTTGTTACCTTGGGAAGATACCTCTAAATATGAAATTAAATAATTTGACTATCTTTCACTTCAAAATTTTTCAGTTATCAGTACAGTTAACTTCGACTTATATGTAAGTTAACAGTCTCCATTATTTTTTTCTTTGTTACCACTGGAGAAACTATTTAAACCAGCTCCCATAGAACCATTCCAGAATAGTTGTAGGCCATTTAAAGGTAGAGGCAGCCAAGTCAGTTCTGCTTCAGGTAAAAAGTAAAAGTGAAGGTTGCTCAGTTGTGTCTGACTTTTTGAGACCCCATGGACTATACAGTCCATGGAATTCTCCAGGCCAGGATACTGGAGTGGGTAACCTTTCCCTTCTCTAGGGGATCGTCCCAAGCCAAGGCTCAAATCCAGGTCTTCCGCATTGCAGGCAGATACTTTACTGTCTGAGCCACAAGGGAAGCCCAAGAATACTGGAGTGGGTAGCCTATCCCTTTTCCAGGGGATCTTCTCAACTCAGGAGTCAAACCCAGGTTTCCTGCATTGCAGGCGGATTCTCTACCAGCTGAGCCACCAGGGTGAAGAAAGTCCTGTTTATTTAGCAATAGACAGGCCAGGTGGGGAAGCAAATGACCTCACATCCCTGCTGTTCTGTTGGAAGCCCTGCAAATAGAGTAAACACTGTTTATAAACGAGAGGAATAAAGGTTTAGTGAAGTTACCTGCTTGCGTAGATCACACACAGTAAACGACCAGCCACCATTCTGATGTAGGTCTAGTCTAGGTCATCCAATTTCAAATTCCATAGCGTTTCCTAGATACTACTCACCTTCGCCTTAGCCTTCCGTAAAGAAGATCTTTAGCGTGTGGCTTTGGTCCTTTTTTCTTTAAGCATGTACATCCTTGTATGCACATACAAACATTTAGAGAAGAGTTAGCACCTGTCCTTCTGAAGCTGTTCCAAACAGTTGCAGAAGGGGGAATGCTCCCAAGCTCACTCTATGAGACCACCCTCACCTTGATACCAAAACCAGAGGAAGACACCACCCAAAACAGAAACTACAGGCCAGTATCACTGATGAACACAGATGCAAAAACATGCAACAAAATACTGGCAAACCAAATCGAACAGTGCATTAAAAGGACCGTGCACATGATCAAAAGGGATTTATCCCAGAGATACAATGATTTTTCAATATCTGCAAATCAATCCATGTAATATATACCACATTCATAAATTGAAGAGTAAAAAGCATATGATCATCTCAGTAAAGCTCATACATCCTTGGTTCCAATTGCAGATACATAGCAAAGCTCAATCTTTTTTGTTTCTTTCATTCTTATCTTGTGTCATTGTCCTGCTCTAGTTGAATTAACAGTTGAGAAGGAATAGTGTGGTGGGTGAGTTTTTCAGGTGCAGGAAAAGTTTAAAGATCAAAACTAAATTTTCATCCTATCAAATCTCTACTATTCTTGTTAAAAGCTTGCATTTTTCTCTTTTACATATGCTAAATTGGCCTTAGTTATTCCACAGGTCTGGCACATAATTACAAATGAAAAATGCTCCGGAAATACAAGTTTTCATTAGTAAATTCAGTTCAGTTCTGTCACTCAGTCGTGTCTGACTCTTTGCGACCCCATGAACCGCAGCACGCCAGGCCTCCCTATCCATCACCAACTCCTGGAGTTTACCCAAACTCGTGTCCATCGAGTCGGTGATGCCATCCAGCTATCTCATCCTCTGTCGTCCCCTTCTCCTCCTGCTTTCAATCTTTCCCAACGTCAGGGTCTTTTCCAATGAGTCAGCTCTTCACATGAGGTGGCCAAAGTATTGGAGTTTCAGCTTCAGCATCAGTCCTTCCAGTGAACACCCAGGACTGATTTCCTTTAGGATGGACTGGTTGGATCTCCTTGCAGTTCAAGGGACTCTCAAGAGTCTTCTCCAACACCACAGTTCAAAAGCACCAATTCTTCGGCGCTCAGCTTTCTTCACAGTCCAACTCTCACATCCATACATTACCACTGGAAAAACCATAGCCTTGACTGAATGGACCTTTGTTGGCAAAGTAATGTCTCTGCTTTTCAATATGCTGTCTAGGTGGGTCATAACTTTCCTTCCAAGGAGTAAGCATCTTTTAATTTCATGGCAGCAGTCACCAGTTGCAGTGATTTTGGAGCCCAAAAAAATAAAGTCTGACACTGTTTCCACTGTTTCCCCATCAATTTGCCATGAAGTGATGGGACTAGATGCCATGATCTTAGTTTTCTGAATGTTGAGCTTTAAGCCAACTTTTTCACTCTTCTCTTTCATTGGAGATGTCATTATCTGAAAGCAGGGGAGTTAGTAACTGCTGAGGGAAGTGTTTGCTATGACCAGTGCGTTCTCTTGGCACAACTCTATTAGCCTTTGCCCTACTTTATTCTGTACTCCAAGGCCAAATTTGTCTGTTACTCCGGGTGTTTCTTGACTTCCTACTTTTGTATTCCATTCCCCTATAATGAAAAGGACATCTTTTTTGGGTGTTAATTCTAGAAGGTGTTGTACGTCTTCATAGAACCGTTCAACTTCAGCTTCTTCAGCGTTACTGGTTGGGGCATAGACTTGGATTACCGTGATATTGAATGGTTTGCCTTGGAAACAAACAGATCATTCTGTCATTTTTTGAGATTTCATCCAAGTACTGCATTTCTGACCCTTTCATTGCCTATGATGGCTACTCTATTTCTTTAAGGGATTCTTGCCCACAGTAGTAGATATAATGGTCATCTGAGTTAAATGCACCCATTCCAGTCCATCTTAGTTTGGTGATTCCTAGAATGTCGATGTTCACTCTTGCCATCTCCTGTTTGACCACTTCCAATTTGCCTTGATTCATGAACCTAACATTCCAGGTTCCTATGCAATATTGCTCTTTATAGCATTGAATCTTGCTTTTATCACCAGTCCCATCCACAGCTGGGTGTTGTTTTTGCTCTGGCTCCATCTCTTCCTTCTTTCTGGAGTTATTTCTCCACCGATCTCCAGTAGCATATTGGGCACCTACAGACCTGTGGAGTTCATCTTTCAGTATCCTGTCTTTTTGCCTTTTCATACTGTTCATGGGGTTCTTGAGGCAAGAATACTGAAGTGATTTGTCATCCCCTTCTCCAGTGGACCACGTTCTGTCAGACCACTCCACCATGACCCATCCATCTTGGGTGGCCCCACATGGCATGGCTTAGTTTCATTGAGTTAGACAAGGCTGTGGTCAACATTACTTTGCTAACAAAGGTCCGTCTTGTCAAGGCTATGGTTTTTCCAATAGTCATGTATGGATGTGAGAGTTGGACTATAAAGAAAACTGAGCACAAAGAATTAATGCTTTTGAACTGTGGTGCTGGAGAAGACTCTTGAGAGTCCCTTGGACAGCAAGGAGATCCAACCAGTCCATCCTAAAGGAGATCAGTCCTGGGTGTTCATTGGAGAGCCTGATGTTGAAGCTGAAACTCCAGTACTTTGGCCACCTGATGCAAAGAGCTGACTCATTTGAAAACCCTGATGCTGGGAAAGATTGAGGGCAGGAGGAGAAGGGGACAACAGAGGATGAGGTGGTTGGATGGCATCACTGACTCAATGAACATGGGTTTGGGTGTACTCCAGGAGTTGGTGATGGACAGGGAGGCCTGGCGTGCTGTGGATTCATGGGGTCGCAAAGAGTTGGACATGACTGAGCAACTGAACTGAACTGAACTGAGGGAAGTGTTCATTCCACTCAGTAGATGGATGGATGGATGGGTGGATGGGAGAAATGGGAGGAGGAGCCTTAGTGCCTTCATTTGTTATACAAAAAGAATGCTAATACATTATTTAGCATCCTTATTTTATAAAATGTATTTGTATTTGTAAAATGTATTTTATAACTTCTCATAGTTTCAGAAGTTTTCTCAAGTTGTAATAACATAGGACTGTTGCCCTGGTTCCTGCAAACAAGTGCCTGTGTCAAAATGCTTTACAGAGTGGGTTATGCTGATTCTTCCAAGCTGTTTACACTTACTGTGAGCTTCCCTGGTAGCTCAGCTGGTGAAGAATCCGCCTGTAACGTGGGAGACCCCAATTTGATGCCTGGGTTGGGACGATCCCCTGAAAAAGGGATAGACTACCCACTCCAGTATTCTTGGGCTTCCCTGGTGGCTCAGACAGTAAAGAATCTGCCTGCAGTGCGGGAGATCTGGGTTCGGTCCCTGGGTTGGAAAGATCCCCAGAGAAGGGAAAGGCTACCCACTCCAGTGTTTCTGCCAGGAGAATCCTGAGGAGAGAGGGGCCTGGTGGGCTACAGACCATAGAGTACAGAGTCGGACGTGACTGAGCGCAGCACAGCACACAGGAGTACTAATATTAGCTGACTTTTCTGTTTTCAATGACTGTTTGCATCTGTTGTGTCATTTGATTTTCAAAACAATGGCCTTTCAAAATAAAACCCTGACTCTTCCACTAGACTTCTGAATACAAATCTTGGTTCAGCACCAAATCACCATGTGATCTAGACAAGTGATTTAACGTCTCCAAGGATCAGTTTTCTGATCTGTAAAACAGGGATAATAATTGTACCCTTGTAGTTAGACTGTCGTAGGAATTAAACACGCAGGTAAGGTTTTGGGTACAGAGCCTAGTGAAAAAAGCCTCAGCAGGTCACTCTTGTCTTAGCGGTGACGACAGTAACAACTCCTTGTGTTAAACGTCAGCCCTTCTGTGCTTCCACTTTCTTCGGGGTGAGGACTGCGTTTTCTTCCTCTCTGCTTCCCCTCCCAACATAGGGCCAGTCATGAACCAGGTACTCAACAAATGATTGTTGGAATGAGTGAGGTAGGCAGGTAAATTTCTTTCAAATCAGAAAGTTGTTTTCTAAATGACTAAACTTGAGCTCAGACAGGTTGCTCCCAACAAGTTGTGAGCAGCTGCTATAAATCAGTCCCTTAGATTATGTCATTCACTCTCCAGGCAGTGTTACGGGAGGTTTTCAAGTGGAGCCCCAGGAGGAGAGTCCCATCTTTGAATCCCGAGCCCAGAACCATTTCTGCTAAACTCCCCTGTCTCACAAAATACACAAGAATTATTCTAGGGTCAGTGACTAATATATAATCATTACAGCCTTTGGGAAAATGACTTTATATGAGTTATAAAATGAATTGATTATCCAAGTTGTATGTATCTGTTTGATCACAAAGGAAACTGTACATGAGAATGTTACACTATTCTAAATATTCTAGGTTTTTGAATTCTGCAGTAAAAAAGACAACAGGTAACTGAGTATGAATATGATAAAATGAACAACTAAGGAAAGAAGAGTCTGAACAGATATAGAAAGAGTCGGATAAGTGAGCACTTTACAAATGAAAGCAGATGTATGAAATTACCAACTGTCAGATCAGCAATGGAAATGAAGATGATAAAGTGGTTCCTTCCATAGATTATAATTATTCATCTTGCCCAGTTCTGTCTCCTTTCTCCATAATGTTCATGGAAAGGGGGAGGGAGTGGGAAGCTGTCGCAAGGAATGATGTTTCCAACAGAAGAAGAAAAAAAGGAAGTCCAGAAACCAAGGGTATTTCTGATCATAAGACATCGTTTTGTGACTTGTATTGTTCCTAGTGAATCACAGTTGTTTTCCTGTGGAATATTTTTCAATTAACCATTAACCATTCTGATTAACACCAAGGATTCAGTTGCAACCACAGGAAGTTGCAGCTGTAAAGTTTGTTCACAGGCTGTCAGCCTGGCTCCCAAAACCAGCATCGCTTATGGGCGTAGCGGTGACAGTGGGGGCAAACGGATGGCCAAGAAATGGAGCAGTTTACATAGACCAGCCAGAAAAGACTGTTTAATAATTACGGCCGTAATGAGGTTGATTGGGGGAAAAAAGCCTAAATGTCGGTCTAAGGAACACAGGCTTCTGCATGAAGATTTTGACACTTCCTCCAAGAAAATGCTGCATAGATATCTTTGCTAAATTCCTTGTTACCCTTAGAAAAATAAATAATTTGAAGAAGTTATATTCTCTTTAATTTTGAATTGTGTAATATTTATATATACAGAAAGTAAATGGGACATGTGTAAGTTGCAAAGTATAATAATCATGGTAAATAATATTTCATGCGAATTTTAAACTGGTTCTTTCCCATTCATAAGATTCTTGCTTCTAATTTCCAAGCAGTGAAGTAGAGACACTTAAATACAGCTATATATATGGCAGTAAATGTGCATGCTCCTTGTTTATGTTGCAAACGCACACACACCTCAGGCTCTTCCGTCCAGCACCGCCCTGAGGATGTGGCCTGTTTGCTGGATTGTGTGGACCGCACAGTGTGCAGCTTCAGGGGCCGTTTGGTAATGATCCCTTCTCCCTTTTCCCTTTATCCACTCAGTTCAGTTACTGATTTACTTTGTTTGAACCTAAGTTGTTATTTTGTTTCTCTTAGTGGTACAGATACCTGAAACTGGATGGCTTCTCAGTGACGTTTTCCCTTTTGTTTAGTGATCTCCAGTAACTACCAGACCTGTCTTGGCCTTCTAATGCATTACCCGCTCATCGGGGACGTTCACTCACTGATCCTTAAGGCTCTGTTCCTTCGTGACCCGAAGGTAAGCTTCCCAGGCGGGATGTGCACAGTGTTAAGTGGGGTGAAAAATTAGCCTGTCCTCATGACTCTAAGGATTCGTAATGTAAAATTTGCCTAATGGCAGATGAATCACCTGCTGAAAGAATTCGCCAAAGAGTCGCAGGCCAAAACTCCCATGCCTGATGGGCTAACAACTCAGCAGGCAAAGGCAGAGGCCATGGGCTGAGAGACGTGAGCGCTCTGTTGTCACTCAGAAGGGCCTCTGCCCGCCTGCTCCCCTGTGAGTTTAGGACGTGGCTGAGCACCCGCTTCTGCTGGGAACCGTGCTTCCTGGCCGTCAGTTTCCTGCTCGCGGGCCAAAACTGACCCGTGTAGAGCCTCGAGAACCATGTGAACACCAGGATGTTAGAGCTCTGGAACAAACACCCATTTTCTAAGAGTTTATAATGTAATGGAATGCTAAATTATTTCATATTATGAATGTGTGTTCATTTTGCAGGTTAAGAGTAACCTAATAAAAGAAAGGGAATTTAATGCTGACTTCTTTATTTGAACTTAAGTCACCAAAATTTTCTTTACACTCTAGAGAAAAAGTGTGCTCTTTTACAACTAATGTTATATTTTTTGAAAATAAGAACATTAAGTGATCTAAAAAAAAAAAAAAAAAATCTGTGAATCCTTGATGCTTCAGAGCCAAACAAAAATATTGGATGGAGCCTGAGAGAGAAACCCCACCCTCGGCTCTCTGGCAGGGCCCCCTGCAGTCGTGCTGGCCGCGGTGGAACCGTCTCTGAGTCAGTCTGTCTGCGGGTCCACTGCCAGCGTTCTGTCTGATCGACGTGGACCTCCAAGTCCAACGTGATTCTGATTCTGAGAGATTTCTGTCCTTACCTCAGTTGTTGACGTCAACCTTTGAGCATATCTTATATTTATTTTTTGCTTGATTTTAAATTATTGTTTTTCCTTGTGCCTATATCCATTTTCTTAGAAATGCACAATTTTTGTATCATTTCTCCTGCACAAAATTTCATTATGTGTCAGAAACATAATCCATCATTTCTCTGATACATAAGGTAGCTTATCTTTTTTCTGGTAAGGTTTAGGAGTCAGACTATGAAAAACATAAAGTCCCATATTTTTTATGTCTATGTACACTGTAAAAGTATATTATTTTAATATGAAAGAGCCAAGATTAGTGGCATATCTATAAAAGGAGTAAAGAATGAAGTTGCTGGTCAATGAGGTATCTGAGTTTTGATCTACAGACTTATGGTAAATTCTATCTGCTCAGCACTGGGAATTATTAGAGTCACACAGAGTGGAAAAAAATTACTAAAATAGCCATTTGAATTATCCATTTGTGTGATTTGTTTGGTTTAATTGAAGGGAGAAATGAATTTGTTATGTAAACCATCCATCTTGTTAAGTTTTTTCCTAGCTAAATACGGTTGTCCTTCCTATAAACCATTTGTGCTTATAGTTGCAGAATTCTGATACTAAATTCATCAGTGTTATTAGCAGAATATGTGATTTTAGAATGCTTTTGGTCTCAAGAAGGTGGTAGCAATAGCATAAAAGGTATCTAAAAAACAATATTCCTCACTTTTACCTTCAGGGTCTTACCAAGTAAAAACAATTAAGGTAAGTGTCCAAAAGTTAGGACCTTAAACTGGTATTTCTGAGACTTGAGAACCTGGGCAGAAGGCAGGAGTCACGTTTAAAAAGCTTTTGAGAACAAGGTCATGGCATGGTGACGTCTGTAAGGGAAAATAAAGACAGCTGCAGCATTTTAAAGGGGTTTCAGATGGCCACCTCAGCGAGGCGGGAGTTTAGTTAAGTGTTTGTAATGCTGACCCACTGACTTTGTTAGTAAATGTCAAATGTAACTAACATTACTTGCAGTAGTGCCGACTGGAGGTCTGTCGCAGTGAGGGGTCCTGGGTCTAGCCAGGAACCTGAGCTAGAAATCCGGACACTGGTTCAAGTCTTGACTCTCCCACCAAACATCCTGTCATCTGGTAAAAATCCACGCTTCCTGAGTCTTGGTCGTCTCTTGTGTTGAATTACTTTGCCTCTGATGACCCACCCAAGCAGAGCAACCTTTGACCATAAAGAACTGACTTCTAATGATACAATAAGATCAAACACACAAGTGGGGGGGGGGGGAGTTTACATGTATATTCTAAAACTCCCCAAGTGGATATGTAGTTCATGTCAATTATGAACTCATAGAGGAGGCCGTGGACACTGGGAGGGAATAAAGAAAGGAAGGAAAAGGTGTTGCTAGTACTCCACCGCATCCTCTGAAGATCCAGCCATCAGAGTGCTTTAAGTGTTTCCTGTGTACTGGCAACAGTGAAACACTTAAATCAGAGTAAGTGCATGCACACAGGCAGATCTCTGTAAACTAGTAGAAAGCAGAGGTTTGAAGCCTGGGCGTTTGCTTTCCCATGTCCCAGCTTCACCAGGCACCTGTGCTTAGGGCTGCTGACAGACACAGTAAGATGGAAGTGAACGAGGCACTGGGCCTCCCTAGTTCATCGTCAGCCTGCAGGGCAGCGCTTCGCCCCCCGCCAGCCCTCAGCCCCAGTGGAGCCTGTTCAGCTGAGGACAGACTATGGGAGAGCTCGAGACACTGGGCTGTTACTTGTTTGCCATCAGATGTAGGCTTTGCTGGGAAACTACTTCTCAGCGGAGCAGACTGAGGTGATGGGCCTGTAAGCGGGTCACAGGCTCACACTCCCCATCTCCAAGCCCTCTGCCTTGCTTGGTTTGGTCGTCACTCCAGGCTCCAAGACGGGCAGAGTGGGCTCTCTCTCCTCTTCCTTTTTCAGTGCACAGGATCAAGGCCATGTGGCTTTCCCCAAGCCAAGCTGCCTCCACGCGTCCAGACCACCTGGAAAGGTTCCAGGCCCTGCTCTGCTCACCCGCTCCTGAGAGTCCCAGCATCTGCTTTCTCTTCTCCAGGAAGCCGTTCCAGGCTCAGACGAGCAGGTGTTTTCCCTCTGAGTCCCCTCAGCACCTTAGTTTAGCGATTTGCTTAATCACTCAATCACAGGTTAGCGATTTGCTTGCCTCTTTTATCAGCTATCTCTCCTCATGATCCTCTCATTTGATAGCTTTAGCCTTGTGTCCTGCAGTGGTTGCTCTTAAGAAAACAATAGTAAATTGAATATTGACTCTAATCTGGGTGGATCTCACTCACCTCACCTGTTTTCACCTCACTTTGCCATATCCACATTCCACAGAAACCATAGTCAGTGGATTATTTGTCAGCTGCCATTTTTATCAAGATGGTGAAGAGACCCTAGAGTTTGAACTTAAAGGACATCTAGTTCCTTAGTTTGCTATCAGACAGAACTATTTGAAAACCTGTTACTACCCTCAAATAGCATGGAACAAAGCAGACACAACAAAGAATCCAGTTAGCATACTTCACTTAGACTGTGAGAACTCCAGAACCGCAAAGAACCAGGAGAGCCTGAGGCACCTACTCCTTCTGTGGGCAAGCAAGCTGACGGTCAGAGTGGAGCTGAGAGGTGCACACAAGGAAGGCCACACAGCTCATCAGAGCAGGTCGGGGGCAGAACCCAGGTCTTCAGCCTCCTTCCCGCCTGAGAGATGTAGCTTGTGTTAGTTTTAAAAATGGTAGAACCTTAGTTACTGATACTTCTATAGATTCTTTTATTTATAGTAGTAGGTATTGTTTGCATCTGTAGTAAGTGAAACTGACGTGTTTGTAAGTGACCCAGGAACTACTTGAAGTGTTTTTAAACATATGAAGAGACTGGATATCAGAGATCTGTACCATTCTCTCCTCTGCTCACCTTCCAATATGGTTTCTATACGTAGCTCTTCAGACCAGTCTCCGTGCTTGTCTCCCTGTCTTTTGTTATATTAGAATCACTGAGCAGATTTCCAAAAACAATCCACTAAATGAAGTGGAGGGATGGAGGGAGGGCAGTCTGAAAAATATGAAGGGATTAAAAAACATTGTTCTAACTAGTTGTTCAAATTCCAAAAAAAAATTAAAAACCCAATTAGAAACAAAAGTCATAGAGAATGTGAACATATTGTGTTCCTTAAATAACCAGATGTTCTTTCCTTCCTGAAGGCAGTAAGGGTTTGGAATAAAAGGTTTAAAACTATTGTTTTAAGTTAACTGTGAATTTTGCAAATCTGCTTTTACCCTTCAGCAAATAAAATTCTAATACGGAAACATAAGCAAAGTAATTTTCATTTTTCGGTCCTCTCTTGTGTTGTATGTTGAGTGCTAACCTTATCACAAAGACTTATTACAAATGAAATACAGTACATTGATTAACACTGTATATTCTTCAGTAAGAATTTGACAGCCACCGTTTGAAGACTAGAATATTGTCAAAAAATTATTTCTGGTAAGTTCGCAAGCATCTCTTTTAGCAGTGATTGTTACTCTTTATGGGAGAAAACTGCTAGAAATAAGATAACTTAATTCTGTAGTCATTCTTGTACACAAAAACATCCTATAAAATATAGTGTACAGTGTTCTTGTGCTTGGCCAGTTCTGATTTGGCTAGTGTTTGGAGTTATGTTAGACTTTGCTTTTTTAAATTATAAAATCCAAATACTCAGATTTTATGCCGGTAATAGATTTTTATTTTTTTAATTCCAAAACCCTCAGTGTACATGCAACTTTTTTTTTAATGTCAAGTGACTTTACTAAAATGTCATATATCAGTATTGAAATGATAAATGGATTCAAGTCTGGTGATGATGATAGAAAATGCTTCATTCTGGTAAGGCCATTATAATGTCTTCTTCTCTGAGTGGTGAAGGACACACACACTGACTCTTTAAGAATGCACGTTGTCCATTTATCTCCTTTTCCTGATGTTCTTGTTGGAGGTTCTGTTCAGATTTCCTAGGATACTTTTTGTGTGATTTTGTTATAGAAAGAATGTGTTACTTCTGTTTTTGTCATCCTTTTTCCCTTCTAAGAGCGGAAGCGGTTCCCTAAAATCTGCCTTTCTTGAAAAGTCATATTTCTGTGTGTTTTCTCTGTTAGTGACCAAAAGCAGGTGTTTTTTTCCTTTGTATCGACTATATATTGTTCTTTTTTTCACTAAATTTTAACCAGTTGAATGTTTATTGTAGTTAATATTTAGGTATTGGTGATTCCTCAGTTATGTTTTCACATTCAGTCAGAAATACAGACTTTTTGACATAGACTAGCCTTAAAAACCTCAAGTTTTACTTCTGAGTAAATAGTGGTTTTCAAAAATCTATAAAAGAGTAATCAAAATATCTTTATTGAACCAGTATTTGAAATTTGTTATTTATTATGTTCAGACATTTCATAAAGTAGAATTATGTTTTCCTCAAATCTTATTAAGGGTTTTCTCGGGCCTTAAATAATTTTGGATCGTTTTAGAAAAGCATTTTGTTATTCAGCAGATCTTTACTGCGTGTTACAGTGCACTGGCACTGTTTAGCTTCCGGTGACATTGAAGGTGGAAAAAATGAAAGAAAAATGGCCCTCACCATAACAAACAAGGAAACAGGAAGTACTCGTTTGTCATGTGTTATACAAGGTGGGAATAGGATGTCACCCTTAAAATGAGAAGAGGGGGAGAATCTGATCTAGATGAAGACCTCCATGGGTTGGTGTAACGGCTCTCTCTCAGGAGGCACCATTCGAGGTGAGAACTGTTGGAGGAGAAGGAACAAGCCAGCCAAAGAGTAGGGAGAGGAGCCTCCATGCAAGGGGACAGCAAACACAGACTCCGAGGCAGGAAGGAGCGTGGACTGTTGGTGGAACCAGAAGGCCAGCGAAACTGCCTGGGGCCCCGCCTGAGACACGGATGGGCCCGCGAGGCTGCATGAGGTCGTAGTTTGAAACTCCAGAAAGATGCTGGGTTCATGACGGCTCTTCCTGATGGTTAAGACATCTTGTCATAAACGACTCTTGCTCTCAGCCAGAAGTGCCAAAAACTCTTCTTAAAAGAGCTTCCCACTCCTGGGTAAAACGCATTCATTTATTCATATCTCCAGGAAGACACACTCATTTATTCAGACCTCTAGACTATCACAAGAGTCTGGCCAGTAGATTCTTGTTTAAGAAGACTGAAGCCAGGACTCTGAACTCTTTTGGTCATACACCTGACTGCCTTCTGTATACCACCAATCTCAGTCAGCTTTGCTTCCACTTCCATCAGCATTGTGCTCACCAAGTAATGTTAAGGGAACTGGACCCAGGTTTCTCATCTACCAAATAAGAGCTCTGCAAGGGCAGGGACCAGATCTCCAGTAGCATTAACCCTGGGTCAGCCCTCTGAAGGAATCTCAAAATTCAGGTTTCGCCTCTATCACAGCCTGCTGTTTTTATGGGGCAGGTCACCCTTTCCTTGGACAGAGGCTGGCTCACATAATCCTAAAGGACACTTTTGATATGTTTTAGTAAGATGCAATTAAACTCAGCAGATCCTCCCTCTTTTAAAAAAACAACAACAACTATTTACTGTGTATAGAGGATGAGAGTTGGTCCATGTGATTGGGACACAGTCTGTTACAGGTATGAACAACTGATTTGGAAGGTAAAATGAATGAGCATATTGTAGAAAGAACAGCTGATTCGGTCTTTCAGAGTCAGAAAATCTTCCATATGGGCTTTGAACAGTTTTCCTGGGACATTATTCCGTCTTAAGGAAACAGTGTAAACAGAGTTCCTGAGAAGGGCCGAAGCAAGTAGCCAGGCCGGGCCTGGCAGTGCTCTAGCCACAGTCATTCAGGGACCCCTCAGGGGCCTTCCCTCAGCACATATATGTTAGCAGACACCAATTTCTTTTTATTAAAGTATTATTGATTTGCAATATCATGTTGGTGTCAGGCGTATGGACCAGTGATTTTTTTGTATATTTATATATGTGTGTCATATATATTCCTTTTAAGATTCTTTTCCTTTATAGGTGATTATAAAATATTGAGTGTAGTTCTCTCTGCTATACTCAGTATTGGCTATGTAGTTTATATTTAGTACTGAGAATATGTTAATCCCAACCTCCTCATTTATCCCTCTGCACAACTGCACTCATCTCACATTCTAGCAAAGTAATACTAAAACTTCTCCAAGCTAGGCTTCAACAGTATGTGAACTGAGAACTTCCAGATAGATGTTCAAGCTGGATTGAGAAAAGGCAGAGGAACCAGAAATCAAATTGCCAACATCCATTGGATCATAGAAAAGGCAAGAGAATTTCAGAAAAACATCTACTTCTGCTTCATTGACTATACAAAAACCTTTGACTGTGTGTATTGCAACAAACTGTAGAAAATTCTTCAAGAGATGGGAATACCAGACCACCTTACCTGCCTCCTGAAAAATCTGTATGCAGGTCAAGAAGCAACAGTTAGAACCAGACATGGAACAACAGACTGGTTCCAAATTGGGAAAGGAGTACATCAAGGCTGTATATTGTCACCCTGCTTATTTAACTTCTATGCAGAGTACATCATGCAAAATAATGGGCTGGATGAAGCATAAGCAGGAATCAAGATTGCCAGGAGAAATATCAACCTCAGATATGCAGATGACACCACACTTATGGCAGAAAGTGAAGAAGAACTAAAGAGCCTCTTGATGAAAGTGAAAGAGGAGAGTGAAAAAGTTGGCTGAAAGCTCAACATTCAAAAAACGAAGATCATGGCATCTGGTCCCATCACTTCATGGCAAATAGATGGGGAAACAGTGTAAACAGTGGCTGACTTTATTTTTCTGGGCTCCAAAATCACTGCAGATGGTGACTGCAACCGTGAAATTAAAAGATGCTTGCTCCTTGGAAGAAAAGCTATGACCAACCTAGACAGCATGTTAAAAAGCAGAGCCATTAATTTGCCTACAAAGGTTCGTCTAGACTAAGCTATGGTTTTTCCAATAGTCATGTATGGATGTGAGAGTTGAACCGTAAAGAAAGCTGAGCGCTGAAGAATTGATGCTTTTGAACTGTGGTGTTGGAGAAGACTCTTGAGAGTCTCTTGGACTGCAAGGAGATCCAACCAGTCCATCCTAAAGGAACTCAGTCCTGGGTATTCATTGGAAGGACTGATGCTGAAGCTGAAACTCCAATACTTTGGCCACCTGATGTGAAGAACTGACTTACTTGAAAAGACCCTGATGCTGGGAAAGATTGAAGACAGGAGGAGAAGTGGGCGACAGAGGATGAGGTGGTTGGATGGCATAATGGACTCGATAAACATGAATTTGAGCAAGCTCTGGGAGTTGGTGATGGACAGGGAGGTCTGGCGTGCTGCAGTCCATGGGGTCTCAGAGAGTCGGACACAACTGAGCGACTGGACCGAACTGAACAACTCCTCTTCCCTTTCCCCTTTGGTAACCATAGGTTTGTTTTCTCTGTCTGTGAGTCTCTGCTTTGTAAATAAGTTCATTTGTATAAGTTTTTAGATTCCACATGTAAGCAATATCGTGTTTGTCTTTCTGGATCTTACTTCATGTAGTATGCTAATCTCTGTGTCCATCCATGGTGCTACAAGTGGCATATTTCAGTCTTTTTATGACTGAATATTATTCCATTGTATATATGTTCCACAACTTCTTTATCTATTCATCTTTTAGCACATTTAGGTTGTTTCCATTGTCTTGATTCTTATAAAAAGTACTGCTATAAACATTGGAGTACATGTTTCTTTTGAAATTACAGCTATCTGAATGTATGCCCAGGAGTGGGATTGCTGAATCATATGGTAGCTCTATTTTTAGTTTTTTAGGAACCTTTCTACTGTTCTCTATAGTGGCCATACCAATTTACGTTCCCGCCAATAGTGTGGAAGGGTTCCTTTTTCCAATACTCTCTCCAGAGTTTATTATTTGTAGGCTTTTTGATGATGGCTATTCTGACCAATGTGAGGTGATACCTCCTTGTAGTTTTGATACCCATTTCTCTGACACTTAGCAGTGTTGAGCATCTTTTTGTGTGACTTTTGGCTATCTGGATGTCTTCTTTGGAGATGTGTCTATTTAGATCTGCCCATTTGTTGATCAAGTTGTTTAGTCTTTTGATGTTGAGCTCTATGAGCTGTTTGTATATTTTGGAGATTAATTCCTTATGGGTTGCATTGTTTGCAAATATTTTCTTTCATGCTGTAGATTTTCATTTATTTTGTTTATGGTTCCCTCTGCTGTGCAGAAGCCTTTAAGTTTAATTAGGTCCCATTTGTTTATTTTTGTTTTTTCCATTACTCTAGGAGATGGGTCCAAAAAGATGCTGCAACTTACATCAAAGAGTGTTCTACCTATGTTCTCCTCTAGGAGTTTTATAGTATCCAGTTTTACATTTAGGTCTTTAATCCATTTTGAGTTCATTTTTGTGCATTGAGAATGTCCTAATTTCATTTATTTTTATAGGTAGTCTAGTTTTCCAAGTACCTTATTGAAGAGACTGTCTTTTCTCTATTGTCTGTTCTCTCCTCCTTTGTCATAGATTAATTGGCGTAGGTATGTGGGTTTATCTCTGAACTTCCTGTCTTATTCCACTGATAAATATTTGTTTTTGTGCCAGTGCCCTGCCGTTTTGCTTATTGCAGCTTTATAGTGTGGTCGGGATTTAAGGAACCTGATTCCTCCAACTCAATTTTCTTTCTCAAGATTGCTTTGAGTGCTTGAGGTTTTTTGTTTCCATAACAAATTTTAAAAATTTTGGTTATAGTTCTGTGACAAATGCCATTGGTAATTGGTTGGGATTGCATTGAATCTATAGATTGTGTTGGGTAGTTCAGTCATTTTGAAAAGATTGATTCTTACAATCCAAGAATTGGTATCTCTTTCCATCTGTTTCTGTCATGTTTGATTTCTTTCATCAGTGTCTTAGAGTTTTCAGAGTACAAGTCTTCTACCTCCTTAAGGAGGTTTATTCCTTAGCATTTCATTCTTTTTGATGTGATGGTAAGTGGGATTGTTTCATAAATCTCTGTTTTTGGTCATTCCTTGTTAGTGTAGAGAAATGCAACATAATTTTGTGTCCTGGAGCTTAACCAGATTCATTGATGAGCTCTAGTAGTTTTCTGGTAGTGTGTTTAGGATTTTCTATGTACAGTATTATGTCATCTGCAAACTGTGACAGTTTTACTTCTTTTCCCATTTAGATTCCTTTTTTTTTCTTTTTCTTTTTTTTCTCTTATTGCTGTGGCAAGCAGCAGTCAGAGAATTTTGCAGCTTCCAAAATTATGTTGAGTATAAGTGGCAAAACTGGACATCCTTGCCTGGTTCCTGATCTTATAGGAAATGCTTTCAGCCACTCACCATTGAGTATGATGTTACCCATGAGTTTGTCATACATGACTTTGATTATGTTGACGCAGGTTCCCACTGTGCCCACATCTTAAAGACTTTATTATAAATGTTGAAATTTTATCAAAACCTTTTTCTGTATCTATTAAGATAATCATATGGTTTTTATTCTTCAGTTTGCTAATGTGGTTATCATACTAATTAATTTGTAGATACTGAAAAATCCTTACATTCCTGAGATAAATCCCACTTAATCATGGTGCCACGATCCTTTTAATATATTGTTAATTGAATTGCTAGTATTTCGTTGAGGATTTTTACATCTATGTTCATCAGTGGAATTGGTCTGTAGTTTTCTTTTTTTATGACATCTTCAGGCACTAATTTTTTTAAATACATCACATGTAGGATATCCTATTTGATAGTAGTTTATTAGGCATTAATTTATATACTATTTCAGCTTCTGTGCTATTATTTAACATAAGTAAATGTTTTGTGTTTAAGTAAAAAGTTGATGTTGAAAGTACTTTTTTCAGTGATTTTTGCAAAATTTATTGGCTAAAATAGTGGTTTGTGGTAACATTTGCTCAAAATAAGCAACATGTTTGTTTATATCTTTAAAGTCACTCTTGAAAAGTTCAGTGATTTTCTTTTTTTTTAAATTGTGGGTGGCCAAAGAGAGCTGTGAAACTCTGTGGTGAAGAGTGCTCTGAATGTTTTAGAGGAAAGAGTTTCTTTACTAAAAGATAACCAATTATCATGGTGATTTATTTTTTCTCAAATAAGTAAAGAAGAGACTAAAATCCATGGTTAATTCTGTTCTCATTAGCAATACACAAAACAAAATCTATAAACCAGTTCTCTGCTTTATGTTTGCTGTTTTACAAGTTAGGGGGAAATCTTGGCTTTTACAGCGAAATATTTATTCTAAGTAGATTACTTAAGCTTTCGAAGCTATTAATCCTATGCATGTCAGCTTAGAAAGGCACTGAAGCCGCAGATGTCCAGTGTGAACGTGTTATAGCACATTGCAGGGAGCTGTCTGGGCCCTGCCCCACGGGCAAGGGGCAGTGGCCACCCCCCCTCACCACTGACCTGCTCTCACACGTCAGAGGGAGCACTGGACGTTGTGCAGTCTGAGGTCAGATTCTAGGTGAACTGCTAAGACCGTCACCAGCCTGTAATCTCCAAAGGTCGTTTCCAGTTCTAAGTGCAGAGAGCCTAGCTAATCACTCATTTTTCTTCTTGTATATTAAGTGCCTTGTTCAGAAAGAAGAGGCGCCACTTTGAGTTCTTTGTCATCCTAATGTTACAGTTTAAAGAAATTGAAAGTCATAAATCACAAATTATAACAAAAGGACACAATAGAAATTAAAACTGACACTAGAAAAAAAGAGCATAATTCTTTTTAATCTAAACATTTATGACCACAGTAAATATGCCATTTACTCCTTAAATATATTAACAGTAAACATCTTATTGGGCTTCCCCTAATGCCTCACCTATAAAAAAAAATCCTCCTGCAATGCAGGAAGCATGGGTTTGATCCCTGGGTTGTGAAAATCTCCTGGAGGAGGAAATGGAAGCCTACTCTAGTATTCTTGCCTGAAATTTCTCATGGACAGAGGAGCCTGGCGGGCTCTAGTCCAGAAAGTCACAGAGTTGGACACAGCTGAGCACACAGACATCTTATAGCTAATTTAAAGCATTAAATGTATTGATTTTATAGAAGTCAGTACATTCAAGTAGTTAACTGCATAATCATAATCGATTAACTGTTGCATTTAAATAATTTGAACACAAATCCAAAACAAAACCACAGAATAGTTTATCATGGGGAACTTTTCAGTTTATTTTTCCCAGTTCAAGCACTCCGTGGCTCCACATACTGGAAAATGAGTTGGTTTCTGTACAGCCAGTTGGTTCAGAGCTGCCTGCGTGACCCTGAAGCGGCACCCCCAAGCCGACCCGTGCCAGACTCGCCCCAGCCAGGCCTGGGGAGCGGTGCAGGGGGGGGGGGTCTGACCGGCGTTTGCCATGTGAATAAGGCTGTCACATGTCCTTAGTGACTTTTTCTCAGTGTCTTCATGTGATTTGGAATGCTCCTTAATTTCCTTGGTCCTTTTTCCTTGATTTGAAGAGGAACCTTATAGTTCATTTCTCCACATTGTTTCTTTCTCCAAAATGCTATTTTTATAAATTCAGCCAAAATTCCCGAGCTCCCACTGTGTACCAGTAATATCCAAAATTCTAGAATTCCCCAGACGTCTTGGTTGAAACACATAAGGAAGGATGAACAGGCGGTGTGGCCAGTGAAAGGAATAATACCCACTTGCCTGGTTCCCTGCTCTCCTGTGAGTCCTCATTGAGACACATGTCCCCTCGGTGAGCCCTGGGCCCGTCACCTGCAGACCACCCTGTCCCCACTCCTCACAGCCCCGCACCCCAATCCCATGGCAGTCATCAACTTCTGTCATAGTAAACAATTCATTTATTTGTTATGTTCTGCTGTAAAGATTTTTCTGTCTTCCTCTGACAATACATCCCCTCCATGAAGGCAGTACTTTTAGTCTGTTTTATATTTTTACCAAAATACTGACAATAATAAAGGGAAAAGGAGGGAAAAAGGGTGACTGAGGGGAAACTATGGTCTCCATCACAGTGACATTTAGCAGGCATTGACTGCCTCCCGGGCCCAGTACTGGGGATGCAGTGAGTTGGGGAGACAGGGCAGAGAGTCCGCAGGTAACAATGGATCTTAACAGGCGTGCCAGGCAGGCACCGGCCGGAGCCTGGTGCGCAGGCAGACGCCACACAGCCGCAAGGTGAGCAGGCTGCTGCAGGGGCCGGAAGTCGGTGTCTGTGACTGTGCTGCCGCCGCCCGGTCTCGGATGACACTTGAGGAAATGAAGCTGAGGTGAGGGAAAAGCTATGGCCCAACCTGGGAGCCTAACGCTGGCTGAGACCAGTGCTTTCAGCAGCGGAGTGCGTGTGTGCAAGGGGCCTGCGCAGCAGGGTCAGAGGGGCACAGGGAGAGGACTGGAGCTTCTGGTATCTGCACCCTCCTGCAAAAGAAATGGAGGGCGAGCTTCGCCTGTGACATGCAGGCTGGCGTTGGCGCCTTCAGGCAGCCCTGCTGTCACTGGCCTCCCATCACCTGTCGGGTCTGCTAGGGGAGGCCCTCCCCACAGGGGCACAGAGTGACCCCTGCCTGCCCTTCGCTGCCCCACGTGCCCAGTTATGGGGTCGTGCAGGTGGTAGTTTCTTAATTCCATATTTATTCCAGTGTTGAAAAGATGTCAGGGGCCATGAGCATCTCTTGTGGGTTTGCCCCATCTCTTCTGCTAATAACAGTTGCCCAACATAACTTCTGTTTGAAAAACAGACTTCAAAATTGCTTACCTCTAATGTGATGACAGGTAACTGTCAGTATTAAGGTACCATGCAAATATTTTTGAATAAATAAACAATTTGTCTCTTCAAGGAAATGATGACATTTTAATAATGAGTGAAAATAAGAGCTTTTTCAAAAAAACTCGTGCTATTGGAAGGACATTTTGCAACTGGATATTTGGAAGTTTCATCTATTTATGATGTTCTGGCCAGAAGCAATTTAAACAAATCACTTATTTACATCTCTCTACACTAAAAGATTATGGAAGCAGCGTTTTCTAACTTGCTTTCAAATCTTCTAAATGAAGAGATAAAGTCAGGTTTGAACCCTTGTTTTTAAATAGAAAAATGTGACATCTTCCAACTAAGTTTTAAGAAGCGCGGAATGGGGCTTCCCTGGTGGCTCCGTGGCAAGGAATCCGCCTGCCAGTATAGGAGACGGGGGTTCGGTTATAGGAGACGAGGGTTCGGTCCTCGATCCGGGAAGATCCCACGTGCCGTGGAGCCGCCGAGCTCGTAAGCCGCAGGTGCCAAGCCTGCGCCCCGGAGCTGCGCTGCTGGGGCTGTGCGCGGCAGGAGGAGGAGCCGCTCCAGTGAGGATCCTGCACGCCAGCAACGGGGGAGCAGCCCCAGGCGCCTCAGCCAGCGGGAAAGCCCGTGCAGCAGCGGAGACCAGCACAGCCAGAAGTAGGATTAAATAAGGAGGAGAGCTGGGTGATGACTAATGCTAGGCGTGGACTGGGCTGAGGGATGCAGAGATAGCTGGCCAGACACCCCTTCCGTGTCTGTGAGGCTGTTCCTTTAAGTGCTGAGCCCTGGATCGCTACACCAGGTCAGGAAGATTCTCCCGCACAGGCGCGTCCAGGCCCTTGAGGGCTGCAGGAGAAGCAGACGCCGAGGAAGGGCGTCCTTGAGCCAGACGCGCTTCTCCTGCCCGCACACCTGGGCGCCTGGCTCGTGGTCTCCGGCGTCTGACCCACCATCGCCCCCTCCCCCGCCTCCCCCGTGCCCCTCCCCCTGCTGACTTGCCCCCTTCTCAGACCTTGGAGCGTGGACTGCCTTACAGTACTGGTGGTCCTGCTTCTGAAGTTCCCCAGCGGTCTCTCTCAGCATATCTCCCCACCATAATCACATGAGCCAATAGTAAAGTCTTCTCTGCTGTATCTGTGCTGTCCTGTTGGTTCTTTTCCTCTGGACTACCCTGACTAATACCAGCTAATTAACATTAAAGAAGACAGAAGTTTTATTAGCCAAATTTTAACAAAAACCTTGGCATCGTTGATGAGTACCAAAATAAATACCATGCTTTAGCAAGGGCAGCCAACAATGGCCTTCCTTCATTCAGACCTGTATCTCTTTCTGAGGTAGCTTTCTCTGGAGTGTCAAAAACTGGCTGTTGCAAAGCATTTAACCAAGTAAAGAAGCTTAGTCAATCACATTCCTACCATTAAACATAGATTATTTTAGGAAGAGCAAAAAAATATAAAGATAGTATTATAAAATTACTTTAAATGTAGTGTATTTTATCTCATTTAAAAACTTGTGCATATATTTTCTAATGTACATAACAGATTAGTGCAAGTGGTCTATGCATATGATTTGTAAATAAATAGACAGTGTTACATGTCAAGTCCCCTGATTTTAGGTAGCAAAGGCATAATCAAATTTGAGAGACCCCTGCTCTAGACAAGTGGCTCCAGTTGTTGGGAAAGTGCATCCAGTTGATCCCGATGCCTGGCCATCAAGGGAGCAGGACTGACTCTGGGCACACAGGTCTGGGCTCCCCCGCCATCCCTGAGCAGGGCCGCTTAGGAGGGCGCAGTCCTCCCCCTTGTCTTGTGAACGAAGGCGCGCTCCTGCGTCCCTCTAGTTAACCTGACTCTTTGCTGAATTCTGCACCATTGACTTCCGCTGACAAAGGGACCTGCTCCATCCTGGTACTTTTGCTTTTTCTCATAACTTGGATTCATCAGGCATTTTCTAGATGATAACTGCTGGTGAAGAAGGAATTCCATTCAGTTACAGGAATGCTGTGTATCGTGTGATTTCTTTGGAGGTTGTTGGGACTCGGGATCATGTAATTGCACCCACGTCTGCTCCTGAGGTCAGGTGAGGGTGGGATGAAATGCCCCCAGGGCACTCTCATCCCCGCGGCCCCTCCGCCGCCTGGCCCGCCTGGCAGGTTTCTGGGACGGACTCTGACCATTCCCACCCACACTCCCCACTTCCCTTTCTTCCTGAGGGGAACTGGTTTGCGTGAGTCTTCGTTTGTTCATGGTCTAAATACGGAGCTGGAAAGTTGGTCTGTTGTTAATTGGTTTGCCAGATCCAGCCTCTAGGTTCAGAAAGTATTAAACCCAGGGAGATGGATGGGAAACGTGTATAAAAATAATAATAATTACTGTTCTGTACTGAGGTTGACCTTTGTTTTTTATCATCAATCATACATCAGCAGTGGCCGCCGCCCAGGCAGGGGACGGATGACATAGGAAATGAGAGTAGAGCCGTCAGGAGCGCCCGCTCACGGGCGAGAGCCACGGGGTGAGACGCAGAAGGCAGCGGTGGGGTGCACACACGGACGTTGACGAGTGAGAATTTAGGAGCAGAAAGAAGACGTCTCTAGGACAGTTCTTCTTCTGGATTTTTCTTTTTGAGCGTGCCATGTGCGCCGCCTCGGTGGTCACGCTAGAGCGTGTTGGCTAAGCTGCAGTGTGTTTCAGTCCGTTACCCGCACAAACGAAGCCCCGTGTTCCCATGCTTTAGCACAGTAGGTTTGTAACTTCCGCACAGGTGACAGTCCGCTTTAGGTCAGGGTGAGGGTGTTGCAGGATCACCTAGGTCTTGGGGCGTCTGCCAGCTCTGCTGTTTTCGGCTTTGAGCTTCCAGGGTTATCCGGCACGTTGGCCTCCCGACAGATGAGAAGACTAATTGATCACTGAACCGAATGCTTGCCGCTCAGCCCAGCCGAGCTACCGACCGCAGGCTGTGGTGAAGGAAAACCCAGCATTCACTGCAGGGCGCGGAGCGCGGGGAGTGGGCAACCCGTGCTCAGAAGATGCCTTGAAGGCTTTTGGGGAAGAGATTGTAAAGGAGGGTGAAGCTGGGGGCGGCAGCGCGTGGGATCCTCTTATGCCCCACTCTCACACTGACTGGCTTAAGGTGAGGGCCAAACAGCATCAGCCTTCCGGTTTCAGCCAGCCTGGAGTGTGTGTGCGTATGGTCAGTCTTCATCTGGAGGAGCTCTGCCTCCTGTAAAAGCCTCGTAGGGACGTGTGTCAGGCCTGCATCTGCGTCTTTCAGGGAACTCTGCTGTTGTGACCAGTTTCCCACCCTCAGAGCTGTTCTTTGTTTCTGCGTCTTCACTTTCATTCCCAGTCACTAACTCTTTGCGTCAGCCTTTTGAGACTCAAGGCAGGCCTGGGAGACTAAAGGCCTTTTACTTCAAAGGCCAGGGACACGGATCCCTTGGAATTAAGATACCGTTGTATATGGTTTCAGTTCCACCTCTTCTTGGCTGCTTCCCAGTCCGGAGAACAGGTTTGGGAAAAGAAAGGGAGCACAGTTTTGGATGGAGAAGTTAATCATAAAATCAGCAGAGGAACTGTTTCAGGGGACTTGGTTTCAAGAGTTTTTTTTTCCAGACATTGGCATTCTTAGCTGTCTTGATAGCCCCCCAAGTTTCTCTTCTGTAGTGTTTCTTTAAAATGTAATGAAGAGAGATGAATTGAGGATGTTGCACAGAATGATAAGCCCTAGAACTGACCATCATCAAGTCTTAGGTTGGGTTGTTAGTGATTTGATTCTTTCTGGCCTTTTTGGGGGCTTCCCGGGTGGTGCTAGTGGTAAGGAACCTGCCTGCCAATGTATGTTAGATGTAAGAGATGCAGGTTCCATCCCTGGGTTGGAAAGATCCTCTTGGAGGAGGGCATGGCAACCCACTCCAATATTCTTACCTGGAGGATCCAATGGACAGAGGAGCGTGGTGGGCTAAAGTCCATAGCGTTGCAAAGAGTTGGACACGACTGAAGCAATTCAGCAGCATGCACGACCTTTTCTTGAAGTTCCTCTTGTGATAGAAGTACTGATTCATCACTCCCTTTCTCACTACAACAGGGGAAATAGTGCTTCAGATTATTGCACTCAAAATAAACGTTGTGTGATGCCTGCTTGGTTTGGGCTGTCTTTGTGGGAACAGCACCAAAGTAAGAAAATTTGAAGAAAGCAGAAAAATGACAGGAACAGTTAGAGTTGTTTTTCATGAACTCAGGAAAGAGATAAACCCTTTACCCTTATTTTTCTAGCCAGTATCTGAAGAAACCCTGTCGGATTTTCTCATAAAGCTTCTTCTAACTTAATGTATCTATTATAAATTCCACTAAAGAGGACCCACTGACAAGAGTGTCAGCTATTAACTTGAGATCCAACTATTTAATTTACTTAATTGGTAACATCTTATTTACACTCTCTTAGTTGAACTTCCTTCCATTTGAGTTCTAGAGACTAAGTGATTAATACATAGGAAACAATATTTGAAATAGCACTGAACAAAAACTAAAATTTCAGAATATATTTAGGACTTATTCAAAAGCAATTGACTTCCAGTTAAACAAGGGAGAAGTGATTTCATTATCAAAGAGGTAAAACAGTTTGATGCCATAAAGGGTTTCACTGTAGGGTTTAATATTTGTGAGTGTGTGTGTGTATTTAAAATTACAGTCCTTTTCTACCAACCACTCTTTTTTTATATAGGAAAGCAATAGAACATAGATGATACATCTGTATTTTTCATTTCTTCCTTTTTTAAAAAAATGAGATATATTTATGAGCTTCTTGAAAACAGAAAATCTAGAGAGTAACTTCAAGGAGCACTTGAGGAAAGTATCGGCAGAGGCTTGGTGAGTGGATCCAGAACTTTGGATAGTGAACCGTTAGTTGTGTTTCCAAGATATCTACCTACTGATTGAGTTTGTGGAAAAATATGTAGATGAGCAAGTTTGTGAGAATATTTAGGTGTAAGAGGGTTGGATAATGAGTTGGTTTTGAGCAGGTTGTAGATTTCCAGGAAGAGACTCTGGAAGGCAACTGGGAACGTGTCTAGGACTCAAAGGAGCGATCTGGACCAAGAAATAGATTTAGGTAACTTGGAAGACAGGTATGAACTGTAGTTGAGGGAATGTGAGTGATTCAGGAATAGTATGCTGGGGGTCAGAGGAGAACTGGAAGGGAATCACAGGATGTAACGGTCAGGACAGAGGACGGCAGGTGGGGAAGACTTGGAACATGGACAAGCATGAGAAAGCAGGGTTACGTGTAAGGTTTTAAAAGCAGTCTTTAACTGATGTAGCATTGGTCTCTGACGTGTCTCACGTGCACCACATTAGACCTCTGCCTCTGTATAAACTGTAGCGACTTCAGTCACTGCCGAGACCTCGGTCTCTGTGGCCCTGTCTCCACGGTAACCCTTTGCTCACTTCACTGCCCCCACCCTTCTCCTCTGTAACCGCTACCCTGTTCTCTGCATCCGTGTTCGGTTTGTTTGTTCATTTATCTTGGTTTTTTTAGTTACACTCCAGGGATAAGTGAAATCATATAGGACTGCTCTTTTTCCCTTTAACTTATTTTACTTTGCATAATGTCCTCAGGGACCATCTATGTAGTCCCAAGATTTCTTTTCTTTTTTTTCATGGCTGAGTAGTGTTCCATTGTAGATGTATACCAGTTGAGAAGATAGGATTATTAGGCAATAGAATTGCTTACGTGTCATAATCCCAAGAACTAGAAATGGTTAGTGACAGATGTTGTAGAGAGATCAACGGAAATAAAAATAAACAACCTTGTTGAAACTGAGATGTTTAGGGTGAGTATTGAAGGGGAAATAAAAACTGGAACAGTGACATTAAGAAAAACAAAAGAGAAGCAAAAAGATTGTAAATGATTGCAAATTTAAAAGCAATAGTGTGGAATCTAGGGGTGAAAATAGCAACTAGTATTGCTGATAGCCAAGGCTAAATTGTTTTCAGATGCATAGATAATGTGTGTCATTTCTCAACCAGATCGTGAATAAAGTAATATGCCCAATTTTTCATTCCTGATTTTGAGATATGAAAAATTGTGAAATATTATTTGAAAGTATAAACTGATTATTTAAAAGAAACATAGGTAACACTTAAAGTGTGGTTACCTCTTTATACCTGGGACTGTGATTATTTAACCCAAAAAGAAAACTAAGGGTTAATTAGCATACTTTGATGAACTCTTATGTGAATGACGGCAGCCACAGATATATGTAGGCAGAAGAGGTTTGAAGATGGAAATAGATTTAGTTCCTGACTGTACCGTTACTATCTTCATGACTTTGGCCAAAATGCGAACCATTCTAACCGGTCTTTTTACCTGTAAAGCGGTGCTGAGCTTGTTGGGACGGCTCTGTGAGTGTGAGGTGGTGCTTGTGAACCACATGGGCGGTCTGGCATCAGTGAGTGACGGCTGGTGGTCTGTGCGCTTTCTCAAGAGGAAGAAGCAGGGCGGGACTCTGTTTGAGGGTCTAAGCTGCGGGTTTTCCCCCCCTAAACCTAGTGTCTGATTGATGCTTTATAAATGAGCAAGATTGTTCCTAAATCTCTTAGTTTTCGATTTCCATTTACATAGTAAACTTCCTAAATAATTTAATGTATTGTTATGTGTTGATTTTTTTTTTTTTTAATTTTTGTGACTCCCTGGCAGTCCAGTGCTTAGGACTTGGTGCTCCCACTGCCAGGGCCCCAGGTTCGATGGCTGGTCGGGGAACTGAGATCCGTAAGCTATGTGGTGTGGCTATAAATAAGTAAAAAACCTTTAAAAAGAAAACTACCAGTTGCTTGTCACGTAGGTGTATAGATAGATAGCATGAGTTTGAGCAAACTCCAGGAGATAGTCAAGGACAGGGAAGCCTGATGTCTGCAGCCCATGGAGACGCAGAGTTGGACACAACTTTGTGACTGAACAACAATACATAGACAGTTAAACTTGGAAGGTTCTAAACATCATTGATCATTAAACAGCACCATCTAGAAAAAGAAGTCACATTTTATGACTGATGAGAACTTGAAGAATGACAAAACCATTTCTTACTGCTGGGCTGCTTCTGTCTGGAACCACCCCCCTCCCCCGACAACACATTCAGGTTGACAACCCCTCCTCCTCCTCCTATTTGCTGTTCAGTTGTCACTTTCTCTGGGAAGTCCTCCCTGATGAAGTAAAATCCCCCGTTATGCATTTTCCTAGCACCCTGTGCTTCCTTTTCTAAGCACTCGGCAGGGACACAGTCTTACACTGACATGTGTAATTGTTTCATTGTCTCATCCTCTTGCCCCTTCAGGGTGGAATCGAGACTGCTGTGTTCCCATTGTCCTCCCTGTACCCACCACAGCCCCTGAAACATAGGAGGTATTTGCATAGGAGTATCTGTGGATTGGTGGGTGGCTGGCTGGGTGGAGCCAGAAGAATGGTTTTCTTTGCACATTGTCTTCACCCCAGCTGTGTCGTCTTCCTTCTCCTGGTATTGCTGTTTCTGCCCTTTTCCTGTGGGCACCTTCACAACCTTTCTTCTCATCCATCCAAAGTCACACTTCTTGGTTATGAAATGGCACCCAGATTCTCAGCTTCCTAATGAAACTCCTATGAAGGTTCAGGCAAACAGCATCAAAACCACAAAAACCAAACAAAGCAGACAATCTACTGCCTACAAGGAGTTGAGCTCAATTAGGAAAACTTAATTATATTGCCTGTGCTTTCTTTATAAAGCTGGGCGCCATCCACAGCCACTCAACCCGCTGCTCCTTTGTGAAATAAGTCATCAAACAGGTAGTCACGTTGTCATAGGCAACCCCTGTGCACCCTGCTTACTGAGCTTGGCCTCCCCTGCGAGAACAGGCTGCCCGCTGCGACTGCTCACTGGACTTCTTTCCGTTTTCCTGGAAAGAAAGATGACCTGAACTGTAACCATAATACAGATCAGGACAGTGGACTTAGCGAGTCAGCACTTTGTTCATCCGCAGGAACTCCCAGCAGCATGAGATGGCCCTCAGTCGCCAGGTAGCCCTTGCAGAATGCCTTTCTCACAGGACTGTGATGGCAGCACCATTGGCCTCGCCCTGCGGGAAGGACCGAGGCGGGCTTCTCCCTGAGCCGTCAGTCATGCGTGCGTGCGGGTCAGGTGGCTCTTCAGCCTCCTTCTCTGCAGCTCTTTCTGTAAAAGCCAGGCTCTGATGAGCTCTCCAGTTCATCTAGTTCATAGATGGTCACCAGGTACATACCGTGTACCAGACAGAGGGGATACAAAGGGAGACCTGGTCATGACCAGCCCTCAGGGACCTTCCACTCCACATAGAAGGCAGATATGTACACAGGTGGCCATCCTACAGGGCAAGATGAAGTAAATGCAGAACTAACTTAAAATTAGCAGGCTGTTGGAATCGAGGCAGCAGGGTGACACGGAAATTTACAACAGAATTTACGAAAGGCTTCACATAGGAGGTGTATTTGACAAAGAATGAGAAAGATTCTGGGAAGCAGAGAATAATGCATAGATACCCTAACCCAAGGAAACAGTTTCCCTCAAGTCTGGAGATTTGGGGAATGTTCAGAGATGATGGCAAGTGAAACATTAAGTACCTGGTAGGTGATATTCTTGGGCTTCCCTGGTGCCTCAGCTGGTAAAGAATCTGCCTACAACGTGAGAGACCTGGGTTTGATCCCTGGGTGGGGAAATCTCCTGGAGAAGGGAAAGGCTACCCACTCCAGTATTTTGGCCTGGAGAATCCCAGGGACTGTGTAGTCCATGGGGTCTCAAAGAGTCGGACACGACTGATGGACTTTCACTTTCAGCTGATGTGAGACATATTTTAGGGCTGGATCATGGAGATCATGGTGGTCCTTGAATGTCTTGCTGAGAAATTAGAACTTTGGCAATTGAGACTTGATTCAGAACTAAGGGAGAGAAGTAAAAAAAAACAAAACCTCAGACCTATATTTTTCTAAGGTGATTGAGGTGGTATTAAGTGTATCAGCAGGCCCAAGATTAGAGACTTGATACAGTCAAGGCAAAAATCAAGACAGTTCTGAACCACAATGAGGGTCCTGGTCATGGAGCTGTGGGGGCTTGCCACAGGAGTCCTGGGAGGCAGAATGATAGAACTCGCTCAGCCCAGACGTTTTATGTCCTAGGTCTAGGGTTCTGATAGTGAGAGTGAACGTTGCTTAGTCGTGTCCCGACTCTTTGCGACCCCATGACTATACAGTCCATGGAATTCTCCGGGCCAGAGTACTGGAGTGGGTAATCTTTCCCTTCTCTAGGGGGCCTTCCCAACCCAAGGATCAAACCCAGGTGTCCCGCATTGGAGGTGGACTCTTTACCAGCTGAGCCACCAGGGAAGCCCAAGAATACTGGAGTGGGTAACTATTCTCTTCTCCAGAAGATCTTCCTGACCCAGGAATCGAACCAGGGTCTCCTGCCTTGCAGGTGGATTCTTTACCAACTGAGCTATCAGGGAAGCCTGGGATTCTGAGAAGTGGTTTGAAATATTAATGCCAGAAATTGAGACTTAGGAGTTTTGTGGAGGGATGAGTATTGAAAGAATTGGACAAGATGATTGAAATTGAGAGTGTATTTCAGAGATCACAAAATCACAAAGAATTACTGACAGATCTGTAAGATTACCTTTTGTGCATGTGTGTGTGTGTGTTTGTAGTGAAATCTTACAGTTGGTGCCACTTAAAGCTTATGGATGACCTTCAAATGTCAGCCTTATGCCATCTCACCTTCCAGATCCTCAAAGGCCTCTGTGAAAGGAGTGAGTCCTGTGTGAGGTCATAGAGGTAGGCTAAACAAAGCATAGTGCTGTCTGACAGACTTTTGCTAAGAGTAGCAAGTTCAGCCAGGATCAGGAGCTGTCCTTCATGCCTGTTTAATCTAGGATATAGGTGATGTAATGATTTTAGAGTACAAAATCTAAGCTGAGGAGGATATAAAATATTTTTATCTTGTTTATATAAAGTATAACTAAAGAATTAAGCTGTATTTTTGGTTTAGTGCAAATTGGTATAAATAAGAAATCAGAAGTGATCCCTACCAGTAAACTCACGGTGGAGATAACTCCCATTGATGGTCAGATGGGAGTGGAGTAATATGATGCATGATATGAAAGTGACAGCAGTGTAAAAAAGTATGAAGTACAAATTCACATGCTTGCAAGGTAATGCTCAAAATCCTTCAAGTCAGACTTCAACAGTATGTGAACCGAGAACTCTCAGATGTTCAAGCTGAATTTAGAAAAGGCAGAGGAACCAGCCAACATCCTTTGGATCACAGAAAAAAGCAAGAGAATCCCACAAAAATTTCTGCACCATTGACTATGCTGAAGCCTTTGACTGTGTGGGTCACTACAAACTGTGGAAAATTCCTAAAGAAATGGGAATATTAGACCTGCCTCCTGAGAAATCTGTATGCAGATCAAGAAGCAACAGTTAGAACCAGACATGAAACAGCGGACTGGTTCCAAATTGGGAAAGGAGTACAACAAGGCTGTATATTGCCACCATACTTATTTAACATCTCTGCAGAATACATTATGCAAAATGCCAGACTGGATGAAGCACAAGCTGGAATCAAGATTGCTGAGAGAAAAATCAATAACCTCAGATATGCAGATGACACCACCCTAATGGTAGAACGTGAAGAGGATCTAAAGAGCCTCTTGATGAAAGTGAAAGAGGAGAGTGAAAAAGTTGGTTTAAAACTCAACATTCAGAAAACTAAGATCATGGTATCTGGTCCCACCACTTCATGGCAAACAGATGGGGAAACAATGGAAACAGTGAGAGATTTTATTTTCTTGGGCTCCAAAACCACTGCAGATGGTGACTGCAGCCATGAAATTAAAAGACGTTTGCTCCTTGGAAGAAAAGCTATGACAAACCTAGACAGTGTATTAAAAAGCAGAGATACTACTTTGCTGATGAAGTTTCGTGTCATCAAAGCTATGTTTTTTCCAGTAGTCATGTACTGATGTGAGAGTTGGGGTTCCCAGGTGGCGCTAGTTATAAAGATCCTACCTGCCAGTGCAGGAGACCTAAGAGTCACAGGTTCGATCCCTGGGTTGGGAATATCCCCTGGAGAAGGGCATGGCAACTCACTCCAGTATTCTTGCCTGGAGAATCCCATGGACAGAAAAGCCTGGCAGGCTGCAGTCCATGGGGTTGCAAAGAGTTGGACACAACTGAAGCGACTTAGCACAGATGTGAGAGTTGGACCATAAAGAAAACAGTGCACCGAAGAATTGATGCCTTATGTGGTGCTGAAGAGAGTTCCTTGGACTTCAGGGAGATCAAATCAGTCAATCCTAAAGGAAATCAACCTGAATATTCATTGGAAGGACTGATAGAGGGCACTGATGCTGAAGTTCCAGTACTTTGGCCAACTGATGCGAAGAGCCAACTCATTGGAAAAGACCCTGATGCTTGAAAAGATAGAAGGCAGGAGGAGAAGGGGATGACAGAAGATGACAAGGTTGAATGGCATCACCCACTCAATGGACATGTGTTTGAGCAAACTCCAGGACACTGTGAAGGACAAGGAAGCCTGTCGTGCTGCAGTCCACGGGGTCGCAGAGAGTCAGACACAAGTGAGCGACTAAACAACAACAAAAACAGAAGTCTTTGGGAGGGCAGAGGGATAAATTCAGAGTTTGAGATTAACAGATACACGCTATTACATGTAACATGGATAAACAACAAAGATAGTGGACTATATTCACTGTCTCATGATAACCTACAGTGGAAAAGAATCTGAAAGAGAATACGTATGCATGTATGCATGTGCACATAGATGCTTGTAAATGATTCACTTCACTATCCACCTGAAACTAAGAGAATGTAGTGAGCCAACCATGTGTGCTGGTTGCTTAGCTGTGTCCCGCTCTCTGTGACCCCGTGGACTGTATCTGACAGCCTCCTCTGTCCATGGAATTCTCCAGTCAGGAATACTGGAGTGGGCCATTCCCTTCTGCAGGGGATCTTCCCGGCCCAGGAGTCAAACCTGAGTCTCCTGTATTGCAGGTAGATTCTTTACTGGCTGAGCAGTCAGGGCAGCCTGCAAATCAACTGTATACTCCAGAAGAAAATAAAAGTCTCTACCCAGTCCCCCTTCGTATGCATCCATCCATTTCTCCTTCCAGGAAAAAATGTGTGTGTGTCTGTATTTGTGTATTCATTTACCAGTGCATATCATATTTTTTGTTTTTAACAGGTTGATTAAGATGTAGTTTACATACAATAAAAATCCACTAATTTAAAGCATACAGGTCAATGATTTTTAGTGTAGTTACAGAATTCTGTAGCCATCACAATAGTCTTAATTTTAGAACATGTTCATAATACCCCAAAGAACCCTTGTACTCCTGATCGGTCACACCCTAGTTTTTTCCCCCCACTCAAAAACTCTTTCCACCCCACCCTAGGCAACCACTCATCTGATTCCCGTCCCTATGGACTTGCCTATTCTAGATACTTTGTGCAAATGGAATCATACAATATTTGGCGAGGAGGTGGGGCTGGTGACTGGCTTCCTTAATTTAGCATAGTTTTTAAGGTCTATCCATGTTGTAGCATGTAGCAATACTTCATTTTTTATTGCCAGTTAATATTCCATTATGGATATATACCACATTTTGTTTATCCGTTAGTCACTTGGTAGACATTTGTATTGTTTCCACTCTGTAGCTGTTATAAATAATGCTGCTATGCACATTTCCCATGCAAGGGTTTTTTTGTTTTTTTGTTTTTTTTTAGTATTTTTTATTTCTCCTGAAGTAGAATTGCTGGATCATATGGTTACTTACTCTACATCCAACATTTTGAGGAATTGTCAAAAGCTGTTGTGCAAAGTGGCTACACCATTTTACATTCCCACCAACAATGTATGAAGGAGGGTTCAAATTTCTCAGCATACTTGCAAGCACTTGTTGGGCCTGTCTTTTTTTATTATAGCCATTTGAAGGGGTATGAAATGGCATCTTATTGTGGTTTTTATTTGCATTTCTTGACAACTAATTATGTTGAGCATCTTTTCATGTGCTTTTTTGAGAAATGGCTCTTTGGATCCTTTGTCCATCTTTATTCGGGTTATCATTTTATTAGAGTTGTGAGAGTTGTTTATATTTTCTAGATACAAGATTCTCATCTGACATATGACTTGCAAGTATTTTCTGTCATCTGTGAATTATCTTTTCCCTTTCTTAATGGTATCCTTTGAAGCACAAACATTTTTAAGTTTGATGAAGCCTAACTTATCATGGCAAATAGATGGGGTAAGTGTGGAAACAGTGACTGACTTTATTTTTCTGAGCTCCAAAATCACTGCAGATGGTGATTGCAGCCATGAAATTAAAAGATGCTTACTTCTTGGAAGGAAAGTTATGACCAACCTAGATAGCATATTGAAAAGCAGAGACATCACTTTGCCAACAAACGTCCATCTTGTCAAGGCTATGGTTTTTCCAGTGGTCATGTATGGATGTGAAGGTTGGACTATAAAGAAAGCTGAGCACCAAAGAATTGATGCTTTTGAACTGTGGTGTTGGAGAAGACTCTTGAGAGTCCCTGGAACTGCAAGGAGATCCAACCAGTCCATCCTAAAGGAGATCAGTCCTGGGTGTTTATTGGAAGGACATGCTGAAGCTGAAACTGCAATACTTTGGCCACCTGATGCAAAGAGCTGAGTCATTGGACAAGACCCTGATACTGGGAAAGATTGAGGGCAGGAGGATAAGGGGACAACAGAGGATGAGATGGTTGGATGGCATCACCGACTCTATGGACATGAGTTTGAGTAAACTTCGGGAGTTGGTGATGATCAGGGAGGCCTGGCGTGCTGCAGTCCTTGGGGTCACAAAGAGTTGGACACGACTGAACGACTGAACTGAACTGAACTGAACTGAACTTATCAATATTTTCTTTTATCACTTATACTTTTGTTGTCATTTCTAAGAAATCATTTCCTAACCCAAGATCACAAAGATTTACTCCTGTGTTTCATTCTAAAAGTTTGATAGCTTTGATTCTTCCATTTAGGTCTGTGATCCACTCTAAGTTGATTTTCTGTGGTGTGAGATAGGGGTTCAAATTCATTTTCCATTTGGGCATTAATTGTGTTTGTTGGAAAATCTTTTTCTTTGCTCCACTGAATTGTCTTGCCTCTTTGTCAAAAATTAATTAACCATAAATGTGAGGGTTTATTTCTGGACTCTCACTTATATTCCACTGATCAATAGGCCTGCCCTTAATGCTAGTGCCAAACTATCCTGATTATTGTAACTTTGTAGTATGTTTTGAAATGAGCTAATCTGAGTCACTTGCATTTCCATATGAATTTTAAGATCATCTTTGTTGATTTCTGCAAACAATTCCTTTTTTAAAATATTGGTAAAAATACCATTTGTATTCATCACTACTTTTAAATTATAGACATGATCAAATCAGATGTATATCTTATTTAATAATTAATTTAAAAGCACATTTTACAATATCATAGGGACTTCCCAGATGGTGCTAGTGGTAAAGAATACATCTATAGGTGTAGTAGGTGCTGGAGGCACAGGTTCAATCCCTGGATTGGGAAGATCCCCTGAAGTAGAAAATGTCAACCCCCTCCAGTATTCTTGCCTGGAAAATTCCATGGACAGAGGAGCCTGGTGGGCTACACTACGGGGTCACTAAGAGTCAAACATGACAGCATACACACATGTAGTGTTACAGATTTGTTCAATATTTCAGTTACTGTATTTCAGTATAATTGTTTTTCCTTCATAATCCTATGTATTCTCTTATGTATTAAAAATATTATTCTGAAAAGGGGACCAAAGTCTTCACCAGACAGCAGAGTAGTCCATGGTGCAAAGGGATCAAGAGCCCCTAGCATGGATAGGCTGAAGTGAACAGCCTGCTCACTGGAAAAGACCCTGATGTTGGGAAAGACTGAAGGCAGAAGGGGAAGAGGGAGACAGAGGATGAGGTGGTTGGATGGCATCTCCAGTTCAGTGGACGTGAACTTGGGAGAACTCCAGGAGATGCTGAAGGACAGGGAAGCCTGTGCTGCGGGCCATGGGGTCAGAGAGCCAGACACGGCTTGGCGACTGACCAGCAGCAACACAGCATAGACACTGCTTGCGCGGACGGCTTCCCAGGGGTGGCGCTCTTAATGCTGCGTGTGTCAACAGGCGCTGATTAAACAGGGGCTGTTTTTATGCCATTTTCCTCTCTTTAGAGAAGTTAACACCTGATGTCAGTGTTTTTATTGTGACAATGAAATCTAGAATAAAACAATCAAGAAGGCAAAAAGAGTCCATCTGTAGGGACTTTTCTTGTTGTTTCTGGGTTTAATTTGACATACTTTCTCAAGTAGAGATTGGCCTCACTCAGGAAAATAAAACTCTAATCTGTCAGTTACGTTTGGTTTCTGAGTTCTTTACTTGGACATTTCAAAATTCAGTGTATATACTTCATTGTTATCCTAGAAAGTGTCAGAAAAAAAAGAGTGTAAGTAAATGACCGAAGTAAGAGTGTGTTTATATAATGAGATTTTTAGTTGCAGGATGCTTTTTCATTGAAGTGACTCCCAGGACTGCATGAGAAGTGTGCTGTGCAAGACTTTCTTTTGCCAGGCCTCAGAGTGCAGGAGCTCAGCTTTTGTTTCCTTGGCAATGAAGATAGCAGGGCAAGAAAGGGAAGGAAGGTGGGGTCAAATGTCTCAAATCCAAGTTCTCAGTCCTATGGGGCCACATAGACTTATTCTTGAGGATTCAGAACCCCTAAAACCGTTTGTAAACTGCTTCTGTTTTGATGATAATTTGTTTAAACTTACTTTAGCACTTCTAAAAATAAAAAACTTGCGAGGGTAATTTTTACATCCGAGATTTTAGTTTCTTAAAGTCTCTTTCCCAAATTGGAATATTTAGGGATATTTTTTTGAGATTTCTTCTTTCCTTTTTCTTCTTTATATGAGTGAAAGTTGGGAACCTTCACTCTCTGAAAAAGATAAATGGGGTTCCATGTGTCTGAACCAGTGAAGTCAGGCCTCTGCCCTACTCTGCTGACAGCAAAGGAAAGAGGTGAAGAGTTCGGAATGAGCTCACCAACTGCCGGAAAGGAGGGTTTCGAGGCCCAGTGGCAGTTCCAAAGGGAATGAGCCAACATGAACCTCCTTCCACAGGTACTTACTTGTTTATATTGGGGGCATGTTAATCTGGCCGTGTCCTCCATGCTAAATTCACACTGTAAATGCATTGGAAGAAGGAAAAGACGTTATTTCTCTTGGTGTCTGTTTACTGTTGGAGGCTCCCATGGAGCATAGCTCTCAGGAGGTCGCCACGCCCCTCCGCGTCTGAGGTCTCCGCATCTGAGGTCTGGGCTTGCCGCGCTGTGTGCGTGGCTGTGACTTCGGGTAACTGGGCTCATCCAGTGCGTCACCCAAGGCTGGCGCGGCTTCAGAGCTTTTGTCTGTGTCTTCACCAGTTATCGCTTTTTGCTTCCCTTTTTTTATTTTTTTAAGGTCTTTTAGCATTATTTTTGTTTTAATCTGTCAATGCATAGATTGAAAGTACCTAAATTTCTCTGTCAATTGCGCTAAGATTCTTAATACCTAATCTCTGTAATATATATTTCTTATCAAAAGACATAGGAACTGTTAGTATATAAGTCAGGGGTCATTTTAATCCTGGTCCTGAGATGAAATTCTGATTTACAACGCTGTTGAAAAGGTGTGTTTTCTTTAAAAAAAAAAAATGATAAGATCTATGTTAACTTGATGTATGTGTTGTATCCACGTTTTAGATTTTTGAATATTATTAAAAAAATCGAACTAGATCTTACTTTTGGGAATCCAGTGTTTTGTGAACTTATAAGCATTTGACGTTTAATGCATGGTATGGGCTTTTAAAAAAAAAAAAAAGAAAAATGATTTAGATAAGGCAGGTGATGGTTCGTATACTATTATACATAAATACATGCAGTAAAATCAATATTGTCTCAGTAGCAAGTAATATGAAAAGAAAATCAACTCTTGGATAAATGATGAAAGAAATAAAATACAAGTCTAGATGTGATAGCAGGATCTACATAAGACCACTTATTATATATTTTAAGGGAATTTTGCGAGCATTTAGGATTGTAGCGTCTGCCTTTTTGATCCTGTGTGTTACTCTGATTTTAATGAAGAGGGCCGTATGTGGCAATAAGAAGCAGAAATGCTGAGACCTTTGTGGACCCTCTAGCAGTCAGTGAATATCAGATCACAAATCTCCCCAGCTTTAATTACAGGCAAAAGAAAAGACAAAATTAGCATTTTAATATAGAAATATCTTAGGCTTTAGGAGAATTATGATAAATCTAATGTTGCCTAGTGAACCAAAGAGGGGATATTACAACAAACTGTCTCCTTAGGAATATTTGTTTAAATAAAGGCAACAATACTTCATCCTTATCTTTTTGGGGTAATTATCACTATTTCAGGCTATTCTTTGTTCCAGGTTTAAAATACCTTTAGTTGGGGGAAAAAAAAAGAAAAAGTAATTGGCAGTGTTTGTTTTCTATAAAAACTACAAGAAGGGAAAAATCCTGTTTGCTTGGCACTAACCAGATAATTATTTTAGGGAGAGTTTTTGCTCTGCAGCGCCGGTTCACTGGTGCCATGGCGGCCCGTGCACTTGGATGCATTCAGGTTACCTCGTTTCAGCTCCAGCGTATTAAACTAACTCCTCTTCCAGGGCTGAGGTTTGCCCACCTGTCTCCCCTAAAACACCTGCAACATATGTTTGCATAACCCTGTAATGCTTTGCCTTTGGGGTCCTGAGAAATTCCCCCAGAGCTTTTTGCTTATAAACAGCTGAGCAATTCGTTTTTCTAATGACGGTTGCTTTTCCCCCAGCATTGAGGCAATAACATATTCACTAAAATAAGAGTCTCATTTTTCATCAAAGGGAAACGTTCGACATATTTTTACAGTGCTGTTTCTCCTTCTGAGCCTTATTTTTCTCCTTTTCTAATCTGGCATGCTAAAAATTAAGAGTTGGTAGCAAGATATCAGGGAAAAGAAAACTAAGTAATTCTTCATTTGTCAAACATTTTCTTCATGCCAAACAGACATTGTATTTATATTGTAAGTAGAAATCAACCTTTTCTATTAGACAAGTGTTATAGGAACTTTATCAGTTTAATTTAATGTAAAAATTGTAACCAATAATAATTTAGACATATTGTAGGAAATCCCTTTAATTATTATAACCTCATTAGTTGGGAAACAACTGTGCTTTAATAGAATGTGGTTTACAGTTTTTAAAAACTGGTATGTGTATACACACTCCTGTTATGATTCGTAAGACAGATTTTCTCCCCACATGTGAGGCCCAATGTGTACAATATATGTTCCTGAATATGTGTTATTTTTTAAAACAAATGGAACATTTGGTAAACCCTGCCCTAAGTTTCTGTATGGTTATCAGAAGGATGGAACACTGCTTTCTCTACCAGTTGGCCATCGTGGATTTTAAGTCATCAAGCTGTCAGATCTGCTGTCAACATTCTGCATTGAGTGGTATCAGAAGGAATTCTAGTTTCCGTTTTCTTGAGCTTTTCCGAAGTGCCCACCACTGTGCAGCACTTTATGTCCATTGCCGCATTTAACCCTTTTCTGCGGTTTTGCAGATGAGGAAATCAGAACCGGAGGTGTGAGTCCACAGGCAGGCGTGGGTGGCGTGGACTCAAACCTCCCTGACCCCTGATCTCTCGCCTCCGCTACTGGGCAGCCTGAGCCCCTAAAGCAGACGTCAGGTCTGTCGCATTTCCTGTGTGTTTCACGTAGAACTTGAATCCTTCTTCACCTCCTGCTGGTACGTCCATCAGCACCCGGGTCACTGGCCCTGGGCCCCTTCTGCTCTGCTCAGCCTTCCATGTGTTACAAGCACCAGGCCTTTGAAAGGCACTATGTTGTTCGAAGTGGGATGAGTCCAATCTAGAGTGTTCTGTCTGTAATGACCCTTGTGGATGAGCTTGATTTCACCAAGCTCAGAAAATGGTCACATTTCATCTTGTTAAGTGTGCTTCTTGTGGTTGGTTGTACTTAGTGTGGGTTAGCATTTAAGTATTCGTATACTACCGTTTAGTGGTGTGATTTTGGGCTTCCCCAGTGGCTCAGAGGTAAAGAATCCACCTCCAAAACAGGAGTCACAACAGGAACCGTGGGTTTGACCCCTGGTTTCGGGAAGATCACCTGGAGAAGGAAGTGGTAACCCCCTCCAGTATTCTTGTCTTAGAAATCACATGGACAGAGGAGCCTGGTGGGCTACAGTCCATGGGGTCACAGAAGAGTCAGACACAGCAGCTGAGCAACATACTGCCGCAGAAAAGTGAGTTTGAACTTAAAATCCTAAAGTGTGACTGCATGGGTAGGAGTGGCAGGGAAGGGCTATGTCTCAGAGTGAGCAGAGGGGCTGGGCCACCGTCCGAGGCCACGCTCAGTAAGGGAGGGCATTTTACCTGGTTACGTGAAGGCTCAGCTTACTGTCGTACACCACAGGCCTCATAAGTGAAGGACGTGAACTGCAACGGAGAGGTTAGGCTTCAGTCAGTTTAGTCCCTAACATTGATTGCTGTCATTTAAGCACTACTTGTAAATTGACTTTGTCATGCCAAATTAACAAAAGCACTTTGAAAATTCAGAAGTACTGCACACATTTGGTCTGGTCTGGTCTTTTCCATGTAGTTCCCTCTAAGACTCTTGTTTCCACCTTGTATTAAGTCCTTTGGCCCACGAGACTCTAGGCTGCCTCCCCAGATTCCAGCTCGTCCGTCCCAAGGGTGGGAGTTCCAGCTTTCTTCTTGTGTTGCCGTAAAGTAAATGCTGAAGAGAGAGCCTTCAGAAGATCTTCGATAGCTTGTTAACAGAGAAGGATGGAATGGTACTTGGGAAGTAAATTAGCTGCAGTCTTGTGGAAGATTTATTTCAAGTCCATCCAGGTTGGTCTAGGAAAGGCACAGTAAATCCACGGTGAATTCAGTTTGTGGTTTCTGCATTTTCATGTGTAGTTATGTTGACCTCTCAGTCATGAAACATAATTGCTATGTCTCTATACACAGACCAACATAAGTTAGGTTCACCATTTTTTCTTCTGAAGAAGAATTCTCCCCCAAAAGTGGTATTTTTTGTTGTTGTTTTGTTAATGTACACTGGCTTGGCAAGCTTATAATACTTGAAATTTTGACTGTGTGAAAATGGGTTTAAAATAATTGCTAATTGTCCCAATCCTTTGCAAAGACATACCAGGTTAAAGTTGTCGACATCACGTGTCCTGAACAATGAGATCTTACAACTGTCGTGAGGTCTGGTCTTTCTTACGTGAAGAGTTTTATATGTGTAGAATTCTAGTGGCTCTTAAATTTTAGAGGAAATTCCAAATCTATAAAAAGTAAGAATTAAAAGCTGTTGTATTTCTATTAAATTTGGTTTGGAAAAAAATTCTTTAAAACAAGAGGGACAAATATCTTCTTACTTTTAAAATGATTCCACTGCATAAGGTTAGACTTCTGCTCATGTAATCTCATCCCACCTCTTATGTTGGTACATAGTTGAGTGAGAAGATACTGCTCTAAAATTTCTTAACTTTGTAAAACCATATTCAGAAGACACAAAAGTAACTGAATTAATTCATTATTGACCAGAGACATATTAATACGTCTTTTGTTACCCAAACATTATTGACCTGAGACATTTCGAGATTCACTTAACAAATCGCCAACCACAGGTATTCGTTTCTGCAAAAATCTCTCAGTCAATAATGTGTTAAAAGAGAAGAATTATAGGTGAACTAAAGAGCTTGGGGCCCTGAATCTTACTGTATAAAAGTATGTGCCTTTTATAATTAGGTGTCTATATATGTGATTTCTGTAGCCACATGTTTCCGTACTTACACATCAGACATTTGGTTTCGTTCTGTTCATTACGGTAGCTACAGCAGCTACAGTCTTTTTGTGGCCATTGAGCCCTTCAAGTGTGACTGGTCCAAACTGAGATGTGCTATCTGTAAAATATATGCTGGATTTCAAACACTTTGTACAAAAGAAAGCATATAAAATATCTCAGTTTTTATACTGATTACATGTTTAAGTGTCAACATTTTGGTTATGTCAAATGAAACAAAATATTATTATATGTAATTTCACTCCGTTTTTTTCTCTTTTTTAATGTGGTCTGCTAGAAACTTTTACATTACATACAAAGCTTGCATTTGTGACCCTTGTTATATTTCTGTGGGACAGGGCTAGTCTAGAACACCCCTGTGTGTACCTACTTATGTTTTAGTAACAGCAGATAGAAAATCCTGTGGAATAACTTTCAATTGTAACCTCTGATTTTATTTTCTTACATTTCAAATACTATTTCTCAACATCATCTTTTCATTCTTTTTTTTTTCTATCCCCTATGTGGTGTCGCTTTAAGCCGCCTCTCCTGTTTGATACTAGTAAGTCTCCTAGAAATTTAAATAGACTTCAGTGAAAGCAATACTTGAGCCTCATTCATATGTTCAAGTTAGATCATTATTGCTAATAATGGCTTTAAGTGCTTAGATAGACCAGCACTTCATGTCTTGAATTGCTTGTCATTTCTTTGTAAAGATATTTCAGGAAATTGCACAGTGCCTTCCCTTCTTTCCTTGTTTTCTAGCAAAAAGTAACATAATCCTTTATTAATTTGTTGAAAGTCAGAGAAGAAAAGCCTTTTATAGTAGTAAAAACGAAATGTTTCCAAGTACTGAGAACAAGGAGCAAAACTGGTCATGAGTGATAGTCTTCGGAAAGTTAATTTTAAAAATAAATCATGAATGCACTGTCAATCTGCCAGTGGTTTTGACCTCTGTTTCGTTTTCCCGTTATGCTTGGGTCCAGGTTGTCATCAGCTACCACGAGGAAACCTATGTAATTCCTGGAGAGCGAGAAGTTGCACTGTTAGACTTAATAGTATGGTAGTCATGGAAGCATCAGTTATCTTCATCAAGGCAATTCAGATTTGATTATTGTAGAACTGTGTTGAATACCAAACCAGTGGAGTAGTAGCTGGAGCTAAATCAAGGGATTGTCATTTTTGTCAGATGATTAGGGCTGACTTGGATAAGATATGAAAGGGTTGAGCTGTGTAAATACTCTCTTTTCAGCAGAAAAAGAAAAGGTCCATCACGGCCTTAAGATGCAGCTTGTTAGCTTGATGAATTTCAAACTATTTAACCTTAGCAATTATGTCCCCTACCTACATGAAAGTATATCCGTGCCTTGGGGTTATGTCTCCAAGGACCGATATCAAAGCATGTTGATAATTTTCTGTTAAAATAAAATTCAGCCTTTCTGTGTCTAGTTGGCTCTCTCAAAGGACAGGGCATGCTGTTTCAAGGTCCCAGTTATTAGTTTGAGTTACATGTTTAGGTAAACACTGGATCACATTTACTTGTTTTAAAAAACTTTTTAGTGAAAAACATGTAGTTTAACCTTTTAGAGATGATGATATTCAGGTTGTGCCATTAACGTGTTACATTTTTATAAAAGTGTGTTTTTGTAGAAGTGTATTTGATTAATTTTTATTTGCCCAAGAAACTTTATTCTTCTAAATTATAGACACATTAAATAATAGCAACCTGTTTAAATAGACACACTCAACCTAATGATTCAAGAACATTTCTGCAAGTTTACAAATAATATTAAATGCCAGAAAGTACAATGTATTGCTGCTTTTATAAAAATGTGCATTGGTCAGTTTGCTTTCATATTGTGGTGGTACCGTGATAATATGTCCACTACCTGGGCGCTTATTCAACTCGTACGTAAGAACAGATGAAATACAAACTGCTAACTTGAAAAGAATTGCTGAATTCCAGAATAACATTCATTTTAGAAGAAGAAAGACCCAGTGTGCCATCTACTGGGCATAGTTAGCACTCTGGTTGTCAAAAACTGGGTTTTGCTCTTCTTCAAAATGTAGCTTTCTTGACCACTGTTGTGTCTCCTAGTCCTAAGAGTAGATTGTACTGGTGTTACATCTTGTATAATACTTCAGTTTTATTGTGATTTTATCTGATTGTATTTTGGAAAGGCATTGAAACTGATCAAAATTATTGAAAAGAAATCTAATGAAAGGAATAAATCAGTGTGACCTGAGACAGGTAAAAGTAAAATGTGTTAAATTGTGTTTAATCAGACAAAGATAAGTTAGGGCAAAACTTCAACAATGAAAAAATTACCCAAGCACATTAATTATTAAACATCATTATTATATATATTTCATCTTTAAGAGTATAAAAGCAATTGTTTCATCACTTTTTGTCTTAATATACAAATTATATAATTTTATACATTTTTAACTTATTGCTTTTTTTCTGTAGAGAAATCCAAGACCAGTGACTTATCAATTCCATCCAAATTTAGATTATTACAAAGCCCGAGGAGCAGATCTCATGAATAAAAGCCGGTAAGTCCTCTTTCTCTGATGAAAGTTCTAAGTCACTAAGATATTCTTGGAGATTGTCAGGAAATTTTACACATTTGCTGAAAATAATTTTCTAGGTTTTAGTGTATCAGTAGTTAATGCATGTAATGAATCTCTGTTAAATAAATTATCTGAGTTTTTCTTGGAGGTATGAGAAAAGGTATGTTGATGTCAGTGGTAATAAAAATTAAATAAGTACAAGAGTACTTGTTACAGATTGAAGTTTGGCAACTTCATTTTTCTAACACTAATAAACCTAAAATAAATTGTGCCTACATGTATAATCTCTTTCTAGATCCTTTTTGTTGATTGAAAAGAGGCAGTTCTATAATATATGTTTAAATTATTTCAGTAACAAAATTAAAATTGGGTTTCCCAACTGTCTTTAGAACTGCACAATAAGCTTATAAATGCATCTTATGTGTGCATTTGTGATTACATACATAGAAACTTTAAGGGTCACTGTAGGAATAAAAAATCATTAAAATCCTACTTTTAAAAGAAATTCACACTTGCATAAAGGGTTGATGAACAGTTTTGTTCTTTCATAATACCATACTCAGATGTCTCAAGAGTTAACTTGTCAAACCAGAACCATCTGAAATTAGAACTTAATTTCAAAGTTTACTCTGAAAGACTGAAATGTTAGTCCTGATAAATGCTGCAAGTTGTCCAAATTTCCGTAAGCATTTTGCCTGTTGTTCGCTTTTCTTCAGTAGAAGTTCAGCAACCTCAGGTACATGGATGGAGAACACGTACATGGTGTGTTCTTCTCTTACTTGGAGTTAAGAAAAAAAAAAAAGACGTAATTCCTGACACATTGAAACCCATAGTCCAAGGGATAAGAAGGGTTTTATGAAGAACACAGCTATATTGAAACCTGCGATTTGAACCCTGTTTTAGTGCAGTGTTATTTTTAAATCCCGTATCCTTGTCTGAAGCCTGTTCCTTGCTCTGACGGGCTGTGTAATCATGGGAACAGTTGTGTGGCCCGCAAGGCTCTCGGGAGCTCTGACTTTGCCGTGCTGTGTCTCCGTGGCGGGCGCAGGCCCCCCTGGCGACAGTGCGTGGGCCGCTGTCTAGGTGCAGTGCTTGGGTTCCCGTTGCCGAGTCGCTTCTCCTGCTGCGGAGCGCGGGCTCTGGGCTGGGAGGCGTCAGAAGCCGTGGCCCGTGGGCCCCAGCGCTGGCTCGGTACTTGTGGCGCCTGGGCTCACATGCTCTGTGGCACGTGGGCTCTTCCCAGACCAGGGATCGAACCAGCGTCTCTTGCACTGCGAGCCTGATTCTTAACCACTGGCCCACCAGGGGAAGCCTGAAGCGCTTTCCTGTTTGTCCATCTGATTTTTCTTTCACAGATAAAAGGGTTACTCCCTGTAGTCACTTTGGTTCATTTAGTTTCACAAATTTTTCTGGAGTGCCAGACTGCCGTTATTCTAGGCCTTGAAGAGAGTGAACAAACCAAACAAAAACCCCTGCCCTCAGGAATCTTATGGTCTAGCCACTTGTGTTTCCTTCCTCTCATGTCAAGTATGGAGGCTGGAAGTGCTCTTTAAAGTGTATTTAAGGTCCTTTCTTCGTGCAGACTCTTCCTAACTGGAGTCCCATCTGGCCCCTGGGCTCCGCCCCACATCCGCTGTGCACACCCCCTCCCCCTCCCCGGCCCCCAGGTGAGTTTTCACAGGACCGCGTGCAGAGTACCGCGCTCCCACTGAAACGCCCCAGGGCTCAGCAGTCTGCTGTCTCCCCCTACCCCTCCCTTGTGACCGCACCTCCTCGGCCTCCCTTTCTCCTACCTCCCACTGGAGCTTGCCAGGGCCTTACCTGTTCCCCTCCCACCTCCCTCTTTCTCTGTGGCTTCAGCACGAACATCATCTCACACAAAACTGTATGCAGGTATGGTTGATTTAGAGTGTTGCATTCATTCCTCTGTCCAGCAGAGTGGTTCAATTATGCGTACATGCATTCCTCTTCTGTTCTTTTCCATTGTGGTTTATCACAGGATGTTGAATATGGGTCCCTGTGCTGTACGCTAGGACCTTGCTGTCCATCATCCTGTAGACAACAGTTTACATCTGCTCATCGCAAACTCACAATCCACCCCTCCCACATGCCCCCTCACCTTGTCAAATACAGATCTGCTCTCTATGTCTGTGAGTCTGTTCTGTTTTGTAAATATGTTCATTTATGTCATATTTCCTGGAGAAGGAAATGGCAACCTACTCCAGTATCCTTGCCTGGAAAAATCCCATAGACAGAGGAGCCTGATGGGCTGCAGTCCATGGGGTCACAAGAGTCGGACACGACTGAGCAACTAAACCACCACCACTATGTTGTATTTTAGAGTCCACATTTAAGTGATATCATATAGTATCTGTCTTTCTCTGACTTATGTCACTTAGTATGATAATCTCTAGGTCCATCATGTTGCCACAAATGGCAATTATCTCCTTCTTGGTGTGACTGGGTAGCATCTACACTATACATGGACCACATCTTCTTTACCCATTCATCTGTCGATGGACATTTGAGTTGTCTCTGTGTTTTAGATACTGTAAATCATGCTTCTGTGAACACAGGGGTGCATGTATCTATTTGGATTACAGTTTTATCTGGATATTTGCTCTGCAGTGGGATTGCTGGACCATATGGCAACTCTGGTTTTAGTTTTCTGAGGACCCTCCGTACTGCTTTCCATAGTGGTTGCCCCAGCGTGCATCCCCACCCACAGCGCACGGGGCTGCCTTTGCTTCACAGCCTCTTCAGCATGCATTGTCTGTCGACGTTTTTGTAACGGCCATTCTGACTGGTGTGAGATGATACCACAGTGTAGTTTTGACTTGCACTTCTCTAATAACGAGCGATGATGAGCACCTCTTTCTGTGCCTGTTGTGTGTCTGCGCACTGCACAGGCCTCTCTCGGTCTCTGTTCTGTCCTCACCTCCCGATTCCTCTGCCTGGTGGCTCCATCTCATTCCTGTAGCACTCATTCCTCACTGAAGCCATATGCACATGCGTCGTCTGTCTGCCAGTCTCCACACTGAGGTCCGAGCTCCTGCAGGCAGGTCGCTTGTCTTACCTCCTGAGGGCACCTGGGATAATCCTGGCTAGTGTGAGCAAGTTGATAGCTGTTGTCGTGTATGAGTGATTTTTTTTTTTTTTTTAACATTTTTCAACATCTCCTTTTCTTCTTTTTCAAAGAAGGAAATAGACTGTATTCTTTGCTTTTCCCCTTCACGTTTTATCTTCCTTTTAGCTTTCTGTCCCTGCATTCTTCTCAAAATTGTTGGTTCTGTTTTATGTATTTCCTTGTAGCACATTGAGGTTCCTCTATGCAGTGTCATTGTAAGGACTAGGAGGCAGCTCTCTCATTGTCACCTTGGCAGATTCAAATCCTGGAACTGAAAGTGAGCAAGTGAAGTGTATATAGTGTGTGAAGACATCACAGACAAGTGAATGAGGTAGAAGTTCATACATGGTGTTGGGAAACTCGACAAGTCTTTTGAAGAGATACCAACTTATAACTTTAACACACAGCAAAACAAATTCTGAGTTAATCAGAGTTCACTCAAACAAGCAAACATAGAAATAAAACTCAAGAATCTGTCTGACCTCTAGTTACTTGACGTTTTATCCTTAAAAGTCATGGAAGAAGTCACAAAGGGAAGGACTGGTGGATTTTATTGCACAATTGTTTCTGAATAGATATGTCAGAAATGTTTTAAAAAATGAATCAAAAGCAAACAGAAAATTGGGAAAATATCTGTGAAAGAAATGACTGACAAACTATTTCATTTATATGTGGAAACTTGTAGAGTTCAGTAAGAAATACAAGACCCTGCCTCAGGGGTCATCCCACCTCCTGCCATGTTCTTCTCTGCCCAGAGGACCTCAGCCCAGGTCCTGGCACTGCGTTCCATTTATGGCTGAAGGACCCTTCATTTGTGTCTGCAGCCTGACTTCTTTCCTTAACTCCAGGCTTGCTTGATTGCACTGAACTGTTGGTTTCACCTCCACACACCTGTTACCCCCAGTGTTCTCAGAAACTGTGATTGTCTTGACTGGCTGATGTAGCCTTAGGATGCCCTGGACTCCTGTCTCTCCATGACCGTGCCCGTCAGGTCCATCAGCAGCGCCTCCTCAAACTATATCCTGAAACAGTCACTTTCCGGTCTCTGCCCTGCTGGTACTGCATCATGTGTCCTTCCAGTCTCCCCACGGCCTCCTGACTCGTCTCCCGGGAGGCCCAGTCTTACCGCTCTTCTACTCAGAGTCCTTAGTGGCCTCCCAGCACGCCTGGCAGCTTCTGCAGGGAGGCCCTGCACGGCCTGGTCCCTGTCTGCACCCCCGTCTGCGCCCCCCCCGGCTCACTGGACTCCGGCTGCACTGGCCTGCGGCCATCCCCTCAGCTCCCGATCAGGTGCCCCCTTCAGGAGCTTTGAGCTTGCTCTCCCCCAGGCCTGGGCTCTTCCCTGAGAATCCACACTAACTCTTCAGTCTGTGCTCGGATATCGTCTCTTCAGAGAGCCTCTCCTTGACTGCTGTGTCTAAAATAATGAACCACTTGACTGCTTTTATTTTGCTTTGTTACTATTTTTGTTTTTGTGGGGTTTTTTAATAGCAATTCTTACTACCTGAAATGGTATTTTTAGCGTTTTATTCTACTTTTTCTGTGTTTTTATTGTTTCTTACATTAAAATGTAAATTCTGCATGTTTGTCTTATTGTTTGTTGTATCCTCAGCACCTAAAATAGTGCCTTGAATATAGTATGCACTCAATAAAAGAAGGATTACAAACAGCAAATAAACATCAAAAGGCTGTTCAAGCTCATAATTAGTCAAATAAATGCAAATTAAAATACCTGTGAAGTACCATTTTTCACCTTTTAAAATATCAGATTAATAATAAATGAGGCAGAGATGAGTAAGTCCTAGATATCTACTGCACTACCTATGCCTGTAGTTAATGATACTGTTACATACCTAAGATTTGCTAAGAGAGTAAATCTTATTTTAAGTGTTCTTATCACAAAAAAATAAATAAAAATAGTCATAATAAATATCGAGGGTAAGAGGAAACTTTAGGGGGTGAAGGGTACGTTTATGTCATAGATTGTGGTGATGGTTTTGCAGACGCATATTTCTAAACTCATCACGTTGTACACATTAAGAGTATACAGCCACTGTAGGTCTATAATACCTCAGTAAGGTGACTTGCAAGAGTGAATGAATGAATGACCAAGCTAGAAGGTGCATGGATGCCCTTAGTCACCAATTCAGGGAATGTAAGTTGAGACAGACTTGATCATCTTGCTAAATAATACTCCACGTCTATATGTAGCCCTTGTAACTACCACATTATTCTCTAGAAGTTGGTTTATTATAACATTACTTCATCTAGGATGAAAAAGTTATTGTAGCTGTGAAACCGTTGGCAAAGTCCCCCTTTAGCTATTTAATGCCCAAGGTGTTTTTACCAGGCTGGACCTTCAAGCCATAGCCTTACAACTACTTTCTTAGCTGTTAAGAGGCTGTCAAAGAGTTCATGCATCGGGGCTGTCACTGAGCAGCAAGACAGGCTGTGGGGCTGATCCAGAGGGAAGGCGAAGTTCATGGGGAACCCCCGGCGGTGATGTGTGAGTGGAGGGCAGGCAGGCAGAGGCAGGCAGGCACCTGGAGGGCAGGGAGCCAATCCGTGCATGGCAGTGGGCTTTGATATTTGCACTGCTTATCCAAGTGAGAGATGAGGATGCGAGATGACATGTGATTTCACGGATAAGAATATCTCTAGAAATCAAGAAGCCTGATTTCTCTTCTTTGCCTTACCATGGATTGCTGTAATTAAGTCTTTAACAGCAAGTGCCTAGGTATTTTCGTGATAAATTTTCCATTACGTGTGTGGATAACGTTCACTGTGCTCTGATTTTACTTAGCTGCACATTTCTTTTTTAAAATGGGATTTGACATTTCCTTATTCATTCAACTTTTGAGCTCAGAACAACAAATTAACACTCAAATCCTGCTCCAATTTTGTCCTTAAATAACCATAAATTACTTCTATGAATAAAAAATAAGCACATCTAAATTGTGACCAGTCTTCAGAAAGACCCATCTGATTTATTTAGGAATTTGTGACTTCTGAAATGCCCAATTGAGTTTTCATGGAACAGAATTTCATCGTTTTTAACTATTGCAGTCTCTTACAGTAAGAGTAAAATCACATACCTTCTACATTCCAGAACACTCACAGATTTTCTGTTTTGACAGCACAATTTATTAAAGTGTGTAGTTTTTGCCGCTCTTGCAGAGGTGATGAAACATCCACACCTGAGCTAGCAGCAGGGCCTCAGGCCACATGCCTCTTTATCCATTAGCGCGTTTTTACACAGCTCCACGACTGGAGGTCTTCTAACTTACTTAAGCTCATATCACCAGAGTTAGCCCTTCCATTTGATTGAGTGAGGCCTTGATACAGACGGAAGAAGCCACGCTGGGTTCCACACCAGCAATAGCATCCTCCATGCTGATAGCCTCCGCTCTCCTCTGCCCCATGTCACAGCCTCAACAACCTGACTGATGTCAGTAATGAAAGATGCCAGAGTTAGAGTTCGAGCAGGTGGGCCCTTTCCAAAAGGCCCCCTGTCCGGATTCCTGCATGGGGGTCCAGCAGGAAGCCAGACTCTGGGGACAGACGCTTTCTAGTAAGGGAGCCTCTGCTGGTCTCTGCAGATGTTCCCCACCTTCCTCAGCTGGGCTCCAGGTGACAAGGGAGCACGGTGTCCAGTCCGTTTTTCCCGCAAGGATGCCTGGTGCCCAGTGATTCTCCATCTCTTCTCTGGGTCAGAGTCTGCCTCCACTTAGGAGTCTTCTCGGGGCCTGGCCTGCTAAGCATGTCCTCCCAGAAAGCTCAGACCTTCTAACAGTCGTCTTATACTCGCATCCGAGCCTTGTGAGGGCAGGGGCCGCGTCTGCCTGTGTCGCTGTTGTCTCCTCGCTACCTGACACGGAGAACGTGTTCCAACATGCATGAAATGAGCGAGCACTTTCTAGCTTCATTTGTAGAATAACCGCACTGATGTCGGGGACGGAATCCTCGTGTTCCCAGGGCCTAGCATAGTACCTGGCACTGTTTCTAGTACTCAGTAGTTTAATGACTGAATAAATAAATACTGTTTTGAATACCTAAAAGGCATTATAAAATTCTTCTAGCTAATTTCCATATTATATGGTCCACAAGAATTTTTAAATGAGGCTTTATTATATTTACTCTGAAGTATTTTATTGCTAAAATATGGTAAAGAAATAATATGCTAATAATATTTCCTGAGTCATGAAGCCAAGAAGTCCATGGTTATAGTCTATTAGTAGTTAATTGGCTAATCAGAATTTCAAAGGACACTGATTTCTATATAAATATAATTTTGTGATATTTTTATGCTCAAATAGGAGTTTGTGCTATAAGCACTTCTGTGTCTGAAATGCTCTTTCTCTTGTATCAAAGAGAGTTGTTAATTCCTAACCAATTTAGGTAAATTGGTAACACTATCTCCTCTTTAGGGCAGAGTAAATAAATCTTTCTCCGTTTTTAAAAAATGTAAGTATAATTTGTACATAAGACACAGATCCTAAGTGTTCAGTCTGATGAGTTCTGATAGCTGTGTACACTCCCCCTCTGCATGCAGGCTCAGTTGTGTCCAGCTCTCTGCAACCCTGTGGACTGTAGCCTGCCAGGCTCCTCTGTCCGTGGGATTCTCAGGCAGGAATACTGGGGCGTTCTGCCATTTCCCCCTCCAGGGGATCTCCCTGACCCAGGGATCAAACCCATGTCTTGTAACCGCCATCTAAGACAGTGTATCTGGAGTGAACATTTCTGTCACCTGAGAGTCCCCTCCTGTCCCATTGTGGTCATATCCAACTCATCATCCCAAGGCAACCACTTTTGATTTCTGCTCCCTTGTTTTGAGTTTCCCCTTCCTTTTCTTGGTCTTCCCATGAATAGAGACACATAGTATGCCCTTTTTTCATTCAGATTAATGTGTTTGCACTTCAGGCATTTTTTTTTTTTTGTATACCAGTAGTTTCTTTCTTTTCTTGGGCTGAATTCCACTATATGATGTACCACAAGTTGTTTATTCAGTTGTTGATAGATAGTGGATTATTTCCAGATTTGGGGTGTTTTGAGCAAGACTGCTATGAACATTCTTGTACAAGTGTTTTGATGTTTTCATTTGTTGTTGTTTTTGCTGGATATATGTTTATGTTTCCCTTGGATAAACACTTAGAAATTAAATTACTCTGGCTCAGTTGCTAAAGAATCTGCCTGCAATTCTGGGAGACCTGGGTTTGATCCCTGGGTTGGGAAGATCCTCTGGAGAAGGAAATGGCAACCCACTCCAGTATTCTTGCCTGGAAAATCACATGGACAGAGGAGCTCGGTGGCCTACAGTCCATAAGGTCACACAGAATTGACCTGTGCTAAGCGACTTAGCACACATAGGATAGATGTATGTTTAACTTTATAAGAAACTACAAACTGTTTCTCCAAGTAATTACACCTTTTTCCCTTCTCACCAGCAATATTTGGGAGTTTTAATTTCACTTCATCTTTGCCAGCATTTGCTACTGTCAATCTTTCTGATTTTATCTGTTGTAGTTGGTATGAAATGGTATCTCATTGTGTTTTAATTTGCATTTTCCTGAGCATCTTTTCATAGCATATTGGTGATTACTTTTTGGACTGTCCCAGTAGTCTTCCTGTTTTTAATGGGCTGTTTGTCTTTTTATTCTTGATTTGTAAGGATTCTTTATATGTTTTGGGTAGGAGTCTTTGTCAGATAAATGTACTGCAAATATTATCCCCCTTTTGTTTTCCTATCTATGAAATCTCCTAAGATTCATTCAAGTCTCCTTTATTCAGGATCCTGAAGACCATGCTTGGCTTCGGTGGTTCACTTGAAGGACTCACAGAATTCAGAAAAGCTGTTTATACCCATGTTTATAGTGTATTATGGCAAAAGGATACAGATTAAAATCAAGAAAGAAAAAAAAGTTGGTGTTGTTGACTGAAAATGAACCACCTAGAAAGTTGAGAGTTATATTTTATTTCGCAGACTTTCTGAGTACTTCAAGTCCAAGACAGGACTCTCAGATCGCTCTGAGGGACTGACCCAAAATCGCAAAGTGGGAAGCCAGGTTATACAGGAGTTTTTGCAACGAAGGTGGGTAGTCAGAACATTAAAAGATTACTGTTAATTAAAGGAAACCAAATATCTCAAGTGAAGGAATGTAGTGCTTTTCTATGTATGGGAAGGCACAAGAGTCTGTGATCCCTGAAATCCCTCCTTTGATCTGCACCTCAGCTGTCTGGGGCCCTGTTTTCTCACCCCGAGACCCTCCGGGTGCACCATGCCATGGCTGCCACAGTGGGCTGCTGGTTGGAGGGCCTCGGTTCCCACCCTGAGTTCGTCAGCGCTTGCAGGTGGGGAGGCTATGATGTGATGGCTTGAGGGCTGCGACATCCTTTGTTTGCTGACACGCAGGTAGCATTTTCCATCCACAGTCTGGGAGAAGCCAGGGTCGTCCTCTGTTTGCTGATGCACACAGTGTTGTCCGTCCGCAGTCTGGGGGAAACCAGGTGTGGTTGCCTGTTGTCCTCTCGCAATGAGGGCTTAAATCTGCCTGAAGCATGTAGGGCGGCATGCAGGAAGTGCTGCCCCGGGATGTTCCCCAGCACCTGGTGCCCTCGAGGTTTGGTTGGAGGTCAGTCGTGTGGGCAGGGAGCAGCCCTGTGAGGACATTAGCTGTCCGTCTCCAGTACCCTGGTCAGACAGAGGCCATGTGGCAAGGCCCAGGTGGACCAGAAACAGACTTTTAGCCTAATTCTCATTGTTGGCATGCACTGTTTGCTGTGGTTCAAGGTCCCAGGTCTACAAAGACACATGTATCAGATGGACATTCCAAGGGCTGGAGGTTCCCTCACAGTTGTCCCTGCAGGGCCAGTCCTGAACTGGAGTGCGCAGGGTTTGGGGAGCCCAGGCATGCTGAGTTAACCCTGAAAGTTCCAGAGATACTCTGTATTCTTCTCAAAACTGGAGTGGTGCTAGCAGTTGTATTAGATCTGTGGTCCATGTCAAATCAGTGTGTGGAGTGAGGTAAAAATTAAAGCTCGTCTTTTTCGATACAAGTATCCAGCATTTGAATACCAGTTATGTAAAATCCCCCCCTTCCCCCATTGAATTAAATTGGATCCTTGGCTGAGAATCAATTGACCATAAAGATATGAGTCTATTTCTGGACACTCTGTCCTTTCTCTAGTAGGACACTAGCTTAATTATGTAGCATCATAGCAAGTCTTGATTTTCTTTTTTTTTATTATTTTGACTATTCTCGGTTCCTTACATTTCCATATAAATTGTAGAATGTGCATGTCACTTTCTATAAAAATTATTGGGATGTGATTGTAATTACATTTAATCTGTAGGTCAGTTTGAAAAGAACTGAAACTTTAATATTATTGAATTATCTAATCCATGAACATGGACTGTCTCTTCATTCAATTAGTCTTCATCTCATCTCTCCATAGTGTTGCATAGTTTTTAAGAGTGCAGGTCTTATAGATTGTTTTTCAATTGAGAGAAAATAAATTCCTCTTTTTTTCTGCATGTAACCTGTTCCCACCTGGGACTCTACTTATTTATTTATTTTTTTTTAACTACACTGGATCCTTGTTGCTTTGTGAGGGCCTTCTCCAGTTGCAGTGAGCAGGGGCTGCTCTTGTTACGGAGCACAGGCTCTAGGCGCGCGGGCCTCAATAGCTGCTGCATGCAGGCTCCAGGACGCGGGCCCAGTAGCTGTTGCATGCAGGCTTCAGGACGCGGGCCCAGTAGCTGCTGTGTGCAGGCTCCAGGACGCGGGCTCAGTGGCTGCTGCGATTCTCAGAGTGAAGGTAGAGAGGTGACAGGGCAAAGCGCCCCAACAGGTGGCATCTCAAGATTGTATCCTCTTCCGTTCTGCTGTGTTTCCCTAGATCAGAGACTCCTGTGAGCCACGGTTAACGGAGAGATTTGTATCCCTCTCAGACACTGGGCCAGAAAATAAATTAGTTGAAAATGACTGCCCTGGAATAGAAACCTCGAACTTTATTCCTGCAGATAGGTCTTAGGGAGTTTATCTCATGATTTTTGTATAACCACAGTCTATGCACAATTGCTAATTATTTGTTATGTTAAACATTATCAATTATATTCAGACCCCGTTAGCTGAGCCCCACAGTATAACTTATGTCCACTCTCTCACAGGGCCAGCTTTTCTGGCCCTAACAAGCACTTCTTTTGCTTCATATCACAGTAGCAAGGACTTACATGCCACACGCAAAATAGTCATCATCTTTATAGCTGAAAGGAAACACGTTTCACTTGAAAGTCAGATTCCTAAGGAATGAGTAATAGCAAGCTAATTTTTATCATGTAGTTTTTATAAAGACCTATAAAATCTTGAGTTTCATGATATATGGAGAGAGTTCATTTTCTGAGATAGCAGAAACCTCATGATATGGCAAATAAATTAGAATTAAGTATAGATGGCCTTCATTGAAGCAAGTTTGATACACTCAACATTAAAGGTAAAAAATTAAGAAAATTTGGAAACCACTTTATTTTATAGAATTTGAAACCTTTAACTTAGAGAATTTGTGAGTACATCCCGAATGTTAGCTCAAATGTTAGAATCATCTTGAAAAGTATTATTTTGCGACCATGACAACTGTTTTAAATAAAAGATAGATGTATATAATAAGCATGAAAGAGGTAAATATGAATCATAATCCGGGCTAGGTCAATAATGGCAGGCTAGAAAATTATAGAGATGAAAAGAGAGTATCATTTCTATCGTAAAACCAAAGTCATGTGTTTTTATTTACTTTTTCCAACAACTTACACTTAAGAAGGTAATTTTAACCTAAGTTATATATTTTTATGATGGAAAAAAGTGTGGGTAGAACGAGATGAGAAAATGATAGAAAGGAGATTGTGATGGAAGGAAAGGAAAAGAAGGGAGAAAAAAGGTCTCAGAGGGAAGATGATGCTAGAGGTGGAAGGAAAGGTAAGAAGCCTAGAATCCGAGGGTGGAACTGAGGCAGGGCAGCCAGGGAGGCCTCTGAACTTGAGCTGGGCCCAGTCACCGTCCCGCAAGGGCCCACGCTGTCCTCAGGTCCCTCTGTGATCTTGCATCTCAGCAGGATGGTGACTGCGATGTAGGAGGCGGCTGGCCCAGCCCAGCACATGCCATCAACAGAGGCAGAAAGCGCTCTCCTTGAACTCTGCCTCTTGGCCCGGCCAGGAAGCCTCCTTGTCTAAAAAGGATTTTCTAAGCTCAGCTTAGATGGTCCCAGAAATGGAGTTCTTGCCGTTTTAAATGGAGCCTGTTAAATCATTAGGAAGGGTTTCCCAGGTCATGGCCTTCTAACTGTCTCCTGTGACTTTCTGTATCTTTTGTACCTCATCTTGTTTTCAAAGCCGCATGCAGAAGCACTGCTTTTCCTCCTGGCAGCTCTGCTGTGGTGGTGGGCTTGTGCCCCTGCGTCTCTAGCCATTCTTCCTCCGTCATAATCGGCATACCTCCCTACTGTTCTGCTCCGTCTTATAGACAAAACTCAGTTCTGCCAGAAATCCATGCGTCACCAAAACTGGCTGCCATAGCTACACAGTTACCTTCTACAGCACAGACACTCACCTATTCCGAGTCATGTACTATATTTACTATTAAATAATAATATCTGTTTACTACACGATGATAATTTATACATACAGATACCATACTTACTTTTGAGGGCTAGTTTCACAAGGTACAGAATTCTATATCGGTGTTTTTTTCTCTCAACATTTTATTCACCGCGCTGTCTTCTGCATGCATGGTGTCTGAGGAGAATTTGAATGCGGTTCTTATTTTTCTTCCTTTATAGGTAAGCTGTTTTTCCCCCTCTGGCTTCTTTCAGTATTTTTTTTTCCGGTGATTTTTCTATAGTTTAAAAATGATATGACTAAGTGTAGTGGGTTTTTTTGGCATTTTTATTGCCTGATGTTCTCTGAGCTTTCTGAATCTTTGGTTTGTTGTCTGACATTAATTTGGGGAAATTCATAGTCATTGTTGTTTCAAACACTTCTTCTGTCCTTTTCTTTTTTCTCCTTCTGCTGTTCCCATTATGTGACTGTTATACCATTTACAGTTGTCCTCTAGTTCCTGGATATTCTCTTCTGCTTTTTCTGTCTTTTTTCTATTTGCTTTTCAGTTTGAGGAGTTTCTATTGAAATATTCTCAACCTCAGAAATTCTTTCTTCAGCCGTGTCCATCAATAATAAGCCCATCTAAGACATTCTTAATGTTACAATATTTTTTTATCTCTATCATTTCTTTTTTTTTTTTCTTTAGAATTTCCTCCTGTCTGCTTATATTTCCAGTTTGTTCTTGCCTGATGTTTAGTTTATTCATTAGCGTTCTTAACATTTTAATCATAGTTATTTTAAACTTCCAGTCTGATCATCTGATCATTTCAGTATCCTTGCTATATCCGAGTCTGGTTCTGATGCTTGTGCTTGCTCTCTCTCTTCGAACTATGGTTTTTTCTTCTTGCTTTTTGAGTACATCTTTTGTTTATTTATTTTGGATACTTGGGCATGTTGTACTGGGTAAAAGAACTCCAAAAATAGGCCATTAGTAATGTGATAAGATGTGGAGGAGAGGAAGCATTCTGTAGTCCTATGATTAGTTCAGTTCAGTTGCTTATTCATGTCCAGCTCTTTGCGACCCCATGGACTGCAGCATGCCAGGCCTCCCTGTCCATCACCAACTCCTGGAGCTTACTCGAACTCATGTCCATGGAGTCAGTGATGCCATCCAACCATCTCATCCTCTGTCGTCCCCTTCTCCCACCTTCAGTCTTTCCCAGCATCAGGGTCTTTTCCAGTGAGTCAGCTCTTCACATCAGGTGGCCAAAGTATTGGAGTTTCATCTTCAGCATCAGTCCTTCCAATGAGTATTCAGGACTGATTTCCTTTAGGATTGAGTGATTTGATCTCCTCACAGTCCAAGGGACTCAAGCGTCTTCTCCAGCACCACAGTTCAAAAGCATCAATTCTTCAGCGCTCAACTTTCTTTATAGTCCAACTGTCACATCCATACATGACTACTGGAAAAACCATAGCTTTGACTAGATGGACCTTTGTCGGTAAAATGATGTCTCTACTTTTTAATGTGCTGTGCTATGAGTAGGTCTCAGTCATTTAGTGATCCAGGGCCTCTGGTCTCTGAATTTGACACATGCCTCTCAGCTGTAGCCCCCAACTTAGGGTAGGACACGATGTTTAGAGAGGGCTAGGATTAGGTATGCTGGAGAAGGCAATGGCAACTCACTCCAGTACTCTTGCCTGGAAAATCCCATGGATGGAGGAGCCTGGTGGGTTACAGTCCTTGGGGTCGCAAAGAGTTGGACATGACTGACAGACTTCACTTTCACTTTTCACTTTCATGCATTGAAGAAGGAAATGGCAACCCACTCCAGTGTTCTTGCCTGGAGAATCCCGGGGATGGTGGAGCCTGGTGGGCTGCCGTCTATAGGGTCACAGAGTCAGACTCGACTGAAGCGACTTAGCAGCAGCAGCAGCAGCAGCAGGATTAGGTACTTCCCCTCCCCCAGGTCAGTTAGACTCTGAACAATTCCCAGCAGGTTAGACTGATTGAGTATTTCTCCTGAGGGCAGACCATTTGAGAACAATATGCTTGGGTGTATTTCAGATGGTTCTTTTCCCTCTGCCCCTGTCCAAACCACACTTTCTCTCCCATATTTGACATGAGGACCTGGTAGAAGTCCAGGACGTAAAAGGACAGAAGTTTAGGATGGCCCCTCACCCCTATGACTGGGTCCCCTCGGAGATTTTAACTTTCATGTCTGTCCACATGGAGCCTCTAGCAGTTCAGCTACAGTTCTAGTTTCCCTGCCCCAGCGCTGGTTCCTGTGGGTTTCCACCCTGGGAGGTCGTGATGCTCTGTATTCATTCACCTATCACTCTCTCCAATCTGGGGTTAGCAGTTTGCCCTTTGACCTCACTTCTTTTATAGAGCTATGAAAAAGCTGATTTTTTTTTCAGTTTGTTCAGCTTTTTATTTGTTGTTAGGGCAGAGTAAAGACTTCCAAGGTTGTTACATACTGTACTGGAAACCAGAAGTTCACTTGCCTGGAATTCATGCAGCCCCAGAATCTTATTTTTCTCCAACAGCAGCATAGGCTCAGATTAGCCTTGGGGACCAAACCAAAACATTCATGTTTGGGAGTTTGGTGTGTGTGTGTTTTTTTTTTAATATGCATTCATGTTAATCCACACTTCCCTATTCTATGTATAGTGTGCACTTGTAAAAAATTTTAACCTAAGTGCATAAGCTTTTTTTAATCTCCATTAAATTTTATTTCTTTCATTTATTTCTCATGTTGTCCAGTTAAGAGTATTTTAAATTTTGATTACTTTAGCTGATATATTGGGTGCCTCTGTAGCTTTTAGTCTCAAATTAATAAGCACATGTTCTCTTTCTTCAAGTCATAAAACTATAGGGTTTTCTATCTAGAAGGAACACAATGTCATATACCTCAGACCCTTTGGTTTAAAGATAAGGAAGTTAAGGTCCAGGCAACAGGCTAAATAACTCTTCCCAAATTACATAACTCAATGACAAAAGATTATGACCTTAAATTTTTTAAAAAAGTACCACTGAGCAGGTCTGTGAATCAAGTCTGAAACACATATCACCAGAGGAGTGCCAGAACATTCAGCAGTACACATGAGGTACAATTGTTCAGATACAACTAAGCGTGTATTATATTCACTGGCACCTTAATAAAAATCTAACAGAGGTCAGCACTTCACATAAGAAATAAAGTTGTCTTATTTTTTAGATTATTTTTTACTGGAGTATAGTTGCTTTGCAATGGTGTGTTACTTCCTGCTGTACAATGAAGTGAATCCGTTACACGTGTACATATAACCCCTCTTCTTAAGATTCCGTTCCCATCTAGGTCACCACAGAGCATTGAGTAGAGTTCCCTGCACTGTATGGTAGGTCTTTATCCATTATCTATTTTATACACAATGGTGTATATATGGGCTTCCCAAGTGTCCCAGTGGGTAAAGAATCTGCCTGCAATGCAGGAGATGCAGAAGACAGTGGTTTGATCCCTGGGTTGGGAAGATCCCCTGGAGGAGGGCATGGCAACCCACTCCACTATCCTTGCCTGGAGAACCCCATGGACAGAGGAGGCTGGCGGGCTACAGTCCATGGGGTCGCAGAGTCACACACAGCAGAAGCAGCTCAGCACACATACACGCACACACTGTATTTATGTCAGTCCCCATCTCCCAGTTCATCCCGCCTGCCCTTCCCCACCGTGGTAGCCATAAGTTGTTCTGTGTGTCTGTGGCTCCATCCCTACTTTGCAAATAAGTTCATCTGTATCATTTTTCTAGATTCCACATATAAGTGATGTTATGCAATATTTGTTTTTCTCTTTCTGACATACTTCACTCAGTATGACAGACTCTAGGTCTGTCTATGTGAATGGCACAGGTTTGGTCCTTTTTGTGACTGAGTAATATTCCACTGTATATATGTACCACCTCTTCTTTATCCATTGCTCTGTTGATAGACATTCAGGTTGCTTCCACGTTTTGGCTCTTGTAAATAGTGCTGCTGTGAAATTGGGATTCATGTTTCTTTTGAATTATGATTTTCTCTGGTTATGTGCCCAGGAATGGGATTGCTGAATCACATGGTAGTTCTATTAATTAGTTTCTTGAGGAACCTCCATACTGTTCTCCATAGTGGCTATACCAATTTGTATTCCTGCCAACAGTGTAGAATTCCCTTTTGTCTCCACCTTCTCCAACATTTATTGTTTGTAGACTTTTTGATGATGGCCATTCTGACCAGTATGAGGTGGTACCTTGTTGTAGTTTTGATTTTCATTTTTCTAATGATTAGTGGTATTGAGCATCCTTTCATGTGTTTGCTGGCCTCCTGTATGTCTTCTTCAGTGAAAGGTCTGTTTAGGGTGTTGGCCCGTATACTGACTGGGCTGTTTGCTTCGATACAGAGCTGTGTGAGCTGCGTGAGCCATTGATGTATTTTCCAGATGACTCCCTTGTCAGCTATCTGTTTACACCTATTTTCTCCCATTCTGAGGGTTCTCTTCTTGTCTTGTATATGATTTCCTTTGCTGTTCAAAGCTTTTAAGTTTAATTACTTCCCATTTGTTTATTTTTGTTTTTATTTTCATTACTTTTGGAGGTGGGTCAGAAAAGATTTTGCTGAAATTTATGTCAAAGTGAAAAGCAAAGGAGAAAGGGAAAGATATACCCAACTGAATGCAGAGTTCCAAACAGTAGCAAGGAGAGATAAGAAAGCCTTCTTAATTAACAATGCAAAGAAATAGAGAAAAATAACAGAATGAGAAAGACTAGAGATTTCTTCAAGAAAATTAGAGATACCAACGGAACATTTCATGCAAAGATGGGCCCAGAAAGTACAGAAACAGTAAGGACCTAACAGAAACAAAAGATATTAAGAAGAGGTGGCAACAATACACAGAAGAACTGTATAAAAAAGTCTTAATGACCCAGATAGTCATGATGGTGTGGTCATTCACCTAGAGCCAGACATCCTGGAGTGTGAAGTCAAGTGGACCTTAGGAGGCATTACTATGAACAAAGCTAGTGGAGGTGATGGAATTCCAGTTGAGCTATTTCAAATCCTAAAAGATGATGCTGTGAAAGTGTTGCACTCGGTATGCCAACAAATTTGGAAAACTCAGCAGTGGGCCCCAGGACTGGAAAAGGTCAGTCTTCATTCCAATCCCAAAGAAAGGCAATGCCAAAGATTGCTCAAACTACCACACAATTGGACTCATTTTACATGCTAGCTGGCAAGGTAATGATCAAAATTCTTCAACTTAGGCTTCAGCAGTATGTGAAATGAGAACTTCCAGATGTACCAACTGGGTTTAGAAAAGGCAGAGGAACCAGAGATTGAATTGCCAGCATCCATTGGATCGTAAAAAAGCAAGGGAATTCCAGAAAAACATCTACTTCTGCTTTATTGACAACGCTAAAGCCTTTGTGTAGATCACAGTAAACTGGAAAGTTCTTACAGAGATGGAAATATCAGACCACTTTGCATGCTTTCTGAGAAGCCTGTATGCAGGTCAAAAAGCAGGAGTTAGAACTGGACATGGAGCAACTGACTGGTTCAGAATTGGGAAAAGAGTACAACAAAACTGTATGTTGTCACCCTGCTTGTTTAACTTCTGTGCAGAGCACATCATGCGAAATGCTGAGCTGGATGAATCACAAGCTGGAATTAAGATTGCTGGGAGAAATACCAACAACCTCAGATATGTAGATGATATCACTCTAGTGGCAGAAAGTAAAGAGGAGCTAAAGACCCTCTTAATGAAGGTGAAAGAGGAGAGTGAAAAAGCTGGCTTAAAACTCAACATTCAAAAAACTAAAATCATGGCATCCAGTCCCATCACTTCATGGCAAATAGATGGGGAAACAATGGAAACAGTGACAGACTTTATTTTCTTGGGCTCCAAAATCACTCCAGATGGTGACTGCAGCCATGAAATTAAGATGCTTGCTCCCTGGAAGAAAAGCTATGAGAAACCTAAATAGCAATATTAAAAAGCAGAGACGTCACTTTGCTGACAAAGGTCTGTCTATTCAAAGCTATGGTTTTTCCAGTAGTCATGTACAGTTGTGAGAGTTGAACCATAAAGAAGACTGAGTGCCAAAGAACTGATGCTTTTGAACTGTGATGTTGGAGAAGACTCTTGGGAGTCCCTTGGACTGCAAGGAGATCCAACCAGTCCATCCTAAAGGAGATCAGTCCTGAATATTCATTGGAAGGACTGATGATGAAGCTGAAGCTCCAATACTTTCACTACCTGATATGTGAAGAGCTGACTCATTGGAAAATTCTCTGATTCTGGGAAAATTTAAAATCAGGAAGAGAAGGGGGCAACAGAAGATGAGTTAGTTGGATGGCATCACTGACTCAGTGGTCATGAGTTTGAGTAAACTCCAGGAGCTAGTAAGGACAGGGAAGCTTGGTGTGCTGCAGTCCGTGGGTCACAAAGAGTCAAGAAAGACTTAGCGACTGAACAACAAGAACAAATGTCAGATAGTCTTCTGCCTGTGTTTTCCTCTAAGAGTTTTGTTGTGTCTGGCCTTACATTTAGGTCTGTAATCCATTTTGAGTTTGTTTTTGTGTATGATGTTTGGGAGTGTTGTAATTTCATTCTTTTACATAATGCTGACCAGTTTTCTCAGCACTGCTTATTGAAGAGACTATCTTTTCTTCTTTGTATATTCCTGCCTTCTTCATCAAAGATTAGGTGAACATGGGTGCCTTTCTCTCCTGTTCCATTGATCTGTATTTTTGTTTTTGTATGAATACCGTACTATCTTGATTACAGTATTTATATAGTATAGTCTGAAGTCAGAGAGCCTGATTCCTCCAGCTCCCTTTTTCTTTCTCAAGATTGCTTTGGCTATTTGGAGTCTTTTATATTTTCATACAAATTATACAATTTTTTGTTCTAATTCTGTGGAAAATTCCGTTGGTGATGTGCGAGGGATTGCACTGAATCTGTAGATTGCTTTGGATGGTATACTGGTTTTCACAGTGTTGATTCTTCCAGTCCAATAGCATGATGTATCTCTCCTCATTTGTTTGTGTTGTCTTCGACTTCTTACATCATCAGTATCCTATAGTTTTCTGTGTACAGGTGTTCTGCCTCCTGAGATAGGTTTACTCCTAGATGTTTTATTCTTTTTGTTGCGGTGGTAAATGGGGTGGTTTCCTTAATTTATCTTACAGATCTTTCATTGTCAGTGTACAGGAAAGCAGGAGATTTCTGTGTATTAATTTCATATCCTACTACTTTACCAGAGTCATTGTTTAACTCCAGTAGTTTTCTGGTGGCAAGTTTAGGATTTTCTGTGTATAGTATCACGTCATCTGCAAACAGTGACAGTTTTACTTCTTCTTTTCCAATATGAATTATTTTTGTTTCCTTTTATTCTCTGATTTCTGTGGCAAGGACTTCCAATTATGTTGAATAAGAGTGGCGAGGGTGGACAGTCAGAGGAAATGCTTTGTTTGCCACCATTGAAAAGGATGTTTGCTGTGGGTTTGTGGTTTGTGGCCTTTGTTATGTTGAGGTAGGTTCCCTCTGTGCCCGCTTTCTGGAGAGTTTTTATCATAAATCAGTGTTTAATTTTGCCAAAAGCTTTTTCTGAATCTATTGAGATGATCATATGGCTTTTATTCTTCAGTTTGTTAATATGGTATATTATATTGATTGATTTGCATATATTGAAAAATACTTGCAATGCTGGGATAAACCCTATTTGATCATGGTGTATGATCCTCTTAATGTATTTTTGGATTCTGTGTTGGTATTTTGTTGAGGATTTCTGTGTCTATATTCATCAGTGATACTGGCCTGTGATTTTCTATTTTTGTGATGTCTTTGTCTGGTTTTAGCATCACAGTGATGGTGGCCTCGTAGAATGGGCTTGGAAGTGTTCTCCCTGCAATTTTAGAAGAGTTTGAGAAGGATGATGTTAGCTTTTCTCTACATGTTTGATAGAATTCACCGGTGAAGCCATCTGGTTTTGGACTTCTGTTTGAAGATTTTTAATCACAGTTTCAATTTCATTGCTTGCAATTGGTCTGTTCATATTTTCTGTTTATTCCTGGTTCAGTCTTGAAAGGTTTTAACCTTTCTAAGAATTTGTCCATTTCTTCCAAGTTGTCCATTTTATTGGTATGCAGTTGCTTGTAACTTCTCCCTTTTCATTTCTAGTTTTATTGATCTGAGTCCTCTCCCTTTTTTTCTTGAGGAGTCTGGCTAAAGGTTTATCAGTTTTTTTTCAATCTTCTCAAAGAAACAGCTTTCAGTGTCATTGATCTTAAGAAATAAAGTTTTCTTAGAACAACTTGTTTTTAGTGAACCAGACTGGCTGCTTATAATAAATTCAACCATTTCCAAGTAATTAGTAAAAATATTTGTATAAAGCAGTTTGTTTAACAGTTTGGCTTCCACAATTCTTTTGAAAAAATCAGAGTATTTCCTTATTTCCATTATTCAGATATTTGTCTGTTTTCATTTAACAGAACAAAATGAGTAATAAACAAAACAAACCCAACTAGCTACAATTTTAAATATATCTAAATAACAATTGAATCAACAGACTATTTAAAATTGGAGGAAAATCTATGACACTGTTGCTTTAATCAGATGCAAATATATAGCTTTAAATGCTTTTATTGGGAAAGAAAGAAAAATGAATGATTGAATGGATGAACCAAGCATTCAACCTTTGGGGATATAGATGAAAATAATTAAAAATCAGTTTAAAACTCATTCTTTTGACAAAAATATAAGCAAGTATCTAACAAAATTTTATTACAAAAGGAGTGAGGTAAACAAATATTAGATATGTATTATTAGACTTAAAAAATAAACCTCTAGGTAAGAAGGAAATAAATCAGGGGGGTGTCAAGATTTGGATACCATGAAGAAGAGGTTGTGAAGAATTTTTACAGGGACAGTACTTTTAAAACAAAAAAAGCTTTATAAAGCTTTTAGGTTAATGAGAAAAGCTCATGATCCTGGTAGTAAAAAGGCATTGGAGAACTTAGGAGCTCTTTCCGTAAATGGAATGCAGGTTACAAAGCCAGGCTGCAAGAGATTGAGTTGGTAAAAAGAGGCAGCAAGAGTCACCATTTCCAGAGTCCCAGAAACTGAATAAAAGGGGCCCAACCATGAAACCAGGTCAGGTTCTGGTACAGGTGTTTTGAAGGATTCATGGATCTTCCAAAAAATGCCTCTGTTGCTACCAATTTAACCTGTTGAAGAAGCTTGTGCCAAAAGTAAGTTCTTGGATCAGTTTTGAAGCAGTTCCTTCTACATGGTATTATTTTTAATTAGAGTGTGTAGTGAACAACACTACTGAAATTACATAGAACTAGGCACTCATTAGATTTGATATTCACTGTCTTGTTAACTCCAAAGCCCCCTTAGCCCTCTGTATACACTGGTCTCATCTTTATTCCAGACTAGTCCAGCCCTCACTGTCCATCAACTCTCTTGACAGCTGCATTAATTTTCATTCATTTAGCACATGTGATTTAATAGCCAGTAGTGCTTATTGCAGATTGCTTAGTACATCTTGGGAAGAATGCTGCTGCTAATATTTAAGTTCTGTCTTAGCTAACTTTCTCATAAACATTGTCCTGCCTGAAACACAATCAGTGGACAATGTGCTTAGCATGCTTGCTCTATAAGTACCTTGGTTAAGATTGTTTCTAACTGAAAATACAGAGTCACCTTAAATAGTTGTTTTCAAAATAAAATACTCTTCTAGAAGCTCTGGGTACTGGATGAGGGGAAATTGGTTAAAAACAAAAACTATACAAAATAGGATAACAGTGCTCATCCCCTTTTTGGAGCTATTTAGATGAAAAATTGCTCAGCATGAGCTTGATCTATATGTTTTTCCTGGTTATTAGTAGTAATGAAGATGCATTAACCATAGTCTCTTGATAATGCACTAACAGTTTCTTAGCACTTTTATCAACATATAAATTTTAGAACTGGCAATATGGGAATTCGACTAGTACATTTTTGTTTATAAAAAAGGGTAACAACATTATAACTTCTTCATATCTGTGAATTATGAATCTCGACTTGAAGACAAGCAAAACTAAAATGCAGTGGAACTTCAATATCATAACAGCTCTTCTTTCCACTACCACTGCAGAGAAGGGGACTGCACACAGGCTGCTAAGTGCAATATCAGGCCAGAGGTGAATGCCTTCTGAGTCCATAATTTATGACTTCTTTACTTGTCGCTCATTCGTTTTCTCAATAAACACGTACTGAGTGCCTTCCCTATTGCTAAGCTGTAATATCTGTCAATAGAAAGGCTCTACTTCCTTAGGAACTAGCTGAAAATTATAAGTAGTGTGTCATCACTATGTATCGTTATCTCTATTAGGAAACATTATTTTCAACAATTTTTGGAAGGACATGAAGTGTAGCTCATTTCTCTAAAGATGAAATAATGCAAAATAAACCATTTGGAAAAGAATTTTTTCACATTTAATTGTGTTATAAATGAATAGCTCTTTCTTTTGTAAAGCTGAATTCCAAGTCTCCCATATCTAGCCTGTAATATTAGCTAGAATCATTAGAGAAAACTTTATGGAAAGAAGAAGAGCCCTTTGCTTTTTACGATAGAACTGTGGATCAGTTATATTTTAGAACTCTGTCTAGTTTATCTATTCAGAGATATATCTAGTTCAGTTCATTTCATTCTCTCAGTTGTGCCCGACTCTTTGCGCACCCATGGACTGCAGCACGCCAGGCCTCCCTGTCCATCACCAACTCCCAGAGTTTACTCAAGCTCATGCCATCCAACCATCTCATCCTCTGTCATCCCCTTCTCCTCCCTCCTTCAATCTTTCCCAGCATCAGGGTCTTGTCCATTGAGTCAGTTCTTCACACCAGGTGGGCAAACTATTGGAGTTTCAGTTTCAGCATCAGTCTTTCCAATGAACACCCAGGACTGATCTCCTTTAGGATGGACTGGTTGGATCTCCTTGCAGTCCAAGGGATTCTCAAGATTCTTCTCCAATACCACAGTTCAAAAGCATCAATTCTTCAGTGTTCAGCTTTCTTTATTGTCCAACTCTCACATCCATACATGACTACTGGAAAAACCATAGCTTTGACCAAATGGACCTTTTTTGGCAAAGTAATGTCTCTGCTTTTTAATGTGCTGTCTAGGTTAGTCGTAGCTTTTCTTCCAAGGAGCAAGCATCTTTTAATTTCATGACTACAGTCACCATCTGCAGTAATTTTGGAATGCGAAAAAATGAAGTCTCTCACTGTTTCCATTGTTTCCGAATCTATTTGCCATGAAGTGACGGGACTGGATGCCATGATCTTAGTTTTCTGATTGTTGAGTTTTAAGCCAACTTTTTCACTCTCCTCTTTGACTTTCATCAGGAGGCGCTTTAGTTTTTCATTGCTTTCTGCCATAAGGGTGGTGCCATCTGCATATCTGAAGTTATAGATATTTATCCCAGCAATCATGATTCCAGCTTGTGCTTCATCCAGCCCAGCATTTCAAATGATGTACTCTGCATATAAGTTAAATAAGCAGGGTGACAATATACAGTCTTGATGTACTCCTTTCCCAATTTGGAACCAGTCTGTTGTTCCATGTCCAGTTCTAACTGTCGCTTCTTCACCTGCATACAGATTGCTCAGGAGGCAGGTAAGGTGGACTGGTATTCCCGTCTCTCTAAGAATTTTCCACAGTTTGTTGTGATCTACACAGTCAAAGTCTTTGGCATAGTCAATAAAGCAGAAATAGATAATTTTCTGGAACTCTCTTGCTTTTTCAGTGATCCAACAGATATTGGCAATTTGATCTCTGGTTCCTCTGTCTTTTCTAAATCCAGCTTGAACATCTGGAAGTTCACAGTTCACATACTGTTGAAGCCTGGCTTGGAGAATTTTGCTAGTGTGTGAGATGAGTGAAATTGTGCAGTAGTTTAAATATTCTTTGGCACTGCCTTTGTGATTGGAATGAAAATTGACCTTTTCCAGTCCTGTGGCCGCTGCTGAGTTTTCCATATTTGCCGGCATATTGAGGACAGCACTTTCACAGCATCGCCTTTTAGGATTTGAAATAGCTCAACTGGAATTCCATCACCTCCACTAGCTTTGTTTGTAGTGATGCGATACTTCCTAAGACCCACTTGAGTTCACTTTCCAGGATGTCTGGCTCTAGGTCAGTGATCACACCATTGTGATTATGTGGGTCATGAAGATCCTTTTGTATAATTCTTCTGTGTATTCTTGCCACCTCTTCTTAATATCTTCTGCTTCTGTTAGGTCCATACCATTTCTGTCCTTTATTGTGACCATCTTTGCATGAAATGTTCCCTTGGTATCTCTAATTTTCTTGAAGAGATATCTAGTCTTTCCCATTCTATTGTTTTCCTCTATTTCTTTGCATTGATCACCGAGGAAGGCTTTCTTATCTCTCTTTGCTATTCTTTGGAACTCTGCATTCAAATGGGTGTATTTTTCCTTTTCCCCTTTGCCTTTAGCTTCCCTTCTTTTCTCAGCTATTTGTAAGGCCTCCTCGGACAACCATTTTGCCTTTTTGCATTTCTTTTTCTTGGGGATGGTCTTGATCTCTGCCTCCTGTACAGTGTCATGAACCTCTGTCCATAGTTCTTCAGGCACTGTGCCTATCAGATCTAATCCCTTGAACTTGTTTTTCACTTCCACTGTATAATCATAAGGGATTTGATTTAGGTCATACCTGAATGGTCTAGTGATTTTCACAACTTTCTTCAATTAAAGTCTGAATTTAGCAATAAGGAGTTCATGATCTGAGCCACAGCTTCCAGTCTTGCTTTTGCTGACTGTATAGAGCTTCTCCATCTTTGGCTGCAAAAATTATAATCAATCTGATTTTGGTATTGACCATCTGGTGATGTCCATGTGTAGAGACTTCTCTTTTGTTGTTGGAAGAGGGTGTTTGCTATGACCAGTGCATTCTCTTGGCAAAACTCTATTAGCCTTTGCTCTGCTTCATTCTGTACTCCAAGGCCAAATTTGCCTGTTACTCCAGGTGTTTCTTGACTTCCTACTTTTGCATTCCAGTCCCCTATAATGAAAAGGGCATCTTTTTGGGGTGTTAGTTCTAGAAGGTCTTGTAGGTCTTCATAGAACCATTCAACTTCAGCTTCTTCAGCATTACTGGTTGGGGCATAGACTTGGATTACCGTGATAATGAATGGTTTGCCTTGGAAACAGAGATCATTCTGTCATTTTTGAGACTGCATCCAAGTACTGCATTTCAGACTCTTTTGCTGACCATGATAGCTATTCCATTTCTTCTAAGTGATTCTTGCCCACAGTAGTAGATATAATGGTCATCTGAGTTAAATTCACCCATTCCCATCCTTTTTAGTTCACTAATTTCTAAAATGTTGATGTTCCCTCTTGTTATCTCCTATTTGATCACTTCCAATTTACCTTGATTCATGTACCTAACATTACAGGTTCCTATGCAATATTGTTTTTTACAGTTTTTCCCTCTATCAAGAGCTGTATCTATAAGACTCTGATGCTGGGAAAGATTGAGAGCAGGGCAGGAGGAGAAGCTGTTGACAGAGGATGAGATGGTTAGGTAGCATTGCTAGCTCAGTGGACATGAGTTTGAGCGAACTCTGGGAAGACAGTAAAGGACAGGAAGCCTGGCGTGCTGCAGTCAATGGGGTCACAAAGAGTCAGACACAACTCAGCGACTGAACAGCAGCTAGTAATGGCAAGGATACAGCTGTCACATAAAATGTAGGAGAATTACCATGTATGTGCTGCCAGATAGGTCTGAGAAAAGGAAACGATGGCAAAATTTAAGGTGACTAAAATCATGACAAGTGAATCTCTCAGATTTGATTTTCTTTTTCCTACTTTTGTGAAAATAAAGCTAAATGTGAGAAAATAAGCTTTTGTTAATGACTGGATTACAAACTGATATTGACATGGACAGTGTTCCGCAAGTGAAATAATCTTACCTGGTCTTCCGGAAAATAGCCCTGAGATGCTCAAAGCTGATGACTCATTTGGGAAGTAATCTTTCATTTTAACACATGTTTACTCAGTGTCCCTCTCTGCCAGGTTGAGCACTGGCGCTGGCAAACCCCGGTCTCCAGGAGAGGCCTGTGTGAGCAGGAGGGGAGCGTGGAGGGGGGCTGAGTGCTGAGCGGCTTGGTGAGGTTGGCCCTTGGGCTCTGTAGCGCGGTCACTGTGACCTCGGGGGTGGGCCGAGAGCCGGGGACCACGGCCAGACCGAGTGGCCGGGGCTGAAGCACAGAAGGCTCACCGAGACTGTGTGAGGAGGGCGGGACCAGGAAGGGATGAGTGTTCACAGGGGAAGGGCTGCAGCCATGCACACAAGTGCACACGCACCAGGCGGCGTACTCCTAGGAAGACACAGCAGAAAGGAGGGGTGGTCTGGGAGCAGCGCTGGGACCCTGCCTGTGGGCGGCGAGCCGTGGCCAGGGGCCAGGTGAGAAGGGTCTGTCTGCCTTGTAACAGTGTTGGCAGAACACCTAGTGTATGCTGGCACCGGTGGGATAGAGACCAGCGTGCTGTCTCCATGGCATTTATTGCACTGGACACACAACAGGCAGGCCAGGAAAACGTGGTGTGTCGGGAAAGGGGAGCAGGGCTGTGGGAAGGGGCTGGAAGTGGCGGCAGGGGGAGGGCAGACTCGGCTCTCAGGGCCCGGACCATGATGGACTCTGTGAGCTGGCTGCACGGCTGTCTGCACAGAGGCGCTTCTGTTTCAAAATCGGGGAAACACGGCCTTGGGGGAGACCTGTTCCCACCCTCGCTCCCCTTTGCGGCCACCCCGGGCTTGCCCAGCCCTGACCGCCCCTTCAGAGCCTGCATTGCAGGCTTCCGTCACCACCTACTTCCATGGTAATGTAACAGATGTACTTCTTACCTGGACTCTCCAGGAGGGGCGCTGTGTTTTAGGCGGTTGTAGTGTTGGCACTGTTAGGCCCTGATGAATAAAGGAATGAAAAGTAAGCAAAAAAAATTCCATAAGCCACATCTTCAAAAATCTTGCAGTTGGATGTTCTGTGGTCACTTTAAGTTTCCATACCTCGCTTTGTGTACCTGAGCTCATAAATGGCCCTTTTGAAAGCATGTCTTTATATGACAGAATATGTGAAATAGCTGCTGCTGCTGCTAAGTCGCTTCAGTCATGTCCGACTCTGTGCAACCCCACAGATGGCAGCACACCAGGCTCCCCCGTCCCTGGGATTCTCCAGGCAAGAACCCTGGAGTCGGTTGCCATTTCCTTCTCCAGTGCATGAAAGGAAAAGTGAAAGTGAAGTCTGTCAGTCATGTCCAACTCTTAGCGACCCCATGGACTGCAGTCCACCAGGCTCCTCCATTCTTGGGATTCTCCAGGCAAGAATACTGGAGTGGGTTGCCCTGTAAAATAGAGTTGTTCTCTAATGTAAATAATGTGTCTCCACCTTTTTTTTTTTTTTAAACAGGACCAATGCCAAAGGCGCTCCCCTAAATATAAATAAGGTCTCAAACAGCCTGATTAACTTCGGAAGGAAGCTGATTTCTCCCGCGGTGGCCCCTGGCGGTGCTGGTGGCCCCGTGGCAGCGGGCAGTGGCGGCGCCCCCTCCCCGGCCGGGGCTCCCACCAAGACCTTGGCGGAAGCCCCCAGGCATGCTCTGCAGCAGCAGCAGCAGAGGCTGATGAAATCGGAAAGCATGCCCGTGCAGCTGAACAAAGGTAAGGGGAAGATGCTAGAACCTGGGCCTTCCTCACCTGACTTCCAGGAACTACCATCCCAGAACGAGGAATTAATGCAAAATTTAGCCGTAAAACATCTGTTAGATTCTTTTTAAGTGGGAATTTCAGATATTATACTGTTCTTAGGAACTTTTTATGAGGTAATTTGTTAAAGTACTTTCTTAACATTTCTGCCTCAGTGTGCTTGCATTTGAGTCGTGGTGATGCCCAGAGCCTGGTGGGAACCGCCACAGCAGAGAGCTTGAGGCCTGGTGACCGAGGGCTCTGCCGACGTGTGCAGTGATGCCTCTGGCTAGAAGAGCGTTGGCAAGGGGCGGGCCTGGGACCCTGGGCACTGCCGGTCCCAGCTTTCACCCCTGCGGTTGGTTCCAAGGAGGCAGGTCAGCAGGCCTGCATTCCTCTCCCAGCTGTACTGTCGAGGAGCAGGAAGCAGAGCCCCGACGGGGGCGGGGCAGCCAGGGTCCGCGTCTCCGTCCTAGCCCTGAGGGAGGCGGGGAGCGTGAGGCCGGCTGGGCGTGCGCGGCTCCCGGGCTGTGCCGGCAGGTTCCTGCTGCCGGGGCTCGGGGAGGCACCCTCTACTTCAGGGGCTTCCAGCACCTCCCCTCCCTCGTGTTCGTAAGAGAGCCTTGCGGGTTGCTGCCCAGAACCTGTAACTCATATTTTCCACTTACTTCCAAAGACGTGTGAATCAAGTAACCCGACTCATAGCCAGTTAGAAACAGCTACATTTGTTTTTAGCTGTGAGGCTCTGCTGTCTGTATTCCGGAAGGAGGAGACACTAACATGATGGCAGAAAGTCTACAGAAATCACTCCCAAGGCCTCACAAAGCCTGGAGTCTTTGGCCATCCACACTGTAAAGGAGTCCCTGGGTCATAGCCAAGTTCAGTACCCACCATTCACTGTTGACAATAACAATAATATATTAAATCGTCAAATAGTAACCCATGTTCCATATACTCTGTTTAAGACGACAGTTGCATCCAATGTTATCAAAAATTTTAATTACTGGTATTTAAACTGGTAACTTAAATGGATTCTATATGCCAGTGACAGAAAGCAAAGTGTGTTCTTCAACAATGAGTGTGTGTTCTGGTAGTTACATTTATCTGTCATTGCCTATATGAAGTATTAGACTTTATATAATTGCTGTTTAAATTTCTATTAGAATATTCCATTTACCTTACATAGGAACATCTTTTAATATTATTATACCCTTTTTAATGTAGAGCTATCACACATGGCTTAAAGAAAAGGAGACTTCAAATCCTTAACATATTGTAAATATATTTTAATGCCAGGAGACATGCCCACTTCCAGGATGGAAATGAATGTTATTTTATATATTTCTTAATTGTACTGTTTTATTGTTCTAAACAAATATGATTTCAATATTACTTTGATAACAAGCCATAGTTAGTAGTAATTCTAACTGATGGCAGGCAAATGAGTCAGAGAATCTCTTAATGCCGTAGCTTAAATTTTCTGAGGAACCAAGCCAAATGACTATAGAAATATAAAGTTGTGTCTCTAAGGAAATGTCAAGTATTAATATCACAGTGAGTGAGAAAGGAAGTACACGAGGACCGAACAATTGATGAAAACTAAGTCCCCAGTTATAAGGAAACAGCAGAGCACTTAAGCAAAGCACTTGGAACACGAGCATCGCTAGGGCATTTCCTAACCGATCCCTGCGCAACACGGAAGTGGTCTTGTTTGGCAACTCTTCTTTTCATTTCTGGTTTATTCTTCTCACGTCAACCTACCGAACCTTCATATTAAGGATGACTCGGTCTGTCAGCGCCCCTCCCTGAGTAAAGGTTTTAATAAAACAGAGCAGAAGGTGAAGAGAGCAGTTTGTAGCGGTAGAAGCGAGGGTAGGTTGATCCTTCTCTTGCTCTCCAGTGAACCACAGGCAGAATCCTGAAATTTTCTGACCCTTTCCTCACCTGGAAATAAGGGGTTTGAACTGACCCCTGGGGAGCATGCCAGCTCTAAAAACCTGTGGTTCCTTAGATGAATGGTGTGTTTGTTAACTCCCCTCCAGCGTCGGTTCTTTATGCGGCCGTTTCCCACAAGTGTCCTGCCGCGTCCCAAGGCTGACCTGAATCTGCAGGTGTGTCCCCTGGTCCCAGAAGGGAGTGAGCCCAGTGCTGACTCCTTCCTCAGCCTCGCACTGGAACAGGGCTTCTGACTGTCTCAGAGCAGCCGCGTGCTTAGTGCATTTTTAGTGCACTGTGTAGGAAACTTTAAACGTTGTTTCCAGACGCGGTTGTTTATGCAGATGAAAACCCTTATGGCTTTCCTAGGTTAGTTAACTCTCAATTATCTCTGCTTATATAGAGGAAGAGTTCTGTGGGAAAGCCAGCATTCAGATATCTGTTACTTGAAGTGCATTCTGCCGTTGGTATCTGTGTTGGGGGTGGGGTCCTGAAGGAAGGAGGGAGCACAGATGGTCCTCCACCATTTTCCAGGTGATGTCAATATTAAAATTAGCTTCAGTCTCTAAATATACATTAATAGGTGATCCAGAAGCTGCAGAGTAAAATGAGTAGCGAGCGTAACCTTGAAAATCTTCATATGTACAGAAATGAGGCACACTGCTTATCGGTGAATAGAGAGTTAACTGTATTAGGGAAATTCAGGACCTGGGAAGTTCCACTAAAAGTTGTTTATCAGTTATTTGGAGTATGTACCTATTTATAGATTTTATTTCAGCTATGGGAGAATATAAGTGCATGTGCTGTTAATTGATAGGCATGGTCTAATTATAACCCAGTAATTTCCAATGAGCTGTCTGTGCTGTAAATCATCATTGTAGCAAGTGGTCAAGGCACTGAAGGTTGTTATATAATTCAAAAAATGGATTTTTTTTTTTTTTTGCTATTGTGTAGGAGCTACAGGGAAAGCAGATCTGTTAATTATGTGTTATCATACATAGAAAATGTGGTGCCTTTTAAGAAGGCTTGTTTTTCAGCTTGTTAATCTCAAAATAGCATAAAGCTTCAGATGCTGACCTGTCCAGGAGAGGATCCGGTTGACAGTGACTGTACTTCATGGTGAACTTTGTCATCCAGGAAGGAAAGCAAAGACCCAAAAAATCTTGCTTCTCAGTGGTCCTGTACCTCAGGAGCTTCCCAGCGTCCCCTTTTCCTTTCTCTCCTGTGTTTTGAAAATGCACTCCCTTACCCCCTTCTCCTTTGTGTGTTCTGAGTTTGAGCACTTCTTCATTTTAAGCATTTACTACAGGTCCAATTTGTAAGTGAAATCTTGCCTATAGTAAGTATGTCAAGTTTAAAGGGTATGCAGTTCACAGGTTTATTTTTACATGTTGACATTTATAAGTGCATGTGGTAACTTAAGAAATCTTTTCAGTACTTAATATGAAATCAGAACTTTTTGAGGTCTTTATCTTATCACTGAAGAAATTGGTTTCAAGTTTCGTTAAAAATAAATTTTGTCTGTTACAGGAGGAAATCGATTTCAAAGGAACATCTCTACTTCTTAATTAAATACATACTTACTTTTGGATAAAGAATTTTTTAAATAAGAAATATAAAATCATGCTGTTTTTTGTAGGACAATGAAATCTGCTCAGCAGTATCCATTGATGGCAAGTTTCCTGTACTTTAGACCTGTAGAAACTTTTTTTTTCCTCAAGAAAAACAGGCACAAACACTTTTAAGGAAACACTTTAAAAATTAGTTCCTTTAAGAAATACTTTATATTAATTTTTCTAAGATCGTGTTATAGTTTGACTCACTGTACTTTTAGTAATTAGGTTGATAGGTAAAAGTATTATAGCATTAAATATGAAAGAAAAGCTAATTTTTTTCCTCTTTATGAAATCTAATTATTTTTTCTTATGACATCCAGGCGATGTAGTTACAGGAAGCGAAGCTCAGGTTTCTGTTCCTGTCCAGACCCTAACTGACCTCCCAGGTACAGTTACCATGGCAACGCAGTATCTCTTCCTGCAGTCTCTCATTGCCTCCTCCCAGACTCCATCGTGGTTTCACACCCTCCATTCATGCCGTGCATCAGTTCACTCCATTGTTCCACCACTGAGTGGTGCTGTTGTTTAGGACAAAAAGTCCCCTCTTGTGTCATACCCTGCTCACGCCAAATCTGACTATCTGTTTTTTATTATTTTTTTAATTGAGTTTGTACTAGTGTCTTTCCTTGCAATATATGGCACTCTAGATTTTGTGGTTCTTTTAACACCACATTTTAATTGACAGTTCATGCTGAGGTGTTTTTCAGTTCCATAGGTGCTCTGTGATAGAATTTGACAAATTAGTTCTGAGGTTAGACATCTTAGATGCTGTGTATCTGCTTATTACTGTATGTATTAGCCAGAAGTACTTATTATATTTTACAAAGAAGAATTACAGCTTGATTTTGAAATTTGTTTCTAAGTACAGGCTTTGTATTATGAGTCATTTTAACAGAATTAGAATTCAGCATGACAAATCTCTATGTAGAGTAATTTTTTTAAATAAAAAGACAATATTTAAATATCATAACCATGTGTCCAAAATCTAGGTAAAGTTTATTTAAAAAATACAAAACAGTAGTAATCCATATTCAGCACCTCGTATGGAATTTAGAAACATAAATATTTAAAGTTCCTACATTTATTTTTTATTGCATAATCTTTTAAAATATTCTGTAGAGAGAAATTCTGTATTAAATGGAAGACTAGACTCACTTTAAGAATCCTCCATTCAAATGCAGACTAAAAAGAGGACAGTGTTAACAGAAATTGATATATCGTCTTCCTTAATTTAAAATATCCACACAGTACGGTCATGCTGCTGGTATTAAACTGCTGTTCTAATAATGACATGTCTCCATAATAGCTGTACTTTTTAATAGCATAACAGAAAATAGTACGTCGTGCTTAGGACATGAGTGATGTGTTGACTTAACATGTTCAACAAACATACTGTGGGACAGAGGGGTGTGATCTTGCTTCTGTGTATAGTTCTGCGCTTCCCTGGTAGGGTTTCTGGCTGTGTTCTAGTAATTGAACCCGCTGACCTTTAGGGCTTTTAGAGCTCTGAGAGTCTGTAAAAGCTGCCGTTTACTCTGTTAAGTGACCTAAATAATAAAGGGGTGCTGTGGCATAGCCTACAAGAGGCAGATCAGTGATTCCTCTTTGTGTTTGTCAGTTATTGCACTTACATGAATGTTGGTGTGATTTTCTGATCTGGTGAGAATTCACAGGACTTAAATTTGTTTCCTTAAAAGTAAAATATGAGCCCCCCCCCCCCCAAGCAACTTTGTTGTGTTCTTGTTGTTGTGTGGTTTTTTTTTTTTTTTTGGCTACACCACACGACTTGTAGGATCTTAGTTTCTTGACCAGGGATTGAACTTGGGCCCACGACAGTGAAAGCATGAAGTCCTAACCACTGGACTGCCAAGGAGCTTGCCCCAGGCCACGGTTTGAGGAGAGTTCTGTTATCGCAGGGTTAGTTTGCTGCAGAGCATATCTCTGGCTGCGAAAGCCTGATGGGTTTATACCTGTGTGGAAAGAGAACGCTAAAGGCTGCTTCCTGTTCTGCCTTCTGCTTCTACGCTCCTGCTCAGTCCATGTTTTCCAGTAGGCACATGAACAGTGTCCCTTTTTAAACAGATTCCTAAAGAAGGAGATGGCAGCATTTTGTTCAGATGACTTGCATTAGAGAAGTGGAATCGTCTCACTCACTCACTCAGCCAGTGCTTGCTGAGTGCCTGCAGTCTGCCAAGCTGTTTTCATTGGTCCTTGACCTTCCCTCCCACTTCGCCAGGCTGCGTGGGCATCGTGGGTATTTCAGATGACTCAGGCAAGTCCACATGGTCAAGAACCACCTCTTTTCCTGAGCCCCTGTTCCAGATTGCCCTGTCTTCCTGCCCAACAAGACTGTGTCAGTCTTACAGGGAAGAGTTCAGTGGCTTCATGAGACATGAGGCCAGATGAACAGCTTCCAGCCTGTGGTAGACGGCAGGACGAACCCCGCCTGGGTTTGGAGAGGTCCCTGTGGGTTTGCCTCCACACAGCACACTTCCTGCAGGGTCAGAGAGCACGGGGAGGTAGAAGTGACCCAACATGCTTAGTGGTGGCAACAGAAAGCTTTTTAGCAGTCTCTACTGGAGAGATTCTTGAGGCTCAGTAATACCAGAAGTTGGAGAAGCTCATCAGAGGTGCCAAACCCACAAGAATAGATACACTTTTCCTTTCAGGGAGGTAAAATATCATGTATACTTTCCCGGGTGTCTTTTTTCAGAGCGGAGGAGCAGATTTCAAGAAATTAAGCAAATACCAATTTTGGCAATAATTCTTTAATTATAGGTAGTCTTTTTTTCTCATGAGGTTTTATATCTGTATCTTTGCCTTTTAACACAATAATTATATGGGTTTTAATTTTTTGAAGAAAATTACAAATTTAAAGTGACATCTCACAATTTAGGCCATTAGATAATTTTTGGAAAATTGTTGGAAAGATCCATTTTATTTTTCTCAGTGTAGGTTGCAATCTAAAAAGATATGCCACAGGAGAGTTCATTCTTTTGTCAACTTAAAGACTTTTCTTCAAAATTATCTTTAAAAATAGCTCATATGCCCCCAGGAACTTTTTTTGAGAGATACTTAGGAATTATTAATTCATAAATTTAAAATATAGGGACACAGACACATAAATACATAGACATTACTTCCAAAGGGAATTTAGAATTTCCAACAACCACAGTATATAAATATTATCATATAATGGACCCTTAGAAAAGAAATTTAAATTTAAGTTATTGCCACAGGCATTTTTAAAATTTGTATTTGTGTGTATGTATTCATGTTACAGATATGAGTGAATACAGAAATGTATATGCATAGATAGCATTATGCATATTATCAGGTTGTTTTTTCCTTGTCCATTGTGGTTGATTACACGATATTGAATATAGTTCCTTGTGCTATATGGTAGGACCTTGTTTATCCATCCTGTAGATAATAGTTTGCATCTGCTCATCCCAAACTCACAGTCCGTCCCTCCCTTGCACCCCAACGCTGGCAATCACAAGTTTGTTCTCTGTATCTGTCTTGCAGATAACTTCATTTGTGTCATGTTTGAGATGCCACGTATAAGCAATGCCATATGATGTTTGTCTTTTTATTTCTGACTTAGTTTGCTTAGTTTGATAATCTGTAGGTCCATCCATGTTGCAGCAAATGGTGTTATTTCATCCCTTTTATGGCAGATGCCACCATCTTAGTTTTTTGAATGCTGAGTTTTAAGCCAGCTTTTTCACTCTCCTCTTGCACCGACATCAAAAGGCTCTTCAGTTCCTCTTTGCTTTCGGCCATAAAGGTGGTGTCATCTGCATATCTCAGGTTATTGATATTTCTCCCAGCAATCTTGATCCCAGCTGGTGCTTCATCCAGCCCGGCATTTCGCATGATGTACACTGCATATAAGTTAAATAAGCAGGGTAACAATATACAGCCTTGATGTACTATTTTCCCAATTTGGAACCAGTCTGTTCCATGTCCAGTTTTAACTGTTGCTTCTTGACCTGCATACAGATTCCTCAGGAGGCAGGTAAGGTGGTCTGGAATTCCCATCTCTTTAAGAATTTTCCACAGTTTGTTGTCTACACAGCCAAAGGCTTTGGCATAGTCAATAAAGCAGAAGTAGATGTTTTTCTGGAACTGTCTTGCTTTTTTTTATGATCCAACAGATGTTGGCAATTTGAAGTCTGGTTTCCTCTGTCTTTTCTAAATCCAGCTTGAACATCCAGAAATTCACAGTTCACGTTCTGTTGAAGCCTGGCTTAGAAAATTTTGAGCATTACTTTGCTAGCATGTGAGATGAATACTGTTGTGTGGTAGTCTGAACATTGTTTGGCATTGCCTTCCTTTGGGATTGGAATGAAAACTGACCTTTTCCATTCCTGTGGCCACTGCTGCGTTTTCCAAATTTGCTGGCATATTGAGTGTAGCATTTTCACAGCATCATCTTTTAAGATTTGAAATAGCCCAACTGGAATTCCATCACCTCCACTCGCTTTGTTCGTAATGATGCTTCCTAAGACCCACTTGACTTCACACTCCTGGATGTCTGGCTCTAGGTGAGTGATCACACTGTCGAGGGTATCTGGCATATTCCATTGGACGCATGTGTCACATCTTCTTTACCCATTCATCCGTGGATGGACATTTTAGGTTGTTTCCATGTCTTGGCTATTGTAAATAGTGCTGCTGTGAGCATAGGGATTTGTTTCTTTGTTTAATAAAAAAAGGTTGAAAAGGATAAAAATTCTCCCTTCCCACTTAACCACTGTTAATGTAAAACTAAAGTGCATGTAACATTAGACAATCCCAGTTAACTAAAGGGGGAAAAAAAAAAAAGCTCCTTCTTCTCCTCCCACTTCTTTTTGCCAGCCATTTCACTACAGGTATCCATTGTTAAGTTTCTTGTAACTCCTTCTAGGAGAAAGAAAAAAGATTTTAAACTAAGGAGTAAAACATGTACCTCACATGAATATGATAACAGCTCATGTCTGGAGATGACTTCACTGTAGATGCTCAAGATGAAAGCAAAATCTGTGCAGTGCAGGTGACAAGCAGCAGGTGGGTGGGACGAAGCAGAGGGGGGTCAGGTCCACTCAGGCAGGACATGGTGGGCAGGACAGAGAGCGCTCCCACGCACGGGCGAGGGCTGCAAAGCCAAAAGGCTGTCCTGGAAGATGGCCGCGTGTCGGCCCCTTGTTGAAAATGAGAGTCCTGAAGCGGAACAAGCAGTCCCATTGCCTTCTAAGTAATTGCTTTAAGAAGACAGAGGAAGACAGAATATGTAAAACAAATTGAGGAGACTCATCAGTTAACTAGAACACGCCTCTTTTTGGGGATGACTTACTCCAAAAGACGTTGAATGAATGAGTTGTTTTTGGATAGAGAGCAAGGTCAGAGTTAGCCCTTTGTCATCAGAAGACCTCATTCCATGTTTCTTTCATCTGAAGTGGCATTTACTACAGTCCTTTCTAGGGGAGCAGGACGATGAATCTTTGCTTAGCATGGGCTCTGGAGTCAGGCCGGGGTTGGAATCCTGCCTAAGTCACTGCCTTGCTGGATGCCCCACGGAGGATGCCTAGCCTCTCATCTGTAAAGAGAGAGAAAGGACAGCCGCTTCCAGGGTGGTGGGGGGCAGTACCCCCACACCTGTCCATAGTAAGGCCTGGAGGGTGTGTGCCTGCTCAGGGGGCAGTTATGGTGGTGGGGTCATTAGTGCCTTTCTCAAGCACCTCTTTGGTTGTCAGAGTCAGTTGTGTGAAGGCAACAACTCCACACCTGTGTCTTGTCTTAATAATATCTTCTGACGATCTGAAATCCCACGTCTGCACTTTGCACACCAGCCCTGGAGGAGACGGCGCCCGACGTCTCTGCCCAGGCTAGAACCAGGTTGGTTGCAGGCGCTGCGGGTCCTTTGCCCTCTTGCGGCACCAACATGTATGTTTTTAATGCACAGACCAGAGCCCTCTTGCTGTCCATCTCTCAGGTCTGTGAGGTCGTACAGGGTCACCAGGCGGGGACCAGTTGCGTCCTGTCTTCTCCAGGTCACCGTGTGACGTCCAGGTGACCGCCTTTCTGTGACTGTAGTGCGGGGCTTCCTGGAGCCCTTGCCCTTCCCGTTCCTCTGAGCCAGGCCTCCCAGCAGCGACCGCGAGAATCCCCAGCCTCCTGAATGTGTTGCCTTTGCGTGTCCTGTGTCCAGACCCCGAGCTGGTCTCAGGTTTATGGGGTTCTGCCTGCCGTTTAGGAGCACCGCTCATCCCGTGTCCTTGTTTCCTGTTGAGTTTAGTGAGAAACAAGTCAGGAAAATATCACGCATCGGGCATCGTAGGAGCTTCACGTTCGTCACCTCCCTCCTCTCCTCTCTCTGGCCAGCCTGTAATCGAGGTCCCCACTGATGCTGGAGAAGCTCCTTCAGTGAACTCAGCTCTTGACAGATAAGCTCCATCGACACGTAGCCCGTGGGACCCAGAAGGTTTGTTAAACGTTTCAGAGCAGTGTGCACGCGGAGCCTGTTAGCCCAGGTCTGTGGGTTCCCACCCGAGCAGGGAGGCCTGTAGGCCCGTCCAGGAGAGCACCTCAGGTCTGTGGATGCCCCCCGAGCAGGGCGGCCGTGACCCGTCCAGGAGAGCACCCAGGTCTGTGGGCCCCCTGAGCAGGGCGGCCATGGCCCGTCCAGGAGAGCACCTCAGGTCTGTGGATGCCCCCCGAGCAGGGCGGCCGTGACCCGTCCAGGAGAGCACCCAGGTCTGTGGGCCCCCTGAGCAGGGCGGCCATGGCCTGTCCAGGAGAGCACCCAGGTCTGTGGGCACCCCCCGAGCAGGGCGGCCTGTAGGCCCGTCCAGGAGAGCACCCGGATCGGAGGCTGGAGGGTGGCCCACGCCCACCTGCAATGGGTAGGGGGTGCCTGGTGTGCTGCGGGTGGTCTGCGTATACTGAGTCCGTCGCAGACACTCGGACCAGGCAGAGCCTGTCCCACGTGTCCACCATGGGCACCCAGCACGTGTGAACGGTTCGCCTCCCCGGGGAGGAGACTGTGGCCTGTGGAGGCACAGGGACTGGAGGGCCCCATGGCTTGACAGCAGCTGAGTCAGACTGGACCCAGCTGTGTCCGGCTCAGCAGGTGTGGATCTGAGGGATTGCCCAGGAGCACCCCAGCTTTAGCTGAAGCCCCATGATCTCTCACGGGGCCAGTGCAGGAGGCACCTCATCCAGCCCAGCTCCGGTCATCCTGAGGCCAGGTCCCTGCCTCCAGCCTGCAGTCCTCCCGAGGCTGCTGACCGGAGCAACCAGGCCCAGCGGCCCTGCCTCACCCTGCCCTGCCTCCCTCCTTGCCCCGGAGCAGGGTGACCGGGAGGTCAGGGCACACCAAGGGTGCCAGCAGCTTCTGAAAGGAGCGTGTGTGCTCCCGGCCCCCCAGCCTGTGCTCCCGCTCCCCAGCACAGCCAGCGAGATCACTGTCGGGGGAGAGGGCACCCTGCTGGGCTCATCCTGCGCTGCTCACGCTGGTGGCGGCGTTCCTTTCAGTGCCGCGCGGATGGCAGGGAGCCCCGAGGGCTCGACCAGGCTTGGTCTCATCTAGATGTTCCCAGTAGTCTGCCTCGGAAATACTGTCTCCTGCTGAAAAGTGACCCTCCCTGAACCACCAGCCGCCACCTTCAGGTGTAGCTCCCCCCCGATGGCCTGAGACGGGATCGGATGGTCCCTCTGTGCTTTCGTTGGCCGGGCTGCAGGTTAGTCGGTGTGTGTGCAAGTCCTCATCTCCCCTCAGCTGGTGTTTTAGGAGCTGCTTACGAGCTCCTGTGGCCATCCCCACATCCTCGGGGCCGGCAGACTTTCTAGACACATTTCCTATGGTCAGCCCGCTTGTTCCCCGACATTTGAAGGAAAGACTGCGCATGCCTGCTGTGGGTTGAGGATATTTAGTATTTTCAAGAGTGACTTACCGTGTAATTAGGAAAAGCTATTCTGGGTCAGGACTTCAGGCCTTTGTAGGACGCTTTTAGGGGAGTGCCCTAAGGAGCGCCCTCAATCCATGAGGAGTCAAAGCAGCAGCTCTGAGCTGCGGGCGGGGGTGGCCTCCGTGCCCTTGATGCTGGGACCCTGAGGCCAGGGTGGCCCTCAGAGGCCCTTGTGAGACCCGCCCAGCCCGGCCTCTGTCGGCCCACACCAGCCCTGGGAGCAGCTATTCTGGGAAGAGGCATGCTGTCGGCAGAGCGGTTCTTTTCAGCTGGGAGCTGTCTGCAGAGAGGAAGCCACAGGGGCCACTGGCCTCTGAGAGAAGCAGCAGCTCGGTCCCGCGGGCATCCGGACCAGCCCTGCGTGGTGAACGGTGTGTCTCCAGGCGTGCAGTGTCACTCCTGTCAGTCAGGACGCCATGCAGCCTACTACGGGTTGCAGGCCTGTCGGTCCCGACGCCTCGGCCCGGGGGCTGTCCGGCGAGGCCTGGCTGGAGAAACATCTCCTCCGTCTGCCTGGTGTTGTGCCAGGCCTGGGAAGGGCGGGGAGGCTGACGGCCCTTTCCTCTGTCTCACATGCTGGTGACTCCAGCTTCGTCAGGTCTAGATGTTTCCGTTCTCACAGGGCACAGAAACGTTAGCCAGTTTCTGTAACAGAGGAGAAATGTGTTTTAGTACATGGCTTTTGTATGCGATACACGCTACACAATACTTTATTAATACTACCACCAGTTTGGATTTTGATCATTCTGAGATAAATTCTGGAAAGAGTTGACTTAATGTTATCTCTGAAAAGGTACTTTGCTAGGCAGAATAAAAGCTACTAAAGAAACTTATGGAGAACAGAACTTTCAAATTCTCTCTGGATTGGATAACTGGATACATATTCCCACACAGTAAATGACTGATAAGCTGATTTGTTAGAGCAGATGTTCGGAAGACTTCGCCTAGATGTAGTGCTAGCTTACTTGTTATGACAGTTATTTTATGTAGCAGTCTACACATTGTGAAAAGCTCTGGAAATTTACAGCATTAAGTGTGTTATACCCGCACTGTCCAGTGTGGGGTCTGCTAGCTGCCAGGGCCTTGGAGCACTTGAGTATGCACTGGGTTTTTAAGACCTACTTTGAGAAAATGAGTGTGAAACATCTCAGTTGTTTTATTTTGATGACGTGTTGGAATGATCACAGTTTGGGTATGTTTGGTTAAGTAAAATAATTATTTAAATTAATTTTACTGGTCTTAATGTTTGCCTGTGGGTACTAGACAATTAAAGCAACATGAGTGGCTCGCATGGGGTTTCTGTCGAGCAGCAGCAGTACAGTCAGCCCCTGAAGGTCTTCCACACGGAACGTCAGCAGAGGCCGACTGTCGCCCCGCCACGCACCACCCAACAGGGGAGCTGTGATGGCCGCAGCCCCCACCCTTCCTGAAGCCAGGTCTGTCATATAAGCAGGAGCAGTCTAATTGAATACAAGAGACCTGAACATCCATTTGTGTTTCCAGGAAAAAGCATTTCAAAATGTGTATATATATCCTAGCAACAGAGTAGACAGGCCTCAGTCACTCCGCCAAATAGAATGGCTCCTTAGAGTCACTCTCTCTGATACAGAAATGCAATAATGTGTTGGTTTAGTCTTTTAAGTTTGGACAAACCGTATGATACTGCTAGCTATATATTTAAACACTGTTTCCTGGGCATAGAGTTGATTAAACTCTGTAAGACTCAGTTTTCTCATGATGTCATTAGGATCAAATGATATAGCGTGTAAAGGTCCATACATGTGCATGGACTCACATTTTGTAAACGTCACTTTGCTGAGGTGTATTTTAATTTTCTGATTTCTTCTTTGGGTCGACAGACTAGGGAAGTATGCGTGTAGTAAAGGTTCAGGAATGGCACACAGCTATAGCACGGATAAAATCTAGAATCCAAGTTTACTTGATTTTATTATAGTTTCAACATGGAAACAGTTGATTTCTATGATAGGGATCGCTTCTTAAGATTTTTTTCCTTGATTGTGTCTGTGTGTGTGTGTGTGTCTGTGTGTGTATCTGTGTGTGTGTGTGTCTGTGTCTCTGTGTCTGTGTCTCTGAATGTGTGTCTGTGTGTGTCTGTGTGTGTGTTTGTGTGTCTGTGCCTGTGTGTGTGTGTCTGTGTGTGTGTCTGTCTCGGTCTGTGTCTCTGTGTGTGTGTCTGTGTGTGTCTGTGTCTCGGTCTGTGTCTCTGTGTGTGTATCTCTGTGTGTGTCTCTGTCTGTGTCTGTGTGTGTGTGTCTGTGTCTGTGTGTGCGTCTATGTGTGTGTCTGTGTGTGTCTGTCTGTGTGTGTGTGTCTCTGTGTCTGTGTGTGTTTCTGTGTCTGTGTGTGTGTGTCTCTGTGTGTGTCTTTGTGTGTGTGTCTATCTGTGTGTGTGTATTGTGTGTCTGTGTGTGTGTATCTCTGTGTCTGTGTGTGTTTCTGTGTGTGTGTGTGTCTGTGTGTGTATGTGTATATCTGTGTGTGTGTGTCTCTGTGTGTGTCTGTGTGTGTCTGTGTCTGTGTTGTGTGTCTGTGTGTGTGTATGTGTGAGTCTGTGTATGTGTCTGTGTGTGTGTGTCTGTGTGTGTCTGTGTGTGTCTCTGTGTGTGTCTCTGTGTGTGTGTGTTGTGTGTCTCTGTGTGTGTGTCTCTGTGTGTGTATGTGTGTGTGTCTGTGTGTCTCTATGTGTGTGTGTATGTGTCTGTGTCTGTGTATCTGTGTGTGTGTGTGTCTGTGTCTGTGTGTATGTGTGAGTGTGTATGTGTCTGTGTGTGTGTGTCTGTGTGTGTGTGTGTGTCTGTGTGTATGTGTGTCTGTGTGTGTGCATGCGCACACACTCAGTCCTGTCTGACTTTTTGCCATGCCGTGGACTGTAGCTGTCAGGCTTCTCTGTCCATGGAATTTTCCAAGCAAGAATACTGTAGTCAGTTGCCATTTCCTACTTCAGGGTATCTTCCCGACCCAGGGACTGAACCTGCCTCCCTTGTGTCTGTCCTGCATTGGCAGACTGGTTCTTTAACACTGCACCACCTGGGAAGCCCAATAATATTTGTAATTTCTTTCTTTTTTTTTTTTTTTTTGTAATTTCTTTTAAATGGAAATTTTTCCCAATAATTTTGATGGAACTTCACTTTTATATTATAAATGCCTGATAGATAGAGATGCCCCCAACCTTATTTTCAGACAGTAATAAAAAAAAACTAAAATTTTATAAGATTTGATATATATAATTGTTTACAACTATGTTTTTTTCACTTTGGAAGATAAATTGGAAGGAGGGAGGAGTTGTAGTCCACAAAATTCTAACTTTTTCTAGGAGGATAATAAAATGTAAATGATTCTGCCTGGTATTTTAGAGTAACTTAGAATCTGAACTATCATGTCAAATGATGAGATTATAGAAATCATTGTTACTGTTCAGTCCCTCAGTCTTGTCCGACTCTCTGTGACCCCATGGACGGCAGCACGCCAGGCCTCCCTGTCCATCACCAACTCCCAAAGTCCACCCAAACCCATGTCCATTGAGTCGGTGATGCCATCCAACCATGTTTTCCTCTGTCATCCTCTTCTCCTCCTGCCTTCAATTTTTCCCAGCATCAGGGTCTTTTCCAATGAATCGCTCTTCGCATCAGGTGGCCAGTGTATTGGAGCTTCAGCTTCAGCATCAGTCCTTCCAATGAATATTCAGGGTTGATTTCCTTTAGGATGGACTGGTTGGATCTCCATATAGTCCAGGGGACTCTCAAGAGTCTTCTCCAGCACCACAGTTCAAAAGCATCAGTTCTTTGGTGCTCAGCCTTCTTTATGTTCCAACTCTCACATCTGTACATGACTATTGGAAAAGCCATAGCTTTGACCATACGGATCTTTGTTGGCAAAGTAATGTCTCTGCTTTTTATATGCTGTCTAGGTTGGTCATAACTTTTCTTCCAAGGAGCAAGCATCTTTTAATTTTTTGGCTGCAGTCACCATCTGAAGTGATTTTGTAGTCTGAAAACAAAGTCTGTCAGTGTTTCCATTGTTTCCCCATCTGTTTGCCATGAAGTGATGGGACCAGATGCCATGATCTTAGTTTTCTGAATGTTGAGCTTTAAGCCAACTTTTTCACTCTCCTCATTCACTTTCATCAAGAGTTCTTCTTCACTTTCTGTCATAAGAGTGGTGTCATCTGCATATGTGAGGTTATTGATATTTCACCCGGCAATCTTTATTCCAGCTTGTGCTTCATCCAGTCCGGCATTTCTCATGATGTACTCTGCATCATGAGATTGACAGTATAGAGCCTTGACTTACTTCTTTCCCAATTTTGAACCAGTCTGTTGTTTCATGTCCGGTTCTAGCTGTTTTTTTCTTGACCTGCATACAGGTTTCACAAGAGGCAGGTAAGAGGGTCTGGTATTTCCATCTCTTTCAGATTTTTCCACAGTTTGTTGTGATACACACACTCAAAAGCTTTAGCCTAGTCAATGAAGCAGAAACAGATGTTTTCCTGAAATTCTCTTGCTTGTTTTATGATCCAGCAGATGTTGGCAATTTGGTCTCTGGTTCCTCGCCATCTAAAGATGGTTCCTCTGCCATGTAGAGATCATAAGTAGAGTATAATTTAAAAAAGAAAAAAGAAAGAAAAAGGAGTAATAATGAGAATTTCCGACTTATTTAACAACTCTGGAGATCAGAGGTCTGATTTAGGTCTCACAAAGCTAAAGCCAATGTATCAGGAGACCTTTGGAGGAGAATCGTTTGTGCTGTTTGCAGTATTTGGTTCCTAGTGACTGTAGAACCAGGGTCCTCATTTCTTCACCGACTGTCAGCGGAGGGTCATTCCCAGCTCTCGAGGACTCTCACTGACTCATATCCCTTTCTCCATCTTCAAAGCCAGCACCAGCAGGTCAGCTCTCTCTGTCTTCAGCTGCCTCGTTTTCTGTAGTCACATCTCTGACCCTTCTTCTGCTTTCCTGTTTCACTTTAAGGACCCCTGTTCACACTAACGCACCATCGTCACCCAGCACACTCTTCCCAGCTCAGCTTCCCAGGTTCTTAAATCACAACTACAGTGTTTCTTCTGCCATATAAACTAGCACACTTACAGACCCTAGAGATGAAGGGCATAGGCTTTATTCCACCTGCCATGGGTTTGCGGGGGAAGATATGAATTCTCAAATTTGACCCAGGAAGAAGTAGGATTACTTAATATTAATAGAGGAATTAACATAAGAAAACATCTAAAAGTGCCAGTATAGTAATAACTTTAAAAAGTCACTAGCACCAGCAAGTGTTAAAGGCGAATGACCCAAATTTTGAAGGGACAGATAAATTTGGTTGTATAAACTTGGGAAAAGATAGAAAGTTTTTCATTTCATTTTGTGAAAAAGACATGTTCTTGTGAATCAGAATGCTTTGGTGTCTTAGATTCCTTTTTGTCTGTGGACTTTTAGAAGTAATTTGAAACTCAAAGCTGAGCAGACATTCCTTCCGTTTTAGCGTTATCTTCCACCACCCCAGGGCAATAAAAGCTTCTTAAGGAGTGCAGTTCCAAGGAACAAAGAGAAAATATTCATAAAAGGAAAAAAAAAAACCTAGGTTTGTAGCACATACTTAAATTGTTTCCCACTCTATCAAGAAATGCCCTCCTTGCAGGACCCTGAAAACAGAATAGAAAAAGAAAACATAGACACACACACATATATACAAATGGGCTATGTTCTAGAATTTAGGAAGAGCTCCATTGCTGCTAAGTCACGTCAGTCGTGTCCAACTGTGTGTGACCCCGTAGATGGCAGCCCACCAGGCTCCCGTCCCGGGGATTCTCCAAGCAAGAATACTGGAGTGGGCTGCCATTTCCCTCTCCAGTGCATGAAGAACTCCATTAGACAGTTTTTTAAAATAAAACTAGCAGAGACAATTCACATATGACCTTCAGATGGCCTATATTAATATGTTAAGACTGTTTTTTTTAAAGATATTCACCCTCACTAGTTATTAAGAAACCTTAACTAACATAATGAAGCCCTCCTTCCATCAGATTAACCAAATAAATAAAAACTTAATGCATCATGTTACTTTTACACTTGTGTATAAATATATATTATACACATATATTTATGTTAAAATCCCGTGTGTGTGTGTTGGTCACTCAGTCGTGGACTCTTTGTGAGTCCATGGACTGTAGCCCACCAGGCTCCTTTGTCCATGGAATTCTCCAGGCAGGAATACTGGAGTGGGTTGCCATGCCCTTCTCCAGGGGATCTTCCCGACCCAGAGCTTGAACCCAGGTCTCCTGCATTGTGGGCAGATTCTTTATCGTTTGAGCTCTCCAGGAAGCCCATGTTAAAATCCTAGGAGAAAGCAATTTGGAACCATTTATCTAAATTGGAATGGACATGCCATTAGACATAGCAGTTGTACATATATAAATGTATCTTATAGAAATAATTAACTTACCTAAAAAGATGTTCCTCTTTAGAGAGTTGTCATTTTGTTTACAAAGGTGAACAATTAGAAAAACGCTAAGTAGTTAGGAACACTACAAATTTTTTCTCCTCACATTCCTTAAAAAGGGTAAGGCTGATTTTTATACAAATCAAAGATAAATTTTTATGACCAAGCAAGTCCAAAAAGTAAGTTGCAGAGGGGTGGACTTTTGGAATAACAGAAGAAGGACCTCTGCAAAAATCTGTTTCTCCATAAATAAAACAGCAGTAATGGCAGAAATACCAAAGTCAACTTGTTCAGAACTCTAACAATTAAAGGACTGAGTCAATGTGAGGAGCTTCTATTCAAAACAAAAATGGGTCAATCTCAGAAATAATAGCATGCTTTGTACCATTTTAACTTTCCCTGTTTCCATCCTCCCCCTCCCCCAGATCTGCCATAGTCTTCGTTGACCAGCAGCCTTGCAACCACTGGGGAAAAAGGATGAATCTGGAACACCCTGAAAGTCCCATCCCCAGTAAATGGTCACTAGTTCCAGCAGCTCCCGCAAAAGAAATCTTGCTCTTAGGTCTTATCTTTACTTGACTTTAATCAGAACTCACTTAGGGAAAAACCCTATCCACAGAACATCCATCAGAAATACTGAACATCACAGCTGCTCAAGGCGGAAATGGAGCAAACCAGAGACTGACCAGAAGCTTAACAGGAAAACCAGAGGCTAGCAAAAAACCTAAAAGGGAAATTAAGGAATGGGATGTCCACTGGAGGTTTTGGAGAGCTCCAGTATGTTCCTAGGAACCTAGAAGGCCACACACATGCAGGACTGGTCACACGCCCAGGGGTGACCTAAGAAACATTCTGTTTGTCAGATGAGTCTCTGCATAGACGAGAAGGAAGACTGGATCTGAATTGTAAACTGCCTCATCGCAGACACAGAACTCCCAGCAGGGGCTCAGAGATGGCTGGTCCAAGGTGTTTAAGGAAAGGGAATTCCTGTCCCTTACCTGACCCCTTAGCTAACTGAGCAAAGACTTCAGGGGCACACAAAGCGAGGAATATAGACTACAGAATTAGTTTAGGGAAGTCACTTTAAAAAAAAAAAAACCAACAAGAAAACCAAATCTGGGTATTGGGATGGGAGGTGCTCGGCTCTCACTCACCCTGTCTAATTTTAGAGCATTTGCAGTCACACGTGATCCCTCTCCCCCTCTCATACCCTTAGTGGGTTTATCGGTAAATCTAGTCAGTTTTGTGTGGAATCTGACCACTTCTCACCACCACGCCAAGATCAGTTGACTGACTTGGATTTTTGCAGTGGCAAAATTGTTCCCTGCCTTTTTTTTTTTTTTTTTTTTTTTTTGCTCTCTCCCACCCTTAAACTGTTCCCAACGCACCTGTCAGAGGTATCCTTTGAAAATTAAGTCAAGCCATGTCATGCCCCTGCCCAAATCCTCTAGCTGCTTCCACTCGCTTCCCTTCTCAGAGTAAAAGTGGTCAAAACTCTACAGATCCCCCTGCTGCCAGGACGCCCTACTGGCTCCCAGACCTCAGCCCGCTCCCCCAGGCTGAGCTTTAGCCACACTGGCTACTCTGCTGATCCTCCAAACCACTGAGGCCCTGCTTGGGGCCTTGGCACCTGCTGTCCCTTCATATTATCTGCAAAGCTGGTACTTTCCCTTCTCTGAGTTTTTGCCCAAACGTCCTGCATCTCAGTTCTCAGTGATGCCTTTCCTGACCATCCTGTTTCAAACTCCACACCTTCCTCAGACACTCAGTCCCCTTTTCTGCTTTATCTGTGCCCACCATGTTCTCTGCCATGTGATGCCATGTAAAACCGTGCGCGTGTTTTGAATGTCTGTGTCTGTCTCCCCTCACTGGAAACTGAGCACCTTGGGGAGTGGGATTTCTGACAGTTTCATTTCAGCTGTGTCTCTGTCCCCTGAGTGTCTGGTGCTTATTATGAGGCCCTCAGTTACTGTGGGTCCATGAACGAATGAAGGAGTGAGTGCACGCCGGGCGCTGTGCCAGGTCCTTAAGTCCCCATCACAGCCTTCCAGAAGTGTCCCCGTGGAACCCGCGAGCCCTGCGTGGCTCTGGCTGCAGCCAGTCCTGTTCGCTTGTGCTCCGCTCCCAACAGGACTTTGTGGAGCCCGTGCTCCTGCCTGGGAGCCTCACCACCCGGAGCCTGTGGGGAAGGCCCTGGGGGAGTCCCAGATGCTCCCCTGGACCAGTCTGGATGCGGCCCTGTGAGTCCACACCCGCCCCCCTCCAGACGCTGCTCCCTTGGGCAGGGGGTAGCAGTGTCCCTGTTTGCAAACAATGAAAATGAAAGAGTCGCTTTAGAAAAACCAGTGGAGGATTTATTTTTCCAATTTATTAATAATATAATCGCCACGTAATTGTTTCTGGCTTCTTATTATTAAGAAGGGCTTAATTATAGAAGGGCTTCCCTGATAGCTCAGCTGGTAAAGAATCCACCTGCAAAGCAGGAGACCCTGGTTTGGTTCCTGGATCGGGAAGATCCACTGGAGAAGGGATAGGCTACCCACTCCAATATTCTTGGGCTTCCCTTGTGGCTCAGCTGATAAAGAATCCACCTACAATGCAGGAAACCTGGGTTCGATCCCTGGATTGGGAAGAACCCCTGGAGAAGGGAAAGGCTACCCACTCCAGTATTCTGGCCTAGAGAATTCCATGGACTGTATAGTCCATGGGGTCGCAAAGGGTCAGACAAGACTGAGTGACTTTCACTTTCTATTATTAAGGGTGATAACATCAGTAAGGGAGAATCCAGTCATTTAATCCATGATTTCTGAAATTGGATTTTTTTTTCATTTTTGTAATATGTGTACACACTTAGACCACTGTAATATAAATAATTTGTAGAAAACTCTAGCGGTCCTTCATTGTTTAAAAAAAAAATGGGCAGCTATTCTGATACATAAAAATGCATGCATCTTAATACTCCATGGAATCATTATGTTGATGGTGTGCATAAAGAAGTATCATAATATTGATCATTTATTAAAAGCAGTAAATTCAGGAGCAGTGAAAGCATCTGGTGTTTCATTATTGCTACTGAATTTTTCTTCTAGGACAAAGTTCTAAAAACATCAGTTCCTCTCCGAGCATTGAGAGTTTGCCTGCAGGGAGAGAGTTCACCAGCTCCCCACCTTCGTCTGCTGCTAAGAAGGATTCCTTTTTCAGCAACATCTCCCGATCACGCTCACACAGCAAAACTATGGGCAGAAAAGAATCTGTAAGTATTTTAAGGACAGTTTTCTTTTTATTCTTCATTTTCCTTTAAAATGCCTCATTTGTGAAGTCCCTTTTAGTGCCTAGTTTTATAAAGTTCTTAAAATCATTATGGACTAAAATGAAATATTTCATCAAAAATATTTTGATTGTTATAATTTAGTAATATTTTAAGGCTGTCATCTGTATTATACTGGGTTGGGAACAAGGTGACGTAGTATCAGTTTAAAGTAAACTGAATCCTAAATTTTCATTCTTTTCTCCTTTTTGGTCAAAGCCTGTGCTGTCTTCTAAAATGTAACAATTGTCATAACAAACCATAGAATAAGATACTTTAAACAGACCAAGCTGCTTTTTCAGTTTTAAGTGTTTCTTGAAAATTAAAAATTATTTTACCAATTGTTTTTAAAAGTTGTACAAATTATATTTAAATTATGTTGTATTGATAGCCGCCAATGCCTTTTGTATACATTACTCAAAAGCATATAGCTAGTACATATCAACTACCAAAAAAAAAATCTGGTTTTTAAAAAATTTTAAGTCACCTTCACAAGAACTAAAATATTTATCACATTTTATAGCTAATTCAGCACGATATTCTAATATGAAGAAATCCGCTGCCCACTGGAAGAGGCTCTAACTGTGAGGCCTCACAGAAAGGATGTGGCTGAAAGGGTGCTGAGATGGTAGAGTAAGGCTGCTGAGATGGGAGCCGTAAAACCTCTGAGGGATAATTGTTCACGGCTCACAGATGCGGTAATGGCGTGGCGTCTGTATGTGTGACTGTAGGACCCAGTTTCCTGGGCCCTTGGCGCCTCGTCTGCAGGTTAAACAGCAGAGCAGAGGTCACGCCACACTCACTCGGGGTGCTTCTCTCACGTGCACGAGAGTGGAGTGGAACTTTCATTTGATGGCGGCAACTCTAATGCAAACAGTTAGCTCTGCTCCCTCCTAAACTCCACTCCAAGGACAGTGAAAGTCATTAAAGATAAACCCTCCAGGAATAAGAAACAGTAGAGAAGGCAACAGCAACAGGATTTTGTTACTTGGAAAGCAGATGTGAAGTGGAAGCTAACGCAGCAGCCTAAGAAAGCTGAATGCTAAGGCAACAGTAGGGAAAAACCAAGAAGCATCTTGAGTGAGATGGTAAAACCTTCTAGAAGTTTAGGAGCAGTGGGAACTTAGGAGCAGGGTGAAGATGGAGCTGAAGACATGTTGTGGTTCAGTCACTCAGTTGTGTCTGACCCCATGAACCACAGCACGCCCGGCTTCCCTGTCCATCACCAACTCAAACTCATATCCATCGAGTCAGTGAGGCCATCTAACCATCTCATCCTCTGTCATCCCCTTATTCTCCTGTCTTCAATCTTTTCCAGCATCAGGGTCTTTTCCAATGAGTTGGCTCTTCACATCAGGTGGCCAAAGTCTTGGAGCTTCAGCTTTAGCATCAGCCTTTCCAGTGAATATTCAGGGTTGATATCCTTTAGGATTGATTGGTTGGTTCTCCTTACTCTCCAAGGGACTCTCAAGAGTCTTCTCCAACACCACAGTTCAAAAGCATCAGTTCTTCTGCATTCAGCCTTCTTTATGGTCCTGCTCTCATACCCATACACGAACACTGGAAAAACCACAGCTCCGACTAGGCAGACCTTTGTCGGCAAAGTGATGTCTCTGGTTTTTAATATGCTGTCTAGGTTGATCATAACCTTTTTTTCCAAGGAGCAAATGTCTTTTAATTTCGTGGCTGCAGTCACCATCTGTAGTGATTTTGGAGCCCAAGAAAATAAAGTCTGTCACTGTTTCCCCATCTATTTTCCACGAAATGATGGGACCGGATGCCATGATCTTCATTTTTAGAATGTTGAGTTTTAAGCCAGCTTTTTCGCTCTCCTCTTTCACCTTCATCAAGCAGCTCTTTAGTTCCTCTTTGCTTTCTGTCATAAGGGTGGTGTCATCTACATATCTGAAGTTATTGATATTTCTCCTGGCAATCTCGATTCCAGCTTGTGCTTCATCCAGCCCGGCATTTCTGATGATGTACTCTGCATAGAAGTTAAATGAGCAGGGTGACAACATACAGCCTTGACATACTCCTTTCCTGATTCTGAACCAGTCGATTTTTCCATGTCTGGTTCTAACTCTTGCTTTTTGACCTGCATACAGGTTTCTCAGGAGACAGGTAAGGTGGTCTGGTATTCCCCATCTCTTTAAGAATTTTCCAGTTTGTTTTGATCCACACAGTCAAAGGCTTTAATTAGCATAGTCAATGAAGGCAGAAGTAGATGTTTTTCTGGAATTCCCTTACTTTTTCTGTGTTCCAGCGGATGTTAACAATTTGATCTCTGGTTCCTCTTCCTTTCTAAATCTAGCTTGTATATCTGGAAATTCTTGCTTCATGTACTGTGAAGCCTAGCTTGAAGAATTTTGAGCATTGCTTTATAAACCTTGTCCCTGCCAGAGACACTCGGAGGGCACAAACAGAACTTCGTGCGCACCGGGGCCCAGGACAGGAGCCGTGGGACTGAGCCACAGGGGCCTGAGGCAGGCCTGCCTGCGAGTGAGCGAGGGTCCCCTGCGGAGCTGTGGTCAGCCGCGGCCTTGGCCCAGGACCGGGCTCCGGCAGCTGCCGTCCTGGGAGGCGCGGCTCGTGGCGTAAGCCCCGCTACAGAGCCACAGAACTCGGGGGACAGAGAGACATCCCACAGACACAGAGAGTTGGGGAAAAAGAAAGATTTCCAACAAAGGATCGGGAATTAAAATAGCTACAGATTTTGCACGGCAACACCAGAAGTAAGGCAGTGGAGGAATTCCTTCAAAGTTCTGAGAGGAAGGTACTTCCAACCTAGAATCAGTCCCCCACCAAGCTAATGAAGTGTGAGGGTAGAATACGGTGACTTTCAGACAGCAAGATTCAAACAAGTGTATTCCCGTGCACCCATTCTCAGAATCCTCTGGAGGACATGCCCCACAAACACAAGGGAAGACACCAAGGACAGAGAACGTTCAAGAGCAGGGGGCAGAGTGTGACAGGAGTCTGCAGAAGGGTGGTATGGGGAATCCTCAGAGCACATAGAGCATCCTCGTCAGCAGATCCGAAGAGCAGCCGCCAGCCCGGATTGGAGCAAGTCAAAAGGTTCCAGAAAGTTTTCTCTATAAAGATTAAGTTGAAAGAAGAACTAGTATATTAAACAAATTGAGAAATTTGCACAGCTAAAGGAGAGTTTTAAGTTTGAATTAGTGGTAACTTCATAAAAATGAAACCATTAAAACCTAGGACGATGGTAACCCCAAAGAAAAACCAAGAGAGTACAGGAAAAGACAGAAAGGTATTCATGAACCCTGTCAGTGAGCCAGGCTGGGAGCTTCTCTGCACCCTGTCCTGTAGGTGTTGATGATTAATCACGACCAAGTCCCGTGAGAAGGTGAGTGGGAGCCTTTGCCTGGGGAGGAGGGGGGCAGCGGTGGGCAGCAGAGCCGGTCTTCAGCTTCCATCTTGGAAATCAGTGAGTAGTCCTCTCTAAAAAATCAGGACATAGCAACATAAGCTAGAGCTATAAAAGGGAGGAAAAAAAATAGTGAAAAGAATTGAAAGTGGTTGCTGGTGGAGAGCAGGAAGTGTGGAGGGTGGGGCTGTGTGAACTATTTTTCATAACAAGCCTTGTAGAGCCATTTGACTCTTCAAAGTGTTACATATGTAGCTTAGATTAAAAACGATAACTAAAAATTGCAACAAAAATAGAATGTACTGGCATAATAGATTAGAAGAGGAGCTGTCTGCCTGCACAAAGAGCATGTCTCTGAAGAGCGGGGGTGAGGACTCAGAAGTGAGGAGGTATATGGAGACGTGTTGGATCTGCGTTCCGTCCTGTTCTGGTGGCATATGGGTTAGGCTGCAACACCAATTAATTATTTTTCCTTTATGGTGCAACCGTAACTTAAAACTGAAAAGTTGAGCAAAAATAGAGACAGAGTAAGTCTAGCTCTCTGCAGAGATCTGCTGTAAACCTAGAAACAGAATGCCCCCTTTATTATTCAAAATTTCATGTCTTTCTTAACTTGTGGGGGGTAGACAAATTTTCAAGAGACAGCCCATTGTTTTCCAGGTAACAGGTTATATTTTAGGAAATAATGACTGTAACCCGAGCTCTCTAATCAGTGCCGCTGTGCCCATCATAGGTCTGTCAGAGCCCCACAGCCCACTCTGTCCTGGGAGCTGGTGACGACGGCAGCGGCAGGCCTGTGGTTGCAAGCCCTTCCTCACCTTGTCTCTTGGCACAGTGAGCCGAGACTATCGCTTCTCCTGGCCCGAGCAGGGCTGGACACGTTCAGGTCCAGAGCTGAGACTCACTCTCGAGGGGGAGCCAAGCGCTGCCGCCAGAGTGGTCCAGTGACACAGGAGCTGTGATGAGACGCCTCCCATCCTTTGCTTTCAGTTTCAGGCCCGTCTGGTGTGATGCAGGGATATTCCATGTCCTCAGAAAAGTTCAGAATAATTTTTCATTAGCATCATCACCATCACCAGTTTCTCTCACAGCAAGTGGCCAGAAACTGAAGCAAGGACATCTGTTGCTTTGGGTGCCTGGTGTCATGGACTGTGTGACGCCTTTCAGATTTCAAGGCTCAGGTGATGATGATGTCCTGAGTCCAAGGCTCAGGACACTTTTAAAGTGTCCCAGGGTGGATAAATTACTGATGTCAGCTAACAAAAGGCTGAAATAGCAGTTTAAAAAAAGGCATTAAAACAAAGGTAGTCTAGTGGTAGCTGTCAGCCTAAGTGTAGTGAAATCTACTTATAATGTTTCTAATCTAATCATTGAGAATTGATTTTTCTTCATCATCAATATAAGTATGATGTATTTTGAAAAAGAATCATGTATTAGGTCATAGAACTTATTTCCTCTCATTATTGCCTTTTTATGTATTACAGAAAGACTTTTTGTAATCCATAGGCTACCTTCTTTAAATGTACTCCTATTAATGCCTCTGATCTGGTTGCATAATAAAAGAATACAAAACTCAGCTAAGTCTATAGAGAGGTAACAAATTAAGCTTTTTGCCATTTATTTATAAAAGACATTAATATAGTACTGTTCTGAAATGTGCACAAACCAGTAAGAAGTTTAAGAATTGACCTTACTTCTTTATCAGTAGTAGTAGTATTCTGAAGGTTGGTGTTTATTCATGGAAATGATTTTCCCTCTGCTTTGCTTCCTGGAAGTCTTTAGGTCTTACCTAATTCTATCCAAGTGATGTAATTTTTCCTCAAGACTAAAAAAGCTCTGATTTTCTAGTTTTGAGGAAATTGGCAGTTTTGATACTAAAGTTTTCATGCTTTATTTTGTGTGGTAATATAAATGACATCCAATACTTAGTTTTCTAGAAATCTATTTTAGTTGGTCATTCATCCGAGTGCTAAATAAATTTTTACTTGTTTTAGCACGATTAGTCATGTTCTATGATTGTTGCCAAGTCGTTTTCCAAGAATATCTTTGCTGAGGTTAAAGAATAGAGAATATAAGAAAGACTCTAAAATGGATTTGTGTAGGTGAATAAGTTCTAATATTTATGCACATTAGCCAATTAAATGATCTTTTCTAAATTCCTGATGAACTGCAAGACATTTTGCTGTGCTTTGTGATAATTACATACAGTTTCCAAAGATCTAAACTTACAAATGGTTCAGAATCCTCTCTAAACCACAGGAAATCAAAATTATCTGAGCTGAAAGGTCCTGCATAAAAACAGGGTGTATAATGTGCTATCCACTGCCTGCGGGCTCATCGCACCCCTGGGGACGCCACCCTGCGTCTTTGTGACCCCCGCGTGCATCCATCATTGCCCTACAGTAGTTTGAACAGATGCTTTTGTCATACTAATAGAATTTATTTTTATAATATTCATTGATCTCTTCTTTATCACAGCAAAATAACAAAACGTGTCAGATGAATGAAAACAGATTTGAAAACAGGCTCCTCCTTCTGGAAGTACAAGTACCCTGAACATCACTGGTCTACCCTGGTCATGTTCTAGAAATTGAAATGTAAGGCATACCCATATGACAGATATAAGAGAGCAGTCTCACTGAAGGTGCTTACAGTGAAACTGGGGAAGGGAGAACACGTTAGAAATCATAATTAAAGTAAATAAAAATAAGATTCATCAGTGAGAGAGGCCTTAGGTGCGTCAGTACCATGTAAAGTGAAGACACTGCAGAAGAAGGACTCAGAAGACAGACCACCATGGGCTTTGTTGGTCTAGACCAGCTTCATGTGAGAGATTAGACTTGACCCACAGCCGCACATTTCTTCTTCCCCTACATGCAGACCCCGTGACTTCCAAGGAGAGAAGGGGGTGGGGGCGGGATGGACAGGCAGGCAGCGGTGTGTGCAGAGCCGCTGTCTCCTCCTCACCTCCTCTGGCAGTGTAAGATGGTTGGGATTGTGCCAAGTTGCTTTTGGTAAAAAGAAAGTTCTGTCTCAGATGAAGAAATCTGTTCTCATTATCTCAGCTAGTAAGAGTCTCCAGGGAGGCAGGTCTGGTATTGGAGGGCTCGGTCCTGGTGTCTGCAGCTCCCCACGCAGCCCCCTCAGTGGATTGGTTGGTCCCCAGTCTGCCCCCGTCACTTTTCTCAGGAAGGCTGCCACCAAACCAGCCAGCTACCCTGTCATCTCTAAGCCTCACTCACCCACCGTCTTCCGGAGAAGTCTGTCTGCAAGTCCCCCAGCAGGCTCTGCCTCCCACCTCAGTGGTTGGCCTGAATTCAATCCCAGGCCCACTCTGGTTTTTGGTTTTGTTTTTTTAAACCTTTATTTTGTATTGGGGTATAGCTGATTAACAGTTTTGTGATAATTTCAGATGAACAGGGAAGGGGTTCAGCCATACATACACCTGTATCCATTCTTCCCCAAACTCTGCTCCTGTCCAGGCTGCCAAGTAACGTTGAGCGAAGTTCCATGGGCTGTACCGTAGGACCTTGTGGTCATCCATCTGAAGTGTGGCCTTGTGGATATGTCCTTCCCACATTCCCTAACTGCCCCATCCCCCCAACCGTAAGGGTGTTCTCTTACGTCTGAGTCTCATTCTGTTCTGAAAGTGAGTTCCTTTGTATCGTTTCCTTTTAGATCCCACATGTAAGGGATGTCATGGGATACTTCTCCTTCCCTGACTGGCTTCACTCACTGTGACACTCTGTAGGTCCATCCATGTTGCTGCGAATGGCATGATTTCATCCTTTTTAATATTCCATTGTATATGTGTACTGCAGCTTCTTAACCCATTCCTGAAGCCAGTCAGCACGGGGAAAGGACTAGAGAAGTCCATGCAGTGTGGAAAGGTGGTGGAGACCTTTTGATGAATCCATTATCCCTGAAGTATTAATCGCCAAAATGGTTTATCGAATCCTTCCCTAAAGCATTGCCAGTTGTTATATCAGTGGTGTTTTAATTGTGGGTTTTAGGCAGCCTGAGTTGGACTGGTAATTGGAAGAGAGAGATTGAGCAGTGGCCCGCCCAGCAGTCAGAATTTTCCTAGTTACCTGATTTGCTCTTCAGTCAGTGAGTATAATATATCTATCTTCCCAAGAAGATATACTATGTGGACAATACTGATCATCATGGATTTTTTTATGGAATTCTGGATGGAATTGAAAACTGGCATCTGGAGTATATCTAATCATAGGGTTTTTTTTCATTTAATATGTCATTGTAATCTCTCAGTATTTAATCAGTAATACCAATGATAAATGGATTAAAGTAAATCCTATTTAAAATACATTCCCATTTAAGGTAGTTTATTGAGATGAATTTAAACATCAGTTTTTCTAGCTTCTTTTAAGTCTCAGAATAGAATCTTAATTTAAAGCCAAAATGAACTCATGTATTTGATCCATATTTAGTTTGTCATTTGGTGCTATATAAAGCATGCTCATGTAGCAAGTCTTTCCGCCAGTGTATCCGCTCAGGGTCAGGGAACATGGATCGTGCATCTTTGGAGGAGTGTCCCCTCCTTCTGTCTCCCACATTTTTGCCTTACCCAGTCCATGGAAGATCACTGTGAAGAAGCGTGAGCCTCGGAGGAAGTGTCCTGAAGAGCACTCTTGTCGACAGTCTAGAGGCTAGCAGTGTAAGTTTAACTTTTGTTAAACAGGTTTTATAACCAGCTTTTCTCATCTTTGTGCATCAACAAATTTATTTTTAACCAAAAACTCTGAGGAGCCTGTGAAAACAGAACCACAGGGAGTGGAATGCTGAGCCTTGACTTAATGCCCTTTTTAAGGCTTTAAAGAGGTCTCCCTTTGGGGGCAGATGAGACACTCATCTCCTCATGCTGGGCCTTCTTCCTCCTTCATTTGTCTTCAGCCCCATAATCTCCATCAAGACCAGACAGCTGATCACTGCCCTGGAGGCAAAGACATTGGTTTGGGGAGAGCTCCAGTGAAGCAGTTAGAGATATTTAGAATCCCTGGCCAGAAATTCCTGTGGGTTTGAATTATCCTAAATTAAATGTGTCACTGACAACATTTGCTTCCTTCCAATGACCTTTCTTGAAACATGACATTGACTTCATCTTTTAATGCCACGTTGCCTTGGGGACAGGAACGTGTGCCCTACAGCCCATGTGTGCATGGCGTGGAAGAAGGTGAGGGCTCCTCACAGTCCTGGGCAGATGGCGGTCACCCTGGGCCAGAAGCTGACCTGAGGGGCCTGCTGGGTGGTCCGCTCTCCTTCCTGATACCACCAGCCCCTCCTCCCTAGCGCTGTCCTGCTTTTAAGTCTTCTGCTCCTAGCATCTCATCTTTTATTCTTTGAAACACCTCCGTTTTTCAGGAAGCTGTATTTGTCATCCACTGGGCTCTACTTCCAGAAGGGATGGTTGTGCTCCTGTCATAGGAATTCTAGGTCTGCTGAACAAAGCAAATCTGTCAGGCCTTCCCCTTGCCGTGAAACTTAAAGGGCAGGTCACACCTTTTTGGTTATTCCTTGTGAGTCAGCAAAGAGCTGACTTATTAGAAGAGACCCCGATGCTGGGAAAGACTGAGGGCAGGAGGAGAAGGGGATGACAGAGGATGAGATGGCTGGATGGCATCACCGACTCAGTGGACATGAGTTTGAGTAAACTCCGGGAGTTGGTGATGGACAGGGAGGCCTGGCGTGCTGCGGTCCATGGGGTCACAGAGAGTCGGGCACAACTGAGCGGCTGAAGAACCACCACCATGTCAAAGCTGCTGTGCCCAGAGGCTCGTTCGGAGGCCGGACGCCTCTTCCCTGAGCCCTGCTGTCTCCCCTGCCTCCTTCTGCTCCAGGGTGCCCACATGTCAGGCATTCGTGCACGGGCGTGGGCACCAGGAAGCCCATGCTTCTCACAGGGGAGAAAGGAGCAGAGATGGGCGTCAGCAGTGCAGCCCAGGCGCCGCTCCCGGAGCCCTACTGAGGGCGGGGGGCCTCGCCCACCCAGCGGCAGCCTGAGTCGGGGGGTGGTCCGTTTCTCTGCCCCGAGGGAGTGTCCACTCCCCAAGTCCTGTACTCAAACGAGGTGACTCTTTCCCTAGTTAAATTAAAAGCATGTTTTAGGTTAGAAAGGGCTTCCCTGGTAGCTTATCTGGTAAAGCGTCTTTCTGCAGCGCTGGAGACTGTGGTTCAATTCCTGGGTCGAGAAGATCCCTTGGAGGAGGGATAGGCTACCCACTCTTGTATTCTTGGGGTTCCCTCATGGCTCAGACAGTAGAGAATCCATCTGCAATGTGGGAGGCCTGGGTTCGATCCCCGGGTTGGGAAGATCCCCTGGAGGAGGGCATGGCAACCCACTCCAGTGTTCTGGCGTGGAGCATCCCATGGACAGAGGAACCTGACGGGCTGCAGTCCACGGGGCTGCAGAGAGTCAGACAGGACTGAGCGACTAAGCACAGCTGCTGCTCACATCACGGGTTAGTAAAGGTCCCCAAGGGAAGGTTATCAGTGTTAGAAAAGTTCAGAATCTTTCTCTTTTGTGGCAGTGATGATAAAAAGTACAGATGGGATCGGGATAACTTGCTAGCCTTGATGCAGTAACTAATAAGATGAGGGAAGAAAAACAAAAATTCGTTTGACCATAAAAATAATAATAATCTATTACACAGAGAGTTCACCATTCATGCTTTATTAAGCCTCTTAATAAGCATTTCTATCATTACAAATGCATCTGATTACTTTGTCATAACGTTGATTAGATTAATAAAATTTGCTCATATACACTTGACCTTCTGAGGTGTTTGCTTGTGAAGTACAACTGGTCCTGAGCAAACTTTTTAAATATGTGAAAAAGAGCAACCACTAAGACCATTCTCAGTCAGGACGTTACAATGTGGCTGAAGGATTTAAAAAGCCTTGACCACATGGATCACCGGAAGGTAATATAACAGAGTCCCCACACTTCCTGTTTTTTTAAGATGATGGCAAACCCAGCCCTCCTTTCCCTGGGAATTGTCACAGCCTAATACAGTTCTGTCTATAGCCTTATCATTTCTAGTCAAACAGCATTTTCCAGAGTTACTTAGGTCAGTTGATAGAGACTCGAAGAGCAGTAACTCAAAGCATGATGATGATAAGCCATGAACAAACTAGCTTTCCATTAAATTCTAAAAAGTTACGGGCTCCATTGGCAAGGGAGAGAAAGAATGAAGAAACATGTTTCAACTGGAAAACTAGTTATTAAAGCGGACACTCTTCCCTCACCCCTACCGTTTGTTTGTAGACTAGACTGTCTCCCGGCTTCCTTGGTCATATTTCCCAACTGTGTTTTCACCTTTAACGCTCTTCCTGCCCTGCTTTAAGACTTGTTGCATCTTGTTCCTTCATCTAGAACATCTTCCTTCAACATCTCATTTTGTGTCAGTTTCCATTTCTATGAATTTGTGTCGATTTCCACTTGCATTGTTACGTCTGCAGGAGAGCGGCTGACTACCCTGAGCCGGAGGAAGTGGCCGTCTGTCGGGGATGCCCTTGTCCTAGCCGTGCTCCCCCCTTTCATCTCCCGAGGACCAGGACCGGCCTCTCACAGGGGAGGGCCTGGCCTGGGCTGGTGGACTGGGTCTGCGCGCTGCGGGACCATGGTTTCCCTCCTCCTGGAGGCTGCCCTCTGGTAGGTGAGGCTGGTCTAGAGCTTCCGGCAGGCTTCCTGGTGGGAGGGACCAGTACCTGCCCAGGATGGGTGGAGCTGGGTCCTAGCCTTCTGGTGGGCAAGGCCTGCTGTGTTTAAGGGAGACTTAGGCAGGCAGCCTGTCTGCTGACGACGGGCCGTGTCCCCGCCCTGGTGGTTATTGGCCTGAGGAGTCCCAGCCCTGGAGCCTGCAGGCTGCAGGGAGAGGCCAGCTCCTGTGCTAACCACCTGAGCAAGATGTCAGCCTCCAGCAAGAGTCCGTGAAAGTGAATACTCTCCAATGTATCTGCCACCCACTTGTCTGTCCCTAGCCCCGCCTGCTCCGCCAGAGACCCCCCGAGACCAGCAGCCAGGTCTGCCCCAGGCCCTTATGAGGTCGCTGCTCGGGTCTGGATCTCCGTGGGCACCCTCCAAGAGCGGAGCCTGCTTCCTCCAGCCCTGTGGAGCTCTTGCGTTCAAGCCCCTCTGCCCTGCAGAGCCAAGTGCTTGGGGGGCCCCCCTCCTGGCATTGGTCCTCAGGCTGGAGCCCAGCCTGGGACTCAGCGCGCTCACTCCTGGGGGAGAGCCGCTGCACTCTCACCTCCTCCTGGGTCTGGGTGGCCCGTCCGGCTGATGTGGGCTTTGGTTTTCTCTCAAGTGCCCCCTCCTGCCATCTTGTCGTGATTTCTTCTTTATGTCTTTGGATGTAGTATGTCTTTTTTGGTAGGTCTTTTTATTGATGATAGTTCAGCAGTTAGTTGTGATTTTGGTGTGCTCGTGATGGGAGGTGAGCTTGAGGTTCTCTTATTAAATAAACCCATTCTGACAATACCTTTTTGCTGCAACAGTGCAGGGTCTCAGACTAGCATCTAGGATAGCTGACAGGTGACCCCTCAACTCTCTGGGAGGCCCTTCTCTTGGAAGCCATCCACAGCTAGGACAGAATTGTCAGCAAGGCCGTGAAAGCTTGTAGTGTCTACCTGGGTTCCTTCATGGGTGCCCTCACTTACCCCAAGGATTCCACTAACAAGGAATGGAACAAGCTGGTAATTGACACAATTAACCCGCCCTGCACCCCACACACACCCACCACCACACAGTCCAGAACCTGACTGAGGTCCCAGCATGCAGAGCCGTGCCCCAGTCAGTCCAGAATGAGCTGTGACATCGCTTCCCCCGGGGAGGTGCCCAGTCTGGGCTAGATAGTTTCTGGGGCTGGAGCATGTCTGTGTACTCCACATGCATGTCTTACCCATCCATCATCATATAAAGATACATATTCTGTGAAACATTAAGAGCAGCACTTTGGAAAATGAAACTGAAGAAAATAAGAATGAAACCAGCAAGGAACCACTAGATAATAATGCTAACATTTATAGACATCTTTAAATTCATCTCTCGACAGCAAACTTCGGTATCATCCAGCTAGACTATTAATAGCTATTTGCCACCCAGGATGAATGGATGTTGAGTTTCTCTCATGTCTATAATCAGAGTCACCCATCCGTAGGCTCTATTATGACTGAACTCCTTTTTTGATACCCTTGATGAAAGTCTCCAGATTAGGGTTGAAGGTTGGGTCAGTACAAGATTCTTTTTTTCTCAAATAAATGAGCAGGCCTAATTCTTTTTGCCAGGAGCTGAGATTTAAATTTCTGAGATGGGCTGATAAATGTAAAGATTGTTTCAGGGCAGGGCTTTGGATTTCATTCCAGCGAAGGTGTTATTATTTAGGATGTTTCCAGTTGAATATCACGGAAATCCTGACTCAAACTGATCCAAATAGCAACAGGTTATTAGCTCAAATAAGTCCAAAGAGCTTCTCATTCCTTGGCTACACCTGGAATCACCTGGAGAGCTTAAAAAGTACCAGGATCAGAAGTACTGAACCAGAATATCTCCCGTGGGGCTTGGATCTTGGGAATTGTTAAGAGCTTCCCGGTTTGTTCAGATATGCAGGCGAGGTTTGGGGCAGATGACGTCGAAACTCATCGACACCTTCCCGGGCCCACGTTCACTCTGCCCCTTTGTGCTTCCTTGCTCAGAGCAGGCCCTTCCTCCATGCAGAAGCAGGGGAAGGAGAGAGACCGTGACTTCCGAGGCCCTGGCTCGGGTTGGCCTCCCCTTCCAGGTGGCTTCCGGCTGCAAGACCGGTGGTGAAGGGTGGGAGCACCAGCGCCCGCCTGACCCTGGAGCCAGAGCTCATTCAGCCTGCCGCCTGCGCCCTGGTCTCCAAACCAGAGCTGTTCTGCAGGCGGTTACTTCTGTGGCAGCATAAATCAGTTTGATCGTCATGAGTGTTTTCATCTTCAAAGGAACAGGACTATTCGTGACAGTTTTGTCAGAGACAGTTTATGTGTTCCTCCAAAACACCACGCCGTGCAGAACCGTTGCAAACCTCTGGACCCATGGGGAAAACGGACTTCGGGAGCAGCATTCAGAAACATCATCAGTGACCCCTGCAGCAGGGACCTAGTTGGTTTAACACATGTTAAAATGGTTATGAAACAAACAGTACAATAATATGACCCTTTACTTTGAAAGACGCCTGCAGCTTGACTGGGGAAGTGAACACAGGAGAGGTCACAGCTCATGAGTTATGATGAAGTTATGGAAGGAGAATTCTCGGGAACCTGACAGATTTGGGTTACATGTGCTGCTCATCACACATGCTGTGAACCCGAGTCGGTGACAGACGCGTGAAATGTGTGCATGTGCACACACACTGTCTTCCTGGGCGTCTGGGTCCAGCTTCGCGCATGTGTACACCCTGTATTCCTGGGTCCCTGGGTCCACTTCGCGCATGTGTACACCCTGTATTCCTGGGTGTCTGGGTCCAGCTGCACGCAGTTCTCTGTGTTCACCCTCTGTTTCTCGTGGGTGCAACCCTGCACAAGCAAACCTGGGATTCATGCTCTGCGCCATGTTGCCTTGTCCATCAGTCTTGCTGAACAAAGTCACATCTTCAGTACAAACATCTTAACAGAACTGACGCTACTCTGGGTGTGCTGTGCAGCTTCTGAATTTGGTTGGGTTGAGGAAAGCAAAATACGAAAAGATTACACTTTCCATATGAATTTTTTGTTCTCAGTTCTCTGCCAGTAACAGTATGCTGCTGCTGAGAACTTTTAGATTAAGTCCATTTTTTTTCCGTTTTATTGGAGTACAGTTGATTGACATCACTGTGTTAGTTTTAGGTCTACAGCGAAGTGACTCGGTTATACACGTATGTACATCCACTCTTTTGTAGCACACTCCTCCCCCAGTGTCTCTAACCCCAGTTTTCTCACCGAGTGTTGACTCCGCGTCTGCATCCCCCTCAGAGTCCTGCGGGGGCTCCTTCCCCGGGATCCGTTTGGGGGCGCTCCCTGCGGGACTCTCGCACCCTCGCCCAGCACAGCCTTGACGTGAGCTCCCCTCCGAGCCCCTGCCTTCGAGGAAAGCACAGCCGTCCAGGGCGCTTCACTCCGAGCGCCGTCTCACCCCCGTGGGCAGCTCTGCTCCACCTTCTCTTCTGACCAGAACGATTCACGCGGCCACACACGCCCTCGAGTTCCCGCCAGTCTCTGCCCAAGCACCGCTGTCCCCCGGAGCCTTCCCGCCACCCTCCGGAAGCTCCAGGCACGTCAGGAGGCCACCCTGGTCCTCCTGAACCTCTGGGTGTGTCCCGCGGTATCTGCAGACACTGCCTTTGCTTTCGCTTGGAGCGCTGCTTGTGTTTAGTTAGTAATATGAGACTCTGCCTTAACGTTCATTGTGTCTGTAACAGTAACACTGTCACAGATACTGTGTCTGGCACTTGCTAAGTGTCTAGGAATGAGTGAAGGCTGTTGAGGGTTTTTTGTGCAGTGCAGGGATTCAGATGCTTTAGACTTTGTTTCGGCCTTTGTCGAAGCCTAAAAGGTCACCTCAGTGGGACTTCCCTGGCGGCCCAGTGTTTCAGACTTCATCTCCCCGTGCAGGGGCGCACGTTCAGTTCCTGGTCTGGGAGCTGAGATCCCACGCGCCTCCTGGCCAAAATACCAAAGCATAAAACAGGGATGATGTTGCAACAAATTCAATAAAAACTTTAGAGGTGATCCACTTCAAAAATAGAAAAAAATCTTTAGGAAGATAAAAGTCACCTCATTGCCCAGTGGCGTTCACCAACCTGAAATCTGAAAACTATCAAGAGTTGTTGGTACACGGTGAGAAATGGAGGTTTTATAAGTTAGCTTTACGGACAGAATATTTTAAAGTGTGATAGGTGTGTAAATCAGTAATTTAGAGAATTATTCCATTTTTTTTTTTTTTTAATTCCAGAATTCTCAGCATTGGTAATGTTTGTGTTCATCAAAGCCATTCCAATGCTTGGTTCCCTTTTACCAGTGGGACTTCAAGTATTTAAGCGCGTTTGATGCTCAGCTGGTATTTCCGTGGGACACTGCTTTTTGTTTGTCCCTAATGGGACATACGGGGTCAGTTAACCCAGAGAACAGTGCGTGTTGCATCCTCACACGGGTCAGTTAGCTTCACTGTGGAGAAGCAGGCTTGGCCGTGGCCCTCCAATCCAGGTCAGCCTTTGTGCCTACGCCTCCTTCAGTACCAGAAACAGCAGGCCGGGTGCGCAGATGGTGATACCGGCCAGCAGCTCTGAGAAGGCCCGCTGGAGACCCCGTGCTGGCTGCATACTTGCATCAGTTGGTTTGATCCCGTTTAAGAGAAGAGGGGAAAACCCTCGATAAATAAACTAACTTCTGTGCTGATTGGCATGGTGGAGGAGAGAGCCATTCTGGTTTACAAAAGATTGGTCAGGTTCCTAATTACAAAGACACAGCATGAAGGTGATGACCTCAAAGGCCGAAAGATGGGGACATCTCCCCACAAATGCCCTTTAATTAGCCTGCCAAATACACTGCCTTTTAGGAGAGATCTTTTCCCCCCAGTTTAAATGTTCAGAAAACAGGCCGTTGCCTTAACAACTGTGCCTAACGTTTTTTCTACCTTTTGAATTTTTAAAGGCTAGGAAATTCCTAAGACCCACTATACGCATATGATTATTTATTTAAAAGAGTAGTAACAGGATTTTTGCAAATACTAAGGTTTGTAACTATGCAAGTATGGTTTTATTCTTGTGTTTTCACCTGTGTGAGGTTGCCCTAGTTAAACATTTTATTTTAATGTCTAATATTTTTATTTCAAGAATGTAAGTTTTTTCAGTCTATTTTAGAATTTATGATACATGATCCAGTTTTCTGCCATCATTCTTATCTTTTCTGTTTACACTATTGTTGCTTGTAATCCACCTCCAGAAGGGCAAAGTTAGATACTGAAATGGTAATAGGCAAAAAAGCATATTTCTGAAAACTCAATATATTGAATAATTTAATATTACTTAATCATATTATTTAATAATTCATCATATTATGATTATTCAAATATCTTCAGAAAATCTGGGATGAATTTAAACAAAGTTAAACACCATAGATTATGAACACAGAGTACGATTTTCTTTTTATTACATTTGTGTTTGAAAAGCATCCTTTATTCTCTGACACTCATCACAGCCTCTGTTTATCAAGAGTTACAGGAGAGAGCATGCATAACCCAACAAAATTATCTCACATTTGGCTTTAAAATAAGCGTTTTTGTGTACAGTAGAATGAATTGATCCCTAACAGTGTTAGGATTCATTCTGAACAGGATAGTGAGGCCACTCTGAACGAACTGGCTGAGGAAGCTGGGAAAGCTGTCCTGGGCGTCGGTCACCCTGCTTCTCCCCCGCACCCCACCCGCGCTGAGAAGAGTCTCCTGGACTTTCACCAAGTGGGCATCTAACCACATAGCCATCTGTTAAAACTACCCTAGAGCCAGGATGTAGTGAAGTGTTTCACGACCTTCCCAGAGGGGCTGGAAGCTGTATTGAGGAGTACACCTAAATCCCCGCCGTTCGGAGTGTGCTCCCAACCCAGCTGTGTAGTCACCCCCAGGAGCTTGTCAGAAGTACCGAGGCTCAGGCCCCACTCAGACCTGCTAAAGAGACTTCTCCAGGTGACATTCATGCCTATTAAATGCTGAAGAGAATGAGTCTGAGGTTAAGGGAACAGCGAATCAGAAATGAGACTTTCTGTAGATAAAGCCAGCTTTAGGTACGCCCTGGTGTGAGCACGGTCTCCTGGTGGGTGATGGAGTCATGCCCTCCACGCGTGCACTCTGCTCTGCGGCCGTCTGGTTTATGTTAGTGCCCGTAATCCTCGAGAGATGCTCTGAGGTCGGTGCTAGAATTATCGGCCATTTTTCAGATAAGAGAACTGAGGCATAGAGAGGCTGTGTTGAAATCTCGTCTGCAAAGAAAGTTACTAGTCATGACGGAACAATGGGTAACTTCTGCCTTATCAGAGCCAAAAGACTAAAATCAGATAAGAAACTAAGATCTTCTTTTACTTCCTCAATAAAAATTATGAGAGGCAGTGGAATAAGAGGAAACTTCTTTCTCTTCATTTTGTGAGCTCCGCCTGTTCTACTTGTAAAATATCTATAATCCGTATCCCCTGTGACCCACCCATAGCAAGCACATGATTGGAGTTAATTATTTTAACCTGCCCACACTGACTTCGAAAGGATATTTGGAACACTTTCACATGTGGATCAGTGAAGTGAATGTAGATTTAATATGCAGGTGATCATTGGAGGGAATTGCTGAAAGGCAAGCGGCAGTTTGGTAGAGAAAAGTGAGCGTCTCCCTCCCCTTCACTGGTTGACCTGCCCATGGCTGTTCTTGAGCTGCTGCAGGGGTGGGTTGCCATGGTCCCTGTTGGGGACCATGCTGAGGCAGCGTGACCAGAGAGCCTGGCTGGCAGGCGCCCACCTCCTGCCTCACCTGGCTTGTTTTAGGGCAGACGGTTTTTAACTTTAGAAAGAGCAGGTATTTCCTTTTTTATTTTGGTAAAATAGGCACAACATAAAATTTACGACCTGGATCATTAAGTGTCTCATTCAGTGGCATTGAATTCTTTCATGATATAGTGCATCTGCCTCCATCCCTCTTCTTATCCTGTAAATTTGAAGCTCTATACCCATTAAACAGTTGTAACTTTCTGTCAACCACCATTCTTCTTTATGTCCTGATGATTCTGACCCCTCTAAGTACCTCATGTAATTGCTACTCTGTGTAAATACCATACAGTATTTGTATTTTTGTGACTTATTTCATTGAGCATAATGTTCTCAAGTTTTGCCCATGTTGTAGCATATGTCAGAATTTTCTTCCTTTTTAAGGCTGATTAATATGCCATTGTGTGTACATATCATATTATGATTATCCATCCTTGTGTCAGTGGACACTTTGGTTCTTTTTACACTTTAGCTATTATGAATAATGGTCCTGGTAACATGAGTGTACACATTTTTTTTTTAACTCTGCTTTCAACTATTTGGGGTATATACTCAGAAGTGGAATTGCTGTATCATTCTGTAATTCCATTTTTACTTTTTGAGTAACAGTCATACTGGTGATAGAAGCAAGGTCCAATGCTGTAAAGAGCAATATTGCATAGGAACCTGGAATGTTAGGTCCATGAATCAAGGCAAATTGGAAGTGGTCAAACAGGAGACAGCAAGAGGGAACATCAACATCAACATTTTAAGAATTAGTGAACTAAAATGGACTGGGATGGTTGAATTTAACTCAGATGACCATAACATCTACTACTGTGGGCAAGAATCCCTTAGAAGAAATGCAGTAGCTATCATAGTCAACAAGAGTCTGAAATGCAGTACTTGGATGCAGTCTCAAAAACGACAGAATGATCTCTGTTCTTTTCCAAGGCAAACCATTCAATACCACAGTTATCCAAGTCTGTGACCCGACCAGTAATGCTGACGAAGTTGAAGTCGAACAGTTCTATGAAGACCTACAAGACCTTCTAAAACTAACACCCCAAAAAGATGTCCTTTTAATCATAGGGGACTGGGATGCAAAAGTAGGAAGTCAAGAAACAGCTGGAGTAACAGACAAATTTAGCCTTGGAATACAGAATGAAGCAGGGCAAAGAGTTCTGCCAAGAGAACGCACTGGTCATAGCAAACACCCTCTTCCAACAACACAAGAGAAGACTCTACACATGGACATCACCAGATGGTCAATACTGAAATCAGATTGAGATTATATTCTTTGCAGCCAAAGATGGAGAAACTCTATATAGTCAACCAAAATAAGACTGGGAGCTGACTGTGGCTCAGATCATGAACTCCTTATTGCCAAATTCAGACTTAAATTGAAGAAAGTAGCAAAAACCACTAGACCATTCAGGGATGACCTAAATCAAATCCCTTACAATTATACAGTGGAAGTGACAAACAAGTTCAAGGGATTAGATCTGATAGACAGAGAGCCTGAAGAACTATAGACAGAGGTTCATGACACTGTACAGGAGGCAGAGATCAAGACCATCCCCAAGAAAAAGAAATGCAAAAAGGCAAAATGGTTATCCAAGGAGGCCTTACAAATAGCTGAGAAAAGAAGGGAAGCTAAAGGCAAAGGAGAAAGCAAAGATATACCCATTTGAATGCAGAATTCCAAAGAAAAGTAAGGAGAGATAAGAAGTCTTCCTCAGTGATCAGTGCAAAGAAATAGAGGAAAACAGTAGAATGGGAAAGAGTAGAGATCCCTTCAAGAAAATTAGAGATACCAAGGGAACATTTCATGCAAAGATGGGCTCTATAAAGGACAGAAATGGTACGGACCTAACAGAAGCAGAAGATATTAAGAAGAGATGGCAAGAATACACAGAAGAACTATACAAAAAAGATATTCACAACCCAAGTAATCACAATGGTGTGATCACTCACCTAGAGCCAGACATCCTGGAATGCGAAGTCAGGTGGGCCTTAGGAAGCATCGCAATACTACAAACAAAGCCAGTGGAGGTGATGGAATTCCAGTTGAGCTGTTTGAAATCCTAAAAGACGATGCTATGAAAGTGCTGTCCTCAATTTGCTGGCAAATATGGAAAACTCAGCAGCGGCCACAGGACTGGAAAAGGTCAATTTTCATTCCAATCGCAAAGAAAGGCAGTGCCAAAGAATGTTTAAACTACCGCACAATTGCACTCATCTTACACGCTAGCAAAGTAATGCTCAAAATTCTCCAAGCCAGGCTTCAACAGTATGTGAACTGTGAACTTCCAGATGTTCAAGCTGGATTTAGAAAAGACAGAGGAACCAGAGATCAAATTGCCAATATCTGTTGGATCATTGAAAAAGCGAGAGAGTTCCAGAAAAAAAAACATCTATTTCTGCCTTATTGACTATGCCAAAGCCTTTGACTGTGTAGATCACAACAACCTTTGGAAAATTCTTAAAGAGATGGAAATTCTAGACCACCTTACCTGCCTCCTGAGTAATCTGTATGCAGGTGAAGAAGCAATAGTTAGAACTGGACATGGAACAACAGACTGGTTCCAAATTGGGAAAGGAGTATGTCAAAGTTGTATATTGTCAACCTGCTTATTTAACTTATATGCAGAGTCCATCATGAGAAACACTGGGCTGGAGGAAGCACAAGCTGGAATCACGATTGCCAGGATAAATAGCAATAACCTCAGATATGCATGTGACACCACCCTTATGGCAGAAAGTGAAGAAGAACTAAAGAGCTTTAAGCTCAACATTCAGAAAACTAAGATCATGGCATCTGGTCCATCGCTTCATGGCAAATAGATGGGGAAATAGTGGAAACAGTGGCTGACTTTATTTTGGGGGGCTCCAAATCACTGCAGATGGTGATTGCAGCCATGAAATTAAAAGATTCTTGCTCCTTAGAAGGAAGGTTATGACCAGTCTAGACAGCATATTAAAAAGCAGAGACATTACTTTGTCAACAAAGGTCCATCTAGTCAAGGCTTTGGTTTTTCCAGTAGTCATGTATGGATGTGAGAGTTGGATTTTAAAGAAAGCTGAGAGCTGAGAAAATTGCTACTTTTGAACTGTGGTGTTGGAGAAGACTCTTGAGAGTCCCTTGGACTGCAAGGAGATCCAACCAGTCCATCCTAAAGGAGATCAGTCCTGGGTGTTCATTGGAAGGACTGATGCTGAAGCTGAAACTGCAATACTTTGGCCACCTGATTCGAAGAGCTGAGTCATTGGAAAAGACCCTGATACTGGGAAAGATTGGGGGCAGGAGGAGCAGGGGACGACAGAGGATGAGATGGTTGGATGACATCACCAAGTCAATGGACATGACTTTGGGTGGACTCTGGGAGTTGGTGATGGACAGGGAGGCCTGGTGTGCTACGGTTCGTGGGGTCACCAAGAGTTGGGTACGACTGAGGGACTGAACTGAACTGAGCATACTCTTCCTTATATTCCTACTAACAGTGTACCAGGGTTCCAATTTTTCTACATCCTCACCAAAAGTTGTTATTATCTGATTTTTTGATAGTAGCCATCCTGATAGCTATGAGATGGTATCTCATGGTTTCAACTTGCATTTCCCTAGTGTTAAGTGATGTTGAACATCTTTTCATGTACTTGTTAGCCGTTTCTGTATCTTCCTAGGAAAAATGTCTTAAGTCCTTCCTGCATTTTTAAATCAAGTTGAGTTTTTGTTTCTTTTTCTTCCTATTGAGTTCTGAGAGTTCTCTGTATATTCTTATGTCCATCCTTATCAGACGTGTGACTGGCAAGCGTCCTCTCCATTCCCTGGGCTGCCTTTTTACCCTGGGTCCCACAGGTGGTGTGCATCTCAGTGTGGGGACAGAGCGCTGCTTCAGTCCGGAGACACAAGAATGTATGCTTGTGTACCTTCTGCCCCTAGCCAGCCACCTAGCCATAGTAAAATTTATTTATAAAAGTTAAGGGTTGAAATGAGCTATCTCTAAAGGAAATTCCAGCACTGAAATGCAATACGATTTAGTAAATACCTTAAGTTTTCAGTTTCAGTTCTAAATTTCTAAATGAAATTTCTTTTTCATTCACATTTACCATGTTTGTTTATATCCTGTTTGAAAACAGGAACTTTTTTATTTACTGGGAATTTGATAACCATCATTATTTTTTTAAGTATCTTTAAGAGTCACATTCTTTCCAGACAGCCCATGATGCTCCCACTTTAAGTGCAGAGAGAGGCACTACCCTGAAACTGCTGTTCCTAGGTTGCACTTCAGACATCGGACAAAATGCTGAAATCATTGACCTTTTCACAGGTTATTCATTTAAGTTATTCTCACCACATAGTACTGTTTAGAGAACAGATTTTTTTAGACTGTAGTGTTGCTTACAGTTTGACTTGAAATAAATTTTGGTAATTTAAAAATATTAATATATCCTGTTTCTACTTGGTTTCTACCTTTTACTTTTTTCTTATTTATTATATTATTTAAGTAATATTTTGATTTGATTGTTGCAAAAACATAATCTGATTTCATTGTATAAAATCCAGAAAGAATGACCTACAATGCCACCATTTGGAGAAAAATTGATCGGTATATATGTTATTGTTAAGTGTTCTCCCATGTGAACAGGTAATTTTAAGCTGCATAATATTCTGTGCATCAATCAGTGCACCACCAGTTACTCAAGTCCCCTGTCACTGGATGTTTAGCATTTGGAAAATGCATGAGCATGTTGCCATCCAAAGGATGAGGAATTTCCTGGGCATTGTTTACACATGTCTATAATTCCTTGGAATAACTGTATTCAGTTCAGTTCAGTCGCTCAGTCATGTCCGACTCTCTGCGATCCCATGAATTGCAGCACACCAGGCCTCCCTGTCCATCACCAACTCCCGGAGTTTACCCAAACCCATCCCCATCGAGTCTGTGATGCCATCCAGCCATCTCATCCTCTGTCGTCCCCTGCTCCTCCTGCCTTCAATCCTTCCCAACATCAGGGTCTTTTCCAATGAGTCAGCTCTTCGCATCAGGTGGCCAAAGTATTGCAGTTTCAGCTTCAGCATCAGTCCTTCCAATGAACACCCAGGACTGATCTCCTTCAGGATGGACTGGTTGGATCTCCTTGCAGTCCAAGGGACTCCAAAGAGTCTTCTCCAACACCACAGTTCAAAAGCATCAATTTTTCGGCACTCAGCTTTCTTCACAGTCCAACTCTCACATCCATACATGACCACTGGAAAAACCATAGCCTTGACTAGACGGACCTTTGTTGGCAAAGTAATGTCTCTGCTTTTTAATATGCTATCCAGGTTGGTCATAACTTTCCTTCCAAGGAATAAGCGTCTTTATGGTATAGAACTATATTAATCTAGAGACAGTAAAAGGAACATTTATTGAGCGTTTACCATGTGCAAAGCACTTCACCTGGAATATCTGGTGTAATTCAGTCCTGAAGCATCAGCTGAGTTAGGGGTTCCCACTCTGCTTCCTCAGCCTCTCTGTTCCCTTCCCGCCCGCCCCTTGCTAACCGTCCCCTGGCAGCAGGCTCTCTCCTGTCTCTTGGTCACAGTGTGCAGCCCACTCCTGCCGCTTGGGTTGGTCTCATTCCCGTGGGCTCTGCGGACCCCGCCATCAGGCCCTTCCTGTCCCCCTTTCTCCAGACCAGGAGCGCTGAGGTCTGCAGTGGGCAGGCCCCGCTGCAGCTGGGACCCCTGGCAGGGCCAGGTCGGGCACAGCCCCCAAAGCACCATCTCTGAAGGAGAGGAAATGGGGGCGGGAAGCCTCCAGCCCAGCCAGGCTCCTGCTCTCCACGTCCCACCCCAGCTGCAGCTCTTTGCCCTGGTTCCCCGCTTTTCTGGTTCTACTCCTTTGTTCACTGGGTCCCTGCCTCCTAAAACATCTATATTCCTCATTTCCTCTGAGCCAAGTCCCCCGTCTTGAAGACTCATCAGAAATGCTGCTGCTTGCTGAAAATCTGCTGTCATGTCCACCCCTGCGCCTTGGAAGCCCGCTGCCCTGCCCAAGATGGTGAGATCCTCTCATATATGCTGCGGAACTTAATGACTTGCTCCTCATGCTTGACGTGTAGTCTTACCTCTTCCTAAGTTTGCAGAGGTCAGAACACATCTCTTGTTCATTATTGTATTTCTCACAAGCCCTAACACAGTATCATCGAATATGTTTGTTGAAGAAATGAATGAATAAATAAGTAATAAACTACAAAAGCTCATCCTGTTATTAACCAAGAAAGAAAGTAAAGACAGTGAAGCATTTAACAAAATCGATCTATAAAATCTACATTTTAGAAAACAGTTTAAACAGTTTGAGACATATAATATGTGAGTGGAAGTGTAGTGATGGATCAACTATTCCCGGAAGAATGGTGGTAGAAATACCACTTTTTACAAAGCAAATTTAAAACACATTTCTCCTGATACAACCTAAACAAAAATCATTTGACAAAGGGAACAGAAGACAGATGATCATACCTAAATGAAGGGAAATGATTTAGTAAGCCATTTAGGGGTGGGTCTGAACACTGAAAATGGTGAGCTTCTCCTAAAGGAGACTGAGATACGAAGACACTCCTCGCAAGGGCCTGGTAATCGAGTATAAGGAGGACTGTGTACGGGGGAGGACTGGGTGTAGTGGGCAGGCGACATGGATTCTCACAGTACCATCTCTGCGTTGGCATCGATTCAGAGATGGCAGCCTACAGAGGAGCCCGTGTCCCGTGTGGGACGTAATGAGAGGATCTACCGCATGGGTTTGCTGTGAGGGTTAAGTGAGTTCCTGCATGCAGAGCCCAGGGCCGGGCCTGCCACAGTCCCTGTGAAAGGGTTGGAAGCCAGCGGTCTGCTCCTCTGCGGGGCAGCCCTTGTGCTCCGTCCTTCCCCAGAGGCTGCCGGCGGCCCGCCTCCTCATCCTCCACCACTTTCTCGCCTCACACATCAGTGGCTCTGCAGAACTTGAGTCAGTTGGGCTCCCAAGTCCTAATTCACCCTTCTGGGTAGAGCCACATAAAGATGTTTAAACCAGAGACCAGTGTTTTATAAGAGTGAATCACCAACCTCCGTATTAAAAATCGCTTGTTGTTTTGACTTGATTTAAAAAATTAAAGAATAATTGCTTTATGGAGTATGTGTTCTGTGCCAGACACTCTCCATGTGTTACCATTTGGTTCTCATCAATACCTTTGGGGTACCAAAGAATTAGGGAACTCTTTAAGATTACACAGCCAATGTCTTCAAACTGGTAGAAAGAGGAATCGAACCCAGTTATGTCTACCCCTGCACGCTACCCGCTTCCACCATCCTGCCTCCCGTAACGGAAGGCGGAACATGTATGCAAAAGTAAATATAACAAGCACTTGAACAATTGTTCAAGTCTTATTTATACATAAAAATGACACTAACTGGTTGGTTTTATAAAATTTCAAGGCAATTAGCCAAGCATTTGTTTTTGATTACAGAGGACCATTAATGAAAGCAAATGACTAAAGCTGTCTGTTTCTGAGGCATGTCGAACTTCAGAAGCTAAGATAGAAATGGAAAGTCTCTTCCCACAATTTTGGAAGCTTGATTCTTGGCTCTTTCTTTTACCTGTAATTATATAAAAGAGTGAAGAATAAATGACAAGCCACCCTTGTGCCGCCAAGTGATTCCATTTCTATTTATAAAGTCTGAGTGATCGTTGGGCTTGGGTGTATTTTCAGATTAAGCAAACTCCAGCGAGATCATGTACTGGATTTAATATTCCAAATGGAAGTTTCTTGGGCCCCTCAGCCTGTCTCACTATTCTTTATCTTATAATTGGACTTTTGTGTCAGCTTTCCATTGGGGAAAAAAAGGTCTTACAGGCATGAAAACTGCTGTTTTCTACCACGTAGATTACGTTTGTACTGAGATTTACGCAGGACTTAGGCAAGCCAGATGCTCTTCACTTGCTGCCAGTGTGCTGAGCAGAAGTGCCCGCCTGGAAGCCTGTGCGTGTGCCCACGCGCTCCCGTGGCACGTGCCCCAGGCTGCCCTGCACGCCTGTGCGGGCTATGGGCCACAGTGCCGCGGGTGCCAGTCTCAGCCTCGCCCATTTCCTTACAGTCACGCTCCGACCAGCACGGCCAAGTGTTTGGGGGAGCAGACCTCGCTGAGCCCTGTACTCCCTCCCGCTGTCAGCACCTCACCACCCACAGGCTGGACCGTGTCCTCTGACTGTCTCCTCTCCAGCTCTTCTTCCCTCCCAGAATACACTTAATCCATTTAGGTAGGAATGACTGCTGGGGTTTAAGGCTCCCAAGGGCTTTTGCATCTCATAAAAAGTGATCACTTAATCCAAACTAAACTCATGCATAGAGTAAATGGAGAAAGAGATTTTAACCAGATTTTTCCTGGTGTCCTTTGTCCATTCTGGGCTGTCAGCACCCCAGTTGGAAGCCAAGGGCAGAGACAAACTCCAGCCAGAGCCCCTCTCTCAAAAGACTGCCATGTGCTGGCCTCAGGACAGTTCTAGACTCTTCCTTCCCTGTGGGTTTGTATCTGTAACACATTGAAAAGGTGACTTGTTCAGTAGTAGGGACAGGAGGCCAGGACCAGGATCCTCAGAACAACTATTCTTATTTCTCTGTAAGATTTTCATGTAAGCTGCCTCATTGTCTGGTAATTATAAACCTATCCTATTCTAACTCCAAGCTTGTAAACCTCTTGGGAGCAAAGTATCTAACTTCTGCCTTCTCCAGAGAGTGCCGACGTTAGGCCCTTACTGGGTAGAGGATTGTTTAAGGTTACGTGACTTGTGAATGGCAGGATCGGAAATAGAACTCAGGTTTCCTTGTGCTATGTACCACTCCAGTGATCCTTCATCCCACTGCCATCAGTTATCTGTTGCTGTGTAACAAACCACCCCAAACCCCACCCCTCAAAGCAGCGTTGCTACTGCTCACGGGTTTTCAGGCCAGGCGTGTGGACAAGGCTGGGTGGGGCCGCTCTTCTGCTCCATCTGCTGCTGGCTGGGATTCTCACTTGGCCAGCTTCAGGTGAGCTGGGATGAAAGGTTCAGGAAGACATCACTCACGTGTCTAGAACCTCCTTGTGTCTCCTGCGGCCCCTTTCTCTCCATATTGTCTCTCCTCTTGTTCATTATCGTAGCCTGATCTTCTTTACAACTAACTACGGTAGCTGCCTTCCTCTCGTGAAAGCAACAGGAAGCAGAAGTTGGCAGGCCTCTTACACAGTGTGACTTCTGCTGTGTTCTCTGGATCAAGGCAAGTGACGGGACAGCCAGGATCTGCAGGGAAGGGAAGTAGACCCCACCTCTTGATGAGCAGAACAGTGTGTCCATTGAGGAAGGAATGGATGGTGGCCATCTTTGGAGACGAATCATGACCTAGGTTCACCAAAAGATGCAGCGTTCTTTCTCTTTTTCCTGTGGGGTCCTGAATGAACAGGGAAGCTCAGGTTTGTGCAGACCCAAAGGAGAAAAAGGAGAAGAAAAACGCCCGACAACACCGACCTGAGACCACCGTGATCATCCCCTGGCTGAGTTCCTGGTTGCGTCGTCTTTACTTGAGTATCAGAAGAGAGGCCTTTGTGCTTGGTGGGATGTGTGAAGTACAGGTTTCAAGCTTGGGCAATTACAGTGCTCATTTCACAATAATTTGTTTTTAGAGCAACTGCTGTGTCTGTTTTCTGCATCAGCCATTTGAATGCATGTTCCTAAAGGCTCATCTTCCAGGTAGCCATTAAAAACAGTGCTTTTAGGTGTTGTGTATGTGTATTGCTAACACGTGGTACACCTACAAGTCACCTTTTCAGCCATTAATTTCCATCTGTGTGTCACATTGTACTCAGTCTCTTAAGAAAAAGCGTGTCTTGGGAATTTTCTCTCTGCTTCTTTTTGACAACAGAGGATTCTCATGTGGAGAGATAAGTGTCTGACCCTGGAAAATCAATCTGCCAGACTTGTCCAGCTCTGGCAACATCCTTTCTTTGTATTCCAACTAACTTGGTTTAAAATATCTTACATTATGAGGATTTTTCTCTTCTCTGAGAAAAACTCCCTTAATCTTATAATTTCCTTGGGAGATTTTTCACATGCATTACTTATTTTCTTAAAAAGCAAAGCTTCAGGCTTTATCCATTTGTTACAGTTAGATTGTCTTTCTGCCATTTAGATAATTATCCCACCCAGAGTATTTTTCCCTGGAAACAATCAAATAAATAAAATTCTCTAGTATTCTATCAAGAGAGAAGATGTAAGAGCAGCTAACTGTGGGCTGTGGGGCCAAAACTTTCCCAAGTGCTTTGGGAAATCTTATGTTTTAAGAGATTATCGTGGTCTAGAAAATGAAGAGATTTGTTTTAAACAGATGGAATTTTCTGGTTTCTCAAACGTGTATGAGAAAATGTGATGGTTTTGTACCAGCTGTCTAGGGAGTTGGGTCCACCAAAGTCCCATTGACTCTCAATTTTGTGACTCAAAAGTTATCGAAGGTATTTATGTACTTTCTTAATACAAGTTTGTATGGGTAAACATTTACACATGGCACGAAGCAAGTCCAGAATTGTTCTGAATCTCATTTTACTCCTCCTGTTTCACTGGTGGTGGCAGTAGTGGGTTTGCTGTTGTTCATTTGTTGCTTTCATTTGTTTTGTATAGGACTAAAAAGACATGGATGGTGGCTCTTTAAAACAGTCCAGACCTTTTGGAGGACTTTGGGGATTTTCTTTGATTTTTTTTTTTCATTTTCGTATCTTTGCCCCCTTCGTTTTAGGAAGAAGAATTAGAAGCCCAAATTTCCTTCCTTCAAGGACAGTTGAATGACCTGGATGCCATGTGCAAATATTGTGCGAAGGTGATGGACACTCATCTTGGTGAGTGAAGGGCTCCGGCCCTGGGGATGGTGGCGACCCCCGCCGCGGGCGCATGTGTCAAGTGCTTCCCGTGAGTTACCTCCTGTCACCCTCACAGACGAGGAAACCAGAGTGCAGAGATTAATCACATTTCCCCAGATTATAATACCAGCCAGTGGAGGAGAAATTCAGAATCAAGCAGTCTGACTCTAGATTTCAGCTCTTAATGGTTACACTGCCCTTTCTAAGTATCTCTCTACCCTGAAAAAAAGAAAATGCTGAGCTTTCAAGATGAAACAGTCCACTCTACTGTTTGCTAATCTGTCCGTAATCACGCATGTGGTTGTTTGGCAGTGATTTATTTTTTTAAAATATATCTTTTTAATCAGCTGTCTGAAATACGTGTCGGGCCCCTGACCTTTTCTTCCTCTGACTGTACCAATAACCTAAGAAGTGTCCTCCTGTGACGCTCAGGTTACATGTGAGCGGCCGGTGTCATGCCCAAGTCCTGAGCCTTACTTGCTACATTAGTGAAAGCTCTGTGTTTTGTGTTAGAAATGGTCTCTGTGCTTCAGGAACCCCCTGATGCTTACAGAACATTTAGACTCCACATGGTGACCGTTCTCAGCCCACTTGTGGACATCCTTTCCTTCTGTCCTCCAGGGTCCAGCACCGTAGTTTGAGAGGAGATGAGGAAAATCAGAGGCATACCCTCATGGGCATGGCCAGTATGCCCTCTGTGAGCATGGGGCATTGTGAGGAGTTGGAATACACCCCCCGTGAGGGAGTACCAGAGAGCCACCGAGTACTCTTCCCTCTAGCAGTCCCGAGCATGACCATCCGGGGCCTTCACTGGAGACAGACTGTACGTCAGACCCCACCCGTTGCTCAGCCTGTCAGGAGATGAGTCCATTACATGCGGCCAAAATGGCTTTGTTAGGATGCAGCCCAAACGCACTGGCCTCGAGCCAGTGACAAGTGATCTCTCAGGGACATGGAGACGCGCGTGGCCCGCGAGGCCAGCTGCCTCCCCGCATCTCCCCGGGCCGCGTCCTGGCCCTGCTCTGCCCTCGGCTTCCCTCCGTCCTCCAGGGAGAGGCCTCTGGAGGAGGAGACAGCAGGATAAACCCTGCAGGTGGGTCCCTTCACATTCAGTCCCTGCCACTCCAAAACTGTTCATACACTTCTTCACGGTCAACTTTCTAAATTCATATAGAATTAATTTTACACCCATCTTACAGCAGTTTAAAGTGCATCAGAAAGAAGTAATGAAGAGGTAGTGTATAAATAACTGGTATATATTCCATAATTAATTTTATTATTTAAATACAACTTTAATTTTAAAGTAACCGTGAGTATGTGTGTGTGTGTGCGCACACACACTTAGTGAAATTTTTTCTTCTCTGGCTACGTGGGTGACCTTTGTGTTACTCAATTTTGGGTTTTGACCAAAGTAGAAGAACAAAGAAGTGACTGCAGATATTTACTCTAGGAGCTCTAGAAAAATCCGGTTGTGGGATGTTTCCAAGTTGTTTGGTCCACATAGCAGCTTTTAAAGCAGTTTTACTTAAGCCTCAGGATTTCCAAACAGCTTTTACTCTTTTAGTCAACACTAAAAGAACATTTTTATCATTGCATGGGATGGGGAAACACTTTAATTAAAGAAAAGCTCTTATCAGCTGTGAATTTTCAGCTAACCACAAAAGCAGATTTGTTTTGTATATATGTTTCACTTTCAGCCAGAACCCCTTCACACAGCTGTTGACTCCTCTTTGCTGTAGAAGTGGCCTGACTGCATGTTCATGGTGGGGTTGAGGATCCCTGGCCCTGGGGCCTGTGGATTCATTTTATTTCATCCGAGTGTGTTACACTTTATCACAGGGTGTTCCTGGGTTGTAGGCAATTTGGATTTTAAGCACAAACTTGAGGAAAGCATTAAGGTTGAGGTGTGAAGCTGTTGATTTAGTTTTTTGCTTATTATATCCTTTAAAAATGACTTTAATACTCTCAAATTTTTATCCATATAAACTTTTCTGTTTTTCCTGATTAGTAAAGTAGTACTACAGTTGAAACTGAAAAATCCACTAGTAATAGTAATGCAATCTTTATAAAGGTTAAAATACATAAAGAGTTGTTCATAATGTATTCTGAAGTGAAAATAGCAGGTGGCACAGTAGAATATATTTGATGTGGAAATAACCATTGACTGTGGTGGCCTAAGTGAGGGAGAGCACAGAGGGACTTTCCAAGGGGCTAGTCTTCCTCTCTGCTTGGAAAACCTGCAGATGCCTCAACTGCATGTAACTGGCACCTTGGGGGTGATCTGTATGCTGCAGGCAAGTCCCCTCTAAGAGTAGCTGCCAAGATTCCCCTGAAGATCCAGTGGTGAAGACTCCACACTTCCAGACATGGGTTCAGTCCCTAGGCAGGGAACTGAGATCCTGCTTGCCATGGGCAGAGCCAAAAAAAAAAAAAAGCAGCTGCAGTGATACCTAAGCAGGAGAGACAGGCTTGCAGGCAGCATACAGACACGGGGTTGAAACCAGACCTTGTCACTTCTGGGATCAAGCTCCTTGTGATCTTACATAAAATGGATATGCCAAGATCTATCTCACTAGTTCCTTGCCAAAACTAAGATATTTTTAAAGCCCAGCACAGGGCCTTCCCTAGTAGCCAGTGGTTAAGAATCTGCCTTCCGATGCAGGGGACGCAGGTTCGATCCCAGCTCAGGGACTTGCGATCCCACATGCCACGGAGCAGCTAAGCCTGCTCACTGTGGAACCCACGTGTCAGCATGGATGACCCTGCATGTTGCAGCTAGAACTCGATGCAGCCACGCCTAAAAAATAAATGAAGCCAGCACTGGTTGAGTATGCAACACAAATCCTCTCCTCCTTCCTCTTAGCTTTTTTTTTTTAAGTCTTTATTGAATTTGTAACACTATTGCCTCCATTTTATCTTTTGGTTTTTTGGCCCCAAGGCATGTGTGATCTTAGTCCCCCAGCCAAGGATCAGACTTATACCCCCTGCCCTGGAAGGTAAAGCCTTAGCCGTTGGACCAGCAGGGAAGTTCCCCTTGCACTTAACGCCTAGCTGTCCCTTCTGGTGGCCGATCCTGGCAGACCCCGCCAGCCCACCATCAGAGGAGCTGAGCAGTGACTGGGTGGGGCCCCACGGCTGGACAGCGAGAGCTAGGAGCAGCCCTGTTGAATGTCCCTCGGTCATACCACACGCAGAGATGTTGGGGTTGTATCTGCAGGTTCTCACGTTGGGTGCGTGAGCTCTCTCAGCAAGAACAGCTTGCCCAGAACTTCGTGGTGCCTTTGCTCACCTTGGCAAAAGCCCTGCTGAGCCTGGCCGCCCACTCCCAAGGTCCCCAGACAGCCTCAGATTCTCATCCTGCTCCTACCCTTTTCTGATGTTAAGTATTTTCACTGAGCTCCTTTCAAGGAAATTCTGTATCAGTCTATGTTATCATCAGTTGTACAGTGTTATCTTAAAATGTCAAGTACAGTTCAAGACTACCTTTTATAACAAATATAGAGAAAAGCGTCTCAGTTAAAAATTACAGAAAGGCATTTGTTTAAATGGCCCTTTAATTATGGAGGCAATAAAACTGACTCGTTAGCAATTTTATTTCCTTATGGTTCTGGAACCCAAAACTGAAAGCATTATTTGTTTTATCAAAATTCTAACAAAATTCTCATTTTATTGCCTCAACGTAATTGAGCTCTGTGAATTCAAAGATCTAGAGACAGGAATTGAAAATGTGTCTCTTATTAAATCTAAACTTTTCCTATCAACTTGAGAAGATTTTCTTCACGTGTTCATTTTTCTGTTGCTATAGTCACACCCCTCCCTGTCATCCCGACAGTTGACAGCGTGAACCTCAGTGGCTGAGTTGGGCTATTTTTAGACTTGCCATTGCTCACACGTAATTGCACGTGGGTGAGCTGCCTGCACTTCTCTGATCTGTGAGCACCTGGGCCTGCTCCCAGGGGAGGGGTTTCCAGCCTCTGTTCAGTATTTACACTCGTTTGCGGAGGCTCGTCCTTTCATTGGTGGTTCACACAAAGAACGGGAGGGTGAAATGCAATGAATTAAGGGAGTTAGAGTTCTGCAGCCCAGCGGATCTTAGCCTGTCGTCGAGGTGGACACCCTCCAGGCCATCACGGCTGTTGCTTGTTTCACAGACGAGGAAACCGAGAACTGAGGCCTGGATGGGACAAGGGATGCAGAGCTCGCTGGCACAGGTGCCCAGGGCCCATCCCAGGCCTCGGCTGCTCTTCCCTCGCTCCTGCAGAGGCCCAGCTCCAGTCGGGAGCCAGACTTTGGGTCTGGGGTCACACATCCGCGCCAATTTTGCACTTGTCATAATATTTATGCAAGAATTAGTGGTAAGAGGAGGTCATTTTTGGAAAATTAGTTTATTTGCCTCTGCAAGAGCTTTATGAATCTGATTTGCTAATATTTAGCAAAGCAGTATTCAATAGATGTTTTTGAAAGTGTTTAACAGGCAATTAACTAGTGACATCTGAGAAACAGAGCAGGAAACTGATCAACAGACAGCTTTCCTCTGTCAACCACACTGCTGAAAGCTCTCTGTGATTATTAAGAATGTGAGACTTTGCATTTACTTGCAGGATGAGTACTTCTCCTGAGGGTCTTGTTAGCAGATTTTGCCTTGAAGGTCTGAAGATCTGCATTTCCAGCAGCCCCCAGGGCACCTGGTGATACTGACCCGTGACAAACACCAAGCAGCAAGCAGCAAGAGACCTTAAGATCACTGGGGCAGAATGCAGTTCTGTACTCCTAGCACGTGAGCGTGCCCCTGCCCCACCCTGCAGGGACCCTGTGGGCGGAGTGCTCCCGCCCCCTGACCTGAGGCAGCCTGCACACACCTGACACTGATGTGCCCTCAGCCTCTTCCAGCCTTGCTCTTTCCTTGTGGAAGGCATTTCTCCCCAGATTTGATTATCAGGAGCTTTGGAAGCATATTTCTTGGAACAACCTTATGCATGCTAGGTCACTTCAGTCTTAGCAACCCTTTGTGACCCGAGGGACTGTGGCCTACCAGGCTTTTCAGTCCATGGGATTCTCCAGACAAGAATACTGGAGTGGGTTGCCATGCCCTCCTCCAGGGGATCTTTCTGACCCAGGGATCGAACCCGTGTCTCCTGTGGCTCCTGCATTGCAGGCGGAGTCTTGGCCACTGAGCCACCAGGGACGCCTGTACCAACCCTACCCCTGTTGAGAAAAACTCCCCAAACTGTACTCTCTCTTAGCCTTTCCTGGGCTCCGAGAACACCTCCCTGATCACGTGGTCTCAGTATGGATGATTCATCTTTCACCCTTTTGTTTTACATTTTATGACTCTCTCCATCTTCCCACCTGTTTTTCCAAACTGAATATTCTCTCACTGTCTTTCTCTTTTAAATATAATTCCCAGATTCTTTATCTTTTTTAATTTATTTATTTATTTTAATTGGAGGCTAATTACAGTATTGTGATGGTTTTTGCCATACTTGGAGGCTAATTACAGTATTGTGATGCTTTTTGCCATACTCCGACATGACTCAGCCACAGGTGTGCATGTGACCCCCGCATTCTGAGCCCCCCTCCGCTTTATCTTTCTAAACTGTATTTGACCGCCTAACCTGTTTCCCCATATCCACACCAGGCTGCTTTTCCACTGTCTCTAACCCCAGCCCGTCCAGCTCATGACCCAGGGGACAAAAGACTTGTCCACCCCACCCCCCACCTCAGTAGAAACAGTCCTGACATCAAAAGCTTGAAGGTTCAAGGACCTTGTGGCTCAGGCTGAACCTAAGAGCTGTGACTAGGGGCAGGTGGGGCCTGGGATGAGGAAGCTGACGGTCACCGCCACGGCCGCATCCAGCTCCCAGCCGAGGAGCGGCACTCAACTGTTCACGGGTCATTGGCTGGGAAAACTGTTGTGGCCTGAGATTCACAAAGAATATGTCCATCTTAAAGCCAGTTCTGAGGGTCTTATTTGACTAAGTGATGTAATTTTAAGATAACCTTAGCCAGACTTGTATCTCATTGCTCCCAAGTGAGAGGAGACGGTGGTAAAAACTCCGGGCTCTTTCCTATTAGTGAGGTCCTCGCTGTTCTGCCTTTATTTTTAGAAATACATGTTCTTCCAAAGGCATCTAACCATTACTGGAGCTTAGAGACCTTCTAAGTTGAAAAATACATGCAGCATCTCTCCTAGTGGACTTGAAGGTAGCAGCCATATCATGAACAGGATAGATTTTACCCTGAGAAGCCGTGCTCCACGCTGGTCTGTTGTCTGGCAAGCAGGTGAATCCTAAGAGAAGAATCCCGAATCAGTTGAGATCAGTGCAGATTTGGAACTCTGAGCTGAGCACACTCAGTTCACTTAAGAGAGCTATTTATTGACCTGAAGACTCGTAATGCACGTATTGATCTAGTCTTCCCTTGGGTTTCCTAAGTATTGCTCCTCTCCCAATGCTGAGTGTACAGTCTTTAGCCGTTCTGGCAGCCGAACGTGAGTAGGACCCTTGACTATATTTTCTGTGTGATCTGCTCTTTTGCTTTCTAAGGAAAGACTGAACACACCACCAGACTCAGTCCTTGGCTCTCGGTAGACCAGCACTAACCATGTTCCCTTCGCCCGCCCTTTAATCCAGCATCCATGTGATGGGGGTCCTGTCCCTTCATTCTTCATCCGAAAAATATTTCACCTGCATCTGTTCCTCAGGAGATAAGAACCAGCCCTCATGCTGGCTGGAAAGCCTCATGTTGGCCATTCAGGCAGTATTTCCTCAGTACCTGCTCTCAGATGTGAAAACGGGTTTGGGGAGCAGCAGGTTGGGGGTGGAGTGACATGGAGGAGTGCCTTTAAAGTCAAGCTCAAGGTGAATGGAAGAGGAGAGTGAGGCTTCAGAGAAGGGAGAGAGCGCAGAGGCTGTATACCTCAGTAGCAGTGCCTCAAGGGACACGTGGCTCCAGGGACGCCAGCAGTCCTCCCGGAGCACCAGCAAGCTCAGAGGCACTGGGGGCCGGGGCTCCAAGTCCAGGGATGCCGTGAGCAGGCCTGTCTGGAACAGAAGACCAGGACGTGCCGTGCAGAACCGGGTGGTTTCTGGGGACTTTTAGTCATGGGGCCTCATCTCTGAGTGACAGTGACAAGAGTAAGATAAGCAGGACAGGGTCCAGCGAGCGGGTCCTTGCAGAGGGGAGGCCTGACGCTTGAATGGGTTATATTGATATACTGTTATACTGAAGAGATTTCTGTGGAACTTCCACAGAAGTGGTTAGTTTTATGAGGTTTTTTTCCCCTTTTCAGTGTCCCAACATCTGTAATGGGTAATGCTTAAATATAAGGAGATTATAAAGAACATAATCTTCCTTCTTCACAGAGACAAAAGGAAAGAGCCTTTATATCATCATTTATTCTGCCTCTTACTAGAAGGGAAAATGTGCATTACATTGAAAATTTTAAACAGTTCACATTTCTCCCTTTAATATTACCGAGGTATGAAAAGATACTATGTTTTTCCTTTTTTAGACACAGATTCGACTTACTTAAAGTAATGCATTAGTGACTGAGAAGTTGTATATTAGTAAAACTGTTGTGAACACTGCCTTGAATCACTGTGTGGTGGAACTGGCTAGGCAAAGACTTTATGCGGTCAGTAGTTTGTGAGTTAAATAAAAATGTTTGCATTCAGGGTATTTAGCAGCCTCTGAAGGTAATCTGTTTGGACCTGGATTTCTAAACCCTAAATTGCTTATGTGCATTTAGGCAGTTCGGTTGATTAGAGCTGAGGTAAGCCTTAAAATGATGGAGAAGGAAATGGCAACCTGCTCCAGTATTCTTGCTGAGATCGTCCATGGACAGAGGAGCTTGATGGGCTACAGTCTGTGGGGTCTCAAAGAGTTGGCCATGACTGAGCTGCTGAGCAAGCAGCCTGAAAGTGCCCGTTTTATGTCTCTGTCGGCTTTCAGGGGACAAGATCTTGGTTTTCGTCAGCTTGAAAAAGGTGAACTCTGACTGAGTCCAGGAAGCCGGGCGGGAGGCCATGCAGAGGTCCCGAGCTCATGGAGCTCCGGCTCCTCTCCTCCGGGTGTGCCCCGGCCGCGGCCCCTTCCGCGAGAGGGGCTGGGCAGTCTACCTGGGGACGGGCGGTCTGGCTGCTGGACGAAGCCGCGGGCGTCCCACCCAGTTCTCACTCACCCGCATCCGTGCGGGTGACCTGTGTAAGTGGGGTCTTGACAGACGTCCTCACGGCGGGAGGACAGCAGGAGGGGCAGGAGGGAGCACCTCCAGGGGCCCGAGGGCAGCACGCCTGCACCGTAGCTCTGACCCAGCCCTCCGCAGCTGGCGCGCATCCCCCTCGCTTTCAGCCGCAGACTTGTCCATTAGCTTCTGGTCCATTAACCCCCAAGACAATAGACACACCAGGAAGCTATTTATGAATATTTCTTAGAGCAGCCCAGAGGCAGGCAGTGCGAACAGGTGCTGTTGCCGCGGCCCTGGGATCGTCGTCCGCGGGCTCATGAAGGGACCCACCGGGCTCCTGATGCCTTCCAGGGGCACGCGGGCAGGGTAGGCCCCAGAGGCCCAGAGTCAGTCCCCGGGGCACCTCCCAGAGGCTCCTGCAGCTTCCCTCACGGCGCGGGCCACGGCAGTAACAGGACCTTCGGGGCAGGGCACGTGGCAGCGTCCGGTCAGGGGCTGGTGGGGGGCCACCAGCGCGCCAGCCCGAGACTCCAGAGACGGCGGCCGTGAGGTCGGGGCTGCGGCTGCCGCGCTGTCAGCGGAGGAGAACACGGGAAGGAAGAGGCCTGGAGGAGCCGGGGGCCTTCCCACAGAGGCCTATGGACCAGAGGCTTCTGCTCCTCCGGCTCCTTACCCGCTGCTGCCCTCTGCTTTCCCGCCAGCATGCACACTAATGTCCTGGGGCTCATGGGAGTCTGCCAGCGGGGCAGGGAGTCCTGGGGTCCCGGGGGCGGCGCGTCCCGAGGGCTCCTTGTCCATGGGGTCTTCGTCCCACGTGACCAGCAGGACGTGGTGAGACCTCAGCTCTGAGTGGGAGAGTCGGTCTACACACTCAGACTCAGATGTGCGAAACTCTTGCTCCGAAGGTCCATTCCCACCAATGGCAGCCCGAGGCCTAACCCTGCAGGTTAAAGGCAGACTTGCTTCCTTACTGGTCATCCCTCTCGTCCGGACCGAGGCCCACAGCTAGTTTCTCCACCCTGTCTCCTCTCCCCGCCCGGGTGGGTCAGGACTCTGGGGCCTCCCATGTCTCTGTTGTCTGAGGAAGGGCCTCTGAGTGTCCTCTGGTCCCTGCTCACCTCTGCGGATGGGTCTGTCCCCGCCAGAGCCTCTGACTGCCCTGTCGGCCTGAAGCCTCGGCCCTGAAGGCCTTCGGTCCTCAGTGCTTCGGCCATGGGTCCCAGCACATTGAAGGCAGGAACAGGCAGTGTGGCCGAGCCTTTGGCTTCAGACAGTGCTCCCAGCAGACTGTCCAGAAGGCAGCAGGAGGTCACGGTCCCGGGGGCAAGCAGGATGCACACAGCGCTTGCTCTCCACAGTCACCTCTCTTCCTGGCTCCCGGAGCTAGATGTGGGCTCCATGGGCCTCCCTCTGCTAGTTCCTCAGAAATGAGAGGCCTGGGCTTCCTGCCACGGCCCTGGCGCTCCCACACCCACTGGTCAGGCTCCCTCTCGGCCCCAGGAGCTCCCCACCGCCCCCATCTCCATGGCGGGAGCAGAGCCCTGCGCCCTCGCAGCTCAGCGGGCCAAACATCCACCCTTCCAAAGTGCCTAGGCAGCCCTCCGCCTCCCAGCTCAGTCCTAAAAGCCAAGGCAGAGTCGTCAACACAAAGGCAACCTTTTCAGTCCTCCTAAAGACCTGCAGAACTGTCTCCTCAATTTTCTGCATTTGGTTGTCATTAGTGTCTTGTTGAGTGGATTTTGTGTGTGTGTGTTTTTATTGAGAGAGAACAAACTGTTACAGCCTTTTAAGGAAACCAAAAACATTCCCTCTCTAATTATATCTATTATCCCATTCCCATTCATCTTGCTTTCTTGTTTTGAAGCGGCCCTTTCTAAAGCCATAAACTCCAGTCACATTCTGAATAAATTCAGGCTGCTGTTTTTCTGCTGTTGTCTATAAGAGGATTTGTCAGCATGGTCTGTAGATTTATTCTTGGTGAAGATTCTAATAAACTGTCAGACTGGACTTATGTTGATGGGACTTAGTCTTTGCCTTGCCCCTTGCTGGAAATACTTTGTGGAAGAAAAGCTATGAAAAACCTAGATCACATATTTAAAAGTAGAGACATTACTTTGTCAACAAAGGTCCATCTAGTCAAGGCTTTGGTTTTTCCAGTAGTCATGTATGGATGTGAGAGTTGGATTTTAAAGAAAGCTGAGAGCTGAGAAAATTGCTACTTTTGAACTGTGGTGTTGGAGAAGACTCTTGAGAGTCCCTTGGACTGCAAGGAGATCCAACCAGTCCATCCTAAAGGAGATCAGTCCTGTGTGTTCATTGGAAGGACTGATGCTGAAGCTGAAACTGCAATACTTTGGCCACCTGATTCGAAGAGCTGAGTCATTGGAAAAGACCCTGATGCTGGGAAAGATTGAAGGCGGGAGGAGAAGGGGACGACAGAGGATGAGATGGTTGGATGGCATCACCGACTCCATGGACATGAGTTTGGGTGGACTCTGGGAGTTGGTGATGGACAGGGAGGCCTGGTGTGCTACGGTTCATGGGGTCGCTAAGAATCAGATGCTACTTAGCAACTGAACAGCAACAAGGATCTCAGTATTTCGAAATGCAGGTTCCAAGGGCGTTTTTCCATGTTTGTTCAGTTACTCACTCAGTCACTACTCACCGTGCCCCTGAAGTGTGCCAGCTATCCTGCTGAGGGCTGGATGTAGCCCTGAGCCAGACCCTGCTGGGGGTGACGGCCAACCGATAAGCCAGCAGAGGCCTGTGCTAGCAACACGTGTGACAGCGCTTTCGTCAGCACCATGGAAGAGCTGACGGCAGGAGCCCCGAGGGTGGCCTGGGCACGCGGTCTGGGTGGGCAGGAAGGCTGCTCCCAGGAGGATGCAGGAGCACCGAGGACGGAGCCCCCAGGCCTGAGCAGGCTGAGTGCTGCCCCCACTCTCCTCCCGCAGGCACCGAGCGCGCCAGGGGCAGCCTGGGCACCAGAGGCCGTGGGGCCAGGCCCGGAGCGGAGCCTCGGACAGCGTGACCCAGTGCAGGCCCAGTGCAGGGCCGGGTTCATGCGCTGAGTCACTGGGCTCCTGGTACGGCCCCAGGAGGAGGGGGAGCAGCTTTAGTGGAGGGTGAGCCCCTTCCTGCATGGGTTCTTGGTTCTCTGACCGTGCCTTTGTAAAAATGTGTTTTAATTGCTGCCCTCACAACCAAGAGTCTCCAAAGGAGTCCTGCGGGGTGGGAGCACTTTCACTCATGCACACCCCTCTTTAAGAACCCCCTCCTCAGGAGCACAGGTCTGGCAGCACCAGGGGCTCAGGTATGCCGTGCGGACAGCCACAGCCCTCACTCGCTGAAGCTCTCGGTGAGCAGCTCAGCATGACGCCGGTGGTCAGAGCTGGCTCGGCAGGTCTTCAGGTCAAGTCTGCAAGAGGCCTGGCCTCCTGAGAGACACAGAGAGACAGCTCCTGTGAAGACCCTGGGTTGAGTCTCGCTGACTCCACAGGCATCACTATCAGGCAACAACCACAGTGCCATGAGTTTGTCCTTTTATTTTTACTATCATGTTGAATTGACAACGTCCTTTACCATTTATATTTTTTAAAGTTTTTAAAGTAGTTGTTGTTCAGTTGCTCAGTCGTGTCCGACTCTTTGCAACCCCACAGACTGCAGCACACCAGGCCTCCCTGTCCATCACCAACTCCCGGAGTTTACTCAAACTCATGTCCATAGAGTTGGTGATGCTATCCAACCATCTCTTCCTCTGTCATCCTCTTCTCCTGCCTTCAATCTTTCCCAGCATCAGGGTCTTTTCCAATAAGTCAGCTCTTCGCATCAGGTGGTCAAAGTATTGAAGTTTCAGCTTCAACATCAGTCCTTCCAATGAACACCCAGGACTGATCTCCTTTATAGGATGGACTGGTTAGATCTCCTTGCAGTCCAAGGGACTCTCAAGAGTCTTCTCCAACACCACAGTTTAAAAGCATCAATTCTTCGGCGCTCAGCTTTCTTTATAGTGCAACTCTCACATCCATACATGACCACTGGAAAAACCATATGAACTCTTGGTCAGCAAAGTAATGTCTCTGCTTTTTAATATGCTAAGTTTGTCACAACTTTTCTTCCAAGGAGCAAGCGTCTTTTAATTTCATGGCTGTAGTCAGTGTCTGCAATGATTTTGCAGCCCCCCAAAATTAAACCTGCCACTGTTTCCACTGTTTTTAGATAGTTTCTTTAATTTCCATCCCCAGGAGGACCTGGTCTTTAGCCAGAGGGAGTGAATTAACAGCACTGAATTCTGCTAGGAAGCCTAGCAGAAACGTTAGGTGAATGCTCCATGCTGTTCATCCTGTCTTAGGTCAGCAAGGGTTGCTCTGGGCCCTCTGCAGAAGTAAGACACTTCTGTCATTGTGAGAACACATTCATGGCATGTTGGTGGGAGGCTGTGTGTCCCAGGCTCTGTGCCCCCTCTCCTGTACTCGGCCCCTGCCCCGTCTCTGGTTGGGCAGAGCATCCTTGGTAGAAAGAGTTGCTGTGAAATGTGGCAGAGGAATTCCCCGACTGGTCTGAAGTGATGCTGCAGCAGCAGATAAATTATACTCAGGGCATTAGTTATAAAATGTCATTCTTTTATTTTTCAGTAAATATTCAAGATGTGATATTACAAGAAAATTTGGAGAAAGAGGATCAGATTCTGGTTTCCCTGGCCGGACTGAAGCAGGTATGTCCGTTCACCTGACCTGGGGGCACCCAGGCCAGCCTGTTAGTGCCTGTCGTGGGGGGGGGTGGGGGAGGCACCGACGTCCCCCTGCATTTCCTTCCACACGGACCCCTCCTGAGTGACCCCGGCTCCTCCCAGCAGTCATGTCAAGCAACTGGGCGGGTCTTCATTTCCCCCCACCCCGACCTCTCGCCCCTTTCTCTCTGCATCCTGCTGTCTGCTCCTCTCTGACGCTGCTGCGGGGGGTTTGCCCCGCTCAAGTCCAGTCATGCCCCTGTAGACATGTGGACATCCTGGGAGCACGAGGCACAAATGATCTCCCCCTCTGAGCAGCTGGGGCCCCTCGAGGGACGCACTTGGTGGACAAACGGCTCAGGAAGGTCTTTGAAGGGGTGCAGGGCCCTCGCCGTCAGCCAGTCTGAGGCCTGCAGCCAGGGCCCCCGGAGCCGAGGGCGCTCCCTGGGCCAGGGGTGGACGGGGTGTCTCCGCTCCAAGAGGAAGCGGAGACTGCCCCACACCTGTCCCGGCAAGGGCCTGTCCGTGCAGGCAGGGACCGCTCAGTGTCACCCCTAAGGTCAAGCTGGGTCTTTCTGTTCTTTCTTTCTTACGGTCATGTACTCATCCCCACACCAGAGAAGAAGGGTCAGGGGACCTCCCTGGCGGCCTGGCGGTTCGGACTCCATGCCTCCACTGCAGGGGCCACAGGTTCAGTCCCTGGTCGGGGAACTGAGACCCCGCGAGCCTCGAGGCACAGCAAAAAAAACAAGAGTGGTCAGTGACGAGTCGGGGTCAGAGGTACCCAAGGTTTAGGTGACGTTTAGAGGCAGACTGGTTTGTCTTTCTCATGGATCGTCTTCTTTGAAATCAGATCAAAGACATCCTGAAGGGCTCCCTGCGTTTCAACCAGAGCCAGCTGGAGGCCGAGGACAACGAGCAGATCAGCATCGCAGACGACCACTACTGCTCCAGTGGCGCCGCCCAGCAGGTACGACTGGCTCCCTGAGGGCGCGCTCAGCCTGCGAGGGGTGAGAGCAACCCCCCACCCCTCAGTGAGGGCTGTGACCTCGGGGTGGCTGAGCCGCGGCGCTGCGCACAGCAGTGAGGGGCGTGGGCTCCGGGCGAGCCCTTCGCGGTGGACCGGTGGCTCCTGGAGGTGGGCAGCGCACTGCCTGCACGTCTGCACGCAGCAGCTTCCGCCGGGACTTGCTGCCGGTCAGTTAGGAAACCCCGGAAAGCCGGCTCTCTGCCCTCGCCCCCCTTGAGCAGGTGGAGTGCCGACCCTGCTTCCCCGATGCCGTCTCGAGTGGACTTCACTTGGCCGGGACCTTTTTGGCCTTCAGGGGCTAGGACTTCTCAGTGTCCATCCTGTAAGCCACCTGGGTCAGGGAATGTTTCCTGTGAAGGCCCAGAGAGTGAATATTTTAGCAAAATCTCATCTAAGTTACTTTCTCAAAAAGTAGCATCCAGATGCTTACAAATTGTATATTTTTTATGATTTTAAGGAAGCAGAACGCCATTTTCAAATCGGGCTCTTTCAGCTTTAAGAGTGCTCTTGCAGCAGAGAACCCTGTGACTTCCCTTCTGGCAGCTCCGCGCTCTTTTGCAGAGCCCCTTCCCGGTGGTCCATGTGTCTGTCCCCCCCACTGCCCTGGGAGACCCCAGGGCTCCGCTGGGATGAGCGGGCGGCAGTGACGCGACTCCAGGCGGGTCAGCCTGTGCCCGGAAGTCTGTGCGACGGGCGCACAGGAGTGGTGCGGAGGGGAGGCCGGCCGGGGTTGGGGCAGGCTGGCCAGACCCAGATCCCTCATAGGAGCCCCCGAGCCCGCGGGAGAAGCCGGGCCCCGCCCAGCGCCCCCTCACCGCACCCCTCCGGCCTTGACCTCTTTGCAGGCCCCTCCAGCAGCCCCGGGGCGCCGGGAGCGGCCAGGCGCGGATGACTTCGTCCTGGTCTCCAGGGACGGCGAGGAGCGTGGCGCCGGGCCCAACCCAGCGGGCCAGGCCCAGCCGCTGCGGCCGCTCCGGGGCACCGCCCGGCCGGCGCTCGTGTTCTCCGACCCTCTGACCGGCCCGGCCTCCGCCTCCTCCAGCAACCCCAGCTCCAGCCCCGACGATGACAGCAGCAGCCATAGCAAGGACTCGGGCTTCACCATCGTGAGCCCCTTGGACCTCTGATGGCCGCCCGCTGCCCCGGGACACGCCCCCGGGAGAAACCCCTGCCCGCGCACCCGGCCGTGTGCAGCCCTCCGGGCCTGCGAGGAGAGATGGGGCCGCGGGCAGGGAGGGGGCCTGACCAGCTCCGAGATGCAGCCACTTCCCCGCAGCCCCCACCCCGTGGGGCCCTCAGCATCCCTCAGCTTCGTAAGCCCGCCGGAAGCTCCCACCTTTCCTCCGCACTCACAGGCCATCTGGGGAGGGGGAGCGGGCCTCTAGCCTCCCCTCGGGGCGCCAGCCAGGAGAACTGGGGAGAACTGGGCCTCCAGAAGTCTGCGTCTCAGGCCCGCTCATCCCCTGGGGAGCCACCCGCGCAGCCCGGCGCCCTGGACCGACCAGAACCAGCGGCCCGGGCTGGGAGGATCAAGGCTGCAGCTCAGAAGGCAGGCGCAGGGGCAGCAGGGCTCCCAGAGCACACGGACCCGGCTGTGAGCGCCCCTCCTCAGCGTCTTCACCTTCAGAATCTGAGGGTCCGAAAAGAAGGCCCTGAGCTCCGAGCCAGCCTTGCTGTGCGCCCCGCTGGCGCTCCAGTGGGGCCTCAAGGAGCAGGAACTGCTCCCTGGAAGCCCCCGCTTTCTCCTGTTGCTTGGCTCGTCCCTTTGAAGAGAAGGTCAGAAGAGGGTTGACTTTCAGTGTGGCAATCTGGACTGACCGTCAGCTGGGTCACTCCCCCGACAGACTCTGTGAGCTCAGGCAGCACACTTTATCGCTCTTGTTCGCAGCCTCTGCATCTGGGAAAGGACGTGTCAGATGGAATGATCCCGGAGACCTGTTGGGCTCTCAAGTCTGCTGATGCTAAAAGCCTGTGTGAACCACAGAAATGACATGTGCCTTGCTCTCAGTTATATAAGCCACATGCTAGCTAATACCGTCTGTTACTATAAATGTAGCGGTTTCTTAATATTTTGTCTTTTTTTTATGATTTCTGGATTTTCACTGAATATTGCTATTTACTGGCCAGATAAGTTCAAGGATTGCTAACAGTAATCTAAGTTACACATTATTTTATTTCTCAGTCTACAAATCTTTTAATTTTTTTACTATTTTCTATTCGTTTTGTTTTGGTTTTTTTCCATGTAAGTTCATTTCAGAACTAAGAGTCTCAGCTACTGGCTGACTGCTCCCTGGTGTGAGCAGGAAACTGCACTATTATTATTCAAGTAACAGGTTTAATTTTCTAACTGGAATGATACCGAGTGAAGACCAGTGGAGACGCACACCTTAATTTGAGCACACTATCAACAGAAAAATGATAAGAACAGGGCCAAGGACTTACTCTGTCAAAGGCCATTTCAGGGTCTGGGCAGAAATAAATTCAGTGTATCAGCCTGAGCAGATGCCGTGAGGAAACAGTGAGGCACCGCAGTGCAGATTCCACATATAGTTATCCAGCTCACTCTCCCGAGTGGCTGAAAAGAAAACGGACAAATCAAAAAGCAGCTATTGAGGATTTAGAAACCTTTTACCCTTCCAAACTTTGCGAGGAGTTTGGTTTGAGAGAATTAGTCATTAGTCTGCGGTGTCCAGTTGCTTTTCCAAAATAGTGTGGCGTCTCACTGATTTGGAAAATAAAGTCTGGTGTTACAACTCAGCTGGCCGGAGGGACATGGCACCTGCTCCAGCCGCTCCACGTGCCCCTGGCTCGCAGTCTGCACGGGGTCCAGGCTCAGCCCACAGCAGAACGGAGAGGCTGAGAAGGGGGCGAGGTGTTGGCTTTACAGATAGTGGCCGCCGTGTAAAGTCGGGGCCACTGTATGTACCGAAAGTAAATGTCAAATCAGACACGCTTCTGACAAAGCTGTTTACCAAGTCGATGGCCACTCTTGGTAGAACACCTTGAACTGGAAATTTTAAAAGTGAAACTTTCATTAAATGCACATACTGCTGTTGAAGAAATATCATAAAACATCTTTTTAATGTGACCACTACTTCATAAAGAGAAAAGCTATGTGCAGTGTGTTGCTTCTGCATCGGTGGCCGTCACGTTGCCTGCGTACCCAGCAGGGGTCTCCAGCCAGGAGCGGCCGTCCTACCGCAGCACCCTTGAACACAGTGGCTCTGCACGTTCGGGGGTCGGGCTACTTACATTCTCCTCAGTAAGCGTGGCTCTCAGCAGGCGTGCTACCAGAATCATCCAGAACCCAGAGGCCCCAGCATCATACCTAAGTAAAACTTGTTGTAGGACTCATTTTTTTTTTCTCCCCAATAAATACTGATTAGACCATACAGTCCATTTGCATCTTAAGACATTGTTTTCTGTTAGGAAAGTGTCTGCTTCTCAATAGAACTAGAGTGGCTAGTCCGTTGTTCACACTGGAACTGAATTATGACATCTTTGTATACAAATACAGCATATTTGGGCCAGGAAAAGAATTTCTTGTTAAAGAGTTTATTTGCCTCCATAAGCAGGGTTGCTACATACATTCACAGTTTTAAGACTGCAATTAGCTATTCCAGTTGTGCTTTAAAATCCCCAATATTATTTTCATTAGTGAGTGCAAAGCGAATGTCCCATCCGGCTGACAGTTGGTCCTCGAGTTGCAGACTCTGTGCTCCTCTCCAGAAAGTCCCCTCATTCCCCAGTCTCGTCGTTTGCCTTCTCAGGTATGACCTCGAGGCTCCGCCGCGGCTTCTGGACGTCGGCGTTTTCTGTGCCCGGTTTGTTGAGTCCACAGGAGACGGCCGCGTAGTGGATCTGTTTCAGGTTCTCCACGGTCTCGTTCTTGGCGTATTTCAAGAGGTCGGCTTGTCCCTGCAATGAAACACGCAAAGAGACAGTGTGAGCTGAGACGTGACTCGCAGCTACAGTCTGATAGCACAGGGCTTCCATGGAGGCAGAAGCATTGTGATGCCTCAAGAGGGCATATTTATTTCTGATAGCACTGAATCCAAATAGGTCAGTTTTAACAACAACAAAGTTTGTTTCCCGAGTTCTCGACACCAGACTTCGAAGAGTGTGCAGGCTTTCCAGTCCTTTCCATCTTCTGGGGTATTTTATTTTTATACACATGGAACCAAGCAGATTATATTTTCCTTCAGTTTCCTTTTTGTTTTGTTTTTTTTTTCACCAAAAATCATGTCTTGGCGCTCTTTCTACGTCAGTATATATAGATCTACCATAGGATGACAGAGTGTTTAAAAACAAAATTCTCCAGTCTAGGGTAATTAAGGCGGTAATAACACGAGTTCTTTATCTGGTTGAGTCTTACATGTCTCATGTTCAGACAAGTCATCACAACGCTGTCAACAGACCAGACCATCGTGCAGAGGCACCACCAAGGCCGCTGACATGTGACAAACCCGGGCCTGGGGGCCGCTGAGCCTCATCCGCTCACTTCTACTTGGCTCTGTGCACCCGCGGCTGCAGGCCCCCCGGACCTGGCGCTGGGACGTGGCTGAGCAGAAAAGGGCCTGAGGCTGGGCGGGTGCTCACTGCGGTAGCGTTCGGGACGTGGCTGAGCAGAGGAGCAGAGCCCGTCTGGATTTGGCAGTGTTTTCCTTTGAGAAACTCAAACGCTATTTGGTTTCACACATTCTGCTTCCAGTTTTATAACTAATTCCATTTTCTTTGTACCTTGAAAGACTTACAACAACCTTACAGGTCAAATATTTAAGGTTCTCACTTAGAAAATAATCTTTAAAAGATGTAGCTGAAGGCAGGGCTCTTGCTGACCGCTGCTCACCTGGGGTTGGGGCAGAGGCTGGAGCAGCCGGGAAAGGAATGACCCTCAGCAGATGCAAAGCACCAGAGCCAGCAACCGCCCATCGACAGTTGGCCCGTCAACAGACTTACTGTGTGACCACAAAAGACGTCCTTGTTATTAATAAAAACATTTCAAAGCATACCAGTGTTAGGCAGTTTTTTAATCACAATGCATTGTTCTTCCTGAGCTAAAACACCAGGGGTGCTAGTAATTTTGTCAGAACCTTCTTGTCAAACTGTCAGGAAAACGGAGGTGCCCTCCTTCTGAGGTGAGTGACCGGTGTGGCCACGAAGGCTCTCTCACCCTCAGCCACCACCGTGCAGTGACCGCGTGGCTGAGGGCGGAGAGCAGAGACGGCCACCTGCTGTCCCCGGGGCCAGCCAGCACCTTCCTTCAAGTTACACACAGCAGAGGGACGTGAAGGAGGACATTCAGACCTCTCTGGGAGTCTGAAGGAGGCCCCAAGTTATGAGTGCCTGGGGCCCACACGGCCTTCAAGGCTGCTCTGGAGCCAGGCCCCCAGCTGAAGGCACACCTGGTGGTGGGCTCGGGGTGGCCCCTTCCCGCTCAGCCTCCTGTCCACCCAGGGGCAGCAGATTGCAGGTGCCTTCACAGGTGTAACAAGCAGGAGCCTATGGGGCCTTCCCCAGACAAGACTCCCTCCCACCCCATCCGCTGCTTTAGCTCCTCTCTGAAGCACCCAGATAACTGTATCTGATGCACACTTCCTAAATGATATTTCACAAACGTGAAAACCCCCCACCAAATGGAAGATGGTAACTACTTGATGACCTTGAGCACATAGCCCCCAGGCCTCCTGGAGCCTCAGGACTGATAACGTTAACCCCTGTGACACCGCCCCGTTAACCTTACACCATCAGGCAATCAGAATTGTGCACAAACGGTCGCATACCCTGGGACCCCACTCCCTCCCCGGGCCTTTAAAAATGCTTTGCTGAAACCCTTTGGAGGGTTTGGGGACACAACGACCCTTCTTGCATGACCCTACAGTAAACTTTCCTCTGCTCCAAACTCCAGTCCTTGGTACTGTCTGACTTCACTCTGTGTCGGGCACACAGACACGTTTGCTAGCAACTTTGGCAAAAGCCAGCCAGGAGTCTGTGCCTGTGACGGCTGACCCCAGCCAGAGGCAGCCCCTTCCCTGAGTCCCGGCAGCTGCCAGGGCACATTCCACCCCAGGGCTCTCAGAGGCAGTGTCCCTGACAGGCGCAAACCACCCACGGGCAGGAGGCTATTTGGGACCCAGAGACAGGCAGAGCTGTGGTCCAGGTTCAGTGTCCCCTGGGGCGAGTGGCTCCAGCGTGTGCAAGTTAGGCTTGTGTGTGATGTCCCCAGGTATCCTTCCCTGTTGTGTGGGTTTTGCTTGTGGCAGAGCATTGGTTGGAATTTTCCTTTTTGGACAAGGTCATTCAGCTTCATTTCTGATGGGACATCGGTTGGGGTTCTCCCTTTTTGTGGCTAGAGAACTGATCCTGAGAGACTGGTTTGAACTGTTTTTGCTTGATATTTGATAACATCAATCATGAATAATTAGGTATGGATGATCAGAGCTCTGCTCCATCCTACAGTCCCCTGGTGTATTCTTGCAAAACTGAGAAATCTTTAGCTATCCTCCCATAAGTGAAAGAAAATGATGTTTTTATTGAAACATTGTGTGGCCTCAATACTCCCTGAGATCTGGAGAACAGTGGCCCCTAACGGCTCTACGATTATATAAAAATGGGTCTTTTCAAACAAGAAAAATACTGAATGGACAATGTAACTTTACACCTAAAACAACTGGAAAAAGAACAAATAGCCCCCAAAGTTAGTACAAGGAAAGAAATCATAAAGATCAGAGCAGAAATAAATGAAAAAGAAATGAAGGAAACAATAGTAAAGATTAATAAAACTAAAAGCTGGTTCTTTAAGAAGATAAACAAAATTGACAGATTATTGGCCAGACTCATTAAGAAAAAAAGAATCAAACCAACAAAACTAGAAGTGAAAAAGGAGAGGTTACAACAGACAATGAAGAAATTCAAAGAACCATAAGAGACTATTATGAACAACTATATGCAAACAAAATGGACAACCTGGAAGAAATGGACAGATTCTGAGAAAAGTTCAATCTTCCAAGACTGAACTAGGAAGAAATAAAAATTATAAACACTCCAGTTACTAGCACTGAAGTCAAAATTGTGATCAACAATCCCCCAAAAGACAAAAGCCTGGGGCAAGATGACATCACAGGTGAATTCTATCAAACATTTTGAGAAGAACTAATCTCTATCCTTCTAAAACCCTTCCAAAAAATTGCAGAGGAAGGAACACTTCCAAACTCATTCTTTGAGGCCACCATCACCCCGATACCAAAGCCAAAGACAACACAAAAAAAAGAACTACAGACCAATCACTGATGAACATAGATGCAAAAATCATCAATAAAATTCTAGCAAACAATTCAACAACACATTAAAAAGATCATACACCATATCAAGTCAGGTTTGTCTCAGGGATGCAAGGATTCATCAATGTACACAAATCAATCAATGTGAAACACCATATTAACAAATTGAAAGATAAAAACCATATGATAATACAGAAAAGGCTTTTGACAAAATTCAACACCCATTTATGATTTAAAAAAATAAAAACTTCAAAAATGGGCATAGAAGGAACCTACCTCAAAATAATAAAGGCCATATGTGATAAACCCACAGCAAACATTCTCAATGGTGAAAAACTGAAGGCATTCCCTCTAAGATGAGGAACAAAACAAAGGTGCCCATTCTCACCACTATTATTCAACATAATTTTAGAAGTGCTAGCTATGGCAATCAGAGAAAAGAAAGAAAAGGAATCCAGATTGGAAAAGAAGAAATAAAACTCTCACTGCAGACTACATGATAGTATACATAGAAAATCTTAAAAGATACTATCAGAAAATCACTAGAGCTAATCAGTGAATTTAGCAAAGTGGCAGGATACAAAATTAGCACACAGAAATCATTTGCATTCCTATACACTAACAATGAAATATTGGAAGAAGAAATTAAGGAATCAATCCGATTTACCATTGCAACAAAAATAATAAAATACCTAGGCATAAACCTACCTAAGGAGACAAAAGAGCTGTATTCAGAAAACTATAAGACGCTGATGAGATCAAAGACAACATGGAGACATAGTCCATGTTCCTGGGTTGGAAGAATCACGTTGTGAAAATGACTATACTACCAAATGTAACCTTCAGGGTCAATGCAATCCCTATCAAACTACCAATGGCATTTTTCAAAGAACTAGAACAAAAAAATCTCACAGTTCATATAGAAACACAAAAGACCCCCAAATAGCCAAAGCAGTCTTGAGAAAGAAGAATGGAGCTGGAGGAATCCACCTTCCTGACTTCAGATGATACTGCAAAACTACAGTCATCAAGACAGCATGGTACTGGCACTAAAACAGAAATATAGACCAATGGAATAAGACAGAAAGCCCAGAGATAAACCCATGCACCCATGAGTACCTTATTTTTGACAAAGGAGGAAAGAATATGCAATGGGTAGTGCTGGGAAAACTGGACAGCTATGTGTAAAAGAAATTAGAACACTTCCTAACATCATAGACAAAAGTAAACTCAAAATGGATTAAAGCCCTAAATATAAGACTGGAAACTATAAAACTCCTAGAGGAAAACAGACAGAGCACTCTATGACCTGCCTCCTAGAGTAATGGAAATAAAAACAAACAAAAAAAGTGGGACCTAATTAAACTTAAAAGCTTTTGCACAGCAAAGGAAACTATAAACAAAGTGAAAAGATAACCCTCAGAATGGGAAAAAATAATAGCCAATGAAACAATGGACAAAGGATCAATTTCAAAAATACACAAGCAGCTCATACAAATCAATACCAGGAAAACAAACAACCCAATCAAAATATGGGCAAAAGACCTAAACAGACATTTCTCCAAAGAAGACACACAGATAAAAAAAAAAAAAAAGAAGAAGACATATAGATGGCTAACAAACACAAGATAAAATGTGCAACAATCATTCATTATCAGAGAAATGCAAATCAAAACCACAATGAAGTATCACCTCATACTGGTCAGAATGGCCCTCACCAGAAAGTCTACAAACAATAAATGCTGGAGAGGGTGTGGAGAAAAGGAAATTCCCACCACTGTTGGTAGGAATGCAAATTGATACAGCCACTATGGAAGACAGTGTGGAGATTCCTCAAAAAACTAGGAATAAAACCACCATATGACCCAGTAATCCCACTACTAGGCATACACTCTGAGGAAATCAAAACTGAAAAACACACATGTACCCCAATGTTCATTGCACCCCTGTTTACAATCATTAGGACATGGAAGCAACCTAGATTACCATTGACGGATGAATGGATAAAGAAGCTGTGGTACATATACACAATGGGATATTACTTAGCCATAAATGAAATGCATTTGAGTCAGTCCTAATGAGGTAGATGAACCTAGAGTCTATTACACAGAGTGAAGTGAGTCAGAAAGAGAAAAACAATTATCATATACTAGCACATACGTATGGAATCTAGAAGGATGGTACTGATGAACCTATCTGCAGAGCAGCAATGGAGACAGATATTGAGAATGGACTTCGGGGGAAGGAGAGTGGGCTGTATGCAGAGAGTAACACAGGAACTCACATCACCACGTGTAAACTAGACAGCCAGTGTGAATCTGCCATATGACTCAGGGAACGCAGACAGGGCTCGGAAACATCCTGGGGGGGTGGGATGGGGAGGTAGGCGGGAGGGAGGTTCATGTGTCAGGGGACATCACGGGCAAACCTGTGGCTGCTTCATGCTGATGTTTGGTAGAAACCAATGCAATTGTGTAAAGCAATTATCCTTCCCAATTAAAAATAAATTTTAAAAAGTGGGACTTGTGCAATTGCTTTTATCTTGGGTATGTGTGGATGTATGTGAATGAGTGTCTCAGTACCTAAGTCCAAATCTTGTTCTCTCCTCATTTTGCTGAAAGTGACTGTGAATATGAGCAGATGATAGGGAACTGGGGGGAAAAATTCCCAGAAGATGGCTGGGTTCTGTATAAGCAGTTAGAAAAGGAATTTGCATTTCTCTTCCTGTGCCTTTGATATACAAATGATCTCTCCAGATATTTGGTAACATGCAATTTTAGAGTTATGCTAAATTAAGTGATGGAAGTTCATATGGTTGTTTCTAGATGAGAAAATGAAGGGGCAAAATAATATGGATACAGAAAGTAATGGAAGGTTTGCAGAATAGAGCTTTGTGCATGATCAGAATTGGCTAAGTTCAGATTAAATTAAGTAAATGAATCATTATTAAAAGTAACCTGGTGCAAAACCAGATTCTGTTTTGTCTGTTAAGAGGACAGTTTCCCTAGAATGCTGCCACTGATAACAGATTGTGTGAGCTTCTGTGCCTTTAAGTGATTTACTTTTGAGATCTCTTCTTATTTTGGTTAAGGAATAAGTATTGTGTGAAAATGACCTATGATCTTATTTGACTAAGTGTTTTGAAACTTTTTGACAAAAATCCCCAAATATCAAATTTTAATTAAAGTTTTTTACCTCTAGCTAACTTTGGGATCCTTTAGAGAGCCCCTAAGGCTTCTCAGGGAAAAATATTAAACTAATAAAGATTGTTTGGTATGTTAAACTACATGGGAAGCACTGTCAAATGAGTGATACACCTCGTCAGATTATACAGTATGGGTAAACATTATTAATATAGATAGATATGCTTGAAATTATATGGAATTTCTAAAATTTGGTCCTGTCGTCCAATTTTAGTTATGTGAAAATGCTGGGGGAGGAATAAAGACGGCAGAATCGAAGGATGTGGAACTCCCCTCCTCCCACAAATACACCACAAGCACATCTGCATGTGGAACAATCCTCATTCCTCACCGGATGCTGGCAAAGACACGAGGTACCCAGAACAAGCAAGAGCCCCACATACCTGGGCAGGATAAAGGCTTTTCTTTTCTAAAGGGACAGGGATGGTACCTGAGTCCCTGGGAGGGAGCTGGAAAAGAGGCCAGGTCCCGGCACCCTGAGAAGCCCCCTCACCTGTGTGGACATCGGCTGAGACAGAAGGGCCTGGAGCAGGGCACACTGCTGGTCGGTGGCTAAGAGAGACCAACGCAGAGGACGCGGGTTGCCTCACTGCAGGCCCAGTGCAGCCCCAGCCCAAGCCTCACTGCAGGCCCAGCCCAGGCCCCAGCACAGCTTCAGTGCAGCCCCAGCACAGGCCCAGTGGAGCTTCACTGCAGGCCCAGTGCAGCCCCAGTGCAGGCCCAGTGGAGCTTCACTGCAGGCCCAGCCCAGGCCCCAGCACAGCTCCAGTGCAGCCCCAGTGCAGGCCTCACTGCAGCCCCAGTGCAGGCCCCAGCCCAGGCCCAGTGCAGGCCTCACTGCAGCCCCAGTGCAGCCCCAGTGCAGGCCTCACTGCAGCCCCAGTGCAGGCCCCAGCACAGCCCCAGTGCAGGCCTCACTGCAACCCCAGTGCAGGCCCCAGCACAGCCCCAGTGCAGGCCCAGTGCAGGCCTCACTGCAGCCCCAGTGCAGGCCCCAGCACAGCCCCAGTGCAGGCCCAGCGCAGGCCTCACTGCAGCCCCAGTGCAGGCCCCAGCACAGCCCCAGTGCAGGCCCAGCGCAGGCCTCACTGCAGGCCCAGCCCAGGCCCCAGCACAGCTCCAGTGCAGGCCCAGTGCAGCCCCAGTGCAGGCCTCACTGCAGCCCCAGCGCAGGCCCACTGCGATCTTGGGACCTGACTTCGGCGGATGGGTGTGTAAGCATCTGTGCTGTTGACTTTGTGTCAACTGCCTGCACTCCCACAGTGGAGGGGGCCAAGGGCAGTGCCAGCCACGAGCCCCTCCATGAGCCCCCCCAGCACCAAACAGCACGGGGCACCCGCCCAGGCGGACAGGTCTGGAGAAGGAACACAGTGATGGTTCTCCTGGCGGGAGTGCCCCAGTCCCACCAACCTCACCCTGGGGGCTTCTGCTCAGCAAGCAGGAGGAGCCCCTGCCCTGGGAGGTGGTGACTAGGGGAGGGGGGAGGAGGCCTGGCAGCATCCGGGCGGCGCTGGCCCCACAGCACCCTCCCCTATCGAGGAGGTGACGGCCGCACTGAGGCAGGGGCAGCAGGTATCCGTCCTGAAAGCAGGAAACCCACACGGGCTGCCCAGGGATGCTCCCAAATAAAAGCGGACCCCCAAGACCACGGACCACCACGCCCCCAAACTCAGAGGAAGAGAAGTATGAGAAAAATGAAGAAGCAGGGGAACCATACCCAGCTGAAAGGTCAAGAGAACTCCGGAAAGAACAAGGAAACAAACCTCTTCCATCTAACAGACGATGAGTCCAGAAAGGAGATAATGAAAATACTGAAGACAGTAAGAAGGGCTGTCAACAGAAATGCAGATTCCTGTAAACAGGAACTAGAAACTATAAAGAGGAACCAAGAAATATTAGGAGGTTCATTCACTGAGATGAAAACTGACTTAAAGGCTACAAATAGCAGAAGGAATAATGACGAAGAATGCATAAATGATCTGGGGGAAGAGTAGAAATCACCCAGTCAGAACAGCAGAAAGAAGGTCAAATGAAGAAAAAGAAATATGAGTGATACAGGATAATATGAAGCATGCCAATCGACACGTAGTAGGGGTCCCAGAAAGATGACAAAGGGGACTGAAAATGCATCTGAAGAAATTATGGCTGCAGACGTCCCGAACCTAGAGAAGGAGAGAGACATCCAGCTACAGGCAGCACCCAGGGTCCCACACAAGATAAACCCAGACAGCCCTGCACTGACACGCTGTGATGAAAATGGCAAAAGTTAAAGAAAGAATCCCAAAGACAGCAAGAGAAACAACAGAGTCACTACAAGGGAGCCCCCAGGGCTGTCCGCTGATCGCTCTGCAGAAGTGCTGCAGCCCGGATGGAATCGCAAGATGTACTCACAATCCTGGAAGGGAAAAACTGCAACTTTGAATCTACAAGCAAGATTATCCTTTAGAAGAGGAAAAAAAATTTCTCTCGTAAGCAGAAGCTGAAAGAATGCATCAAGACTAAGCCTATCCAATAGGAAATACTGAACGGTCTTCTCTAGAAAAGAAGCTATAGGAAAGAGAAAATCACAACTGAAAAGTCAACCACTTTAAAAAGCCAGTACACGGATTAAAACGTTGTATGTCATAACTTGGTTAAGCTTCTTTGTCAAAAAACATTATAATCAGATCTCCAGCCTTGCCTTCTTAAGTCCTTTATCCTTCATAGACAGTTAAGGTGATGCTGTGCAAAACACTTCAACTCTAAGAAGAGTCATAGAAAGGACTTTCTGACAAGTACGGGTTTTTGATGACTTTTAAATCATAATGCTAAACCAGGTAAGATATTTCAAAAATCTAAAGACAACTCTGATTTCATAAAGCTATTGGTAAAAAAAATTATACAGGACTGAGTAAACTGGTGAACAAGTTGTGATTTTTGGGTTTTAAGGAAACCTTTCCCCTTAAGTTAGTTATGATTTACAGCAGTTTGGTAAATTATACCTTTATAAGCACAATGGAAATATTTTTTTTCTCTCTCTACCTGACCCCTCCAGATACTGGAAACGCCTAGGTTCCTAGCAGCTTTATCAGGTAAATTAGGAAGGACTACTTCCTAACAGGTGCAAAAATCTCAAGGTATTTGGGGACCTCAAACGGAGGAATTCACCAAAATCTGTAAGGCAAACTCTAAGACAAGCCCTTGGGATGACTTTCCTGGCCCTGGGAAGACTTCTAAAATTTCAGTCTGAGACTTCTTATGAAAAATTCCAACACAGCCAACTTAAAAGAACCAATATCATCAATTAACCAGATTCATTCTGTAAACAAACCAATCTTAATTTGGCTGTATTTGATAACAGGATAATTTTAGAGATTATGTGTCAATGAATATCAAATTCTAATCCTGTTGATTGAAGTCTGCATTTATTGCCTGAGACTCGCTTCTCAGACACTTCCTTGTTGACATGTTGTGTGTGTGTGTGTGAGTCACTCAGTCCTGTCTGACCCTTTGTGACCCCATGGATGGTAGCCCACCAGGCTCCTCTGTCCATGGGATTCTCAGGCAACAGTACTGGAGTGGGTTGCCATGCCCTCCTCCAGGGGATCTTTCTGACCCGGGGATCGAACTTGCATCTCCTGCATTGCAGGTGGATTCTTTACCATCTGAGCCACCATGAAACCCTGTTGTCCTGTTACATAATTGTCAAGTTTAACTAAATTATTAAGGAGGACACTCAAGTTTATTTCTGAAGCTTATCCCAGCCATCTGCCTTTGGGTAAATATCAGATGCCCCATGACCTGCAGCCAGAGATGATACATACTAGAAGGAGCACCGCTTAAATATGTCAAGAGATTAACTTGGGATAGGGCCTTGTTGATTGCCCTGCTATGGATTACAATGGCTCCCAAAAGAAGACTTAAATTAAGCCGCTTTGAACTACAGTGGGCCATTCCCAGTGTCCACCCAGGTGGGAGAACCTGTAAACGCTCTGAAGGACCTAACCATTGCTAACGGCATTAAAACTCTGGGCACTGTACTAACCTCTGTTCATCAGTTCGCCTCCTCCAAGTCTGTCTGTCCAACTGAGGTAGGCCTACATCCTTTCTGACCTGGAGACCAAGTCGCCCTGAAAAGCCTAGAGAAATAAAAGTGCCTGAACATGAGCTAACTGCAAAGCGGGCAGGACCACATTACGTACACATCACCTACGCCACACTCATCTGCCAAAAGGCAGCTGGGGTGAAGCCATGAGTTCAGCACACTCAGATTAAAAGCACCACTGTCCTCAGAAAATGGCCCAACTCCTGAAAGGCCTGGAGAGCATTGGGTCTGTGAACCCCTAGAAGACGAGATTGCTCTTTAAAAAGGTAAGTACTGAGACTGCAGTTCACTGTAGCTGGAGAAGGATGAGTCAGCCTACTTACTGACTCTTGTTCAAGCGAACGACACAGGCGCCTAGTGTGGTTACGACAGTCAGAAAGTTAAAATCAACAGCTCTGTGCAGGAACTGGAGCCAGAAGCCCAAGTCCAGTGATAAATCAGGCAACAAAAGGGCTAAAGGGTTTCATCAGGTTCAAATAATTATAGATAAAGAATGAAAGAGAATCATACTATTTACTAGAGATTCTAAGAAACAGTCTCTGCTGACGGTCTATCAGTTCTGTTCTGTGATGACCCACCATTGCCTCTGTTCAGCAGGAAGAAGCCAGAGCAGCCATCGCCCCTTTCCCACAAGCCTACGGATGGGACACTGACAAGGAGGAACTATAACAGAGAAGGGCAGATCTGCCCCTCACTAGGTCTGTTCCTTTTACTTTAACCTTTGTGTTCTATTGATTTTGCCACACATGAATCACTAAGGGGATGTTGCCTATAGCTTAAGTATACACAAACGGTCTATCTCAGGGAACCCTGCTCCCATGCCTGAATGTTAAACTAAAATGTTTTGTTCAGCACCCAGGAAACATCTTGACCCAGTCCACCTGTCAATGGCTGCAGGAAAGAAGAAAGTAACACATCCCCTCCTGGAGTCTGGTCACAGCAGGAGATATTTCTAACAACTTAAGTCCTTACTAACACTGCTAGCTCTATTATTATGTATTGCCTGTTTTACAAAATTGTTTCTTGTGTTACCAAATGTGTGACTCAGCCTCTGATAAAAATAATGATGAGCAGGTGACCTGAAACAGTTAACCAGATACACAGCTCTGTATTAAGATCGATGACTGTAATAGTGCAACTCTAGTTATAGGAAGAAGCAACAAGAAGGATTTTTTCCCCTGGACCATAACAGTAAGAGAGCTGGTCCAAGACTTTTTGGCTACTTTTAATAAGGCCTAGTCCAGTAATAGCAAAAGTCCATCAGTGAAATCCGTGCCTGACCTAATAATGAGCATTAACACTGTGGGAGGAAAGGACCGCAACATGCTTCCCAAACCACGTGCAAGCTGACGGGCTCGGAGGCAGCCCGCCACCGGCCCTGTCGAGGACCGAGTCAGCAGCCGGGCCAGCCGCTGACCTCAGCGCCCTCAGAGAGGAGCTCAGGGTGCAGGCTGGGCGCAGGACTCCGTGCTCTGAGAAGCGCTGACGGAACACACTTCAGATGCCCAGACGCTTCCCAGAGCAGGTCTGAAGACCCGGTTCTCGCACCTGCCCACATCCAGGAAAGCACGGGCATCTTAGCGGCGACACCTGCAGCAGCCGCTGCGGATGTGAGTTCAGATGCGCTCCTGCATGGCCAGGAACCTGGCTGCTCTGGGCTGTCGGCCGCGCTCTCGAAGCAGGCCTGCCGCTGGCAGGGCCCTGCGGCTTTCCTGCCCGGCTGACTAACCTCCCTAACGGGAACGTGACTGCTTTCCCGGTCCCGGACCATTCCCCTCCAGGTTGAGGCGTGTCAGAGGAAGGGGGCCCGCCCCTGAGCCGCCCCCAGGAGGCCTCCAGGGCGGCCCTCCCACTGCCCCAGCGCCCCGCGAGGCGCCCGGATCACTGGACTGACGCGGGGCTCCCGCGTGGCCCCCAGATGTGGGGACTTCTCCCCAGAGGTGCAACGGGACTGGGGATGACCGTGGGGGCGCAGCCCCAGGCCTCCTGGAAACGGGCAGTGCCGACGCCTGTAACGCTGCCCCGCTCCCGCCGCCAGCCAGGCAGAACCGCGCTGGAGCCGACCTCGGTCGCCCTGACCACCTTCCCCCACCGGGCCTGTCACATGCTTGACTGAAACCCTTCAGAGACTTGGGGGTTTAGGGCACCGGCCACCCATCCCGCAAGGCCTGGCAACACGCTGATACCTCCGCACTGTCTGCCCTCTGCACCCTGGGCACGCGCACGTGGTAAGGGGACGCGGGCTCGGCCAGGAGAGGCGGCCACTGCCGCGCTGGGCGTCCTGATGCTCGCGCGGCCTCGTCTTCCCTTCACTCTGCAAGTCTCCACGAGCTCAGGTCCCCTGAGCACAGCCCTGGGGTCGTGCACGCTGGTCTAGGAGTCCTATCGTCCTCCTCAAGCATTTCTGCAGTGAAAACCCAAGACTGAACCTGTCAAACCTTAATCTGATAACTGGGAAACAAAAGCCAGGTTGACAGGAAGTTACAGCTTCTCTACTGTTATTTAACTGGAATATTAATAGTATGTGGTCACAAACAAAGTGCGTTTCAGTAAGTAATTTGTGGTTAGTCACTCTTTGGGGTGATGCAAGACTCATAAAGAAACTGAATACACTTCAATCCAGTATTTCATGTGTATTCAAGATCACAAGCCAAACTTGTAAACCTCCTTCAAGAGGGCTACGGAAACTAACACATTATATCTCTTACACCCACAACTCAGAAGAACTGTGAGCATAATTACAGTCCAAAATTTGAAACCACAGAGTCTATGATATTTCAAAACTCAGGCAGGTAGGAATGCATACCAACAAAGTCTGCTGGGAACAACAGTGACCATGTGCTGACTGGCTGCTGAGCACCACACACTGAACATAAGCCCTTCACCAAGATTATTCTCATGACAGTTGCTCAATTCTGCAAGACAGGTGCAATTACTACCCCATTTCACAGCTGAGGAAATAATTTAGAGATCAAGGGCCTTGCTCAAGGGCAGAGTCGACATGGAAAATACTTAAGTACACAAAACTCGTGTGGTGTTGTTTTCTCTTCAGATAAACTAAACCAGGAGTCCAAACTACAGGCAGTTGAGCCCCACAAGTTACAGGTGACACTTTAAAGCCAACAGTGTGGGACAGTGATGGCATTTTAAACACACTCAGCATATCACCAATGATGGCGACAATGCACTTTTCCTGTGACTAAATGCAGGAGCAGAAATCTAGATTTCAGTATTTGTAGAGTGGCAAAAGACTAGGCCACAGAGTGAATGGGAATCTTGGCTACTGGTCCTGAACCACCACCCGCCATCATATTCTGCTGGAGCTCTGCCAGGGGTCCCAGGGGCAGCTGGTGAGTCAGCCAGAGTCAGGAAGGCTCCCTCCTTAGCTTGTCAGGCCTTCTTACCACTGAGGTCTCAATAAACCTTCCACTTAGAAAAGACCCCCTGACCATCATCACTTAAGACTGGAGCAGTGGGGATGGGGGCATGAGCTTTTCCACAGGAAAAGACTTTTAAAAATATTTCACTACTTTTTCTGGGGATGCAGCTCCTGATCCCTGACCTCACTCCGTTACGTCCTAATAATGCAGGACCCACGGGTCGGTCTGAGGACAGCCCCCCCACCCCCACCATGACACTGTTCCCCGCCTTCCAGCCAGTATTTTGGCTCTTTCGTCACATTAACTGTTACTCTTCAGGTTCACAACTGTTGTGCTCCACAGTTTGTATAGAAGTTAACCAATTAAAAGTTTAAATGTAAGGTTCAGTTTATTTTAAACTGAGAACAATTGCCTTTCTACCAAGCAACAACTTGACATTTCATTCCACAAAGATGGAAGGTGGGTGCTCCCAAGCAGCCCCAGGGACATAGCAAGTCTGAGTTGAGCCTCAATAGTCAGGGGGCTGCGGAGGACACTGCCTTCCATGTAGGACCCCACGGCACCACAGGTGACACCCCGAGGCCTCACTGTAGGGACCTGGCTTCTATGCCACGAAGCTCTGAGTTCCAACTGTGACCGCCCTCCCTGTTACAGACCTGACCTGGGGAAGAAGAGGCGCCCGCCTGCACGGGGCTGGGACGAGGGTCTTGGGAGCAGTCATTGGGGTCTCCAGACCGCAGAGCTGGGTCCAGCCCCGCACAGAGAGAGGTGGTCAGGGGATTCCTGGCAGAAGACAAGGGCCAGAGAGGAAGTGGGGGCAAGGTGAAGGTGAGGGAGATGGATAGGGCCAGTGTGGGAGCAGGAGGGCTCCCGAGGACACTGGGAAATGCGGTGCCCATGTGAGCACTGCCCTCACACCAGGGATCCTCCAAGCATGCCTCTGCATAATTAAATATTAGCTGAGTCATCACAAATTCCACATCATTGGGATCCAAATGCCCAAAGTGCCACTGTGTTTTAAATGGGTCAGGAAGGGTGGCCTGCCTAGCCACAAACACTACTGTAGTTTGATTTTCTGAACCACTCTGAAGAATTTTCACACACCAAACAGAGAAATGGCTTAGTCAGTTACAGCTTTTCCTGAAAACTGACAACATAATCTATACCTATACAATTATCTCTACCTATACAATTACCTATAATACATGAAGTAACTGTAGGATACTATAGCATCAGGAAAGGAAAGGAGTGGAACACAGACTATCTAATTTTCAGAAACCAATTTTATTCTTCACGTAGGTATTCTATTAGTCTTCAAGGTAAATTTACTGCACCTCAGGTAAAAACAAATCAAGATTAATGTCTTACCACAAACCTTTGAACAGGATCATCAAGAAAAGACAGACACAAATAAAATAAAAAGACAATCAATATCCCAGAAATACAAAAAACTGTAAGAGAATACCATGAAAATTGTATGCCAGCAAATTCAACAACTTAGAAGAAACGGATTAGTTTCTAGAAACATGCATCCCACCAAAATTGAATAAGAAGAAATTGATAATTTAAACATACCAATAATTGCAAGCAAAACAGAATCATTATTTTTAAAAACTCCCTAAAGACAAAAGTTCAGGACCAGATGGCTTCACAGGCAAATTCTCCCAAACATACAAAAAAGGACTTATACTGATTCTCCTCAAACTCTTGCAAAAGACTGGAGAAGAGAGAATATTCCCAAAGACATTCTATGAAGCCATCATCACCCTGATACCAAAACCAGAGGACTCTGCAAAAAAAGAAGATTACAGGCCAGTGTCTTTGAAGAATATAAATGCAAAAATTCTTACACAAAACATTAGCAAATCCAACAACATAAAAAAGACCTACCTGGATTCATCTTAAGTTCACAAGGATGGTTCAACATACACGAATCAACCAGTGTGATAAACCTCATCAACAAAAGAAAAGATGAAACCCACATGATTATCTCAGTGATGCATTTGACAAAATCCAACATCCATTCATGATAAAAACTCTTACCCAAGTGGCCGTAGAGGGGACATAGCTCAACATAATAAAAGCTATTTATGCCAAGCCCACATCCAATATAATACTCGACAATGAAAAGCTGAAAGCCTTCCTGCTAAAATCTGAAACAAGACAAGGGGGCCCACTCTCACCATCTCTATACAATATAGTATTGGAAGTCCTAGATACAGCGATTAGACAAGAAAAATAAATCAAAGGTATCCGGATTGGAAGGGAAGCAGCAAAACTGTCATGATATTCAGATAACATGATACTAAGTATACTATCAAGGGTGAAACAGATCACCAGCCCAGGCTGGATGCATCAGACAAGTGCTCAGGGCAAGTGCACTGGGAAGAGGGATGGGATGGAGAGGGAGGCGGGAGGGGGGATCGGGATGGGGAACACATGTAAATCCATGGCTGATTCATGTCAACGTATGGCAAAAACCACTACAATATTGTAAAGTAATTAGCCTCCAACTAATAAAAATAAATGGAAAAAAATTAGTTAATTAATTTTAAAAAAAGAAATCTCTAGACTCCACACAAAACTACTATTAAAATAAGAACTGATAAAGAATTCAGCAGAGCAGCAGGATGCAAGATTCACATACAGAAATCAACTATATTTCTTTACAGTAACAATGAAGTATCAGAAAGGGGATGTAAACAATCTTTTTCAAAAACACAACCAGAAAATATAAATAATACTTAGGAATAAACTACAAAGCTACAGCAATCAAGAAAGCACAATATGGACACAAAAACAGAAATATCGATCAGGGGAATAGAACAGACCCCAGAAATAAGCCCCCACACATACAGCCAATTAATCTTCAACAAAGAAGGCATGAATATACAGTGGAGAACAGTCTCTTCAGCAAGTGGTGCTGGGGGAACTGGACCACCACATGTAAATCAATGAACTTAGAACACAACTTCACATTATACACAAAAATAAACTCAAAATGGCTTAAAGACTTAAGAAATGACACCATAAAACTCTCATAAGAGAACACAGGAAAAACATCCTCCGACATAAGTCATACCAATGTTTTCTTAGGTCAGTCTCCCAAGGTAATAGAAATAAAAGCAAAAGTAAACAAATGGAAGCTAATCAAACTTACAAGCTTCTGTCCAGCAAAGGGAACCATAAACAAAATGAAAAGATAACCTACAGGCTAGGAGAAGATATTGGCAAATGATACAATCTAAAAAAGGTTAATTTCCAAAAATACAAATAGCTCATACAACTCAACCACAAGAAAACAAACACCCCAGCTGAAAAATGGGCAGAAGACCTAAATAGACATTTCTCCAGATGACATACAGATGACCAGCAGGCACATGAAAAGATGTTCAACATAGCTCATTATTAGAAAAATGCAAATCAAAACTGTAATGAGGTACCACCTGACACCAGGCAGAATGACCATCCTTAAAATATTTAAAAATAACAGATGCTGGAGAGGGTATGGAGAAAAGTGAACCCTCCTATATTGTTAGAGGAAATCTTAGTTAGTGCAGCCACTTGAGAAACAGTATGGAGGTTCCTCAAAAAATAAAGAATAGAATTAGCGTATGATCTAGCAATCCCACTCCTGGGCATATATCTGAATAAAACTACGATTCAAAAAGACACAAACACCCCTGTGTTCATAGCAGCACTATTCACAGCAACCAGGAAGCAGAAACAACCTGAATGTCCATCAACACATGAATAGATAAAGGAAATGTACACATATAAAGTGGAATACTATGCAGTCACTAACAAAGAATGAAACACTGCCATGTGCTGCTTCATGGATGGACTTAGAGATTATCATTCTAAGTAACGCAAGTCAGAAAGAGAAAGACAAAAACCATACGATATCACTTACATGCAGAATCTAAAACATGACACAAATGAACACATCTATGAAACAGAAATAGGCTCATGGACACAGAGGACAGACTTGTGGTTGCCAGGGAAGGGGGCAAGGGTGGACGGGGAACCTGGGGCCAGCAGGTGCAAACTATCATATACAGGATGGGTAAACAACAAGCTCCTACTGTACAACGCAGGGAACTGTATCCAATGTCCTGAGATACACCGTAACGGAAAAGAATATGAACGAAAATGTGTGTGTATATATACATATGTGTGTATACAAATGTGTGTATACACATATATATACACACACAACTGAATCACTTTTCTGTACAGCAGAAATTAATACAACATTCTCAATTATTTTTCAGTTATGTACATATATAACATTTTAGAGAGTAATGTCCTACTGATGCAGAAACTATTTGGTTTAGTTCTTTATTTTGGCAAAAGTCTTATTCTCCTAAAGAGAATAAATCTCTAATTACTTTCAGGGTTTGGTTTTTAGTCTTTCTCTGAGAGTGGAGTGACGTGGTTTAGGGAGAGCTCTCTTGGCAGTAGTTCTTCTGGAAAACATCTTGGGTTGTAACAAGCTTCACTGAGGTCCACGAGAGGACACAGGTGCTATGAAAGCCAACAGGATTTTGGCCTCGATTAATAACAGCTTTCAGACTAGGGAAAAATCAGACCTCCAAGTCTCATCCTGGGAGGATGCCCACCAGGCATCTGAAGTCTGGGGGGCTCCTGGCTGCGCCATCTTAGGAAAAACACTGACAAGCCGGAGCCTTCAGAAGATGGAGGGACCCTACGGGGAAGGGACCGAAGTAGCCTCAGCCTGAGCCCCGGCGTCTGAGAGAAGACGAATCCGCAAGGCGCGGAGGCGGGAGGCGCATGCGTCTGTGCGGAGGGCGGCGGCGCATGCGTCTGTGCGGCTTCTAGAGTGCCGCCTCTTCAGTGAGGAGACACAGCGACGGCAGGCACTGCTCCGCGTGAGAGCGCGACATACCACGCAACAGAGGAGGAAGCCGGCAGCCTCGCGGGGGCCTCAGGAGTGGAACCCGACAACTTTCCCTCAGGTGAGGACAAGCCTCACGATGTCCCCCACACACTTTTACCGGAAATGTCTTCATTCACAAGTTCTGCCACTGCGAATGTGGCCACCAAGAATGCCTTCCACCCCCACCCAGGCCTGCAGCACCATCCATGGAGAGGGGATCCCCCTTCGCCAGAGCAGAGAAGAGCCACAGCGAGAGGGAGGTGAGGCATGACAGTGAAAGGTCAGCTTACATACCCGCCATGTGCGCACACGACAGGCTGAAGAGTCCCACCACAGAGGCTGCCACACAGCAGTGAAAATCCTGAGGGCAAGCGCCCCAGCCTGGGGGTCTGAGGGGGAGGAGGCTCCACCAGAGCACCTGGCTTTGAAGCCAGTGAGGGTTGATCCCAGGAGTGCCCTAAGGCTGAGGGAAACAAACTGCACGCTTGGAGGGCACACACAAGGTCTCGTGTGCACCGGACCCCGGGGAATGCAGCGGCCTCATGGGAGCCTGAGCCAGACCTGCCTGCTGGGATTGCAGGCTCTCCCGTGGAGGTGGGGGACCGCTGGGGCTCACGGCAGGGACAGAGACACGGGTGGTGGGAGTTCTGGGGAGTACTCACTGCTGTGAGCCCTCCTGCAGACAGCCTGTTCTCACCAAGACCTGGCCCAACCCAGTAGCTTGCAGGCTCCAGTGCTGAGACACCTCAGGCCAAATAACCAACAGACGGGAACACAGCCCTGCCCATTAGGAGACATGCTGCCCAAAGTCTGCCAGTCCCACTGCTGCCCACTCAACACAACCCCTTGACATAGCCCTGCCCACAAGAGGGGCAAGACCCAGCTCCACCCATCAGCAGGCAGGAACCAGGCCCTCTCACCAGGAAGCCTACACACGCCTCTAGACCAGCCTCGCCCAAGGGGCAGACAGCAGAAACAAGAAATGCAGTCCTGCAGCCTACAGAACAGAAACCACACTCACAGAAAGTCAGAGAAGATGGGACAGTTAAGAATATGTCCCAGAGGAAGGCACAAGATAAAACCCCAGAAGAACAACTAAGTGAATTAGAGACAGGCAACCTACCTGAAAAATAATTCAGAGGAATGATAGCGAAGATGATCTGAGATCTCAGAAAAGGAGACACAGACCAAGAAGACACAAGAAATGTTTAACAACGAGCTAGAAGACCAAAAGAATAAACCAACAAATAGGAACAATGTAATATCTGACACGAAACAGTGGAAAGAATCAAGAGCAGACTAACTGAGGCAGAAGAATGAATAAGTCGAAAGACAGAATGGTGGAAATAACTGCCAAGGAACAAAATAAAGAAGAAAGAGTGAAAAGAAAATACAGTCCAAGAGAACTCTACAACAACATTAAATGCACATTTATTTGCATTATGGGAATCCCAGAAGGAGAACAGAGAGAAAGGACCTGAGAAAATATTTAAAGAGATAATAGCTGAAAACTTCCTTAACTCAGGAAAGGAAACAGTCACCTAAGTCGAGGAAGTGCAGAGGGTCCCAGGCAGGATAAACCCAAGGAGGAATATGTCAAGACACTTGGTAATCAAACTGACAAGTTAAAGACAAAGAGGAACTATTAAAGGCAGCAAGGGAAATGCAATAAATAACATACAAGAGAATTCCCATAAGGTTATCAGCTGAATATCAAGTTTTCAGCAGGAATTCTGCAGGCCAGGAGGGAGCTGGCACAATATATTTAAAGTGATGAAAAGGAAGAACCAAGAATACTGAGCAAGGCTTTCAATCACATTTGATGGAGAAATGAAAAGTTACAGAAAATAAAAAAAAAAGAAAAAAAAAGTTACGGAAAAACAAAAGCTAAGAGAATTCGTCACCACTAGACCAGCTTTGCAGCAAATGCTAAAGGAACCTCTCTAGGTAGAAAAGAAAAGGCCACTAGTAGAAAAAAGAAAAATACAAATGGGAAGCTCACCAATAAAGGCAAACATAAAGTGAAGGTAGAAGATCATCTCCATACAAATATGACATCAAAACCAGCAAGCATGAGACAAGAGCAGAAGAGCACAAATGCAGGGCACTGGAAATGTATTTGAAATGAAAAGACCAGCAACTTAACACTATCTTGTTTACTTATAGGCTGCTATATCAAAGCTTCATAGTAACTGCAGATTGAAAATATACAATAGATACAAGAAAGAAAAAAGAATCCAAACACAACACTAAAGTCATCAAATCACAAGAGAAGAAAACGAAAGAGGAAAGGAAGAAAAAGACTTGCAAAAACAAAATCAAAACAGGTAACCAAATGGCAATAAAAACATACATGTCAATAATACCTTAAACATAAATGGATAAAATGCTCCAATGAAAAGACTGACTGAATGGATACACAAACAAGACCCATACATATGTTGTCTACAAGAGACCCACGTGTTCAGACCTAGGGACACGAAAGTGAAAGTGAGGGAATGAAAAAGGAATTCTATGGAAATGGAAATCAAAAGAAAGCTGGAATAGCAATATTCATATCAGATGAAATAAACCTCAAAATAAAAACTGTTACATAAAGGAGGACCCTACACAACAAAGGCATCTGTCTGAGACAAAGATACAACAACTGTAAATATATATGCAGCTGACATACGAGGACAGCAATATACAAGGCAAATGCTAATAGCCATGAAGGAGAAACTGGCAGTAACACAATAGTACAGTGGGGGACCTCAACACCCCACTTTCATCAATGGAGAGACCATCAGACAGAAAATCAATAAGCAAACACAGACCTTAAGTGATATATTAGGCCAGGCAGACTTAATTGATATTTTCAGAGCATTTTATCCAAAAGTAGCAGAATACATGATCTTTTCAAGTACACATGGAATATTCTCCAGGATTGATCACAAACAGGGTCACAAAGTGAACCTCAGTAAATTTAAGAAAACTATCATATCAAGCATCTTTTTCAACCACAACACTACAAGATTAGGAATCAATTATAAGAAAAAAACCTTTGTGTTTGTGTTGTAAAAAACACAAACACGTGGAGGCTAAACAGTATGCTACTAAACCACCAATGGATCACTAAAGAAATCAAAAAGGAAATTTAAAAATACCTACAGATAAATGAAAATGAAAGTATGAGGATCTAAAACCTATGGGACACAGAAAAATCAGTGTTAAGAGGGAAATTTATAGCAATACAATCTTACTCCAGAAAATAAGAATAATCTCAAACTACCTAACCTTATACCTAAAGCAACTAGAGAAAGAAGCAGAAACAAAACCCAAAATTAATAAAGGAAAAAATTCATAAAGATCAGAGCAGTAATAGATGAAATAGGGATGAAGAAATCAATAGAAAAGATCAATGAAACTAATAAGCTGGTTCTTTGAAAAGATAAACAAAATTGGTAAACCTTTAGGTCTCAAGTTGATAAAATTAGAAATGAAAAAGAAGTTATAACTGACACCACAGAAATACAAAGCATCATAAGAGACTGCTACAAGCAACTATATGCCAATAAAATGGACAACCTAGAACAGACAAGTGCTTAACAAGGTACAATCTTCCAAGACTAAAACAAGAAGAAAAGAAATAGCAAATATGAACAGAATGAATTGAAACTGTGAATTTAAAAAATTCCAACAAACAAAAGTTCAGAACCAGATGGCTTCACAGGCAAATTCTATCAGACAAGTTAACTCTATCTGAAGAGTTAACCTGTCCTTCTGAAACTATTCCAAAAATTTCAGAGAAAGGAACACTCCCAAGTTCATTCTATGAGGCCACCATCACTCTGATACAAAAACCAGACAAAGATATCACAAAAAAGAAAATTACAGGCCAGTTCACCAATGAACATGAATGCAAAAATCCTCAAAAGAAATCCTAGCAAACTGACAACTCCAACAATCCACTAAAAGTTATACACCATGATCAAGTAGGGATCTGTCCTAGGGATGCAAGGAATTCTTCAGTATTTACAAATCATCAATGTGATATACCACACTATCAAACTGAAAAATAAAAATCATATGATAATCTCAGTAGTTGTAGAAAAAGCTTTTGACAAAAATCAATACCCATTTATGATTAACACTCTCTAGAAAGTGGGCACAGAACAAATCCACCTCAACATTAAAAATCCAGATATGATAAACCTACAGCTAACATCATTCTCAATGGTGGGAAGTTAGATACATTTCCCCTAAGATAAGGAACAAGGCAAGGATATCTACTGTCACTGCTTTCATCCAACATAGTTTTGGAAGTCCTATCCATGGCAGTCAGAGGAGGAAAAAATAAATAAAAGGAATCCAAATTGGAAAAGAAGTTAAAATGTCTCTATTTGCAGATGAAATGATATTATACACAGAAAATCCTAAAGATGCTACCAGAAACCTACTAGAGCGCATCAGTGAATTCAATAAAGTTGCAGGATATAAAATTAATACACAGAAATCTATTGCATTTCTATATACTAACAATACAAAATCAAAATTGTAAATACAAGTTAAAGAAACAATGCCATTTACTATCTAATCAAAAAGAATAAAATATCTAAGAATAAGGAGGCAAAAGGTCTGTACACAGAAAACTAAGATACTGATGAAAGAAATCAAAGACAACACAAACAAATGGGAGAGATACACCATGTTTTTGAACTGGAAGAGTCAACACTGTGAAAACCAGTATCTACCCAAAACAATCTACAGATTCAATGCAATCTCTATCAAATCACCAATGGCATTTTCCACAGAATTAGAACAAAAAATTGTAAATTTGTGAGGAAATACAAAAGACTCCAAACAATGAAAGCAATCTTGAGAAAGAAAAACGGCACTGGAGGAATCAGTCTCCCTGACTTCAGACTATGCTACATAAATAAAGTAATCAAGACAGTATGGTACTGATACAAAAACAGAAATATAGATCAATGGAACAGGATCTAGAAAGCCCAGAGGTAAACCCAGGCACCCGTGGTCACCTAATCTATGACAAAGGAGGCAAGAAAATGGACTGGTGAAAAGACAGTCTCTTCAGTAAGTGGTGCTGTGAAAACTGGACTACTGCATGTCCAGAATGAAATTAGAATATTCTTTACATAAAAATACATAAAATACATAAAACCATAAATAAAAATAAACCCAGTGTGAATTAAAGAACTATATGTAAGACTGGAGACTACAAAACGCTTAGAGGAAAATAGGCACAACACTCTGATATAAATTGTAGCAATATTTGTCTTCTACAGTAATGAAAATAAAAAGAAAAATAAATGGGAATTAATTAAAGTCAAAAGCTTTTGCACAGCCAAGGAAATGACAAAACAAAATAGAAAATATTTGTAAACAATGTGACAAGAGCTTAATTTCCAAAATTTACAAACCGCTCATGAAGCTCAAATTTATATATATAAGCAACACAATAAAAAAAATGGGCAGAAGACCTAAATAGACACTTCACTTCTCCAAAGAAGAAACAGAACTGGCCCAGAGGCACATAAAAGGATGTTCAACATCATTAATTCTTAGAGAAATGCAATCAAAACTACCATGAGGTGTTGCCTCACACCCATCAGAACAGTCATCATCAAAAAGGCTACAAACAATAAATGTTGGAGAGGGCGTTGTCTCAAAAGGGGACCGTCCCCAATTGTTGGTGGGAATGTAAGTTGGTACAACCACTATGGAGGTTCCTTAAGAAACTGAAAAAAAGAGCTACGATATGACCCAGCAATCCCAACCCTGGACATATATCTGAAGAGAAACATGGTTCAAAAGGATGCATGCATCCCAGTTGTGCATTGCAGTGCTGTTTACAATAGCCGAATTATGGAAGCAACTTAAATGTCCATTGACAGATGATTGGATGAAGAAGACGTGGTACATACATATAATGGGATATTCAGTTCAGTTCAGTCGCTCAGTCATGTCCGACTCTTTGCGACCCTATGGACTGCAGCATGCAAGGCTTTCCTGTCCATCACCAACTCCTGCTGCTTGCTCAAACTCCTGTCCATTGAGTGGGTGATGCCATCCAACCATCTCATCCTCTGTCATTCCCTTCTCCTCCCGTCTTCAATCTTTCCTAGCATCAGGGTCTTTTCCAACAAGTCAGTTCTTCACATCAGGGGGCCAAAGTATTGGAGTTTCAGCTTCAGCATCAGTCCTTCCAATGAACACCCAGGACTGATCTCCTTAAGGATGGACTGGTTGGATCTCCTTGCAGTCATGAGACTCAAGGGTCTTCTCCAACACCACAGTTCAAAAGCATCAATTCTTCGGCACTCAGCTTTCTTTACAGTCCAACTTTCATATCCATACATGACTAATGGAAAAACCATAGCCTTGACTAGATGGACCTTTGTCAGCAAAGTAATGTCTCTCTTTTTAATATGCTGTCTAGGTTGGTCATAGCTTTTCTACAAAGGAGCAAATGTCTTTAATTTCATGGCTGCAGTCACCATGTGCAGTGATTTTGGAGCCCTCCAAATTAAAATCTCTCACTGTTTCCATTCTTTCCCCATCTATTTTCCAAGAAGTTATGGGACCAGATGCCATGATCTTAGCTTTTTGAATGTTGAGTTTTAAGCCAACTTTTTCACTCCCCTCTTTCACTTTCATCAAGAGGTTCTTCAGTTCTTCTTTGCTTTCTGACATAAAGTGATGTCATCTGTGTAGCTAAGGTTATTGATATTTCTTCCAGGAATATTGATTCTTGAGTAATGGGATATTCAGTTCAGTTCAGTTCAGTTGCTCAGTCGTGTCTGACTCTTTATTACTCAGCCATTAGAAAGAATGAAATAATGCCATTTGCAACAACATGAATGGACCTGGAGATTATCATACTACAGGAATTAAGTCAGACAGAGTAAGACAAATATATGATATCACTTACATACAGAATCTAAAAAGATGATACAAATGAACTTATTTACCAAACAGAAACAAACTCACAGACTTAGAAAACAAACTTAGGTTACCAAAGGGGAAATGCTGGGGGAGAGATAAATTGGGAGTTTGGGATTGACAGGTACTCACTGCTATATTTAAAACTGTTTAGCACAGAGAACTCTATTCAATATTCTGTAATAACCTAAGATGGGAAAAGAATTTTAAAAAGAATAAATATATATATGTATGACTGAATCACTTTGCTGTACATTGGAAACTAACCCAACAATATGAATCAACTATACTCCAATACAAAATTTTTTAAAAAGTTTTTAAGGCATTATAGAACTTCCTTCCCACATCTCTGATGAAATGAGCAGGTATAATAAAGCTGGAAAACACACACAAATACACAAACACAAGCAGCCACCCCACAAAGACTAGGGTGTAACAGAATTTAATTAATGTCTAAAACTCACAGAATGCATACTGATAATTCATAAAATGCTGAAAATTCTAACAGTCAGCCAACCTGGAGAGATACAAACTGAGTGTCTTTCTCTTTTTACTTTTGTTTGATGAAAGAGAAGAGATGAAGGGAAGCAAGAGGTGACACGGGAGAGTCAGGGATGGGGCTGACACAGAACTAGAAAACAAGACACAACGTATAAAGCAATGATTTTTAGAAAGTGCAAGACCGGGAGCCCTGGGAGAGCAGGTCCAGACGCAAGGTCAGTGCAAGGGGAGCTTCCCAGACGGAGCCCAGCAGGTCTCCAGAGCTCAGGGAGGCGAGGTGGCATCAAGGGTAACAGAGAAGGACGGAGGGACACAGCAGTTACTGGAGATACACACGTTCAAGGAGGAGAGGAAGCCATGAGCACAAAAGGGAGAAGTGGGAAAAGTGGAATAAAGACCCCCAGGACAGGGTCGACAGCAGATTAGATGTCGTAGAGGATACAGCAATATCGCTTGAAGACACAACACTAGAAGCTACTGAAAAAGAAACACAGCTGAAAGGCCTGAATCAAATGAGCAGTGCACCTGTGACTTGTGTGATACTATCGAGCGGTACCTATGCATACACGGAGTCACAGGAGGAGGAGACAAAGGGTAAAATGGAAACAAGTTTAAAGAAGCAATGGCTGAAATTTTTCCAAATTTGATGAAAACTATAAACCTATATATAGAAAAATCTTGAAGAACTCTAAGCAGAAAATGCAAAGCCACACTAAGACCCATTGTGACCTCTTTAAAAATCTAAAAGAAGACCCAACAAAAAGTTGCTCAAACTCTATACACTTACTAGACTTGCCAAATTGACAATATCAAGTGTTTACAAAGGTGTGGGGTAACTGCAACTCTTCTAACACTGCTGGGAGGAACTCTCTATGGGACGGTTCATAAAGCAGTTGGCAATTTCTTATAAAGTCTGACACACAATTACCAAATAAGCAATTCTACTCATAGGTATTCATCCAAGAAAACCAAAACTATATGTTCACACAAAGACTTGTATGTGAATGTCCATTGCAGCTGTATACATAATATGCAAAAACTAGAAGTAACCCAAATGTCCTCCGCTAGTGAATGGAGTGTGGTACACCCAGAGAATAGAATACTATTTATCAGTAAAAAGGAACAGCTTACTGAAACATCAACTTGGATGAATCTCAGAAGTGTTCTGCTGAATGCAAGAGGCCAGGCACAAAGGTTACTGGCCACAAAAGTACATGTCTCCATGTATGTGACATTCTGGAGCAGGTGAAATCACAGGGACAGAAATTAGACCAGCAGGCGGTCAGGCAGGGGAGTTTCCTACAAAGGAGAACAAGGGGACTCCTGGGATGATGGTCTGTCATCACTGTGGTAGGCTGCATGACAATGCACATTTGTCAAAATTCCCTGAATTGCACAGTTAAAACTGGCTAATTTTTTTTCCATTTATTTTTATTAGTTGGAGGCTAATTACTTTACAATATTGTAGTGGTTTTTGTCATACATTGACATGAATCAGCCATGGATTTACATGTGTTCCCCATCTCGATCCCCCCTCCCACCTCCCTCTCTACACGATCCCTCTGGGTCTTCCCAGTGCACCAGGCCCAAGCACTTGTCTCAAAAACTGGCGAATTTTATTTTACATTAAGTTATACCTAAATAAAGCTCATCAAAAAAGAGAGAATGGTGCTATCTAATGAGTGTGAGATCTTAAGGGCTGGTTTCTGAATTAAAGAGGCAATCAGAAGTCTGTGGGAATGAATGACACCCTCTCCCCAGTTATCAGCAGAAACCCTGGAATAGGCCAGGGACAAGCCCTAAGAAAGCTGGGCCCAAGCACCCAAAGGCTGTCTGACACCAGCTGAGACTTCCTTCTCGGCCGTTCCCTCGGGCTACAGGAAAGCATGGATGACTTGGACTTCTGGTGACAGCAAACCAGCTTAAATACTGAGCTGGTAAGTGAGCAACATGGGAACCACAGTCCTGGGACCAACGGGGGATGTTTAAACCTGGACAATGGAAAAATAACAACATGCCTAACTTCCCACCCAGAAATAGTAGAAAGTGTTAATATTTTCATCTTTCATAGCAGAAGGTCAACCAACAAACTTTATAATTGAAATGTGTAGATTTCAAAAAACCCAATTAATCCAAACATATAACCCAAAAAACCCAAATGTATAGCTTTCAAAAATGACTCCAATTAACATTGTTCATAATCTTTTTCTTAACCTCAGAGGGATTTTATAGGAAATAAATACCCTTTATAGTAAAAATTCTTCAGCAATTCATTCACTTTCCCTGGTGGCTCAGGTGACAAAAAATCCACCTGCATTCAGGAGACCTGGCGATCCCTGGTTTGGGAAGAGGAGGGGATCCACTCCAGGATTCTTGCCTGGAGAATCCCATGGACAGAACCTAGAGGGCTACAGTCCCTGGGGTCGCAAAGAGTCGGACACAACTGAGTGACTACCACTTCACTTCAAAGTGAAATTTAGTACTTGAAAAATTAAATAGAGAAATTATAGTAGGCTCCTGTCTACTGATATACCTTATTTTGTAATATCTGAGACACTAATGCTTGTAAGACATACGTTCCCTTGTGGCTCAGCTGGTAAAGAATCCACCTGCAATGCAGGAGACCTGGGTTCGATCCCTGGGTTGGGAAGATCCTCTGGAGAAGGAAAAGGCTACTCACTCCAGTATTCTGGCCTGGAGAATTCCATGGACTGTATGGTCCTTGGGGTTGCAAAGAGTCGGACACAAGTGAGCGACTTTCACAAGGAAGAAAATCACTCCAACTTAACTAGGTTACAATGCAAAGATGCCATGAATTATATGATATACAAAAAAATCAAAGATGTGGAAAACATGGGAAAAAACTATGACTCAGAATCAATAAAATATATGTCTATTCACCCAGCCGTATGCATATAAAACAGTTCTGGAATAAGGTCACTTACATTTAAAAACAATTATTTCTCAGATGGAAGATCTGAGGTCATTTTAAAACTTTTATACATTAAAAAAAGTTCTTTATAATGAAGACATGTTCACAAAAACAAACGATTTTTATTAAAAAGGAAAAAAATGAAGTAAATATGACAAGATGTTGGGCTTCCCTGTGGGCCGATGGTTAAGAATCCACCTGCCAATGCCAGGGACACATGTTCGATCCCTGGTCCAGGAAGACCCGACCTGCCATGGGGCAGCGAAGCCTGTGGGCCACCACTGCTGAGCCTGTGCTCAGGAACAGAGACCGCTGGGGCAAGTAGCCCACGCCAGATCTGGAGAGCAGCCCTCCCTGGCTGTGCCTAGAGAAGGCTCAGTGCACCCAAAATAAACACATACGTCAGTCTTAAAAACAACATGCCAAGATGTTAATAGTGGGTCCTTCTGGGTATGGGATCACAGGTGACATTTCTCCTTCATCCATGTCTGCATTTTAAAGTAACCCTTAAAACTGAAAAACTGAATGAAGCCAGCACAGACTCATGAAACCTGGGCTGGACACCCTTGAATGAAAGCTTTTTCTGGCCAGAGGTCACATCCGCGATCCCCACACTGCAAGTCCTTCATCCTGTGACCACCGGCCGCCCTGCCTGCCACGTTGTTCAGATGAGTGTGGGGACTCGGAAGGCAGTTGCTGCCTCTGCTCTGGCACTCAGCTTCTCAGGGAATTTCCTAATCCCCTGAGGACCCTGTCAGACAGGCAGTCCTAAGGTCACCCCTGAGATGCTGACCCTGGAGGTCTGCAGCGGGGCGTGGGAAACTGTGCGTTAGGCGCCCAGGTAGCTCATAACTGGTCGCACAGCTCTGGGGCTCCTCGGCACATCTGGAGGGAAGGTCTGGAGGCATCCCCAAGCCTCTGTGCCCCCACAAGGGCACCTGCTGCCCACCACACAGCCCAGGAGGACCAGCTCAGCACAAAGAACAGCTGAGGAGAGGAACCCAGGAGACCCACACCCTCCTACCAGGAGAAGGCTGGGGGCTCAACCCAGACCCACGCCCAAAACTCCGCGAGCACTGGACTGTCCAAAGAGAGCTTACCCCCGTGAAATACGCGGCCATGAACAAGGCCCTCCGCCATACAGAAAAGACACACAGATCCCTGCAGCCATTCTGCACTCCACGTCTGGTTCTGCCAGACGCAAACACCACCTAGAGCCAATACTACCCTGGAGACTTCCAAAAATCTATTACCCTGTCCTGTGCATTTGTTTCCATATGAAGAGAAGTCTGAGGTTTTAATTCTGTCTCCTGGACATAATTCATAAGAAAATGGTTTCCTCAGTGCAGCCGTTTGGTTCAATGTCACATTTCCAGAATCTGATCCATTACTTTGTGCTAGCTGTCTTTCATGACTGTGTGCACCAGGCTTCCATCTCCAGGGGTCCTTAGCCCAGTGCCTCCCAAACTAATGTGCATGAGAATCCCCTGGGATCTTGTCTAAAAAAAAAAAAAAGCCAAATGAGCCTTTGTTCCTGTCATAGGGCTACACACTATGGCGCTATTTTTCCCTGAGGTTTGCAGGAAGTTTATAGCATCCCAGCAAGTTGTAAAGCCAAATGCCTCTCCATTGTACATTTTTCTATCTGCTGTTTACTGAACTACAAGTGATCAGAGTTAAATACTAAGCAGAAGATCTAGAGATTTTTTAAAAAGTACATGTGTAGGAAAGGGAGTATTTGAAGAAGTTCAGAAAATGACTTTAATTATACAAATGAGTAGCAGCGTAAGATGAGAAAGTGCAAGTTGGCTCGCTTGGGAAGAGTGACTTCTCATTCAATCAGAAAACTGTTGTCTGCTGCAGGATGGATCCTTTAACTTGAAGGGGAACAGGAAAATTAAAAGAGGCAGCTGTGATAATGTCTTTACAGCTTTGAATTCAACTGAGAAGAAAGCTGGGAGGAACCAGAGAGTAATTTTACGCTGAGCTGTCCAAGGTCCAGACAAATGCTATTTCTATGTTATTATCATTCAAGGTCCCAAACACTGAGATGAAGAAAAGATCATCAAGACAAAACACAAAAAGTTCCAAGGCACCTGCTGCTGCTGCTGAGTCGCTTGGTCCTGTCCGCTCCATGAGACCCCGTGGGCTGCAGCTCCCCAGGCTCCTCGGTCCATGGGGGTCTCCAGGCAAGGATACTGGAGTGGGTATCCATGCCCTCCGCCAGGAGACCTTCCCAAACGAGGGATCGAAAGCCGACCTCCTGCATGGCATCTGAGCCACCAGAGAAGCCCCAAGGCGCACACACAACAGTATTTTTAAAATCGTGTCATATGACATGCACGGTTTCCCAGGTGGCTGTCAGTGGTAAAGAATCTGCCTGCCAATGCAGGAAATGCAGGTTCGATCCCTGGGTTGGGAAGACCCCCTGGAGGAGGACATGGCAACCCACTCCAGTATTCTTGCCTGGAGAATCCCAGGGACGGAGGAGCCTGGCGGGCTACAGTCTGTGAGGTTGCAAAAGTCGGACATGACTGAGCAACTAAACAACATGTTACATATACCACAGAGAAAGAGGCTGGGGGAATGCACAGCAAAAGACCCTGGATGGTGAGACTATGTTTACCTCTGGTTATGCTAGTTTGACATTTTCTATAATGAAAATACATTACTTTCATCATAAAAATAACAGTTAATTTGTAAGTGGTCATGCTGAAACAGAGAGAAGGGAAGGAGGAAGGGAGGGAGAGAATGAAGAGAAAAGAAAGAAAGAAGGGAGCAGATAAACAGTTATGGGTGTTTTTTCCCTTGGAGGGAGATGTCTTTTAAATGGCAATTCCCTTCACATACTTCTTTTGAGTACGCCCCTCACAATTCTTTCCTATATTTTTTCTGGGATTGTATTAATAGTAAGGCTGTGATTATACTTTCAAGCACTGAATGAAATGTGAGGAACTAGAATCTTCCAATTCCACTCATCTCTCTGTAATCGGTGCTGTTTCCCATGCAGTGACTGGCAGCTGTGAAGTCTGCAGCACTTCAAGGGTGAAACGCAAGGCCCTTTCCCTTCCTGGCAGGACCCACAACATGCCAGCCACTCACGTGGCTGCCTGCCCAGCGACCATGCTGCAGGCTCTCCCGAACGCAGAGTCCTCACTGGACTTCTGTGAGAGCGCTGCGGCCTTGATGGGCTGGTGACACAGAGCGCAGGAAACGGGACATGCAGGAAAGGGCTGCAAAGTCAGGAGCATCAGAAACTGCGCAGAAGGTACCTTTAGGATGGTGATGTTCCAGGTAAAGCTCTCCACCGCCTTTTGCAGTTTGCGTTCCTTCAGGCCTTCCTTGGTGCCGATGCTGTGCAGGTGCTCGTGGAACTCCATGGCTGAAAGAAGCAGAAAGACAAAGGACGTTACTCCCCCACCCAATCTGCGGTAATGGGCCAGCAATGTTTATTTTTCTAGGTATAGCTAGAAAGATTCCAGTCTCCACTGGGATTTCACAGAGGATGAAATAACAAAGTTCCGGCAGGGGAAGCACTGCCAATTCACAGCCTCAATGAGGCAGACAGCATCTCCTAGTGCGTGCCTGTGGACTGGGATGCTGCGTAGGGCACAGGTGACCATCCGCCTTCCTCCTCTAGAGGTGGGGGCACTGAAGAGACTCAGCCAGGTTCAGAGACTGAGGCTGAGGGAGCGGGAGGGACCGTGGACCAGGCCCAAGCTTTGGAATCTCGGAGGCCGATTTTAGCTCCACTGAGGTCTCAATGATGCTTTGGAACTGTGGTGTGGAGAAGACTCTTGAGAGTCCCTTGGACTCCAAGGAGATCCAACCAGTCCATCCTTAAGGAGATCAGTCCTGGGTGTTCACTGGAAGGACTGATGCTAAAACTGAAACTCCAATACTTTGGCCACCTGATGCGAAGAACTGACTCATTTGAAAAGACCCTGATGCTGGGAAAGATTGAAGGCGGGAGGAGAAGGGGATGACAGAGGATGAGATGGTTGGATGGCATCACCAACTTGATGGACATGACTTTGAGTAAGCCCTGGGAGATGGTGAAGGACAGGGAGGCCTGGCGTGCTGCAGTCCATGGGGTCACAAAGAGTTGGACACTACTGAGCGACTGAACTGAACTGAGGTCTCAATGTTGGCAATTAAGGATGAAAAACAGCACAAAACACTGTTTCCTGTCCCAGTAAGAGTCGGCCCGAGGTCCCAGACCAAGCCTGCAGCAGAGCAGAGAGAATGTGAGAAAGCCAGGGCACCCTGCTGCTGCTGCTAAGTCACTTCAGTCGTGTCCAACTGTGCGACCACACAGACGGCAGCCCACCAGGCTCCCCCGTCCCTGGGATTCTCCAGGCAAGAACACTGGAGTGGGTTGCCATTTCCTTCTCCAAGGGCACCCTACCTCTGTATAATTCACATAATCAGTGCATATTCCTCACCACCATTCAAAACAGCATGAACGCAGGAGTGGTGGGACGTCCCCTTCCTGATTTAATATCATTAAAACTCATGGAGTTTTTTACATATTCACTTGCAGTCAGTTATCCCATCACTGGCCAATGGGAACCCTGCAGGTGGGTTTCTAAGTCCTCCTGAGGTCACTGATTAGCCTTTGACACGTCACTTGCTTCTGGCATAAGATGTTCTAGAGTTAGCAAGTACACCGCTCACCTGGGCCTGGAACCAGGCATTTCTCCAAGGACCTCTGGATTCTTACAGCGGAGAATGGTGCTCAAAGACCACAATCTGGGGGCTAGGAGTGCTCACCGTTACTGAGTTCCCACTGTTTTCCAGGCTCTTTAGTGAACAGACCTTAGGTACGTGGGCTTTTTTTTTTAAGGGAAGAATATTTTTCCTAAGGGAAGCAACAAGAATTGCTTGTACCTCTAATTCAAATTTACAGTTATGATGTTTTCACTACTTTCTTAAATCTTAGACTTACCTCTTTGGCAGGCAATCTTAATTAACCACATCAACATAACTAATAGTAAGACTGCTAAATACAATTTAAACTCTACATTTTTTTTTTTTGGTCAGAGTACATCTCATTGAGAATGTACAATAAAAGTACAGTGTTCTAAGGTCAGTCAAGGTAATTATTTTCTTTACATGGTTATGTCAGTAACAAAGTACCATTACATATGTTTGTTTCCTTTTTATCCCATTGTGTATGTGGGGGTGGGACATGTTTTTGCTTTTTTGGATAACTTTTTTTTTTTTATGATTCCTAAGCCAAACTGTGTATCAAGGTGCATTCAGGTAAATCTTACTTTCTTTCTGGATTCCTCTACCCTAATTCCTCCCTTACCCTGTACATTTTTATGAGATTTTAGTTTATCTTTTATTGTCTTCTTTCTCCTTGAAGATCTAAGCAGAGGTGTCCATGTATCCACAAACCTCCATTTTTTTGCACAAAAGCAGCGTAGTATGCATACTGCTCTGTGGCCTTCCTCTGAGCAGCCACAGTGGAGATCGCTCACTGCCCACGTATCAAGCCCTTCTCACCCTTCTCTGACACCTACAGAGCCCCCCCACACTGAGGAGATGAGCTGCCTTTGGTTTAACCAGCCCTCACTGATGGACGTGGTCTCCCAATCTTTCGCTGTTACAACTAATGTTGGAGCAGCCATCATTTTTACAAGACATTTCCCCTGTTCTTTTGTACATTTCTCCTGTTCAGGTGGGCACCCCAATTTCTAACTGCCTTTCTATGCAACATCATTTCAAAGCAGTTCTTTACACAGTGATTGACAGGAACTTTATTCCTTAGTGCCTTTAGACAGTGAACAAGAGCTGACATACAGGATAAATATAGTAACCTGCCAATCTAGCCTTGCTTCTTCTCCATTTTCTCTCTCCTAATAGGAACCAGGGCCCTAATTTCTGTCATGCTAATAAAGCTTAAGAAACTCATTGGTTTAAAAAAGGAACAGTAATTAGTAGAAGTCATTACACTGTCTAGGGAACTCCCACGCTGACCCTTCTCCTTTAATTCGGCCTCCCTCTGGACAACGCCCCGGCTTGGTCACTAACCGCCCCCCGCCCAGCCCACTGCCGGCAGCTTGGCGCAGAGGGCCGCATCCCCCATATCTGCTTCCAGCCTTCCCTGGGTGTACTTGGTTTAACACACTGAAAAAAGACAAATAATAACCATGACGAGGTGGCAATTACGTTCTAACGTCCAGGATTTCTGCTAAAGCAAAACACACACACACATGTTCTCCCTGGCACACGCCTTGACGACTCAGATCCACCTCGGCATCATCTGGATTTCAGGATATTAATCTTTAATATCCATCTTTCGGGTAGTAAGCCAGGAACTATTCTGGTCTTAGAAGCACCACTGAGGCTCGGAAGGTGGACGTCCAGACAGAACACGGAAAAGAGATGAGACGGGAGAGCAGGCAGAGCAGTAACACTCTGTCACCAAGGCTGAGCTCAGACAAGCATCCACCCAGGCTGCGCGGACGGAGGCAGCCTGCAGGAGGGTCAGCAGAATACGGAGCCAGAGGCCACCTTGGGAAGCACTGAGGACTCAAGGAAGAAACACAGGCTAGACGATTAAAAAAGTGATACTGATAAAGATAAAATGGGGAAACATTTAAGAAAACAAGTATAGCTGCCTAAAAACTTACATTCCCCTCATCTATTAAAGTACAGCCACTATGGAGAACAGTGTGGAGAGTCCTTAAAAAAACTAAGAATAAAACTATCATATGACCCAACAATCCTACTACTTGGCATATTCCCTGAAAAAACCATAACTGAAAAATACACATGTACCCCAGTATTCATTGTAGCACTATTTACAATAGCTAGGACACGGAAGCAACCTAGATGTCCATCAACAGATGAGTGGATAAAGAAGTGTGGTACACATACACAGTGGAATATTACTCAGCCATAAAAAGGAAGGTATTTGAGTCAGTTCTAATGAGATGAATGAACCTAGAGCCCATTATACGAGTGAAGTAAGTCAGAAAGAGAAAAACAAGTATCATATGTTAACACGTATATATGCAATCTAGGCAAACGGCACTGATGGCCCTATTTGCAGGGCAGCAACAGAAACACGGATATACAGACAGACCTGCAGGCAGTGGGGAGGAGATGAGAGCAGCATGAAGCGTACACGTTATCACACGGAAAGTAGACAGCCCGCGGGAATCTGCTGTGAACACTGGGCGCTCAGACCTGCTGCTCCAGGGAAACCTAGGGGGACGGGAGGGAGGTGGGTGGGGGGTTCAAGAGAGAGGGGACCTGTGTACACCTAGGGCTGATTCATGTCGACGCGCGGCAGAAACCAGCACACTACTGTAAGGCATTTATCCTCCGATTAAAAGGATAAATTAATTTTTAATTTTAAAATTAAACATTTTAAAAGTGAGATAAGACATTTCACCCTTATCTTCTCCTTCTTAAAATATCTATATAGTCAAATAAAAGTCCAAAAGGAGGCAAAAAGTTAGGGTTAGGTTGTGTGTGAGTGTGTATGTGTGTGCAAGTGTGTGTGCATGTGTATGAGTGTGTACATGTGACTAAGCATGTGTGTGCAAGTGTGTGTGCATGTGTATGAGTGTGTACATGTGACTGAGTATGTGTGTGTGTGACTATGTGTAAGTATATTTGTGTCAGTGTGTGTACATATGTGTGTATTTAATAATGAAGTTCTTTAAAAGTGGGCACAAAAGGTGATGAGTTGACAAATGGAAAATTATGTTAAAAATCGGAAAGCCTATATTTTAGAAAGTAGCCAAGACTATCCATTCCACTGGTAGGTATTTCATTCCTTGGTTTCCTACATAATATATCTGTTTCTTAAAAGAATTTTCACATTATTAACTTACAGACTAATTTTTGTAAACATGCTGCCAATTCACTAATATGCAGCACTTGTTGACTTCGTATTTTAAGGATCTCACTTTGACTTACACAGCATGACTGTATCATTCACTGCGCTCCTGTTGATACACGAAGTCGGGCCGAAGACACGATCAAGGGAAACAAAAGATCACTCACCAAGCACTTTACACACCCTATAAGGGAAACTTGGAGACAGGCTCTGGAACTTTCTTGAGTAAACAGTAAAGAAGAATTTGGAGGAGACTTTCAAGACGGGGAGATCACATCAGAAGCGCATCCTGTGCATGTGGGGCAGCTCCTACAGGACAGCTCGGGGACACCGGCAGGAAGACCCCGGACTTTCAGAAAGGCCAATCGGTGTCCTCGGAATGGGCAAGGGCCAGAGGCAGAATGGGAGACAGAGATTTCAGGACAGGGACCTGCACCCGGGCAGGGAGCCATGAAGAAAGACACGTTTCCATACTGGGAAACCCCACAGGTGGCGTCACGGGGGCGCTTGGGAACCCCTAGGGTTGTGAAATGGCAGGTGGTCGAAGGCAAAAGGCGCATCTACCTGGTAGACCAAGCGGCTTGGCCCTGCCAAGGGTCCCCCAACACAGGACCAGCTCCTCTGCGAAAGCACACAGTCGCCTGGTGACTGCCCACAAGTTCCAGGCACTCCCCACGCCCCAGGGCAACTGGGTCTCGGCCAAGAACAGAGGCCTGTGAGCAGAAGCAGGCCCAGGGCCACAGCAAAGCAGCAGGAGGCCGCATGAGCACAGGGAAGACGGGAAGTCGCCCATGCAGTCGCGGGGCAGCAGGCTAATTCCCCAGAACCGGCGTCAGACTGTGGGCTTTAGGGGCAACTGGACTTTGGGAGTAGGTACAAGCTGGAGCAAGGCAGGATCTGAGTTTTAAACTGACCCCACACTGCCCACAGCAAATCCAGAGACCTAAAAATATTGGAGGACTGTCTGAGTAGGCAAACTGGCCAGAGCAGGAAAATGGAGGAATCACACGGACTTTCTTCTCAATACCATTCTATATATATTCCTCCCCTTTTTTCCCCATAGTGTTATAATGTTGTTCTTTATTACTCCTCTAATTTTTATTTTTATAGCCTCCTTTCCCCTTTTAAAAAAAAAAAAATCTTATTTTAAAATAAATTCACTTTATTTTCCTGATTTTACTGCTTAGTACTGCTAAGTTACACTGCAATTTTTTTCCATGCTTTAGATTTTGTTTTTGATGTTTTGTTTTTCATTCTGCATTTCTGAGAGTCTAATTTTTAGTATCCAATTTCCCTTAAGGGTTTGATTTATTGGCTTGATTGCTTTCTTCTTTCTTGACTCCTATTGTTACTCATTTTTTTCTCTCTTCTTTTCCCTTTGTAAATGTGTGAATTTCTTTGGCTGTTGAATGCTGTTTCACCTTTAGTCTTGGGGTTATGACTTCTGTGTAGCCTATGAAGTCTCGGTGCTACAGTAAGGGGTTGGGCTCAAACCCCCAAGGTGGGAGACCCAAGTCCAGGACTTTGGACTACCAGAGAACTCCAGACCCCCATGGAACATAAACAGACAAGGGCCTTCTCAAAGACCTCCATCTGAAAACCAAGAACAAGCTCCACCCAAAGGCCTGCGGGCTCCAGCACCAGATGCCTGACACCAAACCTCTAGCAAAACAGGAATACAAACCTGCCATTTGCAGAAAGGCTGCCCAAAGCCATACCAAGCCCACAGACACCCCAAAACATACTACTGGACTGCCTTTCAAAGAGACAAGATCCAGCTCCATCCAACAGAATATAAGCACAAGTTCTCCCAACCAAGAAGCCCTCACTAGACCCTGGATCAACCCCATCCATGGGGGGCAGACACCACCGTTAAGCGGAATTACCACAACCTTCCAGCCTGCAGACAGGAGACCCCAAACACAGTAAATTAAACAAAGTGAAAAGACAGAGAAGTGTGCAGCAGATGAAGGAGCATGGTAAAAACCCACACGACCAAATAAATCAGGAGGAAATAAGCTGTGTACCGCAAAAAGAATTCAGAGTGATGATAAGGTGATACAAAACCTTGAAAATAAAATGAAGACACAGAAAGATTAGAGGCACGAATCGAGAAGATATAAGAAATGTTTACCAAGGACCTGCAAGATTTAAAGAAATGACAATCAGTCATGAACAACACAGAACCTGAGATGAAAAATACATTAGTGGGAACCAAGGGCAGAACTCCTGAAGCAGAAGAATGGATACGTGGGCTGGAAGATAGAATGGTGGAAATAACTCAAACAGAGCAGAATAAAGAAAAAAGAATAAAAAGAAATGAGGACAGTCTCAAGAGACCGCTGGGACAACATTAAGTGCCCCAACATTCGACTCATGGGGTCCCAGAAGACGAGGACAAGAAGAAAGAGTATGAGAAAATATTTGAGGAGATTATCACTGAAAACTTCCCTAAAATGGGAAAGGCAACAGCCACCCAAGTCCAGGAAGCCCAGGTCACATACAGGATGAACTCAAGGAGAAACATGTCAAGATATACATTAATCATACTAACTGAAATTAAACACAAAGAACAAATATTAAAAGTAGCAAGGGAAAAACAACAAATAACTTACAAGGAGCTCTCTGTAAGGCTAACAGCTGGTCTTTCAGCAGAAACGTTGCAGACCAGAGAGGAGTGCAAGATATACTGAAAGTGACGAAAGGGAAACCCTACAGCCAAGATTACTCCACCCAGCAAGGATCGTGTTCAGATTCGAGGGAGAAATCAAAACTTTTACAGACAAGCAAAAAGTTAAGAGAATTCAGCATTGCCAAACTAGCCTTACAACAAAAAGTAAAGAAACTTCTCTAGACAGGAAACACAAGAATAAGAAAACGCCTACAAAAACAAAGCTAAAACTACAGAGCAGATGGCAAATGGATCATACTTATCAATAACTACCTTAAATGTAAATGGACTAAATGTTCCAACCAAAAGACACAGACTGGCTGAATGGATACAAAAACAAGACCCCAATATATGCTGTTGTAAGAGAACCATCTCAGACCTAGGGACACACACAGGCTGAAAGTGAGCAGCTGAAAAAAGATATTACATGCAAATAAAATCAGAAGCAAGTAGGAGTCTCAATACTCATATCAGAGAAAATAGACTTTAAAACAAAGGCCATTACAAGAGACAGTGAAGGACACTACGTAATGATCAAGAGCTCAATCCAAGAAGAAAATATAACAGTTATACATGCACCTAACATAGGAGCACCTCAATACATAAAGGCAAATGCTAACAAGTTTTAAAGAGGAGCTCAAGAGTAACACAATAATAGTGGGGGACTTTAATACCTCACTCACAACAATGGACAGAGTATACAGACAGGAAATTAATAAAGAAACACAAGCTTTAGAGCTTGTGAAAAGACCAGTTGGGCCTAACTGATATCTACAGGGCATTTCAATCAAAAACAATAGATTTCACTTTTTTTCTGAAGTGCACAAGGAACATTCTCCAGGACAGATCACATCTTAGGTCACAAAACAAGTCCTGATAAATTTTAAAAAGTGAAATTATTTCAAGAATCTTTTTTGATCACAAAGTTGTAAGATCAGATGTCAACTACAGGAAAAAGAATATAAAAAATACATGGAGGCTAAATAATATGCTTCTGAATAACCAACAGATCACTGAAGAAATAAAAAAGGAAATCAAAATATGCCTAGAAACAAATGACAACGGAAACACAAGAACTTAAAACATGTGGGATGAAGTGAAAGCAGTGCTAAGCGGGACATTTATTGCAACACAAGCCTACCTCAAGAAACAATGAAAAACAAACCACCTAACCCTGCACCTAAAGCAACTTGAAAAAGAAGGACAAAAACTCCAACGTCAGTAGAAGGAAAGAATCTTAAAGATCAGAGCAGAAGTAAATTAAAAACAATGGAGGCAACAATAACAAACTAAAAGCTGGTTCTTTGAGAGGAAAAACAAAACTGACAAACCATTAGCCAGACTCACCAAGAAAAAAGTGGGAAGATTCAAATTAATAAAATTAGATATGCAAAAGAAGTTACAACTGACACCCCAGAAATATGAAATATCATAAGAGACTACTACAAACAACATATGCCAATAAAATGGAAAACCTGGAAGAAATGGGCAAATTCTTAGAAAGGTACAGTCTCTCAAAACTGAACCAGGAAGAAACAGAAAATATAAACGGACCAACCACAAACACAGAAATTGACATTGCAATGAAAAAAATCTTCCAACAAACAAAAGCCCAGGACCAGATGACTTCAAAAGAAAATTCTACCAAAAGTTGAGTGAAGAGCTAATACCTATCCTGCTCAAACTCTACCAGAAAGTTTCAGAGGAAGGAAAACTCCCAAACTCATTCTATGAGGTCACTATCACCCTGATACCAAAACCAGACAAAGATGCCACAAAAAGAGAAAATTACAGGCCAATATTACTGATGAACATAGATGCAAAACTCCTTAACAAAATTCTAGCAAATAGAATCTAACAAAAAGTTGAAAAGATCATGCATCATGATCAAGTGGGATTTATCCCAGGGATGTAATAAGGATTCTTCAATATATACAAACCAATCAATGTGATAGACCATATTAACAAACTGAAGGATAAAAACCATATCACCATCTCAACAGATACAGAAAAAGCTTTTGACAAAATTCAACACCCATTTATGATAAAAAAAAAAAAAACTCTCCAGAAAGCAGGCATAGAAGGAACATATATCAACATTGTAAAGCCCATATATGACAAACGCACAATAAACATTATTCTCAATGGGGAAAACTGAAAGCATTTCCTTTAAAATCAGAAACAAGATAAGAGTGCCCACTCTCAACATTATTATTCAACATAGTTTTGGAAGTCCTAGCCACAGCAGAGAAGAAAAACAAATAAAAGGAATCCAGACTGGAAAAGAAGTAAATTCTCACTGTTTGCAGATGACATGATACACAGAAAACCCTAAAGATGTCACCAGAAAATCACTAGAGCTAATCCATGAATACAGGAAAGTTGCAGGATATAAAATTAATACACATAAACCCCTTGCATTATTATACACTAACAATGAAAAACCAGAAAGAGAAATTAAGGAAATAATCCCATTCACCATTGCAACAAAAGAATAAAATACTTAGGAATAAACCTACCTATAGAGACGAAAGACCTGTATGCAGAAAACTACAAGACACTGATGGAGTTTTAAAGTAGATGATGAAAATCAGATTAGTAAAAACTTCAAGACGAATAAGGTAGAGGAATCAACTTTCCTGACTTCAGACTATACTACAAAAGCTACAGTCATCAAGACAGTATGGTACTAGCACAAAGACAGAAATCTAGAGCAATGGAACAAGACAGAAAGCCTGGAGATAAATCCACACACCTACGGGTAACTTGGAGGCAAAAATATACAATGGAGAAAAGACAGTCTCTTCAATAAGTGGTGCTGGGAAAACTGGTCAGCTATATGAAAAAGAATGAAATTAGACCACTTCCTAATACCATTCACAAAAATAAACTCAAAATGGATTAAAGACTGAAACAGGAGACCAGAAATGATAAAACTATTAAGAGAATAACACAGTTAGAATACTCCTTGACATAAATCATAGCAAGATCCTCTATGACACACCTCCTAGAATAATGGAAATAAAAACAAAAGTAAACAAATGGGACCTAATAAACTTAAAGGCTATTTCACAACAAAGGAAACTATAAACAACAGGAAACGACCACCCTCAAAATGGGAGAAAATAATAGCAAATGAAATAACTGACAAAGGATTAATCTCCAAAATATACAAGCAGCTCAGTATCAGGAAACCAAACAACCCAGTAGAAAAGTAGGCAGAAGACCTAAACAGACATTTCTCCAAAGGAGATAGACAGATGGCTAATAAATGCAGGAAAAGATACTCACCTTTGCTTATTATTAGAGAAATGCAAACCAAAACGACAATGAGCTATCACCTCACACCGGTCAGAATGGGCATCATCAAGAACACTACAAATAATAAATGCTGGAGAGGGTGTGGAGAAAAGGGAACACTTCTGCACTGCTGGTGGGAATGTAAGTTCAAACAGCCGCTATGGAGAACAGTATGGAGATTTCTCAAAATACTAGGAACAAAACTACCATATGACCCAACAGTCTCATTACTGGGCATTCACCCCAAAGAAACCATAATGAAAAAGGACACATGCACCCCCATGCTCATCGCATTGCAGTACCGTTTACAGTAGCTAGGACGTGGAAGCAACCTAGATGCCCATTGACAGGTGACTGGATAAAGAAGCTGTGGAACATACACACAAGGGAATGCTGCTCATCTGTAAGAAGGAACACATGTGAGTCAGTTCTGATGAGGTGGACAAACCTAGAGCCTGTTCCACAAGGTGAAGGCAGTCAGAAAGAGGAAGACAAATATCAAACATTAACGCATACGTATGGAGTCTAGATCTAAAGATGGTACTGCTGATCCTATCTGCAGGGTAGTAAAGGAGACACAGACATAAAATCAGACCGTTGGACACAGTGAGGGAAGAGGTGGGTGGGATGATTTGAGCGAGTAGCATGGAAATGTATATATTACCACAAGTGAAACAGACAGCCAGTGGGAATTCGCTGCATGATGCAGGGAACCCAAATCTGGTGCTCTGTGACAACCTAGAGGGGTTGGGAAGGGCCGGGAGGTGGCGGTGGGTACAAGAGGGGGCAGGTATATGTACTCCTGTGGTTGACTCATGCTGACGTATGGCAGGAACCAACACAAGGATGTAAAGGAATTATCCTCCAATTAAAAATAAAACCCATTCACAAAACTCAAAATATTTGAATACTAGTTTGTCTGAGTCCAAAGGCCTAATGTTTCCCAAGTGTCATGCAGTATCTCTAAAACAAGAGTCCCAGCCCTTAACATGAACTCTTGAGATGTCTGTGTGTGTCCAATAATGATGCAGTGAGGTAGAACACTGTGAGGGTATGGGATAGGCACTGAATCAGTTTGCAAGGAAATGAGATTATGCCATGGAACTGGGTCAGTGCATATGCAACAAAGAAATCTGATTACACGTCTAAGATGCGAATTTATTATTCCCTTGATATTAAATGACCAGGAAATCTGTTCTAACATGTCGCAGGAGGTCTGCACATCAGCAGTGAGTAGAGAAAACCTGTCTGGGTTAGACACTAAATACCTTTCTCCCTATTTCCCAAATTATTTTCAGCAAAGAAACATGAGTCCTGTGAAAAAGTCCTCATCTTATTAAGAAACTTAGGACCAGCATCTCTTCTCCTCCAGTAAGTCAAACCATCTATCTAAAGAGCAGAATTTTAAAGTAGATGATGAAAATCAGATTAGTAAAAACTTTTAAGACTAAGTTACCACCTTCCCCTGCCCCACACAAAGAAGCTAAGTTGTTTTCATTTTAAAGTTGTTTCATTTTATCGATAGAATTCCTTGCCCTTTAGTCACAGTTTGAAGGTGGTGGGGTTAGGAGTAAGCGGAGAGACAGACAGACACAGGAGACAGTCAAGATCCTATTTTTTTTAAATGACTGGCCCAGCTTCCATAAATACTTATTTCCAAATCATTTTATATTTGAACAAGATTTTTTAAATGTTTTCTAGTTTCATTTTTTTGTATGTAAAAAAGAACTCCAATATGAAACAGTCAGGAATATTTATGTGAAGAGGTAAAACTGAACTGTTATCTAGGATTTCTTTAACAAGTGGACTTTTCATAATAGTTCTCTATTTCGGTAGTCAATATTCATAATACTGAGGTACAAAAGGTCTCATCAATTTGGATAATGAAAGTAATTTTTGATGCTTGAAGTATTAACACTAATTGGGCAGGCAATAATACTGATCACACACCATGAACAGGTCACGTGGCCATCGGCTGTGTTAAGTCCCACGAAGGCCCATTACTTAAACATGCTAAACACTGTAAAAAACTGCAGACTTCTAGAAGCATGGGAAGCAAGCCTGGGTAAGGGAACTAGTGCCTATATTATCTGACAATCCTTTTATGCAGAAATCTGTGTAACTTTGCTTTGGAATACAATGGCTGAGTTTAGAGGCATTAGTGTAGTAAAGAGGGCAAGAGCATTAAAATAATGACATAAGGAGGCATAACTTCTGCTTTTTTAAAATCAGTGCCAAAATAAACTCAATAGGTGCAGCTGCAAATTGGGATTTTTGCATGAGGAAACATAGTATGTTAGGGAGATTCATACAAGGAGTGCATATTACAATGTGAGACTTTATAAAATAAATTACAAGCAACTGGCAATGTAAAGATGCTTTCATCTTTCAATATTTAAAAAAATAATCAACCAGAAAAGCTTAAATTTCTGAAAACTTGAGGAGGTCCAGTCTGCGTTTTCACTAGTGACTAGACAGAAAATGAGAGTGAATGGCACCTCGGGCAGCTGACTGCCCTCATTCTGGTCATGAAATCGTTAGCAGTTTCGTTACATAACAAGGCAGAAAGGGAGTTCTGACCATGTCCTCAGTGGAGTAACAAGAATGCTGAACTCTGATGAAAGAAAGGCGACCTGTAAGACAGGGCCTGGGAGCAGCCAGGACGCCCAGCTGTGGGCTTTGGGGCATGAGCTGAGTTTCAGGGCGCCTGGGCCCCCTTACTTCTTCAGGAACAAGTCCTATGTGCTGGTCGTTGGGCCAGTTGAGGGAGCTTAGTTCTGCACCCGCCTTCTTACGAACCACACCATCCACTCCACAGGCAGGCACACAGCCCCCTGTACTGACACGAAGCACATATGTGGGTTTCTGCATGCCCCTAGCGTACCAACTGTCAGCGTGCCTTTTGTCTGTCCAGGCTGCTGGCATTGTGGGGTGACAGGCCCTACACCCTGGGAAGGGACGGTCTGTCTACACAGGTGTGGGGCCCCGAAGCAGCCCTCACAGGCAGGCAGCCTCGTAATAATGCTGTTAAGTGAAGCCTTTACGGGTCTAAGAAGGATAAGACGGGCAGGAAAACCACCCAAACCAGTCTCTCCTTGGCTGGTAGAGGACCATGGCTGCAGCTCCCCTTGGTGCCGAGGGGAGACGCAAACCAAGACAGCTTTCGTGCAACCTCTGCTCCACCTGTGATGGAAGGGACTGACACTGGGGGCTTCCTGACGTCAAAACACGTGTCTATTATCGATGAATCCTAGTTAAGAAAAGCCTCCCTTCTTCTGAAAATAGGTAGAATTTCATTAAAGATTTCTTTGTGATGACCATCAGCAAAATCAGTATTTCAACATTTCTAAGCAGATTTAAGCCCAAAGCCATCTCATATTCTTATAGAAAGAAGGTCGTTCTTAGCTTTCACGGCCTGGTGGCCTCGGGGAGCAGCAGAGGCAGGCGGGCTTCCCACCTGACCGGTCTGCAGGTCTCAAAACAGAAACCAGGCCAACAATGCTGAGGGAGGAAGAAGAGATGCTATTTTTCTTTCAGGAGTAAGTTCTATTTCCCAGCAAGTATCTTCCAAATATGATGCCCACACATCTTCATCATAAATTTGTGCACTTTAGAGTCACGGGGAGCTGTTTGCCTGGCTTGGTTGTTTAACAACCGTATCTGTTTCCTTCATCTCTGCCCCATTTCCTAGTCTGATCTGAACAAAATGGCAGTATAAGGGCATCAGATGAAGCATGTTCTTCTTGCCCATGTTTTCTTTAAAGGCAGAAGGTCACATTTGGGACAACCATTCAACAAGGCTGGCGAAGGAATCAGGATTCCTTGATTCTACTTCAACGTTGCGCCGCCGCAGGTAAGACAAGAGATAACAGCTAATTTTGGTCAAAGAAATGGAAATCTCTGTTGAGTTTGAGCACACTTCATGTGAACAACAATACTAACTACGTAAACAGTCTTCTGATAAACATGATGTGATACAATTTCAACATGCTACATCATTTAACAGTCAAAATATACAGTATGTTCAAATGCATGGAAGTCTGAGGGCTGTGGGCATATTACACAAATACAGCGATGTGCTTGGGAACGTGGACTAAAACGGGTAAAAGTCCAAAACGCAGCAGATGACCACATCCCCAGCACAGACCCGGCGGGGCCTGCTGTGACTGTTCTTCTGTCAAGAGGACTGTCTTTGAGCCTCAGCTGTTCTGTGCCAGAGACGCTTGGTTAGGTTCCTCTGACTCCGTGACCCCAAGTTTGTGTTCCCAGAAGAAACCCATGGGTTACTTTTCTTCAGGGATGTTAACCAAGAAGAAAACCTGCTCATGTTCCTTTGCGGTAATGAACTTGAGAACAGGTCATCAAACAGCAGCGGTGGTAGTGGTTTAGTCGCTCAGTCATGTCTGACTCTTGGGATCACATGGGCTGTAGCCCCCCAGGCCCCTCTGTCCATGGGATTCTCCAGGCAAGAACACTGGAGCGGGTTGCTACTCCCTTCTCCAGGGGATCTTCCCCAACCAAGGCTCGAACCTCTGTCTCCTGCATTACAGGCGGACTCTTTACCCCTGAGCCACCAGGGGAGCACCAAACAGCAGAAAGAAAGCAGATGGAAAGGTAGTGATCCTGCAAGAATCCAGTTCACTCTGCTCTGTAGGGAATGGAGCATACAGGCCATGTGAATGAAACAGGAGATCACTCGCTGGGCCCACGGGGGACCTTTCCAATTATAGCTGCAATGTTAACTTTTAAAAATTGGTATGGCCATGCAAAGATAGATTGATTTTTATATAAAAAAGCCATAGTTTGGAAATTTATTACTTCTTTCCACATCATCTCTCAAAAATTTAAACAGCTGAAGTTTTTTTATAGAAGGAGGTGTTAGTTTCACATAATTTGCCAATTATTCTTTCAAAACACTGTAATTTAAATATTTTGGTTTTGAGGGGCTTAAAGCTTAATGACAAGAGATGAAATGCAATGCTGATAGATTATCATGTTTTCAAAAAATTAATAAAGAAGTGTAAATCTTCCGAGATGATACATAATTACATTAGCCGAGAATATGAGTGAAACTGCATATAATGGAGTGAAGAGAAATTTCCACTCCTATCAAGTTTCCTGCTTCCCATCATGGATAAACCTAGATGGAAACCAAGCAATCATAAAAATAAAAAGTGTAAAATACATGATACATACAACCCTAAGATATGAAGAATAGGCTTTGCTTTGAAGGAAAGGGAGGCTCAGGCAGAAAGATGCCCGCATTTCCTCTTTGTAGAAAACAAATGGCATTTATTCATGCCAAATATGAAGCAGATGATCTTTCAAACATTCTGAATAGAATTTCTATACCAATCTAAATGATCTGAATCTAAAATATACCATGTAGCGCATGGCTCAAAATTTTCAGAAGCAACTTAATTTTTAAAAAATACAACAGACGTATTGATCTCAAATGTATACACTGAAAGATTACTTTTTCACCTAAAACTTTACTTTGCTGTCCTAAAAAGCTCTTTTATCACCCACAGGTCCAATGCAGAAATATTTTTGTGTGTGCTGAAAACAGAAGCCAGGATCGTAGGGTAGGGATATTTCAAACGGTGACAAAGGGAGATATGCATCGATCACTTTAACGTTTAAAATTTCCCAAATGAGGTACTGTGAGCTACTTCCTGGAAGATGGAATTCCATGTAACATGAGACTGTCGGGCACCTCATTTTATCACGTTTTAAAGGTACCACGTGATTTCGGGGCACAATGTCAAAGTACCCTGGGAACAAAATAGGGATCACTTTTTCCGCCTGATTCACATGCAGAACCTGCTAAGATGTGCGGTCTTTGTAACCCATGCCCTGCGCCCCCAGCCCCGGGGTCTTAAGCAGCGTGCATCCAGCGTGCGCGGCGCCACGGAAGCCTGGAGACGCCGGACTCGGTGATTCCTGAGCGGATGCGGCAGCCAGGGCTCCGGGGGGCGGTGGTCCAGGTGCGGCGGCGCAGGCATCACTCTGACCCTCTAGGCCTCCATGGGGCCCCTCCCTACGCTGCCCTCCAAACCTTGGCCAGGGGCTCAGAGGAGGAGCAAACGGCAGCCCCTTCAGACGGCCCCTCTCCACGGTGACCCCCCAAGATAAGCCTCCCCACCGGGACCCCGTGCCTAGATGCCCCGGGAAGCCCCCCCACCCCCCACCAGGGTGGAAGGCCCACACGAGCCCCTGGGGACCCCACCCTGCCACTGCTCCCTTTCCTTCTCCCCCTCTTATGTTTGACCAGATAAAAGTCACATGGTGCAATAATTTAAAAAGCATAGACTGGTACATGGAGTGTCCCCGGCCTCCCTGTCCCCTCCCCTGGACAACCCCGGTGTGTCTCCCACGGCCTCGCCCAGAGGGTGGGGCCGTCTGCAGCGCTCGGAGCTCCAGTCTCCCGCCCCCGCCTTTAAAACACCTTAGCAAACGGCACTAGCCCACTCCAGCATCCTTGCCTGGAGAATCCCATGGATAGAGGAGCCTGACGGTCTACAGTCCACGGGGTCGCAATAGTCAGACATGACTTAGCGACTAAACCACCACCACTGCCAGCAGCAGCAAATAGCACGCATGGTCTGCCTTGCCTTTTAAAACTATGTACGTTTATACAAATACGCATATATTGATGCTTTTTTTTAACTTTTATGTATATATAGCATCTTCCTTATATATGTGTATACATGGTGTATGTGTGCATACATGCAGGTGAATATATACACACATACGACTTTTTTGAAGTGGGTGCATAATGTCTCATCACATGGATCTGTCCTAATGTATTTAACAAGAACCCTCCTACTAAACACTTAGGTTGTAACGTTGAGGCTGTTCTCCATGTTACAAAGGAAACTCTATACATGTGTACTTCCTCAAATACATGACCAACTCCACAGCATAAACTGAACAGGAGCTGCTGGCTCAAAGTGTGCGTGGTTTGTAATTCTGAAATGTACTGCCAGGTAGCTCTCATCGGTGAGGACGGGATCACATCCCTAACCATGGGAGAGTTCTCAGCGGCCCGGGTGCCCCACCCTCAGTCGTGAGGGGACTTGGGTCTCTGATGTGACTGGCTCTGAGCCAGGAACACAGGCGTCCCCCTGAAACAGCTCGTCCTCGGGAAGCTCAGTGCCCTCCCGTCCCCGTCTGACTACGCCCTGACGCCCCACACTTGCTCTCCTGTGTCTCCGACATCCACATGCTCAGGACCGGGGCTCTGTCCTCTTCACCGTCCCTTCTCCGATGAGCTTAGGCTCCCAGCTTGGAAGACCACCTTTGCGCTTATGATTTCCAAATTCATTGCATCCACTCAGGACCGCTCTTCAACGTTTAGACTTGGAAGTTAACCAGGCCTGTCAAGTTTGACACGCCTAAAACCTCTGATCGCCCCCCTCCAGCCTTCTACCCCGGGGTCCTCCCCGTCTTGGTAAAGAGAACCCAGCCAAGAACCCTTTAGGCCCACCCTCCTCCCTTCCTGCTGCCCTGCGTCCGATCCATGAAAAAATCCTGTGAGCGTGACCGTCAGAGTATCCAGCATGTGAGCGTTCTTCATCAACATCGCCCCAACCACTCCAGGTCAAACCGCAGTGCTGGTCTGGGGGACTGGGTGGGTAAAGAGCCTCCCAGGGGGTCCTCCGGCATCTGCATCACCCCCGCCGCCCCCCACGTGTCTGATGCGGCCATGCCTCCACCCTGACCTAGGAGGTGTACCCTCTCTGAGAGCAGGGCCGGCCTCCCAATACCAGCCTGGCCGGTGCAGACTGGTCCTGCCACCCTGGCCTGGCTCACGGCCCCACTGCCTAAAGCAATCCCCTTCCAGAGGCTTGAAACGCTTGCTCGCCACCTGCAGTCAGGCCTGCACCGAGCTCACTGCTTCCCTGAGGTCTGGGCTGACCACCTGATTGAAAGGAGCCATCCGCCCCCAACCCCGCCCGTCCCACCCTGTGCCTCTGGCCTCACTGATCCCAGAACACTCATCACAGCAGGACACCGTGAGCCTTGTATTTACTCTGCTTCTTTATTTTCCATTGCCGACTACTCGACTTCCACTTTGAGAAGGCCGGGTTTAGACGCTGTGTTCCAATCTGTCCATCCGCCGGCCACAGGTGTTCATGGTTTACGGGTGCATCTGGACATCTTCATTTCATTCTAGAGTCTTCTGAATTCCCCTGGCTGTGACCTGTGTTCCTGTTCTTTGCAGAGAACACAAACATCGGGGTTGCTGGCCTTTTTCTGACCGACTTTAGGAGTTCCTCGTGTATCAGAGACTTCAGCCTCCTGGTAACGTTTCGCCGGCGTTTTTTCTCAGTTTCTGGTTTTTTTGCACTGTGCTCCTCGCCATTGCCACTCTTCCCATGCGGTACAGCCCATCAGGGTGCTTCGTGTATGTGGACGTTCGGTTAAAGCTTCTGGATTGGTGTCTCCTCCGGCCTGTTGCTCCCACACCCCTCAGCGTCTCGGCCTCTGCTGACCTGGGCCCGGCTGCCCCTGCAGATAGAGTCACCCTGGATTTCCCCGTCTATCAGCCTTGCTCCCAGAGAAACCACCCTCCCAGCTCAACTGTAGGCTGAGCTCTGGGTCCCCAGAGCCCTCACAACTTCTTGGCGCCTGTGGTTTCACTGTGAAGTGAAGGTCGCTCAGTTGTGTCCAACTCTTTTCCAACCCATGGACTATATAGTCCAAGGAATTCTCCAGGCCAGAATACTGGAGTGGGTAGCCTTCCCTTCTCCAGGGGACCTTCCCGACCCAGAGATGGAACCCAGGTCTCCCACATTGCGGGTGGATTCTTTAACAGCTAAGCCAGCAGGGAAGCCACCGACTGCCAGTTAACTAAAGTGCTTGGACAGCATCTTCCTGCAGGAGAGGAAGGCTGCTAGGCATTAAGGGTTTTCATGCCTCACCTTCGGAGAGCTCACTCTGCGCCTTCCGAGTCAGGCATGCGCTGCCCCTGGAAGCGCGCTGATGGGCTGCAGTCATGTAGCTGTGTCCCAGCGGGGCTCACCTGTCAGTCTCCTGTGTGCCTGTGATCAGGGCATTCCACAACTGCTGCGTAGGCCACTGACCCGAGGTCACTACATCTCAGAGGCCCTGGGGCCACCGGGGAAGCAGACTGTCACTTAGGAGGAGGAAAGGGAGCCAGAGAAGTTGAGTGACTGAGCCCGCAGCACACAGCAGGACACGGCACACAGGCCCAGGACCCGGGCCTCCCGCTCCCCAGGGACCAGGGCTGGGAAACCGCCTGACACAGACCGAGATGGGAGCCCCAGGCTCCTGGGCTTCCCTTATCAGACCCTGTTAACAGAACACCCGTGAAGTTTCCAGGATGACCTGTACAGACGATTGTACGCGTGCTGTGTTGGGTGAGACAAGGATGTGAGCAGAGCAAGCGATGGACGGTGACCGGTCACTTCTCCGGAAACCCTGGCTCCTACGAGCACACTGAACTCCGAGGAGTCTGCAGATGGCTCTGAGCAACCCCGTCCTGCTCACGGGGGTCTGCCGGGCGTCCTGCCTGCTCGCCCCAGACCGCGCAGTCGGGCGCTCTCTGCCTCGAGGTAAGACAAATCTATCACAGGCCACAGGGGAGAGGCGGCAAATCAGGAAGAGCACAAGAGTCAGGCGGGCAGGGGGAGACGCAGCGGGAGTTGCAGGAGCAGTGGGGAGCGAAGGTGGGAGGAAAGCCGGACCTGAGCCAGGACCCCTGGGAATGGGGTCCTAAAAGGCACAGCGGGAAGCCCCAGCATGCAGGTTAAGGGCTCCCCCCCAGAACTTAAGGCTCTTGGGGATATGGCTGCATCAGCCACTGCAAATAAAAGATGCTTCTCAAGATGACCCTGGGTCATCAAAAGTTCAGATGACTTTTGGGAGCCACATTTAAGGAAGCAGGGATGGTGCAGAACCCATTACAGGAAAATGTCCATTAAATGGATGAAAATGAAGGGTGAAGAAAGCTTCTGTTATTTCCGAGCTGCCTTCCGCTCCACTGTACTCCATGTGACTGCACCCCTGCCAACAGAGGACCCCCTGAACAGGTCGGGGGGAGGGCGGGTCCCGGGCTTTCTTTCACTTGGAGCTCTGTCGACCTCTTCCTGACAGACATCCCCAGGCAGCAGGGAACTGACTGTCCCGCCAGACGAGGAGCCAGGCTCTTGCCCAGCAGGCGCAGACCCCACCTCTGCACTGGGCTCCCCGGGGCAAAGCCTGCCTCACCCCCGTTCCCAAGCCTGGGGGGTGGCCACGCCTGCTCCAGGACCACCGATGTCAGGGACTCCGGCCACAGCTCCCGCCCCTCCCCTCCTCCTTTCCTCCTTCGTGGATTTAGCAAACTCAATTAAACCTGAGTAGTGACTTAATGCTTGTTAGACATATGCACGCATGCCGTTTAAAGAGCAGAGGGTGGTCCCCCGTCCCCTCTCCAGACGCAGTCACGTTCAGCCCCTTTAGCTGAGTGCGCGTCCTTTTGGAGCGCTTAGGCCCATGTTTCTTCTTTTTAATTTTATTTATTTTTGGCTGTGCTGGGTCTTCATTGCGATGCACGCTTTTCTCGAGCTGCATGAGCGGGGACCTCTCTCTGTTGGTGGCATGTGGCTCCTCATTGCCGGGGCCTCTGGTGTCCTGGAGCACTCGGGCCGTGGCCTCAGGAGCGTGGCTCTCGGGCTCTGGGGCGCACACACACACTCACAGTCCTGTCACATGCCCACAGTCGTGGCCCATGGGCTTAGCTGCCCGGGGGCACGTGGAGTCTTCCCCCGACCAGGGGCTGAACCCAAGTCCCCTGCGCCAACAGGTGGACCCTTAACCACCAGATCAGGAGGGCAGTCCCCCCGTATTTCTAAGCAACATGCTTATGCTGTTGAGGCTTTTCTCCCAAGCATTACCTATTAATGCCTGGGAGAAGCAAGCATCACCACCTGCCCAGATGAAGGAGGAGGATCTGGCTGTTTTCAGCCTCCTCTACTGTCAGGGTGGACAGGACACAGGGCGTCCCCGCCAACTGGGATCTAATCGCTTCTGGATCCAGCTTTCCAACAACTGTCCTCTCTTATCCCCACCTCGTCCCCAACTAGCAAAGGCACAGAAGCCACACTGCAGGCTGGCTCCCCCGGCCACCGCCAGCTTCAGGCTCAGCTTTCTCGGGGAGGCTCAGCTGAGTCAGTTCTCTGATTTTCAGTTTCCAAAATTTTGTTGCCCCCCCTTTTCTTTGTCCTTATAAGTTTTTTTAAAAAAATAAAAGAAAGAAAACCCTACTGTCATTTTAATGAGGCTCAGAATGGGGCAGAGATTAAACACATGTGTTAATTCACCATCCTGGACAGGAAGTTTGTCATTGATTTCTTTTTTTTTTCCAGAGAATAAATGATTTTCCATTTAAATTCACCCGATAAAAACATCCAGTGCACTGAAGCAGAGCAGGCTGGGCTTCCTTCTAGATCATCTTCCTATTTTTTTAATGAAACAGATCGATTCAACTGACTAAACAGAAAATTAAAATTCAAACACAGGCTGCCAGGTTTGGAGCCACTGAAGGAGGGAAAGAGCTAGATATTAGAAAGAGGAAAAGACGTTTCCCCTGGAAGAGTCTGGCCAATCTTTTGTCAGCTTTTACAGGCTTTTAGAAAGATCTTGGGGGACTCTGACAGCACTGTCCCCTCTGGAGGCTTGTCCCTAACCCACACCCCCCACTTGGCTGCTTTCTGGGAGAACAGCCCTTGCTAGACGAGGAGGACGTGTGCTGTTACTCAACTCAGACCCATCCTGCACTCCGTGGCGGCCAGGACTCACACAGCCCACATCCCTCCCCGTGATCCGAACGTTCAGTCAGTCTCTGCTGCTGGCGCCTCTGGCTCTGAGAAAACGCTCCACATCCTGCCTGCCCTGGCCCCTCCTTCTGGCCCTCCCCAGGGCTGGTGTCCCCCCTTTTCAGGGGAAGACACCCCTCCCCTCCACAAGGCACCTACATAGTGCAGCTCTGCATTATCTCAGAAGGGCGCTTCTCCCCGCTTTCTAGGGTCAAGCGTTTCACGGCTACACTTGACGCCTGCCTTCTCACTTCCCGCATCCTTCATCCAGGTGCATCTTTTAGCAGGTGCATTGTCTTCTTTGCCTCCACTGGAGAAGGGATAGGCTACCCACCCCAGGATTCTTGGGCTTCCCTGGTTGCTTAGCTGGTAGAGAATCTATCTGCAATGCGGGAGACCTGGGTTCGATCCCTGGGTTGAGAAGATCCCCTGGAGAAGGGAAAGGCTACCCATTTCAGTACTCTGGCCTGGAGAATTCCAGGGACTGTACAGTCGATGGGGTCGCAAAGAATCAGACACAACTGAGCGACTTTCACACTCACTCTTTGCCTCTTCACTGGATCTTCCACATTCCTAGGAACATAGTTTTCTTATTAAGATTTCCCTTTAATCCTCGTGGTTCAAGTGGTAAAAGCATCTGCTTGCAATGCAAGAGACCCAGGTTCGATCGCTGGTTGGGGAAGATCCTCTGGAGAAGGAAATGGCAACCCACTCCAGGACTCTTGACTGGAGAATTCCATGGACGGTAGAGCCTGGTAGGTTATAGTCCATGGGGTCGCAAAGAGTCAGACACGACTGAGCAACTTCATTTTCACTTTAAATCCTCTAAACGTCTGCGCTGCCATACTCTCTTCCTTGAAGAGCGGATTCTTCAGGAACCCCGGTGGTCACCGCCTGGCTGTCCCCACCAGCTCCCTTGGCTCCTCCGGGTCACTGCCTGGCATGCAGGTCTCCGGCCCAACGCTGGCTGCGGGTCTTCCCTTCCCACGGTGCCTCCCCAGCCTCAGTCCCTATTCCCAACGACGGCATCAGGAGAGACATTTCTAGCTCCGAAAAATCAGTTACACAGCGGGGAGTCTGAACCTGTCCAAACTGGGTGCAGTGTTTAACATGGGATGAGAGGTGGGTGTGCAACTCTTTATTCTCACTTACGTATTTACACGAAGGTTTATATAGTAAGAATAGAAATCTGTGTTTAAAAGTCTGGAATACTTCTAGAACAATCCTCCCTTCTAACACTTTGGGGACCTGTTTCTTCTCTTTCTCATTGCAAGATTAAAGCTCTGCAAGCAGAAGAATAATTACTTAGCAAAAGTAAAATCTTATGCAAATGTTTTTGAGCCCAATACTGACTAGCAACTCTTCAGATGACTAAGAATGATCTGCCTTAAGATAACTATAAACACAAGAAACAAAGCTTCCGAGGCTCTAAAATAAGCACTTGGGATAACAGAAGGGCCATGTAGGCGGCCGGCAGTAATTGTGAAACCGAGTGACTATCGGACGTGACTCTGAAGGGCTTTCAACCCAGAGCAGTTCAGAACATTACAGTGGTTATCTGCACCCCCACCCAAAGCAAAACCCTCAACAGGCAAGACTCCTCAGCTTTTTAAATATGAGCAAATACATCCCTTACTGAAATCAAACAGAAAAACGATATAAAGCTGCACGATGCCAGACATCATCCAATATCATAAGCCAACGAAGTTGCAAAGAACTGCCAATAACTCAAATTGGTAAATGAATAACCAGCTCCTTTTTCCCCAGTAAATGCAGTTTCAGATGCTAACAGTCCACAACTCTCATAGCAGTATGTGCATTTTATAGAATCCAATACTTCATAAAAGCCAAGTCACATTTAGCCAGTTTCTCTCTGAGCGACTCCGCCACACAGATGTTAGATGTCATGGGTTAAACAGAGAGTCACCCGGCCTGCAAGTGTGGTGTGCAGGAGGTCACCGCCCTGTTCGGAAGACAGGACACGTTAGCAGAAGACGCAGTGACTCAAGAGGCTCGTCGGCCGAACCAGACACGTCTGAGGGGCTGAACGAAACAGGTCCATGACCCAAGCCCTGGAATCAGGAAAGCTCTCCAGGGAGATGAGGACAGGCTGACAGGAGGGAGCAGAGGCCCTGCCTCTTGGAGTCTGCGTGGAAACACAGTGGAGGGGAGACGACAGAGTCCGGCTGGACCAACGACCCCGGACCTGCTCCTTCCGACAGGGCCTGCGCTCAGTGGTCCTCCGCACTCAGCCACCGTGATTGCCACTGAAAGCTCAGCGTCTCCCCTTCCACTAATACACCAGGGTCCCCCACGGCCGCCCCAGCCAAGTCCAGGGCCCCAAGTCACACACGCCAAGGACTGTATCTGTTTGACTGTGCGTGCTTACTTGCATACTTCCTGTTTGATCTGAAGGTTCTAGAAAACAAAAATCTTGCCTATTTTTTAATATTTTGGTATGTAATAGGTCTTACAAGTACCGTATGCACAGTACAAGTTCAAAACATATTTATTAGATGAACAGATGATTGAATTAATAATTTTTATATATAATATTGGCAAAGTAAGTGGGCCAGTCAGCAATGACCATGCATAGGAACTTAGAAGTTTGGTTAGAACTTTATATTTGATGATTTTTATGGAGGGTAGTAACATGATAAAAATGGTAATTATTATATGGTAATTGTTGTTACTTGCTCTAGTTGTGGTTGTGTTTCACAAAGGACTAGATGTAGAAAGACTACTTTACTAATATAACAATACTTTGCTAACAAGTTGAGGACTTTTGTCTAATGTGCATATTCTTCAAAAACACCAAAAGAGAAATTGTTCCACGTATCTTTGCCTTTAATCTATTATAAACAAGTTCATTTCTGATAAGAGATAACTTTTTTTAAGGCCAGGTAATAGTCATGGTCTCTTGATTTGAAAGAACAGCAACTACAACCCCCATGAAATTAAGGTCAGTTTCCTTATTTATGAATTACAAATACTCTCCATATTGACACTGAAAATTTGAAAATTGAAAGAAGTCCATTTTGCCTATTCGTATAATAATGCAGAACACTTGACCTTTTGGGTTTTAGCATAGCTAAAACTAATGAGATGGTTGTTTACGTAAGCAGAATTTTATAATCCAGCGTAACATTTGGTTGTGAAATGGAGGAATCCATCAGCATGTGGAAATGCCGGTGCATTAACAGTATCAAGAGGTGGTAACTGGGTAACTCCCTGCTCAGGAGTCTCCCCTGTCCTGCATCTGCTATGAAGTCATGGCTCATGGGGGTGGCCGCTCAGGGAACACGCAGGAGGAACAGAAGAACGCTCGGGGTCTCAATCTGAGCTGCAGGTTAGGAATGCTTGGGAACCTTTAACGGTTATAGACCCTTAAGCCATGCCCCAGACCATGTCAATGTGTTTTAAATGCTCCCCCCACAGCCCCCCCTCCCTGCACACACATTCCATGTAAGTCTGTTATGCAGAACCAAGAAACCAAGGAATTCCTTGAGAACCAAGGAATTAGTATTTTCTTTAGCCACGAAAAAACACTTTCTATATCTGATTTCTTTTAAATACAGTATCAAAAAGATGAAATGGCTTAGGGGTAAAATAGATGATGCTATAAAAACTTTAAAGGAAAGAAACAGATTCTCACTCACCTGCCTTCTGGCAGTGTACAATCTTTTCATACACGGCGTCTGCGTTCTCGATCACTGCCTTGAGGGACTGGATCATCTGCAAGGGAAACACCCGGACAGGCGGTCACATGGACAGCTGGACGCAGGAGGGTCCCTGCTGGGGCCCGGCCCTCCCCGGCCACGCGCCCCCCCACCTGACGTCCTGCTCAGGGTCACGGGGAAAGTGGTCAAGCCACGCCTCCCCACACAAGCCCTCGGACCAGACTGCGAGGAGTGGCTCCCCAAGGTGGCCACACTGGGTGTGACCCTCGAGCCAGCACCAAACTAAGTCCCCTTCAGTATGACGATAGAAGTGAACATGGGTGCACCTCCGATCCCTTCTTCATTCTAAACAACACTTCTTCCATCACCTTATGGAAAGCTGCAGCACCCAAACGCCTCACTGTCTTCACCCAAGATGCCTCTGTTTGAGAATGAGTTTAAAGCTTCCAATGAGGATCAAAAACAGCATTTATGTGATGCATCACAAACGCTATCACCCAAACCAGTGTTTTCAGCGTGCCTATCACTAATTTTAAAAATCCAGCGTTGAGTTCTTGTTCCAGACTGCTTGTGCTTGTTTTAGGAGCTATGCCTGAATTAAGCAAAAGGAACAGGTCACAACTGACCCATTATTTTACTCACCAAAGTGTTGGGAAAAGATCTGTCTGAAGTAAACTTTTTGGCTCTGAAATTGCTGTGAAAATGGGATGGCCAGATTCAGTTCTCATGATTCAAACGGGTACAATTATGATCCTCGCCATAAGGGTAGACTCTCGCTTTTTGTATTTATGTTTTTAAATTTAATTTTAATATTGGAGTACAGCTGATTACAATGCTGTATTAGTTTCAGATCTGCAGCTAAGTGATTCGGTTATACAGATATCCATTCTTTTTCTGATTCTTTTCTTCTACACGTTATTACGGAATACTGAGTAGGCTTCTCTGTGCTATATAGTAGGTCCCTGTTGATTCTTAGCTTTTTGTATTTAAATGTCCAAATATTTCACATGATAATATTACTCATCTCTGTTGCATGACCATTTTACTTTATATAACAAACACCACTCCATCATTTTCCATTCCTTAAATTCTGCCTAGTTTTTCTTTATAGTACTTATCACTGGCTGCCACAGTAATGATTTTATGGAAACTAAATGTATGTAGGTTGGATTATTTATATAACTTAAAGAGCACCATATTTTATTAGTTGTACTTAATTAAATAAAGCATAATCAACACGCCTTTTAAGAAGTACACCAGATTCTTAAAGTGAGTCACACAACATTTATCAACGTCCACTGTTGTAAGAAAATGACAGTAAACATTGTAAAGTTTGAAGGTGTTCACTCAGGCCTTCATTCATTGTCTGTGAGGCTTCCTGTGAGGGCGCACACTGGGGCCGGTGACCTAAAAGACTCGGTCGCTGTCTGCAGGAAGTCTACAGCCCTGTGCAGGCCTCCCGCTTAGGAATTCAGTCTTTCCACATTCGCTCTTCAAGGTCTGAGTCATTCCTGTAAAGTATTCTACTCTATAGCATGACATACGGAACAGGCAGTGACAAAAACGAATAGTTCAGAACTCGGCAATGCCAATGGAAAGTCATTCGTACCATTCCATAGTTTGCATACTGAAAAGGTTCATACCGTCATCAGCAACCTTTCTCAGCTTTGATGTCGAGCCAAATAAGAGACTCCAAGCAGCCAGGACACCTTCCAGCAAGGATGCTGGCTGTCACAGCTCAGCGTCAAAGAACTGGCCAATTGTGCCCCCATCATTCAAACCGAGGGGGAAAAGCAACGAAAGGCAGCCGGTCCTGAGACAAGTGGGCAATGCAGGAGCAGTGACAGCCGTGAGGGAAGATCGGGGGTCCAGACAACCTGTGGGGGAAGGCGGTCACCAGAGATCCGCACTGGGGGAGCAGGGGTGCAGGACAGGCACAGGTTCACGTGGGTTCCTCAACTTCGGCATCGAGCACAAGATGTAAATGTGGTGAGCGACGATGTATTTCCCACCTGCAAGCTGAGTTTAATGAAAGGCATGATGAGGGTTCACAATAGTGCGGGGATCAGAGGAGCGGAGGCTTGTGGCTGGAGCCTGCCGAGAGCAATGTCCCAGGGGGCTCCCCACCCACCTGGGGGCCAGGTACCTCTGGGGGCTGGCCTTCCTGTCCTGTGCTCGCTGATACTAGCTTGGTATGAAAAGCTTGCTGTGACAAGGCTCAGAGCAACAGCAGGTCACATTATTATTCTTAGAAGCGTCTTCCAGTTTCAGGTATCACCAAAGGTGCTGCACCTTTTAAGTGCAAAAGACACAACAGGGCTTCAGAAGCACACGTTCCACTTCCAGGAGCTGGAGACAGACACCGCCCTGCCCTGGGGTCTGTGACCCCTCCTCTGCCCTGGGGACGATCGGGCCCTGAAGCTCCCTGTGCGGGGACCTGAGCTCCCTGTTGAGCGGGCCTGAAGGTCAGGAGGAAGGTAACCACAAGCAGGCGGGACTCCCAGAGCCAGGGTCCCGCCGCCGCCGCCGCCCGCGTGCTCCCAGGCCGACAGCGAGACCCCTGAGCCAGGGCAGGGCGTGGGGCGGCTCAGCACCAAGTCCTCCTCCCAGTACCTGGGACTGAACGACTCCTGAGCTGCATGCAGCATCTACACCCTGGGGGCGGCTGACTCCCCGGGGGAGCGAGGCAGGCACCGGGAGGGAACAGGGCAGGTCCATCACCACATGCGGCGCAGAGCAGCGGGGGGCCCGTGGGGGCCAGACCAGGAGACAGGGTCACCGGTCAGCAGAGCCCAGACACGGGAGGGAAGAAACACCCCCAGGCCTCGGGGGGCGACTCCCTTGGCCCCCCTGTCATGGAGTGAACTCAGCATCCCCTGGGGAGGAGGAGCTGCCAGCCTGGCCCGTTTTTCAGCTGCAGAGTATCTTTATAATGATGCTTACAGCCCCCGACCAGGGCGTGAGTCCATGAACGCTCCTGGTATCTGCGTCCCTTCTCCCCAGGGCGGGGCCCGTCCAGGCTGAGTCCAGGGAGCACTAGGGGCCTTGGGCTTCCGGGAGGGCCTGGGGCTGGGCTGGCCTTCCCAGCCGCCCGCCCAGGAGGCCGAGGTCTCACTCCCACTCAGCTGACAACTCTGCCTGGAGACGCTAAGGACGCGGAGGGGATGCGTGGGGCATCGTGAGTGCGAGGCAAGGCCAGCCTCCGCCGGGTCCTCCACGCTGCAGCGCGGGGCGACTCCTGATGGTCCAAGTGCCCGCTCAGCGAGTCAGAGTGAGCGTGTCCATGCCTCCCCAGCCCGGGGGGCCTACTGGCACTCTCCATCTCGCCAGGCCCACAGGAGGTGGGCAGCGGTGGTTCCACGGATGGGAACTCGGAGGACCCGAGACTGAAGCCACTTTCCCAAGGTGGCCTGGCGTGTGGGCAAAGGCTGCAACTAAGGACCGGGGCACAGGTATCCTGCATGACTCAGGGCCTCTGTGGTGCCCATGGTACCACGAGCAGAGCTGCCTGAGAGGGGAGCGCACTCCAACCAAGACAGCGGCCAGGAGCAGGGGACGCTCGGCCTCCTGACAGGCTACACATGGACGGACAGCGTCTCGGTCCTCACGTGGGCCCACGAGCGTGGTTTAAATAACGTTTCTACAAAGCACTTTGCAAAGCTATTTTCTTAAGGACAACGGTAAACAATTTCCTGGGCTCCACTTACCAACTCATTATTAAAAAACCGAAGTCATTTATGTTTAATGTGAAATCAACAGAATAAGCGTCTCCGGCTAGACAAAAGCAGATAGATGGGGCATGACATCAAGGCAGGAGTTGAAGGAAAAAACTGCTTTCAGTTATCTAATTTTCTCTGCATATATTACATTAACATGTCACCATAATGCAAGGCCCAGTAGAGTGACTGGTTTTATAACCATGATTTGCATTAATGCAAATACATTCATCAACACTCCTTAAATGCACAGGTGTTAAATCTCAGCGCCGACATCAGACATCCAGCTGCCAGCCCGAATGACTTGCCACATGGAACCCCTCATATTGTTTACAAGGCACAAGATGCTTCTACACTGCTGTTGTTAAGGGCTTCCCAGGTGGCGCTAGTGGTAGAGAATTCCCCTTGCCAATGCAGGAGACTCAAGAGACGTGAGTTCGATTCCTGGATTGGGAAGATCCCTGGGAGTAAGAAAGGGTAACCCACTTCAGTCTTCTTGCCTGGAGAGTTACATGGACAGAGGAGCCTGGCGGGGCTACAGTCCATGGGGTCACAGAGTCAGACACAACCGAGGGACTGAACACAGTGGATTCTACATTAGTGTCCAGTTACCAGTACCTCCTAAATTTCTGGAACTAATGTGTTAGGAAAATCTACAGATTTAACATAGCCCAGAAACCCACTTCATAAATCAACTTCAAGATAAGGTTTTAATACAGGACTCAAGCAGATGAAAAGTAGGCAGTTTCAACTAAAGGCAGAGTAAAAATTAAACCTCACATTAAACTGAAAATAAATCAGGAATGCCTTTCATAAAAATGTTTTGTAAGTTAACTCCTCATGTTAGTGTAAGACAAACGTCTCTACAGATATGGTTATAAGAAGAACAATTACTAATTAATATATTTTATATTACTGTATTCCTGTAGACCACTTCTTTATTTTCTGTTTACAACTTGCATATCAAGTAAGAACATTCTGTTTTCAAAATAAGCAAATAAGTCAGATTTTAGACAAGATACCAAATCTCCTTTCACCCCACCCCCCCGGGGACCCAGATTTTGGTAATTACAAAAGAAATTTGCTAGTAACGTTAAGTGCTTGGGTGACAGCAGCTTCTTGGCAACAGTGCTGACAACTTCTGAGTCCTAGACGTCCCCCTCCACTCAAGCCGTTCATCAGTTTCAGATCGCAGACGCTTCCTCCTGAGTCCTCCCACACCCACCCTGCCCTGACACAGACGCTGCAGCTGTTTCCAGTGAAGATACAAAGTCAGAGAAGTCAGAGAAGGGCTAAGGCTGCTGTGAAAGAGAATGGCCAGACAGCAAAGTGGGGGGGGGGGGGTTTCCTTTGACACGGACTCTGTGACTGTGTGACACACAGCAGGTAAGTATCTCCCCGACTCAAATGTTAACAGCTGGGCATCATTCGCAAACTCGTCAATGAGCTGGTACAAGAGATACGCCACCCACGCCCTGCCCCATCACTCCACACCCCAGAGCCCCACGGCTGTCCTCGGGGGACAAAGGGCGCCCCGGTGGCAGGAGCGGCTCAGGGACGATCCTGGAAGGCATGGACCAAGCGGACCCCTTCTCAGGACCCCAGGGACGGCTAACCACACGGCACGCGTGAACCAAGGGCCAAGGTCTGCGGAAGACAAGCCAGTTCGATCCACAGCAGTGTTTCCCACCCATCCTGGGTTATCTCTGCGGCAGTCTCTACACTCAGCATCATGAGAGGACCGTCACCCTTGTGCTCCAAGGCCCGACAAGTCAGCCCACCGCTGAGAACAAAACTCCCTCAGGAATCTTTCTGCTTCCGCGTGTGTGTGTGTTCTTGAAAGTAATGTCCTCTCTGCATTAACAACACTACTTTTGTAGTGTTTATCACTTTAAGATAAATATTACTGTGCAGGTAAAGAATTTTCAAGTCAAATGTGGGAACTCTGGAACCCAGGACTTCTAAACTGAAATGCAGAGGTAACATGTTCTTTCACGAAAGCTTCCAAGTACAGCAAAACGTCAAGGGGTTGAACTAACGAAAGAGAAACCATTTATGAAGTTCTTGTTGGAAATTACAATGTGGCTTTTTAATACTTGAAAATAATATGAAAATCACACATTTGAGCCGGGGCACAAAATTCATGTGGCTGTGGGTTCTCTGCCCAGCAGCAGGCTCATCTCACACGGGGGGACCACTCAAGACCCGGATCATAGCCCCGTCCAGCGAGCTCACTGTGAAAACACTTTCCAAACAGCAAACCATTTCCGAAGAGACTTGCCCTAGTTTCGCCGTGAAACTTGACTTCCATGTTTTCACTAAGCACATTACAGAAAACCATTGGAAAAAACCCTCTATAACAGAAAAACCAGAGAAGGAACTCTGCCAGACAAGGCCAAATATGAAATGATATCATATGTGGAATCAAAAAAATGATACAAATGAACTTCTAGACACAACAGAAATAGACCCACAGACATGGAAAACAAGCTTACGGTTACCAAAGGGGAAGGGTGGGGAAGGATAAATTAGGGATTTGAGATTAACACATACACAGTATTATATATAAAAGAAATAACCATCAAGGCCCTACTGTGTAGCACAGGGAGTTATACCCAACATCTTATAATAACCTATAATGGAAGAGAATCTAAAACAGAGTGTGTATAAATGTATAACTGAATATATATATATATATATAACTGGATCACTTTGCTGAGCACCTCAAACTAACACAACATCGTAAATCAACTATGCTGTTGCTATTGTTCCGTTGCTAAGCTGTGTCCTACTCTTTGCAACCCCACGGACCGCAGCAGGCCAGGCTCCTCTGTCCTACCCCGTCTCCTGGCCTTTGCTCATATTCATGTCCATTGAGTCGTGATCCATTGAGTCAAAGGGGCTTGAGTAACTCAATGAAGCTATGGGCCATGCTGTGTAGGGCCACCCAAGACAGACAGGTCATACTGAAGAGTTCTGACAAAACGTGGTCCCCTGGAGAAGGAAACGGCAACCACTCCATTATTCTTGCCCATGGCTGGTATTAAGAGACAAAAAAAAAAATAGTCAACTATACTTCAATCAAAAAAGAAAATTTAAAAGGAAAGGGAAAGAACTCTGGCAGAGGCGTTACTGGATGGTTAGCCTAGACGCAGCGAGGAACATGGCTGGATGCTGCCACGCATGGGCCCCCGTAGGTGTGGCGGAAGCGGGCAGGTCAGAGACCCACCTGCAGCGTCACCAGGCTCGGCAGACACTCTGCTAGCCTTAGAGGGAGGTGAGCGGCATGGCAAGAAAGGGGGCAGGCTGGAGGGACACGGGATCACGATTCTAAGCTGAGATGTGCTGTGATCGAGGTAGAACTTCAGGCTGTGAACAAAGGGCAGGGAAGGGGTGGGGCGGTGGGAAAGAGAGGCGGGCTGGAGAGAATCGTGGAGGGACAGCGCGGCACCAGCGAAGGACGCGCCCGGGCCCAGAAGGAAGAGCGAAGACCCAGAGGGCGACCCTGCAGGCGGTCACCCGGGCCTCGCCCAGAAGCTGTAAAGCGCTTCCAGGCCTACAACGCGCTCTTAAGGTGGTGCAGTTCCACCTTCCTGAAGTTCATGCTCAGGAAGTGGAGTTCCGCCCCAGCTGGCTGCAGGAGTTGGTGGTGACCTGGCGGGGGCGGGGGGCGGGGGGGGGGGGGGGGGAGGGTGTCGGGAGCTCCAGACGCGGCTGTGGGGTAATTCTGGACAGTCCCGGCGTGGCGCCAAAATCTGTGCTATAAACTGCCAGACGTGCTCCTGAGGACCACTGCACCGGGAGAAACAAGGTGTGTGGTGAACGCGGGGTTGGGGTGCGACACTCTGCCATTGTGCAGTGATGCGTTCAAAAGGGCAAGAGTAGAAGACACGTGCTGCCCTGGGCTGCGTATGCCAAGCGGAGACACGGCCCGAGGCGTGGCACGTGGTGTCCGACCTTGAGAAAGACCCGGAGCTTCCTGTGGGGTTGGATGGGGAAGGGCTGCCGCTTGTGAGTTTCTGTGAGGGGCACGAGGAGGGGCGTGAGGCCTGACGAGAGCTTTGAACTGAGATACAGGGGAAGGAAAGCTGTGACCAACCTAGAGAGCATATTAAAAAGCAGAGACATTACTTTGACAACAAAGGTCTGCGAGAGTCAATTCCTAGGCAGATTGATAAGAAGTCCAGGGGTCCCCAAGGAGAGAGGAGTCTGGAATTCTCAAGGACGAAGAAAGGACCACCTTTTTTCCCCTCTACATTCCTCAGGATTATATAACAATAATGTATCCTGCTTGAAGACAGTCTCTGAAAATAACCTTCTGGCTAATCCTGTTATCTTAAGGTGTAAATTATGGGAGCAGGTCTAGTGAGGTCTTTACAACCTCCACACATTCTTTTGATTCACTATAATAACTAATTAGAGAGTAAACAACTCCATTGCTAACGCTAGCAAGGGGGTACTCTTTCTGCCCCCTTCTGATGCCTATGTCAGAAGCTTTCTCAGTCTCCTTTATACTTTAATAAAACTTTATTACACAAAAGCTCTGAGCGATCAAGCCTCGTCTGTGGCCCTAGATTGAATTCTTCTCCTCCAGAGACCAAGAATCCTGGCATCTTTTCATGGTTCAGCAACAACCTTTCATCCGTCTAGTCAAGGCTATGGTTTTTCCAGTAGTCATGTGCAGATGTGAGATTTGGATGGCGAAGAAAGCTGAGCGCCAAAGAATTGATGCTTTTGAACTGTGGTGTTGGAGAAGACTCTTGAGAGTCTCTTGGACTGCAAGGAGATCCAACCAGTCCATCCTAAAGGAGATCAGTGCTGGGTGTCCATTGGAAGGACTGATGCTGAGGCTGAAACTCCAATACTTTGGCCACCTGATGCAAAGAGCTGACTCATTGGAAAAGATCCTGATGCTGGGAGGGATAGGGGGCAGGAGGAGAAGGGGATGACAGAGGATGAGATGGTTGGATGGCATCACTGACTCAATGGACATGAGTTTGAGTAAACTCCAGGTGTTGGTGATGGACAGGGAGGCCTGGCATGCTGTGGTCCATGGGGTTGCAAAGAGTCAGACACGACTGAGCGACTGAACTGCGCTGGACTGTGGGGGTGCGGCTCAGGACACGTGCGGTGATCTGATGCAGCAGGTGGGTGGGTGAGGCGCATGTGCACGTTCAGTTCACCTAGGCGCGGTATGGCGTGTCCACTACTGTTTTCTCATGGTCAAAACAGTGCACAAGTAAAAACAAATTTGTTAAAATTGTATTAGGTTAACACTGTAATATTCCACTAATGTACCACTGTCATATTCAAATAAATTTACACTTTCAAAACAAGGGTTATAACTGACTATAAAAGGGAGACCATTTCAAAAACCATGCAGTTTTCTTGAGAAGCAGCGTTAAACTCTCAGTATCTATCGGGTTCAACTGAAGGGTGCTCTTGGCGCCACAGAAGCCTGCCTCCACGCTGCGCTCAACTCTCTTAACAATCGTTTCTTGCCAGAGAAGAGATGCCAAGTGCTGTAACAAATCTGGAGCAAGTTATGAGTCAGGAGTGACCCAGGGTTCATATTCAGGAAGCCAAGGATTCTCTGGCTTTTCAGCATGCTCTGATCTGTCATGAAGGTCACTGCAGAGCTAGGGCCACACGCACCTCGGGCTGGGGCTGTGCCTCTCCCATAACTCTCGCCTGAGCTACAGCCTGGATCCCTCAGGTACTACATTTCAGGCCAAACCCCGTAAGTAGCATCCCGTCCCATCCGCAGGCATTTAGCTGAATTTCCACAGGGTGAAAAGCCTCCCCTATACCACCATCAATGACTCCATCTACCCCTTTTCACACCAAAGCAATATACTACCATATCCACACACTGATGGCTCCATCTCACAGATTAAACATCAAGTTTTAATTAAACTGCAGTTCCTGAAGTGAATTACCAGGTCAACATAAAAGCAGAGAGACATTAGGCTTATTATACACAGAGTAACAGAGGTCTCAGGCTTCCCTGATGGCTCAGACGGTAAAGAATCTGCCTGCAATGCGGGAGTCCTGGGTTTGATCCCTGGGTCAGGAAGAACCCCTGAAGGAGGGCAAGGTAACCCACTCCAGTATTCATGTCTGGAGAATCCCATGGACAGAGGAGCCTGGTGGGCTACAGTCCATGGGGTCTCAAAGAGTTGGACACGACTCAGTGACTTAATAGCAAATATAGGTTTTACCTATACTCACCAAGATAACCATTTGGATTTAGTATAAAACATGTAAATAAACAGCATCATGTAGTCAAAACAACCAATTTATTGCCCGAGGTTCTTTCTTTCTCCTAGTCACTTTGCTTCCTGGTGCACTGGGATGGACCACGTGTTTACATTGTGGGTATTTCTGAGAGGTACTTCCAGCATTAGCCACTAGAAGTCCTTAGTAATACACATTTGTAGGCTGGAGGAGAGGAGAAAGGGGCAAAGATGAGGGAAAACACCACAAAGAAGAAACGAAGGGGTGGGGGGCATATAGAGGAATAAAACAAAACAAAAAGATAAAATGACAGAGTCAGAGTTTAGAGGAATTAAAACAGTGAATGCAACAGGGTGACTTATCAGAAACCATCCATTAAATCAGATAAGAAAGTTTTACTTTATGCAGACAAGTGAATAAACGGTAACGCCAGAACCAAACTTTGATGCAGAAGGAGTTCACTCACATTTCAGATTAATTGAGACTTGGCATCACGAGAAGCCCCCATGTTCCTAAACAGGTTTCAGGGCTTGGGGCTGAAGCTGGGAACAGCAGAACAGAGTGGGGAAAACAGAAAGGGGCTCTGGGAAGCCGAGAGTTCCACTACATCAAGAGATCAGTTACAGAGTCAACGCACAGATTTGAAATGTTTATCCCACCGTCAATTGTTGGCAAAGTTTAAAATTTTCTGCACAGTTTTAGTTTCAGAAGTACACAGAGTGTCAACAAGTCGAAAAAATTTTTGATCTTGTACTGCTTCTGCATGATATGGTATTTGGCAAAAACAAAAACTGGTGAAAATTGAGCAACAAAACAGAACCCAAACCCTAAAAAGGAACCCTGATGCAACTATAAAACTATCCAGAAAAAGTAAATAACCAGTGCATGAATAATATGCCATCCTGGGCTTTTCTGTGTAGAGAGCATGTATATAGCACATTCGCATGCACTCAGATGATAATAACCCTCTTATGTCTCCATTTTATGACCAACCTCATGTGATCAGAAGTCTCCTTAGGGGAGAGCTCAGGGCGTTCCATGTCATTTTTGCACATGATTTCTGTGGGAAGCCGTATCCCACATTCTCACGATAAACGGACTCCTTTACAGCACGTGATGAATCATTTCACAACATGGTGACCTCAAGGGTGCACACACACCCCCATCGTCCCCCGGGGGCCCTCGGTCACAGTAGCCCCTGGACACTGTAAAAAGTTCCTCTGACTTTCTCAGCTGTGGCAGCGATGTGCTTACGTGACACTGTCATGTAATCTCAGCAGGAAACCTACTGGAGGGTCATCGTTTCATGATGTGGTGCAGTTTCTGCTGCATAGCATGGTGAATCCGCCGCAGGCAGACACACGCCCCCTCCCTCTTGACCTTCCTCCACCGCTGTTATCCCAGCCCCAGGTCGTCACAGCCCCGAGCTGAGCGCCCTGTGCTGTAAGCAGCTTCCCCCCGCTGTCTGCTTCACACGTGGTCGTGTATACGTGTCAACGCTACTCTATCAATTCATCCCACCCTGTCCTTCCCCCACTGGGTCCCCAAGTCTGTTCTCTCTGCCTATGTCTCGACTCCTGCCCTGCAAGTAGGCGCCTCTGCACCATCTTTCTAGAGTCCACACGTAGCAGCGTGAAGTTTGAGGGCCCCGTGGGCTCATATATTCCCTGAGGTCCCTAGAGCAGGAAGGAATATGAGTCTGTGAGGGCTCAGCTGCTCTCCACTGGGCTGGGTGGGCAGCAGGGGGGCCTGGGGGCCAGCCACTCGCTCCTGCCTTGAGTGAATGCCTGGGAATGGGGAGAGGAGGGCGGGGCCCAGTGGGATTTTCCTGGTGCCCAAAGTGTTAAAGCTGGTGGGCTCAGAAGCTGCGTTCTGGATGCGGGGGAAGCATCTCCAAACAACGGATGAGAAGGTTTAGAACCTGGCTTAAGCCACCCCGCAGGAGAAAAGGGGAACCGGGCCTGTTAAAGCCAGCTGCCCGGTGAGCAAGTTACTTCCAGAGCCTGTATCAGGAACTTCTGGATGCAGCACAACTCTTTCAAGTCACCAAGGACCGTTTAGAGCTCCGACACGCTCATTTAAAACTATTATTATGAAATTAATTAAATTTCAAAAGATACAATTTGAATTAAAATAGTACCACTTTTATTACCATCTCCTTATATCAAGGCTTTTCTCCAAGGGGATCAAGGTGATTTAGAAACTCCTAATTAACAGGCGGTAATTCAATCACAGTCTTACTGTAAGGTTGTCATTAGTTTCTCTCAGGTCTGCGGTAGCTAAGTAGAGATGTTAGTTAACAGAGAAAAGCAACCAGAGTCTTCTCCGTAAGGAGGAGCAGCCTTTTTAGAGCATCGTAAAGAGTCCACAGTTCTCTGGAACGGCAGAGCTAGGAGGAGGGCAAGATTCATTTGACCGCCTACTACGGTGTTCACGGTACAAACCCAGGCGTCCTTCCCGAGGGTGACCACAGAACTCACATCTTCTGCTTTCTGAGTAGACAGCCAACTCCCTGAGCAAGGTGGTGGGAAACCCAACCTTCTGCTTTTCACTTCGAAATTTTAAACCTGCCTTTATGAAATGGAATAACCCCGTCTCCATATACGGCAAGGCTGGTGCTCTGAGGTTCAAGTGATGGGAAAACATTCACACTGGGAGAGGTCTCAGCGCATCAAGAGCTGCACGCTTCTAGCCTTTGAAGACACAGACTGACCCGGTACTGATTGCCGAGCACTGAGAGCTTCCCGTGCTCTGGGCTGCTGACGTGTGACTTCACCATTCACGAAGACTCAGCACCGGGCAGGGACCCCTCGAGCTCCGGCACGCCCCCCAGCCCCCACTCACCGGGTTCCCGGGGTGGGAGTGCTCCCCCTCCCTCCCCCAAGGACCAGTCTCCGGGCAACGGTGTTGCGCAAAGGCGTTCACGCCAGGCACACCAGCCCAGGGCTGCAAGAACTCACGAAGCTAAATGCACCAAGGTGTGTCCTGGGCCAAACCCGCAACCCACGCTTGCCGGGGGCCAGTTGCCCGGGGAGTCGGCGCACAACCCCTGGGAGAGAAGGGCTGGAAGGGACTGGTCGCGGGGGGCTCGCAGTCTGCGTGCGATGCTGCGTGCAGGGCCCAGGCTTCCTCCTGGAGCCGGCGGGCGTCAGGGCAAGGGGCAAGGCATCGCTGCTGTCAGACGGGGGACGTGCTGCGCCAGGGATTTCGGGCGCGGCCTGCCGGGAGCCTGTGCCACCTGTGAGCTCACGAGGTGCTCGTCATCCGAGGACGCGTTGGGAAATCACAGAACTCTGCACACACGAGCCATGTTCCCATTCCGGGGTCTGAGCTGGGTCCGGCTGCCCTCCTCACCCCTCCACTCCCCAGCCCTGCGTGTCTCCTCCTTAAACAGGGCGCTTCAGGAAGGACCACGCATCCTCTGGCAACGGGCAGGGGAGACTCAGGGTGTGAACATGAGGTACATGGTGCAGGCACCTGGATGCCAGTGCCGCTTCCCGGCCTCCAGCCCCGGGCCCTGCTGTGCCCCCCCACCGACCCCCAGTCTCTGGAGAGGTCCGGGGGTCGCGTCCTCTTCCCGGACCAGCTCAGGGGGCCCTCACCACCTTAGCATGGGCACCGCCAGACCCTCTGCTACTGACTGGGAGGGTGGCCCCTGCACCCTGCGGTCCTGCCAGCTCCAAGCCCGGCCTCCCCGAGAAGGGCGTTCCGTGAATGCGTAGACCAGCCGAGTTCGGGGAGACGCCGGCACCCTGGACATAGACAGAGGGCTGGAAGGACCCCTCGGCGCTGTGTCCTCCAGACCCAGGGCGTTTTCCTTCCTTCAGTTATTTGTAAGCACGTTTTGAGTGCCTGCGGCAGGCTCTGACCTTAGATCGGGGGTGAGCAGGACACACGTGGTCACTGCCAGACTCAGACCCAGATCTGGGGAAGGGAGAAAGAGGTACCTGACAAAAAGGACTCGCACCAGAACCAATGGATGCAGGATTAGAATTGCAGGATTAAGAAAGAAGCAAGGAGGCCAGGTGGCCCTAGAGGCCCGCCCTTGCCCCTCAGGCCACGGGGTCTGGAGTGCGCTTCAGTTCCGGGTGGGGCTAGCTGTTGTTTAGTCGCTCAGTCATCTCTGACTCTGCAACCCCTTGGACTGTGGCCCACCAGGCTCCTCGGTCCATGGAATCCTCCAGGCAAGGGTTCTGGAGCAGGTTTCAATGGCATATGCTTAGCAAGGACTAGATTTCATAACTGGAGAGAAAGTCCTCCTCCCCGCCTGCCCAAGGGGAAGGGGAGAGGAAGCCGGGCGTTTTCAGAAGAAAGCAGAGCCCACTCGCCCCACCAGGTCCCCTCTCACTGAAGGAGAGGCTGGATTTGACTGAGACAGGAGCACCACCGAAACACAGTCCTTGACTCCTTTTCCCAGCCTTATTACCAAGCAGTGCAATCGGGATTAAACATCTTGCTAACTACGTGTAAAGTAGAGTTAGCTACACGTTTTATTGGATTATAACACAAAATTCTGCCTGATCGTCACCACTCTTTGCTGGAACAGCACACTGTCCTCGCAGGCACTGCGAGCAAATGTGGATTTTCACACGCTTTCCTCTCCAAGTCCAGCCTCTAGTGTTTTAATTCCGACACTGACAAGTCTTACTGCTTCAAGGGCCCACTGTCTCATCCGGAACAGAACTCATGTGCCCTCCTCTATGGGGTGACAAAGCAGAATGGTGTGCTTTGGATCAACATTCAAAACATGATTAAAACAAAAGAAGATGAAAAAGAAAGGAAACCTTTAAACTCATGATTTAAGCTGCTCAAAGTGAAAAGGGAAACCAGTGCATCAAAATACCCTAAGGACTTTTCCCCTGATCCTCATTTGAAGGGGCTGGCAAACTTTCCCTGTAAAGAAGCAGTAAATACTTTACGTGACTCTGCTGTTACCGTGTATAAGCAGACACAGGAGGTATCATGGACACGCTCTATCAGAATTTCCTTATGGACACCGAGGCTTCAATTTCATATGATTTTTACAGGTCATGAATTTTTATTTTTCAACCATTTAATATGTAAATTAAATGGTCCAACAAAGGTCCATCTTTCAAACCTATGGTTTTTCCAGTGGTCATGTATGGATGTGAGAGTTGGACTGTGAAGAAAGCTGAGCACGAAGAATGGATGCTTTTGAACTGTGGTGTTAGAGAAGACCTTGAGAGTCCCTTGGACTGCAAGGAGATCCAACTAGTCCATCCTAGAGGAGATCAGTCCTGGGTGTTCATTGGAAGGACTGATGCTGAAGCTGAAACTCCAGTACTTTGGCCACCTGATGTGAAGAGTTGACTCATTGGAAAAGACCCTGATGCTGGGAAAGATTGAGGGCAGGAAGAGAAGGGGACGACAGAGGATGAGATGGTTGGATGGCATCACCAACTCGATGGACTTGAGTTTGAGTAAACTTTGGGAGTTGGTGATGGACAGGGAGGCCTGGCGTGCTGCAGTCCATGGGATCGCAAAGAGTCAGACATGATTGAGCGACTGAACTGGACTGAATATGTAAGCACCATTTGAAGCCTGGAGCCCGTCCACAAACAGGTGGTACCAGCCCTGCCCACTGCGCAGCACTGCCTGACCACTGCCTGACTTCACTGAAGAAACTAACACAACCCAATAGGGTAAAGCAGTGATTCTCTGATTAAAAAAAGAGTCTCATGTGGTGATACTGGACTAAGTATTAAAGAGAATACAGTTTGCCATGCTACAAGCACATTTTAGAAAAGAATAGGCAAAATCAAGTACAGTTAGTATTTTTAAAGGATAAACACGTAAACATGGTTTATGTAAATAAAGGAGAAATTTGTTTACAGAGAATTTGTTGTTGTTGTTCAGCAGCCCAGTCGTGTCCGACTCTTTGTGACCCCACGGACTGCACACGCTAGGCCTCCCTGTCTGTCACCATCTCCCAAAGTTTGCCCAAGTTCATGTCCATTGCATCAGTGATGCCATCCAGTCATCTCATCCTCTGATGCCCTCTTCTCCTTCTGCCCTCAATCTTTCCCACCATCAGGGACTTTTCCAATGAGTCAGCTGTTTGAATCCGGTGACCAAAATGCTGGAGCTTCAGCTTCAGCATCAGTCCTTCCAACAAGGGCTGATCTCCCTTAAGATGAACTGGTTTGATCTCCTTGCAGTCCAAGGGACTCTCAGAAGTCTTCTCCAGCACCACAGTTAGAAGGCATCAATTCTTTGGTGCTCTGCCTTCTTTACAGTTCAGCTCTCACAACAGTATGTGATCACTGGGAAGACTGTAGCCTTGACTATATGGACCTTTGTTAGCAAAGTAATGTCTCTGCTTCTCAACACACTTGTCTAGGTTTGTCATAGTTTTCCTGTCAAGAAGCAATCAATCACCTTCTGATGTCACGGCTGCAGTCACCACCCACAGTGATTTTGGAGCCCAAGAAGAGGAAATCTGTCACTATTTCTACCTGTCCTCCCCTTATATTTGCCATGAAGTAATGGGGCCAGATTCCATGATCTTAGTTCTTTTTAATATTTAGTCTTAAGCCGGCTCTTTCACTCTCCTCCTTCACCCTCATCAAGAGGCTCTTTAGTTGCTCTTGGCTTTCGGCCATTAGAGAGGTATCATCCACATATCTGAGAATGTTGACTTTTCACAGCTTAACTTTAGGAAATCAGCTAAAATTTAGTTACCACCATCTTGGCTGCATTTAGTTAAATACTCAAAATAGCCAAGACAGTTCACAAAGGTTTTTTTTTGTTTGTTTTGTTTTTGCTTTAGGCACAAGATAAGTGGTTATTTAAAGCTAAAACTATTTTGTGTCATATAGTGACATAAATTATATGTCACCTGGACTTCTCTGGTGACTCAGACAGTAAAGCATCTGCCTACAAAGCGGGAGACCCGCGTTCAATCCCTGGGTCGGGAAGATCCTCTGGAGAAGGAAATGGCAACCCACTCCAGTGTTCTTGCCTGGAGAATTCCATGGACAGAGGAGCCTGGTAGGCTGCAGTCCACAGGGTCGCAAAGAGCCGGACACGACTTCATTTCCGCCTTCTTTCTTTCAATGACGTAAATGACGGCACCACGCTCCATTTGCTCTCTCCAATGTAGGAGTGCAGTAATTATAAAGAAAACTAGAATAATCAACACTGATTTCAAAAGAAATAAAGATTTCCATAAGTAGATAAAGGATCTACAAAAATCTCCACCTAAAAATCTGTAACAGTCCTAAAGATTTGACTAATACTAAACGCAGTAGGAAAATAGATGTTTTAAACTACTTAACATGTTATTTTTAAGTTAATAGATAATTAAGCTTGTAGAGTTAAACTTAACTCCTAACACATCACATTGTCCACCCACTGAGTTGGCTAGGAGAGCAATTTTCTTATGGTTCAGGATTTTAAATGCCTTAATTAAGTTAGAAAAGACTTTAAAACCATTATGAAGTGCTATTTTTATCCCTGATAAATTTGTGTGGAAATAAAATCAGATTTTTGGTGTCAAGGGTGGTTATTTTAGTGGGGTGAGTGGCGTTAATTATTTCCCTGCAATCTGGGGGAATATGAGTGAACAGAACAAGACCCAGGAGCTGTTAAAACAGAATCTCGGGTGACGGCTCCTGCGGTGCTGGTGGCACAGCGATTGGTGTGTGTGGTGTGGAGTCACCACCAGACCCGACCCGACTACAGGCATGGGGTGAGCCCTGCCCTCCACACAGAAACAAGAAGTGATGAATCCACAGGCAGTGCTAGATTTCAGTTCTCTTATAAACAGGTCAAGTGTTACATGTCAACAAAATACATGCTTAAAATTTACAAATCAAATGTTACATGTCAACAAAATATATGCTTAAAATATACAAACTACCAAACGTTATCGACAGGAGAATATCTAGCTGCAGAGAAAAATTACTGTTACCTCATTATTCAGAAGATTGTGGAAAAACACCTTTTAAAAAATTTTCAGGTCATAACTAGGGGCCTAAGAGACAAGAAAAACATTCAGAAATGAGTACATCTTGCTGCCAACAAAAGATGTCTGAGGTGACCCCAGTTAGTGTCAACAACTCAAGAAACAATCTGAAACATATGATTTTCATAGAACTGGTTATTTTGATACCTTCACATTCATGGAGCAGATTCCTTCCAAATTATCCCATTTCTTAGAGAGCTGTCTTTTAAAATGTGATTGTAGATCCAAAGAGTATGTGTCCATGAAAACAGAGGAGTTCATCACTGCATTTACAAACTAATCCATGAACAACCACTAACCATTTTCTACCTGTGTCTAAGTAATTTCAATTTTTCCAACTCCAAATAGGACTTGCAACACTGTCAAACTTCTCAATGGAAAAGCATTCGCTGTTCTAAACTACACAAGAATGGATATCGATAAATCACATCAATCTGATGAACAGATCCTGCATTTGCAAAGTCAGGCAATTGATATCAGAACATTGAGATGCTACACAAAATTCTGTTATCACTGAAACTTATCTTCTTTCTCACCTCCACCCTGACAGTGATGGGGCATAACAAAATATAAACCATTCATCTTTTTGATGAATTTTTGACAGAAGAAAAATACTTCTGGAAAAAAAAGTTTACCTGTGTGACTCTTACTGGTTAGTTGTAGTCAGCACTGTTAAAATAACCATTCGGGCAAAACATCCCCATTTAACTGACTGGAGAATGTTCTGAATCCCGCATGGAGCCAGATGGCAGGGCTAACCACAGGCTCAGCTGGCAAAGCAAGCCACCGTCCCAGCTAGGATGAAGAATCACCAGGGGTTCATGTCCCCAGCTCCCCCCCTGCTCAGAAACCACCATCCCAGGAAGACCAAGATGAACAGGGAAGGTGCAGTCCCTGGGTGCTCCAAGGGTTCTGTCCCAGGGCCCTGCAAGCTTATGGCGAAGCAAAGGAACACACTGACTTCTCGAAGTGCCCAGAAAAGGCGGCACGGCCCCCTCGGCCTCCACAGCACAGGCTGGAGGGTCAAAGAGAGATGGAGCTCCCTCCTGGGCCCAAGACGGTGGCAAGCCAGCAGGCTCCCGGACCAGGGTGGAGGTGGGGAAGTGGGCTGAACACATCAGTGAGCCCTGAAGGGCAGGTTCTCGGTGGGCCAGTCTTCACTCGTGTGCCATCTGAAAGGATTCAGAACTCACACACTGCTAAAGACACAAAAACTATCACACGCTGAAAGCCGATTCACTCCTGTTTCTTGACCGACACTTTTCTGGTTCGAAAAGGATCTACACGCTGCGGACACCACCCCAGTGAACGCAAACTTCAAGACGTCACACAGATTCTGGGAGCTTTAAAAAAAGCACTCTCTTTCAAGGAAGGGTTGTATATTATTCATGGTGTTTGATGTATGTTTCAATAGCAAATCAAATGTCAAACAAATTCTGGAAGCTTTAAAAAGCACCCTCTTTTAAGGGAGGGTTGTATATTATTCATGGGGCTTGATGTATGTTTCAATAGCAAATCAAATTTTAATCCTGGAAAACTTCAAGCACTAGCAGACTATACACATGAGATACACGCCCTGAAAGTTACTTCCCCCTCTTTGCCCCTCTCTTGGCAATTTCTATGCTTAACATAGGTGCTTTATCAATCCCAACACACGGAAAGGAGGTGACGAGTCCAAGACCCTCTAAGAAGAATGTTACTGGCCTAACAACGGCAAAGTATTCAGCTTCCATTTGACCTAACGGTCATCACATAACCCTAAGTTCTTAAAGCTGGCACTCCTAACTCTGCCTCAACACCTGGGTCTCCCTCCAGGTGCTACCTGGGGAGGTCTGTCTTTCTGGGCATCCAGGAGGTGATGTGCCGTGTGGCTGGAGCCGCGTGGGGACCGCAGGGGAGGTGTAAGGGGAGAGCGCAGGCTGTCTTTCTCCCAGACACACTGCCACAGGTTATAAATCATCTGCCCTGGGGGCTTTCCATCTACTCAAACAGTGAGTTTCAGAGGCTGGGTGAAAAGAAAACAAGAAAGAAACAGCTATCTCGTAAAAACAGAGACACTTCTCTGTTCTGAAGGCCAAATTAGATTTTCATTTGGGTTCCCACCGAAACGACAGAATTGAAAGTCAGGATTTGTCAAGAAGAAACTCTTTTCTAGATTAATCTAACATTGCAAGGCACAACCCATGTGGATCCCAGAGCATCAGCCTCACAGGAGAGGAAACGCCCTCCCACTGGCCAGGGCTGGACGCGGGGACTCGGGGAGCTGCCTCTGGAGCCCTGCGGACCCGGGACGGAGCCAGGAGACCCCGGGACGCAGGGACCAGCCCCAAGAGCACCGCAGGGTGGTGCGCCCGGAGGACCGGCTTCAGAGCGGGCAGAGCCTCCGCCGCCACCCCCTCCCCAACCAACAGCGCCTCTCAGAGGGGCTGCGGGCAAGAGTCTGAAAGACCCGGCAGTTTAGCCGCGGGGCTGAGCGATGACACGCCAAAGAGGATCAGTGAACTGATGACCCAGGTTCACCAAGGGGAGCTAGATGGAGGGACGGCCGCCTGCCCCTCAGAGAGCCGGGGAGGCCGCGTCTCCTCGCTCTGAGGACGGCCGCCTGCCTCTCAGCGAGCCGGGGAGGCCACGTCCCCTCGCTCGGAGCTGCGGGCGTGGGCCGCCGTCGAGCTCCTCCGCACAGGCAGGAGGCGCGAAGGCCTGAAGGAGTGACGCCCCGGAAGCTCATCCACTCCTGTTTCCTCAGAGCCCAATGGCGGCAGAAAGCCGGGGGAACACACCAGGGTAAGGAGGCCCGCGCGTCTCCCAGCCTCGACAGGCTGCAGCCGCACCGGCGCCGGGCCAAGGAAACCACGTCTGTTACTGATGGAGGGCGTGCGGGATTCTGGAGACGCACACAGGCTCTTCAAAAGAGGTCCCGGTGGGTCTCTGACGGAAGCACTCAGCAAAAAAACGTAAGGAGGCATCTTCAACCTCTGAAGAAACAAACTATTTCTGGTCAAAAAGAGAATGTATTTGCCAAGAATAAATGCTGAAGGCACAGTACCAGAGCAAAATCCCGTATTCAGAGGAGAATCTGATGCGGACACGGGAAGCAATCCGTCTGTTCCTTCACATGAAGTGAAAGGACCACCGTGCTCCAGCGATCTTAGTTTTACCAAAAATCTCCTAGTGTTCTTCTGCATAACGCGAACGCTTGAAAATAGTTCCATTTTTCTGGAGCTTCAGGTCTCAGATATATTTTATATGCATTTCCGGCTAGATTCAGTGAAATAAAGTGTTCAAGAAATGAGCAATCTGGGACTTCTCTGGTGGTCCAGTGGTGAAGAATCTGCCTGCCAGTGCCAGGGACGTGGGTTCGATCCCTGGTCCGGGAAGAGCCCACATGCCCTGGGGCAATGAAGCCCGTGGGCCACAACTACTGAAGCCTGCGTGCCCCAAAGCCCGTGTTCCCCAAAAAGAGAGCCTGCCCCAAGGAGAAGCCTGCACACTCCTAGAGAACAGCCTCTGTTTGCCCCAACTAGAGAAAACCCTCAGGCAGCAATGAAGACCCAGGGCAACCAGTACACACACAAACAAGCTTGTTTGGTCTCTGGAAAGCAGCAGCAAGGTGCTAATGGAGAAGCCAGAGGCGACCCCTCCAGGGCCTGGTCTCAGCCACCATCCCGCAGCCGCCCACCCGGTGCTGGCTCACAGGAAATCCAGCCGCAGGCTCCTGCGTCTCGCCTGCCGACACGGGGCCACTGCCCGGGGCCACTCGGGAACAGGAGGCCTGACCTGCGGTGCAGCCGGGGACACTGAGCCGCTCAGGCCCGTTTACCACTTCCCGGCTGGAGACAACAGTCTACGAGCTGAGGGAGTGCGTAAAGGTCTGTCCTCCCGGATAGACGGGCTGGGCATCACAAGGCACCGGAAAACGCCGCTGCTGTGGAAGGCGCTTCTGAGGCAGCGGCCAGCCCCTACGAGGCTCTTTTCCCCAGTCACTCTCACTGAGTGCCTGAGATCTGCATGTGTGTGTTTAGGAACACACCTACATAGGCGTCCGTCGAGGGTTTCGGTGGAGACGCTGGAAACGAGGAAAGAGGACGAGAGAAGCAGTCGTGCGACCATCACCATCCGTTCCCAGTGAAGCGCCATCTTCTCGAGCCTCCGGGTTTTTGCTCTTCCCTGGTAGCAGGGTATATCCACATTTCCCCTAATCTTTTCCCCCCACCCTCTTTTTAGCGCAGTCTTAGCCCAAGGCATAATGTTCTGTTTTTCCACAGTTATAAAAATTGGGAGAGTTGACACCACCAATTAAAAGATGCTTTAATGTCAAGTTCTGAGGCAGAAGTGTGATAAAAGGAGCCACAGAGGAGAAGGAGATCAATAGTAACCTTATTACAGATCATCTCTGCTTGGTCCAGATGGGCTGGCTCCATCGATCATGAAGTGTGATTTCTCTCTTCCCTGCGTCAGGCAGTGGCCAGACCAAATACAGGAAACCATACCAACAACACACCGCAGAGCACGCTTGATGGTGGCTTGTTTGTGTAAGGAAAAAACCCTTCACTGCACGTCTTTTATTTAAAGGATCTTGCTTTATCTAAGAAATATGCAAAGCCATGAAGTAGAAGGGACTACTTATAACTTAGGTAAAAATATTCACAGTGAGCAAACATGCTCTTAGACAAAGCATCTTGTTCTTTTTTTTTTTTTTTTAAACACTAAAAAAATACTGTTCTGTACTGGATAAATGGATTCCCCAGAGAGTGCTTTCTTAATTAAGCGTGAAGGCAATTAAAATCAGGATTTTTGCAGCGCTTTAAAAGATGGAAACAAATTAACTTAAAACAGAAAATGGAGACAAAGGAACTGCACTGACAGGAATGAATTCATGGGTATCTCCTAACAGATGGCAGCGGGCTAGTCCACTGCTGAGCATCAACAACTGCACTGTCTCTGACGGAGCAGGGCGTCCACTCCTCTCCGTTTTCCCCTTCTCTCCTCTCATTCCCCAGGACTTCATCATCAGTTTAACAACAATGACTGAAGCATATTCCAGAGTGCAGAAACACAGCAGCAAAATCAGGAAAAACATCTTTTTCTTTAAAAAATGTTTGTGTGGTAAGGACACTTAACATGAGCTCTACCCTCTTAACTTGCTCCGTGGATAACACACTACCACTGACCAGAGGCACAGGTGGTACACAGGTCTGCAGTGAGACAGCTTTTCCATCTCACAGAACTAAAGTTTCATGCCTGGTAATTAATAATGTCCCATTTCCCTCTCCTCCTAGGCCCTGACAGTGACCATTCTAGTCTCTATGATTTTATGCACTTGACTACTTTAGATACCTCATATATGTGGAATTCTGCAGGGCTTGCCTTTCTGTATCCAGTTTATTTCCCTGAGAATACAGCCCTCAAAGACCAGTGAAAAAATTGTAATGAGAACTTTCTTTTCATGTAACTCTTCACAAAATGTTTAAACTTCCAATGTTTTCTGTTGAGGAAGAATGCTGACATCTTGGTCTCTATGTATTAGTACAGATCTCAATTAAACAAAAGTTAAGCAGAAAGTAGTTGGTAAATCTGAAACAAATAAGCAATAAGAGTTGGGGAGCTGAATCGATACTTTCATCAGCATTAAAGGGATGGTAAACATCGTTTTGGCATAAAATGGTGATGAATGAAGTCACATCGAGGGGAGAAGGGAGATGTCCTAAACCCTGGGGGGACCATTCCAGGAGCGCTGGGTGTCATGGAGGACCCATGCGCTCACCAGAGTTTCTTACTCAGGTTACATAATCCTGATCTTCTTCAATCCAGCCTTTAAACCCACGAGGGAACAAGTTCAACCATGATATTTAATTCTCAGCAGGTGATGCATTCAAGTTCATTTACATAGGCTCTGAGTAAAATCTTTAAATTTTCTGTTTTCTGAAGTAAGAATATAAAAGATATACTTGTCATTGGATTCCTTTGAGTGGAACTTAATCTACTGAACACATTCCTCCTTATTTTAAGCTCATCGAAGCTGCCTTTTAACATATACCAAGGGACTTCTCTGGGGGTGCAGTGGTTAAGAATCTACCTTCCCAAGCAGGGGACCTGGGTTCAATCCCTGGTTGGGGAACTAAGATCTCACATGCTGTGTGGCAACCAAGTCCATGTGCTGTGAGCCACAACTAGAGAGAAGCCCCAATGGAGAAATCTGATAGTCAAAAATAAAATAAATAAATACTAAAAAAAAAAAAAATAATACACCAAGGTATGCAAGACGAATTGTTCTCCACCTTCATGAGGGAACAAGAATCAGAAATAAGGTAGCTGGGACTTGAAGAGCCCCACATGAACCATTTCATTCCATGATTATTGGAGCTATTTGGGCTTTATGAGCAGACTCATCAATCATCTACAAACCACACACACGGTTCATTTTCCTCATCTGGACTATGGGGGACAAACTGGACAAGGAGACTAGCTGGGCCCTAAAGGTGGTTCTGATGTTAGCTGGATGCACCCCTGTGTTTCCATTTTCTCATCTGCACAATAAAGGCAGGTGACCTCTGAGCTCCCCCTCACCCAGCCCTCTCAGCCCCAAATCCTGACTCTGAGCATGGCCCCTGATTGCTCAAACATGTACAGGAACTCCCCCGGCCCACGTGTCAGTTTCCCGGGACAGGTGCTTCCCATTCCTAAGTGTGTTTCACTCTGTGAACCCGCCTGCAACTGTCTTCTTACTTTCACCTGCCGAAGTCTGACTCATTTGTAAAGGTCGAGCTCAAAGGCCAGTGTTTCCTTGAAGCCTTTCCAGGCCCTAAACTTTAAACTGACCTTTCTCTCTCACGAACATCCAGATAATTTATTTCAGTTCAGTCACTCAGTCATGTCCGACTCTCTGTGACCCCATGGACTGCAGCACGCCAGGCCTCCCTGTCCATCACCAACTCCCAGAGCTTATTCAAACTCATGTCCATTGAGTCGGTGATGCCATCCAACCATCGCATCCAGTGTCATCCCCTTCTCTTCCAGTCTTCAATCTTTCCCAGCATCAGAATCTTTTCAAATGAGTCTTTTCAAAATAATTTATTTACCTATTTAAAAATATCTAGCATCTCTCCTCTCACTATCTATGGATACACGTACTCTCTTCCACTAAGCTGTAACCTCCTCCCAGGAAGAAAATCCCCCTTGCTGTGACCACACGGCTGCTCCCACTCTCCGGACCAGCACCTCTTTATTTCTAGCCCATCTGCCTGGTTTAAGAAGCTGTCTGAGGTTGACTTCTTCCTCTGCTCCCGAGCGACTTTGACACCCACCTTTCCGAGTGAGGTCCCAGCCTCGAACCTCGCCACTTCCAGGACCCAAGGAGGATCTACAAATAGGGTAAGACAAACACGATCTGGACCATTCTGAAGACTTGTTTGTTGGTGGGAATCACAAGGGCCCTTAGAACATTCTGGGGGCCATGGGCAGGGTTATCACACAACTGACTATCTAAACAGGGACAACTGTAAGGGTTAAAGGGAGAGCTATTCATAATCACGCTGGGACCAGAGGTGTGCAGGCAGGCTGTGTACCTCCTTCCCACCTACACACTGCCCACAAGTGCACGGTCAGCCCCTTCCCTGCCTCTCCTTTTTCACAGATGGGCATGTTTCAGCCACCCTAGTTCATTCATGAGAGTTTACACACAGCAAAGTGATCACCATCTTGCGAGCTTAAGTACATATTCAAGCAGCCCTAGGTGATACCACCAGCCTCTCCTCACTGGGGGCACCTCCAGGGCGTGGACGCGCAGTAATGCAGGACTTGGCAGGGGCGGGGAGCATTTCTCCAACTACACCTACACTTGGAGCCTTCAAACTATAAAGGGGAAGTCAACAGAAGGAAATAAGATCTTATTTGGAGTCTTCAAACTATAAATGGGAAGTCAGCAAAATGAAATAAGATCTTATTTCCAAGGCTAATTTTGGGTTAAGCTCAATATAACATTACAAAAATAGAGGCTATCCAAGACCTTACTACATTTCCCATGAATATTTCATCTGTTCTTAGCTAGCTTTAATAAATTAACTGTCACAAGGTGAGAAGTAATTAAGTCACCAATAAATGGACTATAAAATATTATAAGAGCTATACTGTTGCTGTAACAATGTGACAATTTTTAAATGCAAATTATAAAAATTTTAATTTAATTTAGATACTTTATGGCTTAGTTTACCAGGTGGAATTAAAAATAGAAGAAATCACTAAAACTAGGGGTATAACACAGCCCAGATATTTAAACATTATGTAAGACTAATTTCACAACTTTAAAAATTCAAGCAAGCTAATTGTCTTATCATTTCTGCAACAACACAATTATAAAGTCACCAGCAAATTAGAATTACATAATAAGTGTTATCATCCACCAGCCCAGGGAGAGGGTGGGGTGGAGAAGCAAGGGGCACTGAGCAACTCCTGTTTCAAGTACCGTGGTGGGTGCTATGTCAACCTCACCAGGATCCCTCCTGCTCTGCACTCAGCCCGGACCAGGTCCCGGCACCAAGCATGGCTCAGCTCTCACCTCCCTGGGGCATCGCAGCCCACTCTCAGGAAGGTCCTGTTAAAAAGGTTACCAGGAAGAAACGGTCCCGTGTGGCCCATGAGACACCCGAGCGGGTAAGTCCTTTTAGATGCTGGTCAACGACACAGACCTGCAAAGCAGCCAACGATTCTACTTGTGGCTTAAGTTTTAAAAGCATTTACAGTTATCAGCTACTTCTTTGGGCGTCTCATAAAACTAACCAGGCAGCCTGAGTCGCAGCATGGAAGGGTTCTTTAGACTTCTCCATTTTTCCTATCTTTCCCTTTTCCCCTCAAAGGAATCTCAGCATGAGCTTCTTATGCTTTTCTCTCCAGCTGCCATCCTAGCAGACAGGCGGCTCCCTGAGGACAGGGGCCACATATGTTCATGCCTGCGGCCGCTCCAGCACCCAACAGAGCGTCCCCACCCCCGACCCCCTGAAGTCTACAGACACTTCTGCCCCACCAGCCTCCTGTCTGGGGGTGACTGACACTCCCCGCAGCGTGCCTGCAATGTCCACTGTTCGGTCCTTATTTATCTGACGTCACCATGAACTCTAAGCTGGAAAAAGCAGGAAATAGCAAGCATCGGCCTCAAACGCCACTTTTTTTCTTAAGCTAATGAACTGATGAGCATTCTTATTATTGGTGGGAATGTAAATTGGTACAGTTCCTAGGGAAAATGGCAAGGATGATCCTCAAAGCATGAAAAATAGAACTACCATAGGATCCAGCAATTCCACTTCTTGGAACATATCCAAAGGAAATGAAAGTACTAACTCAAAAAGATATCTGCACCCCATGTTCACAGCAGCATTATTTACAACAGCCAAGACATGAATACAACCTAAGTGCCTATCAATAGATAAAGGAGCTGTGAGACATACATATATATGCATACACATGTACTATATATATATATATTAGTCATAAAAAAAATGAAGCGATCCTACCATTTGCTACAACACAGATGAACCTTGAAAGTATTATGCTACATGTAAATAAGTCTGAGAAAGACAAACACTGTATGATCTCTCTTATATGTGGAAAGTAAAACAGAAACAAAAAACAAACTGATGGAAAAAAGAGATGGGGCTTGTGGTTACCAGAAGTGGAGAACTGAGAATCGGAGGAGAACAGTCAAAGGGCAGACGTTTCCAGTTACAAAACAAAGACGTCCTGGGAATGAAATGTACAAGATGACTGATACTCAGGAAACTTGTCAAGAGAGAAAACTAAGAGCTCTCATCACAAGAAAACTTTTTTTCCCTTCTTTATTTTTAAAATTGTATCTATTTGAGGAGACCTATCGTTAAGTCCATTGTAATCATTTCACAACATGTGCGAATCAAACCATCAGGCAGCACACCTTAAACTTACATATGAGAGTCAATTATTTCTCAACAAAACTAGGGAAAGAAAAAAAAAATACTGCATTGTTCTGATTTGCACTTCCAAAGCTTATTCACCCAAAGACTTCAGTGAATAAGGTCAAGTGAAGAAGATCAAAAACAAAAATACTTCCCAAACTTTTGCTTTAGGAAATAGCACCCCATGGTCAACTCAATGCCTGAAACAGGGCACACTACGCCCATCAGCCTTTGGAAGGCCACTGCCAGCAAACAAAGGGCCCCACGGAGTCCCGCAGAGAGGACATCTGATTGATTTCACTCAAACCAGTATTTCCCTAAATTATTTCAACACGGAATCCTTTCTCCCTGGGGACACATTAACATCCTAAGAAACCAAGGCTCCTCAGCACACGGTGTGGGAAATGCTGATCGAAAGCCTTTTTGTCTTTTCTTTAAATTGTATCAAGTCCTGTGAATTGCTGCTTTCTGATCCACTTATGGAACAGCAAGCAAACATTTCTGTTAAACTTCACGCAGCCTCTCCCGATCCGTCTCAGACCACAGCAGCTTACAGCAGAAGCAGGCTTGTGTCTTGTGGTCTAAACGCCCACTTCGAGGGTGGAGGTGGGGTGGGTGAGGCCTGTGACCTCTGAGCACAAGTGGGAGCCTCGCCCATCTGGGAGGGGAGTGTCCCACCCCACACCCTCAACCCTCACTGCTGGCGCACGCAGGGGTTCAGATAGCTGCAGCTACACTGAGCTCCAAGGGGCGGTGCTCACCCGCCCACGCCTCCCTCAGAGTTACAATCAATCAAAAAGGACTGCGAGAGCGGGATGCGATTAAGAAAATGCAAGACAGACCTCAAGTGCAAAAATGCAGCATTCTAGGTGTCCCGAGGATTCCTCACTGACGCTAGCTGATTACCAATCATGGGCACTGCGGAGGGCTGCCGTCAGGGGGGAGGGCATTGCACGGTCCAGGCACGTGGTGGAGCCACCTGCCTCTGAGGGTATTTAAAAGGCATTTTAGAAAAAAACTTAACTTTCTCACCTCTGCCAGTGTGAAAAATGAAAACAAAATATGGGTGAATCAATGGCTGGCTGCTGGGAAAGATTAAAAAAAAATCCTTACTCTATGTGTGTCGAAAATCATGTATGCTTTAGAAAGCAATTCAGATGTATTCCTGAAAAGCTGACTACTATTTGATCCAATGGAGGCACGTGTCTGAATCCTGCTTTCTAAAACAGCAACAATGAAACACTAAAGTCTTTCAAACGCAGCAAGGTCGGGAGAGTCACGCTTCCAGCACAGGTAAAGGTAAGTCCTTAGCCAGAACTCCTGAGCACATCAGGGGTACTGGCCCAAGACACCTCTCTCCCCCGGGGCACCCTGAAAGTGGGAAGAGCCACTCACCATGTCGTAAGTCGTCACGATCTTCTTCAGCACCTCGGGCACGATCCCTTGCAACTCCATGGTGGGGTACTGCTCGCTGAGGTTCAGGACCACCAGGGGCGTGTTATCAGGTCCCAGGAAGCGGGGAGACACCGCCAGCATGCACTGCATGAGGTTGGCCACGGACGAGAGGCCACACAGCTCCTTGAAGGACACCACTGCGTTCTGCTCAGTGGGAAGAAAGAAGGCGCACTGTAATTCACCAGGGGCTGAGTTTCCCAGGGATGCTGTCCTCGACACACCTGGTTATCCTGGGCCTGCCTGGCTTGGCAGTTACGAGTTAGTGTTACAACAGACGTGGTTAATGATTATTTTATCCTGAGGAAAAAGGGCTATTTTCCAAAGTAAACGCAGACATAGGCATTTGTAACACCAATTTATCCAAAGGGCAGAAAAGGCAAATAAGTTAAATTCTTTTGAAGGGTAAAGCTGCTTTTCAGATCAAAGTTCATAGCAGTGCAAATGTTGATATGCAATTACAAGCAAATAAACAAAACAATGGCTTCTGCTTTCAAAAAGATGAGAAAAAAATGGAATCAGGCTTCAACTAAGTATCAAGTAGGCCAGCCATCCAAAAAGGAGAGGAACATCTGGCAGGCAGGAACCCAAGTCCCTCTCACCTGTTCACACCCGCTGGTTCCAAAGCTAGAGGGACTTCGGGGAAGCTGCAGTTTCAGGCAGGAGACCCGGGGACCATGGCCTGCCCTGCCCATCGCCCCGTCTCCAGGGGTCCCACTGCTCCTCCTCCTGCCTTCTTTATTTCTAATCACTAGCGGTGGGCCATGAAAATACCCATGAAAGGAAGCCCTTCCGCACTGTGGAAGGTCGTGAGCGGGCGTCTGAGTGCTGCTCGGAGGCACGCGTGTTACACGTGGCCCCGTCTGACCCTCCACCACGACGCTGGGCCCGAGGGGACCGAGCCTCGGCTGTGGCCTCTCCCATCCGTCTGGGGTCATGCAACCGGCAGGCGAAGGGGTCAGGCTGGTACCTGAAGTCGGCTCAGGACGAGGTCGACACTCTTGATCCTGCGCTGCCGTAACAGGCACATTCTAACCGAAACACAGGAGATCCAGGCGCGCCTGGGTCCCGACCTGGGTTGAGGATGGCGCCCAGAGGGCAGGGGTAGAGGCCCCCAGACCTGTGCCTTCTGCGTTCAAATGCCCCAGTCCTTGGAGATGAGCAGCATATCGGTTTGAAATGGATATGTTTGATCAATGCTACTTTAAATACGGTCATCAAGCTGAGCATCCTGGATACTGACGGTCGTGACAGTCCTTCCTGCGGGCACTGTGGGGCCCTCAGAGCCCCCTAACTTCTTCTCCACCTGCTGTCATCCTGGTCGTTTCTCCTCCCGCTCCTTGCCTGCCGCCCCTTCCCAGTGCCCACCCCCCAACCACAGGCACCTGCGGGGTCCGGCCCACCCAGACTCCGCAGCCCAGGCTCAGCGCCGACTGCACACCGCACTCACAGTGCAGACACACGCAGCCCCGAAGGACGACGTGCAGCTTCACGCACACGTGGGTGTGGCTGCGGCCTGCTCGGAGCCGAGGTCCATGACCGCGCCAGCCTCGGGAGCTGAGGTCCACGACCATGGCAGCCTTAGAGACAGGGAGACACCCTCCGTATTTCTGTTACGCTTTTGCTTTGAGACAAACGATAACATTTCTCTGCTTCGGGAAGGTCTTTTTGTTTTACTTGCTGCTGGCATTCTGCTCATAATAGTTACAAACATATACATGTATGTCTTTATACACACGTATCGTTGGGATGGACACACACTGGGACAGGCTGGTGCTGGTGTGTGTGTGTGTGTGTATGTGTGTGTGTGTGTGCTCGGGCTGGTATGTGTGTCTGTGTGTGTGGGGGGCAGCCCTCATGACTTGTTCTGCATCGCTGGCAGCCCCCGTATCCTGCTAGACACGTGGATGATACTTAACTACATACACAATCCTGACTGACTGCTTTTAGTCACTATGTGGTCCAGAGGTGGTCACTATCTTAGATGTCTAATAAATACAGGCGTCATGTGTCTCTTACTGAAACAATTAGATTCCTGGGCTTGAGTCAAGAGCAGGCTCAACACTCAGACAGACACTGGCTGTTTACAGACTTGCCATTCCCGCAGCAGGACCGCCCCACAAGAAAGGATGGGGGCGTGTCCTTTCATGTTGACGCTCTGTCCGCAGCTCAGGAATACCCAGAAACAGGAGAGATTCCCACCTACTCTTTTAGAAAAGATGGGCACCGTTGCTTAGGGTCTACCAGGGACCAGGGCCTTCTATGGACTCAGCAACAAGGCGGGCTCATTCCCAAGTGTAATCAACGTGTTGAAGGGCCAACTGCCCTTTTGGAAATTTACCATGATGGGAGGAAAAAAATGACATCAGTGGGTGAGCATTCTTACAAGTAACTGGAATTCACAAAGTACTTGAGGTCAGATACACAGCTGTTCGCTGAAACCCTCTAACAGCCTCCTGAGCCTCCGCGGAGGCTGAGCCCGGCCTACCTGCATGTTCTCCCTGAGGTCCGTGGCGTCCCGGATCGGGGGCTGGGCGTTCTTGAAGACCTCGTCCACAGTTTTGATCCACAGCGTCCTCAGGGACGCGTACTCCCTGGACTTCTTCCCCTTCCGCACCGAGAGGCCCCTCTTGTGAGGCTTGCCGCCCCCTCTCCGGTTGGTGATGGCCACGTGCACGAACAGGGAGGCGTGTGCCAAGATCTCCCCGGTCAGCGACTGCAGTGGCACGTGGCGGTAGCCCGTCTGCAGGCACTCGAAGGGGATGGTGTACTGGCCGATGAACTCGTCGCCGATGTAGTCATCGTCCAAGACCACGAAGCGCACCATGGCCAGCTCGGGCAGGTTGACCTGGAACTCGAAGCTCTCGTCGAAGATGGGCGCGTCCCCGTTCTGGTGCACGGTCCTTGTCCTCTGCTCCGCGCAGTCAGCCGGGATGCCATGGATCTCCACGTACACATACGGGTCCACCACGTCGCCCTTGGCGCCCGAGCCTTTGGGCTTGGGGAAGTTCTGCCCGCTGATGACCTTGATGTGGAGCAGCTGTGGGGAGACCCCCGGCACCGAGTCCTTGGTGTTGGCACTGAAGAAGGAGACCTCCTCCCGCATGATGGCCGGCCGCAGCACGTAGCCGCAGTTCCCGTTCTGCCGGAACCAGCCCACGTTCAGGTCCATCATCAGCCCCGGCGTCTGGAAGTTCATGGCCACAATCTGACAGCCGCACTTCCAAAAATCCTGTGGGTTCATGTTGCTGGAATCAATCCTCATCGGACTGGGGAAGACCCGGGCCAGAAAGCGCTTGTTGTAATTGACAAAGTCCCCCGGGTTCTCGTTGGCATACTTGCTGGCCAGCACTTCATTGAAGGAGCAGACCTCCCAGTACTTCTGAGCCTGGAAGGACACCTGGAACTCCTTGAACTGCACGGACTTGCAGATGCTCACCAGCTCTGACAGCTCTTTGCAGAGCTGGAAGCGCTTGGCAGGCACGTGGTTGGGCGGCTCAGTGTTCTCCTTGCCCACCCTCTGGGACATCTCCGCCCCCTCGTCCTCGTCGGTGACATCACCCTCGACCCCGGAGCAGCTGGAGGACAGCTTCTTTGCTTTGACGAGGATCTTCCCTTTCAGGACGTCTGGGGATGGCAGGTAAGATTCCTCGACGTTGGGTGATGTTGTGTACAGCTTGTCTCCTAAAATCTTCTTCATGTGCTGCACCATGACCTTCTGCTGTTTGATGGAACAGTGATTTTCCAAACACAGGATGAGCGGGTACTCGGAAGCGAAGAAGGCATACTTGTTGATGATGTCGATGACGCTGCGGAAGACGATCTGAGAGGTCATGGTGTGGCCCGTGTAAATCACAGGCTCATTATCCGGCCCATCCCAGACATCCAATTCCACGCTCCGGCAACCCATTTTAAGAGCTCGGATGTACCCTGTGATATCAGAGGGGCCTCGGAACTGATCCTCGATCAAGTATGTGTTGTGAGATGAATTTATAAAGTAATGAGACAGAGGCTGCTTCATGTCCTGACAGACCTTCTTATGCTCTGGGTCAAATATGTAACAGTCGGGTGACATAAGGTAGTTAGTGAACCCGTCTATGGAAAGCCAGCCCTTCTCCTGACCCTCTCTGGATGGCTCGTATTTGTGGATAATCTCAAGGCTTATCTCCTCGTTTATGTGCGCCACGCCCTGCTCTGCCTCCAGAAACATCATCAGGTCCTTGGTATCAAGGAATTCTTTATTGCTTGAGAACTGAACTAAAAGGAAATAAATTTCAGGTCTAGTACAAAGCTCATGGAAAACCTCAACAAACTCCTCCTTTGTAACATCAGTACCAGTTTTGTCCTTGGATTTATGCAGTTCTTTGAACTTCAGCTCGATTTTGCTTGTTTTTAAGCCAGGATTGAGATTCCTGATACACTGCACGGCACTGCACAGAGTTATATGTCCCAGGCTATCTACATCAGTTTCACTGAACATCTGTGAAACCCAGGAAGTCCTCATGTTGTCCTGGCTACTTTCTAACATGTCAAGGGTATGTTTTCCATAAGAAATTAGGTACCGCAGTCCCGTGACCCAGATGTTTGCAATGTCTGCAGAGTTGGCAACCAAATCGAGTGACTCATAATTCTCTCCGTAGATGACAGAAAACGCACAGTCTTCGGATATCTGGTCGGAAATGCCATTACTGCGGAATATGTCTGTATTTTTCCCCGTCCTCACTTCCTTGATGGACTTAATATCAATCTTGGCTTTCTCGGAATCCTTCTTGGATGGTTCCCACCTCAGGCTCTGCATGTCGGCGTCCAGCAAGAAATACCTGTGGTAAATTCTAGAGTTGGAGCGGACCTTTTTGAGCTCGGACCCCTCCACCATGGAGTTAATGCAGTCACTTGCGCTGCTGATCTTCTTCTCTGTGGGCATGCTGCTGAAGGAGACGGTCTTTTTCCGCTCTCGTTTCTGTTTTGTACCATCCTAGGAGAGAAAAAGCCACAGCGGATTAGAAGAGCACAAAGGTAGGCTTCTGTGTTCCAGACTAGCAATAGAAATGTAATTTCCTTGGGAGAAAACTCATACTCTTAGGATTTGCTATTGTATGTCCCGTAATGCATGGTGCTCATTCACTTCTGAAGCTTAGAAGTGGCCTCTGTGTTTACAGTCTAATACAGACGAGTAAAAAAATCATTATTGAATAATTGCAATCCGTAAATGTCAAGAGGCACGACTTAAAAGCAATGCACAATAAAAGCTTGCATACAGAATTGGCCACATGGTTTGCAGGGATCAGGGGGAAAATGACCAAGCAGGACTTGGTGTTCAGAACCTGAGTTTAAGAAGGTCGTAGAGGGCATTAAGGCCCGTGCAGGCCCACATCACACACGGGTCACATTGCCGCTCAGCAGACCCGGCTGGACCATGCCCCTCTCCTAACCAGGCTTCTCAAAAGGCTCTCATGAGACCACTTGCCTCAGAATTCCCATGGAACCAGCTCTCCAAGGGCTGATGCCCAGGCATTTACATTTTAGGCATCACTCTAGGAAACGGGAATGTAAAGTTTAAAACTGCTCCCTAACCACGTGGACTCACTGAGCTGTCTGGACTGCATCTGGAAAACTCGGTATGAGCCATTAAATTATGTGTTACATGAGTAGACCCTGGAGTTCCAGCAGCAATTCCTGGCTCTTCGGAGTCTCATATTAGATTAGTCACGCTCCTAAATACTTCAAATAGATATGGTTTTACTTCTGCCATTATATTAAGTCTGGGTGGGAGCACAGACTTCAGGTGGCGGCACTTCTAAAATTCTGGAGTTCGATTTATTAAAGCCTGCTCCCATGCGCCAGATGAGTATTTAGAACAAGTCTCCTAATATTAGCAGACTGTTAACACTACCAAGTGAGAACTTCAGGCAGCACCTACATCTTCGGCAGTTTGTATCATTCCTCAACTTTCCTGCATGATGTAATGGGTGTCCAGAGCTGACACCACATCTATCTGTGTATTTAAGCTCTTTCCCTGTACAGACATCTTTATTATTTTATTTATTTTTTATTTTTATTTTTTTATTATTTTATTTTTAAAAGAAATGCTCAAATGGCCCCACCACATCTTTCACAGTTTAAACCTAAAACCTGATACTGCCTCTCAGGAGGTATGTGAAATTAGTGATAAATTTTCAGTAAGTCATTATATTCATAAATAAGAAACAGAGAGCAAGGTTGGGATTATATGACTTTCATGGCAATAAAATAAAGAGCATGCAAAATATTATACAAAGACATTCTAACTTTCCTGCTCTGGAGAAAATCTATTTTGAATAAAACCTCTACATTTTAAAAACTGATTAAGCTATTCGTTAAGTCTGAAATTTAAAACCACTTTTACTTTTCAACTACCCATACTTCCAAAAGCAATTTGCAGAAGGTAGTTAAACTTAAACTTTAAATCACACAGGTATCGTTTCCCTCAAAGTTTCAAAATGAACCAGAGAGGCTTTTGTGATCTGAATGCCAAGACAAAATAGAAAAGCCGGAAGGCAGAGTATTTCTTTACAGTTGTATCCTCAGAACAATAAAGTGCAGAAGACATTAAAACTGCAGTAATTGTATCCATAAGGCAAGCTGTACTATAGCTGTTCCAATTCCTTAAATTTAGATTGTATTCTATCTCTTTAAGCAAGTTGGCATGAAATTAAGTTTATAAGCAGCCATGCATAAGGACATGAAACAAATGCATGAGTTTCAGAGTGAGGGTTGTCTTTACCTGCAACACGCTTCCCCTTTCATAAGGACAACATGCTAATTAAGTAACTTTATAATTTTTATAAATTATTTCTCAAAGCTGCCACTAGTAAAAAGGAATCACAAAGATAAATGGAGGTGCTGATCCACTCATTCACTGAAATATGTCTACAGCATTTTCTCAGCATTGTAATCTTTTATTCTGTCATTCTCAACACATCATTTAATACTGGACCACCACTTTCTAATTTATTGCAACAACATATTTGGAACCCAGACACCTCTTTGCTATTCAGAGGGAAGTTTCAAAGCAGGTTAGTAACGTCCACGAGTGCTTGCACGCCCACATCCGCAGGACAAGCAGCAGCTTCAGCCGCATCCTCGTGGTGGCAGAAACACAACCCTGCTCCTCACAGGCTTTGCTGGGTGAGTTCAGGGCTCTGACCCCGGCACATGCACACATCGGCCCCCCCAGTCCAGGCTAAGGCAGAGATAGCAGGGACTCCCCTAACCTGAGACCGTGCCCCGCTCCTTCCCCTCCATCGGCTGTCGCCAAGAACCACCCTATTCTCTCTACAGCCCGTGGAGGCCTGAATGCACAGGGTTATCTCTCCCTCCCCGCTGGCAGATATAGCTATGAGAAAGCATCAAAGGAGAAGCGTGCGTGCCTAGAGACCGACTGGGGAGCTGGCAGGAGCTGGATCCCTGGCTGGAAGTGGCAGCAGGACGTGAGGGCAAGGTGGCCCCCAGGAGCCCCGAGAAAGGAAGGGCGTGCAGACGGAGGGGGACTGGGCTTCTCGGAGGAGACCCAGGCCCCCACCTGCCTGAGTCTGCCCCAGAATCTCCTGTTTGTCGGGCGTTGTCCATGTCAGTGCTCGTGATTGGTCTGTTCACATCTTCTGTTTCTTCCTGCGCCGGAGACTGTACCTTTCTAAGAATGAACCCACTTCTCCAGCTCACCCGTTTTACTGGCCTATAGCTGCTTGTAGTCGTCTCTCATGATCCTTTGTATTTTTGCGGTGTCAGTTGTAACCTCCTTTTTTCATTTCCAGTGTTATTGATTTGAGTGCTTTCCATTGTTTTTCGTGATGAGTCTGCCTGAAGGTTTATCAATTTTGTTTATCTTTTCTAAGAAGCAGCTTGTAGTCTCTCTGATCTTCGATATTGTCTTCCTTGCCTCTATTGTCCCAGAATCTTGGTCCCGCTCGCACTTATTTCCGCTGGCTTTCACTTTTAGCAGAGATCAAGTGCCTCAGCTAAGGGGCTCGTCTGCAGCAGAATCGGAATCTATTTTCTATGTTGCCTCCGAATGTTAGTGAGCTCAAATTTAAAATTAAAAAGTGATGAAACTCTATGTGCTACACCTACAGTTTCTTAGCTAAAGGATGACTAAACGCAAACAACTTATGTGCACTAAATCTCCTAACACCAGAGTAAAAAGACATACTTTTCTGCTGAGATGGAGATGCCTCCAAATACTTTTTAAAATAGTACAAGTGACGTTTCAGAACTGCCTCTGAATGTTGTAAGCATGCGTCACCAGAGCTTCTGAGAGGTGACAATCACAGCCTGTAAATAAAGTTGGTCCACTGGTGCATTTCTGCCTCTCCATCAGCACTTCTTCACTCCAAGAGAAGGAACACAAAAGTGAGGTCTCGTGTAGACGACGACCAGCTACTGAAAGAACCTGCCTCTGCGCCAACCCTGAAATTCTCAATTCTCAATAAAGGATCACGGATTCTGAGTGGGACAGAAGCTGAAAGATTCATTTATACATTTAACCCACACATACCGAGAATAACACTTCAGGACCAGGAGTAATTTTGTGAAAGCAGTGAGATAGAAGGAGGCAATAGGCAAGCTCTTCCGCACTGCAGCAAACTCAGGAGGAATGAAAACCTTTAGAGAACTTATATTTAACATGATAAAGGGAAGTGGCCACACAGAGCCCAGTGGAAAAACATACCTACTTCTAACAAGACTGCCTACTTTATGTAACAGAAGCCTGTCACTACCTCTTCACCTCTAAACTGAGCACTAAGCGGGTATTTCGGAGGGCGCAGTCCATAACTGGTGTGGGCAGCGTCATACGCTCTCATCCTGGAATGAAGAGACAGACACATGGGCCTCACTCTCTGGCCGGCCCCAAGGGGCTCGGTTCCGACGCGACCACCGAGGCGCCTCCTGGGGAAGGGGACGCCCACCAGAGGAGCCACAGTCTGGCCTCAAGAACCAGGAGCTGCTGTCGGGTTGGGAGGGACAGGCCTCCCAAGTCCCACTGCATTCCTCTTGCATGTCCTTCTTTTTTCCTTTTCAAAATTACTGATGTATTTGGGTGTGTTGGGTCTCAGCTGTGGCACGTGAGGTCTTCCTTGCATCGGGCAGGATCTTTCGCTGCAGAGCAGGGACCGCCCCCCCCCCCCTCCCAGTCATGGCGGGGCTCAGCGGTGGCCTATGGGGTCTTCTTTGCATCAGAGAGGATCTTTCACTGCAGAGCACAGACCCCCCAGTTGTGGCGGGGCTCAGCGGTGGCCTGTGGGGTCTTCTTTGCATCAGAGGGAATCTTTCACTGCAGAGTGTGGCGGGGCTCAGCGGTGGCCCGCAAGCTCCACAGCACCTGGGCATCAGCAGCTGCAGCCTGTGGGCTTCCATTCAGACCCGTGTGCAGGCCCAGCTGCTCTGCAGCACGTGGGATTTCAGCTCCCCAGCCCAGGATCAAACCTGTGTCCCCTGCACCGCAAGGCAGGTTCTCAACCACTGGACCACCAGGAAGGTCTCCCTCCTGTATTTCTAGCTGATATCTTTCCATTTTCTGTTTGATTGTGAGAGAGAGTGAAAGTCGCTCAGTTGTGTCCAACTCTTTGCGACCCTGTGGATTATACAGTCCATGGAACTCCCTGGCCAGAAGACTGGAGTGGGTAGCCTTTCCCTTCTTCAGGGGATCTTCCCAACCCAGGGATTGAACCCAACTCTCCCGCATTGCAGGCAGATTCTTTACCAGCTGAGCCACCAGAGAATCCCAAGAATCCTGCAGTGGGCAGCCTATCCCTTCTCCAGCAGATCTTCCCGACCCAGGAATTGAACCCAGGTCTCCTGCATCACAGGCGGATTCTTTACCAGCTGAGCCATCAGGGCATCTCTCAGTAATCAGCAGGAGAAAATGACGAATCAACATCCAGATTCACACACTGGCAGAGGGAGCGGTGGTTCTTGTGTGGGAGTGGGATACTAACAGAACAGGGGTTGGAGCTTGAGGATGGAGCAGCCGTTTATCCTTCTGGTTTGTGTGAGTTCAGTTATTTAATCTGATTTATAAGTAACATTAGAGAAGAGCATGAGATCTTTATGTTTATTGAAGGGAATCTGGGAATTACAGAGAGTTTAGAAACACTGAGTTAAAGAAACGTCTATCTTTAACAAAACAAAACACCCCAGAAGCAACTTGCAACCCCAGAAGCAGGCACAGCCAGACCTGACCTTTCTGCAGCTCAATAACAATAGCTCTGAGTTGAAGGAATACATCATGCTGGGCACATCAGGGTTACCTTGCAAGGTTTCCTCATACATCTTTAAAACTTTGATGTGCTCTCCAAGATGAGGAAAAAGGGGGAAAAAAAGATCTGGAGCAAAACCAGTCACTCCGAAGGTCATTTCACCGCATCAGATGAACTGACAAAGAATAAAATGACCGGAAGGAAAGCGAGGTACGGTCAACTGCTGCCTCCCGCTCACACGGAGGGGCCCTTCGCTGTGAGCGACAGAAAGCTGTTCGGCCTGAGGATGCACCCCCACCGACCTACTGACGGCTTGGGAGCCGGTGGGTGTCTGGACAATCCCCACGGCAGCCGGGTCCAGCTCCGATGGCGGCTTCCGAGGCAGAAAGCCGAAAGGGAATGTTGCTCCCACTCGGCAATAAACAAACCAGACTGTCAACATAGTCACCACCTTTCTTATACCCATCAGAGAGCCGTGGTCATAAGGGACCTGAATGCCAAGGAGTGGAAGCCCCTCTGAGGACAGGAAAGACATAGACACTGTCGTTTCACAGTTTGCAGAGCAGGGGAGGAAGGGGACCGTCACGGAAGCGCGTCCGAGAAATCACTTAGGACGGTAAGGAAACCCTAAAGGCCAAGTGTGCGCTGCTCCCGGCATCAGCTTGGGTAACTGGGAGCCCCAGACACAGGGGGAGATGGCATGCCCGAGAAGCCTCATGGACTGCTCCCAAGGAAGACGGGGGCAGAGCGGGAGGGAGCCCCTCCCCAGGGCCCAGGGATGCAGCAGGAGAAGGGGTCACCACGGAGCTCAACTAACCCCCAGCCCCGCTCCCATCCAGAAGCAAGAGCCTGAAGCCAGTGGAAACTTCGGCAAGCCCGCTCTCCCCCCGGGCCGCTCAGCGAAGGGCAAAAGCCCCTTGGATTCAGAAGCCTGCAGCAATAAAGCAGAACTCTGCTTCTACCAGCGGAAGGGGGAAGGCACCACGGTACAGCGGAGCCTGGCTGACTCGGGCAGTCGGATGGGATGCCCACAAGGTCCCGGCCCTGAGCCCCAGGTGCACAGGGCTGCCTAAGACTGAAACCAGATTGGGGGGACTGAAAGTCCCCTTGAGTCCGGCAGAAGCCAAGCCCCACGTGGTAAGTGGTATGCCTTGGGGGAGGGGCAACACTGGAAAGAGACCTCTTTCTGACACAGGCGTCTGCCGCTGAAAGCCGATGGCAGAGCAGGAACCTCGCGTGACCCCCCAGGACGCCAGTGCCCATGGTGGCGTGGCCCACAGGTGAAGGGCTTTGAAGCCAGTGGGGCACTCAAGGTAACAACGGCAACTTAAAACACAAGCCCGGATCAGTTATTGACTAGAGTGACTCAACTTCCCCAAACAATAAGGACCTACAAGAAGAAGAGGCATGTTCATTCCTGAGCAAATATTATTTACCTCAGTCTCCATTAAACATGATGTTTAGCATTCAGTAAAACTTATAGCATACAGACACACACACACAAGGTAAGGAAAAAACACACTGTTAAGAGACAAAGCGATGAACAGAGTCAGACTCAGAGGTGACCTAGACCTTTGAGACAGGGACCTTAAAACAACTGTTATTAATATACAGAAGAATGGGGGGAGACAATATTCAGGAGCTATTCATGAAAATGGGCTATTTCAGCAGAAAGACGGAACTTATAAAAAACAGTTCAATGGAAATGCTATTTTAAAACTCTAAATATCAGAGCTGGTGAATTCCTTTGATAGGTTTATAAGCAGACTGAACACAGCCAAGAAAAGAGTCAGTGAATTTGAAAAGGTGTCAACAGAAACTATCCAAAATAAAACACAAAGAGATTTTAAAAGTAAAAAACGTAAAACAGCACATCCCAGAGTTGTTGCAGAACATATGTGAAAATTGAGTCCCAGCAGGATAAGAGAGAGGACACAGCATAAGAAGAAATAATGTCCTAGAATTTTCCAAAATTAGATCCAAGAAACTCAAGCACAATCATACATTCATACACTCTTAGACTTATCTTACTGGAGTCAACTTGCTGAAAAATAAATACAAAGAGAAAAGTTTTAGGTGGCCAGAGTAAAAGAGAAAGTGAAATACAGAGGAATGGAGGTAAGAACTACAGTTCAAACGAATTACAGGTAATCCACTCACATCTAACCACAGGTTGTCTATTAGATCCTGTTTGCAAATGTGCTACATACAATGAATACTCTGATGAGAAAAGCGATTCTCTTTTAAATTTCCCTCTAATTCCTCAGATGAAGGTGTCCCTAACAAAAATGTAGGTCTGTAAGGAGTCATAGGTGAGTTTCAGAGGCTGCACACAACTGACTGGATTCTGAAAGCAATTTGCAAACTCATCTCACTTCTAATAAGTTTAGAATCTTGGCTTTATTAACATAAATTTTAGAAGAAAAAGACTTATCATTTCCTAAGAAAGTGTCAACCTTAAATGTTAAACGCTTTAAAGGATAAGAGTTTTACAGGATTGTAAAGGTTATTTTGACTTCCCCTGGTGGCTCAGAAGTTAAAGCATCTGCCCGCAATGCGGGAGACCTGGGTTTGATCCCTGGGTTGGGAAGATCCTCTGGAGAAGGAAATGGCAACCCACTCCAGTATTCTTGCCTGGAGAATCCCATGGACAGAGGAGCCTGGCAAAGCTAATTTTAAGGTTATCCAAAAGGGAAATGACAGACTAAGAGACAGGAAAGAGAAAACGACATCATTTATGGATACAAGTTATGGAATTCTGCTAATAAAAACAGCAAAGTCAATCAGTCACAAAAGAGCTCTTATTTATAGCTGTGAAATGGGCTTCTTTATTTCAAGGTAGAACAAAATAATCCGGCAGTTAGATTTTCTAGTTTAGGAATTACTCACGGAAATATGATGGGTCACAAGATGTGAGCTGGCATTGCACCTTTTCCACCCCTCAGTTTTCCCACCTGTAAAATAGGAATTAAAAAATACCTACACCCCAATGTGCTATTTACAGTCCCTGATTCATAGGGTTGTTATAATGATAAAATGAGGTCATACTGGGAAAGTTCTCTAAAGACTCCCTGAATTTTTATATACTCTGTGTTACACCCTGTTGGACTGCAAGGAGATCCAACCAGTCCATCCTAAAGGAGATCAGTCCTGGGTGTTCACTGGAAGGACTGATGCTGAAGCTGAAACTCCAGTACTTTGGCCACCTGACGTGAAGAGCTGACTCATTTGAAAAGACCCTGATGCTGGGAAAGATTGACGGCAGGGGGAGAAGGAGATGACAGAGGATGAGATGGTTGGATGGCATCACCGACTCGATGGACATGGGTTTGGGTGGACTCCTGGAGTTGGTGATGGACAGGGAAGCATGGTGTGCTGCGGTCCATGGGGTCGCAGAGAGTCGGACACGACTGAGCGACTGAACTGAACTGAATAAATACTTTTCAGGCTCAAAGAACTTCTTCATGAAAGAAGAATAAAAAGAAACACTATCATAAATGTGTCACTGCAACACTCTAATCCCCTAGGATTTGTGGAGTGTTAGCCCCATCCCAGAAAAAACAGGGTGAACAACACTCTCTTTGGGCCTTGTTTAACTGAAGCCACTACTTAATGCTACCATAGAACTTTCCAGCACGACCAAATGGATGTAATGCACACGATATCTCGAGAACCTGTCAAAATACCCTCTCAAAAAAAAAAAAAAAAAAGCTTCAGAAGGCTGTATTGTCCTTGTTGAGAAAGAACAAAGAAATAAAGCCATTTCTTAAAAGTCACCTGTTAATTTTAAACCCCATCAATTTAGCGACACGATTTAACTCACGTGTAACTATTCACATATAAAAACTGTTGGGTTTCCCTGGTGGCTCAGTGGTAAAGAATCTGCCTGCCAACGCAGGAGACACGGGTTCGATTCCTGATCCGGGAAGATCCCACAGGCTGCGAAGCAACTAAGTCTGTGCAGCACGACTGCTGAGCCTGCGCACCGGAGCCCGCGAACCCCAACCACTGAGCCTGCGCGTCGGAGCCCGGGAGCCACGACTGCTGAGCCTGAGCGTTGGAGCCCGCGAACCCCAACCACTGAGCCTGCGCGCTGGAGCCTGCAAACCCCAACCACTGAGCCTGTGAGCTGCAGCCCGCGAACCCCAACCACTGAGCCTGCGCGCCGGAGCCCGAGAACCCCAACCACTGAGCCTGCGCGCTGGAGCCCGGGAGCCACGACCACTGAGCCCATGAGCCGCTGCCACTGAAGCCAGCGTGCCTGTGAGCCTGCAGCAGAAGCAGCCACCGCAATGAGGAGCCACCACCCCAACTAGAGAGTGGTGTTGCTCGCCGCAGCTAGGGAAAGCTATGCAGCCACGAAAGACCCGGCAGAGCCAAAACTGATAAGTAGGCAAAATCATTTTTGAAAGTTTTGAAGCAATGATCCCCATAATAGTTTTATCTAAGAAATAATCCTGTGACTACTCAAAGCACCCTCTGATCAGAAGTTTTCAGACGATTCCTTCTTCTTCGTACTCCCAGTGTTCAAAACAACTACATGCAAAGAAAACAGATTCCCAGTTCCTGTGAAATGAAGCTTTCCAGGTCAGGTTAAAGCTTCCAAATCATTCAAAGCAATAGGTTACACCTGCCTTTAAAACACTGGGGTTTTATTTATAAAATCAGGGGACCATAATGGAATATAATTCTTTCATGACAACATTCTTTTGGTGAAACACTTTCCCTGCAACCAAACTATTTATTCAAAGTAAATTTATAAAACTGTCATCCATATCTGTGTCAAATGTAAACTGCAATAAAATTCATTGGTTTTCTCCAGTAATGAAAAACTAAAGGGTGAGCAATGTGCTACTTTACATTCCAGCGAAAATACTGACACTAATGAATTTTAACTCATAATCTATAATAATGGTGCTTGAGTGGCCCACTTTGAGGTGAAATCTGTCAGTGTTTCTCAACTGTGTATATGATAATTCCTTATTTAGCACATTATAAAGCCTGCTGACTTCCTATACTGCAGAGCTATTTTGAGATGTGGTTATATAACCTTAATTGTTAATAATTGTCTGGTAAATCATACTGAGTTTTAAAAGGTATGCAAGTTGAATCACATAATGTGAGTTCTTAGCTACTAACGTGAGTACCTTCTCAGTCACAGCTTTCCCCATAAATTGTGCTGATTCTTCACAATGTCAGAGTAGCTTAGGAGGAAGAATTCATTTTCCTCATTTTTTTAATCCTCACATCCATCACTGCATTGAAAGGAAAGTGATGGCAGTCCAGTGCAGTCAAGAGTCAGAAGGAAAGCTTCCACAGAGATCTATACTCAGGAAAAGCGACTCTGTGGGCTATATCCATCACAACAAAGAAAGAACAGCAGATCTTTCAGTCAGGGATTTTAAAAATTCCATAGCTATTTTAAAATTAAAAGTCTAAAGGAAAGTTGCTTCACTGCCAATATTTTTATGCCATCCTCTTGTTTATTATTTTCTTTCTATCTTGAAGGGAAAAAAGAAAAAACATTCTTTCAAGGGCTTTTTTTTTTAACCCAGTGGTTTATTTGCATATGAAATTAGTGTATGTGTTGGGAGGGGCAAGTATCGGGAAAAAAAAGAACAATTCATATGAAAGGGAAACTCAGCTTTCCAGGAAATATTCTTTTCAGTCCCAAGCCATTCTTGTGTCCGCACTAGTCCAGCCTTCCATGTTGTCTCTTCTCCAAACTCATTATATATTTATAGTCTCTGCCTTAGAATTTGACACTTAATTATAGTCAGATCTTCAACTGTATTATGTGGGTTAGTCTTATCTACTCAAATAGAAAGAAAACTTTCTGCAGGAATGGGCCATATCTTATATTCTATAACCCCTGGCTGGAGCAATTCAAGCAGTCAGAATAGGAACACCTTCTGATGAATCTTTAGCTCAGTGATAAAGGGGTCAATCCAACAAGAGGGTATAACACTTGTAAATATGAAGGCACCCAACGTTGGATGGAACACCTAAATATAGAAAGTAAATTTCAACAGACCGAAAAGAGAGAAATACACAGCAATAGAATAATAGTAAGGGACTTTAATATCCCATTTTCATCAATGGTTAGGTCATCCAGATGGAAAATCAATAAGGAAACATTGATCTTAAATGGCACATGAGACCAGATGGACTTGACAGATACATTCCATCCAAAAGCAACAGAACACACATTCTTCTCAAATGCACATGGAACATTCTCCAGGACAGATCACATGCTAGGCCACAAAACACGTCTTAATAAATTTAAGAGTGAAATCGTATCAAGTGTCTTTTCTGACCACCATGGTATAAAACTAAAAATCAATTATAGGAAAACTTTACAAACATGTGGAGTTTAAACAATATGCCACTGAACAACTATTGGGTCAAAGAAGAAATAAAAAATACCTGAGATAAGTGAAAATGGAAACACAACATACCAAAATTTATGGGATGCAGCAAAATCAGTTTTAAGAGGGCACTTCATAAGGACAAATGGCTAGATTACAAAGAAACAACCTAACTTTACACATCAAGGAACTAGAAAAAGAAGAGCAGACTAAAAGCAAAGTTGATAGAAGGAAACAGTGAGGATGAGGGTAGAAATAAATGAAATTGAGATTAAAAGACAACAGAGAAGACCCATGAAACTAAGATCTGTTTTATTTTTTTTTTAAGATAAACAAATAGACCTTGAGCTAGACTTGCCAAGTAAAAAAGAGAGAGAACTCAAATAAATAAAATCAGAAATCAATGTTACAGTTGATAACACAGAAATACAAAGCAAGAGTTTGAGGATTGGTGTCAATTCTTCTTCAAATATTTGGTAGAATCGGTGAAGTCATCTGCTTCTGGCCTTTTCTTTGTTTGGAGATTTTCACAAATTCAAAGCACTTATTTAAAAAAAAAAAGTGCTTTTCATTTACATGATCTCATTATTGACCAGCCCGCTAAACTATTTATTTATTTATAAATTAAATACATGTGCTAGCTATTAACAGATTGTACATGCTGGAAAACATGTACAAAACATTCACAAAATTAAACTGAAGCCCTAATACTTCCTTCCATGCTTGCCCAACCTAGCAACTACTGCTATAAACCACGAGTCCACGCTCAAGGCCTGTAGGGCTTTGGAGGCCCCTTCCCTGACCTGCAACCCTCAGCCAAAAATCCCTACAGCTCTTCTCCAAGGATCCCCAGTCTCCAGCTGGGCTGGGGGCTCCATGCCTCCCCTTTCTTCCAGCTCTTCACTCAGACAGGTTTCTGGACAGACCCCTCCAACACGCTAACTGCCGGTAGATCTGCCTTCTGGCACTCACTCCACTCTGCCCTCGAGAAGCAGTGAGAAGTGCAGAGACACCGAGACTCACACGGGCCTGAGCGCTCCCGAGCTGAAAGGTGGTCAGAGCGGCTGCAGTCAGCTGGATGAGCCTGAAGGACCATGGGGAGGGGCAGAGGCCAGACCCTGCAGAGTCTTACAGGAAGGCATCTGGACTTCATCCTAAGGGCAGCTGCTTAAAGGAGAGCATCGTGGTCTGATTTACTCTTTTAAAACAGTGCCCAGTGGGGAGTGGATGAGAAAGAAGTAAGAGTGGAGACAGGGAGATATTAATGGTGAAAAGACAACCGCAGAAGCCGGGACAAAGCGTGGCGGGAGCTGGGACCACAGTGATGATGACAGAGCTGGGGAGAGATAGACGGTTTCAAGATAACTTAAACGATAGAGCTGACGACACTCACTGACGGACTGACACGGCGCGTGAGTGAGATGGGGGAATCACAGATAACTGCCAAGTTTCTGGCTTGCTTAAATGGTGTGTGATAACGCCACTTATTTAGATGGGGAAGATTAAGGAGTAGTTTTTTTGCAGGGGGAAATCAGTAGTTTTATTTTGAATATGGTAAGTTTGAGATGCTGCTAGATATCCAAGTGAAGATGTCAATTAGGCGGTTAAATATATGAATCTGGAAATCTGGACAGAGGCCAAGCCTACAGATGAAAACACAGAAGCCAGAGCACCTTGATGGCCCCAGGAGATTACCTAGTGAAGGAGGAGAGACAGAAAAGAGGGCCTCGGATTTAATCTGATGCATTCTAATAATTTAGGTTGGGTAGAGAAAGAGGGACTAGCAAAAGAGGCAAGAAGGCAGAAGCTAGAAATGTAATTTCTAGTATTCTGGAGGTATAATAGCAGCCAGAGTACTGTGGTATTATAACAGCCAAAAAGTCAAGTGTCTATATGAGAATAGTCAATGATGCTTCTGAGAGGTTAAGATCAAGAAAGTGAAGCTTGCTCAATATTAGCATAGCCTCTCCAGCTTTCTTACAGTTGCTGCTTGCATAATACATTTTCTCCCATCTTGCTGCTTTCAAACTATTTTTATCTTTGAATCAAAACTATAGACAGAATATAGTTGCATCTTAAAAAAAAGAAAAACCCACTCTGACAATCTCTGCCTTTGAGTGTATTACATAATCCATTCGCATTTAATGGTGTCACTGGTATAGTTGGGCGCAGCTCTGCAAACTTCTTTGCTCTGTCCCATGTCTTTTCACCTCTCTAGCCCCTTCATAGTGCATTCTTCGAGGTTAAGTTAGTAGCATGTGCTTGAGATCTGGAAGCACAGAACTCTTTGTTGACCCTGGCAAGAGCAGTTTTGGGGTAGTAACAGAGGCCAGAAGGCCTCCAAGAATGAGCTGGAGACAGCAGTTAATGAGGAATGCAGACGGTGAGTGCAGTCACCTCTGCAGAGGAGGAGCCAGGGAAAGGAATTAGTAATTACAGTGCATGTGTTTCTTTTTCTATTCAGAGGTTTCCGTGCTGAAGGATATGTTCAGGGAAGAAGAGAAAAGTTATGATGCAGGAGAGAGGAACAGATCTCTGAAGGAGCAAAGTCCTTAGAGAAGCAAGAGGAGATGGGACCCTCACCAGCTTACCCCAGGGATGACTCTGAGTTGGACCCTGATGGAAATGTGAAGGAAGAGAAGTTTAATCAGAAAGAATAGCAGATGCAAAGGCAGGAGATGGGACAGAGCCTGTGATGTCTGAAGAAGCTGGGGGGCCCGGGGAAAGGGGGGATAAGGGGAGGCAGGCAAGAGGCCTGCAGCACTACAGAGGAAACACAGCCCTGGGGAGGACCTCTGCAGCCTGGAGCACACATCTCAGAGCCACAGACAGAAAACTAACAATAGGTACCAAGCTGATAATCCACTCTACTTTTCCTGTGTGTGCAAAGACAAGTCACCACCTGTTTTAAAAGGTCAACACATAAAAAGAGGCCTCATTTGTTTCACAACTTTAAGAACTGTTGAGCCCATTCATGTAGGTATTTCTGCCTTCACAGCCTAATATAACTGAGCTAAAGGATATAAAACACTGAAATGTTTATGAACCCCCAAATGAATGAAGGAATTCAAAGATTACTGCTAAAGGCTCATCATTTCAAACACCAGAGAGAAAGCTATATCCTTTTAAAATGACTTTTTAAACAGCTATAGTTATCTCAAAAAGTTATAATATACTTGTTATAATCCAGATTTTTCCCCTCCAGTTTTATTGAGCTATAATGCCATCCCCAGCACTGTAAAAGTTTAAGGTGCTCAGCATAGTGATTTCACTTACATACATCATGCAATGATTACCACAGTTAAGTTTTTCTTAAAAAATTATTACTATTGACGTTCTTTATTTGGTGGAAAAAATGTTAAGTTCTAGTCAATTTCCAACTCACCACTTTTCTATATAGAGGTGTTGTATGCAAATACAAGATTTTCTAACGCAAACACCTGCTGACATGTCACAAATACACCTTCCCTGTCTTTGTATCAACTTGACTCAGCAACAATGGTGGTGGTGGTTTAGTTGCTCAGTCGTGTCCGACTCTTGCAATCCCGTGGACTATAGTCCGCCAGGCTCCTCTGCCCATAGGATTCTCCAGGCAAGAATACTGGAGTGGGTTGCCATTTCCTTCTCCAGGGGATCTTCCTGACCCAGGAATCGAAGCTGGGTCTCCTGCATGGCTGGCAGATGATTTACCAACTGAGGTATGAGGGAAGCAACAATATACACATGCTCTCTGTCATGCCCAAAGTGAGGCCCATTCTTTTAAATGAAAAGATACACTTGGGTTAAGAAATCAATAGCAATGCCAATGCCTACCTGGCAGCAATCCATAAGACTCGAGCGATTAATCCAGAGCATTTGGGAAACAGAGTGATGCCAATTTGGATGGCAGAGGGTCTGGTCCTGCCATTTCCCCTGAATCAGCGAGGACCCTTTTAAAACCACAAGTCCCTTCCAAATTAATTAGCTCATCAAACTGAAATGAAAAGCAGTTTTAAAACCTAGCACAATCTCATCATTAATGCATTTTAAATGGCCTGAGCCACCAGTGACTAAAGCGGTCTCAAGCTTCAGTGAAATCTCGTGTCACCATTTCTAGCCCTCGCTGCTAAAAGCCCCAAGTACCAAGAGACGTGACAAGATTCCAAGTGCACAATTAATCACACAGCAGGTACAAAATGCACCCCAAATGCAGCTTCCTGCACCTGATTCACGCTTTAAATAATACCACACAGAACACACTATTAACAGAGGTCTCTGCATCATACTGTCTTGATTATAAGACCAAGAAGCTCGAGCAATCTTACAAGGTAATGCTGCTGACTTTCATTTTGAGATATGGAACTAGAAGCACTTTTTATTAACATGCTTCAGAATTCTGGTGTGAGGATGAAATATAGGCATTTATCAGGCATGCGTAGACCTTATATGAATTTCTGCTAGCATAAGCTAAAAATGCCCACATTTAATGATACCGTATTATTTCATTAAAGTTATCCAGAAGTAAAAACAAGGACTCGTTCTGGGTCTGTGTGCTCAGTCATGTCCGACTCTTTGTGACCCCGTGGACATTATTCTGGGTCTACTTGCAAACTAATCCCCCAAAGCCCTTCTTAAATAAGACGCAGTCTTTACTCCAAAAATTGGGCTGTGACACCAACTACCTCCACTTCTAAAAAGTGCTTTGATTTCTGAAGGGTGGACCCTTCAGTTCATTTTGCAGCCCTGCACTGAGTCACCAAGGCCCCAAGAGACTCTGGAGAGAGGGTGCCGGGGAATGAAGCAGTGGCCGAGGAAGGCTCCCACAGGACGGCTGGCACCCCCAGACCCCAGGGACAGTCAGGACCACCAGCAGGGCCAGCACCACAGGCCCCAGGGACAGCCAGGACCACCATCAGGGCCGGCACCCAGACCCCAGGGACAGTCAGGACCAGCAGGGCCAGCACCCCCAAACCCCAGGGACAGCCAGGACCAACAGAGCCGGCACCCAGAGACCCAGGGACAGCCAGGATCACTGGTAGCTCTGGATTCTACTTCCCCCGGGCACAGTGACGTCAAACCGGGGCATTTCTGGGTCATGGTGGGAGCTGTTTTTAATGCATATACATGGGATCTAGAAAAATGGTATTGATGAGCCTATTTGCAAGGAAGGAATGGACACACAGATGTGGAGAGTGGACTGGTGGACGCTGCGGGAGAAGGAGAAGGTAGCATCGCCATATGGGCACCATCAGGCGTCAGGGGGGACAGCTGTGAGAAGCTGCTCTGCAGCCCCAGGAGCCGGGTCTGTGATGACCTGGAGGTTCCGGGTAGGGGAGGGGGGTTCCAGGAAGGGGATGTGTGCGCGATTATGGCTGATTTCCACTGCTGTATGGCAGAAACCAGTACAACACTGTAAAAATTAAAAAGAAAAAAAAAAAAAGAAAAAACCTTGAAAACTAAATAAGTATGCCACCACAACAGGGCCTGTCCAAGGCAAGCTGAAATCCATGGTTACCCTCCTTGAAAATGACTCTATGAGTACCGTGCAGCATCCTCGCTAAGTGCCGGGCACTGGAGATCCAGGCGGAACCAAAGCCTACTCTCAGCTTCAGGCGTGGTCCTGTCCTGACTGTCAGGCAGGCCGCTAGTGGTCTGTCTGGACACAGCCCCGTCCAGTCTGAGCATCCACCCTGGTAGGCCGGGAACCAGCTCTACCTGTGTGGGGCCCGGCTGGGCCTTGTTGCTTGTTTCGGGGTGGTTTGTTTTTTTTGGGGGGGGGGGGAGGGCTACGCTGGGTCTTCCCTGCTGCGCGTGTTTTCGGTGAGAGGGGTGCGTGGGCTCCTCATGGCGGGGGCTTCGGTTGAGGACCGCCAACTCTGGGCCACTTGGGCTTCCGTAGCTGAAGCACCAGGGCTTAGCTGCTCCGTGGGATCTTCTGGGAGCAGAAGTCAGATCCCTGTCCCGTGCGCTGGGCAGGCAGATTCTTAACCACTGGGCCAGCTGGGAAGGCCTGCTGTGAATCCGTGGACGCGAGGCCGGGGTCCCTTTGGGGGTGAGGGCCCATCCTCCGGGCAGGGCCTCTTGGTTTCTCCAGGATGCTACGATTCTCCGCAACCGCAGTGCTGCTGGGGGGTGGGCCCTCAGCCCCGTCCCCTGCCTGCCTGGCCGCCCTGCGTCCTCGCCCAGCTCCCGGCTGGGGCTCCCTGTGATTGCGGGGTACAGTCGGCACCCCGGTTCCTAGCTGTGCAGAGCCCCTCTCTTGCATGACCCCCAGGGGTTCTGCTGTGCGGGTCCCCATTCTCAGCTCGCCCCTCGTCCAAACCAGGCCTGAAGTGAGATACAAACGGGGGGGACGCTCTACCGGACATAATGAATGCGGAGGCGCAGGGCCACGCCAGGGCAGCCTTGCCCCTTCACGAACCGGGCACAGCTGGTAGAAGGGCATGTTTGAGGGGGAGCAAGGGTTCTCCGAGACGGTGTGAGGCGGGGTCAGGGGGCTGATGGCAGGGCTGTTCCAACTGTCTCAACCGACCCCCAGGAAGCTCCTCCAGCAATCAAATCACCCCCCTCCCCCCATGAATGTGCACTGTGGCTCTCACTGTAAATCCAGACACGACGTGTTATACGCAGATGACATCATCCCTATCTCCAGTGTCACCATCACCATCTAGGACTCTCCCCCGTCACCTCAAAACCCACCTCTTCCAGTTCAAAAATGTCAACTGCTGCTGAGTAGGTCTGCGGCTCATGGCATGTGAGAAAGGCACCTAGCAATTAGCTGACCTGAAAGGTCATTTTTTAATCTGATTTGAGGCATCTCCTCCTCCCCCAACAGGATGTAAAGTTCACGTGGGTTTCCTGGAAATTATAACGGCAACACAGAAATCGCATTCTCTGAAAAGAGCTGGAGCTTCAGCTGAGCCACGTTTATTCCAATTATCTGTTTTTCAAGTAATTTGGTCGTGCTTTTAAAAAGCATTCGTGTAAAGCAGTTTTTAATTTAATAAGACTAAAACTTGAGACCAAGGGCTATTCAAAATAAGACAGGATTAGGAATGTGCGGAAGGCAACTTCCACACAGCCTGCACCGTCCCCCCCCCCACCCCAAGCTGTCTCTGCTCTCGCAGCCCCCCAGCTCTGAACGACAGCGGCAGGCCTTGAGTTAGGTCGTGCGGTGGATGTTTAGTGAACTGATGCTCTTTATGAATTGTTTGAGCAAAGAGCGCATTTCGAAAAGGATCAAGAGAATCAAGTTAGGCTGGCGACTAGGATGACCCCTTGCCGGGACAGGGGTCAGAGAGGACAGGATGGAAGTCGCCCCACCCCCCACCCCGCCCCGGTCACCCAGCTGCGCGTGGGGGCCACCCGGTCCCGACGGCCCACCCGTACCCAGGGCTGCCCAGGGAAGGGGCGGTGGTAAACAAGATCCCTCCGCATAAACAAGATCCCTCCGCAGCCTCCGCTCAGAGGCAGGGGCCTGCCATCCCAGTTCAGAGGTCGGATGTTAGCCCAGACAAATGGCAAGGCTCCTCCCCCAGCCCCCTCCTCCTGCGCAGCGCAGAGCCGGCCCTCCACCCCCGGGCCCGCTGGATGGCGCTGGGAGGCTCCGACAGGCCTGCGGGGGGTGAAGCTGGCTCTTTCCCTCTCCCCCTGCCCCCGTGGGGCATCCACTCTGCATCCCCAGGGCCCCAGAGCTCCGCACCCAGCCGCCCCGTCCGTCTCCCTGCAGGACGGGGTGCTTTTCCGCACTTGCTGACCTCTGGGTGGCTCTCTGTCCCCCTTGGGGGCCTGCGGTTCTTCCAGCAACCATCACAGTTCCCTCCGACTAAACACTCAAGGCGAGTCCTGCTTCTCTGTTGGGACCCCGAGGGGCTCGGTACTCGAAGCTGTAGCTCTGAGAGCACAGTCCGCTCCCAACGCTGTGTGGCCAGTCCCCCGCTCTCCTGGGGGGGCCCCCCAGCTCCGCCAGGCCCTGCTGAATGCGGCCACAGCCCAGGGGAGGGGACCGGCTGGAGGCCTCGGCAGGGGCCGGAAGCCTCCTGAATCCTCAGTCACCAGTTTTATAAAATGAGGAAAGGAATAGCGTGTGTGTTAGTCGCTCGGTCCTGTCAGATTCTTTGCGACCCCATGGACTGTAGCCCTCCAGGCTCCTCTGTCCAAGGGATTCTCCAGGCAAGGATACTGGAGTGGGTTGCCATGCCCTCCTCCAGGGCATCTTCCCAACCCAGGGATTGAACCCAGGTCTCCCACATTGCAGGCGGATTCTTTAATAGCTGAGCCGCCAGGGAAGCCCTAGGAAAGAATTACCTGTCTGTCCTTAATTGCTTGGAAGGCTTGGTACTAAATGTGAAAGTACCGCGGAGGCTGACTTTCCTAAGACTCTTCCATCACCTGATGGGTCGTCAAGTCTTAATCACTGGGATTACTGGTCAGTGCAAAAGGAGCTCACATGAAATGAACCCCCAAATTAAACTCGTGAACCTAAATGGGTACAAATTACACAAAGCTTCCTTCTAAGCGCTCTCTGCAGGCTCACAAACGCCTCTTTCTCCTGTAACAAGAGGGAAGTGGGTTGGCTGAAGGTAGCCGCGGTGTCTGCACACGGCAAGGCCGTGTGGCCGCCACGCCCGGGGCTGACTTCCACCGCAACTTCCCATGCAGCGACCCTCCCCTGGGCTGAGAAACACAGCCCACGGCAACCGTGCCTGCTGCCCGGAACCACCGCTGAGGGCACCAACACAGCCCAGCCCTGCCCGCAGAGGCCCTGGAGGCCCTCACTAGAGGTCACGTGGACCTCACGTGGCTGGTCTCAGCACTCCTGCCGTCATTAGCATCACCAGCCTTCTCTCCTGCAGTGAACGTTTATGAGGGTTTGGTGAGCGCTTTCTCTTCCGCCGCATCCTCCCCAGGCAGCTGGCCTCCTGGACGACGGGCCTCACGTCCCGCCGCCAGCATTGCTGGCGGATGGCTTGCCCGCCCCCCTTCCCCTCCTGTTCTTTTATGTCGATTCTAAACACGTAGGAACCTTAGTTTCGTCTTTACTACCATTGTTTTTTTAATCACACTTGTGAAAGAAAAAATTGTGCTATCGTGCCACATATTTACATAATCATGGGCTAATTAAAGAGCTAATGATTAATACAGGCTCTGATTTCCTATCCTGTTAGACTCTAACTGCTATTGTCTGCTGCGATTACAAACACGAGTGTTTATGGGGAAAACACTGAGTGATCTCTGGGCAGACGCACGCTCTCCCTTGGTGACACCACTGGAAGGAGACAGACACTCTGTCTAGCTTGCTGCTGCTGCCGCTAAGTCACTTCAGTCGTGTCCGACTCTGTGTGATCCCATAGATGGCAGCCCATCAGGCTCCCCCATCCCTGGGATTCTCCAGGCAAGAACACTGGAGTGGGTTGCCATTTCCTTCTCCAATGTGTGAAAGTGAAAAGTGAAAGTGAAGTCTCTCAGTCCTGTTGACTCTTAGCGATCCCATGGACCGCAGCCTACCAGACTCCTCCATCCATGAGATTTTCCAGGCAAGAGTACTGGAGTGGGGTGCCATTGCCTTCTCCGCTGTCTAGCTTAGTGGCATCCAAGAAGTATGAGAGTCACATACGTAATGTAAATTTTTCTAGCAGCCACCTTGAAAAAAACCATATGAATAAACTTTAACAATTCATTTTATTTAACCCCAGATACTACCGCTTCAACATGTAACTGATAAAGACATTAAAATCGTTTGCCTTCTTTTTTCATCCTGCTCCTCTGAAGCCCAGCACGGCGCACACCTAGAACACAGCTCAATTCCGACAGACCGGGTCGCAGCACTATGATCACTGGTCTCCAGGGCCCTCAGATCAGACAAGGCATGTCGAGGGGACAAGCTCCTTGATGAGAGGCTGCTGCTACTGCTGCCGAGTCACTTCAGTCGTGTCCGACTCTCTGCGACACTATGGACTGTAGCCCGCCAGGCTCCTCTGTCCATGGGGTTCTCCAGGCAAGAAGACTGGAGTGGGTTGCCGTGCCCTCCTCCAGGGGATATTCCCCACCCAGGGATCAAACCCAGGGCTCTTGCATTGCAGGCGGATTCTTTACCACTGAGCCACCAGGGTACCCTTGATGAGAGGACCCTGCTGCATTTAACCCCCATCCCCTCACCTCCTCTGAACATTTCCAGTCTGGTGCTTTGTCCAAAGGAAACATGCAGCCAATGTCATCACGGAACTCGGGATCAATGGCTGGAAGAAGAGCTGCCATTCATAAAGGTAGGCAAAGCCAACACCGGCATCTTGGAACAACATTTTGTGAGTCTTACAGTTTTAAAAATTACAAATGAACATCCTTGCTAAAACGTTCACTCACCCTCATATCACCCCCAAAGCCACATTATACACAAGGAGAAAAACGAGGTTAACTAGCCTCCAAAAAACAAAAAGAAACAGACAAACAAAAGAAAAAAACAGGGGTGGGGTGTGTTTGAAAAGAGAGAAGTAAAAAATGACCCTAATCGGATCTCCATAATAAGTGACCACGATGAATTATCCAATACTATTTAAATGACCTCACAGTCTGATATTATGTAAGAAGCTGTGATGCGTGCTAGGACACAGACATGACTTGAAAAGGAATTGAAAACTAATATTTCAACCAGGTAATTTGTGACCAGTGATGACATTTTTCCCCCTGGGGGTTACTAAAAGCATATTTCACTTAGAGGTTTAGAGGTTTAATACATGCAAATTACAACTGCATTTCACCTAGTTGATACAAATTAACTTGCTCAGTCAAGATAACCACTTTAAAATAATTTGTCATCCCAGAAGGCCACAGAATTGCACTATTTATAGCACTACAATACAGATCAGACCAAAGGAAGAAGACAGCTCTTTCTGACCTGTGGTATATAGAAATCACACACAAAGGGACTGGGGTCCCATTGGGTACTAACATGGCCATCCCACGAAGGATGACCCAGACTGCAGCCTCCTCACAAACTCCAGATGCGTCCCTCCCCCTCCGGAGAAGGAAACAGGCAGCCTCAACAGAAGTTTGTAAACTGCAGAGTACCTGGTTTCCCTATAGCTGCCTATAGCTCAGACAGTAAAGAATCTGCCTGCAATAAAGAATCTGCCTGCAGTTCAGGAGACCTGGGTTCAATCCTCGGGTCAGGAAGATCCCCTGGAGGAGGGCATGGCAACCCACTCCAGTATCCTTGCCTGGAGAATCCCATGGGCAGAGGAGCCTGGCGGGCCACAGTCCATGGGGTTGCAAAGAGTCAGGACACAGTGACTACCACCACTACTACCTGAACACCTAGTATCTTCATTAAAACTGTGAAATGACCTTCTAGGGAAAAGTCGACCAGTACTAAAGACATTTACTTGGAAGGGGGCTTTCTCTGGGAAAGAAAGAAAATAAAAACTTCTTTACTGTGATGGGATTGGTTTTGCAAGTCCTAAATATACTTTGACCAAGTGGATTCAAAGGAAAAGCCTCTCAGTGTCCGGGCTCTCGGGTTCCAGCTCCTGGATTTGGGGAAGGGGAACTGCGATGCTCCAAGTGCAACAGCCCCACGGCCAGTCACTGCTCTCCATCTTTGGTGAAAAATCCTCATTTAACCAAACTTGATTCATTCCGTCGCGCCTAATTTCAATCAGATCCCGGGCTTGATGAATCCATGGTTCTATGGCTACTAATAAAACACCAGGCTTCAGCAAGTCCTTTACAAGACTCTTAACAAAACACACAGCTAATAGGTTCATTTATCTGGCCAAGAACTGGCATAGAATATGTACTCCTTCAATTGTTACATTCAATTTTAATTTTCAGTCTGATTGAAAGTTATTTGTGCTGCCCTTTACATGCAGATTCAGAGCGCTTTTAAAAAATCTCCATGATGGCAACTTTTGACCATTTCAACTCCAAGGAAAAGAAGTGGCAAATGCATGAATTGAAATTCATATCATTACTTTCTGAAAGATTATTTTTGGGCTTATCAGTTTACTTTTCTTCAGAGGCAGTGTGTGCCCCTTAAGTCATCTGAAAAACTGCTTTCATCTTCTCAATACTATCCAGAGTCAGTTTTTCCCATATTGTCCAATTCTAAGCACAGATCTTTAAAGAGCAGTATAGCCACTTGAGTGGGACCTCTGTTCATAAATGTCGCATATTTTTCATAATTTGACAATGCTGATGACAGATTTCATATTGCTGATAACCTGTCAGTTGCTGCAATCATTAGTTCTGTACCTGAATTTGTGACTTTCATTCACTGGTAAATCTTTGCAAAGAGTCTGCCCTGAGCCAGCATGGCTGGGTCCTGGGTCACCCACAGAATGCAGCCCAGCCTCCCGGGCACTCTTGGTGCCAAGGGGTGATGTCCTGTCTTTGAAATCTCTCCTTCCAGGGAGCCTTTCTGCATTTCAAAGAGCATCGGCATTAACCACCTGTAGACCTGGGTTCACATTCTGGCTCTGCCTGGTAGGTACTGACGACCTTAGATACCAGCTTCGCCCTCCCTTGGCCGTGATTTCCCACCCTTTACACAAGGATAACGATTCATTCCACGTGGCTGCTGTGAGTCCAGTTTGATAGCAGAGGGAAAGGGAAAGAATCGGGCTCTCAGAAGCCCCACAAACGTCAGCCTCCTTCCTTCCATTCCCCCTTAGAAACACAAGGAAATCCAAACTAAATGGACACTCCAGCTTTGAAGCAAAGAGACAGAGGAACATCTTAAATAGCCAGGTCAAACGATTTGGAGTTATACGCAGAAAGGGCTATTCTAACCTGAGATCCTGTCCCCAGCTTGGGGCCTGGCCAAGGGTCCCTAACACAGGACCCTTTTTGGTCGATGGTGAGGCTCCTGTCGGGTCTGCCCCAGGAGCTGTGAAAGCAGTTCCACCAGCCCTCAGGTACAAACTCAAGCGCGGAAGGGCAGAGCCCGTCCCCCTGGGGGTGACTCCCTCCTGAAGAACCGCAGGGTCAGGGAGGAACAGACGCGGGGGACACCACAGCGCCCGGCCCAGAGCTGGGGAGTCAGACGGGCACCTCATTCAAAGCCCACAGCCGCTCCAAGACGCGGACGCGACTGCCTTCCAGCTCCGACGAAGGACCCCAGGGCCGTTCTCTGCCGCGACCACAGTTCAGCTCCGCGCCGCTGCCCTGACCTCTCTCTGACCTGCGGGCTCACTGACCTCCTCAGCCTAGCGGAGGCCTGCCCGGGTCCCCCCACACCCCGCCGCCTGTCCCCGTGGTCCGACGCGTCCCGCTTCAGGGGTCAGGGTTCCCCGAGTCCCAGCCCCGCCGCCCGCTCGGGCCAACCCCTGCAGGGCTGCGCCGACTCACAGACGCCGCACGTGGTGTCAGCTCCGCCTGGCGTCCCCGAGGGGCGACCAGGAGTACTGAGCGCCGCCCCTCAGAGTGGCTGGGGGCTCTGCGGTCTCCCGCACCCCCCGCGCCGCGCCCCCACCTCCAGGCAGCCCCGCCGGGCTGCCTCTCCAGGCACAGAAAGTGCCTTCCCGCCCCTGCGGAAAGGCTGCATCAGGCCTCCTGGCAGGGCCCAAACTCTGACCACACAGAGCCAGCAATCCAAAAGCCTTTTCACACCGTCCAGGTGTGGAGTCTGCAAATTCAGCACCGACGCGGCTATAAGACTCAGCTCCCCAAGGAAATACACGACAAGGGACACTGGATGAAACTCCTGGGCCCAAAGTCTCCCTCGCGGTCACCCTTCAGCGTTTTCAGGGGTGTGATAGTGAAAGAGTGTGCTGGTCAAGTGTATTTTTAAGGCTACTTTGGCTTTCAGTTACTTCAACAAACAACAATTAAAGTATCATGAGCCAGGTCTGATGGACGCATCAACACCAAAAACCTTACAGGAGAGGTGCCAGAAATAACAGTCCAGAAGCCTGTGATGAGAAGGCGATATAGAGGCACGCCCAGGGGGCTGTGGGCACCCGGAGGACAGCGACCGTTCCCAGCCTAGAGGCCCACAGAAGCTTCCTGAAAATCAAACTTGCTCAGACGCTTCTGACTTTTTGCGACCCAATGGACTACACAGTCCATGGAATTCTCCAGGCCAGAATGCTGGAGTGGGCAGCCCTTCCCTTCGCCAGGGGATCTTCCCGACCGAGGAATCGAACCGGAGTCTCCTGCATTGCAGGCGGATTCTTTACCAGCTGAGCTATCAGGGAAGACAACTGAAACCCTTACAGCCAAAGTTCCTGCATGCTCTGCTGAAGAGAAGCAATTAAAGACATTCTATGAAAAGTTATCTTTGCCAAAGAAACAACCCTATGTCCAAAAATCGGGAATGAACTTACCTGCCCCTCTACTTCACAAAAGCAATTCATCTTAGCTGCTTTCAATAATCTCTTTATGCCTGAAATTGCTAGGGGTGGGTCTGGTTCTTAAATCATACCCCGCTTTTCCCTTACTGATGACATCCTCCTCTTCTTTCTGACTTTTCATGTCAATTATGGATTGAAGTTACTCTCATGTTCTAATGTAAGGAGATCAGAAGCTAAGTAGATTTATCCAAAGAGGTAAATCCTGAAAGGAGTCACACAGAAATAGCAAACTCTAACACTGCCACCCACACGGAAAGCCTTACAATAAAAAACCCAGGGCAGTGATGTATTATTTAATAAAACCTTTTTCCCCCCAAATTCCAAACTTTACAACCAATTACAAGTCTACTAAGCAAAATCAATAGGTGAAATAGAAAGGAAGAGCCGGTTAAAATAGCTACTGTAAGTTACTTTTATTCTTAGACTTATTAGACCTTTATTGTTTCTTCAAAAAAAAAATCATAATTTTGAAAAACAAATCAGTTCTTTATACAACTCATTTCTTTTAAAAACAAGTCTCAACACCTGTCAATGGAGCCTTATTATTAGAAAAGAAACTCTCTCCATACACGTAAGTGTGTAAACAAATAAGAAAATGACTTTTGGCAGAAACCAGAGAATTATCCCATTTCCTGTCTTGGGTGTAAATAACAATTTACCTAAATGGTTGAAAATAAACAGCTTTTAGATGTTGACTCAGTGTCTTATACAGAAAAGAAGTGGCATCTGCTGCTGACCTGAGATGAGGTATAAGATTATTACATTAGAAAATGCGACGAAGATGCCATAGACGCCTTCAACATACCTCACGTTAATTAAGAAATAAGAATGTGCTCAAATAATACCTTATAAACGTTTTGGAACGCTTTTCTGGATAAAGTATAGAAAATGAGAATTTCTCTCTCCCTATTAAAATCATCTCAGGTTAGTCCCTACTAGCGTGATAAAGTGAGTGGCCAGTGGTGGACAATCAGGGCCACCTCATTTGGTTAGAGCGCAGTCCTAACGATACTGAAGCTCTTATTCCATTTTATTTCCATGGGAGTCACTTAGCTCTGCTTTGAACCATGACTGCAAGTTACACTCATTCTTTTTAACATGGTTGGGCTTGTTGCAGATCCTAAGAAGAGGAGGTGAATTAGAGACCGGATCTGGGCAAGTCAAACTCTGAACAAAACAAAAAGCATCCTTTCACACCATCTAGGCTGTTACAGAGACACCTGGAAGGCAATATGGACCAGTGAAAACAGCTGAATGGGAGAGGTGAGACCTAGAGGGATTGTTGTTCAAACGTTCTTTAATATACGCTTCACGCCATCTTTGCATATGCTAAGTCGTTTCAGTCATGTCCAACTCTTTGTGACTCCATGGACCACAGCCCACCAGGCTCCTCTGCCCATGGGATTCTGTAGGCAAGAATACTGGAGTGGGTTGCCATGCCCTCCCCCAGGTGCCATCTTTAAATGAATGGCCTGGTGGCTCAGAGGTTAAAGTGTCTGCCTGCAATGCGGGAGACCTGGGTTTGATCCCTGGGTCAGGAAGAGCCCCTGGAGAAGGAAATGGCAGCCTACTCCAATATTCTCGCCTGGAGAATCCCATGGACGGAGGAGTCTGGTGGGCTACAATCCACGGGGTCGCAAAGAGTCGGACAAGACTAAGTGACTTCACTTTCACTTTCTCTGAGGTGCCATGTTTAAATGAATACAAAACATTTTAAGACATTTTAAAAAAATGCCACTGCTATGGAAAAAACTCAAAGGGCCCACTAATGGTAGATTATCAGATTAGTATCTATACAGAATACAGAAATGTAGAAACGTGTGAAGACAGAACTAAAAATATATTCACAGATTAAAGGAAGTTTATTTTTCTCATTGAATGAGGAAGGGTGGATTTCATTTTTAGAAACCTCCACTATGGCTTTCTTCTTTTTAGTTGAGTTTTTCAATTTTCTAGTAAGAGAACAGAGAACCTAGAGTGGCTTCTGTCCTCTGAGCAAAGGAAAGGGGAGAAAGCTTGTCATTAAAGCAGAAGCATCAACTTTATTGATAAAGGAAGTCACTTTTTCCTGCGCCAAGAGGCTCACAGGTAACAAGTAAATTACCCCTGGCAGGCTTGGCCAGGCTGCCCCCGACTCCGCTTCTAACACCTGCTCTTCGGTTCCAGACGCTGGAGAACCCTCTGCAGAAATGTGCATTTCTGCCTTGACTTTGGGCCACACTCCTGGGTTTTGATAAATGCAGTAGGGTCCCAACTGCTGCATTCATGATGATAAGCACCACCCCCTCCACCCCAAACCAGGAAGAGGAAACAGGAGTGGTGAGCCCTGTGCACGCCGCGGCTCAGAAGCACTCACGGAATCCTCAGTGGGTAGATAACGGTTCCTAAAAACTTGCAGAAGTCTCAATCAACTGGTTAAATGAAAAAGAGGCCAGAGGCCAGATGAAGTCAGAAAGGCACCGATGGGGAACGGGTCTCAGTTTTAGACTGAGGGGAGATCTAGCATGCGGTGCAGCCCCCTCGATCCACAGAGGCTCAGGCAGCAACTTCTGGGCTGGAACTTTCTAATGAACATGAAAGCAGACGTTCCTCTGTACCCCTTCCAGGGATGGAAGTGTTAACCAGAAAACACACTTTTAGAAGTGTGCACCCTGTCTGCTTACACATCTGAAGTGGCATAAGGTTACAACAAACTATAAAAGGATAATTTGGAGTAAAGAAAACAGAACATCTAAAGAGACTTTAAGACAAGATGTCACCACACACCTGAAGTGAATAAACTGCTGTAGTGAGATACTAAATTTTGGGGACAGAAAAGTTACAAATGGCAATTCACAGAGTTACTCATATTTACCACCCAACAAAATGAAGCAAGTAAAAGTGCCTGCTAAGAAAAACTTTCAGAAACTAAATTCAAGACGCTACTCATCACGTGTTTCTTCCATCAAAAGCACTGGGAAATAAAGTAGATAGCAATTACTTTCCTACTCAGGAAAGAGAAACTTTAAAAGTTAATCACAACTAAATTAACGTTCAAGTATGGTCTCTGGCCATGCAGCAAACAAAACACATATCTTTCAGAAAACATACCCACGTCTGAATCAAATAACCAAACTCATAGAACATTTCATTCCTTTTTTAAAATTCCACATGATGCTCCACTAATACCGAAACTACTCATTTTTCATAGACAGTGAAAATGAAGTGTGTGTGTTAGTCACTCAGTCATGTCCAACTCTCTGTGACCCCATAGACTGCAGCCCACCAGGTTCCTCTGTCCATGGAATTCTCCAGGCAAGAACACTGGACTGGGCTGACATTTCTCTCTCCAGGTGAAAATGAAGACGGAGTCACAATTTTACCCATGAGATTATTGTTGGCTTTCTTTTTCCAAACCTTCCATCTAAAACTTCAAAGTATATTATTTAAAAAAAAAACTGCTACAAAATTTGCTTAAAATGGAAAGTAAACCGGTAGGAGGGAACACGCTTTTTTTGTTTTTTTCTACTTAATGTACATATTATCAGTATTATACTACTTAAATGTATTTCCAACAAATACAAATCACAACAACTATAGTTAAAATTGGTTTGATAAGTTTTACTGTTTCAAAGCTGTAGTTTAAACCAAATAGAGTTCATATTTGCAAAACCTCCTGAGAGAAGGGAACGTATTGATACAAACTAAGAGAAACAGGAGTTCATGTCTCAGACTTAATTAGGCTTTTCAACCACAAAAGGAATGTAGATTGTGCCTCCTATAGTGTACAAGTTACATCATCAGGTGATTCTGAAATAATAGTCAAATTTATAAACTCCTACTTGGGCATATAATAGTCCAAGAGGCATACAAGCCCAAAATAAACAAAGCAACAACACACTGCTGAAGACTGTGAAAATAGTAAACATTCCAAAAATGAGACTTCATCATTGCTTCGAATCATGCTTTCTTGGCAGTTACTCTCTCTGGGCGAGCATCCTGCATCAGTCAAGGGGGTTACTCTCTCTGGGCGAGCATCCTGCATCAGCCAAGGGGGTTTACTCTCTCTGGGTGAGCATCCTGCATCAGCGAATGGTTCTAACAGAACAGTGAGGGCTGAGCAAAAGAAGCCTGCACACGAGTCTTCCTGTGCTTTGACAAAGGGCACAATCTGCTCTGCTCTCTGCCAACAAAACTTCCCAATGTGAAAAGAGTCATATTCAATCAGTTTCCAACATTTAAACTTGTTGCTAGGATTCTGGGCCTGTTGCACTCACACAATGTCATCCAGCCTGTGAGCGCGCCAGTGTCTCTGCGGTGAGAGGACTACTGAGCATGTCAGGCTGTCCTCACGTCATCACAGCCCGGGAACGTCGTGCCGCAGGACTCCTCCACCGTGAGAACACTCTCCTCTCTTTGGGGGTGACACCCAGGCTGCACCCAAAGGCTCTGAGCGGCAAAGGAAGGCAGTCACCCCCTGCACGCCCTGGTTAGAGCCGCTCCTGTCTGCCTCCTCTCATCCCGCTGGGCCGACAGCTCCCAGTGGCGGCTCAGCATGAGTCATAGGAAAAATGAAGCTTTGGCTTGCTGCCCCTGGCCCCCAGGGCAGAGCACCATGAACTGATTTGTGCGAGTTCATGGAAACGAGGCCCCCTGATAAAAGTCACAAAGTTTTAAACTGTCTTGCAGCCATTCATTTTAAACCTTCAAATGAGTGGGGATTTGTGGTTCACTACCTTCTTATCAAGGGCTTGCCAGGTGGCTTGGTGGTAAAGAATTTGCCTGCCAAGCAGGAGATGCCAGTCTGATCCCTGGGTCAGGAAGATCCCTTGGAGAATGAAATGGCAACCCATTCCAGTACTCTTGCCTGGGAAATCCCATGGACAGAGGAGCCTGGCGGGCTACAGTCCATGGGGTCACAAAGAGTCAGACACGACTTAGTGACTAAAGAATAACAAGATTCTTATCAACAGAAAATGAAGGATCTTCATTCCTTCTTCCTTCCTCTCCCTCCATTCCAAATATAAGAAGAAAAGCAGTGTCTGAGCTCATCCAGGAACTGGACAGTCAGCTCAACATAAGAGCACACTGGCCGGATAGATTTCTAACACACGGGTCAAACACAATGCAAGGACCGCTAAAGGCCATGGTGAGTTCTGCTTCATTCACTCCTGAAGGCGGCCAGGTACCAAGCAGGGATACAATAAACAACATGGAACAAGACACTGCTTTCAACACAGAGGCTGGATGAAACGTCAAAGGGATGGGACTTCCCTGGTGGTCCAGTGGCTAAGGCTCCACACGCCCATTGCAGGGGGCCTGGGTTTGATCCCTGGTCAGGAAACCAGAGGGCTGACTGGTGGCTCAGCAGTAAAGACTCCGCCTGCAATGCAAGAGACGTGGTTCAATCCCTGGGTCGGGAAGATCCTCTGGAGGAGGACATGGCAACCCAGTCCAGTGTTCTTGCCTGGAGAATCCCAGAGACAGAGGAGCCTGGCGGGCTACAGTCCACACGGTCGCAAAGAGTCGGACACGGCTGAAGCGACTGAGCATGCATGAATGCAGGGAACTAGATTCCAGATGCCACAACTAAGGGTTTGAAGGTCACAGCAAAAGGTCCTGCAGGCCACAACTAAGATCAAAGATCCCGCATGCCGCAACTAAGACCCAGTGCAGCCATATAACTAAATACTGAAAAGATAAAAGGGAAAAAAATAAAAGAAAAAGAAAAAAGGGGATCTGCTTAAAAAGAAAACACATCTAAATGGTAAGTATGCGAAGAGAGGTCTATGAAGCAGCCATGATGCTCTGGATACAGAGAGGCTTCTGAGTTCACGTCTACTTAATCATGGGTCTGAACAGGGTAAAACCGGAAAGAACTGGCAAGAAAGGACATTTCAGGTGAAAGGAACACTGTAAGAGTGGAAAGTCTCTCGGGGCAGCTGTGGAGGGCAGCTGGTTTGCGTAGCTGGAGTGAAGACTGGGGGAGGCGAGAGGGAGCGCTTAGGTAGAAAGGTGATCTCAGGTACTATGCATGACCATGATACACTAGTGTGAAATCATTCCCCTCCAACTGGCAAGAAAGAAAATACATACAACGCAAAGTGACACGAAATTGTTCACTCAATAAATACATATTCAGGGGCGATTCTAAGACCTCATACAGTGGTTTCACATCTTGAACTTGGAAGATGTGAAACCTTTTTGAATAAATGGCGTCCATCATGGATGAGGTTGAGCACCAAGTCACCAGACGCCACGGGGTGACCATGATGCCGGAACACGGATTCTACACAGCCCCTCGGGGACCGGGAGGCTGGGACTCTGCCTGCCACCAGTGAGAGGAGCCTTTTTATGGATAGGAAGAAGTGATCTATGGTAGGCCAGCCCCCATCGCCACCCCCACCCCCAGTGCCGCTGCAGTGAGGCCAATGGAAGATCTAAGGGTCAAGGAGCAGCAGGAGATGGGAACAAGGAAACCCCACCAATAAGGGGAGCCCGCTCCTCTCCTCCACCTTCCACTCTGTGTGGAAGGGAAGCAGTTTCTCAACCACCCTCCTTCCTTTGAGAGATGACAGTGTTCCCTGAGCATCACGCTGACTGTCAATGGATGTGTTCACTTGGGTAGAACAGCTTTGGTCAAACGCTAGTGCAGCTGTGATGGACACTTACAGTCAGTTGACTTGGAGTTCAGCAGATTAGCCCCATCATGTGGATGGGCTTCAATCGGTCAGTTGAGGCCTTAAGAGCAAAGATAGGTGTCCCAAAAACAAGGAATTCGGCCTCCAGGTGGCAGTGTAGAAGAGTTGACATCAGATTCAAGGTATCAACTCTTCCCGAGTCTCCAGCCTGCGGCTGGCCGGTTCTACAATTTCAAACAGGCAAGCCAGATGAGCGCTCAAGCCAGTTCCTTAAAATCCATCTCTCATTCTCTCTCTCTGTCTCTCTCTCTTACATAAATGCCCTCACGGTCCTGTTTCTCTGGATTGTTCAATCACTAAGTCGTGTCGGACTCCGTGACCCCATGGACTGCAGCATGCCAGGCCTCCCTGTCCATCACCAACTCCCAGAGTTTACTCAAACTCATGTCCATTGAGTCAGTGATGCCATCCAACCATCTCATCCTCTGTTGTCCCCTTCTCCTCCTGCCTTCAATCTTCACAGCATCAGGGTCTTTTCCAATGAGTCAGCTCTTCGCATCACATGGCCAAAGTATTGGAGTTTCAGCTTCAGCATCAGTCCTTCCAATTGAATATTTAGGACTGATTTCCTTTAAGATTGACTGGTTGTATCTCCTTGCAGTCCAAGGGACTCTCAAGAGTCTTCTCCAACACCACAGTTCAAAAGCATCAATTCTTCAGCACTCAGCTTTCTTTATGGTTCAACTCTCACATCCATACATGACCACTGGAAAAAACACAGCTTTGACTATACAGACCTTTGTCAGCAAAGTGATATCTCTGCTTTTTAATACACTGTCTAGGTTTGTCAGGGCTTTTCTTTCAAGGAGGAAACATGTTTTAATTTCATGGGTGCAGTCACCATCTGCAGTGACTTTGGAGTCCAAGAAAATAAACTTTGCCACTGTTTCCACTGTTTCCCCATCTGTTTGCCATGAAGTGATGGGACCGGATGCCATGATCTTAGTCTGAATGTTGACCTTTAAGCCAGCGTTTTCAGCCTCCTCTTTCACCTTCATCACGAGACTCACTAGTTTCTGTGGGGAACCCTCACCAACACAACAGTGGCCTCTTTCACAACCCCCTCTTCCTCCCCAGCTGTGTGAGAGGTCCAGCTGACCCCTCCCACTCTGTCTGGGAGGGAACCACCTGGGCAGTGAGGCCCCAAGGGCCTCCCCCACCAGCTCATTCTAGGACAGGCCTGAGGCCCTGAGAGGCACGCGCACTCCATCCCACCTGCAGCAGCTACGCCCCCCGCCCTGGACCCGGGAGAGCCCGCCCTCTGGGGCTGGTGGTGGCTTGCCCTCTGGCGTGGGGTCTGGAAAGAAGCCCGCGGCCCCTAGCCCAGGGCATGGTGCCTGCAAGAGCCTGTCCAGCTCACCCACGTTCATGGGCTTCCCTTCCCCGGCGGTCAGCCTGGTCGTCGCCCAGCCAGTCTCCAGCCCCTGGGTTATAGGCACATCCTCCACCAGCCTGCCCCAAGTGCTGGGGAAAGCTCCATGGACTACAGAACAGGCCTGTGTCACACGGCAGAGAAGCCCCTCTGACAAACCCCCGCACCAAGGCCTCTCGGACGTTCCCACCAGTGGGGACAGTCCAGAGAGTCACGTCCGCTGGACTCTGGGACCTGAGAGTCTGGTCTTTACCGGGGTTCAGAACGATTGCAACGAAAGCTCCCAGTGAGCGGCCGGCATCCTGCATACAGGATACTGCGAAGGAGCCGAAAGCACTGAGAGCGAGGGGCTGAAATCTGGGCGATGCCTGGAGGGAGGGAGCGAATCCCGGCCTCCGTCTCCCCTCGTTACTCAGGGGCAGCCCCCAGGACCCCTGGAACCTTCCCCCTCATTACTCAGGGGAGGCCAGGACCCCCAGGGCCTGCCTCCAACAGCCCCATGAAAGCCTGCATGACCACCCAGCACACCCCCTCGCTCTGCCCTGATGTGACCTGAGGCCCGGGACATCTTGTCCCTGGAGACGTGGAGGGAGGCAGCGTTCTTAAGAGCCCAGGTTGATTCTCCTCTACACGCAGACCCCTAACCAGCCCGACCTCCCGAGGCAAACGCCCCTGAGAGCCAGGCGGGTGCCCCGCTGCAGACCCCGCCCTCTCCCCCTCCCGACACACCATGGGTCTGGAGAGGACGACTCTCAAGACTGCTCCATAAGCCTCTTTTATGCATTACGCAAAGTGAGACATAATCGCAGCTTCCAAGGCGATTACATCTTGGTGCTATTGGGCCAGGACTTTTGGACTTGGATCTCGCCGAGGAAACAACGTAAGGCTCCTAAAGAGAACCGCGACCCCAAGCAGGAATTCTCAGCGGCGGTGGCAGCAAGAGAGACACTGGGGGTCGGGGGACCCCCCCATCTGGGTACGAGAGCCGCGGTGCCCGAGGCCACACAGTCGACCTGCGTGTGCAGCTGCTTCCAAACACTTCTTCCCGGTGGCCTAAGGGCCCTTCAGCCCCAGTCCGGGGCCAGCTGGTCCTGCAAGGACGCCCGCCCCTCTGCGAACGCTGCGCCCCGCCCCACCCCCCGGCTGGAAGCCCTGGAGAGCCTCGGACCCACGCAGTCCTGCCGACGTCACCTTTGAGGTCCAGCTCCAAGCCGCCCCCTGCCCTCCCCTGCACGCCGACTCTGCCTCCGGGCAGCAGGGCCTGCCCGCTGCCCCTGTCACTCTGTCGGCCCCCGCGGCCCTGGGACGTGGTCTGGACACCGCCTGCTGGCGACTCCTCGCCGTTTCCCTCCCTCTATGACGGAGGTGACGAGCCTTAAAGAGGCCCTGGGCCGGCAGGGTCCAGGCTCACCCCCACCCCGACACCTCCCACCTGCAGTCCGCCAGGTCTGGCCTGTGCTCCTCCTCGGCCTGCTAACCTCCTCCTTCTCCCGCTCTGCCTGGTCTGTAACTCCTGGTTGTCTTCAGATTTCCAAACAATGGTCACTTCCTGGATCTCTGAAATTAAGTCCAACTCCTGGTGGCTCAGACGGTAAAGCGCCTGTCTGCAATGTGGGAGACCTGGGTTCGAACCCTGGGTCAGGAAGATCCCCTGGAGAAGGAAATGCAACCCACTCCAGTACTCTTGCCTGGAAGATCCCATGGATGGAGGAGCCTGGTGGGCTACAGCCCACGGGGTCACAAGAATCGGACACAACTGAGTGACTTTCTTTCTCTTATATATTCTCTCAGTCCCATGGACCTCCCGGGTTCCATACCTGTCATCATCATTTTATATTTATAGTTTCATTCCACAATGCGTGTCTGTCTCTCCTACTGGACACTAAGCTCCTAGAGACACTAGGTGACTGCTAGAAACTGTCCCCAAGTGTCCAGCTCGGGGGCAGAGATGCGGCCCTAAATAAGAACCTCTGGGGCCCAGCTCACGCGGAACACGGTCGGCAGCCTGAGCAACTGGGCTGGGCTGCTTCTCACTCCCACGAGACTCTTCCTGATGCACTGTAGGGTCCTCAGTGTTTCCAGAAACAACACTCTCTAAACTCATCCCACCCCCTTTCATTATCTTAACCATGATTTTAAAATACGTACAAGATGCCAAAATTGCCAACACTTGATACAGTTAAAAACATTCATTCACTACATCTGGGTAAATTTAAATATTAAATTTTTTTTGTTCTTTATGTCAAAACACTTTCATTGACTGACTACGTTTGAGCACAGTGCTAGGCGTTACGAATACAAAATGGAGTAACACGTTCCCTGCCCTATATGTGATGCAGGCTTTGGAGCCCAGCATCCAGGTTCATTTTATGAGAATCGGCTGGAGACACAGAGTTAAATAAGACTGCTCTCTACTTTCAAAGAATTCCGTCAAGAAGGCAAATAAATGATTAATAAAAAAATAAATTTAACATAGAGTCAGACACGCTGTACTTGCTCAGGTATATATAGGTTGCTGGCCCAGGATTTGAACCTGCCATTTTATTATCTATTCGTGAACTAATAATACACAGTTTCCCCTTCTCTCAGGCCATTTTTTCATCTTCCTGACTAGGATGGCCTGTTTCTTTTTTCAGAGTCTGGTAAGATATACTGACTCAAAAACTTAAATGTGTGTACATACAAACATGTACACGTGTGATCACACACATACATTCTTTACTTTTTACCACTAGATCCAATTATCTTTAGGAATCAAGAAGGAGATTTTAATATTTGCTCTGAGGCATTGCTTTTCTGATCTCTTCTTCACAGTTTCTTGGCTTAGAAAGGTCCCAGTAAATCCTTTAGGTGTTAATTGCTCCAGGTTTTATTTTTTTCCAAGCAGTTTTAATTGCTTTTGCTCTCTTCGCATGTGCATTTCATTGCATGAAACTTCACAATGTCGACTGGGATCAGTAGCAGGCAACGCCAGAGGGCAGGGTGAGGGTTATGAACATATCAACCAGTAGATCACGCCTTTAACTCTCTGCACTAATTATTACAGTGAGCTCATTAAAATCAATTGGCTGAACGATTCATACTGAAGAATGATCCAACGCCGAAGGTCATGGGAAGGCAGGATCCTAGACGGCGCTGCTGGGGACAGCAGGGAGCACCCGGAGGACCCAACGCTGGTCCCAGGCACGCGCCACGGGGGCGCGCCCTCACGGGCGGAGATGCCGCGCCCTGACCAGGCCCCCTCTAGGGGAGACGCCGCGCCCTGACCGGACCCCGTCTAGAGCCCTTCCCTGCTGGCCTCGGGCTCCACTTGGGGCTGAATCAACTGGCCACACCGTTCAGAGCAAATCCCTTCCAAACATGACGGCTTCACTCACACCCCGTCTCTTCCTCTCCTTCGGCCGACTCTTCTATTCCTTCTGGATCAACTGCTGCAAAGGGGGAAGGACCTACTCAGTCAGCACTGCTGCTGTCTGCCCGGGCTGGGCCTGCCCAGGACCGCAGACTTCGGAGCAGTCCTGCAGCAGCGCGGCTCACCGCTTGTCGCCCAGGGTTCCTCCCCGCGGGAGCCGACCCTGGGCACCGCGACACGGCTGCCTCGGAAGGCCCGACGCCCGCCCAGCAGACCCCTGACCACTGGTTGGGGGTCCTCCGCGGGCATCCACGAGGACTGCTCAGGCTTGCGCCCGCCGCCCCCTCCTGCCCGGGGGTCAGCACATGCGCCCCCAGGGAGCTTCACCCACTCTCCACACCCTCGTCTCGGCCAAGGCCTCACCGCCCGCACCAGGGACGAGAGGCGCCGGGTGGGCACACAGCCCCGGGCTCCAGCGCCCCTGCGAGGCTGGCCCTGTCCGCTCTGAGGTTCCACCACCCCACCTGCGCTCGGACCGCGCTTCCTCACACACCTTCAAAGTGGCGCCCTGTACCCACATCTGCAGACGTCCCCTCCTCCTGGTGCCGGCCCTCGGCCTAAAGCCTCCTCAAACCCTGTCCTTATGAAAACAGAGGACGGAAGGCGTTTCCTCCATGGCCCGTCCCGCAGTATCTCCACGTGACGGCCGTCGAGGCGTCCGTCTGGGCCGGCAGACGCTGCTTGTCCTCTGTCGCATTTCATCTGCTCTGCAGGGACCAGCACACACCGGTGTGCTGCACGAATGCAAGAAGGGGCGGAACACACGCAGGCGTGCAGTGGAAAGGGCTCTGGATCTGATCTGAGAACACCAGCTCCCAGCCCCAGCCCCGACATCTGCGAGGGGTAGAGGCTAAACTTCTGCTGGCTTCAGTTGTGAGAGTGGAAGTTCTGCCAAGACTCCCGCTGAGGCCCCTTCCGGCATCGCCTTCTGTGACTACAGCACCTACAGCGGGCGGGGCGTTCTCCTGTGAACCTTAGAAGGTGACCCCAAGACAAAAAGGCAGGCTCTCCCCTGAAACAAGAAGGGAGATGCTCTGATGACAAGTATTCAAGCTAGAAAACCGTTCTTTACCCCAAGATTGTTAAGCCCCCAGCATGTTAACTAGCAGAAACTTCTGGTATTTCATCAACTATAGACAGCTGGATTGCTTGAAGTTCTACACTATGATGCCCAAGAATCACTCAGTAAGTGAGTAGTCACTGACACTTTGTATATTAGTGGTCACCAGAGGGGAGGGCATGAAATGTATTCCTACCCTCAAGAAGCTAAAAGCACAGTTGGGAAAATACAACTAAAATGTACTTAAGACGGTATAAAATGGAAAGGCTTCAGAAAAAGAGCTAAGAGCAGAATCACAGTGAAGAACGGACGGCTGGATGATGAGCGGCTTGACTCCGGGGGCGTCCGGGAAGCGCCATCAGACGGTGGTGACCCTGAAGAGGAGTTAAAGGCGCAGTAAGATGGAGCTGGGCTGGCTCTGGGCTGGGGGCCTGTGGCAGGTCAGCTCACGACCCCGGGGAGGGTGACAGCGGGGGCTGATGTCAGAGACGGCTGCACTTCTCCGCTAAGCCGCTGGTTAAGGTGGTGTCCTTCACAGAGAGAATGATCAGAGTGCTCTGCTGAAACAAAGATGTTTACGAATTAACTAGCTTCTTGGAGAAGATGATTCTTGTCAGCCAAAGAATCACGGGTCCTCAAGCTGGACAGGGCGTTGGAGGGGAACATCCAGTGAGAAGTGCGGAGCGCAGGCGGGTGCAGCGCGGTCAGCCGGGCGAGGGCGAGCCCCCGGGCCGGACGGGGGCCCAGAGCACGTCAGGGTGCGAGGGGTCCCTCTGCCCTGAGAACTCTCCAGGGGGAAGCATCCCCAGGGGAGGGCGTGGACCAGGGGCAGAGCAGTAATGAGCGCGCCCCACCAAGCAGAGAAGGGGCAGCAACCCGCAGCGCCAGCAGGGGAACCAGCCATCACGGCGGGAGATGAACTACCGTGGACAACGTGGGGACAACCGGGAGGAAGAGCATTCTCGTGGGGGGCACGTCAGCAGCATCAGCGCCGCGGGGAGGCCAGAGCAAGAAATAATGAGCCTGGGGCTTTTCACAACAGAAGAAAAAAGTGGTGTGGTGAGCCATGGAAGCGAAAATCAGCTTGGGGAGGCTGAGAGAGAGTGGGCCTGATCCTCCGTCCTGTGTGTTTCGGAGCAAAAAGGAGCAAAGAAGAAGAGACGTCAGAAGGTACAGATATTATGATGGACGCAGAGAGGTGTGGGGCCAGGGGCAGAGAGGGGTGAAGAGGAGCCTGGAGCTGGTGTGGGCGAGCCAGCAGCTAGAGCTCCGCGGTGAGGGCAATGCCCCAGGGCGCAGGGGGATTGCTCGAGCGGGCCGGCAGCTCCTCTTTGCGGCTGGACGGGAGGACAGGCAACAGTCACATACAGAGCCAGGGATGGCGAGGTGCCTGCAAGGCTCCACATCGAAGTCAGGCTCTGGGAGTGGAAAACGGAACGCAAGGGATGATCTAATCCAACAAAAGGAGCGCGGCGGTGGGGAGAAAGGTCTACCCAAGGCTACAGGGAACCAGACGCCACCTCGGGCAGCTCCCAAACCCCACTTTCACCATCGCTCCTGACACAGGCATGCATCCTCGACAGTATTAAATACTTACCCCAAACAAACTTCCACCTTAGTTAGAGATAACAGGTGTGCCACAGAGTAAGACAAAAAGGAATGCATGACTTTAAAAGTGGAAATCTTGCAAAATTACCCACAGTGACTTTACTTTTCATACGAAAAGAGTCTGGCATCACTGCTTCAGGCCATTCATCTTTGTAATCATCAGATCAGGAATTTAGCTCAATCATTCCAAATGTCACTGATTTCAAGTATCTGCCAATGATGCTAAAGAAAATAATGACTTAATTTCCCAACTAAATTTCAGGCAGTACATTGCGGGCGAAATTACTTTTTGTTCCTTTTGCTCCTATTTACAATTTGCTTTATTACAGTTTTATTTTCAACATCGCACCCACATTTCCTGTGCACAAAGCACATATATGAGAACTAGAAGGAGAAATAAAGCAGCGTATGGAAGCTGTATTGATGGGACATTTGTATAAACATTGCTTTAAAATCCAGCTTCATAATAACCTACAATTAATGGTTTATTGCTCCTTTTCAAAGCTTGGCTTCTAGTTAAAATTTTATGGTAGCTAGGCATTTAAGGAAGGGATAACTAACAGAACTTCTCAAGAAATATAAGTCCACTTAGTGAAAATTATAGTTTAATACTGTATAATTAATGGATATTTTAAAGTTCACCAGGTACATTAAAAGAACATGAAAAACCAACTCTAAATATTTGCACTAATCTTTTTAACTTTACATGCTACTCATGACCCATCATAAATAACAAAGATACTTCTGAGTCTACTATGAAAAATACAATGGTGCAGACATTCTAAATTTATTATGTTGTATAGGAACTCCTACAGAGTTTTCAAAAAAGCCTGCACTAATAAATCCCTTTCTCAGACAAGTTAAATATCCACCTTGAAATTACCTGACTCACAGAAGATAAACATCCAAGAAATCAGCACTAGTTCACTGAAGTCAGAGATTATCAAACTGTTAATGTTGGCCATCTTCCCTGGTGGCGCAGAAGGTAAAGAATCCGCCTGAACGCAGGAGACCCAGCTTCAACCCCTGGGTTGGGAGGATCCCCTAAGAAAGGAAATGGCAACCCACTCCAGTAATTCAAATTGTTATATATGGTGGCAAATAGCTGTAGATGACTTACTATGATGATCATTCTGCAATGTATATGAATACTGAGTCATTGCATTGTACATCTGAAACTAACATGTCATATGCCAATTATATCTCAATTTTTAAAATCAAAATATTAAATTACTGAATTGTAATTATGTGACTTCTAGCAAATGAAGTATCAAATGACTACCCATTAAAAGTAATTACGTGAATGCTGTATACATGTGAAAAAGAGAATTTGAGGTCAAGCTCTTCCAGGGCAGTCATCCTATTTTATATGCTTATCACACTGCTGGGTACACCACCAAACACAGAAAGGAAATGCAGAAGTAGTATCTGATTACAGCATTTTTTTTTACATTTTAAAATTTCTTTTTTATCAAAATTTGCTGAGGACTCCCCTGGTGGTACAAGAGATAAGAATGCATCCGCCAAAACAGGGGGTGCAGAATCAACCCCTGGCCAGGAAGACCCCACGTGCTGCCGAGCAACAGGGCCCATGTGCCACGACTACTGAGGTCCGCGTGCCTGCAGCCTGTGCCCCGCGGCAACAGAAGACACCGCAGTGAGAAGCCCTCCCACCTGGAGGGTACCTCCCCCTGCTCGCTGCAATTAGAGAAAGCCAGCAACAGCAACCAAAATAAAAATAAATCAAAATTCATTAAGTTAAAAATGTGCTTAAAATAATTCGTGTTTATTGTAAAATTATAATAATCCAAAATTATACTAATACCTGAAGTCACCCAGGTTCTGCCCTTTGCTCACAGGTAAGTTAATGATTTCATACATATTTCTTGGAAAACATTTTGATGCTTGCAAATATGTGTGTGTGTAAATGTGTACATATACATCCCATTCTTTACAAAATTGTGATTATACTATATACATAGTGTTTTGCAACTTCTTTCATTCACTTAAAAATGCATCTTTGACATTTTTTTATATCATTTTCCATAAAGTTCCCCTATTTTTTTTGAGGCTTATATAGTAAGCCCTTGCTTGGATAAAACACAATCTATTTGGCCAGTTGGGCTTCCCAGGTAGCGCTAGTGGTAAAGAATCCACCTGCCAATGCAGGAGACGTAAGAGACTCAATCCCTGGGTCAGAAAGATCCCCTGGAGGAGGGCATGGCAACCCACTCCAGTATTCTTGCCTGGAGAAGCCCATGGACAGAGGAGCCTGGCGGGCAACAGTCCATAGGGTCATAAAGAGTTGGACACAACTGAAGTGACTTAGCATGCAGGCACATACTGATGGATATTAGGATATTTTTCTTCAATTTTTTTCACTATTATAAACAGTGAAATCTTTTAGTACTTTTATAAAAATTGCTGCAGAACTAATTCATAGCAGAGAACTTTTTGAGTCCAGGACTATAAATACTCAGGATGTTAACAGATGTTGTTGAACTGCCCATCACAAGTTGCCTACCACCGCAGCCAACAGCAGATTGGAACACCTATTCCCCGTCTGCACTCACCAACACAAAATGCATCAGTCTCTCTACTCTGTCCACTTGATACTATTTTAAACTTCACTAAGTATATTTTAGATTAAATCTGCCATAATCATTTGAAGTACTTCTGCCTTTAAAACTAGGCATTTCACTATTAAATTTTAGCACTCATCTGATACTGGGTTACATATATTCTAGACAAAAGGAATTATGTGACAAAAGATGCCTCCAAAGGTACATATCTTATTATTACATAAATCATCATTGGAAAAATTTTGAAAAAACAGTCAAATATAAAGGATAAAATGAAATTATATCATCATTTAAGAGACATTGTTTTTATTCTAGGCATATATTTAATGCACCTGTATTGTTTTTCTCAAAAGGTGATCATAATATATACTGTCTTATATGCTGATTTGTTAAATTAACAGGAATAATAACCCCATAACCTTAAAAAGTTTTTTCCACTACCTCTTTTTGGGGGTTAATTTATTTATCTTTCATTGGAGGATAATTATAGTGTTATGTTGGTCTCTGCCATACATCAACATGAATCGGTCACAGGTACACATATGTCCCCTCCTTCTTTTTTAAATTAAACTGATTTCTACTTTTTATTGGAGTAACATTGATTACAATGCTGTATGGGTTGTAGATGTACAGAATCTTTTTCAGTCACACATATACATGTATCTATTCATCTTTGAATTCTTTCCCCAAATAGATTATTACAGAGTGTTGATAGACTTCCCTTGGTATACATAGGGTCCTTCTTGATTATCTACTTAATAGTCTTTTAAATAATATGATTTTAAAAGCCCACATAATAGGTCTTAAATGATTTAACAGTTACCATTGGATTTTTATTTCTGGTTTTTCATTATTATAAATTATGTAGAAAAATTTACTGGACTACACCTCTGAGTATTCTGTGAGGTTAGAGAGATTCCTAAGAGTGGCTAGAACAGCTTCTTTGTTTTAAGATAATGAACAATATTTTTGTGCTATTAAGTCCTTAGGTTGTTTTCATGTGGAAATCCAGCCCCGTCTATGTAGGTGATGACTCACTTCTTTAGCATAAGCCAGGCACCATGGCTGGGCTGAAATTTATGTTTATAAATGTGTCCATTTTTATTTTTGCAAAATTGTTCATAACTTTGAATACCAGTATATGATTCACAAAGCAGTAATCATGAAAAGACTTTTATCATAGTTTTCTCAGAAACCATCAATCAAGACAGAAAACTAGGGACAAGAGTATCTGAATAAGCATTTACAAGTGTTGGTCTTTATTATCTTCACAGAAATGATTCTGAATTAGACCACAAAGGAGCACTCAAAACCATTCTCAACACAGAAAACATCCAGGCCAAATAATCTGACAGAATCTGTATAACCAAAAGAATCCTATACATGTAGAAATTGTAAAACATGCTTGCAAACAACTTTCAGATTAGAGGAAAAAAATCAAAACAGAACTGTTTAAAAATGAGCCATAAAACCATCAAGCTGCTGGAAAAGTAATACTTAGGAAAATTTAGCCTTAACTCCCTGTTTAGAAAATAATAATAATAAGTGGCCAAAATAGGCACGTGAAAAGATGCTCAACATTGCTAATTATTAGAGAAATGCAAAACAAAACTTCAGTGAGGTACCACCCCACACTAGTCAGAATGGCCATCATCAAAAAGTCTACAAATAAGACATGCTGGAGAGGGTGTGGAGAAAGAGGGACTCTTCCTACACTGTTGGTAGGAATGTAAATTGGTGCAGCTAGTATAGAGAATGGTATGGAGGTTCTCTAAAAAAATAAAAATAGAACTACCATATGATCCTGCAATCCCACTCCTGGGCATATATCCAGAGAAAACGCTAATTCAAAAACACACATGTTTATAGCAGCACTGTTTACAGTATCTAGGACAGGGGAGAGATACAAATGTCCATCCACAGATGGATGTATAAGGGGATAAAGAAGATATCACACACACACACATGCACACAAAGGAATACTAGCCAGCCATAACAAAAAACGAAATACTGACATTTGCAGCGACATGGATGGACCCAGAGGTCATCATCCTAGGTGAAGGAAGCCAGACAGGGAAACACAAATACTGTATGATAACCTCTTGTGTGTGGAATCCACAAAATAATACAGGTGAACGCATATACAAGAGAGAAACACACCCACAGACTTACAGATAACCAAATGGGAAAGGCAGAGGGACAAATGAGGAGTTTGGGATTAACAGATACACACTACTATACACAGCACAGCTGAATGGTGAGAATTCACTGTATAAGACAGGGAACCATATTCAGTATCATGTGATAAATTATAATAAAAAATCTGAAAAGGGTATGTGTATATATATACATACATATATATATATATATAACTTAAAAAATATATATGTATCATTTTGCTATATACCAGAAACTAATACAACACTGTAAACAAACTATACTTCAAGAAAGAATTGAGTGGCCTAAATTTTCAATTCAAAAAACCAGAAAAAGAGAAACAAAATAAACATAGAAAAGGGCAGTTAATAAAGATAACAGAGATGAAGAAGGAGAAACCAAAATTCAAAGAAAATGAACAAAAAATAGTAGAATTGATCAAGAAGCCCCAAACTTGCTAATTTTCAAGGTCAAATGAAACAAATCTTTGTCAAAATGAGTTTTAATGAGAAAAAGAATATAACTACTATGAAAGGAGATAGAACCAGTCCATCCTAAAGGAATCAACCCTGAATATTTATTAGAAGGACTGATGCTGAAGCTGAAGCTCCAATACTTTGGTCACCTGATGTGAAGAGGCAACTCAGTGGAAAAGACCCTTTTGCTGGGAAAGATTGGGTGCAGGAGGAGAAGGGGACGACAGAGGATGAGATGGTTGGATGGCCTCACTGACTCAATGGACCATGAGTCTGAGCAAACTCTGGGAGATAGTGAAGGACAGGGAAGCCTGGAGTGCTGCAGTCTGTGGGGTTGCAAAAAGTTGGACATGACTTAGTGACTGAACAACAACAACATTACTATTATTTTTTTAAATCCAGAAAAATGTAATCAATTTAATATGAATAAATTAGAAATAAATGAAAAAAAAACAATTTTCCAAGAAAATATTATTATTACAATTAGCTCAGAAAGAAGAAAACCATTGAGATCAGTATTCTAGAAAAAATCAAAAAGGTAGTCAAAGATCTACCCTTTGAAAAGGAACTAAACTCAGATCATTTTAGGTGAATTATACCAAACTTTCAAAGAATAGGTAAATTTTATGTTATATAAACTATTCAGGAACTTAAGAGAAAATCAGATGGCCACTCAGCTTCTCTTCTGAATCTAGCAGAAATTTTCTTAGATTCAGGACTCTTGACATTTTGGACAGGATCATTAATTGCGGGGAGAGAGAGCGGCTGCTCCATGTACTGAATGGGTTAACATGACCCTGATACTCAAGCCAGATAATAACAACCCAGAACAAAAACAACAGATCCCTCACACTTACAAACAAAGGTTCAAAAACCCTAAATAAAATATTGGTTAGTCAATTTATCAAGAACAGGCAGAATCTATTCCAGAAATACAATGGTGGTTTTGTAAGAGAAAATTCTATGAAGATAATTACTGTATTAACAAAATACAAGAGAAAAATCACGTGATTTGTTAATTATTACGGAGAAAAGATTTGATAAAATGCAAAACACATTCATGGCAAGACTCTTAACAAGCCACTGGACCACCAGGGAAGGGCCAAGATGCTTCCATTTTTATAAACAGAAAAAAACAAGGGTGAACAATTCTATATAAATGTATGCTAGATGATTTAGAAAGCAGGAAAATTAAAATACATGTTTTTCTTTATTCATCCAAACAGGTAGTCCTTAAGGAATCAAATAAGCCATTTAAAAAAAAAATAATGAACAGGAAACAATCATTGGTATCAAACTAACCATAATTAGCTTTCCTATTAACCTTCTCTTAAACGCTACATTTTAAGAAATGAATTTTTCTAACTGGAGAAATACCCTTGACTGGCAATTAATTTACTGATTAGAATTTTCCGATGAGAACGGAGTGAACGGGTTCTCTGACAGTAGCGGGGCTGGGGTCTGGAGGGTGTTTAAATCTTTCCAATCACGACAGTAATGGAACATTTTGGTGGCAAAGATGTGTCACACTCTAACTGGGAGTGAATTTTTATAATTATTATTTGCAATGATAAAAGGAGTCAAAACTACTGAGAAGCAGAGGATACCGTGGTTTTTAAAGCACTTCTTCCCCATGGATGTGATGGATTGCCCTTCCAAAGGGCAAAGACACCAGACAGGTGAGATGAGGCCATCAGAAGACTTTGCGGGCGGCCCCTGCCTCCTGCCTGGCTCAGTACAAACTGTGATGCCGTCAGCCTCATTTGCTCTGTGAGTTTCCAGAGACAGAGGCGCCATCCCTTCGCCTAAGGAACTCGCTGGTAAGCGACCCAATCCCTTGAAGGTGACCGTTTCAGGAAAACTATTTGCTGCTATTCTAGCAATTTTGTCTGAGCTCCCACCACAAACAAGGGTGATTGGTAAGAAAAAATCTTGAATCTTATGTTCATTCACGTACTCCTCTTATGTGGGAAAAAGATATAAAAGAAAGGCTCTACCAGATTATTATCTGAGTAAGAGGCAGGAGGGAAAAGAAACACTATTAATTCTTTTTAAGAGTTATAGCCTAAGAAGAAACGTGAAATCCAGTGTCCTACGACGGAACTGATTACCTGTACTACGGGATCAAAGGGAAACGGCCACCCCAGGCCCCACTTAGAAGCCAGACGAGCAACAGTGACACCTGGAACTTCCGAGGAGGCATCTGTCTGCAGCTCCTCATCCATTCTTCCCCAAGGTACACAGCGCTTAGGGTCTCAGAGCAACCCAGAAAGGCCTATCTGACCCTCGGCATGGTTAAAATAATGTATGCAGCCACACAAATATCGGGGAGGGTCTTTCCTGCTGGCCCAGGGGCTAAGACCCCACGCTGCCCATGTAGGGGGTCTCTGATTCCGAGAACTAGACCCTGCGTGCGGCAACAGAGACCCCGCACAGCCAAACAGATAAAGAAAACTTTTCAGCCAGGAACGTACTCTGAAATCTAGGAAGTAAACCAAACAAAAACAAGCTGAATTCATTAAAAAAAATAAATAAATAAGATTCGAGCTTTTTCTTTGCTCTTCTTCCTCAATCAAGGGCAGGTAGAGAAGAGCGAGGTCCAGACTCCCCCTAGCTGGGCCACCCAAGGCCCCCGGGACCGAGAGCTGGGAAGCTGGGGCTGGCACGGGGCTCTGGGCTGTCTCCACTCAGTCCTGCCACCCCACACTCTCCTGCCTCACCCTCTGCCCAAACCCTGCTGCGTCCCGGCTTCACTCTCCATCACTGCACCCTCCCAGAGGCCCCTCTGCCTGCAGGGGTCCTGACCTGCAGGGGGGCCCCTGTTCCCTGGGGATGCCCACTGGCGGGGCAACTGTCCCCCCTGCCAACCCAGGGGTCCAGGGTGAGTGCAGGAGGGAGGAGGGCTATGGGGGTGGCGGGGGGGGGGGCAGTGGGCGGAAACGGCCCGAGTCAGAAAGGCCCCCCACGCAGGAAGCCGGATCACGCGCCCAGGGTCCGAGGCTGTGGTCAGGGCCGGAAAGCCTTCATCTGTGTGAGCACTCTGATGCGCGCAGATGTTCAGCAACTGTGTGCCCGGCGCGTGGGAGGCCCCGCTGGGTACCCCGACGCAAGACCCAGGAGTTCTCCATGCCCGCAGTTACAGCCTCTGCGTGGCGAACCCAGGAGATGGCCAACAACCACCACGCAATACTTAACAACAGGAGCCCACTACACAGCAGTGAGATGATTACGAGGATGATGGAGAAAAATAAAACAAGACAGGGAACAGGAGGCCACGGGTGGGGACAGACAAATGCTGGTAAGAGCCTCAGTGAGAAGACGGCGTCTGAGCCAAGACTTTAAGGAGGTGCAGCTGTGCGCCCGGGCGTCTGCAGGAGGGGTGCTCCAGGCCGAGGGGCGCACAGACGTGCCTGCGGTGGGGCCAGCAGAGGGTGGGAGCCCGGGTTGCTGAGCAGCTGGAGCTGGAGAATCGCTGGAGGAAAGGCTGGAGGTGACCAGCAGCCAGATCACTGCTGGGCCACATCGTGGATTTGAGCTCTGATTCTGCATTCAGTTTAGTTCAGTTGCTCAGTCGTGTCTGACTCTTTGTGACCCCATGGACTGCAGCACGCCAGGCCTCCCAGAGTCCACCCAAACCCATGTCCATTGAGTCGGTGATGGCATCCAACCATCTCATCCTCTCTCATCCCCTTCTCCTCCTGCCCTCAATCTTTCCTAGCATCAGGGTCTTTTCCGATGAGTCAGTTCTTCCCATCAGGTGGCCAAAGTACTGGAGTTTCAGCTTCAGCATCAGTCCTTCCAAAGAACATCCAGGACTGATCTCCTTTAGCATGGACTGATTGGGTCTCCTTGCAGTCCAAGGGACTCTCAAGAGTCTTCTCCAACACCACAATTCAAAAGCATCAATTCTTCAGTGCTCAGCTTTCTTTATAGTCCAACTCTCACATCCATACATGACCACTAGAGAAACCAAAGCTTTGACATGATTCTGCATGAGCTGAACGTAAGGGAAATGAGTGCTGGGATGTGCCTGACCACACCCTCCGGCTGCTGGGACAAGCCAGGCTGGAGACGTGGGGGCGGGGACTCCGGTGAAGGCAGCGAAGGGGACAAGCGGTCAGCGGTCAACATGCTCTGGAGGGGGGTGGGGGGGTCTCTGATGGACTGAGTCGGGGCGCAGGAGGAGGAGGGCTGCTGCAAGGGTTTGCCGGGACCCCTGTAACAAGCACCGCAGGCCGGGGCTCAGACAACCCTGATCCCTTTTCTCACGGCTCAGGGAACTGGTGGGCTGAGGCCAAGGTACTGACCCATGGCCTCCCTCCTTGTCCTAGGGACACCATGCGCCCACTCTGTGGTCATGTGAGCTCCCCTTATGGGAACACTGGTCCTACTGAAATTGGAGCCCATACCAGTCACCTCACTTAACCTTCACAGCTCTTTTAAAACCCTACCTCCAAATACAGTCACAGTCTGAGGTACGGGGGGCTTAAGACTTCACCATACCTCTGCCAACTCTTTGTGACACTAAGTTGCTCAGACAGTAAGGTGAATAAAAGGGATTTGGGTTCCAGCACCCTGAGTGCAGCAGGCGTGTCCTTGACCGCTGTCTGCACCCCTCTACCACAGAAAGCTGCAAGGGAGGGCAGGAAACCATAAATATGATCAAAACCAACCTTAGGTATGACACCCAAGGGCTCATGAAGTTCAACTCTACACTTGAGAAGCAAGCATAGATTCAAAAGGTGGTTGAACCATTTGTCCAACTCAGGCTCCCCAGGAGAGACTTTAATTCGAATGTTCTCTATTTTATAATGCTAAAAATAATGGAAACAACATAAATGTAGCTGGCTAGAAAATTATGGAATAATCTTACAATAAAACATCATGCAACCATTTAACAAGGATGAGCTACACACCAGGTACATGGATAGGTGTGTGTGTGTGTGTGTGTGTGTGTGTGTGTGTGTGTGTTACATGTATGCGTGCAGTCACTCAGTCATGTCCGACTCTTTGCAACCAACTCTTTGCTCATGGACTGCAGCACGCCAGGCTCCTCGGCCCATGGGATTCTCCAGGCAAGGAAACTGGAGTGGGTTGCATTTCCTTCTCCAGGGAGTCTTCCTGGAGTCGAATCACAGGGGTCGAATCCACAACTCCTACATCTCCTGCATTGACAGGCAGGTTCTCACTGGTATGCCACCTGGGAAGCCCACATATCTGTGCTACATTGGGGTTTGTCTTTTTTATGTGTACATAAAAATATAGATGAATACACACAAGAAAGAAGAGATAGTAAGAAATTGGGTTATTTTCACTTTCTTTAGTAAATTTCTCTACTATGATTTTTTCTATAGTAAATATGCATTGTTTGTAAAAATCGGGAAAATAGTAATGCTATTAATATCAGCAACTGAGAAAGGTTTTTTTCTTTTCCTACATTGTTATTCAAACTTCCCCCAAGCTTGAGGGCTCTCAGGACAGGGTGGCGTCCACACCTCCTGGGAGTCACTTCTGTCGGGCAGCTCTGACTGCCCCCAAAGCACCCCCCAGAGGCGACTTGTCACGGGAGGCGTCTGACAGCTGGCACAGAGGGTGAGTGTCCGCTCACAGTTTACCACTCACTCAGGCTCAGAGAATCAACTCTCCCCAAATGAAGTGTCTGACCTCAACAAGGGCGGGCATATTACTCAGCCGGTATTTTATTAAAATATCACATCTGTCAAGATGGCCATTTATGTCAAAGTCGTCCGAGGATTATAAGGGAAAGCACCTATGACACCATTTAAGAGAAGGAGGAAGCGAAGGGCCTGAACCCGAGATCAGGGGAAATGCTCAGGGCCCAGGCGGCCCAGAAGCATCAGAGCCTCGCGCAGGTCAACACTCAGCGATGGCGCGCTGGCCGGCACCCGTCACTGCACTCATCCTTCCGCGCACACGCCCCGCTAAGCGCCAGGACGACCAAGATGAGGAAGGCACGGCCGCTCAGGACCGCTGCCACTTTTAACACGTAGCCCGCGACACTGTCACAAACTCCTCTCCCCGCCTTAAGGGGAGGTGCCCCAGTGACCGGGATCGTCATCTGATAGCATCACTCCTTCCCAAGTTCTGTGAACGGCTGTTCCTTTCATTCCTTGCTTTGGAGGAGGTGGAGGGCAGGCATGGGATAAAACGGGGACGGAAAAAGGCAAAGGAGGAAGACAGCTGGTGCAAACAGGAGAAAAGAAAAGAGAGTGAAGTCGCTCAGTCGTGTCCGACCCCATGGACTGAAAACAGGAGAGGAAGCAGTGAGAACGCTGAAAACAAATATGGAATTTGGAAGACAAGGGTCCCTGAGAAAGAGAAGAGGACAACAGAGCAGGGACGCGGGGGGCGGTGCCTGTTACAGCATAGTGACCGGGCCCTGCCGGGTCACGAAGGGCACCACGGGAGGCAAGGGGGCAGCCTGGAGACCCTGGGGCCCCGGGTGGGGGGTGCACCCTGCTCCTCAGGCGGGCTTCCTGGTCGACCAGCGGAACACGCACCGGGAAGATTGTGGACCCTTCCACCTGGCGGCCCCCTCCTCCTCCTGCACCCCAGCTGCAGGGAAGCCCTTCCACATCCTGATGTGGTAAGAATCGCGCTTCTCTAAAGAGAGCAAAGAGCCGCGTCATCCCCGCCCCCGACCCCCGCGCCCCGAACCACTGAGGGTCTGCTTGCAGGCGTATGGACAGGGGGCCGCAGCATCTCCCCTGCAGGCTCTCACGGGAGGCTTCCTACCCAGGGATGACTGGTCTGTGGACGGGGGCCCAGGGTCAGTTACCTAGTTGGATTTAGAAAAGCAGCTCTTCACACAATCGTTGGTTTCATCCTAGGAACCCAAGTGCTCCACTATTTCCTGTCACCCTTGCTTCTTTGAGAATCACTGGATTCCATGTGACAAGCTTCTCATCTGACAACATACTTTGCGAAACATCACAGCTAAAAAGTTAAGAACAGGTCTTGCTCTTAACAGACTCACAATCCACAGGGGAAACAGAAACACAATTTCCGTGAGCCAGGTGAGCTTAGTCGCTCAGCCATGTCCGACTCTTTGTGACTCCATGGACCATAGCCCGCCAGGCTCCTCTGTCCATGGGATTCTCCAGGCAAGGATACTGGAGTGGGTTGCCATGGCCTTCTCCAGGGGATCTTCCCGACCCAGGGACTGAAGCCGGGTCTCCTGCATGGCAGGCGGATTCTTTACCATCTGAGTTACCAAGTGACAAGTCTGCATTTCGAACATTTTCTGGGTGCTGAGCCAGGATTCAAAGCTGCGCCGGCCTCAGCCCGAGGCCTATTTTATTACGAAGACTGAATGAGTGGAACTCAGCTGCAGCCTCTGCAAAAGCAAACACGAGATGACCGAGCTGTGGGGGACACAGGAAGAGAGGCTGTGAGAAGAGAGAGCAGACTCCTTTTGTCACAAACGTGACAAGGAGGGGAAGTAAACAGGGGCTGTCGCCCCTCAGAAAGGGCTGGTTCACGGTGTGAGCAAGGCAGGCGGGCTTGCCGGCTGCAAGGAAAGCCTGTCCAGAGAAAGCCCTGGAAGGTGAGGTGAGGTTGGGGGGGAGGGGGGGGGGACCACGGGGCCGGAGGCGGTGGCCCTGGGGGAGGGGCTCTCTCCTTCCCCGACCCCCCTGAGGCTGGGGGGAGGGAGCATGCCTGGGTCCTTCGCACAGCAAAGGAATCCAGATGTTCCCTCTCATTTACTGAGTCCTTTCCTATCCTCTCTGGTTTCCCTCAAATCCTGCTCATTTGGGGTTTTGTACATCTCAAATATACAATTTTTTGGTTAAATAGCACAAATCCTTTTCTTTAGAGCAAAGAACTCAGGTGCCACCCACTGCCTGCAGGCTCAAGTACCGTCAGCTCCCCGCTGCCCTGCAGTTCCTTGTTCCTCTATAATGTCTGCAAGCAAATATTTTCCCAAGGTATTCTGAAATACGCCACTTTGCAGGGAAGCAGGGTGGAAATAATGAAAACATCTCTCCAATGTAAACGGTCCGCGATACTCTGCAGTGTGAATGCAATGACATCCTGGGCCTTTGTGTGTTCGGACGCTCTACAGTTCATTCTTGTTCCGCTGAGGCCTAATCCATCTTTATTGACTTCATTCCAGAAATAACTATCATTTGATGGCTTCACCCCCTTTTAACAATGCGTGGGCACTTATCTGATGGTTTTCCCATTTACTCACATGTTTATGCTTCGTCTTATTTACTGGTGTGCCCCAACAGAGCAGACACTCACAGGTATCTGTGGACTGAGAGGATGCCCTCTTTGAACACGGCCCCCTGGACACCATCTCTTTGGAGGCAGTACAATGCCATCGTGGAATCTGCAAAGCTAAGTCCTGGGTGCAGAGCTCAAGCCCATGACCTTATCTGATATAAATTCAACCAACAGACTTCTCTAAGATAAGCATTGAAAAATAAAAATCCACAGGTTAAAGATTTCCATCTGTTTCTCAATCAACAGATCTAGAAACTCTGGAAGACTATAAACACTCGGAGTTTGAAACTATTCATACTCCAAAGCTATGAGACTACTGCCCTAAAGGGAGACATGAACAGAAAGCGTGTATGAGCAACGTTCACCCGAGGTCCTGTCTGCACACAGACTCACACTTTTACTATTTGCATAAGCACATGTGGGCTTTGGTTGATTTTCAGGAGGCCAGAACAGAAAGCACGGATTGGCTGTATTCCTGAAATGTCTATGTTTAGACAGAGACAAGGTCAGATGATTCAAACAAACTATAGAGATAGCTAGCTGCCGACAAGTTTTTACATTGAATAAGTTAGAGACAGGGTTAATATCATCCCTCAAACGCTTGTACACACGGTCCTCACATTTCTGGATTCTTCCTCTCTAATCTTTAGAGCGATGATGTTAGCTGCCTCTCTTTCTTGAAAGCCATAAACTGAATGTGGATCCTCAAACAGAGAAAACTCATGCCTGGGTGAGACATTAACAGAAGGAAAGGGAGAAGGGCCTGGAAGCCGTCTCCTGTTCCTGGCGTTTCCTAGGAGGCATCCAGTCACGCCCGACCCTGGGGTCAGCCTCAGTAAATGCTTCTATATGCTACCTTTGCATTATATAGGGAACAAACAATGGGTTCCTGTTTCTGGGGTCCATACAGAAATGTATTCTGACAAGGGCCAATCAGAATCTGCTGGGCGGGAGAAAAAAACCCGGCGAGTATGCTGTCCTCCAAAGTGGATTTCTAATCTGAGGCTGCGGTTCCCCTTCTACAGGCCAGGCCACTGCTGCCGTAGATGAAATATTAGGTCTGGAGAGAGAGGCTGAGGACGGCCAGGTCTCCTGTATTTCTTTCCAGTGCTTCTTATTTTCTGCAACAGCTCTTATTCCCTCTGTTAGTAGTCATCCTTGAAGTGATCACTGAAAGTTGACTATAATTCTAATTATTATTCCATAGTCCTTTAAAAAGCATTAACGGGCACCTTACACAATGCAGCAATAGTTCACCTTATTCTAATTATCAAGAGGCGTTATAACATCATCAAAACTTTGTTAAAAAAAAAAAACAGATCCAAACATGATTAACTGCTTGTCCAGTGTAAGCAAAGCAATGCTTTTGGCAAGAGATTTGTAATTCACTCCAGTTACATAATTAATAAAAATACATTTAGCAATGAGTTAATATAATTGCATTATGTAGGCAGTTATGCTTGAAAAAAACACTAAAAATTATGTAAGACAAGTAAATTTTAATGTGAAACACAAAATTACACATCAATGGCCACCTTTCAGATCAATTTTTCATGAAGTAATTATTGCTTTATTAAGAAAAACCCAATAGAAAAGCATGACTCATTATCCAAACTTAATGCAAGTACAACATTCTCTTTCAGAGGCTGAGCCTGCGACACGGCTCTCTGCCTTTAGTTTGATCGGCATGGTCCTGTCGGTGTGAGTTTGAGAAGGAAGCAGCTTTAAAAATCGGCAACAGTGAGGGGGGAGCTGAACCACGCGTGCGGAGAGCTCAGGTCACTGAACCCTGACTGAGTGCGGAGCCTGCGGTCCCTAAGACACGCAGTCAGGCACGGGCTTGTTGCCGGCTGTGGCTGACTGTCCAGATTTTCCCCGGCGGGTGGACGTTTCACCTGAGTAGGTCAGCCGTCCGCAGAAGGCCAGAACCTGAACGCCCTGCACAGCCCAGAAGGGCAGGCAGGTATTTCAGGAAAGGAGCCTCCTGCTCTCGTGATTGACGCCACGAGCACAGTAAAGAATGAGGTTTAACAACCACGGGAGCACCGTGTGATTCCCACCTTCGGCTGGAGTCGAAGGACGCCTGCAGCAGGTCAGCGTTTCTAGAAAACAACCGCCCAGAGCCTCCACCCAACCCTCAGCTCACAGGCCTCATCTGCAATATAACACATTCAGGAAGTTAATTTCAGGGCTGTGAAAGGTCACTGAAGTTACAGTGAAGCTACGGAAAGGTGCCTCCCAGGACCCCCTTACTGCTCTGAAGATAACCATTCGACTTGAAAGCACTCCATGGAGAAGTCAAACCTGCGTGCTGACCTGCTCACACGGGGATTACAGGCCCCAGAGATGCCACATCACAAGGTACAGGGTGACATTCTTTAACTGTCGGGGCTGGGAGGGCAGGGGAGCGCTGGCATCTAGTGAGGAGGGCCCAGGGGTGCTGCTAAACATCCCAGGATGCAAAGGACGGCCCCTCGGAACAAAGAATCATCCAGCCCAACTGTCTAGGATGCTGAATCTGGAAACCCCGAACTACAAAGGTAAGATGAACGCGCAGGACCGACACCTGGACAACACAGACACCTGTGTCTAAGGAGCAAAACGATGCCTCCCAACCTCAGCCCCTCCCAGCCTCTGACACCCCAGCGTCAGCAGTTACAGCCCTGCTCTGGGAACAAACACTGCTTAGCCTGCTGAAACAAACGTCCTCAGAAAATCATATATCCATTTTCACAGTCAATATTCACAGCCTTAAAAAAAAAAAAAGACTAAATGCCCCCCAATCTCCCCAGAGAAACAATCTTTTGTTGTTTTAGAAATGCAATTACATTTTCCATAAACTCAAGCAAAATGAAAAACACTTAACATAGTATGTTTGCTTGCTTGCTTTTCTTTCTTCTTTTTACAGCAAGTTGGGAAAAACACAGAGAACAGACAAACCACAGAGTTTATCAAACAGATACACATGGCACTCTGGGTGGCCTGAAAGTCAGAGAAGCCCACCTCGGGCCCCTGCAGAGAGCGTTCACTAAGAAGCCAGGCTTCGCCGGGGAGCCAGGAGCACAGGCTGAAGTGGACACCACAGCCCACCCCAAGCAGATGTCAACACAGTCCCATCCTCAGACTTGTCTCAAAATCTCTCCTACACAGCCAGACCAGGACAGTGCTCTCTCTTAGGAAAAAGACCGACCAAGCTCCAGAATTTAAAAACAAAATAAATTTAAATATTTAGACTTCCATTAGGCACCTAAATTATTTCTAAAAGTTCAGAAAATGTTTGCCTCGCTGCCAAATGATAAATATAAGGGGCTGTGGCATTTTATTTCCAGAGACTTCTGCAGTTCTGTTGAGGTGGTGGTGGTGTTCAGTTGCTCAGTCGTGTCTGACTCTTTGTGACTCCATGGACTGCAGCACGCCAGGCTTCCCTGTCCTTCACTATCTCCTGGAGCTTGCTCAAAATCATGTCCATTGAGTCAGTGATGCCATCCAACCATCTCATCCTCTGTTTTCCCCTTCTCCTCCTGCCTTCAATCTTTCCCAGCATCAGAGTCTTTTCAAATGAGTCAGCTCTTCGCATCAGGTGGCGAAAGTACTGGAGTTTCAGCTTCAGCATCAGTCCTTCCAATGAATATTCAGGACTGATTTCCTTTATGATGGACTGGTTGTATCTCCTTGCAGTCCAAGGGACTCTCAAGAGTCTTTTCCAACACCACAGTTCAAAAGCATCAATTCTTCGGCACTCAGCTTTCTTTATGGTCCAGCTCTCACATCCATACATGACCACTGGAAAAACCATAGCTTTGACTATACTATATGGACCTTTGTCAGCAAAGTGATATCTCTGCTTTTTAACAGGCTGTCTAGGTTTGTCAAAGCTTTTCTTCCAAGGAGCAAACATCTTTTAATTTCATGGCTGCAGTCACCATCTTCACTGGTTTTGGAACCCAAAAAAATAAAATTTGTCACTTTACAATTATTCCCTATTTGCCATGAAGTGATAGGATCGGCTGCCATGATCTTAGTTTTTTGAAGGCTGAGTGTAAAGCCAGTCTTTTCTTTTTTAAGCAGTTCTGTGGAGGCTCCATTTAACCCCGTGGGTTAAGATTCCCCAATCTTTGGTCATCGTCCGATTTCCTCTATCATGGGCAAAAGAAGGGGCTGTGTCAAGTATTCTGCGTAGAAAGGAACTCATGATTGTGTAAAGATTAGAGCCACCAACCACTTGAAAAGTCATTTCGACGTTTAAATTAATGTTTCAAAGAGGAAGGAACTTTAAGCTTTCAGTGAAATGCAGGCTGCAACCACATAAACCATGAGCAATATTTACGACCTGAACTTTCCCATAGACTGACTTCAAACATTCTATTGTTTTTTAACCATGTATAATATCTTAGAAATTCAAATACCTCTACATCTCATCTCTGAGACTGCTTTCCTTCACAAACTGCATAAATAGTATTTTAGGGTAGGTGTGTGTCCTGATTTTTGGTTTTAGAAAAAGTGGTTTTTGGATTTTTTTTTAAATTTTTTTTAAACTATTGGGAACTAAAAAAGGTAGATTGCTACAACACATCTTACACCAGAAAAATCCTGATTAAAGATTTAAAGGTAAAAAGTGAACATAGACATGAATGTTTATACAAATCCCACTACTTATATAAGCCAAGGTCAAGGAAGCACTCTGTCAGCACTAAACTAAGGACAGAAAGCATGGGAATTCCTGGCAGTTCAGAGGTTAGGACTTGGAGTTTTCACTGCCAGGTCTGGGTTCAATCCCGGGTCAGGAAACTAAGATTCCATGGGCCACATGGCCAAAAACAAAGAAAAAAGAGACAGAAAGCATGAACATAACAGTTTACTCCACTTTAGAAAAACGTTTGTCATCAACAAAACAATATAAACAAAAGCAAGCATAATAACAAACTAGTGGGATGCTACGACAAACTAGGGATAATATACCACAACAAATACAAAAAAGGAAGAGCTGAAGCAACTACATGTTTACAGCACCCGAAGAAATAAAAAAGGAGAGGATAGATGGTTGAAGACAAAAATAAGCAAAAAACATGAACATGCAGTTGGTGGAAAAATAAACATGAAAAACCTTCCGTCTTGCCAGTGCTCACAGAAACACAAATGGAACCAAGAAAAGACAGGTGTTTTCTGCCTAGAAACTAGGGTCAGTTCAGAAGGATGTGGACACTGTTGCTGAGGCCAAGGCTGGAGGGGACCCGCAGCTTCCTCCTTGCCTGTTGGTTTTTAGTCACCAAGTCCCGTCTGACTCTCTGCGACCCTTTGGCCTGGAGCCCTCCAGGCTCCTGTGTCCCTGGGATTCTCTAGGTAAGAATACTAGACGGGATTGCCATTTCCTCCTCCACGGGACCTTCCTGACCAGGGATCGAACCCTTGTCTCCCGCGTTAGCAGGCAGATTCTTTACCACTGAGCACCAAGGAGGCAGGCCCTCGTTGCTAGTGGGCCTTCTAAACAGGCAAAGCTCTCACGGAAATAATTTGATTTTAAAATGTTGTTTCCTTTGACTCAGTAGTTCTGCTTCCAGGGTTTACCCAAGAAAAACAACATCAGACACTGGTTAAGATGCATGTATTAAATGCACTGCTCACCATTCTAACTAAGCCACCAGGGGCTATGTCTCAGCACGTCCTGCTCCGGCCGCCCCCTTGCTGACCCCACAGTCTAATGGGCCCCCCACGCCCACCCTCCCACCTGCAGCCTCGGGCAGGGCCTGCCGAGCTTCACTCACACGATGCCAACCGCTCCCTCAATGCCAGCCACCCCTTTCCAGGTCAGTCTCCCTTCACCTGGCCACTGGGAGATTTTAAAAACACACATTGGGCAAGCACACAGCCCTGGCAAAGAGCCTTCTGAGGGCCCCCACAGCCTGAAGTCCAAGCTCCTCAGTCCTTCAAAGAGCTGTGGCTCTCCTGGCCCCTGGTGAACCCGCCAGAACACACTCTGAAGGCCTGGCAACGGGTCTGGCTGGTCCCCGCGCCCATGCTGTTCCCTCTCCTATCCCCACACCGTTCTGCCCCTTAGCTGACCCGTCCTCCTCCAGGGCATCCCTGGGGCACAGGACCGCGGGCTCGTCCTCCGGGGACCCTCTCCCCTCCCACACTGGAGCAAGCAATGCTCACTGCCTGTTAACTTTGCGGCTGTCCAGTCACTGCGCTGATCCCGCTGGGTGGGAATGCAGGGTTTCCCCACCGGCCACGTGGTCTGCAGGTAGCTTGACACCCTGCCCACTGCTCAGCCCTCGGAGGACACAGACGTCTCTGTGTGCCCGCCAGCTCACCCCTCCTTAGTCACAGCCTGAGGGCACGCGGCTCTGGGCACAGGGGTCACCCCCTGTGCGTCCGACAGAGCACCTGTGTGGTTCTTGGATCTGCATCAAAGGCGAAACCCTTTAAGCTTCGTCAACTGTGTTTGTTGTTCTGGAACCAGAGATCCCACCTGGTTCCTGCTCTGCCTTTCTCTAGGACAAAGTGCTAATCGTATCAAGAGCGTGCACTGTATCACGGGACAGTTTTCACAAACTAGGGAGAGAGTTTTAAAAATAGTTCCTTCCTACTAGCACCTCTGGTGATAACCAAAGAGGAAAAGCAACGAGGGTTCCCCATGAGAAAATGGATTAAATCGAGCATCCGTCCACGCAGCACAGGGCTGGAGGCTACGGGAGTGAGAAAGTCTTCGCACACACACTCACTCGGAAACATCGGAAAACAGTGTGACGCGGAAAAGAGCACCGTGATGAAGGATGCTGGAACAGCCTGCTGTGTTTCTAAGGGAGGACACATGTGTACGTGTACTGGGTCACACACCAAATGTCTCCCGGAGAACACACCCAGGGGGGCACAGCTGGGTGGCAGGGGCCAGGATGGAGAGAAAGACGGTCCTCTGTGTACACGCCCACTGTCCAGCCTTGTTAACTTACTGCGTGTCTCAGTGATAGCTTATGCTGGCTTTATTTAAGTAGATATGTTGTTGTTCAGTTGCTCAGTTGTATCTGAGTCTTTGCCACCCCACGGACTGCAGCACGCCAAGCCTCCCTGTCCATCACCAACTCCCGGAGTTCACTCAAACTCATGTCCATTGATTCAGTGATGCCATCCAACCATCTCATCCTCTGTCGTCCCCTTCTCCTCCCGCCTTCAATCTTTCCCAGCATCAGGGTCTTTTCCAGTGAGTTGGCTCTTCGCATCAGGTGGTCAAAGTACTGGAGCCTCAGCTTCAGCATCAGTCCTTCCAATGAATATTCAGGGCTGATTTTCTTCAGGATGGACTGGTTGGATCCCTGCAGTCCAAGGGACTCTGAAGTAGGTGCGTATGTCCAACAGAACTTTTCACATGTGAAGCGCAAAGGCTGACTTTCACAAGTCCCCTCTCCGCCAACAGAGCCCCTGCAGCCTCAGGGCCGGGTGTCGGCAGGGTGCCCCGGGGGATGGCCGCGGGCTCTCTCTCTGTCTGCCCGGACCCCTCTCCCAGCCCTGCCCACTGACCGCCCCGGGAGGAGCCGCGGCCCGGCCTCTGCGCCGGGCAGCCTTGGGGACGCCTGTCTCGCTGGGGCCCTGAGACCCAGCAGGTTCTCCTCTTGGTGAGCCCTCGCAGGAAAAACAGGGCTCTGAATTTGTCAGCCAAGCAGTGCTACCTACCATTTCTGCTTTCACAGCTCATGTTACAGTTTTAAAAAATGAACAGGTAAACTGCTGAAAATATGAATGCAGAGACTAAATGAAACAAGAACAGGAAAAATAAAGAGACTTTTCCTTTTCCTTGGCCCCCCCAAGACAGCAGGATGGCAGGGTGAGCTGACTTCCTTTCTGTTAGCGTCGGGTTACAGACTCGATCTATAACTGCTAAGTTGCAGTGCATGCCTCAGATGTGTTTCTCCTCCATCTTCAAGATGTGTACAAGGGAGAAACAAGCTCTACATTACCTGCGTAAACCCCAGTGCCCACGAGGCATCAGGCTCTCTCTGCGTACCCAGCACGTGGCTATGGAGAAGGCTCCCTCCCCAGAGAGGACTGCAACGGGTAGAAAATACAGCAGAAACCCCAAGCAAAACAATGATACCACCAAGCACCTTGCTTCTTGTTTTCACACCAACATGAAAATAAATTCCTCGAAAACGACACTGCTAAATTTAATTACTGAGTTTTTAAAAAGGATGCCATTAATATAATATCACCCAAACATGGGAGGGAATAGTGAGTATCCTGGGAATTCTTAAATGAGACAAAAAAAATTCACTTCAGTTGTCTTATGACATCACCAGTGGAAATCCTAAGTCGTTATTACCAAAAAAGATGTCACTAATCTGACCTAAAGACAAATTTTCAAAACTTAGTCCTCGAGACATCACATATGCATAGAGCTGACACTACATAAATAACTAGTAGGATGATCATCAAATCCAGTCCTAACGAATGTATGTGAGTTCTGATTAAACTAAAAATTAAGCGAGAGTTTATTCTATGTCAGAACTTACTCAATGTCTCACACTGAGTAAGATGCTTTCGTATCTCACGTCTCACTGAATCCTTGAAATCAGGTAGGCATTTTTGAGATATTTTCGTTGTATTAGAATACAGTTGGTTTACGACGCTGGGTGAGTTTCGGATGTACAACAGGGTGACTCAGCTATACATGCATTCACACTTTTTCAGATGCTTCCCTCATTGAGGTCGTCAGGAAGCACTGAGCAGGGCTGCCTGTGCCGGACAGTAGGTCCTTGTTGGTTATCTGCATGTAGCAGCGTGCGTGTGTTCACCCCAAGCTCCTGATCTACCCCTCCTCACCATGTCCCCTCTGTGGTGACCGTAAGTTTGTTTTCCATATCTGTAAGTCTGTGTCTGTTTTGTAAATAAGTTCACTTATATCTTTCTTTAAAAAATCAGATTCCATATATGAGTGATATCATATGACATTTGTCTTTTTCTGTCTGCCTTACTTCACTTAGCATGATCATCTCCAGGTCCATCCATGTTGCTGCAAATAGCATTATTTCCTTCTTTTTATGGCTGAGTAATATTCCATTATATATACACATATATATACACACACATATGTATCTTCTTTACCCACTCATCCGTAAATGGACATTTACGTTGCTTCCATGTCTCGGGAATTGTAGATAGTGCTGCAGTGAACACTGGGTCGCATGTATACTTTTCTGGATTATAGCTTTTTCCACATTTATGCCAGGAATGGGAGTGCTAGGATATATGGTAATCCTGTTTCTTAAGGAGCCCCCATACTATTCTCCATAAAGGTTATACCAATTTACATTCCCACTGTTGTCCAACAGGTATTACTACTGTCATTTTGCAGAGAAGAAAGCTGAACCTACAAGACACTGTAGCCTTGCGGGGTCACTCAGGCAGGAAGTGGCAATAAGACTGGAACCCTGGCACGCAGGTTCTGAGACCAATGACTTTCTTCTGCAAATGCTATTCGTGAGGTTTTCTTTTCTGTTCCTTAATGTCAACAAATGCTAACTAAACTGTCTTTTGACAGAACTGATATCTCAACCAGGTTATTCTATTTGCAGATATAGATGGTCTGTATGTAAACTGTTTTTATAGCAATGGAATGTTTATGTAGTTTTTTTCCCTAAGTAAGAGGAGCAAATAGAGAAGAAAAAATAAGACTAAGAAGGGATCAAACAAGAAATAATAAGCATCATTCAATGGTTCCTCTTCTATTTCATATACCTTTGTCTAAATTCAAGTCAATTAAATTTAGCCATGAGTTTCTGTGCTGGCATAGTTTCTAAGCACCAAAAGGGTCCCAGCCCTCAAAAATCTCCCAATCTAGCAAAAGAGCTAGACCTGCAAAGAAAAAATGACCAACAATTAAAGGGGAATCCATCCTAAGGGAATGAATGCATCTTCTGGGGAAGGGCTGCGGGCTGGGGGGTGGGCAGGAAGGGCTCTGCTGAGGTCGTAACATTTGGCAAAGGAGTGAGAGCCGGCTAGGACGAAGAGAAGGTCAGGCAGAAGAATTAATGGAAGAATAAGGGCCCTGCCTTACCACCCGCACTGATAGAGGAAAAAAGGTCCAGAGAAGCATCTCGGAACATGGGGTAATCAAATGAACACAGGAGGCAAAGTTTAAAAAGGAGATAAAGGTGGCTCCAAGGCTCCTGGCTTGGGTCATAAAAAAGGACACCATTTATAAGACAGGAACTATTAGAGGAAAAGCAGGCCTAAGCAGAAAATCGTGAACAGTGTCTGGGACATGGTGAACTCTGTGCTATAACAGAGTCCACGAGGAGTAAGGAAAGAAGTGGCTCGGGCTGAGAGGCGTGACGGGGGTCTCAGATCTGGGGAAAGTCTCTCGTGGATGGACAGAAGCGTCTCTTGTTTAGCACTCTCAGTTCAGTCTCCTAGAAATGAATGGAGGCGAGAGGAGGCGGCGTCAGATGAGAAAACACTGCCTTGCGCTGAAAGCCCCGGCGTTTGGGAAAACAGTTACGGTCTCTTATTTATAGCAGCACTGATCAAAACAGAGAGAGACGACCCGCACAAGTCCTACTCGCACATTTGTGGGGCTGTAGATCTACAAGCAGAATAAATAACAATTAGGAGGCTTTCAAACACAGCTGTCCCCAATGCTGTTGGGGGGAGGCCGCTGCCTCCCAGCCACGGGCATCACGCACGGCGGACGCGCCAGAAAATCGGGATGTGCCAGCTACTCGGGAGAGCTCGCCCGCCTGCAAAATGAGCGAGACGAAAATGAGCACCCAGGAGACTGCTTCCCCAAGTTAAACAGGGAATTCATCAAAGGCATCCTCCACCCCACAGGACCTTTGAGACTAGAAAAGGGAATAAACGGGGGGCAGGGCCTCAGAAGGGCCTGTTCTGGGTTCTGGAAGGGCAGACACGCCAGGCACATTCCGGCTGGGAGAACGCGGGCTGAGCTGAGGGTCAGGTGACTCCAGGTCTGGGGCGTGTGACCTCCCAGGAGGCACCCCTACTGCAAAGCGAGGCCTCGGGAGGGTCCACATGGGGCAACCGTAGGCCCCCAGGAGGGTCCCCGCCGGAGCAGGGCTTGCAGCCGCCTCACTCCTGTGGGACTTAGCAGGGAGCACCCCCGGAAGGCTCCAGACGCTCCTGTGTTGGGAAGGAGAGAATGTTCTCCAGTCTTTAGGTTTCGGGAGGACAGCACCTCTTCAGTCCTGCAAGATTCAGGGGTGGTGAGAACTCCTGCCCAGAACAGGGGACCCCCAGAGGGAGGAAGGGCCTGCAGTCCCCGGTCAGAAAACATGGCACCGTCCACACGAGGGAGGGGAAACGGTGGGAGAAAAGTCCTTCCCACGCACGGAGGCGCCAGAAGGACACAGCGGATGGCCGCCGCGTGACTTGGTCAGACCGGGCGACTCCTTTCTCCTGGAGGCTCTTTTCTCGTGTTAGGCAAAACTAGACAGTGAATCTGCCCCCACGTGTGTGAGGACTTTACCAGGGCGCTCTGATCCCTGCTGTCTTCTCAGGAGTCTTCTCTGCATTTGGAAAGGCTCTCTGTGTGGGCAGTAAACCGGTGATTTTCAGGAACCTACACACCTTTGTCCGTCTGGTCAAGGCTATGGTTTCTCCAGTGGTCATGTATGGATGTGAGAGTTGGACTGTGAAGAAAGCTGAGCGCAGAAGAATTGATGCTTTAGAACTGTGGTGTTGGAGAAGACTCTTGGGAGTCCCTTGGACTGCAAGGAGATTCAACCAGTCCATCCTAAAGGAGATCAGTCCTGGGTATTCATTGGAAGGACTGATGCTGAAGCTGAAAGTCCAATACTTTGGCCACCTGATGTGAAGAGTTGACTCACTGGAAAAGACTCTGATGCTGGGAGAGATTGGGAGCAGGAGGAGAAGGGGACAACAGAGGGTGAGATGGTTGGATGGCATCACCGACTCGATGGACGTGAGTCTGAGTAAACTCTGGGAGTTGGTGATGGACAGGGAGGCCTGGCGTGCTGCAGTCCATGGGGTCACAGAGAGTCGGACACGACTGAGCGACTGAACTGAGCTGACTGACGCACCTCACCCTCAGCTCCATCTGGATGCCCCAAGGTGAGTCCTGACAACGGACCCCAAGCCCTAGCATTTAAATGTGCTCAAGCCTCTCCCATTTTTTTTTTCTTTTAGGCCTGACCTCACAATCCATTTCTCTGGCCACAACTCCCGAAACTACTCACCACTAATCGAGAAATTTTCTGAACTCTAGTCTCTACTTTTCCACCTCCCACTCCCCTCAAAATGTCACCCGTTGAAATGGGTGTTTGCCAAGGTCATCCACAAGTTCCAGGGTACTGGACACAGCCACGGGGGGAAGGGGGGCCAGCGGGGAGGATCTGCTGTTTTCCGTCCAACCTCACCCCGAATCAGCCACAGGTGTACACACGGCCCCGCCCCCGTGAGCCTCCACCCCGTCTGCCTTCCCTCCCACCGCTCCAGGCTGACACTGTGTGCCCGTCCACCTCGGGGGCACAGACCTGCGAGGGGCGGACTTGATCTAGTCTGAGGCCCATCTCCATGTCTCCCTGCCCTCCTCTGGTCTGCCTTTGGGGCTGCTCCTGGCGCGGTTCCCTTACATGCGGATGCCCCTGGAGCTCCATCCTGGGCTCCTCGTCCCGAGACGAACCCTCACCTGTTCCCGGCCTGTCACTGCGCACGGGGATCACCGCCCATCCGTCCAGCCAGGCTGCTGACTCGCCTCCCCCACGGGTCCTCTGGCACCACCACCGATGCTCAGGCTCGGGGCGGCCTCGGGGACCTCAGCGTCCCCGCAACCTGCATTAGGCCCCTTCCTGTGCCGCCCTGACCAGCCGCACCCTGGGTCTCCGGCAGCCTGTCCCGAGGACTAGCCCTGTCCCCCAGGGCCTCGCACTGGGCAAGTGCTCACTCAGCGATCGTGCTGCTAACTATCACGGAGCCCTTGGTGCCTCTGGCCAGGCAGGCATCCTCCCTGGGCCTCAGTGTTCCCACCTGGAAAATGGAAGCAATGAATCAGGGGCACGGCGGGGTGTCACTTCCTACAAGCTGCCCTCTGAAAAGGGCCTGGAGTCAAAGGAGCTGAGACATGCGGTGTCCCCCCCCTCACCTGCTGGCATTAGACACCATGCTGACAGCTCTCCCATCTTCCCTGATTTAAACGAGGGTCTCCAAACTCTTCTGATCACAGAAGCTTTTCCTGGGATATCTCAGCCCCTGCAGACGGAGCGGTGCTCCAGGGGTATGCGCTTTGGCACGCACTAGCTGAACAATTCTCAGTGGGGGCAATGGTGCCCCCAGAGGACATCTGGCAAAGCCTGGAAGCAGCATCAGCAGTCACTAATGGGGTGTGGGGGGAGAGGGACCCCTGACATCTCAAGGTAGAGACTAGGGACACTGCTCAGCAGCCCCAAGGCACAGGACGCCCCCACACAAAGACCTACCAGCCCCAGATGTTTGCGGTGCCCAGGCTGAGGACCCCTGAGCCAAACCGGTCTCTTATCAAGGCCCCTTCCGGCTCTGAAACCTGCTGATGCTACAGAGTCACAGAAATGTACCATGGCGCTTCAGATGGAGACAACGGGCTGTCCTGCACACAGCCTGGGTGAAGGGGCATTCCTTTTAAACTGACAAACGCGGTGTTATTGTAATGTCTGCCAACTATTCTTGGATACTTTTTTTTGTTTTCAACTCTTTATTTCATATGTTTATAACTTTTGCATTTTGTTGATATTTTATTTACACTGTACTAGTAGCGTGTTCTTGCCTGGAGAATCCCAGGGATGGGAGAGCCTGGTGGACTGAAGTCTATGGGGTCACAAAAAGTCGGACACGACTGAAGTGACTTAGCAGCAGCAGCAGTAGCATTACATGATACAGCAATAACTGAAGAAATCACTTCGGGTTGCTTACAAGTAAAGCAAAACCAAAGAGAAATGTGACTGCTGACAACCTATTGTGCAATCAAATGTCTTGCAAACATTCTGTGAAGGACTTACCCTGCTCTTTCTTAAAGAATAACTAAGTAGTGCAAAAAGGAGGGATGATTTCAATATTTCATTTTAGCTAAAACAATTAATTTGAGTCTAAACTTCATTTGCTTCAAGAAAGAAGGAAAGGAAAAAAATTGCTTTAATTTTACATACATTGAAGGATAAGATGAATACTAACTACCAAAGAGCAATTTCAAATGGATTTAAGTTGTTCCCCTCCCCCCATTCTCCTCTGACCTTAGAAAGTTTTTGAGTATAAATTGTTTGCTAGAATGAAAATATGATCATGGGAAAAACTCAGGGACGGGGGAGCCTGGTGGGCTGCCGTCTATGGGGTCGCAGAGAGTCGGCCACAACTGAAGCGATTTAGCAGCAGCAGCAGCAGCAGCAGTAAAGAAAGATTCATCTCCAAGTAGTGTCAGGAACGTGTTTTTAAGTATTATTTAACTTATTCTTCTAAAGAAAGTCTTTGCAGTTAAATAATGATATAATAGTAATAATAAGGTTAACAACGGTTAACATTTATAAGAATGTGAGAAGTGTCAGGCAAGTGTTTTTCACACATGAACTCATTCTAAGACTTACAGGAAGTTGGTACTATTATCGATCCCACTTGACAGAGGAGGAAACTGAGGTTCACAAAAGGGAATCAGTCCTCAGAGTGACACTGCTAGAAGCCTAACAGCAGAGCTAGCCTTCACCTCTGTCCGATTCTAGAGTATTTGATTTTATGAGTAATGGGCCTTGTTTTGCTTGCTTGTGAGCAATCTAAAGCCACTCAAGCAGAAATGCCAGCCATCAGGACTTCCCTGGTGGTCCAGTGGCTAAGACTCCACACTCCCACTGTAGGAGGCTCAGGTTCGATCCCTGGTCAGGGAACTAGACTCCACATGCTGCAATGAAGACTGAAGATCTCGCAGGTTGCAGCTTAGACCAGTGCAGCCAAATAAATTAATAACTATTTAAATATTGAGAAAAGAAATACTAGTCATCATGAAGAATCAGCAAAAGATTCCATTCTCATGGGCATGGCAATAACCTTTAGATGTCCTAGAAGAGGGTGATCAAAAGAAAATAATTTCAACTGTTTTTATGCAGACACACTCCCTGTAAATTGTTAGCACTTGGAATGTTTAGTTCATAGAACTGAAAGCGAATATGGCGAACTCCTTTGTTTTGTGAACGTGAAACAGTCACTGGAAAGCAGGCAGGATTGCTTGGGAAAACATCCGGTGGTTCCTCAAAAAAATTAAACACAGAGTGACAATCTGAGCCATCAATTCCACATCTAGGTATATAGCCAAAGAAAAATGAAAATAACTGCCCACACAAAGAAGACTGCATACAAGTGTTCACAGCAGCATTATTCATAATAGCCACGAGATGAAAAGAATACACACGTCCATCAAGTAGTAAGTGGACAAAGGGTGACAGATCCATACAAGAGAGTATTATCCAGCCATAAAAAAGATAATGAAGTACTGGTACCACTTGCTATAACATGGAGGAACTTGAAAACACTCTGTGATTAAGCAAAAAAAAAAAAAAGAAAGCCAGTTGCAAATGACCACATATCATATGATTCCACTTATATGAATAATCCAGAATAAGCAAGTTCAAAGAGACGGGAAGTAAACCAGCGGTTGCCAGGGCCAGAAGTGGCTACTGACAAGCAGGGTGTTTCTCTTTCCGGAGATGAAAATGTTCTGGAATCAGACACCGCTGATGGTTGCACATCTGTGAATATACTAAGAACTGATAAACTGTACACTTTAAAAGGGTGAAATTATGTGAATCATGTCCCAATAAGGAAAAAGCACATTGTATAATTGCAATAAACAAAATGAACAATAAAGCACATGTTTATAACTTGAACTAAGAAAAATATGTATACTAGTGGGATTTTGGAATTTTAAGTGGACACAGTGAATAACCATAATGACTTTAGGTCATTTTATACTTTTTTTTTAAAGCCCTGAATTCTATAGATATGTTTCATATAATACATGAAATACAGTTGAATAAAACCTGAAATTCTGACCAAGAGGCATCTGGTTACCCCCAGTCCCTGACTTACACTGAGCAAGTCTGGTCAACCAGTGAACCACTCTCCACCCCACAGCTGGAGACAGCAGTGGCCCTTCAGAGCGGGGGTGGGCGTGGGGGCAGAGGTACCACCCACTATTCACGCCAATGAGCCTCAATGGGCACAGACAGTTGAGGTTGACCATGGGCTGCGGAAAAGTTGATTTGCTCACAGCTGACAGCTCCAAGGCCTGGAATGCTAAAATCCTGGGCTTCTAGTTTAGATTTCACTCTCTTTGTTCAAGCTGTTAGATGACCTAAGGACAGTTTGTATTCATTTCAAACCAAGGAAAAAAAAAATTTGTCCTGACAGGTCCAACTGGAAGTGATTAAAAGAGACGGGTCCTGGAGAATCTGGCATTTGGTTTTTTCCTAAGTAATCCACAAAAACTGAAGCTAAAACCCAGGAGACTTTACTGTCACTCCGTTATCCGACTTAACTCAATTTAAAGGTTTAGATGATTCAAGCAGTACAAGTCTATACCCCACAGTCTTCATTCAACAGCCTCTGCGTCTCATCACTTATTCTACAGGCGCTCCCTGAGCACCTACTATGTGCCAGGCACCACGTCTACTGCTAGGGGCACAAAGATGAATGAAAACAGACATTATCTCTGCACCAAGGGGTTCTCAGGCCAGTGGGCAAGAGCATCATGAATCAAATGATAAAATACACCTTTAAAGTGCACACTGGGGACTTACTTCCCTGATGGTCCAGTGGCTAAGACTCCAAGCTCCCAATGCAGGGGCCTAAGTTTGATCTCTGGTCAAGGAACTAGATCCCACATGCTGCAACCAAGATTGAAGATCCTACATGTCACAACTAAGACCCAGTGCAGCCAAATAAATAAAGAAATATTTTATTTAAAAAACGTGCACCAAACACTATTGATTTAAAAATTAGGTAAATTCTAGGAAAGTTGAATCTTATAGTAACAGAATTCTCTAAACTTTATGTTATTCACTGTCATGCAAGGAAATCTTATTTTATTAAAACAAGATATTACACTTTAAATGATTATTACATTAGCTTGGGATAATCAACTTAATCTAGACATGCTTATAGATTCTAGACGGTTCTGGAAAGTATATACTAAGAAAAGCAAATGCTGCCATGCAAAATACATAGCAGTAAAGAGTATATCCACTCATATATTTCAATAAAATAGACTCATCAAGAAGGGCGGTGAGCTGGAGGCTGCAGCGCCAGTCTGAGGTTAACAGCAGCTGACAAAACCAAGGTCAAATGCTAGGGGACAGAAGTGAACATGGCGGGCAGAGCAGGGAACTCTTAAAGCTCGTTCCTCCACAGAAAATAAACTGGCGAAACTGTCTGAACAACGCTTTCGGCACTGTGAAAACAGCTAAAAGATTGCAAAACCAAGGGAACATTTAATAAAAAAAAAAAACAAAAAAACCAGCTCAATCTCAAGGGGAAAGGTCAGCGCTATGGTATCGCAACTAGCTCTGGTCCACCCTCTCCTCCCCAGCTCAGGGACTGGGGGCATTCAGAGAGCTGCCCACATTCCCAGTACGCAGACCACCACCAGAGGAAGCAAAGCAGAGTCTATTCCCAAGAACTGGTTGTTGGTTTTCATCTGGTTGTCTGGCTCAGCTCAAAGGGCTTGACTTCATCTCTCCTAACTTGAAACTCTACCAGCATTGAGGCAGATACCTTAGGACTTTTGTCAAAAACACTTAAATGCAAATATATTTGTTGCTGCTGCCGGGGGGGGGGGGGGGGGGGGGGGGGGGCGGGGAGCGCGGGTGATGGTGGTGGATAGATAACAGTTAAGTAAACAATCAGTGAATCAAAAAGCTTGAGAAGAGAGGCGACTGGGGGATAACAAACTTTGGCAAATGAAGACTTTAAAAAGACCAGACATATTCCTGGGAATTTAGACAGCTACGTGCACGCATAGGGCCAAGTACATATGCAGGAAAGTCCCCTGAAAGCCCAAAATTCTCACTTCTGGCTGACCTTTAGGTTCTATGCAAGTAGGAAGTAAAGGCTAAGACAGAGTTGCAAATTTCTGCCCCATCACTAGCTGACCACTAAATCAATAAAACCAAGACATCCATGGCCATACATGACGAAGAACACAGACTTCACCAAGTTAGTACAGAAATGTCACTGAACAAACAGCAGCAACCGCAAGAAGCAGCAACAAGCCCTGGGGAGTGGAACCTTATTTCCAGAGTTGCCACGCTATAATATTAAAAATGTCCAGTTTTCAACAACAAAAATTTACACAGTATGTAAAGAAATATAGGAGTATGGCCCATATACATGATGGGAAAAGGCAATTAGAAATTGTCCCTGAGAAGGTCTCACATCGAAGTTACTAGAGAAAGACTAAATCAACAATTTCAAATATGCTCAAAGAGCTAAGAGAATCATGTACAAAGAACTAGAGGAAATCATGAGAGTGATGTCTCATCCAGTAGAGATTATCAATAAATATAAATGATTTTTTTTTTAAGAAGCCAAGTAGAAATTCTGGATTTCCAAAGGACTATCACTGAGCTGTAATTCCTAGTAGAGGGGCTCACGATCAGATTTGAGCAGGCAGAAGATAGAATGCACATCTTGAAGCCAGGTCAACAGAGATGGACCCGTCTGAGGAGCAGAAGAAAGAAAGGGAAGGGAAGTGAGCAGTGACTGCCAGACTCCGGGGACAAGCAGTCACAGAACACGCGCAGAACGAGAATTCCAGAACTAGAAGAAAGGGAGAGAGGAATAGTTATGGGAACAAATGGCTGAAAGCGCCCCAAAGTTGATTAAACATAAGAAAGGAAGTTTGTTTCCCTAAGGGCACAATTAACGGCGGCGGCTGTGGGAGGTGACTGAACCGAGACCTGCGCCCCGAGAGTTTCCGACCAAGAGGAGCGAGAGTTTAACGGAGACTCTGCCTCGTAGACGCAAGTCCAGCGAGAGGCGTGCGGGGCGGCCCGTCCTCCAGACTCCAGGGGGAAGACCCTCCGGGTAGGAAGCGAGAGAAGAGGACGGACAGCCCGGCTTCTGTCCGCCCGCCCCGCCTCTCTCACTGGCCTCTGGACCCTGCCCGCCAGCCCCTGGGACGGCCGCCAGCTGCTAGGTCTGGGGTCCCCCCACTCCTCAGAGCCAGACTGCCCCTGCCTCCTGCAGACCCCGCCCACGACCGCCGGACCACCGTCCTGCAGACTCCCGCCGACGACCGCAGACCACCGTCCTGCAGATCCCCGCCCATGACCACCAGACCACCAGGGTGGGCGGTTGTGACCAGCAGAGACGTCTAACACGAGCTACAGTTCAATCACTGCTTGAAGAGGGAGCAGAAAGGGAGCTGACTCTGAGCACCTGCAATATTTCACCATCCTTAGTAATCATTTAAATTCACTGCTAGAAAATGATGCTATGTATTAAACATTTATTATGAAATAATTGTAATTATTATGAAATTAAATATTATTATTTAGTATAAAATATTTATTATTTATTTATTATTATGAAAGGGTTACTGTTTTCTCCAGTGAACTCTTTTCTACCTTCATGGCAGGTGTCAATAGAGAAATCAGGGTTCTATAGGCAAAATTTTGCTTCCAGAAGTTTTCTGTCTGTCCAAAGCATTAATGGATGCTATGATGGTGGAAGGATGAGATAGAAATTGTCTTCAGCTAAGCCCTGTATTTTAATCCGAGAAATCAGGGTTCTATAGGCAAAATTTTGCTTCCAGAAGTTTTCTGTCTGTCCAAAGCATTAATGGATGCTATGATGGTGGAAGGATGAGAGAGAAATTGTCTTCAGCTAAGCCCTGTATTTTAATCCATTTTAAGATAGCATATTTAGCTGTCTCTAAAAGACTACTTTTCCCTAAAATACAAGATTTTCATTTCAATTACCATGGGTTAAGAAAAGATACTGTGTCCATTCAAAGATGGAATGTTTCATTTGCCTGTGGCCAATTATGATTTTTCTATTGACAGAAATATACCTGCAGGATATGTTTCTTTTTTTAAACTGAAGTATAATTGATTTATAATACTGTGTTAGTTCAGATATACAGCAAAGCAATTCAATTATACACATATTTTTTCAGATTCTTTTACATTATAGACTATTACAAGCTACTGAATTTTGTTCCCTGCACTATACTGTAAACCTATTTTAAATAAACCTGTATCTATTTTATATATAGTGGTTTCTGTTAATCTCATAATTTATCCCTCACCCCTTTGGTAACCATAAGTTTCTTTTCTATGTCTGTAGGTCTGATTCTCTTTTATAAATAAACTCCTTTGTATTATTTTTTAGATCCCACATTTAAGTATATAATTTTGGTCTCTGTCTGATTGACTCCACTCAGCATGATAATCTCTTGAAGAAACCGAACTGGATTCATTCCAGGATCACAATGGTTCAACACATGCAAATCAATCAGTGTGATATACCACATCAACAAAAGAAAAGACAAAAAAAATCACATGTCATCTCAACAGAGAAGAAAAGCATCTGACAAAATTCAACATCCATTCATAATAGAAACTCTCACCAAAGTGGGTTTAGAGGGGACATATCGCAACATAATAAAAGTCATTTATGACCAACCCACAGCCAATATAATACTCAATGGTGAAAATCTGAAAGCCTTCCCACTAAATTCTAGAATAAGATGGGAATGCCCTCTCTCACTACTTCTCCTCAACATAGTCCTAGCCACAACAATCAGATAAGAAAAAAAATAAATAAAAGGCATCCAAATTGAAAGGGAAGAGGTAAAATTGTTTTATTATATGCAGATAACATGATACTCTATAGAGAAAACCTAAAGACTTCACACAAAAACTCTTAGAACTGATCATTTAATTCAGCAAGGTAGCAAGATATGAGATTAACATACAGAAATCAGTTGCATTTCTTTATACTAACAATGAAATATCAGAAAGAGAAAGGAAAAAAATTCTGTTTAATACCACAGCAAAAAAATAAAATACCTAGGAAAAAACCTACCTAAAGAGGTGAATATTCATTGGAAGGACTGATGCTGAAGGTGAAGCTCTAATACTTTGGCCACCTGATGCAAAGAACTGACTCATTAGAAAAGACCTGGATGCTGGGAAAGATTGAAAGGAGGAGGAGAAGGGGATGACAAAGGATGAGATGGCTGGATGGCATCACTGACTCAATGGACATGAGTTTGAGCAGGCTCTGGGAGTTAGTGATGGACAGGGAAGCCTACTGTGCTACAGTCCATGGGGTTGCAAAGAGTCAGACACGACTGAGCGACTAAACTGAACTGAAGGAGGTGAAAGACCTACACACTGAGAACTACAAACTACTGATAAAGGAAACTGAAGAAGATTTAAAGAAACAAAGCTATCCCATTCTCTTGGATTGGAAGAACGAATATAGTTAAAATGGTCATACTACCAAAAGCAATCTACAGATTTAACGTGATCCCTATCAAATTACCCATGACATTTTTCATAAAACTAGAATGAAGAATCCTAAAATTTACATGGAACCATAAAAGACCCAGAATTGCCAAAGCAATCTTAAGAAAAAAGAAAAAACAAAGCAAGAGGTAATATCCTCCCAGGCTTTAACACTACAAAGCTACAGTAATTAAAACAGCATGGTATCAGCCCCAAAACAGACATATGCATTGATGTAACAGAATAGAGGGCCCAGAAATAAACCCACACACCCATAGCCAATTAATCTCCAACAAGAGAGGCAAGTGCAATGGAGAAAAGATAGTCTCTTCGGCAAGTGGTATTGGGAAAGCTGGACAGGCTTATGTAAATCATTAAAGTTAGAACGCTCCCTCACACTATATACAAAATATGAAAATCTCTTGAAGGAAAGAGACAGGACCCAGATAAATAAAATAAGAAATGAAAGAAGAGAAATAACAATTGATATCACAGATATAAAAAAAAATAAGAAAATGCTATGAACAGTTATATGCCAAAAAATTTGACAACCTAGAAGAAATGGACAAGTTTCTAGACACAACCTGACAAAACTGATTCAAGAAGAAAAAGATAATTTGAACAGACTGATCACTAGAAGAGAAACAGAATCTGTAATTTCAAAAACTGCCTCAAACAAAAGTCCAGGACTGGAAGGCTTCACTGGGGAATTCTACCAAATATACAAAGAACTTATCTCAATCCTTCTCAAACTCTTCCAAAAGACTAAAGAGGAGACAACACTCCCTAAATTATTCTATGACACCACTGTAACTTTGGTGCCAAAACCAGAGACCCTGCAAAAAAAGAAAATTACAGGCCAATAATTTTGATGAATATAGATGCAAAAATCCTCAACAACATATTAGCATACTGAACCCAACAACACATAGAACAAATCATACTCCATAATCAAGTAAGATATATTTCAATAGCACCGAATAGCATAGTTTCTAAGCCCTCTGGTAAACACATTATATTATCAACACATGCACGCAAAGATTAGTTTCCCAAATGTGGTCTCATTCATAGCTATATCTGGTGGAACTATGATAACTTAGGAATGATTTCTTCTGACAAAGAAAGTTACCTTTAATGATAATTAAGAGACATAATGCATTATCAAAGGAAGTTCCATCCAGTGAGAAACACATGAAGAGATTTAAAATTCCTCTACCCTGCCACAGATTAAAAATAGCTTTTGTTGTATCATATCCTTTTTAAATAATTGCATGCAACTCTCTCTTTTTTTTGTCCTGCTAAAAATGTGCATAACTCAACCAACCAACCAAAATCAAAGTATCTTCAACTTTCGTTCTCTCATAACTACCAGTTTCTTGGATGAGATTCATCCACCCAGCTATCTTAATACTTCCTGTGTCTCTTCTTAAAGAGACAATATTTTTATTTGGACCTTTCATAATCCAATTCTTTATACATGATTGCCTGATTAATAGAAAGGGGTAATAGTGAAGATTACACTAAAATGACGTGCACCTGTCTTTAGAAAACCTTTCTGCACTTGTGTACAAAAATGAAGAGTGATGTTCTGGGAACTTAGACCCTTGTTCTTTCAAAGCCAACCATGCTTCTACCTCACATTTTTCTAAAATACAGGCAGCAGCATATCTCCTGCTTTTCTCATCCACGTTCTGACCCAGCTTTTGAAGAATTCTGAAAGCCTGGTGAAACAAGATCTCCTTTCAGGGAAATCTGGATGCTGTTTTCCTCAAAAGGTTGTTCTCAGCTCATGTGTTCAATGATCTTACCACGTGCTAGATATTTCATCAGCTTGCCAAGACTGGGTATAAGAGTCACCAATTCACAATATTCCATTAAGCATGTAAATCATCTTTCTAATACATCAGTCACTTGACCTTAGTTACTGTACTTAAAACCTTCTTTTTTTTTTTTTGGATAAAGACAGATGATTAAAGAAAAACAATCCACGTGGGTAATTATGTTAGAGATTCTCTACAAAGGCAACTTTATTCTGGAACTGTCCATTTTAGAAGATATAATTAAAATAGATGACTAGCATCTCTCTCTCTACCAGGTATCTGTTGCTACATAAGAACCCATACATAAGAAAGCAGAGGAGCTCATCTCCTGCCCTTGGAAAAATTCACCATATGAGTTAGAGCTACAAACAAATGACATAATGCTCAAAGACGATTTTAAGTCAAAGTGCTAAGCACTTTTTCATGATTTTGATCTTTCTATCCTTCTGAATGAAATTCTTAATCAAACTGTAATTGGAAGTGAGATATAACTGATATTTTAATGAAAGATACCACATACTAAATTTCTTCCAAGTGGCAAGGACAAAGGAAAATTATAAATGTGGGATAACTAAAAATATATTCATAGACTGTGATTTGATACTGAGGAATTAATATTCAAAATATTCACTACATCCTCAATTAGCAGTGGTTATGATACAATGGTTATCAATACCATAAACTCCTATTTCTTCATAGTATTTGAGAAACCAAGTGGCCTCTGGTTAAATGAGAAGTAAATCTATTTTTTGGTTAAACGAGAAGCAAATCCATTTTAAAATGAATACAAACCACATGCAAGCACTGCCATCCTGCCCGCGTGAGCATGTCCTCCACGGGGCTGGCCCCGCCAACAGCCGTAGTAGACTGCAGGAGGCACTCGCCGGGATCAAGTGCTCACCTTCTTGCTCTCTTGCACGCTCTCTTTAATCTGTATACATGCTTTTAAATTTTGAATTGATCTTTCTAGCAGTTTAGATTCTCAATAAATAGAAGTTTATCAGATATTACATAATAAAATAAACTTATATTTATGTGGAATATAATACAATGAAGGTGTATACCATCTTATGAAGTTAACACAATGTCATGTCATATTATCTATCAAAGAAGAAAAACAAAGATTAACAGCATATCTATTAAATAATAAATACAGTTTTTAAAATTAAGTGATATTCTAAAGCCAAGAAGAATTACCCTCACTAGCCTTAAGAACAAAGAGTCTTTCTGAAATGTGCTGTCCATAGTCAAGTGATCCGAGTGTCTCTGGTCACATTTCTGTGCTACAATAGGGAAGACTTTTCATAGACAATAAAGTATAAAAACTACAAACAGTACCACTAACAAAACATTATGGACACATTTTTAAAATGTGTTTAAAAACACACAGGCTCTTTGCCTCACTGGGTTTTTGTTTTTGTTTTGTTTTTTTTAACCCTCAGAAGCCGTGATGGGGAAAAAAAGAAAAAAAAAAAAAACCTGGGCTGTTTTGCAAGAGCATATTCTGGTGATTAAATTGTAGACAGATGCTATACATGGTATGAGTTATTTTATAATTTGAACAAATTTTCATTTGCTTTGCTTATTTTATGCCACAGCTTCCAGAAAACACCATTCTGAAGTTCACATTCACATGATCGCTGCAATGAGGATCCCCTGGACCCAACATTCATGACCTGCTCCACAGGGTGACTCCTCCTTACTCTGGGGGAAGCCCTTCCGGGAATCCAGATGCCCTCCCCACCAGACTTCAAAAAACGCCAGTCATAAAATATATCCATTTTCTGTAAGCCAGCTATATGAGGCACAGAATTCATACCCTAAGAAAGGCTAAATATTATAGAGCCAGAGACACAACTTTAAAAGTAAGAAAAACAGCAAAAATAATGTTTCTTTTTCTCTATTTAAACCCAAATAAAGAAAAAGAAACAATAAGGATCAAGGAAGTAATAGAAAATAAAAGCTGAAATTAATGAAACAGAAAAGGGATACAACAGAGCAATAGCGAAGATCAACAAAGCCACAAGTTGGTTTTTGAAAAAAACATATGAAACTGGTAAACCAGGGGCAAGCCTGACCAAGAAAAAAGAAATAACAAATGAACAGTAAGAGAAAAGAAAAGACGGACATAGCTACAGACACTGGGGGCTGTGAAAAGGTGAGAGAGTGTGATGAGTGTTATGTCAACACATCTAAAAATCTAGGCAAAATGGACAAATTCCTGAAATCATATAATCAAACAGTATAAAGACACTGCAGTGCCCAGACTTCAAAGTAGTTACTAGTATTTCTATAAAGGCACTGTGAAAGCCCAGGAAGACAAAACAAGCCCAGAATCTCAACTGTACTAGTTCCTATTAACTGTTCTTCATTGCTGTTCGCTAAGTCATGTCTGACTCTTTTGCGACCCCATGGACTGTAGCCCGCCCGACTCTTCTGTCGCTCAGGAATCTTTCAGGCGAGAATCCTGGAGGTGGTTGCCATTTCCTTCTCTGGTAGATCTTCCCAGCCCAGGGATCAAACCTGCATCTTCTGCATTGGCAGGTGGATTCACTATCACTGAACCACCAGGGAAGCCCAAACTCTTCTTTAGGAACTGAAATTCTGGCTCCAAATTAGTGAATTCAGAGTTTTTGTTCAAAGGAGTAAAACCAAGACTTTCAACTAGAATATCTCATATCTATAATGATTCATAAGTATTCAAAAGCAAGAATGATGTCATATCTTTTTAAATAATTGACTTAATTCAGAGTTTTCCCACAGTATTTCTATTCAACTTTGGGGACTTGCTAATAAAAGTTTATCTATACATATACAAAGCCAACAGTAAACTGGAACTTGACCAAATGACCCTTGTATTTCTGTATTTAATATTAACTTTGAGCTGCCATATAGCTGCCTAATTCCAATGCTGTGTAAGTATAATAAAGTCAAAGCTGTCTGCAGCTAGAAGATATGGCCACCCCTCGTTTTACAGATGACAAAACGGAGACCCACTGAGGTGACGCAGGTTGCCAGGTTGTTCCATTAGCTTAGTCCCTTTCCTCCAACACAAAGCCATGGTACTTCTGTGCTGCGTGGAGCACAATTCTGCCCACGACCTCCACTACTAAGACAACACACAGCCGTAGCTGAAGCCCCAGCATGCATCTCTGCACAGTATTCAAAATGAGCACAGTCATTAGACGGAAGGGGAGTTTTTGCACATCATCCAAAAAGACGGAAACACTTCCATCGTTTTAACATTTCTCTCCTATCCTCCTGGTCTAAGTGCCTTGTTGACTGTAAAGTTCATGGTGACAGTTTGCCCCTCCTTGTACTAACCTGGCATAATCTCATCACCTTATTCCAGGTTCTCAGATTAAAGGTATGAATTAAACCCAAGTTGAGCAGTCCTCCTCTGATCCTGCATTCACACAGAAGTTGTGTGGCAGATTCTAAGACACACACAGATAGAAAGACGATTCAAGCAATCATCCAAATTTTTTTCTGCATGATACTAATTATTACGCAGAAAATATTACATAATACTAAATAATAAAGGATGAAATGTTTGAATGAGCTGCCTAAGAAAACAAACATTTGGCATTAGAGACTCAAGATATCAAGATGCAGCGTCCCCTTTGGCCTCAGCCTACAGAGTGATGGTGACAACGTCCTTCGTACCCCAGGCTCTGATTCTGCGGGACCTGACCCCCACTCCCCGCATTGTGGCCAGCCGATGGCTCACTCATAACCTAAAGCAAGCAGCACAAGTGACTCAGTGTGACATCCGAGGTGAGGTCGCCTGAGACGGCAGCTGCCACCTGGTTCTTCTGGGAGGCTTGCTCTGGGGGCGTTCGACCCCCGAGACTGCCATGCTGTCTGCTGCATGGACAGTCCTGGCTGAGCTCAGCCTGCCCTTACCGCCCATGGTGTGCATATGCGCCATGTGGAGGGGCACCGCGTCAGGGGCCTCCATCCCCTGCCCTGTTCTGAGTCACCCCCCCCCACTGACGTCTTCCCGAGAGGCAACCTCAGACATCAGGCAGCAAAGACGGACTGTCCCCAACGTGTCCTGTCCCATCTGCTGACCCAGGGCACCCACGATCGTAGTAAGACAGCTACTGCTCCATGCCACGAAGCTTGAGGCGGGCTGTCATACAGCTGCAGCTAACCAGAAGGGCGGTCCTGGCCAAAGGACAGAAATCTAAAAAACACCTGAAAACGCAACCTTACTGCTGAGGCGACTTATAAGACACGTTCCTACACTTGTTAGCAAGGCAGACAGACGGACGAGGAAGTCAAAAAGGCCCTTCAGACCCGACCCTAACTGCAAGGAAGAGCCGTCCACGGGTGCACGGAGCATGCATGCCCTTCACCGAAGGGTCTGTGCCCTCTGCACACCCGGATGCTGAAGGACAGAACAGGCCCGAGTACCAGGAAAAGGCCGGCGTGGGAAGGAAGCACCTTTTATAGCTCTGCCCAGCTCAGCATCTTGGTCCGCAGGCCCTGCCAGGGACCAGCCTGGGGAAACTCGGGTCACCAAGGGGCTCCTGGGATCAAGAAACCCAGCAAGGGGAGAGGGGGCAGGCTCGGGACACACAGCATCCCTTCGCCCTCCGAGGACAGGGCGGCACGTGACTGGTGTCACCAAGAGAGAGGAGAGCGTCCAGGACATAATCAGCAGACAGACCCTGACGCCAAGGTGGGGAAAAGCATTGTAACTGTCCTTACCTTTTACCCGTCAAAACTCTTGTTGACAATATACTTATACTTTAAGTCTCTCTAGGTAATTTGTGCCAAAATAGTTCCCAACAGTCATCACCAACCATTTGGATACTCACTCTAGATAAAAAGCTCTGATGGAGTTCCTACGATGCCACAATGCCACTGAATTTTCATAGGGGTGGTATTCATTTTCTTCTCTTTAACCCACTAGACACTCCTGGTGGGAAAATACTACTGGAGTTTGGCAATATGACAAATTCAAACGTTGATCTGTAAGATGGATTCTTCCATCAGAAACAGTCCAGGGAGAGACTGCTTCCCTCTTGACCATTTCTCCATCCTACAGACCATTTTTCTTACTTTCAAGCCCCAGGAAAGATACTCTGAAGGAGATGAAAAATGAGTTCTCCCCAGCAAAACCTAGAACCCAACGTAGGATATTTTCTTGATGAAAACATGCAAGAAACAATTAGCTTAAAAGCAAAATACTGGGTTATTCCTTGTATTAAAAAGAGCTGTATAATCCATATTTCCAGTTCTTTCCCAAATTTGTCTCTTCTGAATAAGACAGGTTTCTTGAGTCAATGGCACCTCTGTTAATTCTGGTGCCACAGTATTAAAACAGACTAATGACCAGCAAATATGCAAAACAAAAGCAACAAGCCATCAGTCAGATCAAAACATGGAACGCTTTTTCAAGATTATAGGGCCTTACAAAGCATGCTTTGGTTTAATTAATTAAAAATAAGAGGACTATTGTAGATGCTGGTGAATCATTTCCTGAGGTCTGAGCAGGTTGGGCCTGAATTTTCCTCATGCTGTTTGTAGCTTCCGCTGCTGCTGAGAGGAGGCTGGCTGGGTGACCTCCCTCTTCTCTCCGGCCTCTCCCAGATCTGAGTGGTACCCGGATGGGCACAGGGCAGGCATGTCCCTCCCCGACAGCCTGGCCCAGCAGTGCCAGACACCCTTTCCAGAAGTAATCAGTTTCCCAAGTTCAAAAGACGAGCATAAAAGGAAAAACAGCATAAACAGAATAAATCAACGAGAAGCAGTTTCCTAATGACAGATGTGAAACACTATCTGAATAAAAAGAGGAAAAATTCATAAATTAAAGGAAAAATATTAGTCAGAACAGCAAACAAACTGACACACACAACCAGAGAATATGTTTAAATTTCAGGGAAGTAACTGTTCCCGATGCCTTAAAAACCCATGAATTATGGAGCATGGAAAACTCTAACATGAAATCCTCACTGAAAAATTCCAGTAATTCTCACAGCAAATACATGCTGACTTTCTCTATTTCAGGTTTTGGCTAAATGTTAGCATAAAATGAATGTATGGACATCATTACTCAGAATACTCAACTTAAAGCTAGGTTGAGAATAATGCGGAGATTACAGTGAAGTGTTAAGTAACTTGTAGGCCTTGAATCAAGGCATTAACCTCATAGAGAAACCAATGTTCATTATGCACTATTTGGTTTATGCTATTTTTTCTTTACCATACTATAGGAGATAAGTTTTAACTGATGTATTCTAACATCCACAAATACAGCTTTTATAAGCTTTGTTCCCCTAAACTGATAGTACTATTTTACAATATTAGGGGATATTTTTTCAATTTACCTTTAAATCTTTAAACCACACAAATCCTCTGAATCCCATATAACAGGAAGACTCTCTAACAAACTGTAAGAATTCTGAATCATTCATTTCTACCATCATGTAATTTCACAAAAACTAAGACTTATCAAACTCTATGCAAAAAAATACAACAGACACCCATATTTTAACCATACCCATATATTTAACCCAGTAAAATTAGACCTCCATGGGGAAAAAACTTGAAAATTCAAATTTAATTTATCATGTAAGAACACTAATATTTCAATAGGCTCACAATTAAATTCAATATACTACATTTAATAATGGGTGAACTTAAATAATATATCTTTTGAAACCTCATCTTTCTTCTACATAATATTAGTGTTTAATAAAATTCAGGTGAATTAGTATGATTCGCCCTAATTCCTCCCCTCACTGTTAAAATATATTTCTCCATATACAAAATGTACTTTTATTATCCTCATGAAAACTTTATAGATTTTATTAAGATCTATATTAGAGTCACCTCTCTTCCAATGACTTTCTCCACTCACAATTGAAACAATTTCTCATAAGGAATGGCATACATCAAAAGTTCCACATTAAATAAGAAGAAAGGAAAAGATGAATTGGAAGGATTGATGCTGAAGCTGAAACTCCAATACTTTGCCCACCTGATGCGAAGAACTGACTCACTGGAAAAGATCCTGATGCTGGGAAAGGTTAAAGGCAGGAGAAGGGGAAGACAAGAGGATGAGATGGTTGGATGGCATCACCGACTCGATGGACAAGAGTTTGAGTAAGCTCCGGGAGTTGGTGATGGACAGGGAGGCCTGGCGTGCTGCAGTCCACGGGGTCGCAGAGTTGGACACGACTGAGCAGCTGAACTCGCAACTGAATTGCACTTTGTAGTTAACCAAATTTAAAACATTATGGTAATACATACTATGGTTGTTAAAGACTCCTGCTGTCAGAGGAATCTTGCAAGTCATACATCACAGGGTATTGAAGAAAACATTTTAAAAAAGAAAAACGCTAATGTAGTCTCTGGATTTCAATAATCTAAAATAGAGGGGTTTTTTTGCTTTTTTTAATAGGAACAAAATTTACAGGCAGATTATTTTTATTTCTACAAAATAAATCTCTAAACCCAGCACCACAGTATTCCATTAAAAAAATGATAATGAGGATTTTTTTAGCAATACACTGTCATAAAAATTATTTCATGAAAGCTGTTTTATATTTATTCATATATATATATATATATATACACAAAAACTTACATATTCATATTCATTACGTAGATTTAATTTCCCATTCTCAAAGCAAAGTCACTTCACATTTCATAAAATCTTTGACTAAATTTAAACACTTGCTTCCCCTAACAGCCAAATTTTAAATGATACGATTTCAAGCAAACATATGAGAAAGCAAATTAACCATTAAAATATTAATTTATATGCTTATTAGTCACAACAGAATCTCAACAATAATCTGACGGTGTGATTAAGAAAAATTGAACACCACATCCCACACGAGGCTTTCTAAGGCTTTCATCCCACACCACATCCCTACTTTCTAAGTGAAGACATGAGTAAGCCTGCAGCTGAGGCTTGGAGTATCAGAGACACGGGCCAGCCCTACAACCAAAGTTCATGCAGTGAGCCAGAAATGCCCCTGGACAAGGGCTCTGCTTGCTAACCAAGAGGAGAGGAAGTGTGTTTCCGGAATAGGACACAGAATACAAAACTGAAGAGATGAAAAGTGATCGAGGTCTACAAGGCCTCATCCGACTAGAATGGGGATCGGCCAGAAGCAGGGTGGGATCCAGGGGGAGCACCATGGACAGATGCGGGGAGGGGCATCCTAAAAACCAAAGTGCAGGCCAAGACTCCCTTCTTAAAGCACAGGGGGGCCAGAGAGCTGTTCGGTGAGAAATTCACAAAGTAGTGCCGTGGGAGCATCAGTCCAGAAACTATCTGGAAACGGACACGAGAGGAAGGGAGAGCAGCAGGAGGACGGGGATCAGTCATTGACGGTCCACGCATGCGGGCACAAGAGTCTGGTACCAGCATCAGAAATGATGGGACGGACACGGGGACAAAAAGAACATGTCAGCCAGCAGGAGGGGCCCACCCGCCCACAGCAGCATCTCAAGAAGGGTTCTGTCTGTTTGGATGGTTGACTTGGTTTGGCAAGGAAGTACCTTTTTATAACCCTGCCAGAGATTCCTCTCAGTCATTAACTACCCAGTACGATGTATTAACATTTTTTAAAACAAAGAAAGCAGAATAACTCAGTGGAGCACACCTGGTCTCCATCAGGAGCCCACAAGTCTATTTTTGGCTTTCTGAGCAATGCTCTTCATCACCTTGTACATTGGAACAGGTCTCAGTTCCCTTCAAGGAAAAATAGCAAAGCATACGTACACAACTTGTGAGCCGTTAATGAGGGGAAGTAAACTCAGACAGTTCAGTTCAGTCGCTCAGTCGTGTCTGACTCTCTGCGACCCCATGAATCGCAGCATACCAGGCCACCCTGTCCATCACCAACTCCCGGAGCTGGCTCAAACTCAGGTCCATCGAGTCGGTGATGCCATCCAGCCATCTCATCCTCTGTCATCCCCTTCTCCTCCTGCCTTCAATCTCAGATCTGTGAAATAAAGAGCTTGGGAGGAAAACTACTCTACAAATGTTAAACCACTAATAAAGTAATACTTTGTAAAAGGTACCAGATAGACTTTCAATTTTATCATACTAGATGCTTTTTTGTTTTGATGAAAACATTGATGTCCAAACACATCAATACTAAAATTCACCATTTTACAACCACCCATGGTCACCCTTCCATGTCTGTTTTTTGCTTCTGAGTTTGAAGACCAATCATAGCTGTGATACAATTTTGAAATACTACAAGGATATGTTTAAAAATCGACAAACAAATGCTCCCACAAATCCAAATCAAATATTTAAAACCAAAACCACTTAATGGTTACACCAATCCATTGGGCAGGCTGTCTATGAGGCAAGACGTCCATGTGCTATTTTATGACAGCAAAGGGACAAAGAAATGGTAGTTTTCATTTGGCATGAAGACGACTCACAAGGGTCACCAAACAGTCACTAGAGACAGGTTTCCCCTGTTCATTCAGGCTGAGAGCGCAGCTCCATCACAGCAAAAGTAATGCTTGCAGCTTATTAACTCATGGGAGGAGGAGGCTCTCAACTCCTGTTTCTTGAAGACCTGGATTTATTCAGAAGGAAACACAGTCTAATATATGAATCAAATTTAAATTTCCTGGAATTAGGGAGACAAAGGAAGTGAATTCTAAAGACACTTAGAATATTCTTTTTCTGCCCTTTAGTTCCAAATGGTGTATCCATGTTCCCATCAAGCTATGACATTTTTAAAAACGATGCAAACAGAAAACAAAAAATATGTTAATGCAAAATAACAGTGAAAATCAGAGCTGTGCCTATGACTTCCTCTCTAATGGGGATAATAGTCTATACTCTAGATATATTTTGAAGATAGAGGCAAAAGGATTTGTTGATAGACTGGACGTGGTGAGAAAGAGAGAGAGAGAGAGGAGTCAGAGAGACCCCATGGGATGGATGAGAAGGCCATCACAGGGATAGGCACTGTAGATGGAAGGGAAGCAGGAGAGCTGCGTCGAGGCGTGGTCAGTGGAGATGTCTAGCAGCAGCTGGACACACAAGCCCAAGTGCAGAAGATTCACTGAGCAACAGCGGGAAGTCTGAGGGTGATGGACTCAGAGAGGGCCCTGACGGCCAGGAGACAGGACGAGCTCCTCAGAGGAGCGTCAACAGAGAGGAAAGAACAAAGAGACTCAGATGACTGCAACCCTTCCAGGCTGGAGAGGAAGAATCCGCCAAGGGGATGGAAGAAGCTGATGAGCGAGGTAGGAGGAACGCTGGGCCAGTGGGAACTCTGGATGCCAGCGAAGAGAGCGTGTCCAGACGCGGGATGAGGGACCGGGTCCTACACTTCTGACGGTAGTGAAGGGGACGTGGCCTTGACAGGAGCAGCTCCGGACGGCAGGGCTAAGAGCTCGAAGGGAGGGAGCTCAGCAAGAAGTGGGAGCCAGCACCAGAGCCAATGGGCAGGCAGGTTTGCGAGCTGCTCAGCTGCAGAGGGAGATGAAGAACTCGGGCAGCAGCCAGCAGGGAAGAGGCATCGAGAGAACAGGAGACAAGTGAGTCCCAGAATAGCCGATGCCGGGGGAGATGACCCAGTAGACAGAGGCCTGACTCCCTGGGGGAGGAGAGGAGAACTACTCTACAAGTGAGCCGAGCAGGGGAGCGGGGCGGAGGTCCTCTGCCTGTGAGGGACTGCCTCCAGGGGGAAGCCAGGTCAGCGCATCCTGGGGATGCTCAGGAAGGCAGATGGTGTCAGTGCGGTGCTGATGAATGGGTTGTCTGTGACCAAGTAACAGTAGTGATGATCAGACCAATTCTACTGCTTCTCAGAGATGGGAAGGGAAGGCCCCTTACAGAGGGAAGAAACTACCCTGAACTCTAAGTTTCCTAAGCATCTAAAAGAGATAACATTTAACCCAAAAGAGGTGGCTTTAAACAAGAATTATTTTTGACACGGGGCTTCCCTGGTGGCTCAGCTGGCAAAGAATCCGCCTGCAATGCACTACATTTTTGACATATTGCTGTCTTTTGCTGAACAGGAATGGGGACTCCAGAGCAATGTTAAATTGCTTACAGAACATAAAGGAATTTATAAAATATGAAAGAAGCACATCTGAGTTGTAAGGTACAAATTTCAACCCCAGGATATGCAAATGTTAATATTCTTGTTTCTAAGTTTCCTCTTTAGTCATGATCCACTTAGTGCACCTTAACTCAAGACTCCAAAAGATACTTAACGAGCAGACGGTGACAGGGAACTCCCCAGTGGTCCAGTGGTTAAGACCCTGAACGTTCACTGCCACGGGCAGAGCCCTGGTCAAGGAACTAAGATCCCATTAGCCACACAGTGTGCTCCCCGCCCCCCCAAAAAAGAAACAATAGATGAAATGCATGGGCATGACTGTGCTCCAATAAACTTTATTCAAAAAAAGAAAACAGGGGCAGTAAGAACAGGAATAATGTACATAAAACATGGCTTTATGTGCCACGCCCTGTGCCAAGGGCTGTAATACACCCGCCTCGTTAGATCAGCACAGCTCGCCTCTGAAGGAAGCACTACTATCATTCTCCCCTTTTCACAGATGATGAAGCTACCCAGAGAGAAGTTATATAACCTGCCTGACAGTAAGTGGGAGACAGGATTCAAGACCAGGTCTTGCTATCAAGAAAGAGCAAAAACCCATATGTTAAAAAAGTAGACATTTTAAGTTATCACGTCAAGAACTCAGCTCAAGAACATCAATGTGGATAACAACTGTTCATATGTACTATAAACATAAAGATGCTGATCTCCTCAGTTGCGAAAATATCTCTTCACCCAAGTTCAGCAGGTGGATAACATCAGCCCTTCTCGCATCCTGCTGGGGCTCAGGGATGGCTACAGTCCATCCTCTGGGATGTCATCAGCTACTCACAGCAATTTTATAATCGAGGGAGAAGCAGAAAGAAGGCTGAAGCATGCTCTGCTCCAAATATTCAGTTAACTTAGACGCCACAGTGCTTATCACACATTACCATAACTATCACAAATTATTTCTGATAATTTAGACATTATCAGAAAATAAACATTGAATTGATATACTGTGTATTTCCAACAGTCTCTGTCATCATCACATTTTTATTAATTTCACCTTCATCTGAATAAACAAGCTATTTTAAGCCCACCATCAAAAGTATATGATATCTTTGTAAATTGTTTAAATATTTAAATTAAATAAATTGTAGCTGAACTGAAAAAAAAAGTGTGATAAACCACAAGCTGGGACACAGTCTCAGTCCCAGCAGTTCCTCCCTGAGGCCACCCACCTCCAGGACAGCTAACGCCCACCCCTCTCCCAGACGTCCACGCTGGGGCGCTCACATGGCTGTGCCCACCCTGTTCCCTCTGCCTGGAAATCATCCCCAATTAGTGGACACACTGGGGCCCTGCACACACCCCAACCACTCTGTGTATTGAGGGCCAGAGACCTCAGCTAACCCTGGGGCATCATGTCCCCTGTCCACTGGCACCAATTGCTATATGAGGGACATGGTCTGAACCCTAAACCAAACAAATTATATATTTTTAAAGGTGTGACTTTCAAAAGCAATTGACTATCTGAACACTAGATATTTGATGATACTAAGGCACTATTGTTAATCTTTTGGTATAATAAAGATGTAGCTTATATAAATATATTGATGCATAACATGTTATCTGGCGTTTGCTTTACAGTAACCCAGGATGGGGGGATAAGTGGGTAGGAGCACAGAGGAAATGTGATTGGCCATTAGCTGGTAACTGCTGAGGCTGACTGATGGCCACACAGGGTTCACTGCACCCTCCTCTCTATTTGTGTCTATTTTCCACAGAAAATAGAACCGTGAAAGCAGGTGAGCAAGTTAGATACACAACAGGAACGACAATCAGTTAGTGACAAGTCAGCTCATGAAATAAATTTTCACTTTTATCTGCTTAAACATTATCTGGAATAGAACTTTGGAATTAACAGATATATCACTAGAATAAAAAATGCAGTAAAAAGTCATTAAATGCGTTTGAGATAAACTGAACTGAAACACACAGAAGTGAATTGATATGCATTTCTTTCATGCCGTCATTATGAAGGCAGGTAAATAAAACTGTCAAATTCCATCTGAAAGGGCATGACCCTGAAATGATAAGTTTAGATCCTGGCTATTCCGTGACTCAGCACAAAAGCAGTCACTAAAACCTGTGGAAGGCTGCGTGTTACACGTATGACCTCAATTAACTCTCCCCAAAGTCCAGGGACACCGATCTCCTTACCGTATGTACGCAGTTAGAGATTCGGGAACTAAAACTGGCAGTTGATCCCACCTGGACGCACAACGAGCCAGCTGATGCCGTGGCCTAAGTAAAAAGACTTCCTTCCAAAGCAGCGCTCTGGGGGCTGGCATCACCACCACGCTGCACCCTGCTGTAGAGGTGGCAAAGCCAAGTGCACTTGGGCAAAAAGTCCTGGCCCTGGTGTACATTTTCAATCGCCTGACGACTAACACATGTGACACCGCTGGGCTGCCTTCCTACTGGTCACGGCTCTGCATGAAGTCTTGCACGCCTCCCCCAAGATGCTTGTGACTCATGACACGAGTGACAGGCTAGTCTGGTCAACATGCACCCCCGTGAGGCTGTGTCCTTCCTGGGGATAAGGCTGTGCAAAAATCAAACTCATCCTCTAGACCCTGCTGAACATGATGACCAAATCGGCAGCCATCTTTTTAGATTGTCATGAAAAACACAGCCAAACATAAAACTATCAACTGACAAATTTTAAAAAACATAATTGTTAGTAAAACCCACAATTTCAAAATTTCTTTTCACGGGACAAAGCTTAGATTAAAACTATAAACAGGAAGGAGGAAGATAAGTAACCCCCAAACTAAACTAATGTAAAAGTCGAACTCATTTTTAGGTAGCAGCACAGGAAAATAATTCATCTGAGTCGCCAAAGGAAGGAAACAGGATTCACAGCTTAAAAGGATGATCTCTTCCTTCAACTCTCCGACAGGGGAAATAAAGAGGAAGAAAACACCCTCCAAGTTACCACTGACCTTCCCCAAGTCTGCAACCACATGGCTGTGTTTTAGACTGGGTGGAGTAGAGAGTAAATAAACACAGCTGCTATTTTTAGCACGCTTTTCCTGGACACTCTGAAATTTCCAAGTCACAAACTATTGCTTGTTATCATTTAAAATAGATTTTTACTCAAAGAATTCATAGAAGACATCTCAGAATCAGGAAGAGACATATATAAGCTCCTACATAGAGCTGACTTATTTTAGAAAATAATTTATTACACAGAATGTATTATATGTTCATCAAATAAACTAGAAAGAATGCTTAAAATATTTTCCACTGAATGTACTCAAAAGAGTAAACCTTACTAAATTCTGTAGAATATTAATTACTGAAATTAATACAATAAATTTTTAAAACTCAAATTTTGCTACAGTTTTGAAAATAAACTCCTTTGCATATTTGAGCAGTACAACAAACCTAGACTGAAGATGTAAGCTACGCATTACCTAACATTACCTAACTTCCTTCCAAAACTTAGATTCACAATACAACCAATGGCTTCTTAAAGATGCAAGCTGTGTATCACCTAACGCAACCTTCTTTCCAAAATTTACATTCACAATACAACCAACTGTTTCTCTCAACTTTACTTAAGAATAATAGATTGGAAGTAAAAAGAACAAATTTATTTGGATATTCCACCTCATCCATTATTTTAGAAACAGAATCAGGTCCAATTTATCCACTGGACACTAGACACAATGCTTAAGACCCATACTCCTAAGAAGTCCACAAAAGAAAAGGTTTTAAAACTAGAAGGAATAAAAAGAAAGCTTAAAACGTTTTCATATATAACATGAATAGATTTGTCTTTATACCAACATAGTCACGAAATATAATTTTAAAAGTTTTTTTTTTTTTCATGGAGACATTCGCATGTGCTCAGTCGTGTCCAACTCCTTTGCAACCCCACGGACCGCAGCCTGCCAGACTCCCCTGTCCATGGAATTTTCCAAGCAATAATACTGGAACAGGTTGCCATTTCCTCCTCTTCCCAACCCAGGGATGGAGCCCAAGTCTCTTGCATCTCCTGCATGGGCACGTGGGCTCTTCACCAGCTGAGACCCCAGGGAAGCCCTTTCCATGGAGGAAGAAGCCACACAAGGGAAAGCAGCTGGGCTCACGTCAGTCAACACGCAGCCCAGCTACACACGTGCCTCTCTTCTCCCAGACGCCTTTCCGGGTGGGCCTGGACTGTGTTCCTCAGAGCAGAATATGGTTGGCGGTGCCCTGGCTGGGCCCAGAAAGTCGTGGGCAATGATCACAACCATCCCTTCATTTGCAGGGACCCCCTCCCATCTCCGTCAAAGACTGGGGCGAGGGTCAGAAATAACAGGTTCCCCATACACTCACTGCCTGTACTCTGACACAGCTGAGACCAATAAGCAGAGCCGCAATAGCAGTCTCACACTGAATCAATGTTTTTTCTAATTTCCGATGCCTCTGAAAACACTGCATACAACTGATGGCATCATTGGAAACTCACTTTCTTCACATAGAAGACTTTTTAAAATTTTGTAAATAATAATATTTCTCACTCTCATTTTAAATACAAAATTAACGGGTTGCTTTCACGAAAATGGAAATAAATCTATATAGTGCTTGTACTCTTGCCTGCAAAATCCCATGGAGGGAGGAGCCTGGTAGGTTGCTGTCCATGAGGTCGCTAAGAGTTGGACACGACTGACAGACTTCACTTTCCCTTTTCACTTTCATGCATTGGAGAAGGAAATAGCAACCCACTCCAGTATTCTTGCCTGAAGAATCCCAGGGATGGGGGAGCCTGGTGGGCTGCCGTCTATGGGGTCGCACAGAGTCGGACACGACTGAAGCGACTTAGCAGCAGCAGTGCTTGTAAAACAGAAAGGACACCACATTCTAAAAGAAAATTCCAGAAAAAAGGCAGCTTCTTTGCTCTGATACTACAGTTGAAATGGAGTCCTGTTCTCCGACCGTCAACCTGCCCTGACTCCTAGCCTCCGTGTGATGATAGGAGGCACATGGTGCCCGCAGACCCTCAGCCCAGCAGGCCAGAAGCGGCAGGGGCGAAGGGGCAAGGAGCCCCCACCTCTCTCCCAGCCCGGGGCCACGCACACACACCACGGGCCGTGCTGTCCCTGCCACGAACCAGAGGGCTCGGTCCACACGTCCCCGGAAAACCAAAGCAACCTTCAGAGGCATCCCTGGGAGCTTCCTCGAGTCTGCGAGCTCCCACATGCCAAGAGCCTGCCCCAGCAGCGTCTGGGACACAGGCGGCCGGCGGCATCCAAAGCCCGCAACCGGGGAACGGGCCTCAGTCCAGGGGCGGGTCCCCACCAAGCTCACCAGGAAAGCCCGTTGGTGGGAACAGGCGCCCCCCCCCCCTTTTGCCCACTAAATGTGCGTTCCGACACGCGCACACATGGCTCACACTGGCCCTCAGGGCTGACCAGGGGAACTCTGCAGTTTTCGCTCAGGACCTCTGAAAAGGTTAGCAGGGAAAGTCAGGGCCTGGCTCTGCGGAGCCCACAGCTCCACAGGCCTCCGGTCAGGCCTTCAGTGTGTGTCTGGAGCCCCGGCCGGCAGGCTCTGACAAAGTCTGGCAGAGCCACAGAGAGACCTGCCGGCTCCAGGACATGGGGGACCGCCCTCCCCAGAGGCCACGCCGAACCAGCTCCCCACGCCCGGGCGCTGTCCCCTTCACGGGGTCTGGCGGGCTTCTCGTCTCGGTTCTGCACCACAGAGGCCTCCGTGGCCACAGCACTCTCCAAAAAGTCATCACCAAGGACGAATTCTCTGATGCTCCATGCACACCTAAGGTGTACACCTAGGGTGGCCGGGGTGAAGGATGCTTGCTCGAGGGCTCACTCAGGTGCGGCCGGAAGAGACCCATCCTGCCAAAGCCTGCTGTCAAATTCTAGAAACGCCAGGGGCCTGCGGACAGAGGCGGCTTCTGTCCTCGGCCCTGTGTGCAGCCACAGGCCCTGCCGGGACGAAAGCGTCCCAGGTCCCTGGCCAGGGCAGCGTCTCCCACCCAAGCCTGCCGCACCTCTGCCTGCTGAGCAGCCCTGCGCAGCCCGCGGGCTCGCACGAAGACGGGGAGGCCCCACATGCCAGAACCGGGGTCCCCTGCATCCCGAACCAGCAGGAGAGGAAGCCGGGAGGGCCGCGCACCGGCTGCCCTTGGCGTCTTCCAGCATCAGAGGAGGCAGGCGCCCAGCTTCCCACCGCAAGCCGCGCCTGTCAAGGGCACCCAAGGCAGCTCCAAACCTGGAGGCCCCTTTAGGGGTCGCCCAGCCCAGGCAGAGGGGCACTCCGCCCCACCTGACACTCTCCAGTGACAGCACGGTCTAGTGGTATCTTTGACACACACACACACACAAAATAGTAGTAATAATTCCTTTCACAGAAGCAAGTTTCAGTGAGAAAGAAATCCATGAGATGACGGCAAATCATGGACCATAGAACGAGAACTGCTGTCCTCATGTAAAGACGGTTAGAATCCAAACTGAAACCTTAAAGGAAAATAATTTCTGCATGTGGATTCTCCTTTTCAAAATGCTTAAAGTGCTTCTTCCTCTCTGGGTCATGGATAGCCCCGGTCCGGACTCGTAACACCTTTCCTTCAGGAGACAAATGCCTCTGAGCCAGAAGCCAATTAAATTTTGTTTTGCCAACTTAAGTGAACCAAACGCCTGGCAAGTAGCGATAAAAGACTCTCAGAGATTAACAGGAGGTTGAGGGGAGAGGCAGATGAACACCGAGATACCCAAACAATTCCCTCCAAACCATTTCAGAATGAAAATTAGAAAGCTATACTAGGGCCAAACCATTTTAATTCAATCAGCCTGCGTTCTTGCTATAGAAACCTTGCCCATTACTTAGCTTTAATAGTGATATATATATATCGGGGGAGGTCGCAGCTACCCACTCCAGTGTTCTTGCCTGGAGAATCCCATGGACAGAGGAGCCTGGCCGGCTTCAGTCCATGGGGTTGCAAAGAGTTGGACACGACTGAGCGACTAAGCATATATCAGAACCGATTTCTTAAAAAAAAAACAAAAAGTAAATACAAGCATTTTTTCTTAGGAAAGAAGAGCTTGCTATAACTTCTTTCCAACTCCTTAAAAAAAATATTCTTTCATCCAGACTGACTCCTTGACCACAAAGGAAGGAGAATGGATGCAGGCACCGGGCACTAAGCTAAGGCGCTCCAGAGGGGAGGTGTGGGCGGCCGTGGGGCGACGGGGACAGGTGTCGAGACGACAGCCGTCTCCGGGGCTGGAGGGCAGGGGTGAGCCGGGGACGTCACGGGGAGGCCCCCGGCGACGCTGCGTGGCTGCGGGCAGGGCCAGGAGGAGGCCCTTCGGGGCAGGAAGCCCAACGCCCACAGGCCCCGAGGACCCGCCATGGAGGGCAAGGCCAGGGGTCGAGGCCGAGGGAGGCCATGGGGCAGGGGCCACGTGGGAGAGAGAGGGGCTCGGAACCGAGCGCGTCTACGTTACCATGGAGACAGATGCGCAGGAGCTGGGGTTAAAGACACCGGAGCAGAGGCTGGGACCTGGCGGCCGGTGCGGGGAGAAGGCAGCCCCCAGTACAGTGGAGGGGGGACCGGCTGGCGGGTGCGTCCCAAGGCCGAGGCCGGGACCGTCCCTAAGAAGCACAGGGTAAGACACGTCCAAGGACGGGGGCGGGGAGGCGGGAGCACGGCCACCCGCAGCTCGTCCTGCCAACACAGGCCCGTTGGTGGGCCCGCTGCCCGCCCAGAGTTGGGCCGCAGAAGTGGGTGGTGGCAGGTGGGGTCGTCCCCCCAGCTGCGAGGCGGCCGGCCTGTGGCCTCGCCCCAGCGGCACACACAGCCCCCCACGTCCTGCAGGGTCTCTGGTCTTGGGGAGAGGGGGCAACAGCATCCACGTGGTCCTGGAGGCAACAGGTGGCCTCTGAACAGCCAGAGAAGATGCTCTTACACCTTCCTGGGATGACTGGTAGGTCCCACTCAAATTTAGTGCAGAAATATTTTTTGCTAACTTCAAGGACGTTCAGATGCTCAGCCTTATCACCAGAAGCAGGGAAGCGGTTGACTTATCTAAGCAGTATATATGAGCAGGGCACAGACAGGACATTCATGGCATTAAACGCGAGGCCCCTTCACAGCTGAAAGGGCGCTCATCAGTCCACCACCTCAGGGAGCAGCTTCCCGAAGAGCACACTGTTTCAGGACTTGGTTCTGTTTAGAGTCCTGTTAATCCAGCAGGTGAGGAAGGCACGGTCACCATCCCAGCTGACAGGCACACAACGTGTGCAGGTCCCCGGGCGGCCTGCGAGGCGGGGACCTGGGGCCAGAGCCCAATCCTGCTAACGCTTCATGTGACCCGTGCGAGCGATATTTGCACACGTGGGTCAACTCTTCCACCTGTTAAACAGGGACACAAGAGAGCTGAGAGTGCAAACTGAGGTGGTTTTAACAGTGCCTAGTGGAGATAAAAGACCTATGCAAACGTGAGGTGTTATGAGCTCACACAGGACCTTTCCTGTTTTGTTTTGTTTTGAATTATGAAGTACCATTACCACCATTTTATGTTTCCATAACATCTTGCTTTACAAGTTTTAAAGTTATTTCCAAACATGAGGCCAATCATGAAGTGAGTAGGTTAACACACAGTTTTATTTAAATGTATTGAGAATATAGTGAGATACAGAGAATTTCACTGATTTTCTTAAAAGTCAAAAATATGATCTAAAGTTCAGATTCGTTGTCTTCAATGGGATACTCCCTACGAGAACAAAATAAAGTGTAATTTGTAATTCCATTAGTGAAAAATTGTGTTGTCTTTTTGAATCTACTGAAAAACACTGAAGATATATAAATAACTGCATTTAAATGATTGCTACCATCTTAAGAGGCTTCCTAAATTCTCTCTGAACTGTTACTCTGTCCAGAAAAAAAATGGAGGTCGTTTTCTTTAGTATCACAGTCCCTGCTCAGGTCATAATGGACCCTTTCACAACTCTCGAGAGTAAGACCTCACCAGCTGTGTCCTGGGCATGACTCTGCAGGCCAGCCCACCAGCCCTGAGTGCTGAAGGGGGGTGAGGCGCCAAGCCTGGGGTCACACGTTTCCACTTGAAATAGTACACAAACCAAAGCCAGAGTGGAACACATCAAAAGTATGAAACCAAAACATGGTATGCAAATAAGGTGGAACTGGGAGTATTGAAAACAACACTGTAAGTTACAGACGATGAGAGGCGAGACGTTAAACGCGACCTTCGAAACGGGGTGTACAGCACGCCATGTCACTCCAGTCACATCCAACTCTGCGACCCTATGGGACTCTCTCCACAGGAGAGTTCTCCAGGCAAGAACACTGGAGGGGGTTGCCATGCCCTCCTCCAGGGGATCTTCCCGCCCCAGGGATCAAACCTGTGTGTCCCTCACATCTCCTGCACTGGCAGGTGGGTTCTTTGCCACTAGCGCCACCTGGGAAGTCCTTAAAATACAATAGAGTCCTTCATTAGGATTTCTAGGATGGAGAATGAATGGCATGTAAACTAACAGGAACAGCACAGACCTTTCTCAAGCAAAGAACTGAACCAACACTGAGACGGCAACAAGTGAATCGTGTAGATAAAGGGATCCTCTCGAGATCCGTATGGGTTTTACTGATCACATTGGTCACTCAGAAAGTACTGACCCAGGCGTCCTCAACACCCCTAAGACGTCTGCCAGCCAAGAATCTACACCTCCCGTGTGCAAAAGAGGGCACGGTGGAGTCATCTCGGTGCCTGGAACATACCATCAGGCGGAAGTACGAACCCCAGACCAGAGCCCTGGGCTCCCCATCTGCAGCCCCGGGGCCCACAGACCGGCGCCCTGAGCACCAGAACTGGGGTCTCCGTCCTGGGTCTGAGCCTTTGCAGAGAAACCCAGGGAGCACGGCCTCCCGTCTGCCTGAGGCTCTTCTGTTGATGGTGTGAAACAGGAGCCCCCGGCGGCTCTGTTCAGATAAGGGAGACGAGCCCAAGCCGGGGCTCACCGTGCCCTCTGCCCACGACGTGGCTCCTACTGCCAGGCAGACAGACGCTGGGCTCTCACAGTGCCCGCGCTGCCCGGGGCCCCACCAGCGTCTGTGGGCGCCATCTGCCCAGCTGGCACCGTCTGTCCGCGGGCGCCGTCTGCAGGGCTCCGTGCTGCCCCAGTGGCCGCAGCCCCTGGCCGGGCAGCCCCACTGGGGTGGGGGAATGTGTCACCTCGGCAGCCAGGGGCGCAGAGCGCGCGGAGCTGGCCGCACCTCCCCTCACACCTCTCTTCTCCTCTCTGCCGCCCAGAAAGCACAGCCTCCTGGGAGGGTGCTGTCTGGGCACAGCCTTGGGGGCCCCTGGCTTGGGGTGGGGGGACAGGCCAGCCAGGACGCTGATCCTGCAAGCCCCCCGCCTCCCATCCCTGGCCTTACCGTGGCTGGTGGGGGCCTCCAGCCAGATGGCATCTTTTCAAACCGAGCTGCACAACAACATCCTTCCTGGTCTGCAGCCTGGTGAGGAAGAGGGTGGACACATGCCTCTGGAGCATCACCTGCGGACCCCACGGACCCTGGGGCCCCAGGAACGGCAGGCCTGGGCGTCGCCAGGCCCCCCACCCCTGCCCCGGATCAGGAGCTTGACTGCAGCCTGTGTCTTCGGTGACGGCTTCATCTGCGCCACCCGCCTCCTCGCTTGAGCCTTGCTGTCTGGCCCAACCAGCAGCGAAGAGGACGCAGAATGAGCTCGTCAGAGTCAGAGAAGGGCCACGCAGTGGGATGCTTCTCCACTGAGCGAGGGGCCAGCGGGGCCACCTGCCCACCTGCCTCACGTTGGTCCACCTTCCTGCTTCTAAACCTCTGCGGATACCACTCATCAATGGCAGGTATTCTTGCGGGGGGTGGAGGGGGTCAAAAGGGGGCATTTAACGGTTTTAAAATACTCTTCAAGACTTATTTGCTATGCTTCCCTGATGACTCAGTGGTAAAGAATCTGCCCGCCAATGCAGGGGACGTGGGCTTGGTTAGATCCCACGTGCTGGGGAGCAGCTAAGCCCGTGTGCCCCAACTACTGAATCTGTGCTCTCGAACAGGGGAGCCGCGACTACTGAACCCACATGCAGCGACTACCAAAGCCCGTGGGCCCCGAGCCTGTGCTCCGCAGTGAGAGAAGTCACCGCAGTGAGCAGCCTGGGCCTGCAGCAAGAGAAGTCACCCCCGAACTGCAACCAGAGTGGCCCCGCTCGCCAAAAGCCCTAGAGAAAAGCCTGCAGGCAGTGACGGAGACCCAGCACTGCCAGAAACAAATAAGGAAGATTTTAAAAAACAAAAACAATACTTTCTCCCCTTACAGAGAAGATGGGTAAGATCTGATTAATTATGCCAGAAGAAAGGAAACCCCTGCAATTCTTAGCTTGATAAATATTAGGGAGTTCTAAACTTTCACAGAAAGACTGTAGGCTTTTTTCCCCAAAAGAAGGTTATAGCTCATTTCCACTCTTCCTCACATTTACAAATGAGTAAATAAAGCTACGATCAGAGGTGTGCTAATTAGATAGCCATACGTGGGTCCTAGCCACGGTCAGGAAGGCTCGAGGACACTTCTCTGCCACAGACCATGGACCCTCCAGAGGCGAGGGTCTCCAAAGACTCAGGCTTCTCACATCACATCTCTTCCTCAGTGCCCACCAAGGGCAAGGGGACACAAGCTTCTCTTCTGGAATAGCCACGCACGTTAGTTTGGAAGAGAGAAAAGACTGACCTACACGGACAAGGGTGAAGGGTGGTGGTCGGCTGATAGAGCTGTCAAGTCCCAAAGACTTCGTCATCAAGTCACGAAGACCACATATCTGTTAACACTGACGTCTTCACATCACTGCTCTGCAGCCAACAAGAGAGAGTTTGCAGATGTTTGGGGAGTTCAGTGGCCATTCCCCCTGACCGCAAGGAAAAGGCTACAACCTTCAGAAAGGAGGCGTTCACCCAAAGGTCACCCAGCCCCACTCTGGGCCCACCGCCGTGGGGTGCACTGAAGCATCACCAGCAGAAAATACCCGCCAAGACAGACAGCTGTCTTCAAGGCTCAACGTACAATCTTCCAGGAGCAAACAGCAATTTTACTACGTCGCCCCCTGAGGTGGTTAAAGGAAATGTGAGGCCTCCTTTCAGCAAAGTTTGAAACGAACCGTCGCCTCTCTCTAGAAACAGTGACCGTGCTTCAGTCAAATGAGTTCTTTCAAAAAACAGTCTTCCTGCGGAGGTTCTTCTTCCATCACGCAGAATGCCCGGGTACTCAGAGGTCTCCTCTTGCAAGGGATGGCAAAGGGCCCAGAAATGGACTGGGAGACAGCTGCACTGTGATGATCAGTCCAGGTAGACTGAGGCTACAAAGAAGGAACCCTGGGCCTTTTTGGCACTGACGCAACCTATGCCTTTATCTGGATCCAAAGTACGTTCTTAGGGTACAGTGATTAGCACGCAGAGCAGACAGTCATTTTCCAATTGGTTTTTTCCAGATTTGCCCTGACGAAGCAAAGTATCATCAGTGTGTTCTATATTCCCTCAGAAAAAGGCAGCTTGACTCCTTGAAATAGAGGCTCTGCTGAGGCAGCTGAAGGCTGGACCCCTGCTCCCCACCAGCCACAGGACCACCAGCCACCTGTCACCTGCAGGATTCTGGGGCTGCTTGCTCGCTCGTACCTAACAGAGTCAAAGGGTCCAAGGCCCAACACAGGAGAAAGGATCCAGCATTTCTTAACCCTGGCCACACTCTAAAATCTCCCAGGGTGCCTCAGGAAAACCCTGGGAATTCTGATTTAATTGGTTTGGAGTGGATCTGTACATTAATATGTTTTAGAATCCTGGTTAATTCAGTGTCCTAAGAATTCCAGTGGGACCCATTTGAATGCTTTCCCGACCTGAAGGAACATTTCGATGGGACAAGATATTAATAAACGCCAGCAGAACCAAAACTCTGCTGACCATCTGTGACCCCAGCTAGGTTGCTCTTCGATGGTCAACCCCAAACTCTCGCTTTCGCCTATGACCTTGGATAACTGATTTCTGTTGGTTCACTGCTTCTAAGACCAAAAGTGCTCTCAAGAAAACTCTTACACAGATCTTACACGCAGCGATCACAGCAGTGCAGGAAGACATCCATGACCAGCCGGCTGCCCCGCTTCCCCAGGCCCGGCTCCTGGTTTGTTCCCAACGCAGCTCGGGAAGGATCCCACCCGAGCGCTCTCAGCGGGCTCCCACCTGCCCTCCACAGCATCACGCAGCTCGGGCTTCCGCCAGGTCACTCCACAACCTGAGTGACCCTCTGCAGCCAAAAGCTGGTTTCCACGTTTATCAACAAGACAGCCAGAGACTATCAAAGGCACCATCCTAAACAGTGCAGGGTGAAGCAACCTGTAAGTATTTGACTTTGATCAATATTCACAATTGTGCAAATCAACTTATTTGTTGATTTGCAGAAAATCAACCCCCAGAAAAATTTAGAGGCATATACAGTTCAGCGGATTTTCACAAAGTGGAACCTTCACTCTCAGATCCAACAACTAAAACAACTGACAGCCCGAAGCCCCTTGGGGTCCCTGCCTGCCAGTTGTGAGCCTTAAATGAGACCATTATTGTGACTTCTAGGCTTTCCAGGTAGCCCAGGGTTAAAGAATCCCCCTGCCAAGGCAAAAGACACAAGAGTTCAAAGCAGAATTCAGTCTCTGGACCGGGAAGATCCCCAGGGAAGGAAATGACAACCCACCTCAGTACTCTTACCTGAAAAATCCTAGGGACAGAGGAGCCTGGCGGGCTACAGTCTATGGTGTTGCAAAGAGTCGAACACGACTGAGTACGCACGCATTGTGACTCCTATCACACCACAAATGAGTCTGGCAGTCTCTGTACTCTACATAAATGGAATCATACAAAATGCATCCTTTTGTGTCTGGCCTCCCTCAACATTATCTCGAGAGGCGAGAGTGCAGTCATCTGCTCTTTCTGCCCTCCCTGTCTGTTTCTTTCTTCATAGTATTCCATTGTGTGATATGCTTATTTCACAGGACAAGCATTTGGGCTGGTTCCAGTTTGCGGCTATTATGGTTAATGCTGCTACAAGCATTCTTGCACATGTCTTTTTATACCCAAATGGACTAATTATCTGTTGGGCATACACCTAGTAAGAAAGACAGTGTGGTATGAACTAAAGAATAGGCAAACAGAACCAATCTAACAAAATAGACTCAGAACAAACCCACACATAGAAAGTCTTTTGATATATGACAATGGGCTGATGTAATGCAATGGGGGAAAATGGTATTTTCAAATAAATGGTGCTGGCTAAATTAACTGGATGCTTACATAGAAAGAAAACTCTTGACTCCTACCTCATACCATAAAAAAAAAATTTTTTTCAGAGAGATTGGAGATCTAAATTTGAAAAATAAATCTTCTAGAAGTTAAATAAATGAATATCTTCATGGTCTTAAATATCTTAAATAGAACACAAAAAAAATGACAATCACAAAGGAAAATGCTGATAAACTGGATTTCACTAAAATTAAGAACTATTATTCATTAAGAGGGGCTTCCATGGTGGCTCAGGTGGTAAAGAATCTGCCTGCAATGTGGGAGACCCAGGTTCGATTCCTGGACAGTAAGATTCCCCTGGAGGAGGGAATGGCAACCCACTCCAGTATTCTTGCCTGGAGAATTCCACAGACAGAGGGGCCTGGGAGGTTACAGTCCATGGGACTGCAAGGGGTCAGACACTGAACAACTGACATTCATTAAGAAGTATCCCTTAAGACAGTGAAAAGAAACATCACACACTAGAAGAAATTTTCAATATACATGTGACACAAAAGGCATAGCTAGAAAATGTAAAGAAGTCCTACAAATCAATTTTTTAAATATAAAAACCCAATTTTTTAATATGTGCAAAAGACTTGAATAGGCGTTTTCAAAACAAAATATACTAATGGCCAAGAAAACATATGAAAAGTTGCTCAACATCATTCGTCATCAGGGAAATGCAACCTAAAAGCCAGTGAACAAAAATTAACTCAAAATGGATCGGAGACCTAAATGGAAGACCTGACCCTATAAAACCCTTAGAGGAAAACACAGGCAAGAGACTTTTTGCCATAAATCACAGAGAGATCTTTTTTGATCCACCTCCTAGAGTGATGAAAATTAAAACAAATATAAACAAATAGGATCTAATTAAAGTTAAAAGATTTTTCACAGCAAAGGAAACGATTAACAAAAAAAGATAACCCTCAAAATGGGACAACGCAAACGAAGCATCCCACAGGAACTAATCTGCAAAATACACAAATAGCTCACACAGCTCAATATCAAAAACACAAATAACCCAGGCAAAAAACTGGGGGGAAGACCTAAACAGACATTTCTCCAAAGCAGACACACAGATGGCCAACAAACACATGAAAAGATACTCAACATCTCTCATTATTAGAGAAAGGAATGCAATCAAAACTATAAGGAGGTATCACCTCACACCAGTCAGAATGGCCATTATCAAAAAATCTACAAACCATCAATGCTAGAATGGGTGTGGAGAAAAAGGAAACCTACACTACTGGGGAGAATGTACATTGTGCAGCCTCTGTGGAGAGCATGATGGAGGTTCCTCAAAAAAAACCTAAAACTAGAACCACCACATGACCCAGCAAGCCCACTCCTGGGCACACACCCAGAGAAAACCGTCATTCCAAAAGACACATGCACCCCAGTGATCACTGCAGTGCTATTTACAGCAGCCAACTTGGAAGCAACCTAAATGTCCACCAACAGAGGAATGGGTAGAGAAGATGTGGCACATATGTACAATGGAATATTACTCAGCCATGAAAAGGAATGGAAGAGTGCTATTTGTAGACAGATCTAGAGATTGTCATACAGTAACATAGAGAAAAACCAAGTATCATATAGAATCGCTTATACGTGGAATCTAGAAAAATGGTATCGATGATCTTATTTGCAAAGCAGAGATAGAGACACAGGTGTAGAGAACAAATTCATGGATACCAAGGCGGGAAATGGGGGTGGGAGGAGCCGGGAGATTGGAACTGCCGTATACACACTACCATGATAACAGACAACCACTGCGAACCCAGCGCAGAGCACGGGGATCTCTACTCAGGGCTCTGTGGTGACCCACATGGGGAGGAAATCTAAAAAAGAGGGGATACACGTGTAATACATACGTAACTGACTTACACAGCTGTACGCCACTGCAGAGCAACTACACGCCAACAAAAACTAAAGCTAAAACTAATAACTATCGAAACCCTTCAAAAAAAAGCATGAGCACTCTACTGCAATATCCCTTTGAGAAACAGTTTCTAAAATGTAGCGTATTTATTTAAAAAATAAAGGCCATTGTGAGATACCATTACATAACCATCACAGCTACAATTTGAAAACAACAAAACCACTAACAATGCCAGGAATTAGGAAGCATTTAGAGCAATTAGAACTCACATAACCTGATAGGTGTGTCAATTGATTTTGTCAGGAAAACCACAGGATATTTATTGAAGCGGGATATGCACATAATTCTATGACATAGCAATTCAACTTCCGATACCATTTTAAACTATAGAAAATACATTTATGGGAATATACGTAAGCCAGAGAAAGCCTTGAAAGAACCTGTAAATCTCTTTCAACAAATCAGCAAGAACTCCCAAGACAAACACATCCTTTAAACCCGTATTACATGAGGAATTCTATCAGCTCCAATATGAAAACCTCCAAATAATTCTATTTGTATTTAATATAATCTATTAGTATGGATTAATAGAAATAAAAGTCTAAGCAACTCACTGTATTTCCTCCAAGAACAAACATTAAACCATTTTAACTATTAGAAAAATTACATCTACTTATGCCCACAGGATATCAGAGCTTAGAAGGAAGATAAAGAATCAAAAGTAGCAGGAAACCATATGGAGAGAGTCACAGAGCTTGTGATTCTAATGGTAGCTGCAAACGAGGTCACTTATCCCTCTGTGGCTACATTAATTGGTCAAAAGCAACAGAAGCCTCACCAGCAACCTCCATAAAAACAGGCTCCCCCTGCCTGGGCGTTTTCAATTTAGAGCCCAAAGACACCTGCTACCCATCCGTCTCTCACGAGACAGGACGCGTGCCAACCACCCCTACGTTATTTGGTTTGCTCTTAATCTTTACTATTTATAAACAGAGTCTTCAGAGTATATGCATGCACAAGTGTGGCATGTGTACACACGCAGCTATCTATAGCAAAAAAAAACAAATTCTCAAAGATAGCTGTTTGGAAGACCACGTCTTGTGCTATTAATACTCACATACTGCAGTATTACATAACAATTTTTTTTCCAATTCTGTTATGCTAATATGCAAATAAATGAACTCAACCATAGCTAGAAGCTAAATGTACTGATCAGTATGGCCTTGTGTATCTCTAATTACAAAAGAATTTTACATGATCTCTTTCCGCTCTAAAAATCCCATGGATCTACATTATTAATCACTTTTAAATCCAGTTGCTCACTTTCTGGGGTGGTTAATATCTGCTATTCCCAAATCCGTATATTCAGTGTACTCCAAGAAGATGCCTGAATACTGAATTCACAGCAAGGAAGGTGCTAAAGTCATATTCTGTAATTTTATAATTACTTGACAACCCCAAAACAATAGTAGGGATAGATGTTACCAGAAAAAAAAAAACAACTCACCTAAAAACAAATAGTTACTATTGTCTGCTTTATCTTCCAGGACCCTAAAAAATGTAAGTCAAATTTGTAAAAAAAAAAAAAAAAAAAAAAAGGAAATGATGCCCTTCTAGAAAGCTTTGAAATCTATTAAAGGAGAGCAGAGTTTTCAGGTCAGACATGACCCTAAGGCCTGGAGGACTGGACTGTGGCTACGGCCCTTATATTGGTGAGTCCACGCTGGCTTCATCTCAAGATTCAGCCACAAGCTTTTTTGATTAAAAATCAACTGCATATTTGGGACTGGTAGAAACGCCTCTGATCGAGGAAACCAAACAGCTTGGACAAGTAGGAAAACAAGGGAAAAATCAAGTCTACGTTACAGAAGAGGAAGGGGAAAGAGGGTGGGAAAGCAGCCACAGCGTGAGCTTCCAAGTCCATCGCAGGGGTCTGGGCGTGGGCTCAGCCCCACAGGCTTCATCGTCTTGCCTGGAAATCCTCACAGCTTGAGGAACAGGCTTCCTTGTCTGTAAAAAGAGACCAACAGCCGCTCCCTGCCCGATGCCGGGGGACTTGTGTGAGACAATGTGAGTGTCCTGGTATCTCATCTTCACCCAGCGCTTGAGCTGCAGTGAAAGGTGGACTGTCTAACATCATGTGACACAGCAGGCTGAGGGATTCAAACGCTACCTATGCAATGCTGCCTGTCAGTACGCTGTATTCTTCCTGCATTTTCTTCTTTATTATTAATGCTCCACAGCAAGCATTTCCACCGAGTATCTTTGAACAATCCAATAACAATGGCAATGAAAGTTAAGTAATTTAGTTCTTCAACAAAAACCAAAAATATCAATGAAACCAAATACCAAAAACTGTATTTAAATGCCTGAACAAACGGTAAAGCTCTCCCACCATGCTTTTTCAACTTTGTGAGCAGAACATTAAGCCCAAAGAAAATTTCAAAGATCTATTCTCATTTCAGGGGCACAAAAGGAACAGATCGTTTATATTAACATCTTGCAGAATAGTTCTGGAACCAACCAAATTTCTGGACCCAACTTAAATGAAGGTACTTCCATTCCATTCGCCTGTTTCCAAAATTATGTACATGAAATAAATGTCTTCTTTGAAATACACAGCCCACGGAGTTTTATATTCCCATCGAAACCAGGTGGAGCCACACCTAAACAACATCATCAAACTCCCAAGGTAAGTCACGTCATTTCTGCCAACTTAATTCACCCATGCACACATTCGCTGAAAAACAAATACTTAAACACACGCTTTCCACAAGACATTAAACTAAGTGTCTTCCTAAGCTCAAGGTGAATAAGATGAGGTGCCCCATACATAAAGCATCAGTATAGAGGCAGAGAAAGAAACAGTCCATCTAGAACGATGGGGGCTGAGCCAAGCCCTAGGGAGGAATTAGAGCTGAGAGAAAGGCCAGGGCAGGCTAGGTTCAGGCTCTAACACAGGCTGTTGCAAAGGGCTCCCGAGAAGCAGATAAGTAGGGCGGCCACCTTATTTATCATCCAGGCTGGGATCCCTTTGAGAGCGGAAGGAGGCACTATTAACAATTTCGTCAGGACGAAAGGTGTAAAGCCCAGACTGTCCTGGGCAAACCAAGACACACAGGTGCTTGGCTTAATGAAACTAATGTCCAGCACCCTCCGACTTTTGAACAGGAGCTATTTAGGTATGTACTCCATTATAGTGATGTATCAGATGCCCAAAGGCACCGAAACAAAAATCACTCGTGAAGCATCTTGGGGATAAGTCTGCGAAGTTTATTGGGGCACATTCTTTCTATCTCAAAATATAAAGCTTTCAAAATGGAGATGGCAGTGTTAGTGATCTCCATTTCAAATGAAGCCAAACGAGTTTGCACATCTCAGGATCAACTCTTAAACAAGAGAAACTAAAAATCAAAAAAACAAACATACGGGGGGACTGCTCATTGAGTATTTATTACTGGCCACAAGCTGCTCTGAATATTTCACATATATCATCTCATTTAATCTCCATGACAACAGTTTGGGGGGAATTTCTTTATCTCTATTTTAGAGATGGATTAAGTAGACACACAGACTTAAATATCTTGCCCAAGGCCAACAGGAAGGAAGAGAGGGAGCCAGAAACTGATCCAAGCATCAAACTTCACACCCTCTAGTTTCCCGCCAGTATTCTGCCCCCTAAATAATCTGGACATGTAATGTGTGTCCTGACCCCCAGGGTACAGGCATACCTTGGAGATATTGTGAGTTTGTTCCAGACTAACTCAATAAAGTGAATATCACAATAAAGAGAGTTACAGGAATCTTTTAGTTCCCAGTGCATACAGAAGTTATGTTTATACTATACTGTAGACTATTAAGTGGGCAAAAGCATTGTGTCTAAAAAAAATATATACATACCTTAATTTTAAAATACATTATTGGTTTAAAAACAAAAGCTTAACCATCATCTGAGCCCTCAGTGAGTTGTAACCTTTTTGCTGGTGGAGGGTCTTGCCTCAGTGTTGATGAGTGTTGACTGGTCATAGTGGTGACTGCTGAAGGCTAGGGTGGCTGTGACAATTTCTTAAAATAAGACATAATGCAGTCTGCCACATCAATTGACCCTTTCATGAACAATTTCTCTGTAGCATACAACGCTATTTGATAAAATTTTACCCACACAGAACTGCTTTCAAAATTGCAGTCACTTTTCTCAAACTCTGTTGCTGCTTTATCAACTAAGTTTATGTGATATTCTAAGTCCTCTGTCATTTCAACAACCTTCACGGCATCTTCACTGGGACTAGATTCCATTTTAAGAAACTACTTTCTCTACTCATCCATAAGAAGCAACTCCTCATCCATTCAAGTTTGATCATAAGATTTCAACAATTCAGACTCCATTTCTAATTCCAGTTCTCTTGCTGCTTCCACCACATCTGCAATTCCTTTCTCCACCGAAGTCTTGAATATCCCACAGTCTTCCCTGAGGGTTGGAATCAACTTCCTCCAAACTCCTGTTAATGTTGGTATTTGAACCCATGAATTCCATGAATCATGAGTGTCCTTCATGACATCTAGAATGGTGAATCTTTTCCAGAAGGTTTTCTGTTGACTTTGCCCAGATCCATCAAGAGGGATCACTCTCTACAGCAGTGATAATCTTAGGAAATGCATTTCATAAATAATAAGGCTTGAGAGCTGAAGTTACTCCTTGGTCTATGGGCTGCAGAATGGATGTTGTGTTGACAAGTGTGGAACATGAGTCTCACTGCACATCTCCCCCAGAGCTCCTGGGTAACCAGATGCATTGTCAATAAACAGTCATGTTTAGAAAAGAATATTTTCTTCTGAGCAGTAGGTCTCAACAATGGACTTAAAATATTCAGTAAACCGTGTTAGAAGCGGATGTACTGTCATCCAAGCTTTGTGGTTCCATTTACAGGCAGAGTAGATTTAGCATCATTCTTAAGGGCCCCAGGATTTTAGGAATGGTAAATGAGCATTGGCTTCAACATAGGGTCACCAGCAGCATTTGCCCTTAATAAGAGTCAGCCTGTCCTTTGAAACTCTGAAGCCAGCAATGATTTCTCCTCTCTAGCGATGACAGTCCTAGATGACATCTTCTTCTAATACAAAGCTGTTTCATCCACACTGAAAATCTGTCGCTTGGTGCAGCCACCTGCATGAATGACCGGAGCTGGATCTTCGGGAGAACTTGCTGCAGCTCCTACATCGCACTTGCTGCTGCACCTTATACTCTGATGTCTCAGAGATGGCGTCTTTCCCCAAACCTCACGAACCAACCTTTGCGGGCTTCAACCTTTTCCTCGGCAGCTTCCTCACCTCTCTCAGCCTTCCCAGAATTGAAGAGCGTTAGGATCCTTCTCTGGATGCGGCTCTGCATTAAGGGGATGTGGTGGCTGGTTTGATCTTCTATCTAGACCACTCAGACCTTCTCCATACCCGCAAGAAGGCTGTTTCACTTTAGCTTTCGTATGTTCACCAAGGCAGCCCTTTTAACTTCCTTCAAGAACTTTTCCTTCGCATTCATTCACAACTTAACTGCACCCAGCTTACCTGGCAGCCTGTCTGGGCTTTTGGATATGCCTTTCTCACTAAGCTGAATCATTTCTAGCTTTTGATTTCGGGTGAGAGATGTGTGACTCTTCATTTCAGCTGAACCCTGAGCAGACACTGCAGGCCTACTAACCGGCCTAATGTCAGTATTGTCGTATCTCAGGGAAGAAGGACACCCAAGGGGAGGGAGAGAGAAGAGTCAGAACACACTCACACCCCACAGTCTACACACAGAACATACACACAACACTCGCGGATTAGGTTCAGTGTCTAATATGGGTGCAGAGTGGGAGGCCCCAAAACAATTTCAACAGCAACATCAAAAATCACTGATCACCGATCACCACAGCAAATACAATAATAATGAAAATTTTTAAATACCGTGAGAATTACCAAAATGGGACACAGAGACACAAAATGAGCAAATGTGGTTGGAAAAATGGCACTGGGAGACTTGCTGGACACAGGGCTTGCCAGAAACCTTCAAACTGTAAGAAGTGCGCTCCCTATGAGCTGCAATCAAGAGGAGCACAATAAAAAGTGGTCTGCTGTCCAGCCCGGCTGAGATTCCCACCTGGAACGGGTCTGGCCTAAGTCTCCTGCCAGCTGACCCCGCACCAGAGGTCAGCAAGACCTCCCAGCCGCCCTGCTCTGCCCCTTGAGACAGGTGGGTGCCCAGCGTCCTGCCAGCAGGCTGGCCCGTTCATGCAGCTGTCGCCGGAGCCCAGTGCAAGTCACTCCATGCTCTGAGGCCCCTTAAGGGATGGAATTATTCTGACGCAAGGCAAGTGGGTCCTACTGACACCCCTCTGGGGGTTCTGACTTGTCAAAGTCAGGTACCACACCCTCGATTCACCGTTATCATCCACGGCAAAGTGCTCGCCAGGTTGTGCGCGCAGTTTTAGATCCTGAGGTTGACTGGTAAAAATATCTGAATACGCCCTGTACTCCAGAATCCATTCATTTGAAATAAAAAGAAAATAGCTAAACTCATCCGAAGGTCTGGTAGACAAGCAAATAATAACAGCCAAAATTTAGCATTAGTAAGGAACAGAGCATCTCTCCTTGAACACAAATGTATAAAATAAGAGTCTGAAGGGAAAACCTGAATGTTCACACCCCACTTATACCCACATTTGGGCTGCAGATAGCACTGCCCTACTTTGTCAAATCCTGAGGCATGGGGAACTTGAGCATTAAAAAAACCAAAAGCAAAAGCGAAAAAGAACAGTCTCGTTTAGACCCCTTGCAGAGCACAGAGAACTATAAAAGGAACTGAACAGATTCTGGGAGAGAGCATTCTAAGAAACTCACTTGAGAGGCCAAAAACAGCAATTAAAAAAAAACCAGACAGTTTCCTGTCGGTTGTGTCTCTGGACCTGGCGAAAAGCACCAGGAGGCCAGCACAAGTGTTTGGAGGCGAGGCTGGGAGACAGGGGAGGCAGGCAGCAAAGGGGGCAAGCAATTTTGAGTGTCTGAAAAGGAACACCCCTGATGCCTTCTGAAACTGAATTCTGAACCGTGCAGAAGGCTGTGAGTGGCTGAGCCCAGCGCGCCGCCTCCCAGCAGCCAGAGTGCCGGGCCAGGCTCATCACAGAGCCAGGGGAGGCTTGCTGATTGGCCATCAGATGGTTCTGACCTAAACGACCCCGGCGGCCTGTCTATCCAGACAAACCCACTTTGTGACTCGGTTACTGGGGGCTGAATGTTCATGACACACCGGTGGGCTTGCTGGAAGTTGCTGTCTCCCCCAGCGGTCTCTCCTGCTCCCGGGGTCCCCCACTCAGACAAAAAAAAAAAAAGTTTAAAGTCATTTGGAGATATTACTTTTTCAGATAAAATTCAGAAAACAGGTTTTTGAGTGCTGGCCTTCTAGGCAGAATGGAGAAATATAGCCCAGGTTTTGCTTGCAGAGAGTCTAGTTTATTTAAACCATAAGGTACATTTTAAATATTTTGTTTAAATATGCATAATAGATGTGAAAAGCCTTCCCACACTGGGGGCTGGGCATCAAGGTGCAGGGAATCCATGTTCGCGGAAAGTTAGTGTAAGTTTCTCCTACACATCGTGATACTCTAACAAGGACAACTAATGATACTATGGAAATTAAGAGCTGCCTCCTTGGACAAGGTCAAACCTTTGGACCCAGTGAAACTGGAGGCTATGATCAAGTACCCTAACAGGTGACTGGACAGCTGGCTGGCTATGTTATCCATCAACTTCTTCTGACAGCAGAAAGTGACATTCTTTCTCCCCCTCCAGAATCCCCCACATTTAAAGGGGAAAAATCAAGTCTGGTCTTCCCAAACCAATACCACCTTAATTACACAAAACAGCGAACGCTGCCAGTGTAACGCGCAGCCATGCCCGTGGAGTCCAACAGTCAGCGCCAGCTCCGCGGGCAAGCAGCGACCCCCCGGACGCGGGTTTCCTGCAGCCCCCATGGTTGGAGCAAGACCAGGCCACAGAATCCAGCTAAACACTTCTCGTGTGTTTTGCCCATATGAATAGTGTTTAGTAAATAGTGGCTGCTATCATCACTTTTAAACACCTAAATAGTACAATGGCTACATTTCCAACTTATTTTTACCAATACCCTAATCAATACCTGCTGTGGTCTGAGGACGGGGGAGGAGAAGGCTTATAAGGAGACTGGGAGAATTGTGTGAGGCGATAGAATTGTTCCAGATCTTGGTTGTGGTGGTCGTTACATGACCGTGTGTGATGGTCAAACTGCAAAGAAGTAGGCAGTAGCAAGAGTGAATTTTACTTTATGCAAATCATAGCATGCCTTTTGATGTGCCAGCCAAAATATTTAATTAGTTTTGATTAAAGTAAACCACCCAAACTAGTAGACATTTATACTTCATTTATTTCAAAACTTAAAAATCTAAGGCTTAATATGCCACTTCATAATTTTAGACCAAACTCTAGAATTAAAGTATTGAGCTATTTGTTTAAAAAAAAAAATGCCATCTGAACAATTAACCAAATTAACTGTTTCAAAATAAAGCGTGGATTGTAGTGAATGGTATGATGAAATAAGGAAAGAGAAAATGAAAGTGATGTTTTCGTTTACTAGACTACTTAAGATGACAAATATAATGACTTCTCCCCTAAAAATATAGCAATGAACCTTTGCAAAAGGTCTTTAAAAAGTGTAATATTATTTTCAACCAGCTAAGGAACAGTAGAAAAGTCTGGTGATGAGTTCCATGATTTATTTTTCTTCACAAGGTACTTGAAAGGTCCTCCACCAGGCTGCTCACTCTGAATTTCCACCAACACTCTTATCATAAGCAAGGAGCTCTCAGTATGAATCTGTGCATCTATTTGGCAGAAAATGTAGTTTTGTAACAATTTGTTTCTCAACACCATATTTACAAAACAGATGGAGTTCCAAAGAAATAATTTTAAATAAGGAATACCATTCTGGTCAGCTTTCAGCAGATTTCTGCATATGTGCAGCACTCAGCAACAGTCCCCTCCTCTGCCCACTGTTAATCCCATTTCTGCTGTTATTCCTCTCTGATTTGGGGGTCCCCACCTAAGAGGAAGGTCAAGACTGTAAGGAACTAGATGGAAGCTAGGAAACAGGCATAGCCCAGCACTGCGATGAACACACCCACCCACACGGCCTCCGCTGGGGAGTGAACACCCACTCTCTCTGCCATTCTCTCAAGCCCCATCCTCACCAGGCACTAATCTGTTACCGCCTCTCCATTCCATCACCTGCCTGCATCCATCCCGTCGTTCAAAAGAAACCAAGGAGAGATCACCACTGCTTCTTCACACGGGTTCCTGCTAAGCTGTTTATTACTTGTTTAACAAAAGTGAAATGTAATTCTGCCATTCATCTGACAAAAATATCTGGGCACTATTGGCTGCTTTATGAAATTTGATATCAAAGTAAAAGATCTCTTTATTCTATTTGGCTGCCGTGTCTTTAGGAAAACGCCATGCTAAATTTCTAAAAGCTGGATCCTTCAAGATGCCAACTGAAATGCAGTAGATATCGAGTAATTACCTATTTAAATATAGCATACCCCTGCCCTCCAATCCAGGCTTGAACAACTTTCAACACTACTTCCACAGTCTTAAAGGGCATTAAGAAAATGCAAATTGAAAATAGAGGCAAGAAAAAGGAGTCATCTTGGAAGATAGAGGACAATAAATAGGATAAGACTGGTAAATTCCAACCAGCCATTTTAGAAATTAAAAGAACTTAAAGAAAACATATACTTTCTTACCATTTCTCCATTCACTCAGGAAGCAAAATACAGAAGCCCTAACTTCCTCACAATGTATGTCTAGAGAACAAGGGAACACCCGCCTTCGTTAGAAAGAGGAAAAATGATGAAGATACCTGAGTAAGTTTCAAAACTCCATTGATTTCTGAGTCAGTTCCCCATGTGCATCTAGAATCTTCAATGAAGAAATGATACCTACCAACAAGTTCTCAATTCCACATATCAAATGTTGGCAAACCATCCTTCTTTAGATGCTGTTAAAATTAAATAAGTTACACTGTGAACCCCATTGCCAGACACCAACAAAATTTGAATTTTTTTTTTAAGTGCAAACACAGGCCCTCCAAAAAAATTGAGGCAGCGGAGTTAAGATGAGCTTGCACCTTCTCTGGAATTTCCACCTCAGACTCCATTAACACCACAAAGCAAAATCACCACAAGTTATCTAGTAACCAATAAAAACAGATATGACACATAACTGTCAATGGGATTGATTACCATGCATGGCTGAGAGCAACTCCCATGGCAACATGACTGAGGGAGTAAAAGAAAACATAAGTCACCAAGAGCTAGGTAGGTGTGCAGCAAAAATCTACTTTGCTTTCCTTAGTTCAACTCTAAACACCTCCTGCAGATGGTCCATGCACTTGACCTTTAAGCCCTTCAACCGTGCCCTTTCTCAGAGGTAAACTGGACAAACAGATGACAAAGCGAAAATCAGTTTCACAACTGCCTGTTACACGGAGTTGCAAGGTGGTACATTTCAGCAGATAAGCATAGAAGCTGATAGCACCATCTGACACTTACACGCCCCTCAGAAGGTTCCTGTAGGTCCAGCTAAATTTCAAACACCCCAAGTGCCAATTCTCTTCACTGGGGCCCATTCTACCCTCCCTCCCACAGGAAGGGTGGGTGCAGCCCCATCACGGTGCTTTGGTGTTCACTGTCCCGGTGACCTCTCAGTTTTCAGAAAGCAACGTTTTCATATTTGCTCCAAACTTGAGCAGAAAGAGCTGGTCCTGCCTAAAGGTTCTGCTTTGATCAGCTCATTGATCATTTTTCCCCCCACTCACTTCATGTCAGGAGAAATACATTTACATTGCAGAACAGAATGTAATGTTAGAATGAAACCACCACAAACTCAGGAGTTCCTAGTATTACTCCTGGAGTTTAAGAGGCACCAAACGCTGACTTCCTTCTGCTAAATAACACCAGGCAAAAAGATATCAAAAGCAAGCAAACCGCCCAAAAAAACTTCCACAGAACCGGAGGCCTGCCTGCTGCAGCAACCAAAAGGTTAAAACCCTGCAGGACTGTAATCTCTCAGAGCTTCTGACCCTAAGAAAGCTGAAAGGTGCCTGGACCTTCAGAAACCAACTCCATTTCTCGTGAGTTGACCAGGGATTTCTGCACCCTCTGAGTCTCACCGTTGGCAGAGAGGCAACTTACAGACCTATGGGAAGAAAACCGTACTGAATAATCTCTGTTCGCTGCCTTCGATTCTTAAGAAAATGTTTTCACATGATCAGTAACTGTCTTTAACATACAATGGAGACCCGGCAGGGGGTCTGTTCCACCAGCCGAGGCTACCGCTGGCAGAGGGTGCCCTGCCAGGCAGGTACCCGGCCATCACTGCAGGCGAGCCCTGCAGAGGTGACAGCCCCGAGTCCCGGGGGACGGAGCACGGCTCCCCTGCACCCCTCTCCATCCTCCCGAAACGCCATACGCACCGGTCCCCGCTCCTCCGCCCACAGCGCCGCCGGCGCAGCCCCGGTTCCCGCGAGCTGGGGGCTCCCCTCCAGGGCCCCCAGTCCTTCCGCCCGGAGAAGGACCCCCACCCCCGGATGGGGGGGGCGGGCGACGCGCGCCCCTCTCCCACCTACCTTGATGATGCTGCTCCGGCGGGGCAGGCCGCCCGGCTTGCTGTCCCGGGGGAGCGGGCAGGCGGCCGGGCCGGGGGCCGCGGCGAGCGCGGGGCCGACCCGGGCTTCGCCCCCGGGCGCGCCGAGGCTGCAGTCTCCATTGGAGACCCCGGCGCTGTCACAGCGCGCCCGCCCGGGCCCGGGCCGCCCGCCGCCTCCGCCCTCCCCGGCCCCGGCCCGCAGGGCGCCCTTGGCCGCCAGGACCGGGCCCGGGGAGGAGGGCAGGGCCCCGCCGGCGGCCCCCCGGCCGCGCTCCGCCATGGGCGCCCCGCGACCCGCCAGCACAAAGCCGCGTCCCCGCGTCCCCGCGTCCCCGCCGCCCGGGCCGCGCGGCCCCTCCTCTGCCGCTCCGCCCGCCGCCGCCTCGGCCGCTTCTTCCGCTTTTTTTTTTTTTTAATTTCGATGTGCTGTCGGCTTCGGGCTCGCCTCGCGCGCGGTCAGAGCCGCGGCGGCGGGACTATCGGAAGGTTCCTGCAGGGGGAGAAGAGAGACGCGGTCAGGCGGCCCGGGGCACTGGGACACGCCCGGCACACGCGCCGCGGGCAGCGCGCGGCCCGGGCCGACGGGGGAAGGGGCGCTGTCCGGGGACGGGGCGCCCACCGCGCGGGACCCACCCCGGGGGACGGAGCGCCCTCCAGGGGACGGGGCACCCAACCGCGGGGGACACCGGGCACCCACCGCGCGGACCCACCCCGGGGGACGGGGCGCCCTCCAGGGGACCGGGCACCCACAGCGGGTACGGGGCGCCCACCGAGGGGACGAGGCGCTCTCCTGGAGACGGGGCGCCCACACGGGGACGGGGCGCCCACTGAGGGGGACACCGGGCACCCACCGCGGGGGACGGGGCGCCTTCCCGGGGGGACGAGGCGCCCCAAGCCGGAGCGGCACCCGGGACGGAAACACGCCCGGCACACGCGCCGCCGCGGGCGCCAAGAACGCCGCACGGCCCGGGGGGACGGGGCGCCCCCCTCGGGCTCGGGGCAGCAGCGGGCGCCCTGACGCGCCTCGGCCACGCGGAGGCGCCTCCCAAGGCCCCCGCGGCCCCGGGCGGGCGGGGGGGGGTCTCCCCGGACCCCAACCCCTGGAGGCTGACGCGCGCCGGGTCCGCCGCGTACCCCGGGGTCAGCGCAGGGCGGGCAGGGCACCCGGGACCCGCCCGCCCCGCCGCCTCCTCGGGGCTCAGCGCCGCCCCCTGCGGGCCGCGGGGACCCTCCCCTCCCCGGACGCACCGCGGCAGCCCGGCTCCAGCTCCAGGTCGCCGCCGTCGCGGCCGCTTCCGCTGGGCAGGCTCATCGGGCCGTGGGGACCTCGCTGCCCAGCAGACGGCGACGGTGGGCGGCCGAGGGTCGACGGAGGCCCCTGGCCCCTCCGGAGCTCTGGCAACCGCCCGTCAGCCGCCGGCGCCCCGAGGGGCAGCGAGCGTGCAGGCCACGGGCCGGCTCAGCCCGGCGCGCGGGACGAGGCCCCAGGGCCTTCTCCTCGGGGCTGCCCCGCCGGCCAGACCCGCTGCACGTGCAGAAACCGGCTCGGTTCTCTCGGGCTCCTGAACCGAGCATTCTGTGAGCGGGGTCAACCCGTGGCAAGGACGCTGGGGTCGGGGAGGGGACAGCTAAGAGGCGAGAAGCCGGGGACGCGGGCAGAGCCCGGCCCGGGCCCCCAGGGGTTCGTCACATCGTCAGCCCCCCGGCGCCCTCCCTGAGCCGGGCGCCAGGGATGCCCGCTGGTCCGGCCTTCCGCAGCCCGCGCCCGGGGTCAGCCTCCGATTTGGGAGAAGAACCCTACTTGGATGGCTAAGCAGGCCTCTCCGGTCCTTCCTTCTCCTCCCTCCCCCAGTATTTCAGGTCGAGTCAGCGGCGTGAACACCCCGATGTTGTCTCTTTTTGTCTCCCACTGCCCCGCGCCAACACCCCCCTCCACCTCTGCTGTCCACCCTTGGAGCCAGACACGGCTCACATCCCCAGCTCGGCGCCCCCCTCTCCACCCCAAACGCCCTGCCCGCATCTTCCAGCCCTCTCCCCGCGCCCCAGCGCTTCTCCAGCGCCTGTTTCCTTTTCCGGAACACGCTTCCCGCAGGGCGCGAAGGAGAAACTGCCGGTCCGCTGGGGGGTGAACTTAAAGACCTTGCTTTTATTAGCATGATGTTGTAGCCAACTGCCAAGGCGCCTCTGAGGAGGAAACAGCTTTCCATACATACCCACACCCTCTTCCCTGCCTCTGAAGCAACTTCAGATACCTTTCTGTTATTCTTGGGGGTGTTTTGATTCTTCTGATCTGGATTCCTGTTTTCATAACCTATCATACAGACTTTTATCCCTCTCTTGCAAATCTGGGCCTACTTGTGAACATCTAGTATCACATCAATGGACAACAATGTTTGAATGTTTTATTCAGTCCTATCCCTTTTCTTTCTTTCTTTCTGTCCTGTTTTCTAGTTTGGGTCCATTTTTTTTTTTCTGCCTTGTGATACTTTTGCGGAAAAATATATTCAAATAATTCAAATCAGGTTCTGAAGCTGTCTTATCAAATGTGTAGTCGTAGTAGCCTGTGAGTATGCTGTGAGGAGGAAAGGAAGAATGCTAGGCCTTTATCCTTAAAGCTTTCTAATTTTGATATTTTGAGTAAACACCTGAAGATGTTTCCAAACTTTTCCTGCATTTATCAATCACCAGTAATATACTATGAGAGTCATATCTTTGCAACTCATACTACAAGTTTCCTAGGGTGAGGGGGGACATATAGATTGAAATCTACAGGGTGCTCTTTCTAAAACCACCATCTGATTCTCCTGATGCTTCCAAAATGAACACCTATCCATCTCACTCTGAACTCCCAACAGGTCAAACCAGGGAGACGTCATTGAAATAGACTTGGCATTTAAATTAAAACGTTTCCCAAAGCATCTTGGCAGACTGTGCCGAATGATGCCAGAAGCCCAAGGCCTGCGCCAGGTTCCTCTTTATCCCCCTAAGTGCCGCCTTCCACAAGCCGTTGGTCACATGCCTGCAGGTGTTGGAGGTGTACTTCTGCATCACACACATGGCCAGCCTGTAGGTACCATTCTTCCCCGGTGGCCATGGGAAGCAGCATGTTCCCAGCACACAGACAGTGCTCAACCCCCAGCAGGCTTTTTAAATAGCTAAACTCTGATTTTTTTTTTTCATCCCAAGCAGCACAGGAAGCAGTTGTTCCTCCTCCTTTCTGCTTGTTTCTCCACAGTTACTAAGTGATTGCTTTCCACTTCTCCTGCTCCATGAGCAGTGCTATTGAAAAAAATTGTAAATATTTTGCCAAAATTCTTGCTGAAGTGTTTTTAATGGCATTGTAAAATTCATAGAAGTTCGAACTGGAAAAGGAGCCAAAATATCACAGTCATCTCTCAGCAAATACGTCTAATGGTCCCTTCCGATGACTTTTCAGAGTTGGACAATAAGAGATAGGCAAGACATTAGTAAAATGCTCATCCTGAATATGGTGTTTATGCCAATTTGTTGTCTCTGTATACCAATGGTAAGATGCTGATGAATCATTTGTTCATAATGTTTAAAGTAAATCTATACCTCTAAAAATCTCATGGTTTTTTTTTTGTCATGCCATCAATTTGTCTCTTCTAAGTTTTCTTCAGATTTCAATCTGCTTGGGCTTTTAATCATTGTTGTCACCCTTGATGGCGTGATGTTGTTTGTTTGTATCTTAAATCCGATGCCTCAAACATGGGCACTGCATGCTCCCTGGTCCGTAATAGCCTTCCTGCAGCCTCCCAAAATAACACTGACGCTGGTTACTGACTTCTTGCCGTCACTGATATCCTTGTAGGTTATGAATTTGTATCTAGTTTCCAGTTCGCAGCCTCTAACATTACGACTTTAAATTTTTCTGACTCACTGAACACTTGGCCTTCAGATTATTTTTTCCAATGTGTGATGATAATTTCCATTTCTCAAACCTCTATCCGATTTTATTTCTGTATTTCTTTCAAGATGCAGTACAATTCTAGGCTTCATATTTGACTGCTCCCCATATGTTTAATGTGAGCGTTAACTACAGCAGAAAGTAGAAGACCAAAATGCTTTAAGGAAACACCAGATTAAATCAATGTACTGGTCCACGCTGGCTACCTATTTGCTTCCTAAATTAATCCTAGATGTTGATTTGAATCTATTGTGGTCCTAAGGGCTGGGGTTATGTGTATTTTTTCATGCGCCTCAGCAAGAGATATGTAGCAATTGCCTTTCTTCCTCGGCACCCATGAGGCAAGTTAGACCTGCCAACAACTTTCATTTTTGTATTCTTCCTCTCCTCTGACACTGAAGATCCTTCACCCATTTTTCTTGGATCCATCCTACACGTGTATATAGCTGCCAAGAAGTTAGGCACTCAGGGAATTACATCAACAATTTCCAGCCTCTGAGGAGCCACTGCGTGAATTCATTAAGTTGTTTTCAGTGGCTATTGAGTTAGGTAGCACTTTGAGAGAACCTATTAATTACCGGAGATTCAATAGGATTATTTTATTAGCAAAAGTAACCATATGATTTGCTCTAAAAGTTACTGTCACTTGTTGCACTGCTTTTGTAAACGTTCATGTGTGTGGTTGTATTTCTGCTGTTATTTCATTACAGGAATCATTGCAAGCTCAAGTGCTTGTAGGAGCCAGGTAAATATAACAGGTAAAGCTGGAAGGATTTGTTTCCTAATACCATCATAATTTATAGTTTTCAGCAGTGACATATTTGCATGTCAAATACAGAGGAATCCTGACTCATCTTTGGTTTTCCAGTTTTTAAAAGTGCCTTGGTTTTAGGAAATATTTCATTTCCCTCCTAACTCTAGGAAAGATGGTGTGGATAACCAGGTGAGAGGCAGCATTATGGAGCCGTGGGGACTCAGATACCCTGGTGAGGACTCATTGCTACCAAGAGGAAATCATGACCCAGTGCCACTTGGATCATCTAATCTTTTCAGAGAAACCAGCAATCTAGAATAGAAAACTTGATATTGGGTTAGTGCCTTCTCTTAAGGACACCCACAAAACAAGGTCACACATAAGGTCTACACAGAGGCTTATGTTTTCCTGCCCAGCTGCTAACTGCATGGTAAGCAAAGTGTAGCAAAGCCTCCCAAATTTGGCGTGTGTTTAGATCTTGTTAATCTGAGTTCCAAGCACAGATTGTTTTCAGGGGTGGAGGAAGTCTGATGACCACATCATTTGCTGCATCCCAGTGTGGGGTGGATGACTCCCAACCTTCTCCCCTTTGCATTTCCACTCGCACATTCCAGCCCCAGAACTAGTTCGTCTCTGAAAGCTGAAACTCAGAAACACATCTCTGAGGCTTCGCTGGTGGTCCAGTGATTAAGAATCTGCTTTCCAGTGCAGAGATTGGATGTGGGTTTGATTCCTGGTCAAGGAACTAGATTCCACATGCTGCAGGGCAGCTAAGCCTAGATGCCGACTATTTAGTCCGCTCGGTCTCGAGCCTGTGCTCCACAACTAGACAAGCCCCTGTGCTGCAACAAAGACCCCGCACAGTCAAAGGAAAAAACAACCCGTGGTCTAGCCAACAGCTCTGCCCTTCCTTCCCCCAGATGTGCCACCTACCAGCCTCAGTAAGACCTGTACTCCCCCCACCCATCACTCTCTCAAGTTCATCAGCACTCCTGTCTCTACCTCCTGACCAAGACTTCGAACCACATTCTCAGCAGCAGCCCAGGTGTAGCTCACCTTCTACACTTTGCATGAATCCAAGCATGACTCTCCCTCTGCTTGCCCCCGGCTGCCACTCTGCTGGAGGGAAAAAAAAAATCCTAAGTTCTGCTGACTGGACAGGTGTTTGATTTCTGGGTTCAGTGGGGCCTTTGCTGCTATGAAAGTGGTATGTTCCTCTTTGCTAACTGCCTCCAATTTCCATTTTCCAAACTGTTCCTCTCCAAATCCCCACTCACCCACTGCCCCTCCATCTCAGCAGTAGTCCTACAATCCGATTTCACAGAGGCAGTAAGACCTGTCAAGAAATAAACTGGTTTCACTTTTCCTCCATCCCATTTATCTTTACCTAACCCACCACCCCATGTCTTGAGCTAACCTCACATCACGTCAGAATGAGCTATGAATGTCTTGTACGATTATTGAACTCCTCTGTTCTGATATGACTTTTTAATTTTTTTGCAGGGGTGGAGGGTACTGAAGGGTTTGGTAACCCTCCTTTGGGTGAAAGCTGGAGTGGGGTCTTCCCTGGAGGAGTGCCCAGTCTCAGTGTCCATCAGGTAAGGACAAGGTTTAGGAAAGCATTCTTAGACCAAAGAGGAAATGCTTCCATCTTTCTGGTCTACCTGCTCTTAGGTCTGGTATCTCAAGTTCCATGGGTGCCCCCAGGGAAACCCCTGAGGCCAGAAATGGGGGATCTAAGGAGAGGGATCTTGCTTGGCTCTATGTGGTGGACTCCCCCAACCTACCAGTGAGGAGGGGTTAGGTATCATACCTCCTCCCAGCTCACCATCGTGGATACAGGTATAGATGGTTAGTGAAAGAAAGAGGCGTGCCTTCCCCCACCCCCACGGCCAGTGTGACGGCTGCAGCACCAGTAAGGAGATTCTGGGAGGAAAGGTGAAACCCCGAGGCAAAGACACAGATTCTGGGATGAAAGGTTAAAACCCCGAGGCAGAGACGCTGCTTCTCTCTTTTTGGAACCTGGCCCTACCGGGGCTGCTGTCCTGTCTCTCCTGCCTTGTTTGGTCCGGTGTCCTCATCCATTTCTCTCTCCACTAGTTGCTTTCCTTCTATATTTAAATAGGAATGACACGCTGCCAAGTTTTCAGTTACCAGTCTATGTAATTGACTTCCTTTCTCTTCTACTGAAACTGCCCTCCCAAAGGTCAAAACTGACATCCTAATTAACCAACACAATGGCTACTTTTTAAATCTCCAGCTTTCCTGACCTTTGTGAAACAGTTGATGATGCTGACTTTCCTTATAGCAAAGAAACTATTTCTCTGCTGAGATGCTGGGCCTGATTGGCCCCAGAAATGTCATGCTCAACATGCCTTAGCTTTAGGTCCCTAAGCTCGTACTGCACACACCTGTTCTCCCATGCTCCGTATTTCTTTCTCCAGCATACCTACACAGCGGCCTTCCTGAGTAACTCAGAATGGGCCTCAAGTCCTTGCATCCCCCTGGTCCACTTAACTGTTAAGGAACAGGTAAATGTGTAAATCAGTCCATAACGGTCTCTCAAACCATTTCCACCAGCAAGGCCTGGTTTATGGTCTCATCACACTTGGCTTGGACTGTCGCAGCAGCCTCCTAATCCTGCCCGGCTGTAGTCCCTCCCAGCTTCAGTCAAGTTCTCAAACCACTATCAGAATTGTCCCTGGAGGGACCACTTCTCAACCTGAAAGTCTTCAACAGGTTCCAATTCAAGACAAACTTCATTCTCCTTAGGCCCTCACGGCCCATATTAACCTGGGCCCTGGCTTCCATTCTGGAATCACATCCTAGCCAGATATGCCTCCTCCAAACTAGTCACACTGACTACTTCCCCAAAAAGCTGTGCATGCTCACCCTCTGTTGCTCATGGTATTTGCTAGGTTTAGAATTCCTGTTTCCCTCCCTCCACTGCAAGACTTAAAGGCATCCTTCAAGAAACACAATGTTTCCTCCTATGCACAGATGTTTCTGACTCCAAAAGACATTGTATGTTGCTCCTCTTGGCTCTTAAAGCACTTAGCACAGTATAGGATTCACCTTTAGGCTTTCTGTACCACCCCAGAACCTGAACATAAATAGCTCCTCAATAAATTTGTTGATTTTAATACACCTTTTTTGAAAATCCATGTTTGTCCTTCATATCCTTATAAAATCTTTTCTTTCCTCATAAGGCCTCTTTTTCTATTAAAGATTTTTTTTTTTAATGTGGACCATTTTAAAAGTCTTTATTAAATTTCTTACAATATTGCTTCTGTTGTTTGTATTTTAGCTTTTTGGCCGCAAGCCATGTGGGAATCTCATCTTCCCAACCAGGGGTTGAACCCTTAGCCTCTGCATTGGAAGGCAAAGCCTTAATTAACCACTGGCCTGCCAGGGAAGTCCCTTGAGGTCTCTTTCCTTGGATATGCTGACTATGTGTTATTCTATGCCTTCTGACTTTTAGTCTTGTTTCCCCATATTATCTATTACAAATAAATGCATCCACAAAGCTTTTGTCTTTTAAACATACGTATACTTTGTGGAAAGGACTGTACTTGGTGCTATCAGGGGAGGCAACTGAGAGTTTGGGGTCAGATGGAGGTTTATTTCCCTTTGTGCATGTGTTACAGTTCCAATTTTAAAAGTAGTCTCAAAGAATCAATTAAAGGAGCCCTCCCAGCCCTGCCATAGGTCAGTAAAAATCCTGACCTAGCTCTGAGAGGTGCGATTGCAGCAAAACCTGACTAGACCAAAAACATGGCCCCATCCAGCTTGGCACACTGCCCAGCTCCCTTCTTAATGAGTTAGAAACTCCCACCATTAGCAGTAACAACCCAGAGAGAAGACAGAAATCTCCAGAAGGCTGCTGTGAAAATGTGTAAGTTGGCTGGCAAAAGAAGGCAGCTTCCCTAGACAGCATCCTCTCCCATACACGTAAGCAAAAAGTTAGCCGGATGCCACCTTGGCCTTTTCAGCAGAGACACGTGGAGACCACGGGAGAGAGCAAAGGCGGGTAAGTCCTGTTACCCAGGAGGTGGACGCAGGGCTCAGGGCGCACAACACCACCCCTGAAACTCAGAAAACAGAAGGAATCTGGGGCAAGGGCAAAGAGATTGAGAGCCTCCCACGCAGTTTTGTGATCAGTCTGGGTGCACAGTAACACCTCGGAGGGGGCTTGGGGTGGGAGCAAGACCTGAGTGAACTGAGGCTGTAAGGAAGCGATGGACTGGCTTGTTGAACAGGGTTCAGAAGACCATTCTGGGGAAGCCGGGGGCCAAAACTCAGACCCATGCAAGTCCCTTGCCTTGACTCCAACTGCTGTGCAAATGCTTCTTGCCTTATCAAACCTTTGTTAAGCCCTTAAAGGGAGGGAGCCTTAAGTGATCTTTCACGTCATGTGATCATATAAACAGAGGACCTTGAACTCAATGGGGACTAGCACAAGAGCAAGAGGAAGTGGATACATCAGGGCCACGGGGATTTCGGCTCCACGGAGAGGAAATCCTGTGCCACGAGGGGCGGGTCCTCGTCACCGGAGGGCCCTGGAATTTCATTTGCACAAGGACCTTAAGAATAGGGTAGGCAATTATCTACCGGGATGGTATGGACCACTCCAGCCTGAAGGCAAAGGGTCATATGAATGATTCCTTTGACCTGCTGACTCTGGGTGTTTAGTCACAAATTTTTTTAAAACTATTTTTAAAAGTCCAATTACATGTTGGGTTTTTTGTTTCTTTGACTGTGTTATTTTTTTTTCCCCCATTCTTGGTTGTCTTCATTTTAGTGGAATTACTATTGCATGTAATGTCACGTGTCAGCTCTTTCCCAAGCTACGTACTTCTGAGTAGAGAAGTGATTTTTCTATCACTTGTGTCTTGAGATGGAACACCTTTGCATTCCCATAGTCTGAGTTCAATTGTTGCGTTTAATTTGTCCACTTTTCCTACTGTTTAAATTACGTTCCCTGGTTTGTCTTTATCCCAGGACAGTCTCTTCTCTGGGAAGATTCTCCATTTGGTGAATTATAAAATGGTTCTTTCCCTGACATAGTAACTTCTTTGATGCTGTCTTGCTCTGTATGTAACAGGGGAAATTAAAGTGTTTAGTAGAGTACAATGTTAACACAATTAGAGTAGGTGGAGTCATTTTAAATCACCTTCAGTCTCTAGGTCCGATAATGGGTACCTTGGGTTTTTAACTCTAGGTTGTATCCAAAATAAAACATGTTATCACCATATTCTCCAGTGTCAAACTCAGGCTTATTGCCTCCATAAACACTTTGCACACTGATCCATCATCTCTGTTTTCTTTAATTCATCCATTCTCCCTGCAAAGACCAAATTAATCTACACTGACATTTCAGCCATAAAAATGAGCCCAACCATCTCTGCTCTGCCTTCTTTTTCCTTTTAAACACACAGCTTAAATCTTAAGTCTTTCATAAGCCCCTTTCTCCGCAATGGTGTATAAACATTTTGTTCCAACAGTCTACTGTTCTCACTCTTGCAGGGAAATTCAAACCTTCTGTCTAAGGCAGGGTGTTAGGAAGCAGTCTGGCTGAGTGACTCAGCCCCCGGACCTGAGATGCTTTGGCTGGGAGCTCCAGTCAGAACCCTTGCCATTTGGTCACTGTTTGTCATAAGACAAATCCTTTAAACCTTAGGGATTTCATTATCCTCTTTGGTCACACAGGGAAGAAAACGGCTGCCCTACCTCCCAACCTGCCCCCTGGGATGGATGCAGACCAACGCTGACAAGTGTCAAAGGAGGCCAGCCAGGAATGCTGATTCAAAAGGAGCAATTTGAGCTCACAAGTCATTTCCCCCAAAGGTCAATTAGACCCACGAGATTTCTCCGGCACACACAGGAAGTCTCAGCCTCATCTATATTTAATGTACTTCCCTTCTCACTGGTCCCCAAAAAGGTGAGTTTGGGGTGTGAAAACCATTTAACAGTAAAAGTTTCCATGCCCCTACATTTCAGAACCCCAGTCAATGACCCCCTTTATTTTCACTTTGAATGTAGTAAGTGTCTACTCAATTGCAAAACATGGATATTTGTTGGAATATACACACTCCATCCCCTTAACAATGCTGACAACTGACTTCAACGTACATTACACTGGCTTGGGGATTCCGAGACTGCCCACTCACCCGCCGGTCAGCACACTGTGTGTTGTAAAAACTCTTTAGTCTTTCCAGCGCATCTCACAAACTAATGATTCTTAAGAGAAAGAAACATAAAACCACGAGAGGACAGAAATTGTGTGCTTCTAAATTGCGATCTCGTCAAGAGGAAACAGAGGCTAGCCCAGCGACCAGTAACTGTACTGGGGAAACCATTTATCTATCTGGAAAGGTGGATGAGGAACGCAGCTACTGGTTTGGAAACGGGATTATTCCAATGCATTGAAATGAAAGAAAGCATTAGTGGAATTGGTGTGTTCCTAATGGGGCTGGCTCTAGAGTGCTGCTTGATTCTGGCCTGAGTAGAGGGCGGGGAGGGAACACTTATCGATCGGCTAGTGTCCCTCGGCAAATGCTCATCGTTTCAGGCCTCAGGGCAGGCCACGTGGGCATCTTGGGAAGAGCAGGACATCTGAGAAGCAGCCTCTCAACCCTAATCCAGGCCTAAACATATGCCCTTCGGGGGTGAATAAATGATCCCTGGGGCGGACCTGCTTGGGGATTCAAGTTTTATGGATTTGTTTCATCAAGACTCTGTCTCCAGGATCTGGAGGTAGGATTTCTGTGAGCAGGGTTCATTGGAAGGACTGATGCTGAAGCTGAAACTCCAATACTTTGGCCACGTGCTGCGAAGAACTGACTCATTGGAAAAGACCTGACTTATTGGAAAAGACCCTGGTGCTGGGAAAGACTGAAGGCAGGAGGAGAAGGGGATGACAGAGGATGAGATGGGTGGATGGCATCACCGATTCGATGGACATGAGTTTGGGTGAACTCCGGGAGTTGGTGATGGACAGGGAGACCTGGCGTGCTGCGTTTCATGGGGTTGCAAAGAGTCGGACACAAATGAGCGACTGAACTGAAGAGAACTGAACCCTAACCCTCACGGTCACAGACAGGCTGATACAGAGCTACTATCATTTCCTCTTCCCTGGTGCATCTGGCGGTAAAGCATCCCCCTGCAATGCAGGTGGCCCAAGTTTCATCTCTGGGTTGGGAAGATGCCCTGGAGGAGGAAATGACAACCCACACCAGTCTTCTTGCCTGGAGAATCCCACGGACAGAGGAGCCTGGCGGGCTGCAGTCCTTGGGGTCACAAAGAGTCAGATGTGACAGCAGCTAACACTATATGGCTTCCCAGGTGACACTAGTGGTAAAGAACCGCCTGCCAGTGCAGGAGACATAAGAGACTCAGGTTCAATCCCCGGGTCAGGAAGATCCCCGGAGAAGGGCATGGCAACCCACTCTGGTATTCTTTTCTGGAGAATTTCACTGGACAGAGGAGCCTGGCGGGCTACAGTCCTTAGGGTCGCATGGAGTCAGACATGGCTGAAGCGACTTAGCAGGCAAGCAGGTAAAGAAGGCTCAGACAGGTGAAATGACTGCCTCAGGCCCACAGATATGAGACAAGCCCATCTCAAGATAAGATTTTCAGGAATGCTCCAGTTGGCTTTAACCCCATCCTGCCCGGAGGCAGTTCTGACTCCAGGATGTATACCTCCATGGCTCCTCATGAGAATGGCCGTGTTGGAAGGGAAGCAAATCTGGGCCCCTCAGACAATGTGCGCAGTTAAGGCAGACAAGCGAAGAGCAGAAGAGGGAGCAAGCCCTGTCCATTCTGTGTGAGAGGCGGGAAGGCTGGGGGTCCCGGCCGCGGGAGGGGGCGAGGCGAGGGGCCCGGCTTACTTCAGCTTCTGCTGTGGCTCGAGGTAGAAGTCCTGCTGAGGCCTGAGCTGAGGTTCATCGGGGGGACAGCTGACCGCAAGCTCCTCCAGCGCCTCTGGAAGTAACGAAAGAACACTTGACGTTACGTGAAGGAGGCAAGAGGACTTTCAGCAGGGATTTCACCCTGCCGGTGGGCAAGAGTTAACCAGAGGGCTTGTCCAAAGCTGCCTAGCTGGCAGTGAAGTGAAAGTCACTCACTCGTGGCTGACTCTTTGCAACCCCATGGACTATACAGTTCGTGGAATTCTCCAGGCCAGAATACTGGAGTGGGTAGCCTTTCCCTTCCCCAGGGGATCTTCCCAACCCAGGGATCAAACTCAGGTCTCCCGTTCTGCAGGCAGATTCTTTACCAGCTGAGCCAGCAGGGAAGCCCTGGAAGAGGCTCTCATATAAATGATGGAATGGCTTTTCTAGGAAATCCAACAAATCAACTGCAAGCAGCTTGTTAAGAAAAATGAGTTCCGCAAAGTCTCAGGATATAAGGAACAAGCAGGACCAGCCACATCATTTGTAGCAGCCCATTGCAAAATGGAAATGCAAGACCTTTTGCTCAGAAATTACTAAGAGTTTCAAAACAGTAGCAGCAGAGCTTCTAGCTGAGTACAGTGTCCCTCTGAGAGTAGGACCCTGTAATAATGCATGTGTTGGAATGACCTTGGAGCCAGTCCTTGACTAAGGCAAAGCTGGCTGAGTACAAGGACAAACTCATAGAAATTGTAGATTTCAGGACTAAAAGAATATAGCAGTGTGTGTATAAAGAGAAAATATAGCTGAAAAATATAAGGAATAAAGTTAGAGCTAAAAGACAGGGAAAGTATTGAATCACAGGGCAAGGGATCATAAAGATTCTTTCTAGTCATACAAATTAATCATATACTGGGACAGAAAAATGAAATTAGTTAATGCAGAAAACAATAGCATGCAATCTATGAAACCATATTCTCACACCACAACATAACAATACAATTATAATTCAGTAGGAAAAATAAAATTCTGCAGAAACAAATCAAATGGAAATTAAAATTTTAAATCCTGTATTAAATTACATAGAGGAAAACTACAGCAGCAAAAATATTTTTAACATAGCAACCATATAAGCACAACAAATACTTCCAATTAATAAGATGCTGACAGAAATGTGCTCAGAAAATGTATCTCCTTAAATATATATTAACAATAAAATGAGGATAGAAACATCACGAATTAATTCTGTGCCTAAAGAAGTTTTAAAAAAGAATAAGGTAATGAACCAAACTAAAGTAGGAAAATAAAAAACACAACAGGAAGTTTTTAAATAAAGGAGGAATAATCACAGTAAACCAACAGAATAAGAGTTTGCATTTTCACAAAATGGACAAAATTGATAAATCATTGGCCTAATGAAAAGGAGAGATTACAAATTAGTATAATCAGGGAGAAGACAATTAAAATAGCTAAAAATTTTGTTAACAAGCACTCAGGGTATTCGTAGAATATATGTCCCCCTTCTTCAGATGGAGGCAGTGGAGGATACGTGGGGATGGAGGAAGAGGAAGCTGAACTCTCCGGCTTGTGTTAATAAAACATCATCTCAGCCCTTAAATTCGAGATGCTTTGGATGATGTGAAGCAGGGAAGTGAGGGCTGAGGGACCTACACTTCTGTGACCTGGACTCAGCAGAAGGATCTTCCATCCTAGGAGTTTTGATCAAACTCAGCGATGCAGAGATTTGAAGGCTTATTTTCTGAGGCCAAGGGTAATTCATTTATTCATCACCAGTTCACCTTCGGGTAACTGGGTCAAAAAAGAGTGGGGGTGTTAATTTCTCTCACACTCTTACTTACCAGCTGGGTTTCACACTAAACCAAGCCAAGGGGAGGACTGGGTGAGGGTGTGCAAATGTGCTCCTGTTCTGTGCTTATTCATACCATAAGCTTCATTGTGTTTTATGCTGGTCATGCCTTTGGAATCAAACAAGCCTGGGTTTGAGCTCCAGTTTAATTTTAATTGCCTGGGTGACCTTGGGAAAAAGATGTCATCTCTCAAGTCCTCACCTTCCTCATCTATAAAGTGAGGCTTAACATAGCGTCTACTTTCTGGAGTTTCTGTGAGGATGGAAAGAAGATAATGAACCCACTGCATTTCTGGTGTAGAGCAAATTTCCACTTAATGTCAGCTGTCATTCTTTGTTATGATTACACATCTTTGTGTAAAAGCAAATAAATAAGGAGTGCGACTAAGTCTGTAAAAATAAAAAGGTCAAGAACACTGCTCTTGGCTATAAGTCTACGGCTAATTGATTTAATAGTCATGTGCATATGATTTCTTACAAACATGTAACAAAAAACATATGCAGCAAGGAATAGAAAATATTGTTAATTCATGATCTATGATCAGGAAAAGTGAGATATATATGACCCTGACACCTAACTGGAGAATTTTCTACCTTTTGAAGAATAAATAACCCCTTATGCTACTTAAGTTATTCCCCAAATACATATTTTAAAGTATGGTTTGTTTCCGTAGGGAACAATATTTCCTAAGTAAATTTGTTGGGCCTTAGCAGGACTGGAAAATCTCATTAATGAAACAAAGATGCAAAATCTTAGCAAACAAAATGTAATAGGTTTGAAAATTGTCCAATATGGAAAAAGCAGGATTTATTCCAAGAATGCAAAGTTGGTATATTATAGTAAAATATTTAATAAAAATTAACCATAAAAATAAGCAAAATAAGCACAGTGGATTACTATCTTAGCAAAAGCCAAATACAAAAGCTAGCTTGCTATATTCCAGAAGAAAAAAAATCATATGTAAATACAGGAAAAAATGAAAATTCAAATTCTGTTTTGGTAAGTGAATGCAGCTATATTTAGAAAGTAGAAATAAATAAGTTATTTATTAAAACAATGAAAAAAAGTCAATGGTGTCAACTCAGAATAAATTGGCTTAAGTCTGTAAAATACAGATGGAAAAATAAATATATAATAAATAAAGCAGAAATTAGGCACCTGCAAAGCCTAAAATTAGAAAAGATGACAATATTTTTAAGCTAATGAAAAGGTTTAATGAACTATAAAGTAAAAATTCTCATTATATAAATATATAGAACTTTATAAATTTATGGAACACGTCATCTGTAAACATAGAAATCATTAATACCAAGTACTAGCTAACGGTATCATTATCCTCGTGTTATATTTCAAGTTGCTTTAAATTATTAAAATAATTATAAGAATCATGGGAATTAGGTATGAACTATTCAGTTCAGTTCAGTTCAGTCGCTTAGTTGTGTCTGACTCTGTGACCATGGACTGCAGCACGCCAGGCCTCCCTGTCCATCACCAACTCCCGGAGCTTGCTCAAACTCATGTCCATCGAGTCAGTGATCCCATCCAACCATCTCATCCTCTGCCATCCCCTTTTCCTCCTGCCTTCAATCTCTCCCAGCATCAGGGTCTTTTCCAAGGAGTCAGTCCTTCACATCAGGTGGCCAGAGTATTGGAGTTTCAGCTTCAGCATCAGTCCTTCCAATGAATATTTGGGACCGATTTCATTTAGGATGGACAGGTTGGATCTCCTTGCAGTCCAAGGGATTCTCAAGAGTCTTCTCCACACCACAGTTCAAAAGCATCAATTCTTCACCACTCAGCTTTCTTTATAGTCCAACTCTCACATCCATACATGACTACTGGAAAAACAATAGCATTGACTAGATGGACCTTTGTTGGCAAAGTAATGTCTCTGCTTTTTGATATGCTGTCTAGGTTGGTCATAGCTTTTCTTCCAAGGAGCAAGCGTCTTTTAATTTCATGGCTGCAGTACCCATCTGCAGTGATTTTGGAGTCCAGAAAATAAAATCTGTCACTGTTTCTATTGTTTCCCCACCTATTTGCCATGAAGTGATGGGACCGGATGCCATGACCTTTGTTTTCTGAATGTTGAGTTTTAAGCCAATTTTTTCACTCTCTTTCACTTTCATCAAGAGGCTCTTTAGTTCTTCTTCACTTTCTGCCATAAGGGTGGCGTCATCTGCATATCTGAGGTTATTGAGATTTCTTCCTGCAATCTTGATTCCAACTTGTGCTTCATCCAGCCCAGCATTTCTCATGATGTACTCTGCATATAAGTTAAATAAGCAGAGTGACAATATACAGGCTTGATGTACTCCTTTCCCAATTTAGAACCAGTCTGTTGTTCCATGTCCGGTTCTAACTGTTGCTTCTTTACCTGCATACAGATTTCTCAGAAGGCAGGTAAGGTGGTCTGGTATTCCCATCTCTTTCAGAATTTTCCACAGTTTGTTGTGATCCACACAGTCAAAGGCTTTGGCATGTCAATAAGGCAGAAATAGATGTTTTTCTGGACCTCACTCATTTTTTTGATGATCCAACAGAGATTGACAATTTGATCTCTGGTTCCTCTGCCTCTTCTAAATCCAGCTTGAACATCTGGAAGTTCTCAGTTCACATACTGTTGAAGCCTTGCTTGGAGAATTTTGGGCATTACTTTGCTAGAGTGTGAGATGAGTACAATTTTGTAGTAGTTTGAACTCTCCTTGGCAATGCCTTTCTTTGGAATTAGAATGAAAATTGACCTTTTCCAGTTCTATGGCCACTGCTGAATTTTCCAAATTTGCTGGTATATTGAGTGCAGCACTTTCACAGCATCATCTTTTAGGATTTGAGATAGCTCGACTGGAATTCCATCACCTCCACCAACTTTGTTTGTAGTGATGCTTCCTAAGGCCCACTTGACTTTGCATTCCAGGATGTCTGGCTCTAGGTGAGTGACCATATCATTGTGATTATCTGGGTTGTGAAGATCTTTTTTGTATAGTTCTCCTGTGTATTCTTGCCACCTCTTCTTAATATCTTCTGCTCATTAGGTCCTTACTTTTTCTGTCCTTTACTGTGCCCATCTTTGCATGAAATGTTCCCTTGGTATCTCTAGTTTTCTTGAAGAGATCTCTAGTCTTTCCCATTCTATTGTTTTCCTCTATTTCTTTGCCCTGATCACTTAGGAAGCCTTTCTTATCTCTCCTTGCTATTCTTTGGAACTCTGCATTCAAATGGACATATTTTTCCTTTCTTCCTTTGCCTTTCACTTCTCTTCTTTTCTCAGCTATTTGTAAGCCCTCCTCAGACAGCCATTTTGCCTTTTTGCATTCCTTTTTCTTGGGGATGGTCTTGATCCCTGTCTCCTGTACAATGTCATGAACCTCCGTCCATAGTTCATCAGGCATTCTGTCTATCAGATCTAGTCCCTTTAATCTATTTCTCACTTCTACTGTATAATCGTAAGGGATTTGATTTAGGTCATACCTGAATGGTCTAGTGGTTTTCCCTACTTTCTTCAATTTAAGTCTGAATTAGGCAATAAGGAATTCATGATCTGAGCCACAGTCAGCTCCTGGTCTTGTTTTTACTGACTGTATAGAGCTTCTCCATCTTTGGCTGCAAAGAATACAATCAGTCTGATTTTGGTATTGACCATCTGGTGATGTCCATGAGTAGCCTCGTCCCTTGTGTTGAAGGAAGACGGCGTTTGCTATGACCATGCGTTCTATTGACAAGACTCTGTTAGCCTGTGGCCTGCTTCATTCTGTACTCCAAGGCCAAATTTGCCTGTTACTCCATGTAACTCTTGACTTCCTACTTCTGCATTCCAGTCCCCTATAATGAAAAGGACATCTTTTTTGGGTGTTAGTTCTAGACAGTCTTGTAAGTCTTCATAGAACCATTCAACTTCAGCTTCTTTGGCATTAGTGGTTGGGGCACAGACTTGGATTACTGTGATATTGAATGGTTTGCCTTCAAAATCAGCAGAGATCATTCTGTCATTTTTGAGACTGCACCCAAGTACTGCATTTCAGATTCTTTTGAACTATTTGCAAAAGTTAATTAAACAAATTGAAAATCCAGAAATAATTTAAAGGCATTAGACCAGTGCTATCCAAAAGAAATATTAATATAATGTGAACCACATATGTAATTTAAGATTTCTAATAGCCACATTTTGAATGTACAAAGAGACAGATGAAATTAATTTTAATAATGTTTTATAGGATCCAGAATATCAAAAGTATTATTTCAACATACAATCAATATAAAAATTATTAATGATATCCTTTGCATTCTTTTGTTCATATTAATCTTCAAGATCAGTGTGTATTTTACATCTAAAGCACATATCAGTTTAGACCAGCTATATTTCATGTAGCTAATGGCTACTATTTTGGATAAGACAACATAGATAATGGTAATTTTTGACAAACTATATACATGTATATACATACATATTTATATATACATATATATTTATGTATACATATAAATAACATACGTATTTATAAATGACCTGGAAGGAAAAAATGAATACAAGTTTCTAATCCCATTTGTGCTGCTATAACAAAATATTAAATACAGGTAGCTAATAAGCAACATAAATTTACTTCTCTGAGTTCTCCAGGCTCGGAGGTCCAACATCAGGGTGCCATCATGGCCTCTCTCCAATGAGAACCCAACTTCTGATTCATAGCCAGCATCTTCTTGCTGTGTCCTCCCATGGTGGAAGGGGCTAGGGAACTTTGTGGGATATTTTTATGAGGGCACTAACCCCATTCATGAGGGCCCCACCCTGTTCACTTTAATCACCTACCAAAGGCCCTGCCTTCTAATGGTATCACACTGGGTGTAAGGATTTCCACCTGTGAATTTGGCAGGGTGGTAGGGGGAGGAACAAATGTTCAGACCTAAGCAACAGGTATTATCATTGTAGCCTTACTCATAAGGTCAATTCACTGGAAATATTGACATGGCACTAAATAGGGGCCAGGGTAAGAAAACAGTGTGAAATCAATGAAATAAAATGCTCTGTATAGAACAATCTATAGCTACTGTTGATATCCAAGGAAATGAGACTGTAAGGTTGCATGAAGTAAACAAATGCTAAACAAAACAACATGCAACGTTCCTTACAACTATGTTAAAAAGAATGTTTATGCAACAACAAAGAAAATACCTGAATCATGAGGAATGCAATATTAATACTGACAAAAAAGTGCAGTGTGTCAGTGTATTCAAAGCAGTTTTACATTAATCATATTTGATGGATGTAAGGTCTCCTTTTCTCAGAAAGATATTTCTGTTTATGAAGGAAGGAAGGGAAAGGTTGTGCTATATTGCAACATAACCACAATAGTTGCCAAATTTGGTTTTACAGTACAGTTGTACCACTGTCTGAATTAGGGACATTCAACTGTATTTATTTATATTTCTCTTATATAATTTGAAATGCTGCCAAATTATTAATAGCTTTGTCTTTTTCACCTGGAGTTTCAGGAGAGAATTAAGCTCCAAGATCCTAAGACATCCATTCATAGTGTATAATGGATTAACTTTTTTGCTTGTCATCTGGAATTGTGTTAGCTATGTACCATTCTTGGGAGAATTGTCATTTTCATCATTTTCTGTGTTTTCTGCTTCAGAAAAGAATCTCTGGTAAATTTACTAAAAATCATTGACTTGTTCACTTAAAATGGATGAGCTTTTTGGGTGTGTATATTACACTTCAAAAACATTGCTGTTGTTTAACTCATTTGGCTATTGAAACAGCAAGTGGTTTTCTTTGAAAGAAAACCAGACACCAGGACTATGGAACAACACTGTCCGATTGAACTTTCCACAGTAATGGAAGCGGTCTATGCATGCACTGCCCAGTGCAGTAGCCACTGGCCACGTGCAGCTTGTCCACTGGAAACTTGTCTACTGGGAGCGGGGAACTGAATTTTTTATTTCATTTTAATTAACTTAAATTTAAGTAGCCACATGTGGCTACTGGCTACCATATTCAACAGTGTGGCCACAGGAAGTGCAAGGGATGCAGCTAAAGAGCTAACCTCACGGAGAGTTTTTTCAGGAAAACATTGACTCGAGCAGAATCCTAGAGACGTGCTCACCAAAGGCAAATTCTGTACCCCGACCCTGCCTCAGAAGGAGATTCCAATGTAATGTACCCCCGCCTCCACCTACCCCGCCCCCACCTCCACCAAGAGCCCTTGATAGAGAGTTTACACCACAATGAAGCCACTGTGTATTTCAGTTTGGGAAACACTTCCTTCATAGATGAGGAAACTAAGACCCAAAACCCATAGTAACAGGACTGTTTCATTCCTCAGACTCTATCAGCTCAATGCCCAAACTCCAGGAGCTTTTTAAAGGCTACAGAAAGTGGTCTAGATCTAAAAGAAATGAAAGAATGACTCAAAATTTTTAAAAGGGAAAAACAAAATCAATGATAATTTTCATAGGGAAACTGTTAAAATCACGTTAATCCTCAACAGAAAAATATTATCACTACTGAGGATGTATTTAATACAGTTGTTATGAGGAGGGAGGCCCCCACTATTACTGTCAGAGTAACTGAATATCTCAAATGACTTAAGAGGGCTCTCAGCTTGTTACTGGTCTTTTTAACACATGTTCGACATTTTATTTATATTTTAATACTAATTTTAAAGGGCTTCCCCGGTGGCTCAGATGGTAGGGAATCTGCCTGTAATGCAGGAGACCCGGGTTCAATTCCTGGGTCAGGAAGATTCCCTGGAGAAGTACTGTTGCCTGGAGAATCCCATGGAGAGAGGAGCCTGGCAGGCTACAGTCCATAGGGTCACAAATAGACACGACTGAAGTGACTTAGTCTGCACCCACTAATTTTAATCTCAGTATTATACATCCATTCACCTATTTCTTTTGTGTTGATTTTACCTTAACTTGAATGCATGGCAAACAAAGACTGTAAAAAAAGAAAGTGAAAGGAAGTCACTCAGTCGTGTCCGACTCTTGGCAACCCCAAGGAGTGTAGCCCTACCAGGCTCCTCTGCCCATGGGATTTTCCAGGCAAAAGTACTGGAGTGGGTTGCCATAACCTTCTCCAGAGGATCTTCCCGACCCAGGGATTGAACCCCGGTCTGCCACATTGCAGGCAGATGGTTTAACATCCGAGCCACCAGGAAAGTCTTGTATTTAACATATCTGGAACATGTAACACACAAGAGTTGCTTTTAACAGAAACCCAACTGCCCCCTTCCTCCTGTTTTAAAACTACATCCATCAAAAAACTCTTGAGCGTAGTGGCTAGTAGTGACTGATAACCACACCACTTTTAACAATTAATAGCAGTATTCATTGTACTTGCTATTTTTCACAATTTAAATCACAGATGTTCTGCTCAGCAAAGGGAGATAACACAAAGAGCCATCCTCTGGGGATTCATTTTTGGAAAAATATATTCCTGACATATTTATCACTTAAAAGCCCCAAGAGTTGGGTTACTCTGGGTTTACGCTTAAATACTGCCTTGAGAAGGGAGAAATTTGTGTTTCATTTTCTTTTGTCTAAAAGCATTATAGTTCAGTTCAGTTACTCAGTTGTATCAGACTCTCTGCGACCCCATGAATTGCAGCACGCCAGGCCTCCCTGTCCAACACCAACTCCCGGAGTCCACCCAAACCCATGTCCATTGAGTTGGTGATGCCGTCCAACCATCTCATCCTCTGTCGTCCCCTTCTCCTCCTGCCCCCCAATCCCTCTCAGCATCAGGGTCTTTTCCAATGAGTCAACTCTTCACATCAGGTGAGCAAAGTATTGGAGTCTCAGCTTCAGCATCAGTCTTTCCAATGAACACCCAGGACTGATCTCCTTTAGGATGGACTGGTTGGATGTCCTTGCACTCCAAGGGACTCTCAAGAGTCTTTTCCAACACCACAGTTCAAAAGCATCAATTCTTCGGTGCTCAGCTTTCTTCACAGTCCAACTCTCACATCCATAGATGACCACTGGAAAAACCATAGCCTTGACTAGACAGACTTTTGTTGGCAAAGTAACGTCTCTGCTTTTTAATATGCTGTCTAGGTTGGTCATAACTTTCCTTCCAAGGAATAAGCGTCTTTTAATTTAATGGCTGCAATCACCATCTGCAGTGATTTTGGAGCCCCCAAAAATAAAGTCTGACACTGTTTCCATTGTTTCTCCATCTATTTGCCATGAAGTGATGGGACCAGATGCCATTATCTTAGTTTTCTGAATGTTGAGCTTTAAGTCAGCTTTCTTACTCTGCTCCCTCACTTTCATCAGGAGGCCCTTTAGCTCCTCTTCATGTTCTGCCATTATAGGAGTCCACATATTAAACATATTCCTATGGCTCTCCATGTCATGTTCACCAGCTGGGACTCATTAACTTCATGTGTATGTGGTTTGCACCATGACACTTACTCACCCATTAACAGGACTAGACGGTATATTGATTTAAGCAAGTTTGAGACACTAAAATTAACCATTGTATATTTGCCTTTCGGGTGGCTATGAAAATTCATATTTCCTGTGTCATTATATTTCTTAGCTCTTGGGGTCCAACTTTAATACTGCATAAATTTGGCCATTTTGCCGACATCTGTATGCTCTGCACATCCATCATGCCATTCAAATTATGTGTTCAGTGCATATTTTGTAACAAAGGAAAACTAGTAGAGGAGCTTCTGAGCATTTAGGCCCACATTTTACTTTGTGGTTGCATGGCCTGTGGTCAGAATTTGTCAGTGGAGACTTCTGGACTTTAGGCAGCTGGTCCTATGGCCCCATCTCCAGGCCAAATGTTCCTCTTGATGTATTATTTTGTTACTCCTACAGATTTTTTTTTTTAATTTTTCAAAGCACATACAGTGCTTACTGTGTCCTAGGCACTGTTTTAAGTGAAGATGAAAGGTGCTCAGTCATGTCTGACTCTTTGCCACATGAGTCAGACTATCCAGTCCATGGGATTCTCCAGGACAGAACACTGGAGTGGGTAACCTTTCCCTTCTCCAGGGGATCTTCCCAACCCAGGGATCGAACCCAGGTCTCCCACACAGCAGGCGGATTCTTTGCCAGCTGAGCTACAGGGGAGTGTTTTAAGTAGTAGCTATGTATTAACCCATATAACCCCCACGACAACCTTGTGAATTAGACCCTATTACAATCACTTTCATTTTACAGATAAGAAAATAGAGGTGCAGAGAACTTAAGTCACTTGTCCAAGATCACCCAGGTAGCAAGTGGTAGAACCAGGATTTGAACCTGGCTCTGGAGTGTGTCTGCTCAACTATGGTGTGGTTCTCTTCCCCACTTCTTATCTGTTCCAGCTTCCCAGCGTGACCCGAGGTCTGAGGTCCTGTCCAGGTGAAAGAGACTCCACAGGGGAGACATCTGGAGAGAGCAAAGGCACCTGTGAGGTTCTGATGTTCACACACAACAGACTGGCGGGCCCACGGTTAGGAGGGATTTTCCTGATGTTGAACGGCCCCAGTCCCTCTGTGAAGGGTCTCCCTCCAGCCCTAGGTCACCAACTGCTGCAGAACCAGACCTCAGGACTCTCTTGTCATGTCACCAACAGCGCAGCCGTGGCCCCTCTGCTGAAGCTCAGACAATCACGACTTTCCCCTCCCATCCTCTCCTTCTCCCTCTAAGTACTGTGGCGACTTGAAGAGCATACAGGGTGTCAGAAGAGGGGATGATACATGAACTTGTGAATAATTCTGCTTGTATCAGTGCATAGGCCTGGCCACCGTCAGCCCCTGGAGGCTTTCCCAGGAAGATTAATGATGATCCGAAATCAGCCGGAAACACACCAAGGTCAAAGAGCGATGAATCAAGCCCCCGATGAACACACACTCGGAAGGCTCGGCCTTGCCCCGTACATCAAACAGCCGTCAGAGCTGTGAGACACGTAAGAAAACTGGAGAGGAAGGGGTGGAGGAGGGTGGTTGGCCGCGCCCATTGGTGGAAAAGGCTTTATTCCTATCAGCTCAAATGAAACAGAAAGGCCCACGGGGAAGAAGCTTTAGAGCACAATTTATCAAGCTGTTGACAGCCCAGGACCCTTCATTCTGGGTTCTACAGATTTCTGTCAAACACTAAATGGAATCACATTCAGACAGTCATTGCCTGGGATGGATACCCTGATAAACGAACTCTGAGATGGAGATTAGTGCGCAGGAGGTATATCAGGAGTGTTACCGGGATCAGCACCTGTAGAAAGGAAGGAAAGTAGCCAGCCCGGGCAGAGGAAGGGGTTGGGCTGAGCTTGTAGCCACAACCGAGGCCCCAGGCAGCCCCACGGGGAACTCTGCACTGCAGGTGCCCCGCAGAGCTGGCAGGGTGGGCACGCAGGGAGGCCAGGCCCTGCGCCCTCCCACCGACCAGCTCCCAGATGGTGGCTGCCCCGGAAGGAGGGCATGGCCTTGGGGGAGGCCGCTCCACCCAGCCAAGCGAGGTTCTGACGGGGGCTGCAGGCTGTCTGCTGACCGTACTCCCAGCAACCGAGGAAATGGGTCCTTAACCCCGAAGGCAGATCTGGGTGCTGTGCAATGTCACCCACTCCGTTTCTTTATCAACATTTACTGAGCATCAGCTGTGTGTTGGGCATTCGGCTCAGGACCGTGGGAACAGGACTAGAGATGAGATATATATATGATGCTAGTCCTTGAGGATTTTCCGATATCCAGAATAAGAAATCTTCACTCCATATCAAAAGCAAACCCAAAGCCTTTGATTTAAAAAGCACTAGGAGTCAGTTTGTTTTTGTTTGGCTTCAAAGCCAATTTGTCTTCCCTTTCTCTATTTTGGAGGGGAGCTTCAAGAGTTCCTTTAGGAAGGATATAAATCTGTGTCCCTTGGAACTCATTTAGATGGCTTGACTTTTTATTGAGATCAAAGAATCATGGAATTTTAGACTTCAAAAAGACATTAGGGATTATATGGTATAACCTGTCTCCCAAAGTTGGAGATGTCCTTATTGCAGCATCTCTGACAGGTGGTAATGTGGCTTGACTTGCATACCTCCAAGGACAGAGAACTCACCACCTAAAGAGGAACCCCTTTCCATTGTTGGATAGCTTCCACTGTTACTCACGACCTCCACCCACTGATCCCAGTTCTGCTGTCTTGAGCAATGCCAGATGCCATAGTCCTTCAGGGATCAGAAGACACCTGCTCATCTTATCATCTCCTCCAGGTTAAACATGCTCACTTTTGGCTGTATCTCATAGAATTTTATCTTTTAAGTATCTTCCTAGTATTTCTCCTGTGTCCTTTCCTCTATTACTCCTGGGCTTAGTTCAGATCTTAGCCTTATGCTGTATGTTGCCTCCAACAGGCTCTCCACTGCCCTCCCCAAAACCATGATATTAAAGGCCAGAATCATCTTTTTAAAACACAAACCTGGGACATCCCTGGTGGTCCAGTGGTTAAGAACCTGCCTGCCAATGCAGAAGACACAGGTTCGACCTCTGCTCCGGGAAGATCACACATGCCTTGGAGCAACTTAGCCCAGGCACCAGAGCTACTGAAGCCCACGCACCCTAGAGGCTGCGCTCTGCAACGCAGGAGGAAGCCTCACAATGAGAAGCCCACACAGTGAGGAGCAGCCCTTGCTCACCACACTAGGAAGAGACTACGCAACAGTGAAGACTCCATGCAGCCAGAAATAAATAAAAAGACGAAAAAAGAAAACCCCACACGTCTGCTGGTCACTCTCCATGCCCCACCCCCACTGCCATTTGTCTGAATCCAAGACCCCAACCCCTAACAGCACAGAAGACCTTTCAAGGTGGGCTCCTGCCTAAGCTTTGGGCCTGAACTCCCGCCACATCTAACGTGCACGCTATGCTCAAAACATCCTCCCGTTTTCATCCACATTGTCCCCTCTCTCTGCTCCGCCTGTTCTGTCTTTCCCGTGAACTCCTATTTAATCTCAAAATCCAGTTGAAAGCTCAGCTCCTCCATGAAGGGAACGCAGAGTTGTTCCCTTCTCTGCTTCTGCAGACCTGCCCAGCCCTCTCCTTCACCATTCACCACCTTGTTCAGCAATTACCAGTGATTATCAGAAATTATCAATAATTATCAGCAATTATCTAATTATCAATTAGAATGTAAGCCTTTGAGGGCCAAGAATTCTGTGTTACTCTTGCCATATGATAACTGCATACGTAAGTAAATAAACGAATGAGTAAAAAGTAAAAGGATATAAAATACTTTTTCAGAACCTTCATCTGCATAATAACTCCCCTCTGAATTGTTATGTTTCTCTTAAGATCTCTTAAGGACATCTTCACTCTTTGAGTGTACAATACATTTTTGAACCTGAGAACAGAAATTTGCATTTCTCCTGTAAAGTTCTATTTGTAGATTTGTTGCCTGTCATAACAAAGTCCTATCTTAATTCTGATATGTGTTATGTTAGCTAGTTCTGTCTCAGTTTTGTAATGTGTACCACTCTTATACCAGAAAAGGGATAACTTTATGTCTTTGAATAAATTACTGACAAAATTGATGACTAGAATTGGGCCAACAGCTCATAACTTTCCTCTAGCAGCTTCCTTCCAGATGCCAAGACAACAAGCTATAATACATCTGCTATAAAAAGTTCAATCATCTCCTTATCTTGATACCATTGGAAAACTAGCCAAATCATACATTTTTCTTCATGTATGGTCTATCATTAAAGCTCAGTATTTGTTTTAAAGAGGAGGTTCTAAAGTGATTAGGGACGCTAATTAGGGACAATTTTCTTAGATTTTTTTCCAAAAGTATATTTCAAAAATCTTATCTTTATTCTTGACCCCATGCTCAGTTCATACTGATAACATGAGTCATATCTTGAACCAATAAGGAAGAGAAAAAGATAATTCATTAACTCATTCCTGGTTCCTTCCTAAAGCCAGAGCGCAGTCCTCCTCCCCTGCTTCGTGTTAACCTTCATAAGCTTTGTGTTTTGCTCTTACTTTTACTCTAAAAACACAGGTCTTTGGGTATTTAATCTCTCCCTGTAACAAAATGGCATAGCTAGGTTACAGATTAAGTCTTGTCCCCTTAATCAGTTTAGAGTATGTCTCTTACTCCAAGGCGAAAAACCTTGTTGTCTTTTAGCAGTTTAAATGTGGGCTCCCTCTGGAAAGGTTCTGATGGTTCTTTCCATTGTTAAGTGTATGCCAGGGTCACTGTACTAGAGTCTGCGTCTGTCAAATGGAAAAACAAGGTTCATTCGTAAGATCTAAGAGTTACATGGGGAAGAAATAGATAAGCTGTTTTCCAACTTCAGTGATGGAACCACAGCTGATGCTCCATAAAAAGTGGCTGAGGAGCTAAAATAGCATGGCCCCACTGGCTTAAAATAGGGACCTTCAACCCTATCTTAGGCCTTTTAGAAACGTTTCTGGTCCGTTCATAATAGAAGCCAAAAAATGTTACACTCAATGGGAGAAATCTGGGAGTGAGGATAAGGAATATACAGAGGAATGAAATTTAGAGACTTCCAAATCCCACTGGAATGTACAAATTAAGAGACATGAAATTCATCCCCATCATGGGTCTCATGCATGTTTTTTACTGACCTTTTCATCATGATAGAGTTTTTAAATCCACAAAGAAAGTTGAAATGTCATGACACTAATGTATTTTCATGTGTATTTTGACTTTGAATGAGTCGATCTAACCTTGTTTTTTATTTCCTAAAAAAGCCGTTGATCTATTTGAAGGTAATTGTAACACTGATCCCCCAGAAATCATTCCCACCAAGGTAAAAATGAGATTAAAGCAATTATTCATTAAATTAGGACATCTAAAGAAAACTCAGTGCTAAATTCAGATGATGCCAATACCTTGGTTGTTCAAATTATATTCAACTTTTTCCAAATAAGCTGGTGAGGCATCTAAGAATGAGGCTGTAACCCATTGCCCTGGTGAAAAATGCTAGATAATGTCCCTTCAGCAGTAAAACATTCATGAAGTCCAAAGCAAAGTATTACTCATTCCTCACTTCTGACTCAAGTTTTCGGAAATAATCCTTCTTTAAATGTTGCTGCAATGGGAGATATAAAGAGCAAAGTTGTTTTAGCACAAACTTACTCTTGTTTTGTTCAGTTATGAACTGTGTTTAGTTTCACACTTTTGATCTTGTGCATTCTAGATGATATATTTGCACACATACAAGCATCTCTATATACATTAAAGATAAACCTGCTATGACAGCTCCTATGATTTAAAAATTCCCTATGCAGCTACTCACAGAAATGCCTTTTACCATAATCTATTATTTTCCACCATGGAAATACTTCATGCCATCAAAGTAAGATAAATTTCATATAACATATGTTGTAATACCCTTTATTTGAGGGTATGACATTGCAGTTATGTATAAGGAAGAGTTGATGAGAAGTTAAGTGTTTATATACAGTTAATTTTACTTTTGGAAATAAAAAGGGAAAATGGATTTACAAATGTCAGTGCTGTTAGAACATATCTCCTTAACAATAGTAAAAGAAAGAGAAGTGCCTGTCAGTCTAGCTCAAAGGTATTCATTTCTGGAAAATATTTCTAAACCACTCTGGTCTGCTATGATTGTACCCTCCTCTGAAGTCCAATGGAAACTGAATGTTGTTTCACTCATCTTGGCCCTTAACTATAGCCCATCTTATATTCAAACATGGAATATGAAGTCAACTGGGGATAGGCTTGAATCTCATCTTGGTCTTCCTCAACAAAAAGGAGCAACCTTCCACAAAAGATTATTTTAAGGATTAATAAGCTAATGAATGCAAAGCATTCATCCCAGGGCCAGGCACACAGTAAGAAGTGTAAAACCTATAGCTATTACTACGATTTGACCATTATTGTGGATTATAAACTCACTGAAACATTGAAAGGTGAAGTGTCATGATGTTTGCAGCTTACTTTCAAATGGTTCCAGGAAAGAAAATAAGTGTTTTGTTTTGTTTTTTTTTAATCCCATGGGTATACCACATTTCATGATGTACATGAGACCTCACTGTCAGATGGCTCCCTGGTCGCTCTCTCCATGTGTCTGCTTTATTCACCACGTCACACTCTCAGCTCACCAGCTCTCCAAAACTATGACTCAATCCTCCAGCTCTTAATACTCTTCTGATGGGACTTCTGTTTTGATAACTGATTTAGTTTCTGGCTTGTGGTGAATCCTTTTTCATGATTTTGCCAATTCCTTAACTTTTTACACTTAAAATGCAACCTTTCAATGTATATTAGTGGAAAAATAGACAATTTAATCTATCCTGAAACATAGAGAGGGAAACAAAGGTCGGCCTCCTCTCCACTTCATGGATCCACTTCTCAAAACAACTGCTTTTCATAGTCTAGCTAGTATTCTCTCAGATAATTTTTCTATCCATATTCAAAGATAGGTACATTTCTATTTTTAAAATTTATATATATATATATATATATATTTCTTATCTTATTACATTGGCTTGGACTTCTATAATGATGTAAATTATCAGTAATAACAAATAACCTTAAATTATTTCTGACTTTCCCCTTTTCCAGTCATAGTCCCATTTTTAATTATTTCTTTTTATAGTCTTTGCCAAAATAAAGTCTTATTTCGGGACTATCCTAATTTATCTACAGGTAAGAGAAATCAAACAATTAGAGTCTTAACTCCTTAAAGCAGGAACTACTTACACTTTGCATTTCCTTTTGGACTTGTTCATTCATTTGTTATCACCACTTGTCCAGTAAAAGGACTAAATAAAAGTTACCTTTATCTGGAAGTGAAGTCAGTTTTGCTACAGATTAGTTCTGATGTACTAGAAGTGTGCCATGCCTGTTCTGCAAAATGCTGTTGGAGGCTGAAAACTGAAATTTGATAGCTTTTAGTAAAACATACTTCAAGCAAGTTTTGTCATTTTAGGCCTGCTGTAACTAACAATTAGGTGACCACATGCAATAATTTGCCTAAATAAAAGTGTCAAATGAAAAGCTAACAAGACCTGCTAACTCATTTTATTATTTTTGTAAAATCCAATAAAACCTATGGACATACCCATTTCTAGGGCTGGAGTTGAGATCAGCAGAAAGGATGATTGATGAAAGTAGGACATCTCTATAGTAAACCACAATGCATCCACAACAATATATTTTTCCTGCAAAGTAAGACAGTGAGCTGACCACAATGGGAATATGGTCTTCCTCAGAGAAAACTGGACCTACAGTCATTAAATCTCTATATTTTGCTGTAAGGAGTTTGAGTGGAAGGAGTCATTGAACTTTTTGTAACTGAGTCATGAGAGTATGTTCTGGAGTGAATTTTATCATATTGAATTATATCTTTAAAAGGCTGTTATAAAAAATCCTAAGTCAATGTATCTTGCTATCACTTTTGTTCTTGTGGTAATGATGTCTTTTCAATTATTAGACTTGTGTATGAGAAAATTCATACTCTTGGAAAACCACTGAAGTTTGTCAAATTAAAATACAGAGAAAAAAACTGATATTTTCTTTTAAGAGGTAAATGATTAATTCTAGGTTTTTTAAGGTGGAAGAAATGAGTTTTCTCCTTGACAGTGATTAGCTTCATAGTATAGTGATACTATGTAACGTAACTGAAACATATGGAATTTCAACCTTAAGTTAACTTGCATATTTTCTTTGCTTTGCATCCTGTACTCAAAAAGAAATGACAGCCTAAAACCAGGTAGAATTTTATGGTACTACATCAGAAGACTCTTTATGTTAGAAAGGAAACTGATTTCTTTGATCTGAGCTTAGGTTTAAAGTAATCGAATTGTCGGTAGAATTCAGTTCTCTACTAGATTATCTCAGCCTATTTTCAAAGTTGCTTCCCCAACAGGGTTTCTCCACCTGTTTTTTCATTATTACCCCTCTATAAACCTTTTAAGACAATTTTTTCCCTAATTGCCCCCTCTCTCATGAATTTTAATACTACACTCTATACGTAACATAATCTATGCTTTATCCATAAAAAGTGTAGGTTTTTCACCAACAAAATCAATTTTTACTCCTTTGGGGTGCTATCATCCCTGTTGAGAATGCATGAAGTGAAGTCAAAGTCACTCAGTCATGTCCAACTCTTTGCAACCCCATGGAATATACAGTCCATGGAATTCTCCAGGCCAGAATACAGGAGTGGGTTGCCTTTCCCTTCTCCAGGGAATCTTCCCAACTCAGGGATCAAACCCAGGTCTCCTGCATTGCAGGCAGATTCTTTACCAGTTGAGCCACAAGGGAAGTCCAAGAATACTGGAGTGGGTAGCCTATCCTTCTCCAGCGGATCTTCCCAACCCAGGAATTGAACTGGGGTCTCCTGCATTGCAGGTGAATTCTTTACCAACTGAGCTATCAGTGAAGCCCTTGAGAATGCATGGTGTACCTTTAATATTCATGTGTGTGTCTGAATGTATGTATTTTACTTTCTTTCCCCTATGCAGAATTCAAAAATTCTTTCAGCAACTCAAATTTAACATTTACAAATTTAAGTAGATAAAATTTAATTTAAATAGATTAAACTTGAGAAAAATTTGGAAAAATACATAAATATTTTTAGATATGGCAAGCTTGGATAAAACATCAGGCAGACTTCAAAATTTTTTTTTTCTGAGAATATTCATTGACCTCAGCATTTGTTTATGCTGTTAACTGGGGGAAAAGCAACATACAAAATTATATAAAGATAGTTTATAAATTTTTTAAAAAATATAGACATATGTATACAAATGATTGGAAAACACTCATTAAAATGTTAAAAGTTTCCCCTGGAGTGAAAGATTGCAGATGAGTGGATTTCCGTCTCAACCTTAAACATGTATGTCCAAGTTTTCTATTATGAGTTTGCATCACCATTATAGTTGAGGAAAAATGGTTATCAACAAAATGTTTATTGAAATTAGCTCATACCAGGGGAAAATGGAATCATGTGTATTTTATAATACTTGATGTAATGCATTTCTGTAGCCTTTGGGGAAAAGTTTTGGTTTTTTGTTTACATGTCACAGATAATGGTACACAATTTCCAGTCCTTTATCTCCTTTGTATTTTCAATGCTTCCTCAGCAAAAGCATTAACCCTTAGCAAATGACAAATTGACAGTGACCTAGGTTTTTAGAAACTATCCTTCTGTAGAATAAGCTTTAATGTATTTCAAGGCTACAGGGGAATCATTCAGCAAGCAAACGTTTGCTGATGAGCTTTTAAAGAGAGTGAATCCCTAAGCAACGACAAGCCATTATGCACTTGATTTCAACAGAGCCTATTTAAGTAATGACTCAGATCTGAATATCAGCAACTGTGGGGGCTACCGAAGGAAAGACACTTCAAATATCATTTGAGCACACAGTTCACAGAGTACTCTTACTTGATGCTCCCAACAGCCCTGAGTGTCACTTGATTATCATTTGTGGGTACACACGGGGCAAATGAAAGAAGTGGTATCCCAACCCAGGACTTTGACTTCAGGTTCTGCATTCTCTCCTTCTTTGGACCATTCTTCCTTTCTAAATAAAATCAGTGAGTACTTTAAGCATGAGTAAAGTAACCAAAGCAATTAACCAGGACTTACAAGCTTACCAAGAACGGTTTGTTATCAGTCCAGTTCAGTCACTCAGTCGTGTCCGACTCTTTGCAACCCCATGGACTGCAGCATTCCAGGCCTCACTGTCCATCACCAACTCCCAGAGATTACTCAAACTCATGTCCATTGAGTTGGTGATGCCATCCAACCATCTCATCCTCTGTCGTCCCCTTCTCCTGCCTGCAATCTTTCCCAGCATCAGGGTCTTTCCAATGAGTCAGCTCTTCTCATCAGGTGGCCAAAGTATTGGAGCTTCAACTTCAGCATCAGTTCTTTCAGTGAATATTCAAGACTAGTCTCCTTTAGGCAGACTGGTGGGATCTTCTTGCTGCCCAAGGGACTCAATTAACCAGGACATACAACCTCACCAACCCTGGTTTGCTGCAGAACAGAGTTTAAACATACCCCCACTCACTCCCACACTCCTGTGGCCCCACAGAAAGAGCCACTGGTGGCATTGGGCGGGCCTGCAGCCCAGCAGGAAGGCTCCATCCAGACCTCCATCCCCAGGTTCTGCCTCAAAACCTCGGTCCTCTCCTCCGGTGCTTGCAGGATTTAGAGGAGGGGCAGGATGGAGCAAAGGGAGAAGGGATGAGACCACAGCATTTCAGATGGCCACGCAGGCAGCCTGTGCCGTGGTGGACTCTCTGAGGACTCTCAGCGCCCCGCGTGTGGCGGGCACCGTGCGGCTGGCAGTTCACGCCGCTCGTCTGTGCAATTCCAGGTTAGCCCCGCTCACCCACCCACACCTGCATACCTTCAGAACACCAGCCTAAACGCCAAAACACCCGCAGACTACACCTCTGCATGATGGATCCACTCAGTCTATACTGGGATGGAAAAGCAGCTTACATGTTAAAAATATATAGGACTTCCCTGCTGAGCCAATGGTTAAGAGTCCTCTCGCCAACTCAGGAGATGAGAGCTCGATCACTGGTCTGGGAAGATTCCACCGGCTGGGGGGCACACCTGTGAGCCTGTGAGCCGCACCCACTGGAGCCTGTGCTCCGGAACAAGAGAAGCCCCCACAATCAGAAAAGCTCGAGCACCACAACAATAGCCCCTGCTCAGTCATGTCCGACTCTTTGCGACCCCGTGGACCATAGCCCGCCAGGCTCCTCTGTCCATGGAATTTTCCAGGCATGAATTTTGGAGTCAGTTGCCAGTTCCTACTCCAGGGGATCTTCCTGACCCAGGGATGGAACCTGCATCTCTTGTGTCTCCTGCTTTGGCAGGTGGGTTCTTTACCATTGTGCCGCCTGGGAAGCCCCATACGCTCACTAGAACTGGTTAAAAGGAGAAAGACTGACAATTCCCAATGCTGATAAGGATGCAGAGAAACGGAAACTCTTACACACTGACAGTCGGTAAGTAAAATGCCACGGCTGCTTGGAAAAGTAATTTGGTAGGTTATTATATAGTTAAATGTTTACCTATCCCATGACTTAGTCATTGAACTTCTGGGTCTCTATCCCAGAGAAATGAAAACATGTATCTACCTCAATAAATGTGTGTGGAGACTTCCCAGGTGGCCCAGTGGTTCAGAATCGCCGCCAATGCAGGGCACACGGGTTTGATTCCTGGTCTGGGAAGATTCCACCTGCCGTGCAACAACGAGGGCCAGGAGTCACAACTGCTGAGCCCACACACTACAAGTACTGAAACCCGTGACTGCCAGGAGCCCGAGTGTCACAGAAGGGAAGCCGCTGCAAAGAGAAGTCCATGCACCACAACTGGAGAAAAACCGTGTATGGCCACGAAGACCCGCTGCCGCCAAAAACAAACAAGAAATATACGTGAATGTGCATAACAGCTTCGTTCATAACAGCCCCAGTCTGAAAGCAACCCGGATGTTCATCACCGATGAGTGAACAAATTGCGGTATGGATTACTACTCAGTAATTTAAAAGGAGCAAAAACACTGACACCTCAATAATATAGATAAATCTACATAAATCATTAAAAAGATACATAAATAATGTAGATAAATGTCAAAACCATTATGTGAATGATGCAAAAGAATATACACTGTATAATTCCATTTATATAAAATTCTAAAGCCGGCAACGCTTATATTCACAGTGATGGAAGTCAGCGCAGTGGATGCACAGGAGAGAGGTGAGGGGAAGAAGCAGGGGTGGGTGGACCGCCAAGAGGCGGGATGGACCTGTACTGGGGGATGGGAACAGACGCGACGAGTGTGTGCTGAAGAACAGGTGGACACGTGGGTCACCTCATCAAACACGATACTTTTAAATCCGTGCAAGGACTTCCCTGGTGGCTCAGACGGTAAAGCATCTGCCTACAATGCGGGCAACCGGGGTTCAATCCCTGGGTTGGGAAGATCCCCTGGAGAAGGAAATGGCAACCCACTCCAGTACTCTTGCCTGGAAAATCCCATGGATGGAGGAGCATGGTCGGCTAGAGTCCACAGGGTCGCAAAGAGTCAGACACGACTGAGCGACTTCACTTTCACTTTCACTGTCTGCATTTAATGACAAGCAAATCATGCCTCAATAATTTAATACCAAGTTTTAACACACATGCTTTCTAAAAATAAAATGTACAACACTCTGTAACTCAAAGACAGCAAGAACATTCCTTTCACAGAAGCTACTGATTAAAGTCTATGAGTCATTCTGTCTGGGCACATATAAGGACATAGGATCTCACCTAATCAAGATTTCATTGCATGTGTTTAAATCATATCTATCCTCTTAAGACTGTGGGATCTAATGCTTTCATTCTATTACCTTCCTGACCCCTCTGTGTGTGTGCATGTGTGTGTGTGTGTGTGCGTGTGTGTGTGTATCTGCGTGTGTCTATGTGTGTGTTCCCATAAGCAACAGATAGCCAGTTATGGGTCAAAGATGGTCAGTGGACAGCTTTACTGACATGGAGATAGGCAACACAGTTTGAGCTCTGAAGTGACAAATTTAAATCATTTTATTTCAAGGCCTATGTTTTGTGTGAAACATGGTAGGTACCCAACAACTGTTATTGAATGAATGAGTGATTGAATAAGTAAATAAGTCAATCTTCATTCTTCACTTACTATAAACATTTTATTTAGTGGGCACCAAAAAATTTTACCTGGCTTTCATGTCCCTTGCCACCTGCTCTATGTAAGCATATAATAAAAATAAAGTAACAGCAAAAAAGAAAAAAAAGAAAAAAACATGGAGAGTGATCAAAAGGAAGTATATATGATATGAACAGGGGAAATCAGAGATAGCATCTAAGAGGATATTTTCTCTCCTTTCCCCTGACACTTGTTTACAACCAAATGTCTTCTGATTCAAAGAGAAAAAAGTTGGGACTTCCATGGTGATCCAATGGTTAAGATGTTGCCTTCTAATGCAGTGGGTGCAGTTCCATCCCTGGTGGGGGAGCTAAGATCCCAAATGCTTTGGGGCCAAAAAACCAAAACATAAAATGGAAGCAATATTGTGACAAATTCAATAAAGACTTTTAAAAAATGATTCACATAAAAAAGATTTTAAAAAAGAAAAAGTTTTTTAGTGTTTCTAATTAAAAAGTAATATAGTCCATGTAATTCTGGCTTTGACCCTGGATAGATGGGGGGGGGCATGATAGGATAAAAATTTGAATACGAATATGAATGGTTCAGTATCAATGTTAAGTTTCCTGATTTCAGTAACTTTGTTGTGGTTGTGTAAGAGGGTATCCTAGGTCTTAGAAAATACATGGTGAAAGACTCAAGGGTAAAGAGAAAAAAATACTAACAAGTCTATCATAAATAGTGTGGAAAATATAAGAAAGTATAAAGAACATGAAAATCACCCACAGTCCCAAAAGGTACAGTTTTGGAGACACATAGTTTTCATTTCTCATTTAAGTATATGCCTACATCACTAAATATTCTTAGAAAAAATTTTTTCAGTGGTTGGATAGTGCCATGATCTGTTTTACCCCGTACCTATTATTACATACTGTAATTGTTGCAACATCTTCACTATTGAAATTACACAGTGATAGCCTGTGATACATTCCCCTGTCCTAAGAGACTAGCATTTCCATATGATGTTAAGAATGAGGAACAGAGGTCGGCCTGCATCACAGGGCTAATGGACGGACTGGTTAGACGGTGGGAGACCAGTGGTACCTTGAAAGAGTCACCAGTCTGTGGTCTGTGGTCTGCGTGAGGCACCCGAGGAAAGGTGGCCACACCCCACCTCTGTCCCGCCCAAAGCTGGGCTAGTCACAATGCTCACAGGGGACAGTGGCTACACTTTACACGCATCCGGCTTTCTCTGTTCAAATTCACTGTATGTCTGTTCGGAGGAAAATGAATTCTCACTAAACTCGGTCATCTTTTTTTTTTTTTTGTGCCATGTAGCATGTGGGAATCTTAGTTCCCCAACCAGGGATGGAAATTGTGCCTTTTGCATTGAAAGCACAGAGTTTTAACCACTGGACCACCAGGGAAGTCGCTGCTCACCTCTCTTTAACACCACGGCAAGCGGGATGTTAATACTGGTCTAGGGAAAGCTCGAAGCACACGCTGTCCAAGAGGACTGGCTGTGATAAAAAATGTTTTTTAAACATGCTATCTAACCCAGTAGCCCACAGCATGTATGACAAGCGTGCTTTCAAAACGTGGCAGCTGCGAGTGAGGACATGGAAGTTTTAACTCTATTTAAGAAATTTTAAAATTTAAACAGTGGTGCGTGGTTGTTGTGTTGGACAGTGAACAGTATGGCCACGAAAGGTGTGGTTCCTGGGCCTGCAACTTGTTAGAAGAGGGGAGTCTCAAGCCCTGCCCTGGCTTGCTGAGTCAGAACCAGCATTAACGAGACCCCCGGAGACTCACCCACGGTCAAGTCTGAGTAAGTTGCCCTGTATCTCGAAGGAGGCAAGTCCTCAACATCATCTTCTGAAGAGACCTGAGCTGGGAGCTATGGGGTTAGAGGAGATGGAAGAACACTTGGAGATTCTCCTTTTTATATCCTTCACTGGTTCGATTTTGTTTCAACAAGTATGTACGGCTTTTAAGATTTGTAATACAGTCAAGATAAAAAGGATGGTGGACTCACTCCCACAGGTGTATACAGTTAACACTCCTGTCTCGTGAGCCAGTGAACAAGAAGTCAAGTGCACACCTTCTTCTGATGAGTGGGACCGATTTGAATTCAAGGACAGAGGCACGTAAAACAAAGGAGTGAGGCTTTTCTATCTCTCCCCTCATCCTAAGAAAACCCTCCGTATTTAACATAAATTTAATTAATTACACTGCTTGACACCCTGTTGCCTGCCATCCAAGAGTGGTTAATGAAATTCACCCTTTCTGAGCCAACAACCTAACCACCAGGACTGGTTTGCATCCAGAAGATAATAGTGCCTGCGGAATTTAACTGAAGCAAGTACTTATGTGAATTCTGGGTTTAATGAGGTTTTTCAACTGAAGAACACATTTCCTTTCCATGGTTGCTAATCCACAAAGAGAAAAAAATTCTAGGAAAAAGTAATTTAAAAATTCCTGACCTTGGGGGTGGGGATAGAAGTTGAGAAAAATAAATATTAAAACTTAATCAATATGATCTTCTTAAAAGCACTCATCAGAAAAAGATTATAGCTATATCAAATAACAAAGAGATTTCTTCTTTATTATTATTCTCTTTATTATTATTTTCTTTCTTATTATTATCTATTATCTTCTTATTATTATTATCTTACTATTATCTTCTTTTTATTATCAGCTATATCAAATAATAAAAAGATTTCTCCTTTATTATTATTTTCTTTCCTGTTATTATCTTACTATTATCTTCTTATTATCTTATTTCTTATTATTAGCTATATCAAATAATAAAGAGACATAATTTGTAAATTATAACCCAGTGGTCTTCAAACTTTTTGGTTACACTATACAACATGAAAATAATTTTACACACAGATATTTACACCACACATATAACTTTACTAAACACAAAAGTTTATCCCTACCCTAAGATGCAGTATTTTCTATTTTATTGTACATTATTCTATATATTCTATCCTATTTCAGTGTTTTGAAAGTGCTTGTTGTAACCTGCAACACTAGTTTCATAACTTACTAATAAGTCAAGAACTGTAACTTGCAAAACATTTTTTTAGATAAGAGAGGAAAAGGGGGAGAAGAAAAGTTGATTGATTGATCAACTGATTGATTCAAGAAAGACAAAAAGGAAAATAAGCTATCCAAGAGATGGGGAGAAGGACAGATAACGTCAGAAATAGAAGAAACAGAGAGAGGAACAGTGATCGATCCCAGCCCCTTCAATCTGTCTTGCCCAGGTCAATGCCTGCTGACCCTAAGGGGTGTCCTCTCACCCACAAGCCTGACCACATTCTCCTGCTCTGGGCTTCCGTGTCCTCCCAGTATCCCCGATTCCCTTATTCTGTGGCCTGGTACCTCTTAGTCACCTGAAAGCATTTTTTTTTTTTTTTGCACTAAGATTACCAAGTCCTCCCGGGGGTTCTCTGACGGGTTGCTCTCATCTCCAGTCCTTTCTCCATGCCTCTGCTGATGGTTCTTTCTCCTTGTCTGCTTTCCCTTGACTGTCTAACCTTCTCTTTGCCTCCATTTCTTCTCTCTCTTTGGTTCCTGACTGTGCCTCTCCCATGACTGCCTACAATCAGATCAATGTCAAACACTGTGTTGGGTTCACAAATCCAACTGCATGAGCACCGTGGAGGGTAAGTGGGTCAAGCGAAAAGTTATGGGGCACTGCTTCTGGAACACTGAGCACCCCTAGACCTTGGAGCAAACCCTGGCAGACCACCAAGGTGGCCTGGCCTCCGTTCTAAGACACCCTGGCCTGGGAGTTCTGTGGTCCGTGACTGTGAACAGAACTGATGTGATCGTGGTACTCAAGAGAAAGGACGAATAACCGGAGAGGCTTCTGCAAATGGCGGCCTGTGAAAGGAAAAGTTTGTGAGGACACAGTGGCAGACTGTGGGTAGGAGTCTCCAGCAGGAAGCCCCGTTAGCAGGCTGGACCAGTGCCCACCCCTGGGACAGTCAGGATCTAAACCACTTACAGCAACAGAAGGAAAGACAGGAGAGGAGAGGTGCTTGCAAAGAAGAACCTCAAGTTATAGCATCTTGGCCTCCTTAGTCTGGGCCAAGTTTTTAAAACCCGCAAGAGCATGGGAATCCTGCGGGAGCCATTCCAAAGGTAACCCTGAGCCCACTCTTCAAAGCTCTTGAAACTTCAGAGCACACAGATGAAAATTAAATTACTCCAAGGAGAAAAAACACAGGAGAGGAGTTTTTTGAGGATGCAGAGCTGAAGCCTGTTTCAAATTCAGCCAGGAACAGCTTGCCAGCCTTGGCTGCTAGTTCCTTTTCTGCATCCCTGAGACAGGAAATTACATGAGGCCCAAAATACGCTCCCCTACAACGCCATGACGGAGCGCAGCTGTCCGACAGCGCTTCCTGCATCCGGGCTCCGCACATGTGTGCGTTGCCAACACGTTTGCTGAGCACCTACCCTGGGCGAGGCGGGCCCACCATGAGCACTGTGTTAGCCCTGCGTGTGAGCCTAGCCCAGCAGAGAAAGGTCTGAGCTTTGGGAGAAAAGGAGTGCCCTTCGCCCTCTGGCCAAATCCCCTAGCGCTCCTACTGCCTGGGTCACCGCTGCTTCTCCTCCTAAGGACCTGGGGATCCCTCCTACCTCTAACCCCACCCTGGACCCCAGGACCAGCCTCTTTCGCTTGAGGTACTCTCTACGGCAGGCGTTTTGACTCACCGATGTCTATGAGTGTTTAAGAAGCTCCAGAATAGAAGGTAACATATCGAAATTGTTAAACATGGCTTTCTAGAAGACGTGAGGGTGTTTACAGCTAGCGAAGTGCTGTCTGGGGCTCTTTTTTTCCCTGAACTCGTCAATCCATCGCCTGGACCCTGTGTTTTCTTCAGCGAAAGAGAAAGATGGGGAAAGATAAAGAAAAGAAGGGAGGGAAGAAGGAAGGAAAGAAGGAAAGATTGTGAAATATGAAGAAAAAAAACAGACCTTCCTTCTTTCCCAAAGTGGAAAACACTTTCTTTTTTTCTTTTAGTGCCTGGCAGAGAAGGTAGGGTTGCGAATGTTACCCGGTACTAAACCAGATTAATTTTCCATTCAAGAAGAAAAGCAAGCAAATTGGGCTAAAAGAGGCGAATTGCATTGCATGGACCTATTATTTAGCACGTTTGAAATGAAAGCCAATACTGCTATTGAAGTGCAGGCTGAGAGCTTTCCCTTCCTCTATCTAACGCCCGCCCACAGGTTGCCTGGCAACCGCATTACAGTGCTGAGAACACTCCCCAGCGATAACTGACCCTGCATTTTAATTTTTGTGCTGATGCTTAAGTGGGACAAATAAATAAATGCCATCGCCCTGAAACAGTACTCATCTCGACTAAAGAGCTGCATGTGTAGATTACAGGGTGGCAAATAGAGGGGTTAAAAAAAAATTGGTGAAGTCTTTCTCTTTTCAGGAAGACGTTGTTTAAAAATGATGAAAACTCTGGGTAGGCGTGTGGAAAAACCTAATCAAACGGTGGAATGAAGTTAAGAACGAATGATGAATTTCACCAAAAGATTTTCAACATCTATAGTAGCATAAAGAATTAAATGTTAATTTTTATGATCCCTTAATTGGAATAGTTCTTCCAAAACTAGGAAATAACACTAGATGTGATATGCTAAAAGGATCTGGTGGGCCACATATGAGCCTAACATGACCCTCACGTGCAGGAAATACAATCCTTGAAGTGCATGGTAGAAAAACAGAGGCAGGTTAAGTTGGAGGTTTCACATCCACATGTAGATGCTGCTCTGTGTTTTGAATAAAAGACTTCGAAGGGAACAGTCTCCGTCCATCGTTCTTTATTGACAGCCTTGAAAGATGTGTCCCCTGTAGTTATTTAAGTGTTCCTAATCTGGGGGCTAAGAATGTTTTTGCCATTTCTGAAAATCTCATCCTTATAACTCGCCATGAAGATGAAAATGAAGTGTGGCATGCCACTTATCACACGAACATGCAGCAGGATTTCTGCCTGGAAACTTAAGCTCTTACCTGAAAGCACTCTTTATGTACTTAACCAAACAGCAAAGATTTAGGATTCAAATTCTGGCTCCCCAGCTTATTGGTGGTGGGACCCAGTGAGTAGCTGGCCGTCTGATGTCTTCATTGGTAAGGAGGATACGTGTAATAATCACCTCCCTGAATAGTCATGGGCTGAGATCCCCAAACACAATGCTGTTGTATGGTCAGTACTGTTTCAGCTATCATTCCTGTTGGCCATGCGTGTGCACGCGGTCAGTCGCTTCAGTCCTGTCTGACTCTCTACACTTCTATGGACTGTAGCCTGCCAGGCTCCTCTGTCCATGGGATTCTCTAGGCAAGAATACTGGGGTGGGTTTGCCATGCCTTCCTCCAGCGGATCTTCCCCACCCAGGGATTGAACCTGTGTCTCTTGCGGGTTCTTTGCCACTAGCGCCACCTGGGAAGTCCACTCTTGGCTATGAAGCATGGTCTTATGAGTGCAGAGGCTTTGACCTATTGCTCATATCCACCCTCTCTGGCGATGATGGAGTTATTCTCCTAGCTTCTAGGGATACTGCTCCGAGACAGCCATCAGCTCTGAACTTCCTTGAAACTCCCTCAGCTAAAGATTCCTACCTAGCCTGAATCATGTGAACTTTCTGGGGCAGTCTAGAACCAGTGAGCAGTCACCCTGGGGATATAAAGGTCCAGCCCCCTCACTCCAACCCGGGACAGCTGGGGAGGGCCACTGCTGATCCAGAGCTCCCCACAGGGTTCCCTGAGGCCTTTGGTGGCCTGTAATGGAGCAGGACTGCATGGGGCCTTCCCAAGATAGAGTTCCCCCACCCCACCCATGCCCTCCACCTGCCTATTGTCTGTAGAAAAACGTTAGCCAAAGGATAAATTCAATCAGAGAATGAAAAAATGCAAAAGCAAAGAAAAGCAGTCAAACAGAACAAAATAATAATAGCTGAGTCATTAAATGGGCTTCTCTGGTGGCTCAGTGGCAAAGAATCTGCCTGCAATGCAGAAGACACAGGAGAGGCGGGTTCAATCCCGGGTCAGGAAGATCCCCTGGAGGAGGCCATGGCCACCCCCTCCGGTATTTTTGTCTTGAGAATCCCATGGACAGAGAAGTCTGGTGGGCTACAGTCCTTGGGATCACAAAGAGTCGGATATGACCGAAGCAACCGAACACAGCAGCGTGACAGGAGTCATTCAACAAAGGCAAAGGTCTTTAGCTCCTTCTCAAGGGCCACAGATAATATCCTGAGTCACGTCCTTTGAGCGGCTTTATAGATACGCAAACTTCCACCCGGTAGAAGAAGTTACCAGACTGTAACTATGACACAATCTGCTTTATCTTACACACTTCCAAGAGCTGGACTCCAGGAGATGGGAACAAACCAACCTGGGAACTGAAGATTAACTGCACTTCAAACAATCAAGGTGACGTGATCAGACCACTGCAGGATCAATTTCAAGACGACTGCACGTAATTCCCACCCCCAGGCCTGTCCCTGCACCCCTGAAACTCCCCTTTTAAAGTTCTTGACCCCTGATTGGCGGTAGACTTTGGGACATGAATCTGCCTTCTCCCCAGGTTGTCAGCTTCCTGAATGAAGCAACCTTTCTTTAGCTACCGACCCTTGTCTCTTGAGCATCAACTTTCGAGGGGCGAGCGGCCAGACCTGGGTTGGGAGCCCACCTACGTTCAGCTCCTCCGTCTGTCTCATCCTGCCTCCTTCTCTCCCTTTCTGCAGCTGCAGATTTCAAGGCCTGCACCTAAGAAATACCCTGCATACCAGTGTTCGTCTCAGAGTCTGCTTCCTGGGGGATGAAACTTCATAAATATATTTAGGAGGAGTATTAGCAATTGTGGTGTAATTATCTGTGAAAAGAGTAGGTTACCCAACTCAGCATATGGCCTGATCTCAACTAGGACAGACTATCTATTTACCTGAGTGCATACGACTGGAAGTCTGGAAAGCAAACGAAGGTTAGCAATGCTTCTTTTTGTCTGGTAGGATTAGGGATTATTTCTATGTTATTGATATTCTTCTGTGCTTTCCAAGTTTCCCTCAAGGACCAAATTACTTTTTCTGTGGGGCAGGGCTGGATTATCCCAGGACTGTTTGCCCCAGCGACTGAGCTTTCAGACAGCAAAGAGTGACGACAAGCCAATCTAGAATGCTCCTCTTCACCACGACCTGGCAGCTTGTTGCCAGGCTTCCAATGGCTGGGACCTGGGGATTTCAAGCTTTCGCTAAGGAATCTTTTCTTCAAGTCTCTCAGATGTCACTTGGAAAAGCCCAAATCAGAGGTAGGGTTTGTGAATGTCACAGAGCTCTCACTTCGATCTCGATGATGCTATCTGAAGGGCAAGACATGAACTCCGACTTGAGTCTGGTCGGAAAACATGTAAGAGACAGCAGACATGAAACGAGCCAGCGTTGTGTCACCATAAACGAGAACAGTAGGAGGTCAGAGAAAGCGCACTTGCCTACAGGCTGCAGTCAATCAGAAAGGGGCTTTGTAGGGGAAGTAGGTCTTGACTGTGTCTTCAAGGAGTAAAATCTAGCAAAGCAGAAGGCAAGGGTGAGGTCGTTCTGGATAAGGGCAGCGGCCAAAGCACAGAGGGAAGAAAGGATTGGGTTTTTCCATAAGTAGCATGCCGCCTCCTTACCGGAGCTGAGGATGCATTTGGAAAATGAGAAAATATGGTTGGCTCAACATTGTGGGTGAGACTGTGGGAGGGAAGCCAAGCAGTGAAGTTTAGACTTCCTCTCCAGGTGAAACGAGTACCCTGAGGGCCCCTGACTAGTTGAAGGTGGTCTATTAAACAGCTTTTTCTGACAGTCATCTGCAGGGTGTTGCCCAGAAGGGAGAACTAGATGGAAGCGCCAGGTGGAGGCTGCGGTCTCTGGCTCAGGGTGCCTGGCCCAGCCTGCAGTGGGCGCTGGCAGGAGCTGACACCCTGAATCTGGATGCAGCCACTCTGATTTTCTCTTGCTGATGTAAACCAGCCGTACCACACACAAATATAGTTATATGTCTTACCTTCCAGCACTCTGGACAGTGACCCCACTGCCAAAGAGTAAAAGAAGCAGGAACAGATGGGGGGTGAGTCAGAAACCCTCAGCCCTGAGAATTACCCCTGGGGCTGGGCCCTCCCTGGCGTCCGCCTTGTGGAACAAATAAGACCTTTAACAATTCTGCCCAGAGTGATCCGGAATAACATTGGAACTTCCCTCATTTTATGGCCTCCATTGAATGCACTAGTGGAGAGATAGTGGAGGCCATAAAATCATATATGGGGTTTCCTGATCCCACGGTGCTCATTCAGCTCATCAGATTACAATCAAGCAACATTTATGGATGGCTTACTACTTGCTAGGTAGTTTGCACGCTCCTCGCTTAATCCTCAGTACTCTCTGAGGTCGATATTTGCACCTCCATTTTGCAAACAATTGGCATTTTATAGACATTCATCTCTATTCACCAAAATAATCTAATGTTTTCTCAGGACTTTTGTTTTTAAAATGAACAAACAATCCCTTCTTCTCTTTATCTCAGGATATGTAAAGAGTAGGTTTAGATCACAGGGCCTGGCTCTACAGTTAACAGGGGAACAGCTGTTCACTAACTGGGCACTTTTTCCATGCATGGTAATTTTTTTTTTAATTGGAGGATAATTGCTTTACAATGTTGTATTAGTTTCTGATGTAGAGCAAAGTGAATCAGCCATATGTATGTATATATCCCCTCCCTTAGAACTGTTGCTTTTGAATTGTGGTGTTGGAGAATACTCTTCAGAGTCCCTTGGACAGCAAGGAGATCAAACCAGTCAATCCTAAAGGAAATCAACCCTGAATATTCATTGGAAGGACTGATGCTGAAGCTGAAGCTACAATAAATACTTTGGCCACCTGATGCAAAGAGCTGTCTCATTGGAAAAGACCCTGATGCTGGGAAAGATTGAGGGAAAGAGAAGAGGATGATAGATGATGAGATGGTTGTGTGGCATCACTGACTCGATGGACAGGTTGTTTAGTCGCTCAGTCGTGTCCAACTCTTTTGCAACCCCATGGACAGTAGCCCACCAGGCTCCTCTGTCCATAGGATTTCCTAGGCAAGAACACTGGAGTGAGATGCCATTTCCTTCTCCAGGTGATCTTCCCGACCCAGGAATGGAACTCACAGCTCCTACTACCCTCCTGCATTGCAGGCGGGTTCTTTATGCCACAGAGCCTCAGAGGATCAATGCACATGAGTTTGAGCAAACTCTGGGAGACAGTGAAGGACAGGGAAGCCTGGTGTGCAGCCCACGGGGTCTCAGAGTCAGTCACGACTTACAAACAACAACAAGCAACAACATCGCCTCCCCTGTGAGCCTCCCTCCCCCACTCCACCTCTCAAGGTCATCACCGAGTGCCGAGCTCAGCTCCCCGTACTCAACAGCAGCTGCCCGCCGGCTACCTGTTTTACACATGGTTGAGTATATACGACAGCACGCATAATACTTAAACTAGGGCCACTGGGGGAGGAAGTAAAGCTGGGTAGAGGCAATCACCGCCAAGACTTAGATAAATACTCAATGCATAGAATGACATTACATAGCAGTTAAAGGAAGTTATGTGAAGGGATCTGATGAAGCTACATCTAGGAGGAGTCCCCTTCCAAATTCCAAATCTACAGATATTTCCTAAACTCCAAACATCTGAAACAAGCAAGCCATCTTTGTCTACACTTCTGCTGCTATTTTTCCCCCTGTTCAGTCAAAACCTCTCTTCCTCATTATTGCCTCTCTTTCCATTGCCCTTTGCACTGACCTATTTCTGCTCCTTCTCCTTTCCTACCTGGATTTTTCCTGTAACCTCTGGGCTGGTGTCCCAGCAGAGATGGCTGGGTTCCTCCAGTCCAGTTTTTTTTAACCCCTGCCAGACTCACCTGGCTTCCCTGGTGACTCAGAGGGTAAAGCGTCTGCCTGCAATACGGGAGACACAGATTCGATCCCTGGGTCCGGAAGCTCCCCTGAAGAAGGAAATGGCAACCCACTCCAGTATCCTTGCCTGGAGAATCCCATGGATGGAGGAGCCTGGTTGGTTATACTCCACGGGGTCGAACGGGGTCGAGAAGAGTTCGACATAACTGAGCGATTTTACGTTCACTTTCAGACTCACCTTGGCAAAATGCTACCTGTGGGAATATGCTCTCCTGCTCACAACCATCCCATGGCTCCTGCTCTCTGTAGGAAAAAGTTGAATCATCTTACATTGTCACTCTAGTCCTTCCAAAATCTGACCCCAGCCATTTCCAGTGTGACTGCCGAGTACTGTTTCTATCACACCTAGGGTAGCTGCTTCCTGTTTCCCACCAGGCCACACCCCTTTCTGCCTCTTTGACTCAGTTCTACTCGTGTCTCCTGTCCTGGGAAAGTCAAGCATCACAGCTTGTTTTCAGATCCACTCCGCTCTTACAGCCTCTCACTGGGTCTTCCTCACACTCCTCCTTGAAACTCCTCACACTCCTCCTTGAAACTCCTCACACTCCTCAAACTCCTCCTTGCTGTATAGTGTTCTACATACTTGCTATCCATCCAACTCAATGGCAAGCAATTTGGGGTCACTGATTGTATCTGCCAAACGTTACTATCCTCCCTAGAGCTGCCAGTCTAGAGTTCTGCAAAGAGTAAGTGTCTAGTTACTTAATAATAGCCGTGGAACAAAAAACTGTGGAGTTAAACTTTATCATCTAAAAGCAAAGGTACCCTTTACCATTTCCTAATTTTTGTGCTCAATTCTGCAACATCCTCATTGCGTGACTTCTGGATTTTGCCATCTCTGAGTATCTCAATTACAGTCTGCAACTCTTTTTTTTTTTTTAATGTATTTTTGGCTGCACTGGGTCTTCATTGCTGTGCGTGGACTTTCTCTAGTTGCAGCTCTCAGGCTTCTTGTTGCTGTGGTTTCTCTTGCTTTGTTTTCTGGGCTCTAGAATGCAGGCTCAGGAGTTGAGGTTACAGGAGGCTTAGTTGCCATTTAGCATGTGGAATCTTCCCAGACCAGGGATCAAACCTGTGTCCCCTGCACTGGCAGATCAATTCTTTACCACTAGTCCACCAGGAAGTCCTTGTCTCAACTCTTAATGTAAAGAAACCTTACACTCTAAGTCAGTGCTGTCTGGAGGACGGTTCTACATCTACGTATCTGGGCTCTCCAGCTTGGTAGCCAGGAGCCACGTGTGGCTGCTGAGCACTGGGAATGTACTAGGGCAACTGAATCCTCCCACCTGACAGAGCAGGGCTGGTCTCAAGAAACCAGTTCTGACCTAAGGGCCCCGCTTGAAGCATTCTGCCAAGACCCCTGTTTATTTCATTACATGTGTTTTCCTGTTTTAGGTTCAAGGAAGAATTTTATAAAAGTTAATACAAATACCTGTCATTATTTGTGTCAGTGGAAGGCAGGCATGACAAAAATAAATGATGCTCCCTCATAAGCCATAGGTTAGACAAATATGCCCATCCTCCCCAAATATACCCGTCAAAAAGTGGTCGACAGAAACTAACACAATATTGTAAGTCAGCTATCTACACTCCAACAAAAATCGATCTAAAAATTTTTTAAAATGCAGAAACATGTGGTCGAGTTGGCAAATGTCAACTTCAGCTCTGAACAAAAATAATAGATAACATGTACTGAAGGTTTACAATAGCTGGAGGCAATTTATATACATCACAGAAGGCACGCAACAACTCTTAGAGGCAGGTCCTGTTACCATCCCCATTTCACAGATGAGGAAACAGAGGCCCGAGAGGTCCCAGGGTATGCCCAGACCCAGGGAGCTGGCGCAGAGCAGAGCCAGGATTTGCCCCGGGTCGAGTTTGGGTAGACTCCAGAAGTCGGTGATGGACAGGGAGGCCTGGCGTGCTGAGGTTCGTGGGGTTGCGAAGAGTCGGACACGCCTGAGCAACGGAACTGAACTGACCTGATTCGAACTGCAGTGCCTGCTCTGCTGTTGTCCTGCTGGGCCACAGCTGAGGTGTTAATGGTCATTCCTTACTTCAAACGCAAGATACAATGAACTCTAGCTGCCCTGTGTGCCAGGCACGGGACATGGAGCTGAGAAGTCCTAGCTGGAGCCCAGGACCGGAGGAGCTCAGCCATGGGGCCTGGCCATCCACCACCAGGCTTGCTCCGAGAGCCTTCGCACCTCCACGGCAGCGAAGTGCAAAGAAGACCTTTAAGCAGAAGGATCCATGTCAGGGGAGGGTCAGCAATGCATTTCTCAGAATATTGGCTTTGACACCGAGTCTTACAGAATGAACTAAAACCTAATAGAATTAAAAGATAAGCCCAGAGCCACTTCAAGGCCCTCCAAGGAAGCCTCAGCCTCTCTGACAATTCAACCTCCCGCACGTCCCCAGTGGCCCACCTGGAGCGTCCTGGCTCTCAGGAACACCCTGTCCCACGTCTGCACCTGACGAACTTCTTCAGGGTCCTCTCCTAGGGTTCTGCCCCTCACGGCGTGGGCCTCCAACAAGGAGCAGCCTCCCCTGGGGGTGTGCTACACACGCAGCGTCTCAGGCTCCCCTCCAGACCTGCTGGACAAGAACATCGCCTTAGCGAGATGCCGAGGTTGTCCCCAGCCCCATCAGAGTCCAAGATGCACTCACATAGCTGGCACCTCGCCCCCTGAGCTGCCCGGGAGCGCCCGCGGCCCCCTGGTCTTCACTCTGTTACTGAGGCTGCGGCCTCTGCCTCCTCCCCGGATTCCTGAGGGCAGCCGTGGTATCTTAATTCTCTTGGCTGCTCCAGCGGGCCCATGGGCTTCCCTGGTAGCTCAGCTGGTAAAGAATCCACCTGCAGTGCAGGAGACCCCAGTTTGATTCCCATCTCCTAGAGAAGGGATCGGCTACCCACTCCAGTATTCTTGGGCTTCCCTGGTGGCTGAGCTGGTAAAGAATCTGCCTACAATGTGGGAGACCTGGGTTCCATCCCTGGGTTGGGAAGATCCCCTGGAGGAGGGCATGGCGACCCAGTCCAGTATCAATGCCTTGAGAATCCCCATGGGCAGGCTGGCAAACTACAGCCCCTGGGGTCGCAGAGTCAGACACGACTGAGCGACAGCCCAACACAGCTCCAGGGCCTATAGGACTGAGCAGGCGCCCGCTGAACACAGGAGTGAACGGCTCTGAGGAACGTGGCTGCTTTGGAAGGCTAGCCTGGATGCCGTCTGGAGCGTGTCCTTGGCCTCTCTCCCTCCCAACCGCCCGGGGCCACCTCTTGGACGGGCCAGGGGCTTCCCCCAACCCCGCCTAACCTCAGCCTCTAGGCTGGAACCCGGCCAGGGGCTGGCGAGCCTTCTGCTTTCAGCCACCTCGCCACAGAGCCCGGCAGGAAAGCCCCAGCAAACAAGGGCGGGCCCTCGGCACTGCAGCCTCAACAAAAGCGGGGTGCTTCCTGTGGGGCGCGGCCCGAGGCCTCCCCCCGTGGGGGTCCCTGCGCTCAGGAAGCCGGCCGCTCCCTGCCTCTAGGGTTTGTGCCGGCACTGAGGGCACACCCTGCCTTGGGGACCGCTTCAGAGGCGGAGGCTGTTGCAAGAAGGGGGCCCCGCAAGCAGCAGGAGGCGGGCTTGGAGCCCGCCTCCTGCTGCTCCTGGAGAGGTCCCCTTGGCCTCGCGTCCTGCCTCCAGGGAGGCACTGCGGTCCTGGGGAGCCTGCAAAAGGAGCTTTCCCTCATACGGATGTTTTTCTTTTGTACGCAGTTATTGCTTTGTTTTGCTCGGAGCATTCTTGGTAGCACCCCGGGGTTGGGTAACACCCAGGGCTTTGCCAACGCCGTTGTGCTCTTTTCTCCGCTTGTAACATGTGTGACCACAAAGCCACCGCAGGCATCACATGGGTCACTCGGCGGCTCGGACAGAGGCACGCCTCTGGCTTCCCTCGGACTTGGGGCTTCGCCTTGACCCTTTCCTGTCGGTCACTGGCCATCAGGATGAAAGGACTGGAGGAAAGAAGGAACTGCCCACTTCCTTTAAAAGGCGGTAAAGCAAATGACTTTTCCACCTTTAAAACTCTCAGAAGGATCTTACGCCCACTGTGGAAAAACCAGATACCACAGTACAGTGACTATCTCACGATTTGTTAACACTTTGGTAAGTTTTTCCCTAAACATCTGCAGCCCTCGCCTAATGTGATTTTGGACGGAGGATGACAAGGGATGAGCTGGTATCCACCTTCCAGGCCCCACCTTCACTTTAGGAGCTCGGGGACCACAGGGACCGTACAATGGATGCAGTTTGGAATTCTGGCCCCTCCTCACAACAGGAAGGTGGGTCTTACTGTATTCAGAGTTGAACTAAACCTACATGCAATTTTGTATGCTAATTGTTTTTAAAAAGAATATCAAAGGTATTCTCTCATGTTAACTGTTTTTCCCATTTTTCATTTGTCAAAGAGGTTTAAATGAGATGATAAATTGTTGGAAGTTAGGAGGTTACTGATCTGTCATAATAAGGTTTACATGAGATAATGTATATTCAGAGTGCTTAGCCTGTAACCCTGCATATGTAAACTTTTCATAGATAGTGGTTTGGCCATAGATTCTTGCTAAAATCTCATTTCAATGCCAGCATAATATTTCATTCTAAGGAGCATATTTAAACATCCTTTTATTGTACTGAGCTTATTTCTAATTCTTCTTATTTAAAATTGTAGCACTGGTACAGGTATCTTTGAATATAACTTTTCATTCACTTTAAGGAAGTATTATCTCTTTAAAATGGATGACTACGTTGGATGATATGAGTATCTCAAAGGCTTTTCATTATATATCAGCAAATAATTTCCTGGTGATTGCACTAAATTTCCTTCCAGCCTTGAGTGGGATTACCTGTCTTTCTGCACCCTCACTAGCAGTAAATTTTCTTGTTTTCAAATCTGCCAATTTGATGGGTGAAAATTCAATTTCTTCGCTCTTTGATATTGCATTTTGAAAAGTTGTCAGTGAAAGCGAAACATTTTTTCATATTCATTAACCATTTGTATGGCCTCTTCCACAGTAAAACATAATTTATCAATCAAATTTGCTAATAAGGTTTGGGTTTTCTTTTTGTGTGTGGCGTTTCTCATGTCAAAACTCAGAAACAATCTCTTTCTATACACAGCTGGACAGGCAAATCGTGAGACCATTTGGGATTTGATTAGAGGTGTCTTTAACTTGAAACACAACTAGTAAACATTTGGCAACTTCCCAGTCACTGTGTATGCCCATAGAGTGGTCTGTCTTAAAATCAGCTTTCATTGGGGTGTAGCTGACTTACAAGGTTATGTTAGTTTCTGCTATATAGCAAAGGGAATCAGTTATCCATACACAAATATCCACTCTTTTAGAGTTTCTTTTCGCACGTAGATTATTACAGAGTATTGAGTAGAATTCCTACTGTGCTATACAGTAGGTCATATTAGTGATCTGTTTTATATATAGTCGTGTGTAAATGTCAGTCCCCCAATCCTAACTTATCCCTTCCCTCTCCCCCCTTGGAAGCCATAGGTTTGTTTTCCACATCTGTACAGTGGTCTGTAACGCAGGTTCCCTCCAGGAGCCACAGGAGAGGAAGGGGTAGGCAACGGGCAGGAAGTCTAAGCAACCGCCTGCATCCAGCAGGTAGGTGAATGGTCATCCTGTCCTATAGGGGGATGGTCAGCAGATAGGTCATCCTGTCTGTGTCAGCCTATCCTATAGGTGGATGGTCTGCAGATAGGTCATCCTGTTTGTGTCAGCCTATCCTATAGGTGGATGGTCTGCAGATAGGTCATCCTGTCCGTATCCCAAGCGATCATCGGAGCCCGTGCCAGGCGCAGACAGGCTCAGAACCCAGAGGTAACACACCAGCTCCCCGCCGGCACCTGGGGATTGGCTGATCCCTATGAGTGGGTGATGACATGATGCAGCACATTGTTCAGGCGGGGGCTGCCAGTTCACACCGCTGCCTCTCACCAGCCCCTTTCCATGGATGAGGACACCTCGGCTCAAACACGTTAAGTTGTCAAAGTTCACAGAGGAAGTGGCAGAGCAAAGATTCAACCTTGGGCCAAATGGACCCCAAAGCAGAGGCATTCAGCTACCAAACTGCACAGTTTCTCTTAAAAACATGTCTTCGAACATGAGAATGAGTAGAGTTTACATGTGGAGAGCCTCAAAGAAAACTTTTGTGAGCAAAGCAATTGTCCTCAGGCAAGAAGTCCCATTTCCCTGAAAACTTGCCAAAGGAAGGATGGGAGGATTTCTGGCACCTCCCCTGCCTGGGTCTTACACTTCCAAGAGGGAAGCTGAGGTCAAGGGTCATCCTGGCTTTGGAGAGCGACTTATTCTTACCAGGACTCAGTTTTCCGTCCTGAATAGGGGGATCCAACTCTAAACCCTCCCTTAGAAAGTTGGTGAAGTTGGCTTTGTCAGTCCTTGGATGAAGAAAATGATCATGGGGTGTATGAGACGGTTCCCCATACCCTGTGCAACATCTGTCACTCACAGCGCCTGTTGATGAATGATGGCTGAGATCACTGTGAAAGTCATTCGCTACTGCAAAGCCAAGAATGCTGCGTATCAATCCCAGCAAAGCTTTAACCACCAGAGTAGGCATTTTCCCCACCAGCCCTTCAACCCCTACAGTGCTGGGACATGCAATAAACAGGGTTACCTACAATCCACCACTTAAAAGCAATGAGTTGAGCTCTGAAGCATGGATTTATGAAACATACGTTTAAAGTATTCATAGCCTGATTTCTCGTAGGGCTGACCTAATTTCTGGGAGGTACCAATCAATTATGCCGTGTTGATTCATATGATGGAGGTAATATTTCTCTTGCTTTCGATACTTGGGGAGCTGTGAAAATATTCATCCCTCTGAGCTACAGAAATCAGTTTTCTTGTTCATGTTCTGTTAAAAGTACCCAGTGCTATTTGTCAGGAAGGGATTGAGAAACACATCCTTCTGTCTCTGAATCCTAATCAGGAGGGAGAGGCAAGGCGTATTGCACAGACCCCATGACTTCAGACCATGCTGTTTTTAATTTTCAACCTGTGTCTAAACTTGGGAACCAATTTGACTACCTGGAGTGTACAGAATGGTTAACTAGGTTTGCTTCCGCACGCAAGCTGGAGTTAACTGCTTCTGCCTGAATTGAATAAACTCTGGCAGTGCTATCCAGACCTGGCATGACCAGATGGCAGTCGCCACACCTTGCCAGTTGCCAATCAGCGTTCAACAGCTGGGCTTGACCAAACAACAGCTGCCCTTGACCCTGGCTTCCGATTATCTGTCAGCTATAAATAGAAGCGGAGTGTCAGAAAAGGGAGCAAAGTACTTGATGCCAGCAATTCAGGAAATCCATCTGACAGCAACAGAACTGGCTCAATATACTGAGCTAGTTTCAGGAAAACATGAGAGTGGAAAAACATAAAGTCCAATGCTCGATCATTCCAATACCAGCAGCAAGAAACCATGGGTGCTCTTGTGAAATAAAGGACATTTCCAGATACATAGGTTGGCATTTTGAAAACATCACCTATCAGTGTTTGGAGTCCCCTGGATCTGACAGATAGCAACTGCTAGAATTTGTCCAAGAAATAGAAGAGCATATCCAAAATTCAGTGTCATGTTTTTCCCATGCAAAAAAAATGAAATAAAATAACAGGCCAAAAAAACTGGCAGTGGCTCACCATTCTGTTTCACAAAATGTATCAAAACATGTGTCAGACTTCACAGTAGAGCATAGGAGGGTTCTGGGGACTCAGAGCTGGACCAGCTGACTCTAAAAGAGACCACTGGAAAGAGGGTCTCCACGTGTTGCGTGGCTAAATGCGCGTATTTTCCAAAGATAAGAGATGAGGGTAGGGGAACAGAAAAGGACAGTTTTAGAAACAAGACTGACACTTCTGCTGGATGAGATGGGAACCGCGCCTTTTGAAGGAAATGCAAACACAGCCCAGCCAGAAAGTAAGAAAGGGGAATAAAGAACCAGAAAAAAGAAAATAGCTAAGTTTAAGCTCCAGAGAGGCTTTCACTAAATTGCTGCCCAGCTAAGCGGCTGTGCTTGACTAAAGGTTAAGGCCACACCGGGGCAGTCCCGGCGCCTCTCATCCAGGACAGCTGGACACGTCTTTCACGGCCGACAACTGCGGCGGGGGAGTGTGGGGACAGAACCAGCAACTGTGGGCTTGGCGGACCTCCACGGAGCCGGGGGCGGGCCAGCTGGGTGAAGCCCCGTGTCTCTGAGCTCCTCCATCTCCCTCTGCAGAGCGGGTACCACCTGAGCTGAGGCCTGCGGGACCACCGCAGCTGTTCCAGCGGCTGGGCTTGGGGGACCGTCGTTCAAAGTCAAGAGCAGTGCAGAGGCCTCCCCCCCCCGTGTGAATAGTCGGGGTTGTCAAAGGACTGATACCAGCCACAAGGAATTCATAAGGCTTTAAAAAAATAATTTGTATTTTGTTCCTCACCTCGCCGTCCATATAGATTTGGGAACGAGTCATACTAAAGCTACGAACAAGTTATTTTTCCATCTGGAGATGAATTGCAGGCCCGTGGCCTTTCTGAAGCACAGACAGAACATGGGATGATAGAATCTGACTTCGGGGCTGACGGCTTGATTAGAAACTGCATTATTTATGCCCCGCTGGGATTGCTGCGGCTTTGGAGGCTTAAAACCACCTTCTGTGGCAGCTCTTCCCCTGATTTTAAGTTCACTGACCTCCTTTCCTGGATATGTGCCTCCACGGCAGGATTTGAAAGAGAATTAATTAATCCATTCTCTTGATCGCTTTTTATTAATTACTCCATCAAATTAACCTCAACCCAAATTGGGAGGCGGCCTTTTTCCTTTCCCTCACATAGGTCTTCCTTTTCTAGGCGTTTCCACACTCACACACTCAAAGTTTCAGGTCACGATGCACTCACTGAGACGCTGAGAAAAACCAGTGTTCTCTCAGCAGCGAAGGTGTCTCTCACAATCTGGTGCTCGAAAAGCAAACGGGGAAACTGTGATCAACAGTAATTGGCAGAGCTTTCCGATTCTGAAGAATTTCCAGAATTGTACACACGTCTCTCAGGAGGCAGGCTTTCAAAATATTAGGAGGCTGCACCCCCCAACACACACACACTGATCAGACTGGGTTTTTTTTAATCAGTTCAGCTTCTCTGAGGAGAGCCCGTCCAAATCCACAACCAAACTTTATTACTCTGAAAAACATTCTAATTCATGTGCAAGCTGTTGGTTAATAAAGAGGATCAGAGAAAGCTGGTGTTGGAAAGAACCCTGGGAAAGCCTACACATCAGACTGTTTACACCAGGGATGGAAACCTGAGTTTTAGGGCCCAGAATAGGTACTCACAAGGCCATTCTCAGTGGTTTCCATGAGGGTCTCAGTGGTATGAACCTGTACCACCTTAAAGTCTAAAATGGAGAAGCACTGGTTCCCTGAAAGCAAGTAAGGTGGGCCTTCTCTGGTGTGACCCACCCTTGCTTCGTTGATGGGGAGTAATGACTTGGCTGGCTGTGCTATTCAAGGCCTTTTGGCCTCCTGATGGTTCATCACACCAGGGACCCACCGTGGACTGACATCTAATTTTTCCATTTTGAGTTCCATCTCCACATTCTACCCATTCCCAGAAACTTGGAAGTCACCTGAAATCTGAGATCTGCAGTTGTCGGCTGAGATCTCAAGCGGGTAGCATTACCAAGGGGGCCGACCAACTTGCTTAGCTCACCTGGATGCAACTCTTTCTCTGCAAGCTGAAGGCTGATGAAAGTGAGTACAGCTGAAACAGGTTAATTCAGAGATACCAAAGTGCATATACTAAGGTTAACTAGAGAGTCCAAACCGGAGAAGGCAATGGCACCCCACTCCAGTACCCTTGCCTGGAAAATCCCATGGATGGAGGAGCCTGGTAGGCTGCAGTTCATGGGGTCTCGAAGAGTCGGGCATGACTGAGCAACTTCACTTTCACTTTTCACTTCTATGCATTGAAGAAGGAAATGGCAACCCACTCCAGTGTTCTTGCCTGGAGAATCCCAGAGGTGGGGTCGCACAGAGTCGGACACGACTGAAGTGACATAGCAGCAGTAGCAGAGAGTCCAAACAGGAAGAGACAGGGAGTAGAAGACTCATCACAAGGAACTGGCTCCCGCGATGGAGAGGGCTCAGTGGGAGGGGATGAGGTCCACAGGGGAGGCTGTCAGGAGGGGCTGGCGCGAGCCAGAGCTGCAGTCACAGGTGGAAACCTCGGCTCTGCTTCCAAGACTCTTCACCAGAGCCAAGACCACCCGGGTTATTGAGGACATTCTCTTCACTTAAAGGCAATTGATTACGGACTTGATCGCATCCACAGAATACCTCCAGCAACACCTAGACTGGTGTCTGAGCATCTAGGAGCTCTGGCCTCGTCTGGGTGGTGAGCACTGACCGTCACAGGGACTCAGCTCTGTGTTCCCTACAGAATAGTCCCGCCCAGCCATTCCTCCATTTGTGTTGGGCACGAAGCTGGCAACACCCAAACATGAATTGAATGAATGAATGAGTGAGTGGAGATCATGGCAGTGATGTGCGGCATGGGCTACAGCACCTCAGCCTACCCTGGGGTGGGAGGGGGTAATTGGCCAAATCACAGTGCCCCCAGGACCCAGACAAAGCCCCAGGGATGGTCCAGCCTGGGGCTGGGGCATGTTACCCCCAGCAGTTCTGTATGAGCAAAGGAGATGAGCTTTGCACCAAGGACCTCACTGATCGGGGAGAACTCATAAAGGACAAACAAATATGCCTGTGGTGGACACCCTTCGATGGTTGGGAAGTCAGGGCAGGAGCAAGGCTCAGAGGAGGAACCGCTAAGGCTTCCCACTGCTACCCCTGCCCAAGCCTCTCGGGTCAGAGAGACGGAAGCAATGAAAGCAACATCAGTGAACTGCCTGCCCCTAAGGAAAGGACCAGGCCTGAGAGCTGCTCATCTAGCCTCTGGTCTCTGTAGGATGTTGGAAAAGGGACTTTGCTCTGTGGGCCTTATTTCTTGATCTGTACGGTCTTAAGAAGAGCTAACTCTCTGGACCATGGGAGGATTATGATTTGTGTTGAGAGCTGTGGTAGATTTCATTTGAAGTTAATGAAGCTGAAGCTTCAGGACTCCTCACTTGCATGGGCCACCCACAGCTCTGAGCAGCCCCCAGGGGTGTGGGAGGAAGCAGCCCCACAGAGCACTGGCATGTGGGGGGTTGCTGCAGCGGGGGGCTCCCCTCTGGGCCCGGGCAACCATCCGGGGGTGACCAGCACCGTCTCCATGCCTAGTCACCTGTCCCTTAGGAACTAAGAGAGTGAGCTATTCATGAGAAAAGGAAGGCAGACCAATTTCCCCAGATGTTAGAGACTAGTATTCTTTCAATCCCTTACACAGTGTTTGGGCTTCCCTTGTGGCTCAGCTGGTAAAGAATCTGCCTGCAATGTGGGAGACCTGGGTTTGATCCCTGGGTTGGGAAGATCCCCTGGAGAAGGGAAAGGCTACCTACTCCATGATCTGGCCTGGAGAATTCCATGGACTATACAGTCCCTGGGGTTGCAAAGAGTCGGACACAGCTGAGTGACTTTCACTTTCACTTTGCTTTTACTTACACAGTATTTGAGTCAGTGCAGGGTAAAGAGTAGACGCTAAGTTTAACGTCCAGCTCTTAGATTCTCTCAGGAGTGGAATTCTGGCCTGCCAGGATGTTCATTTTCCAACTAAAATGAGCTGTTATTATGGATCTTCAAAGGGTTTTCTTGTAATCGGGATATGATGGGTAAAAAAAAGAGTTGGATTGTGGGCTTAGGGTTAAAAATAAAACATGATCCTGATTATCCTAAACATCTCTCTCCCCATTTTAGTTCTAGATCCCACAGACTAGTTTCCAGCTAACAAGAAAGTGAGAACAGGGTTGAGTGGGCAGAATTAAGAGAGAAAATGAGCAAAGGCAGGAATATTTAAGGCAAAGCTCAGTCAGTGCTCATGGCTTCCAGAGAGCAGCCTAATGCTCTTCTCCATTGAATGAACTGTTCACAGTTTTGCTTCCAATTACTGGAAAAATTATGGGAGAAGGTCTAGTGCCATTTATTAGAACTTGAATAGATTGCCTCCATTAATATCTGGAGGGCTTTTGGCCCAACTTCACTGAGTGCCTTCTGGGAATTATGAAATGTGCCCACACTTCTACTCTCATGATCCCAAAAGTGATCAGAATATTCGAAAAAGCATAAACTATCTTGTTAGGTAAGGAGACAACAGGAAGGAGAATTAAACTCGAGAGGCAACAGTCAATTTCCAACTATTTTCTTCTAAAAGGAAATCGGTCCTGAATGCTCATTGGAAGGACTGATGTTGAAGCTGAAGCTCCAATCCTTTGGCCACGTAATGCAAAGAACTGACTCATTTGAAAAGACCCTGATGCTGGGAAAGATTGAAGGCAGGAGGAGAGGGGGACGACAGAGGATGAGATGGCTAGATGGCATCATCGACTCAATGAACATGAGTTTGGGTAAACTCCGGGAGGTGGTAATGGACAGGGAGGCCTGGCATGCTTCAGTCCATGGGGTCGCAAAGAGTTGGACACGACTGAGCGACTGAACTGAACTGAACTGAAAGAGTCTAGCACTGTAGTGTGTATTGTGAAGCTCTGTACTTGTGAAAAATTGGGGGGGAAAGGCATAATAGGTTGGAGTCAAAATACCTGCCTCCCCCAAAGAGAAATCTCACTGGCTTTAATTCAACAAGTGTTTGCTTCTTGCTCTTGGAAAGCTCAGGTGGTCCTGTTTCATATTGCAGCTCCCCTAAGGGGACGAGCAGGGAACCTGTGACTTGCTCTTGCTCCCTCCTGCTGCAGCAGGGGCCCCAACAAAGTCTTGCCTGAATTTCTTGTCTGACCTCTTACTATTAATAATTTATATTGATTAAGGAAGCCAAGAACCCTGGTCTACACACTATTATCTGACTTTCTGATGATGGCTATTCTGATGGGTATGAAGTGGGATATCTTTGTGGAAAACCAAAGATGTGGAAATCAAAAGGTTTGCGCTTCCCTGATGGCCTAGGGTGCTGAGCCTCTTTTCAGGTGCTTATTGTCCACTTGTGCCTAGTTTTTGGAGAAACGCCCATTCAGAGCCTCTGCTCATGTTTTCACTGGGTTATTTGTCTTCTCGTTCAGTTGTAAAAATCCTTTACATATTCTAGATCTTGAGTCTCTTAACAAATATTCAATTTGCAATAAAGTCCAGAAGCTTTAAATTTTAATAAGGGACAATTTATGTATTTTTTTTCTTTTGTTGATTGTGTTTTGGGTGCCATATCTAAGAATCCAATGCAAAATCCAAGATTAGGAAGATCTACCCCTATGACTTCCCTAGTGGCTCAGATGGTAAAGCGTCTGCCTACGATGCAGGAGCCCCGGGTTTGATCCCTGGGTTGGGAAGATCCTCTGGAGAAGGAAATGGCAACCCACTCCAGTACTCCTGCCTGGAAAATTCCACGGATGGGGAGCATGGTAGTCTACAGTCCATGAGGTCGAAAAGAGTCAGACATGACTGAGTGACTTCATTTTCTCTTTCACTTTTCTTCTGGAAGTTGTATAGCTGTGGCTTTACCTTTAAGTCTCTATTTTGAGTTAGTTTTTGTATATGGTGGGAAGAAGAGATTCAAATTCGTTGTCTTTCCTATGCCTATCCAGCTGATCTATAAGTTTATCCTAAGCCAGTACCACAAACTATCTAACTACTGTTGCTTTATAGTAAGTTTTGAAATTGGGAAGTGAGTCCCCCAACTTTGTTCTTCTTTCTAAAGATTATTTTGACTATTCAGGACTCACGTGAACTTTAGGATCAGCTTGCAAATTTCTACAAAGAAGCCAATTGGGGTTCTGACAGGGATTGCACTGAGTCATAGATAAATTTGGTAAGTATTGCCTTCTTAACGATATTAAGTTTTCTAAGGGACTTCCCTGGTTGTCCAGTAGTTAAGACTCTGCATTCCAATGCAGGGGACACAGGTTCGATCCCTGGTCGGGGAACTAAGACCCACGTGCTCATGTGCCAAAGGGAAACTAACTCCTGCACATCTCAGTTACTGAGCCCGAGTTCTCACATATCGAAGGGCAACTAAAACCTACACACCTCAGTTATTGAGCCCACGTGCCCTGGAATCATGCTCCACAAGAGACCCCCATGTGCTGCGACCAGAGAGAGCCTGGGCACTGAGACTAATATGCTTTGAATATGTTTTGAAATGCCCTTGTTAAATTTATTGCTAAGTATTCCAGTCTATTTGATGCTACTGTAAATGGCATTGTTTTTAAATTTCCTTTTCAGATTGTTCATTGCAAGTATATGCAAATACTCTTGAGTTTTGCGTCATCTGGTCGATCCTGTATTCTGCAACATTCCTAAACTCTTTTATTAGTTCTGACCGTGTTTTAGTGGATTCTGCAAGATTTTCTATGTGCAAGATGTCATCTGCAAATAGTTTTATTTATTAATTTCCAATATGTCTTTTATTTCATGTTCTCATTCCTGTTATTCTTGACTTTTCTTGCCTCTATTATTTTTCACTGGGCGGATCATTACCAAACATACTGTTTGCTTATAACTGCCCTTTCTGGTACATAAGCTCTTAAAAAGCAGGTGCTTCCTCTTTTCTGTTCACTGCCTTCCCAGATCTTCTAGAACAGAGCCTGGCACATAGTAGGTGCTCAATAAATGTTTATCTACTCTGTCAGCTTTCAAGGTGAGTCCTCCAAAGGAAACTGACCTCCTGACCTCAGCCTGCTCTCAAGACCCAGCACTCCCTGGAGTTAACCACAGCTGAGTGGGAGCAGGTCAGGGCAGCTGGGGCCACTTCCAGGGTGGGCACCCCTTCCAGGGTCACTATAGGCAACACCGAACAGCAAAGTTCCTTTTCGTCTGTAACTATTCCCAGCATATCAGCTTGCATCTCAGGCTCCAGGATGGGGGTCTACGAGATGCTTGACTGCTTGCCTGACTGTAGGGACTGTGTCTCTGACAACCTAGGGCACAGGGACCTCTTGTGGCCACAGAGCAGTGCCAGGAGCTGAGGAGCCTTTTGAATGTTACCCCGTGGAGGTAAGAGTCTCCAGGATAAAGACTCATTCAAGAGTTGCTACAGCCTCTGCACTGGACAAACTCCACGTGAACCTGAACGCATGCCTCCCTATCACATTTCCTGCCAATAACTTCTTGCCGGCCAGTGTTTCTGTAGCTTCTCTGGAACCATCTTTTATTAGGATTTACAAAATGTGATTAATCAGAGCCATGGAGAGGTGAGAAGAGCCGGTCTCTGTTAAAAAGAGGAAGCGCTAGTCTGGAGCCAAGAGTGAGTGCTTTGGGCTCCAGGAGGCCAAGTGAGACCTCATATCCAGGCAGGCAGCCAGCGGTGACCCAGGAAGATGGACTGGGGGTGAAGCTGTATCCCTCCCCCCACCCAGGTCAGGGCAACAGAGGGAGAAGGGGGCCTTTGGACTCTGCTTCATTTATTAAAGGAAAATAAGTCATTTCAGGTAACATGACAAAGTGAAGTCAAGATTACAAGGCAAAAACAGAAGACATTTGCAGACATTTAGAGTGTATAAAGAACTATTCTCCAGGAGGTCTTCCCAGGTGGTCTGGTGGCTAAGACTCTGTACTCCCAATGCAAGGACCTGGGGTCAATCCCTATTCAGGGAACTAGATTCCAACCACTACAACTAAGACCCAGTGCAGCCAAATATAAAACAAACAAACAAACAAATTATTTTCTCTAAAGGTTGTCCCTAGGCTCTGGCTTTATCTGACCTAGAATAAGTTCAGGAAAAGTAAGTGCAATTTTCCATGTCAAATGTAAGAAAAAAAACAAAGAAAGGGAAACCTTAAGGAAATGGAAGAAAACAAGAATTGATTGGATACAGATGATAAGGTCTTTCATAAGGTAGTTTTTACATGCTGATGGGTTTTGTCTATTTTAACCATACTTTGGCACAGGGACAGGGAAGCCTGGCGTACTGCAGTCGATGAGGTCACAAAGAGTCGGACACAACTGAGCGACTGAACTGAACTGAGAAACCTGTATGCAGGTCAAGAAGCAACAGTTAGAACTGGACATGGAACAACAGACTGGTTCCAAATCAGGAAAGGAGTATGTCAAGCCTGTTTATTGTCACCCTGCTTATTTAACTTATATGCAGAGTACATCATGAGAAAAGCTGGGCTGGAAGAAGCACAAGCTGGAATCAAGATTGCTGGGGGAAATATCAATAACCTCAGATATGCAGATGACACCACACTTATGGCAGAAAGCAAAGAAGAACTAAAGAACCTCTTGATGAAAGAGAAAGAGGAGAGTGAAAAAGTTGGCTTAAAGCTCCACATTCAGAAAACTAAGATGATGGTATCTGGTCCTATCACTTCATGGCAAATAGATGGGGAAACAATAACAGACTTTATTTTCTTGGGCTCCAAAACCAATGCAGATGGTAACTGCAGCCATGAAATTAAAAGACATTTGCTCCTTGGAAGAAAAACTATGACCAACCTAGACAGCATTTTAAAAAGCAGAGACATTATTTTGCCAACAAACGTCCATCTAGCCAAAGCTATGGTTTTCCCCATAATTGTGTATGGATGTAAGAGTTGGACTGTAAAGAAATCTGAGCACCGAAGATTTGATACTTTTGAGCTGTGGTGTTGAAGAAGACTCTTGAGAGTCTCTTGAACTGCAAGGAGATCCAACGAGTCCATCCTAAAGGAGATCAGTCCTGGGTGTTCATTGGAAGGACTGATGCTGAAGCTGAAACTCTAATACTTTGGCCACCTGATGCAAAGAACCGACTCATTGGAAAAGACCCTAAGGCTGGGAAAGATTGAAAGTGGGAGGAGAAGGGGACGACAGACGATGAGATGGTTGGATGACATCACCGACTCAATGGACTTGAGTTTGAGTGAACTCTGGGAGTTGGTGATGGACAGGGAGGCCTGGTGTGCTGCAGTCCATGGGGCTGCAAAGTCAGACACAACTGAGCGACTGAATTGTACAGGCAATTGAATTATAAAATACAATGGGATTTAAAAATCTTAAAAATGAAAATTTCTTGTAAGCTATTACATTTAAAATGTCAGACTTAAATTTTGTATTTAAGAGAAAAGACCTAAAAACAATAACTAATGCATGGAGTTTTTGATAGGGATCATGTACTATGCATTTAGTTCTTCAGCAACTCAGAGACAGCTATGACTATTAATTAACCCATTTTCCAGAAAAGCAATTTGAGGCAAGTGATATTATGAGCAAATTTTCCAAGGCTTTATAATCAGTCACATTTCCCTGGTGGCTTGGACAGTAAAGAATCTACCTACAATGTGGGAGCTGCAGGAAACGCAGGTTCAATCCCTGGGTCGGGAAGATTCCCTGGAGAAGGAAATGCCAATCCACTCCAGAATTCTTGCCTGGGAAATCCCATGGACAGAGAAGACTAGGATTTTCTCTAGTCTTCTAGAAGATTAGAAGTTCATGGGGTCACAAAGAGTCAGACACAACTGAGCACCTAACACTTACAATCAGCCTGGCAGGGCCTAAATTTGGACTTAGTCATCTAATTTCAGAGTCTGGGTCATTGCTACAGTTTATTTTCTATGCCATTATAGTTTATGATAAGGATTCTACTCTGTCTAAAAACTCCTAGTGTGTTCAGTTCAGCTCAGTCGCTCAGTCATGTCCGACTCTTTGCGACCCCATGAACCACAGCACACCAGGCCTCCCTGTCCATCACCAACTCCCAGAGTTCACCCAAACTCATGTCCATCAAGTCCGTGATGCCATCCAACCACCTCATTCTCTGTCGTCCCCTTCTCCTCCTGCCTTCAATCCTTCCCAGCATCAGGGTCTTTTCCAATGAGTCAGCTCTTCCCATCAGGTGACCAAAGTATTGGAGTTTCAGCTTCAACATCAGTCCTTCCAATGAACACCCAGGACTGATCTCCTTTAGGATGGACTCGTTGGATCTCCTTGCAGTCCAAGGGACTCTGAAGAGTCTTCTCCAACACCACAGTTCAAAAGCATCAATTCTTCAGCGCTCAGCTTTCTTCACAGTCCAACTCTCACATCCATACATGACCACTGGGAAAACCATAACCTTGACTAGAGGGACCTTTGTTGGCAAAGTAATGTCTCTGCTTTTTAATATGCTGTCTAGGTTTGTCATAACTTTCCTTCCAAGGAGTAAGCATCTTTTAATTTCATGACTGCAGTCACTATCTGCAGTGGTGTGTAAATGACCATTTATCTGTTTTCAGATAGAGAAGTGTCAAACAGACAAATGTCTCTGCTTGTGGGTTACTGAGAATTTAGCCACAGGATACACTTGTACATAAGCCAATCACCACTGTGTATGCCAAAGACATTGTTTATAGGATTATTTTTTTTTTTTAGTAATAGCCAAAGTCTCAAGAGAACCTAGATATCCAATAATGAGTAGTTAAGTAAATTATCCATTAAAATGGAATATTTGGCAGTCACTAAAAAGAACAAGCAAGACTGACCTATGCTGATATAGAAACTTTAAAAGATGTAAAACAATGTATTTGTATTAATAATAAAGAATGTGCGTATAATTTTCTGAAAGGACATAGAATATAACTGTGGTTAACACTGGGGCTAAGATAATGAAGAAAACACAATATGTAAGTACACTTAACACTATTGAATTGAACACTTAAAAATAAAGATAGTAAATTTTATGTTGTGAAATTTTTACTACAATTAAAAAACAACAACAAAGAAGAGACATTTATTTCTCACTTCAGATCTTTATACTCTTTGATATTTGTTCATATTACTTTTATTTGCATTATTAGGCCAGTAAAAAATGAAGGAAATGCATAAAAGAAAACTGTGAGTAGTCAGAGGGACTAAGAATCACTGTCCAGCTGCTGTATTTTTATTAATGTGCCATATGAAGAGCTCCCAGGCGACTCAGTGGTAAAGAACCTTCCTGCTAATGCAGGAGACAAGGGTTCAAAGTTCAATCCCTAGCTTGGGAAGATCCCCTGGAGGAGGAAATGGCAGCCCCCTCCAGTATTCTTGCCTAGAGAATCCCACGGACAGAGGAGCCTGGTGGGCTACAGTCCACGGGTCGGAAAGAGTCAGACACCACTGAGGTACTGAGCACATATACACACACGAAGTGCTCTGAGTCAACAACACCTAAAAAAGGTATGTGTGATTTCAAGAGACTATGTGGTCATCTAAAATGTCTTAAATAAACTTCCCAGTTCCCTGAGAACTTCACATCCCATCAGGAGAAGAGGGTTTTATTGAATGTGGTCTGTGGGAAACAACAGCAGACTCAGTACCCACCTGACATATTTTCCTGGAATTTATTTCAGATTATCTTGTTTTGAAGAACAGGTAGTTCTTCTGCAGTTTCAGACTGTCCTTCTGAGAACGCATTATCCCATTATCTCTACTCTTGACCATGCAATTTCTTCATCCCCTTTTATGGTTTTTGTTTTGTCTCTGCCTTCGAAAAATGAGCCAGAATATAAAAATGCACCGGGAGGATGTGGAACACTGTAAATTATGTGTCACGGGGGAAGACAAAACATCTCTGTGAGAGGCAAGCATCTCTCAGAGAACATTGCTGTTTATTAGTTTGACTTGGATGGTTCCTAGCTCTACATGAAAATATTGACTGAGCCTCAATCTCTGGGACTGTCTTTGCCTTCCAGGTTTTAAGATGCTGAGTCGAGGAGGAGTCTCAGCTTCTGGAGGAGACTGTGGAGACCCCCTGATTTCCAGTCCCCACAGGGGCCAAAAAGTAAGGAAACAGCTACAGTGACCAGTGGGGGACAGGGAAGCCTGCAGACCAGAGCCCCATCTGAAGAGAGCGCCGGCCCTCAATGCCAGCCCACAGTTCCCTAGGGGACCAGCAGGGCGAGAGCATCTCTTCCAGTTATTCAGGAGAAGCTGGAAATCTAGACTTGATGTAAATGATTCCAATTTTTTAATGTTGGCAATTAATTCAAAAAAATGTGAAAGTCAGGGCCAAACAAAACATGTCTCTTGGCTGAACTGAGATGTGACCTCAGATTGAATCCAACTCGCCTCATTTTACGAAAGAGGCCTGGAGGGGGGTGAAGTCGGCCGCCTGGAGTCGACTCTGGGCTGGTCTGGGGACGGAGCTGGGACCAGATAGAGTGTGCCTTCCCATCCTATGCTGTTTCTTCTGCTTTTCGGCCCCACCAGTAGCAACAGACTAACTAGATAAGCATGTGACAAGTCTCCATCCAGGCACACATGTCAGTAAGACTTCTGCCTAATGGACTGGACCTTGACCACAAACAGAAGATCCAATGACAAACTATACCCCCTCTCCACTTAATCCTGGCTGGAGTCTAGCTCCCGACATTTTGGGGTGGACATGGGGAAGAGAAAGGAAAGGTTGAAAAACCTCACCCTTAGAGAGTCTGTGGGAGGAATGGGAAAGTCTGCATTTTCTGGCAGAAATTATTTTGAATTACTAATTATAAATGTGGGCTGGCTTGGGAAGATCTTTTCCTTGGCTTCCCGGAAAGTAGTTACAGGGTCTCCATTCCTGGCTCCATGGCCACTTGACAGCACAGGGCTTTGCCAAGAACTTATGTTTCCCATGTCACAAGAGGAGATGAACCTGCTGGCTAAGAGTGTGGACTCTGGAGCCAGATGGCCTGGGTTCAAATCCACATCCTACGAATCACCAGCCGCGTGATCTTGCAGAGAGCACGGGACTTGGCTTTGCCTGCCTCTTCTCATCCATGAAACAGGAACAGAATCTGCACCTCTCTCCTAAGAGAGACGCAAGGATTCAACTTGTGGATATGCAGAAGGCACAGGCTTCCCTGGTGGCTCAGTGGTAAAGAATCTGCCTGCAAGGCAGGTGACGCACGAGAGTCCTGTTGGATCCCTGGGTCAGGAAGATCCCCTGGAGGAGGAAATGGCAACCCACTCCGGTATTCTTGCCTGGAGAATCCCATGGACAGAGGAGCCTGGCAGGCTGCAGTTCATAGGGCCACACAGATTCAGACATGACTGAAGCAATTTAGCACTCAGACATGCATTAAGGCATACGACAAGCGCCGTGTATGTTGGCTGCCTTGTGGACGCTTGGGTCTCACCCCCAGAGATTCTGGTTTAACTGGCATGAGGGGTGCCTGAGCATCTGAACTTGTCAAGTCTACCTGGGTGACTCCAACCTGCAGCCAAGATGCAGAACCTCAGACATCAGTGCTTATGAAGTCAACAAGGGTCCTCCCAGTGATTAATCTGGGGGCTGTTGGAACAACAGAATTTTATTGTAAGTCTGAAATCAAGTGTGGGCAAAACCACTCTCCCTCTGGAACATCTAGGGAAGACACATCCCTGCCCAGTCCCGGGGACGGTGGTGGCCTCTGATCCTTACCATTCCTCAGCTTGCAGCTGCATCTCTAAGGGAATGATTTTTAAAGACACCAAAATCCTCTCATTCATTCAAGCCCAAATTTTGTAACCTCTTTGCAAAGCTCCCAAGTCATGAAATTAAAAGATGCTTACTCCTTGGAAGAAAAGCTATGACCAACCTAGTCAGCATATTAAAAAGCAGAGACATTACTTTGTCAACAAAGGTCCATCTAGTCAAGGCTATGGTTATTCCAGTGGTCATGTATGGATATGAGAGTTGGACTATAAAGAAAGCTGAGCACTGAAGAATTGATGCTTTTGAACTGTGGTGTTGGAGAACTCTTGAGAGTCCCTTAGACAGCAAGGAGATCCAACCAGTCCATCCTAAAGATCAGTCCTAAATATTCATTGGAAGGACTGATTCTGAAGCTGAAGCTGAAACTCCAATACTTTGGCCACCTGATGTGAAGAACTGACCCACTGGAAAAGACCCTGATGCTGGGAAGGATTGAAGGTGGGAGAAGATGGTTGGATGGCATGACTGACTCAATGGACATGAGTTTGAGTAAACTCCGGGAGTTGGTGATGGACAGGGAAGCAGTCCATGCGGTGGCAAAGAGTCGGACACGACTGAGCGACTGAACTGAACTGAACTGACTTACAAAGTTCCCCAAGTGGTCGTCTCTGAGTGGCAGCGTGGGGGGTCACAAGGGCTGGAGCCTGCCCTTCTCCACAACCCTTTCCCACCTCTGCCCTGGCTTCAGGATACTCAGGCAGCCCTGGAGGTCCCGATCCAGCCCAGTGGTGGGAGATACCCCAGCATGAATACTCATAAGGTGAACAGGCATGCATTTTCTAAACTTTTTTAAATTTAAAAAATTTTAAATCTCTACTTTTAAGCATTTATTTTTATTTACTTATTTTTGGCCACACCGTGCAGCTTGCAGGATCTTAACTCCCTTAGCAGGGACTGAATCTGGGCCCTCAGTGAAAGCACAGAGTCCTAACCACTGAACCACCAGGGAATACCCTGGGCATGCAGTCTTTTGTTTTTTTCTAATATTTGATTTAATTGATTTATTTATTTGGCTGCTCATGTCTCAGTTGCAGCATGTGGGATCCTCAGCTCCCAGATCAGGGACCAAACCTGGGCCCCCCCACATTGGGAGCTCAGCATCTTAGCCACTGAACCACCAGGGGATTCCCTGGGTGTGCGTTCTCATAAGAAGGATATGTACATCCAAGTAGTCTTTAATGAGTGGAAGAAGCCTGTGGGGGTGTGCCCTGGAGACTCGGGGGTACATCTTCTCCCACACCCCCAAATTTTACCAGTTCCAACAACCCAGGCCGATAGACCCGGGTCTCTCACATGGCTCTCCCACATTAAAGATGGTGCCTCTGGAATTCCCATCTGAGATGCTGACAGATTGACTCAGAAGTCCTACTGATACAGTGAACACTTATCAACTGATTGAGTGACATCTTAAACAGGCAGGGTGCTCTCCAAATAAAAGGCAATCAGTGTGACGTCACTCCATCAGAGAGGCGTGTCTGTTGGTTACCTGTCCCGTTATCTTTGATGTTTTCATGATTAGAAGCTCTGATGCCCGGGGTTGGGGTGGGGGTGGAGGGGGAAGGGAAAGATTTTCACGTGATAGAATGTCCGCCCTGAAACGGGAAATTTGGGGGGAAGCTTTTACACCAACTGAAACCTCAATGAGGGGGTGGCAGCGTCTGTGGTTTGAAGCACGGATTCACCGAGTTCCTCTGTAAATGCCTCTGGTGCTTTTTATAAGCCTCCGTGTTTTCCCAGGCCTTGGTATCTTATTCGTAAGCACTCTGCTGCTCACATTTGTTCTCACAATAGGAATGTGAATCTGAAAACTTCCCTGGAGATTCCAGAATCGGCCACTAAAAAAAGGAGGAAGTTCATCGACCAAAGGGAGATTCATTTTTTCACATTTCCAAACAGGAGCATCGTGACTATCTCTGCACTCAAGCCACCAGACTGTGGGACTGAGGCTAGAGTGGCCTAGACTACTGGCCACACCCAGACCTTTTCTCTGTCCTAGGCTGTCAAGGCTTCTGGGATTTCAGGAAAAATAATGACAACGATAATAAGAGTCAATACTTGCATCGTTGTTGTGGTTTTGGTCCCTCAGTCATGTCCGACTCTTTGCAATCCCGCAGACTAGAGCCTGCCAGGCTCCTCTGTCCATAGGATTCTCCAGGCAAGGATACTGGAGTGGGTTGCCATTTCTGTCTTCAGGGATCTTCCCGACCCAGGGATCAAACCGAGTTCCCTGCACTGGCAGGCAGATTCTCTACTACTAAGCCACCTGGGAAGCCCAATACTTGCAGAGTGTCGACTATCCCAAACCCACTCCATAAACTAAAAGATTCGGTCCTTATATGACTCTATGAAGTAAGTAACCCTGTTTGTCAAACGGGGAGACTGAGACACAGAGAGGGTAAATGAGCCCCCCGAAGTCCCGCAGCCAGGATGGCAGACCACGGACTAGAATTCAGCCTGCCTGATACCAGCTACCGTGCCTTCCCAGAGAATGTGCACAACAGAACTTTTATTAGATTGTGTGGTCAGGGACACTATTTCAAAAGCCTGCTTCCTCTCTGTAAGCCTCTAACAAGTACTACCCCTCTGCCACCTGCCTTTCTGCGCTTCCGTGGGTGTGAACATCTAAGCTGTTTCCTGGGAGATTCCTCAACTGCCCTGATTTCCCTGCCCCCTTACACTCATAAGGTTCCCTGGTGGCTCAGATGGTAAAGAGTCTGCCTGTAATGCGGGAGACCTGGGTCGGGAAGATCCCCTGGAAAAGGGAATGGCAACCCACTCTGGTATTCTTGCCTGGAAAATTCCATGGACAAAGGAGCCTCGTGGGCTACAATCCATGGGGTCACAAAGAGTCAGACTCGACTGAATGACTTCACTTTCTTTCTTCTTAACTCATAGGTCCTCTTTCTCTGCTGCTCCAGAGACCTAGACATCCCATCTCACAACAAACACTCTGACTATTCTTTAAATCTCTCTTACATTATCTATTTTGGGAGCAGCATCATTTCTCAAGTACTGTATATTGTTCTTCCTGCAAACAAGCTGGAATCAAGATTGCCGGGAGAAATATCAATAACCTCAGATATGCAGATGGCAACACCCTAAATAGCAGAAAGTGAAGAGGAGCTAGAGAGCCTCTTGATGAAAGTGAAAGAGAAGAGAGAGAAAGCTGGCTTAAAACTCAACATTGAAAAAACTAAGATCATGGCATGCAGTCCCATCACTTCATGGCTAATAGATGGGGAAAAAATGGAAACAGTGACAGACTTTATTTTCTTGGGCTCCAAAATCACTTGAATGTTGACTGAAGCCATGAGATTAAAGGACATGTGCTCTTTGGAAGAAAACCTATGACAAATCTAGACAGTGTATTAAAAACCAGGGATATCACTTTGCTGACAATGGTCAGTATAGTCAAAGCTATGGTTTTTCCAGTGGTCATGTATGGATGTGACAGTTGGACTATAAAGAAAGCTGAGTGCCAAAGAATTGATGCTTTTGAACTGTGGTGTTGGAGAAGACTTTTGAAAGTTCCTTGGACTGCAAGGAGATCCGATCAGTCCATCCTAAAGGAGATCAGTCCTGGGTGTTCATTGGAAGGACTGATGCTGAAGCTGAAGCTGCAATACTTTGACCCTCTGGTGCAAAGAACCAACTCATTGGAAAAGACCCTGATGCTGGGAGGGATTGGGAGCAGGAGGAGAAGGGGATGACAGAGGATGAGATGGTTGGATGGCATCACCGACTCAATAGACATGAGTTTGAGCAAACTCCTGGAGATACTGAAGGACAGAGAAGCCTAGCGTGCTGCAGTCCATGGGGTTGCAAAGAGTTGGACACGACTAAGCGACTGAACAACAACTCCTTCCCAAATGCCCACAAAGCATCTCAAAAAGTACACAGCCAGGATGTCTGGGTTTGAATCCTGGATCTAGACTTTCCTTCTGTGTGACCTTCGGCAGAGTCTTAACCTCTCTATGCCATCTGTAACTTGAAGATAACAAGAGTACTCATCCAATCAGATGGCTATTTAAAAAAAAAGCTAACCCATGAACTCACTTAGGATAGTGCCAGGCACATAGTAAGTGCTTTAAAGGTCATTATATTATTTTTGTCTCCTCTATTGCAGATACGTTTTTGGCCCCATCACTCCATACGGTTACCTTCCCCTTTTTAAGTTTAACTTTATTTTTAATTGGAGGCTAAGTACTTTACAATATTGTCCTGGTTTCTGCCACACATCAACGTGAATTAGTCGCAGGTATACACATGTCCACTCCCTCTTGCACACCCCTCCCACCACCCTCCCCATCCCACCCATCTAGGTTGTCACAGAGAGCCAGATGTGGGTTCCCCGTGTCAGACAGCAAATTCCCACGGGCTATCTATTTTACATATGGCAATATATATGTTTCCTTGCGCATCTCTCAAATCATCCCACCTTCTCTCTCACCCACTGTGTCCAAAAGTCTGTTCTCTATGTCTGCCTCTCCGCTGCTGCCCTGTAGGTAGGTTTACCGGTACCGTCTTTCTAGATTCCGTATTTATGCATCAATATATGATATTTGTCTTTCTGTTTATGACTTACTTCACTCTGTATAATAGGCTCTAGGTTTGTCTACCTCGCCAGAACTGACTCAAATTCATTGCTTGTCTTCGAGCCCAGTGACCTAAAGGTTACCCTCCAGCTCAGAACCCTTCAACAAGTGAGCCGCACATCTAACCAATAAGATACGTTGGTGTCCAGGGCCCGGCATCCCTTCCTCCAGCTGGAATGCTTCCTCCCTCCTTCCCTACCTGATCCACCATTAAGGCCCATTTGCCATGATGCCTCCTCCTACAGGAAGCTTTCTGAGACCACATTGTCCATCCCCTCTTCCTTCCCAAGGCCCCTTGTTCCTGCTGCCCTCCGGCTCTTCTCAGACACAGTCTTCCAGTACACACTCGCCTTCCCTCCTCATACATCCACTCCGTTTCTTCTCCTCTCCCTACAGTTACCTCTACGGCCGGATCCTGTCGAGGGTCCCTCAGGGCTGAACGCTGAAGTCCTCTCAAAAACCGCTGAGTCCTTATCCACACTTGACCTGGGAAACATGGAGAGCTTCCTAAGTCACCCAACGTCCTACAGCTGGTGAGTGATGGATCAGAGACCTGAATCCAGGTCACGAGCACCGCCAGGGTCCCCTGCTTGACGGTGTACGCCTCCAGCCCCGACCCAGAGTGTGTGCGGCTGAGTACATGGGCAGGCACTTAGGAACAATCATAAAGATAACCTGACCACTCATCCACATGCTTACTGAGTACCTGGCCCCGTGCTCTGCACTGTGTGCCTAGTAACCAACGCACTTCTCACAACTGCCATGTGATGTGGGGACCATTTTCCCATGTTTGCTTTTTATTTATTAACTTTTAAATTTTTTCATATGTTTTATTTATCTTATTTATTTTTTTTTAATTGGGGGTATAGCTGCTTTACAATTTCGTGTTAGCTTCTGCTGCACAATGAAGTGAATAAGCTACCTGTATCCATCTATCATATATTCCATTCCAAAGCAGGGACAGTTTTTATTCCCATTTTACAGATAAGGAAACTGAGGCACAGAACGTTATGTAACTTGTCCAGTGGCAGAGCCGAGATGCAAACCCAGGAAGTCTGGTCCCAGAGCCTAGGTGCTTAACCAGTGAGTTGCCTCCTTGCAGGTCTATTTTGAATGAATGGGTTGAAATGCAGAAAAAATACAGAAAAAGATACATCATTTAATTTAGAGACTTCCCTGGTGGTCCAGTGGGTAAGACTCCATGCTCCCAATGCGGGGGGCCTGGGTTTGACCCTTGATGAGGGAACTAGATCCCACATGTCCCAACTAAGACCCAGGGCAGCCAAATAAATAAGTTGGACTGCAAGGAGATCCAACCAGTCCATCCTGAAGGAGAGCAGTCCTGGGTGTTCATTGGAAGAACTGATGTTGAAGCTGAAACTCCAATCCTTTGGCCACCTGATGGGAAGAGCTGACTCATTGGAAAAGACCCTCATGCTGGGAAAGATTGAAGGCAGCAGGAGAAGGGGATGACAGAGGATGAGTTGGCTGGATGACATCACCGACTCAATGTACATGAATCTGAATAAACTCTGGGAGTTCGTGATGGACAGGGAAGCCTGGAGTGCTGCAGTCCATGGGGTTGCAAAGAGTCAGATATGACTGAGCAATTGAGCTGAACTGAATTTTAAAAAATAGAATTGAATGACCTTGTGCCTTGTAGACATCCTCTAAACCGGAAGACAGGAACTGAGCTAGGACGTTTAGCCCCACGTCCTGCTCTGAGGACAGGCAGGTGAGTGACCAAGGGCGGGTGCCCACAGCCATGGAGAAGCTGATGGAGGGCAGGAAGCGGCCCCCGCCCCCCACCACAGCTCCCTGCTTCCTCCACCCTCTAGGCCAGGGCACTCCCTCAGGTGGCCCTTGGCTGGTCCTGTTTGACTTCCTCGGGGGGACGTCCAGAAGGCCCGCCGCCCAGCTGCAGCTCTGTGCCGGGAAGGCTGGCGCCCAGCACCGTGGTGATGCTGTGAGGTGCCAGCAGGTCCCCAGAGCAAGTCCCCGCGACCTCCACGCCCTGCCCAAGCTGTGGTGTCATGGCCCCCACTCAGCAGGGCCCACACCTCGTTTGGGTCTCATTCAGGAATGGACTGACTGTGGGCATGGAAGGGGAGGGAGGGATGCACAGACACCCTCACTTCCCTGTCTTCGTGATGGTCGGGACTCGATTTGGACAGACAGTCACAGTTCTAGCAGTCTCATTGATATGCATAGCAACTGCTTGCTTTGCTGATAATGAAAGATCCTGTTCTTTCCTTACGAGGATACTTACCCCTTCGCTGTAAGGGCTCTGTAATGGCCATTTACCAGTAAATGGTAAGTGAGCTCCATAAGGCAAGAAGCTTACCTTTATCCAGGCTCTATACCCCCAGGCTCACCAGCATGCCTGGCAGATGTTTAAATATCTACTGAGTAGATGCTCAAGGAAGTAAAAGAGAAAGCGACTGTATAAGCAGAACTAGTCAACAGACCCGCTTGCTGAGACCCAGTTTTCCTCTTCGAAATTCCTAATCCGTCACAGTGTGGTAGGATTCCATGACTCATACAGGGGAACAGCAGGTCTTTTCTGGTTGGCCCATTAGTTATTCGTATAAGACTCACTCCCTTTTCCTCTGTCGTGCGATTGACATGGTGGTTTTTTGTCTCAACCTGGATCCCATAGTTTGAGTAAGAAATAAACCTTTGTTATCTGAAGCCACGAAGGCTTGGAGGTCATTTGTTATTTCAGCAAAGTCTGGCCTATCCTGACTACTAGATATTCAGCTCACACTAGTTTGTCAGGGACCTACAGAACTAAAGACACTCAGCCAATGATCTCCTAGAAGAGCTCAACAAAACCTTCTGCAATAACAGAAATGTTCTATGTCTACTCCATCCAGTACAATAGACACGGGCCACATGAGACTGCTAACTTAAGTGCTTAGCTTGAAATGTGGCCACCATGACTGAGACTCTGAATTTTTAAGTAATTTAAATGTAGCAGGTAGTTACAGTATTGGAGAGCACAGTTCTAGAATGTACTGTGGTAGTCAATGCCAAAATGCAGCCTGCTGAAGCCCCTCGTTCCTTCTGACCCAGTGCAGCCATGGTGGACAGTTCCATGCCTATAAACTCACATCAAGGGCATTAACCCTGACCCTCTGGTCTGCCTTCTCTGAGCCTGTCAAGTATACACAGCTGTGCACAAAAGCCCAAAGCCGAGATGGCGAGGTGATGCTGCCGGAGGCAACCTCCAAACCTTCAGGAGGGCTGAATTCAGTGAGGAAAAGCTCCAGCATTTGCGTCCTCCCAGGGGAAAAATCTGAGACGTGTGTGACATGGGCTTGACATGGTTCCTTAGAGAGATGCCAAAGACAGACCTGCAGAAAAGAGGCAGCTCCTTCACACACCTTTCCCTGGGCTTTCTCACTTTGCCTCCCTCCTCCCTGAGTTCTGCTCTCTGGGGTCACCTGCCCCCCAGTCCTGCCTCAGAGTGCCTGCAGCAAGACTCCAAACTAAGACGAAGAAGGGTTCTCCTTCTCTAAGAACTTCACAAGGAAAGCCGCTAAGTCATTCCTTTTGAAAAATCTGTTAAATTCTGACCAACTATCCAACGAAGGCTTGTCTCACTGCATTTCTGAGCTTGACTCTGTGACAGGTGAGGGTATTGGGGGCTGGCTACCAAAGGCAGCACCCCCCACCCCCAGAGGACTCACCGACAGCACCACCTGCCTTTGGCTTTAAAATGCAAACGAAAGACAAAGCATCTTATTAAAGCCATCTGTAATGCAGATCTTAGTTTTTGTCAGCTTTGGGGAAAAGAGACAGTTCAGTCTCAATGTAATATTTAGAGGTAGAGATCAACATTTCAAAACTTCAGATTGCATTTCTCCCAGCCTGAAATTAAAAAAAAAAAGTAACCTAATGATGACGCCTGCATTCAGGCTACTGTCTCCCAGGCCCCTTCAGGAGGGGGCTGTCCCTCGAACCCATGAACTAATTTGCCATATAACAGTGCAGTCTCTCCCCATTAGCAAGCCTTGGCGCTAAGGGAGACCAATTTGTGGTGAGAAAGAAGGTCTGTGCAAGTGGCTGATTCTATGGGAAAGCCACAGTCAGGAAAAGTTCCCGTGAATATAATTGCTACCCAGTTCATCTGTGTTCTTTAAGGGCCCATGACATCCTGCCTGCAGCCACTGGTGTGTACAAGCTTATGTCCTTGTGAAAGGAAACTCAGTTGTGAGGGCCCTCCACTCCACAGCCAGACTCTGTACTCGGTTCATACACAGGATCTCATTTAACCTGAGAGATGGGGATTATAGCAACCATTTTGTAACTAAGGACTGAGGTCCAGAAATGATAAGGCAGGTGGGATTCAGATGTAACTCAACTTGCTCGCAGATTTCCTGTGTTGTCTCGCTTTTATACAATATTCAGGATGCACGCTAAGCTGCTCAGTCGCGTCCGACTCTGTGAACCCATGGACTGCAGCCTGCCAGGCTCCTCTGTCCATGGGATTCTCCAGGCAAGAATACTGGAGGGGGTTGCCATGCCCTTCTCCAGGGGATCTTCCCGACCTATGGATCGAACAGGCATCTCCTGCAGCTCCTGCATTGCAGGCGGATTCTTTACCACTCACCCTCTGTGGAAGCCCATAACGGTTAGGTTAGTGGTACTCCTATCACTCTTTGGACAAAACAGGAAAACCCCAAAATGGCAGTAACTGGAGGGACTTTTGAGTTATGCAGAAGGACTTAGGAAGAGGCACGTGATAGGAGAACAAGCCCTGAGTTAGGAAACCGAACTGGGTTCTGACTTGGTATTTGCAGGAGCCGACTGTAATGCCTCTTTCCCTCTGGGCCGAGGTTTCTTCTGTAAAATGAAATGGTTTGATGGAGTCATCGCTATGGTTTCCAATACGGCTCAGTATTTCCACCCATCCGGTCAGGCAGTCCTGGAGACTGCCAACATCAACCTTCTTGAAAACTCACCGCAAGTTAGACTTTGTTTAGTCCAGATGCTTTTAGACTAATAAGGTTCAGGCTCAGGGTTGAGGGTGATAGAGTCAAAACCAGTCTAAGTCAGGTGAGAATTTTATGGCTTCACTGAAGAAATGGTTGTTTTTTTCTTAACAAACATTTAACTTCAGTTTTAGATTTAGAGGAATTTACAAGGATGGTACAGAGAGTTCCCTATGCCCCGAACCCAACCCCCTATTATTGGCACACTGTCTTACTGGGTTGGCTGAGAAGTTCCTTCATGTCTTCCGCAGCATCTCATGGAAAAACCCAAAGGAACTTTTTGGCCAACCCAATAGTATGGTACATTTGTCATGACTCGTGAACCCATAGTGATTCAATACTGTTAACTAAACTCCACGCTTTATTTTTATTTTCTTCATTTCTTCTTATACCCTTTCTCTATTCTGGGATCCTAGGCAGGATACCTCATTTCATTTAGCATCTGTGTTTCCATAGCCTCCTCTGGGCTCTGACAACTGATCTCGTTTTCTTGTTTTTGATGACCGTGACAGTTTTGAGGAGCACCCATCAGACACTCTGTAGACTAGCCCTCAGTTTGGCCAGGGTCGCAGTTAGACTGTGGTTATCCATTTTGGGGAGGAAGACCACAGAAATAAAGCACCCATCTCATCACAGTATCTCAAGGATGCCTTCGTCAGCATCACTTATCACTGTTGTAAACCTTGATCCCGTGGCCGAGGCAGTGTTTGCTCTGCTTATCTGAAACAAGGTTACTTCCCTCCTTCCATTCTGCACTCTTTGGAAGGAGGTCACTGGATGCAGCCCACGTGTTCTCCGCTTCCTTATTGGGGGAGCCAGTATTTCTGTAAAGTACAACCGTGCTGGCAATTTCTACTAGGGAACAAATTCAATGCTAAACCATATTGCTCCCCAGAACAACTGAGCCAAGATGTGGGTGAAATTAGTCCCCATACCCAGCCTTTCAGAGGAGCATTCCCTAAAAGAATTGGTAAACTGCTCCATCAAAGTGGTACCCACAGTGTGCCTTGCATAAAAAGTACTGCTCAGTAGAGGGTCTATTCCTGTTTCTGTCTCCACAAGGCTTGTTTACTGCTCAGGACAGTCTGTCTCTTACCTACAAATCTAACATAGCAAAGTATTCCATATAAACAGCTTCCAGGTGGCGCTAGTGATAAAGAACCTGCCTCCCAATGCAGGGGACATAAGAGACCAGGGTTCGATCCCTGGGTTGGGAAGATCCCCTGGAGAAGGAAATGGCAACCCACTCCAGTATTCTTGCCTGGAGAGTCCCAGGGACAGAGGAGCCTGGTGGAATACAGTCCATGGGGTCGCAAAGAGCAGGACAGGACTGAAGCGACTTAGCACTTAGTAAGGGAAAAAAAGTACAATTTATTTTTTCAAATGAGTGAAAGAAATGGACAATAAATTCACGTAGGAACTTCCCTGGTGCTCCAGTGGCTAAGACTCCATGCTCCCAAAGCAGGGGGCCCAGGTTCCATCCCCGGTCAGGGCACTGGAGCCCGCATGCCACAACAAAGGGTCCACACACCTCACCTAAAGATCCCGCATGCTGCAATAAAGACCTGGTGCAGCCAGATGAATAAACAAAATACTAAAAGCATATGATGAAAATAAAGCCAAAAATGATGTCGGAAGCAAATTCACATAAGAGACACAAAAGGATAAGAAGAAGAATAATAAATATATGTGCCAAATGACAAAGAGTCTAAGGTGGATATGAGCATGGAGTACCCTCACTTCCTACTTTATGACTTCTGGGTATTAAACGAAGCATGTTTTGCAATCACTTTAAGAAGAGCAATACTATAATTTCCAAGTAGTAACATTCAAATATCAATATATGTGGTGTGTTTTCTTACCTGATACTGGCTATAAAATCTACAATTTGCTTTAGACTATCTTTCACTTAACTGTGTCTTGTAAGGAAGAAGAATCCACTGGCTTTGAGAACAGATGGCTGGCATTGTGAAACATGATGTAACTATTTATTTGCATCTTTTAATTGGTAATCAAGCATGCAAGGTCACTTCACCTTATATGCTTATGATAAGAAATTACAGATATTTTTCTCTGCTAAGTTTATGAGATTCATTAATTAAAGCTATGACAGAGGAAGACCATTGTACTAGGCAACTTTAGTTCTACTTGCCATTAATTGGGCGGGGGGTTGGGAAGCATTGTGCCATTTCTGAGGAAGCATTATTATTATTCTGCATATTCTTGTTTTGGTTACATTACGTTAAGTATGGGTGTAGACATCCTTCCATATGAAGAAGGTGTTAAACTAAGACCATTCTGATGGTCCAAAGGAATCATATCTGTCATTTCTATTTAACTTGTATTAAGAACAAGAAAAATTAAGAATAATTGTATATAAAACAAGTATAAATTTATGATTCTGAAAACATGATCCCTAAATGAATGCGCTGATATTTGGAGACATCTAAATAAGAGAAAAATGATGTGATATTAAAATTCAACCTGTCATGATGGAGTACTAAGCTTGTGATTTGAGCTCGTGCTTATTAAAACATTGTAGCAGAAAGAAGTGCGCTTGAGTTCTTGGCCAGAGAAGAGCAACACTATTTCCGCATTATCCCCAGAGAAAGGGCTGAAGATTAATGCAGACAGAGCAAGAGAAATCAATGCCCACTTATTTTAAGGTGTGATTTTTATGTGCAGAAAAGATGCACACAGAAGTGCTATGCATTTGTTTGTCTGACAAAGGCTAGAGCCGTGGTCACAAGCCTTGACCTGTGAGGGACTGAATTAGCTTTGACAGTATTGTTCTGGGCCTCTGAATACCTTCGAGTCTGCTTTTCAGTGATTAGCTGAAGAAAATACGTTTGCACACATAATGAACCCTCTTCTATCATCAAGTTTCTATTTAACGGTCAGGGTTGAGCAGCCAAAATAACTTGAGAAGCTACTGAGAGTGTGAGGCAACTACGATTATTGAGGCTTAAGGGAGGCATGTGACTTAAGCCATCATGGACATAGCCAGACCTTTTGAAGCTTTCCTTCAGGAAATCCTATTGGAAAATAGCTTGAGGTTTTTTGTTTTGTTTTTTGGATTTGGTGTTGACTCCATTTGGAACATTTTAAATCATTTGGATGCTATTTTTGAACAAAAATTTTCTTGTGTAGAAAGAATCAAGATGAAAGAAAGGAACTCTAAAATTATTTTTACCAATTCCAAACCTTCAAACAACAATGGAATATTTTATTGGAGGTCCACAGGGTGACGTTGCCCAATTTGGTTACAAGTTTTCCACTACAGTGGACTCTCAGGCTGAAAAACAACCAGGACGGTGATGGAAATTTTTTTGATCTGGCAGACTAAATACAAAATAATACTCTGTAACGTGTCTAAATCAAATCTTCAATATCTCTGAAGTTCTGATTCATCATCAGAACCCAGCCCAAGACAAAATCTCACTAATTTTTGGGCAGTTTATTTTGGAGAACAACCTCCTCAGATGTACATTCCATATAGCCAAATGTTCCAGTGATTCAATGTTCAATGATTCAATTCAAATGATCCAATGATTTTCCAATTTCTTGCACCAACTCCTGCCAGAAAATGGTCTTAACGTCCCACCAAGCTGATGGGGTTTCTGTTGGTATATCTAATAATGTGGAAAATATTCTCGCTATTGGGATTAAAAAATAACAAAGATGTTCTCCCTACACAGATCAAAGTTCTGCCAGCTCTCCCAAGTGCCTGATTTGCAATAAACCTGGAAGTCTGTGGTCCCTTGGGCCAAGGAATTTTGATGAATGGATGTATTCAATGGACATCTGACAAGCTGTAGCTCACATCAACTCTTTACAGATCACCTCTGCCATCAACAACAAAACAAATGGTCTAAATAAGCATCTTCCATGTTTCAGTCAAACAAAGACACGAAGAAATGAAAACCCCCAGAAGATAAAATACTTCAATTAGCCAGTTCCCAAACTTCAGTTATCAGCATGTCATTTTAGAAACCTTCATATTATACTATATATTCTATTATACATATTAGGTTATGTATAAGTCACTCAGTCATGTCCAACTCTTTATGACCCCATGGACTGTAACCCGCCAGGTTCCTCTGTCCATGGGATTCTCCAGGCAAGAATCCTGGATTGGGCTGCTATTTCCTACTCCAGAATTCTATTTAGGTTAAACTATATAAAGCTACCGAAATCTGGGCACAATCTACAAAATCAGAGATTTCATATGGCTCAATCTAGTATTTTTTACCGAATGTTGTTTTACCTGTAAAACCTTAAATTCTGCCTAGCAATTATGCTCTTTGGTAATGACCCAAATGAGTTGAAAACGTCTGTCCACACAGAAACCTGCACAGATGTTTATAGAAGCTTTATTCATAATTGCCAACACTTGAAAGCAACTAAGAGGTCCTTCAGTAGCTGGAAGGATAAATAAACTGTGGTACATCCGGACAATGGGAGATTATTCAGCACTAAAAAGAAATGAGGTATCAAGCCATGGAAAGACAAGGGGGAAACTTAAATGCAAATTCCTAACCAAAAGAAGCCAGCCTGAAAAGGTGATGCACCCTGTGATCACAACTATATGGTGTTCTGGAAGAGGAAATGCTATGAAAACAGTAAGATGATCAGGGACTGCCAAGGGTTAGTGGGAGAGAGGGATGAAGAGGCAGTGCATGGAGGATTTACGGGGCAGTGAACGTGCTCCATAAAATACCATAATGATGGATACATGTCACTGTTCATTCGTCCAAACCCATAGAACTACAGTGAGGGAGCCCTAGTGTCAATTGCTGTCTATGGGTGTTCAAGATGTGTCAATATACATTCATCAGTTATAACAAATGTACCCCTGGGAGGGGAGGGGAGCCTTGATAATGGGGGCGGCTTCCCAGGTGGTGCTAGTGGTAAAGAAGTCACCTGTCAGTGCAAGAGACATAAGAATCAGGGTTTGATTCCTGAGTTGGGAAGATCCCTGGAGGAGGGCATGGCAACCCACTCCAGGATTCTTGCCTAGAAATCCCATGGACAGAGGAGCCTGGTGGACTACAGTCCATAGGGTTACAAAGAGTTGGACACGACTGAAGTGCATTGCAAGGGCAGGGGGTATATGGAGAATCTCTACCTTTCCCTCAGTTTTGCTGTGAAACTAAATTGCTCCTTAAAAAATAAAAAAGAAAAGAAAACCTGTCCATTGAAAAATAAAACCTTAAATTGGTGTTATTCTAGACTTAGAGCATACTGTGGTAGAAAGTATACAGATACGCCCTCGATCGAGTCCTTCCCTGCCTGCACACGCGTGCTGCTTCCCTCACCAAAAGCCGCGTCCGTTTCTCCAGCCCTGGAGTCGAGACCAGCTTTGCGACTGTCCTGGCAGAGGTGAAATGCTTTCGGATCTGAGCCTCCCTTCCAAGAGACCTGGCAGCTTCTACCTTGCTCACTGAAGAGAAGCCAGCAACTATGTAAGAAATCCAACCCCTGTGCTGTGAAGAAGCCCAGGAGTCAGGCACGTGGGGAGGTCATATGGGGAGGTCACGTGGGGGAGAACGGAAGACCCTCAGCAGATGGTTAACACCACGCCCCCAGACCTATGACACCAGCTGAACCATCCCAGCCAGCTCTCAGCAACTTGCGTCCTTTCAGTCCAGCTCCGGACATGGGGAAGTCCAGGGGCACACCGCTGTGCTGTGATTGATCCGAATTCAGAGCCCACAGAGTCAATGAATGGAGAAGAATGCGTGTTGACCTAATTCCTTAAGTTTGCAGACAGATAACTAAAACACTCTGCGTGAGGAGGTCTGCCTGATGATTTAGATCAGATTCAGGAGCCAGGCTGCTCCAGATCCCGGTGTGCATTCTTACTAGAGTGAAAAGTGAACGTGGTTCATTCGTGTCTGACTCCTTGCGACCTCATGGACTATACAGTCTCCAGGCCAGAATCCTGGAGTGGGTAGCCTTTCCCTTCTCCAGGGGATCTTCCCAACCCAGGGACTGAACCCCAGAGGACTGCACCTTCCAGGATTCACACCCTTGTGCAGTTCCACCCACACCGACTCTGGACTTGGCCATGTGACTTGCTTGGGCCAATGGGAGCCTAGCTAGTAGGACGTAAGCAGAGTCTTAACAGGCACTTGCACAGTGGGACTTGCCCTTTTGGAAAACCTGGAGCCCCGATCCACCATGCAGAGAAGTCCAGCTGCCTGGCTGAGACAGGCAGAAGGAGAGAGCTTCCCGACCGAGCCCCAGCTGCTCCAGCCAGCCCAGCGCAGATGCCAGACGTGCAAGTGCAGACGGGCATGACCAGCTGGCCGAGCCTGATCCAGTTCAAGGAACCAGAGAAATAGGCAAAAGTCACCATGGTATGAAGCCACAAAGTTCAGGGGTGGTGTGTAATTAATATATAGAAATAGATAAATAGAAAAAATATCCATAAAATCATAAATATAATAAAATTGTACTTTTTCTAGCACACATTAAAGCTTTTCAAAAGTCAATCAGTGTACCACTGATAATTATCTTAGGTACTACCAAATAATCCACTTAGACCCTGGGACGTACTAGTTTAATGGGACAGTAACGATGATAGGAAATATAATTGCAATCATTACTACTCTTTTCTACATTCTAGGCTAAATGGTTTATACACATACTCTAATTTTTCCTCCCAGCAACCCTAGTGGGTAGGCTAGTTATCATTTCCACTTTGTAGATGAGAAAGCGAAGCTCAAGAAAGTTAAGGAACTTGCCAAAGTTCACCAGAGACATTTGATGACATTTACAACTTTTTTTTTAATAGAATAGAAACTTTCCTGATCTGGAAGCAAATGAATGAGCCCTGCGCACTATATAAATGTGTTTTCTACCTTTTAAATATGAATTGCTGATATCTTTGTTGTCCATTCAGGGCCTACTTCAGATAGAGCTTCGGTCCTTGAACAGAGCCTGGACTCCAAAGGGGTTCCCCCTCTCCCTCGTCTCCATCCCTGGGGGGGGGGCGCTGTCAGGACCAATGTTCCATCCTCACCAGAGCCACCCTGGCTCTAAAAACCAGCAGTATTGAGTGGATATTTAGTCTGTGCTCAGTTTGTCTGCTGAGGGTTGAGGTGGGAAGAGGGGGAGGGTTAAGAAGAGATTCAAAGTAAAATATGACTCTAATCCTCAAAGAAAACGAGTTCACACACCCAAAATAGTCACTAGACAAGTAAGTGAAAGTCACTCAGTCGTGTCCAACTCTTTGCAACCCCATGGACTACACAGTCCGTGGAATTCTCCAGGCCAGAATACTGGAGTGGGTACCTATCCCTTCTCCAGGGGATCTTCCCAACCCAGGGATCGAACCTAGGTCTCCCATATTGGGGGCAGATTCTTTATCAGCTGAGCCACAAGGGAAGCCCATAGTAAGGGCAGTACTCACTGAATAAACATGAGTTGGGGTCCTCTCCATGGGCACAAAGAAAGAGTGTTTATGGACAGGGGGCTGGATTGGAGAAAGGAAGGCTGTCTGGCAAGGATGGACAGCCAAGGCCTCTGCAAGGAGTGATGCTGCAGTCGTGCCCGTGGTCTTCCAGGAGGGCCGCTGGCAGCCGTGCAAGGAGCCCAGGTGGATCGGAGGCCTGGCAGAGAGCAGACTCTCCTTCACCGGGACCCGGCTGGCCTGGACAAGTGCTTCCCTGCCTTGTCCCCGCAGTGGTCATAAACCCAGAGTATCACTCCACCTACAAGAGAGCTCAGTGGGTAAAGTTCTGCCTGCAATGCAGGAGACCCGGGTTCGATTCCTGGGTCGGGAAGATCCCCTGGAGAAGGAAATGGTAGTCCACTCCAGTATTCTTGCCTGGAGACTCCCATGGACAGAGGAGCCTGGCAGGCTGCAGTCCATGAGGTCGCAAGAGTCGGACACGACTGAGGAACTAAACCACCTACAAGAGACATGGGAGGCTCCGGGCAGCTTCTGTCATTGGCCTCACACGGAGCCCAGGACCTGCCCTCTCTCCTCCAAAGCTGACCTTGGGTTCACACCAACCTACTACTTCCCTCCAGCCATGAGCACCTCCTTCACGGTCCCCTCCGTCTTCCTCCCGAGCCTGAGCAGCGGTCACTGCCAGCCTCCAGCCTGAAGGGGCCAGGAGGTCCCAGGCTGCCCCGAGGGGATTCGGAACACTCACTGCGCTTCGGAGCTCTCCAAGTCTCCCTCAGCCCACGGGGTCTCCATGTCTTCCTCAGAGTCCGCTGCTGTGGCCAGACCACGTGCCTCACCCAACGCCCACCGATTGAGCCCCTTCTGGGGCCAAGTCAGCAAAATCCAGACGAGCCTCCTGACTTACCGGCCCTCTGAGCCACCCTAGGCACCCGCACCGTGTTCTTACTCTCCGTGTTCTTCAGGGAACAGTGCGCTTTGGTTTGAGGTTACCTCAAAGGAAAAACAATCTGATGTGTGATAAGCCTCTTTGCCCGCCTGCAGAACAAGAAGAGCCTATCAAAGGGACCTGGCTCCCCGGAAACAAAGCCGGGCTTTTCCTTGCGGGTTAAGGCTAAACCATAGCCCTAGTTTCTGGTGAAAAGAAGCCAGCCAAAGGCTGACACCTGGGAAACCTCCGAGGAGAATTATAAATGAGCAAAGGAAGTCGTTCTTCAGAATCTGCGGAACTAGAAAACCGATTTCATAAGCGTATACATTTCCAAAAGCACCTCTGCAAAACAGCTCAATCTGAAATATTCATTTGCATCAGAATAGTCATGAATATTCAAAAGTCAGCCAGTGTTTCAGAACCATTGTCTATTCCTGGCACTTTCCTCTTCCCCTTGAAAAGCAGATCATGGGTTTTCAGGAAAGGTGGGTTTGGCAGATCTTTGCACTGCCATTCTTGGCAGGAAAGGGAATGATTATTTTCTGTTTCTTAATTTTTTTTTTTTTTTTAAGCCTCAGCTGATGTTAACGTCTCTGCTCTTTGTTCTGGCCAGGCTAGGAATCCCGCCACAGACCTCGAATCTGGCCTGGGGTGCATTTTCCAAACTGATAAAACTTTCTGTTCAGAATTCTGGACGTATTTTCCAACATGCAGGTTTCGCAAAGAGAAAATGTTGCCAGGGTCCCGTTCCAGAATGAGGAATGTAGATAGCCCTAAGGTCTGGAAGACTCCTGCGCGGAACTCTCTGGGTTACTTTGGCCATGCCACGTACATACATATCTGCTGCACTTTAACATTCCCATTGGTCAAAAAGAGACCAGTAGGCGTCCACCTCCCCTCTCTTTTTTTGCCTCATTTTGCAAAGCTAAATAAGATGATACCATGTAAGTGAAAGTGCTTTGAACTCCCTGGAGGAAAATCAAGAGCTGTGGCCAAGTCAGTGGCTGTATGTCAAAACTTTCCGTGCCAGAAAGTGATACACTCTCATGATTCACAAGGGATGATCTAAACAGCTATAATGTTAAGAAAACAAATGCCATTAGGGGTGGGGCGAGGGGGGAACTCACCAGTCCATCATTCACTGAGATGATTGACAGTTATTTCTCTCTTTCATGCTAAAATTTGATTTTCCCAACATGTCTTCCTTACGCCCCAAACTGATAGATGGTTCAGTAACAGGTTTAAGATAGATTATGAGAGAAGGAGATGCAGGCAGGTTGAATTGGCACAGACTTAATTTTCTGAGGATTTATCCCTCTACCCCACCACGGTCCAGTTGAAGTTCATTCTGCTGTTGCCTCAGCTCTGTCTAAATGGTTCAATTTATATGACAAAGTCTCGATGGTATCTCTTGAAGGCTGTCAGCGGAGCCCAGCAGTGTCAACGCAGAAGTGAGTCTCGGTTACAAAGATGCCTTCAGTTGAGAATTGACACTGTGGGAAGCCTTACCTGCTCCCCTGCAATTGTTTCCGTGTTCAATTTGCAAGACAAAGGATGGGTACCTCTGCACCCACCCCCTGCCTCATCAGCCTGTGCTCTTTCCATCTATTGTTCAGCTTCCTCGAGGTTGGCCTTGATTCCCAGGTAGAGTCCTCAAATGTGAGCGCTGGTGAGGACTTTGGAGGTTTCCTAGCTGATCTGCACTAGAGCTGGGGATCCAGGAGATATAATTATTCAAAACAAATACTTGTATTGATCATGCATTAATAAAAAAAAGATATGCCTTTCTATTGGATGACAAAAAGGGATCTGAATCAAGGGAAAAATCTGGGGCGGGCTGAGTCAGGATAGGAGGCTACCCTGCAGCCCTGCCTGAGCACAGTTTGATGGAGGATAAATACCGCGCTTCCCCGCTTCCCCGATGGGCCCACTTGTCAGCGTGTCTGCTCAGACCTGGAGGCTCCCACAGACCCTGACCCCTCGCCGCCCAGAGCAGTAACCTGCTCCTCCCTTTCTGACTGACACCCCCAATCTCTCACACTGCTTTTTGAGATGACCTCCCAAATTAACAACCTGCACACAGTTCTCTGTCTCAAGACTGCCTTCGACAGTGTGGAGGTCCACGTATCCAGAGGGTGCTTTCCCAGTGACTCAGCCGGTAAAGAACCTGCCTGCCAAGCAGGAGACGCAAGAGATGCAGGTTTGATCCCTGGATGGGGAAGATCCGCTGGAGAGAGGAATGGCTACGCACTCCAGTATTCTTGCCTGGAGAATCCCATGGGCAGAGCAGCCTGGTGGGGTACAGTCCATGGGGTCACAAAGAGATGGACACAGCTGAGCATGCCCACACACACACACGTATCCAGAAGCACTCCCCTTGGAGGCTGATTTAGCCCCCATGGACACCTGGCAAAATCTGGACACATCTCTGGTTGTCACACCTGGAGGGAGGGGAGCTATTAGCAGGGAATGGGTAGGATCCAGGGATGCTGCTAAATATCTACAACGCACAGGAAATTTTCCAAAACCAGAATTATCCAGCCCAAAATATCCCCAATGCCAGGGCTGGGGAACCCAGCCTTGGAGAGCTGGCTCCATGTGTCCCAAATGATCAGCTCAACTCAGTACCCTACAAATTGTGCATATGCTCACTCTTAGGAGGTGAGCTCATAGAGAGGAAACTTCCAAGTCACATCAGCTCCTCCTCTGCTTGTAACAGTAGAAGGTATTTTCTGAGGGTATGATGATGGTGTCCAGTAGGAGAAAATGGCAACCCACTCCAGCATTCTTGTCTGGAGAATCCCATGGATGCTGGCGGGCTACAGGCCATGAGGTCGTAAAGAGTCAGACACACTGAAGCAACTTGGCATGCATGCGTGATGATGGTGTGGCTTTTCCAGCTACAAAAGTGACAGGGGACAGAGCTGGCGTTTAGTCAGGGCAGTGCGGAACGTAACTGGGGACTTCAGGGATACTGCTGAGGTCTCATAGGCAAGGCGCCAATGTGATGATTCTTCAAAAGTGACTTCACTTCTCTTTTAACTTGTTATTACTGCTGTTAATTGCTAAGTCATGTCTGACTCTTTATGATCCCATGGACTGTAGCCTGCCAGGCTCCTCCATCCATAGGATGTTCCAGGCAAGAATACTGGAGCACATGCATAGTACATGCTGAAATCATTTGGGGGTTAACTGTGTTATTTTGAACTCAGTTTATCCAAACTCCTAAAATAGCATTAGATGTACCTAAGTAGGTTCCAGACATTCTAGATAAATATGGTCGAGTGCAGCCCATTGTACAGATGAAGAAGCTGAGGCTTGGACCAAGGAGGGGATTCATCACACAACTTGCTGGGCGGGAATCAGGACTGGAACATAGACATCTGAACTCCCAGCCCATTGCCTCTTCACCCGGGGCCAGAGAGCAGCATATGGAGAGCCCAGTGTTTTATTGCTGGTGGATTATCTAAGCCCAGCAGATGGCTAACATGGAAGCCAGCAGTTTCTCAAAATCCCCCAATCCTAGTAAACATCAGTCTCATCACGGTAAACTGTGCCCTTCTCATATTGCACCTTCAACTGGGTACACACACACACTCACCCTGTACACACCCTATAAGCCTTAACCTGGAAAACAGTATAGGAAATTCTGACGTAAAAATCTTCTAAATTCCAGGTGAGCATCAAGAGAGAAAAGTACAATCAAACTGATGTGAAAACTCCTGAGGAATTTTGTCCTCGAGGTCTAGAAATCAGTCAACAACCAGCAAGAGCTCCTTCAAGGACCTCGCACATTTACATCCAGGGAGGACGTTCGATACTACCTCATGCAATGGTCTCGCTTCACAAAGAAGTAAACCAAACACAGAGAAGGCAAGGAACACGTCCAGCCCCGCTCAGCCTGGGCTAGAACGGCCCCGCCACTGCTGTGAAACACTCCTCTGAAGGCCATTTTCTAATATGGTTCTTACTTCAAACAATGATAGTCATCAAACACAGACATAGTTCTAAGCTAGAGAGTTTCTGTGCAATCCAAGAGGCAACAAAAGCAAGAGGTGGAGGGAAATTTGTTGCCTTCCAGGAAATTCTGAATTATTTTCTTCTAGGGTCATCTATAATTTGAAGCTTCTTTATGGTTCCATGAAGAGATAAATTCCTACCAAGTTCTGGATCACAAGCTTAAGACAGCAGCCAGCATTTACTGTAAATGAAACAAATGTGTGGCGTGTCGCTGCATAGGCTTTGGTCATATGGGAGATTGCATCTTAATTTTTGCAGCTCTATCACTTTAATTAGAAAATCAACTCAAAGCAACTTTTTTTCTTTAGCTCATTGATTTGTTTTTAATTTAGGAAAAATGATTAGTAAATTCAGATGTTGGGCTTTTGTATAATTTTCTCTTGTAACTAGACTACACAGTACTTGAATGCTGGAAAACATCATATTTGTCTCATTGCAAATATTACTGGGCTTATTAATAGGCACAATGCCTGGCACTTAGTGATTACTCAACAGGTTTATGTTGAATGAATGAATGTCAGTCATTGCTTTAGAAGGCTTTGTGCCTTGACAGGAATTATTAGTCAATGCAAGTTCTGTTTATTTTTCACAAGTGTGTTTGTTTGAATTTTCCCATTCTCAAACCTCTTATAATCCAAGTCAATCTCAGAACATTCATCTTTTATACAATAATAATTCAAGGAAGGAAGTATTGAAACAGAAGCCCGAATAGAAACGTAGGTCTTCGTTTCAAGAATCGTTCCTCCCTTCTTGCAGAAAGTAATCTTTAACTAGGAAATAAACACAGAAAGTAGGAGTTATAAAGCTTGAGTGTTAACTTCCCTGTCTTTGTTTATCCTTTGTTATTTTGTCTTGGTTCCTTCCAAGTGCTGGTGGCAGACTTGCCTGGTGGTACAGTGGGTAAGAATCTGCCTGGCAATGCAGGGGATATAGATTCGATCCCTGGTCTGGAACGATTCCACATGCGGCAGGACAACAAAGCCAGTGCCCCACAAGGACTGAAGCCCGGGGGCCTGGAGCGCGTGCTCCGCACCAAGAGAGGCCACCACGGTGAGAAGCCCGTGTGCCACAGCTGGAGAGCAGCCCTCGCTCCCCGCAACTAGAAAAAGCCTGAATGCTGCAATGAAGACCCAGCACAGCCAAAGAACAAACAAATTTATTAATTTTTTAAAAAAGGTGCGGGTGGCAGTGTGGTGGTGTGGTCTGGATCAAGGTCTTTAGAATCAGACAGAAACAAAGCCATATGCATAAGTTGGCTGGTGTGCACTAGATACCCACTAAATGCTAGAAAAATAAACTCTCCATCCACTTGTTACCTAGCTTTTCCACTGTCAGAGTGCATTCAAGATCTTGATTTTATCTATTTTTGTCATCTATTGCAGCATGAAAAATGACATCAAAACTTAGTGGCTCAAAATAAGAAGGATGTATTATTTTTTATGATTCTGGGGGGATTGACAGGATGGTTTCTGCTGGGCTCACTCATGGAAAGTCAGCTGGGGACCAGACCCATGAGCTGGGCTGCTGGCCTCCGTCCCCACGTGGCCTTTCATCTGGCTCCCCTGGGACGTAGTGGCCCCAGGGCAGGGCTCCAGACGTGCAAAGGCAAGAGCTGCAAGGCCTCTTCAGGTGCAGGCTCTGCGGGTGACACACATGCCTTCCAGCACATTCCACTGGTCAGAGCAAGTCACGGGGCCAGACTGGGATTTTTATCCTTTTATTTTTTTTTTTTAGTTAAAGTGCTGTTGATTTGGGGGGCTTCCCAGGTGGCATGAGTAGTTAAGAACCCACCTGCCAATGCAGGAGACGTTAGAGATGCAGGTTCAATCCCTGGGTGAGGAAGATTCCCTGGAGAAGGAAATGGCAACCCACTCCAGTATTCTTGCCTGGAGAATCCCATGGACAGAAGAACCTGGTGGGCTACAGTCCATGGGGTTGCAAAGAGTTGGACAGGACTAAAGTGACTTAGCATGCACACACACACACACACGCACACACATAGTTGGTCTACAGTGTTTCAGGTGATTTAATAGTGCATATTTATTAATCCCAAACTCCTAACTCATTCCTCTCCCAGCCTGCCCCCTTTGGTAACCATAAGTTTATTCTCTAAGTCTGTGAGTCTGCTGCTGCTTTGTAAATAAGTTCATTTGTATTGTATTTTAGATTCCACATATAGGTGATATCATACGCTATTTGTCTTTCTTTGATTTACTTCACTTAGTATGATAATCTCTAGGCCCATCCATGTTGCTGCAAACAGCATTATTCCATTCTTTGTTTACAGTTGAGTGATATTCCATCATGTATATGTACCACATCTTTTTATCCATTCATCTGTCGATCAACATTTAGGATGCTTCTAGGTCTTGACTATTGTCAATAGTGATGTTATAAACATTGGGTGCACATATCTTTCAAATTAGAGTTTTCTCTGAATATATGCAGATTGCTGGATCATAGGGCAACTCTAATTTTAGTTTTTTGAGGAACCTCCATACTGCTCTCCATAATGGCTGCACCGATTTACATCCCCACCCATAGGGTAGGAGGCTTCCAGGGCCAGCTGAATTTAAGAGGGTGTGGTCTCCATCTCTGGATGGAGGAAAGTCACGTTGCAAAGAATGTGGGAATGGGATGACTTTCTGCTCGTAACACTGTCTGCCACACCATCCTTTCAACGAACCTCGTGTACCTCTTCCTGGACTGTCCCTCCCAACCCTCCACACTTCACAAATCTCCCAGTCTTTTCACGAGGCAGAATAGCCTTGTCATGCAAGTGTCTGCTGGGGAATCATGCAGCAAGTCAGTGAGCAAAGAGCTTGTGCCCCAAAGTACGGTGGAATTGAGGGACATGCAGATCTAGGAACAAATTCAGAAAGAGCCAAGAACTCAGGTGCTGTGATTGGGGTCATCTGTTTTCCCTGAAATAATTCAGACTTGGAATTTTAAAATTCTTTTACTTACGGAGTCACACGGTACTAGTGTTATGAAAAGTCACCAGCATAAATGTAGTTATTAAAAATAATCTATACACTTGTGGATTGAACTTGACAAGGAGGTTTTTAGATATAAAACGGGAGAGATGCAGTGGTGACAAATAAGGCAGAAATCGCCTTCACAGCCTCCCTTTGAGCAAGATCCAGGCAAGGCACCGGGCTTCGCCCATTGGAGGCTCCCTTGGAGACGGCAAGGTGAGGCCAGTGCCACAGAGGAGGCAGAACCACCTGGAAGTCTTGCTGGTGAATAGATTCAGCTGCCAGAGCCTGCAGGCCTGGAAATTCTAGAAACCAGTGGTGTGGCCTGTGGTATCTTTGCCCACTGTGATTTCCACTGGAGCGATCCTCAGGGTCATCTGGGGACTGTCGGGGCTGTGTGACCCCATATTAGACTCTCTAGTCCTCTTAGACATTCCGTGAGCCCTTGCCCTTGAATGCCCTTCCGTCCATGCCCTTGAATAAATGCATTTCTGCTTCAGTTCATTGCAGTCGTTCAGCTCAGTCGTGTCCGACTCTTTCTGACCCCATGGACTGCAGCACACCAGGCCTCCCTGTCCATCACCAACTCCTAGAACTTGGCTCAAACTCATGTCCATCGAGTCGGTGATGCCATCCAACCATCTCATCCTCTGTTGTCCCCGTCTCCTCCTATCCTCAATCTTTCCCAGCATCAGGGTCTATTTCAGTGAGTCAGTTCTTCACATCTGGTGGCCCAAGTATTGGAGCTTCAGCTTCAGCATGGGTCCTCAGATGCTGTAAAGAGCCATTTCCGCTTAATGGGTTTAAAAGAGTTCTGTACTCCATGATAAAAAAAAAAAAAAAAAAACACCCTTCCTAGTATATCTGTCTATCAAGGCAGTTTGGTCAGGAGAGGGGTGGACTCAGGACAGTTTATTGGATTTTATCGGAGAGTTCAGGTGAAGCCAGGTCATCTTGGCCCTGCTACGAGGCAGCCGTGGGAATTGGCCACTGAGGGCCCCCAACGTAAAGAATCGTGGGATGAACCCGCCACGTGCCTGGGACTCACCACGTGTCCCTCCCGGGGCCGCGCTCTCCCCGGGCCGCGCCCGGCAGGCAGAGAGGGAACGCGGACGGAGGGCCGGACATGGGTCGCTCTGGGCCAGGCTCTCCCAGGCCTGGCTGAGACATCCTCCGAGCTGTCTTCCTCGTGTCTCATTTAAGAAACCATTTCTTACCCTGAAAGTCAGGAGAAAATATTAACCTATATTTCTTGCTAAGAAGTTAAAAGTTTCGCTCCTGTAGAGACTTGAATTCACCTGGAGGTACCGTGGAGTGTGGGATGAGTGGAGGCGAGTTTTATCTTTATACTGTGGACAGCGATGTGTTTAGCTCCGCTGACTCCAGAGTCCTTCCTGGCCCCCCCACCAAGCTGATCCGATCACACATCAGAAGACCCGTAGGCTCCACTGCAGTCCATCGGTCAGTGTACCTACTGTGGGCACAGCCCCACGCTATCTTATTACAGTAGCTGCATAGTAAGTCTGGTTATTTGTAAGGGAATCCCTCTGCCGTCTTATTCACCTTCTTCAGAAACGCCTTCACTATGTTGGCCCCTTACCCTTCCAGATAACTTTTAGACTCAGCCTGCTGACTCTATGAAAAAAAAAAAAAACTGTTAAGTTTTATTTGGATTGGAGTTGCATTGAATCTACGGATCAATGTGGGGAAATCTGACTGTTTTTCTTTGACTTTCTTGGGAGGGTGGGGAGGGCGGTCCTGAGATTAAACGCCCTGCTGTCTGATGTTCTGCATGGGGTGTGGGGACGCCTTGCCTCCTACACAAACCCTCAATAAACTCTATGTTTAGCCTCCTTTCTCACTCCCAGGTCATCCGATTCTGAGTTTGGAGACTCCAAATCAGTTTCAGGGACCACGTCTCTTCTTCACTGTACGTTAGAAGCAATTTTAATTTTCTCACTTATATCCTTAGAGTTTTTCTACAATGAATGTGCACTATTACTGTGACAAAACAAGCAAGATAATTATCATATTCCTTTGGTGACAACTCCCAAGCCCAGCATTCCACTTTCTCGGTTACTTCCGTGCCAGCAGGGTCAGCACCCCCACGGCCAGGGTACCAGGCCGGTGGCAGACCTTGATAACCAGTCACACCCAAGGCCTGATGCATCCTGTCATCGGAATCCTTCTCAGCACAGCCCCACCAACAGCCACTGCTAACGCATCAAAGTGGCCAGAGGAAACTTGTTTCCTTGTTGCTGTTTAGTCACTCAGTCATGTCCAACTCTTTTGAAACCCCATGGACTGGAGCCCACCAGGCTTCTCTGTCCACGGGACTCTCCAAGCAGGAATACTGGAGTGGGCTGCCGTTTCCTTCTCCACGGGCTCTTTCTAATCCAGGGATGGAACTCCAGTCTCCGGCATTGGCAGGTGGATTCTTTACCATCTGAGTCACCAGGGAAGACTCTTTGCCGTCCTAGGATGTGGTGAAGATTCGCTCTTCCTTCAGAATGCACGGTCTGCATAATTCTGAAGGAGACGGTCCAGGGAGGTGGGACAAGCCCTGCGAGTGGAGCCAGGTGCCCTGGTGAGCCCACCCGCCGTGCCGCCTCTGACTGGGGGCTCTTCCCCCTGCAACCACCACGTTCCTCATCCTTTAGCTTCCTCTTCGAGAGGTGGACCTGACTGCTGGCCGAGGTCCCAATCCATTGTAACACAACGGGATTCTCAATTCCCTTTTTTTTCCCCTGGGTGTGTGACACAGGGAAAGACAATAATGGCAACAAAACCATATATCAAGGGCCTCCTTGCCAAACACTGTGCCAAGCAGTTCAGCTGCTTAATAATAATAATATTATTACCATCAACATCTCCTTTACAACTCACAGTGTCTTGTGATGGTATTGTTCTCCACATCACAGAGGAAGAAACTGGGGATTAGAGAGGGAAGCTAACTTGTCCGAGGTCATCCAGCAAGCGGGTGGATTCTGGTTTGAACCCAGATACGGCTGTAGTGTGAGCTGCGCCCCTCTGCCTGTATCCCCCAGGGCACTCATTCTGATGCATCTGTTGCAAGAATCGGTCACGCTCCTCTGAGGACTCTTCCTTGTCCCAGTGGCAGAGGTTCCAGACAAATGGAGAAGTCAGTAGTGCTGGAAGCAGTTCCCAAATAGAGAGAGTTGGAGGGTATGCACCCCAGCTCTCTCGCTTCTCGGGCGGGGTACCCTGAGGTATGTGACACCCCTCCCTGCCCCAATTCCTCTCTCCTAGCTTTGTGGGATTACCCCCCACCTAAGTCAGATTCTGGTGTCGGAGTCTGGTTCCTGGAACTGAAACCAAGCCAGCCTTGCACCAAGCTAGACTGCTTTGAGAACTGAAGGGGAATATTGGAGAAAAGGACATTCAAAAATTGCTTTTCAGGTCTTCCTGAGTTCCCTTTGAATTCAAACTATCTAAACCAGGTGTTTTCAGGTCTGCACCTCTGGAGACAGAGAGGTGAATTTGGGACAGTGAGAGTTTAGAGAGCTGTGAAGGCCAGCTGGCTCTTGGGTTCTTGGTTTTGTCTTCAGTCACTTGTGAGTCCTCGGACAAATGTGGGAAACCCCAGAGGTCTGCTTCTTCCTCAGGGATTCCGACTGAGGTTTGGGGTCTGGGACTCGAGGTAGTCCAGTCCAGATTGGCTGATCCACAGTTAGAGGTGGAATGCATCACTTCACACAGCTTCTAACTTTGCATAAAGGAAATAAAGGCCCTGGATGCTGGCAGGCAGGAGAAGGCATGATGGTAAACAAGGAAATAAGATGGGCAGAGATAAAGGGCTGTGCAGTCAGTCCCAGGGGGAAAATGTTCATTATAATGCAGCCTCTTGGATCAAGTCGGAGTGAAAATCCCACAAACTGCAACGTGCCCAGGGCTAAATGTGCAGCATCATGGTGAGTTTTTCTTTCCCAGGACCATCGTATTAAATTATAGCTCTGAGCTGTTTCTTTTCACCAACACAATACTTTTAGACATGTAATGACTTCTCTGCAGACCCAATCTCACCCTTCAGCGGCAGTGGCACCCTGCCTTGATGGTGTCTGTGGCATTGGCTGAAATAATTCCTGCTATTTTCTCAGAGGAATTTGTGGAGGGGCAAGATCCCCAGCGGAACTTAAGAATAAAACGACGAAAGCATCCCACGTGGCTTTTCTCCCCGAAGTCCTCCGTGGCTCCCTGCCTGCCGTCAAGCTTGGGATGTGATGTTAATTTTTCCATCTGCTTTGGCTGCAGGTAATTTGGAGACACCGACGTCATCAGACCATCTGTTCAGCGAAACTGCAGCAAGGCTTTCCCCCCGCTGTGTTGTTTATGCCTTGACAAGGACTCGGGGCTCTTCTCGATATCTGCTGGGCAGAGACAAAATTGTGTTCCTAAGAGTCCCTTAGCATCGCATCAAAGGGTAAGGACAGAATACTAATTCCATCTGTAATTATTTGTGTAAGATGCAGGTGTAATCGAGTGACTAAAGCCCACGGCCAGGAAAAGCAGGCAGTTGGCTTGTGAGTGGTCACACAACCTGACTTGCTTTCTTCCTGATGATTTCCTGACAGACTGGGTTTGGACAATCTGATCTCTCCAGCCTTGGTGGTTACTGAGAAGCTGTTCTCAAAACGCTATTGCTCAAAACCACAATGAGGTACCATTACACGCCAGTCAGGATGGCTGCTATCCAAAAGTCTACAAGCAATAAATGCTGGAGAGGGTGTGGAGAAAAGGGAACCCTCTTACACTGTTGGTGGGAATGCAAACTAGTACAGCCACTATGGAAAACAGTGTGGAGATTTCTTAAAAAACTGGAAATAGAACTGCCATATGACCCAGCAATACCACTTCTGGGCATACACACTGAGGAATCCAGATCTGAAAGAGACACGTGCACCCCAATGTTCATCGCAGCACTGTTTATAATAGCCAGGACATGGAAGCAACCTAGATGCCCATCAGCAGATGAATGGATAAGGAAGCTGTGGTACATATACACCATGGAATATTACTCAGCCGTTAAAAAGAATTCATTTGAATCAGTTCTAATGAGATGGATGAAACTGGAGCCCATTATACAGAGTGAAGTAAGTCAGAAAGATAAAGAACATTACAGTATACTAACACATATATACGGAATTTAGATAGATGGTGGCGATAACCCTATATGCAAAACAGAAAAAGAGACACAGAAATACAGAACAGACTTTTGAACTCTGGGGGAGAACGTGAGGGTGGGATGTTTTGAAAGAACAGCATGTATATTATCTATGGTGAAACGGACCACCAGCCCAGGTGGGATACATGAGTCAGGTGCTCGGGCCTGGTGCACTGGGAGGACCCTGAGGAGTCGGGTGGGGAGGGAGGTGGGAGGGGGGATCGGGATGGGGAATACATGTAACTATATGGCTGATTCATGTCAATGTATGACAAAACCCACTGAAATGTTGTAAAGTGATTGGCCTCCAACTAATAAAATAATATTAAAAAAAAAAAAAAAACGCTATTGCTCAATGCCATGCATGCCTTTCCCCTTCCCACTGTGCCTTTGAGTCTTCTGAATAGTCTGATCCCAGTGACATTTACTGAGCACCTACTATATGCCAGACAGCGTGTTGGGGGTGAGTATCCAGACAGCAGTAGCACAGAGGCTGTGCCCTTCAGGGGCTCACGGTCTGGAGGCAGAGACAAGTGAACACGAAACAGGTTCACCTCTCTGGGACTCATTTTTCCCATTATTAAATGGAAATAATGATGGTTCCTGCCGCTTGAGCTGTTCTCAGGGTTGAAATGTCAAGCAGAGACAGAAAATGGGATCATAGGTGCTAGAAAACAAACAATTCCGGCTGCTACAGAGGGATTCACCAAGCGCCACATGGACCCCAGCGTGGGCAGGGTTAGTGGGGGCGGCCAGGTGGTGGATCGGGGCCCGTGGGTCCACCTGCCCACAGTGGACATCTGCCCTGTACATGGCGGCATCTCTCCTCAAGCCCCGAGCCCTTCTGCGTCTACGCTTTAGCAGGAGCTTCCTGTGGCACCAGGGGGGGTCTCACTGAACCTGTGCCGGGGCAACTGGGAAGTGCTGGGACCAACTGCCCCCAGGGTCAATCCTCAACCAAGGAGGGATGGAGTGAGCAGATGAACATCCAGCCTCCTTAATGCATGGTGGGCCAGTTCCAAGGCACGAGGGACAGCCCCTCACGGGCTCCGGCAGGACAGACCCCAGTGGCCCCAGCCCACTCCTGGTTCTGTATCCACACCTCCCCACCTCGCCATCTCTACCCCTTCACTTGTGCAAATAAATGACCTGTGCCCTGGTCCTTGCCACAAATTTTGTTTTTAAGGACACTCAAGCTTCAAAAAATCAGAGACGGGGAAGGAAGTGTGGGAGAAGGAAGCTATGGAAATGAAATGACCTCTGAAGAGGCCTCAAAAGTCCAACAGGTGGGGAGCTGGAAAGGCCTGAACCAGGAACTTGAAGAGGCAGAGGCATGGAGGCCTGTGGGCATCCGGAGTCTCTGGAGCCCCAGGTTCGCAGAGGGCAGCAGGCATCCCTGGGACGTCATCTGGGGACAGCCTGGGTAAAGCCCTGTCTGCAGAGTAGGTCAAGAGTGAAACACTCCTTCATTGCACAGTAAGGTCTACTCAAGAAACGATACACACATGAGAAGGTACTCATCATCACTGATTATCAGGGAACTGCAAATCAAAACCACAGTGAGGAGGTGGCAGAGGACGAGATGGTTAAATAGCACCTCTGACTCAATGGACATAAATTTGAGCAAACTCCGGGAGATAGTGGAGGACAGGGCAACCCGGTGTGCTGTAGTCTGTGGGGTCGCAAAGAGTTGGACACAACTTGTCAACTACACAACAATAACCACCTCACACCAGTCAGAATGGGCATCATTAAAAAGTCTACAAATAATAAGTGCTTGAGAAGGTGTGAGAGAAAGGAACCCTCCTACACTGTCAGTGGAAATGTAAATTGGTATGGTCACTGTGGAAAAGGCTATCAGGTTCCTCAAAAAACTAAAAATAGAGTTGCCATATGATCCAGCAATCCCACTCCTGGGCATATACCCAGACAAAACTCTAATTTGAAAAGATACACGCACCCCTGTGTTCATAGCAGCGCTATTTACAGTAGCCAAGACATGGAAACAACATCAACAGATGAATAAGGAAGATCTGTACATATGTACAATGAAATATTAGAACAAAGAATGAAATAATGACCTTTGCAGGACCATGGATGGACCTAGAGATTATCATAGTAAATGAATTAAGTCAGAAAGAGAAAGAAAAATACCTTGTGATATCACTTACATGTGATAAAGTGACAGCATGCAGGCATGTACCTTTGTCGGCAGGGCTTCCCAGGTGGTGTTAGTGGTAAAGAACCCGCCTGCCAGTGCAGGAGACATAAGACACATAGGTTCAATTCCTGGGTTGGGAAGATCCCCTGCAGGAGGGCACAGCAACCCACTCCAGTATTCTTGCCTGGAGAATCCCATGAACAGAGAAGCCTGGCAGGCTATGGTCCATAAGGTTGCAAAGAGTTGGACACAACTGAAGTGACTTAGCATGCATGCAGGCATCACTTCCATGTGGAATTTGAAACATGACAGAAACGAACATATCTATGAAACAGACTCACAGACGTGGGGAACAGACTTGTGGTTAACCAAAGAGTGGGTTGGGGGGGAAGGATTGGAAGTTTGGAGGTAGATAGAAATTGCTGTATGTAGGATGTATAAGCAACAAAGTCCTAGTGTATCGCATAAGGAACCACATTCAGTATCCTGTGATAAATCACAATGAAAATATGAAAAAGAATGTATGTGTATATATACATGTATAACTGAGTTTTCTGTAGAGCAGAGATAAACACAACATTCTAAATCAACTATTCCTTCAATACAGTTGTTTTTTAAAAAGAAACACAATGCCTTATCAAAATGCATTCCTTGAGTCCTGCACCCCATTTGAGTAATCAAAGGCATGGAGTCATTAATCAGAATATGCACTGGGGCAGACCAATTCAGTCCTAGTGATCCCAGGATTCCAGAGATATCTGCCTCTATTAGAGGATTGAACAACCCAGTATAGGGTAGCAGAGAGCTTTTGGCTTTTTAGTCAACAACCACTGTCTTCTACGGATCACCAGAGATAAAAATGTGCTTATTTCATGTAAATTAAATGCCAGTGCTCTTTACCTTATCTGGACTCATGGTTCTCCTCTAATTTCACAAGTGGATCTTTGTAGAATCACTCCCTGGACCAGTGTCCTAACTCTGAGGAGTTATTGATGCTATTCTCCACTTCTGAGGTCTTAGGGAACGCTGAAGATCCAAAAGTAGCAGCCAATGAATGCTCAGTGATTCAGTTTCCAGATGAGTCAAGCGCTTCTGCTTTTCTACCCCTTTTAGTAGTCACTTATAGTTTTACTATCATTTCCAAGGAACAGTGGGATCCGAGAACCACAGAACATCACACCTACAGCAGCTGCTGTCAGTGACTTCCTCACACACCCCAGCCTTGCCGTTGTCATGCACAAGGCTTGCCTTCCAACTACCTGAGGAAGCACTGACTTGGATGGTTAGAGCCCTCTCTGCCCAAACCAAGGAGGCTCTGAGTACAGGGAGCCAATGCCCAAGGCCCTGCAGCAGCCCTGTCAACAAGTGAAAGTAGAAGGATAAACACCCCAGCTTCCCCCCCTAAGTTGTGATAGCTCTGGGGTGCCTGTTCCTCGCTGACTCCTGGAGGTTCTATTAAGCTCTGGTCACCTGGAAGCCCTGGCTTAATGTGTAGTTTTCATGAGAGCCACCCCCTTCCTCTCCTGCTTTCCATCCCCCTACCAATGTTGTTGGGATCATTTCTCAAAATAAACTGCTTACCTTTGATTTCTGGTCCCAGAGTTTGCTAAGAACCCAGATGCAGACAACTTTCACCAATCATATTTTTCATTTTAGTGCCACTCTCACAATGCTTTGTTTTGTGAGGGCTTTTTATTTTTGCTGTTTCATTGGTTACATTTGAGGGTTGTTGTTTTTTTTTTTGCCCCTATTTCTACATATTATTACCTTTGGAATAAAAATGTGCAGAATAGGTGGATGTCAGCGGGGCAGAGTTCCCACAGGACTGAGTGGGAAGAGAGTACCCAGAATGTGTACAGAAAGACAGATGCAAGGGGAATTCGAAGTGGCTCACTGGCTAGTTAAAACACAGCAGATAAAAGGTGACAGGTAGAGATAAATAAAGATAAGATTTTCACTGAGAGAATGGTCTCTCATTTACCCCTTCTCTAGAAGTATGGCAGAAATGTTAGTTCCTTTTCCTTACTGATGAAACTTCATCTTTGTTAGAGGGGTAGATATGTTCAGCCACAAGTGATCAATCTGGATTGATATAATCCACTGTGACAATCCTGCTTCCTTATTACTCATCTTGTGCAGCTAAAAGTTGCCACATGACTAGTTCTAGCCAATGACATGTAAGGAAAAGCCTACTGTAGGATTTGAGGAAGGCTTTGTTTCACTGTCCTAGCTTCCTTTTTTGTGAATTAAATGCAGATGTGATGCCTGGAACTGCAGCAGGCACCTTGCAACCATGAGGCAACATGCTTAAGTATGACTGAGTGGATAGAAAAGAAAGTCAGAAAGAGCTTGTCTGCCTTAAGCCTTATCCTGAGTTGCTGATATATGCAGTATCTGCTATAGAGAAAAATAAACCTCTATTTGTTTAAGCAATTTATGATTGAGTTTTCTGCTGCTTGTAGCCTAAAGCATTCCTAAATCCTAAAAATATTCTCCATCAAATTTAATCCCCAAGCCCTTAAAAAAAAAAAACACCAGTACATGTGATTTTGTGAAAGTGACAACTAATTAGAAGTATCATTAGATCAATAAAATCCTGGTTATTTAGAATTTAACTCAGTTTTGAGAAGATCCACTGATCAAAGTTCAGTTAAATTGCAGGAAGTATGGAAATTAAAGTTGATTCATTAATTAGGAATAGCTAAACTGCTCATTTAACTTATATGCAGAGTAGCAGAGTACATCATGAGAAACACTGGGCTGGAAGAAGCACAAGCTTGAATCAAGATTGCCAGGAGAAATATCAATAACCTCAGATATGCAGATGACACCACCCTTATGGCAGAAAGTGAAGAGGAACTAAAAAGCCTCTTAATGAAAGTGAAGGAGGAGAGTGAAAAATTTGGCTTAAAGCTCAACATTCAGAAAACTAAGATCATGGTATCTGGTCCCATCACTTCATGGCAAATAGATGGGGAAACAGTGGAAACAGTGGTTGATTTTATTTTTGGGGGCTCCAAAATCACTGCAGATGGTGATTGTGCCATGAAATTAAAAGATGTTTACTCCTTGGAAGGAAAGTTATGACCAACCTAGACATATTAAAAAACAGAGCCATTACTTTGCCAACAAAGGTCCGTCTGGTGAAAGCTATGGTTTTTCCAGTGGTCATGTATGGATGTGAGAGTTGGACTGTGAAGAAAGCTGAGTGCCGAAAAACTGATGCTTTTGAACTGTGGTGTTGAAGACTCTTGAGAGTCCCTTGGACTGCAAGGAGATCCAACCAGTCCGTCCTGAAGGAGATCAGTCCTGGGTGTTCATTGGAAGGACTGATGCTGAAGCTGAAACTTCAGTGCTTTGGCCACCTCATGCGAAGAGTTGACTCATACCTGATGCTGGGAGGGATTGGGGGCAGGAAGAGAAGGGGACGACAGAGGATGAGATGGTTGGATGGCATCACCAACTCAATGGACATGAGTTTGAGTAAACTCCAGGAGTTGGTGAAGGACAGGGAGGCCTGTCGTGCTGCGATTCATGGGGTCACAAAGAGTCGGACACGATTGAGCGACTGAACTGAACTGAAAGGTGAAAGACAGGTATTAGAAGTGGTCATTAACCCAGTATGAAAACAGTCCATTTTCAGGGACTATTTGAAGATTATATTGCATGTATACATATTTTCCCTAGATAACAGAGTATTTTGCACTTTGCTCTTTACCAGTCAAGAATACATCTTGGATATTACCCCACATCAGTTCAGAGGGAGCTTCCTCGTACTTTTTCTTTTTGCAGCTGCATGGTACTCCAGTGTGTGGCTGTCTCACGGTCTACTCAGACAATCTAATGGGTCTAATGGGCTTCGTGTGTCCCCCCCAAACTCATGTGTTGAAGTCATAACCCCCAGGACCTTAGAATGTGACTACATTTGGAGATAGGGCCTTTAAAGCAGTAATTAAGGTAAAATGAAGTCTTAAGGGTAGGGCCCCAATCCAATAGGACTAGTGTCCTCATAGGAAAAGAGAAATAAACCAGAGAGATGAGCACCGAGCAAAGGCCCTGTGAGGACATGGCTCAGACACGAGCCCAGGAGCTGGCCAGTCTGAGAACCTCCTCCAAAGGGCAGCGCCAGTGAGGGACCCCCTCATACTGGTCAGAACAGCCATTGTTAGCGAGCCTGCAGGTAACAATTGCTGGAGAGGGTGTGGAGGAAAGGGAGCCCTCCCACACTGTTGGTGGGAGTGAAAGTCGGTGCAGCCACTGTGAAAAACAGTTCGGAGGTTCCCGAGAAATCTAAAAATAGAGCTTCCATATGACCCAGCAATCCTGCTCCTGGGCACATACCCAGACAAAACTCTAATTCAAAAAATACATGCACCCCAGTGTTCACAGCAGCAGTATCTGCAATAACCAAGGCATGGAGGGAAACTAAGTGTCTGTCAGCAGATGAGTGGGCAGATGTGGTACATGTATATACGGCGGACGTTACTCAGTAAAACAAGGAGCAAAATGATGCCCTTTGCAGCAGCATGGCTGCAGCTAGAGGTTATCACACTAGCTGAAGTAAGTCAGGAAGAGAAAGGCGAATAACGTAGGATATCACTTGTATGTAGAATCTAAAATGTGACCACAGTGTGGACCCATCTATGAAGCAGAAACAGAATCAAGGACATAGAGAACAGACTGGTGGCTTCCAAGGAGCGGGGCGAAGGGAGAGAGATGGAGTGGGAATTTGGGATCAGCAAGTGCGAACTGGGATATGCAGGATGGATAAACAACGTCTGAACTGTAGAGCACGGGGAACTATATTCAGTATCCTGTCATTAACCATACTGGGAAACAATATGAAAAAGAAGGTGTATATATATGTATGTATGTATAACTGAGCCACTCTGCTGTACCGCGGGGTAGTTAACACAACATTGTAAGTCAGCGCTACTTCATTTTTATTTAAATGCGGAAAGAAGCACCTGCACGCAGGGCCTTGGCTCTGGGCCCCCAGCCCTCCAGTGGGCGAGCCTGCTCCCTCCCCGGGCTGTTCTCTGGCAGGGTGACGGACTGTGCCCCCAGGTTTGGTCAGGCTCGAACACGAGGCTGCTCTCCTACACGTGGGCGAGGGGAGGCCGGACGCCTCTGGGGGTGAAGTGGGGCGGGCACCAGCACAGCCTGCCCCAGGCCGCCTTCCAGTCACCCCCTCCCCAGCTCTGGCCATCACGCCGCCCCTGTGAATGGGCCCAGCGTTCCCGGGCTCCACGCTGAGTCGCAGTCTTCCTCCCCGCAGCGGCGGCTTCCTCGTCTCTCCCACCTGGTGGTGGGCTCCTATTCTGCCAGCCGACAGTCATGCCTAAGTCTCAAGACATGATACGCTGGCTCCCACCCTCCACACTGCTGGGGGCTGATTTCCTCTGGAACTTCTGCATCCCCATTTCCGTGGGGGTTGGAGAGAGACGGGGGAGACAGCGGCACGCGGTCCCGTCACCTTGATCTGGACACCTGCGTTATTCGAACATAGTGCAGCGTCGAGGGCCCTTGACTGGGAGGTTAGAGGTGGAGTCCTTGTCCTCATCTGATCATCATGCATGTCAGCAGGTACTTACACTCCTTTTCTTCATCAGCCCCTGACAGCTCCAACACCTGACATTCTTTAGGGAGCTCAGTCTTGGACAGTGAACACCTGTCAGCTAACTCTGTGAGCCTTACATCCCTGCCATTGCTTCCCATCACTCCAATGTATCATAAGTGAACACGTGTGTCCCTTGCCTTTTCCCCACTGTTCAAGGACCTTGAGAGAGTTCAACCAGAAAGAAAATCAGAAGCAAATTACTCAGTGAGAACCGAAAGCTTAGGAGTCTCAAAATGAGGCAGAATCCTTTTGCCCCTTTCTTATTTTAGAGTCCCCTGCTAGCAGCAGACTCTGCTGTTTCTTAAGCCCTAACCTCTCCAGAAATGTGAAGACGCTTAAAGGGCTTAAGCAAAAAGATTAGGCAAGGGAAGAACCAAAGCTAGACACTGCCAGAGTGGCGAGGATACCTTCACTCATCCAAAGAGAAGCTACTGGGACCCAGGGACACTTAAAACACAGCCCTGGCCCTTCAGGAACCTGCAGTTCCATCAATCAGATCTTCCATCATGGAGCCAAATTGGAAAGGAGCAGTCAAGGTTTTGCGGCTCTAGATAAATGTGAGACTCAACGAGAACTCACTTGGTGGGGCCTGAAGCCTGCAGGGGTGCAGCCTGTTATTGCCAACGAAATGCCAGAGACTGAAATGGAAGATGGAAATCTCACCAAGATAAAGTCTTCGGAGCATATGGCACAAAGATGGGCCAACTCAATGAGAAGGGACTGACCAGCGTGGAATGGCCAGGGGAGGCCAGGAGAATGGACGCACGGGGTTGCAGCCAGTACCTCGCCCACCTTGCACTGCCTGACTGTCCAGAAGAAGCCTGCTGATGCCAGGCAAGGGTGGCATCGATCTTGCGTGGAACACTTGTTTGAAGATGGCTGCTTTTACTTTGGTGCCGAATAAGATTAGGATGGTTTATTCAGCTCAGTTTCAACATTCACCTCAGATATCTCAAGCTGCATAACAAACTACCCCAAAATGTAGCATCTTGAGGAAATAACCAATTCATTATTATGCCCTGTGGTTTTGTGGGCCAAGAATTTGAATAGGATTTAGCAGGGCAATTCTCCTGTTCGATATGGCCCCAACTAAGAGTCTTGAGTGTTCATTGGAAGGACTGACGTTGAAGCTGAAACTACAATACTTTGGCTACCTGATGGGAAGAGCTGACTCATTGGAAAAGATCCTGATGCTGGGAAAGACTGAAAGCAGGCGAAGACGGGGACAACAGAGGATGAGATGGTTGGATGGCATCACCGACTCTATGGACATGAGTTTGAGCCAGCTCTGGGAGTTGGTGATGGACAGGGAGGCCTGGCATGCTGCAGTCCATGGGATCGCAAAGAGTCGGACACGACTGAGCGACTGAACTGAAATGAAGAGCCCTTAATGATTTCAGTGGGGGTATTCAGTTGAGCTGGTCTGGAGGATCTAAGACAGTTTCACTTACGTGATAGAAAGAATGCTGTGTCCAGCTGCTGAGGAGAGTGGCCACATGTTACCCTTTCCACACGGTATCTCAGAGTATTGGGGCTTCCTGCATGCTGGCTTAGTGCTCCAGGAGAAAGTGTTCCAAGAGACAGCAAGTGGGAGCTTCCAGTGTCTTAAAACCTGAGCTGGGAAATAGGAGCAGCATCATTTCCTCAGTATTCTAGATAGTTACAGAGCTGCCTGGGTTCAAGGGTAGGGAATATAGACTCCACTCCTCAATAGTAGGAGAGTGAAAGAATCTGTGGCCATTTTTACTCCACTGCAGCATTGAAGAGGAGACTGGAGAGCAGAAGACTGCAGTATCCTAATCACAGGGTGACCAACCATTTGGTTTTCTCAGGACTGAAGGATTTTCTGGGACTCGCCCAGGCAAATGCAGTCAGATGATCAGCCCACCTACTCAGCTCATTCCTGTCACTATGACCTTGACAGTCAAAGTAGTTTCTTCCCTTCACTGTACGCTACTGTCTTCTTGCAGGAGATTTGTGTTCATGTGGGTTGTGGTTTAAGGAGAGAGTTCAGGAAACAGCTTTCTGAAGTTGCTGAATGTGATTATGCTCAATATCCATAAGGATTGAACAGACTGGAACCATGAGATAATGAGATAAAGTTGAACAGAGAAAATTTCAGTTTGAACTTTGACTTATTAAAGCCCAACACAAGTATAGAATGAGGATCACAGATTAGTAGCAACACATATGAAATTATTTGGGGGTTTCAGTTGACTGTAGCCTGAGTATGAGTCAACACTACCTTGTGACTATGAAAAATAAAAGCTGATTAAATGGAGTCAGGATCTCAATCAACAGGGATGCTCTTCGTTTTCTAAAGTGAAATGGAGAAATCACATCTGGGGTATATATTCATTGACTGGGGATGCCAATGCTTTAAAGGAGTTAAAAAACAACTTAAACTTTTTCAGAGAAGAATGTACAAGATTGATTGAGACCTCCAAATGTGGAATGGTTTGCCTAAGGGACCAAAAGTCTGTGGAGGATTAAATGTTGTTGTTCAGTTGCTCAGTTGTGTCCAATTCTTTGCAACTGTAGTATGCCAGTCTTCCCTGTCCTTCTCTATCTCCTGGAGTTTGCTAAAAATTCACATCCATTGAATTGGTGATGCCATCCAAACATCTCATCCTCTGTCATCTCCTTCCCCTTCTGCCTTCAACCTTTCCTAACACCAGGGTCTTTTCCAATGAGTCAGCTCTTCACATCAGGTGGCCAAAGTATTAGAGCTTCAGCTTCAGCTTCAGTTCTTCCAATGAATATTCTGGGTTGATTTTCTTTAGGATTGACTGGTATGATCTCCTTGCTGTCCACGAGATTCTCAAGAGTCTTCTCCAGCACCAGAGTTTAAAAGCATCAATTCTTTGGCACTCAGCCTTCTTTGTGATCTAACTCTCACATCCATACATGACATCCATACATATGCTTTGACTACATAGACTTTTGTCGGCAAAATGATGCCTCTGCATTTTAATACACTGTCTAGATTTGTCATAGCTTTTCTTCCAAGGAGCAAGCGCCTTTTAATTTCATGGCTACAGTCACCCTCAACAGTGATTTTGAAACCCAGGAAAATAAAGTCTGTCATTGTTTCCATTTTTCCCCCATCTATTTGCCACAAAGTGATGGGACACCTGCATATCTGAAGTTACCGATATTTCTCTAAGCAATGTTGACTCCAACTTCAACTTCATCCAGCCCAGAAATTCACACAATGTAGTCTGCATATAAGTTAAATAAGCAGGGTAACAATATACAGCCTTGATGCAACACTTTCATAATTTTGAACTAGTTCATTGTTCCATGTCCGGTTCTAACTGTTGCTGCAGATTTCTCAGGAGGTAGGTCAGGTGGTCTGGTATTCCCATCTCTTGAAGAATTTTCCACAGTTTGTTGTGATCCACCCAAAGCCTTTAGCATAGTCAATGAAGCAGAAGTAGATATTTTTCTGGAATTCCCTTGCTTTTTCTTTGATCCTACAGATGTTGGCAATTTGATCTCTGGTTCCTCTACCTTTTCTAAATCCAGCCTGTACATCTGGAAGTTCTTGGTTCACGTGTTGTTGAAGCCTAGCTTGAAGGATTTTGAGCACTGCCTTGCTAGCATGTGAAATGAGTGCAGTTGTGTGGTAGTTTGAACATTCTTTGGCATTGCTTTTCTTTGGGACTGAAATGAAACTGACCTTTTCCAGTCCTGTGGCCACTGCTGAGTTTTCCAAATTTGCCGACATATTGAACGAAATACTTTAACAGCACCATCTTTTAGGATTTGAAATAGCTCAGTTGGAATTCCATCACCTCCACAAGATTTGTCCACAGTAATGCTTCCTAAGGCCCACTAGGTTGGGGTACTGAATAGATTTCTTAAAGCACTGGAATTAATAGACCGCCCCAAGTACAGAGAATTAAGATCTAAGTGTAAGAGTTCCAGGGAAATAGGCTTTGTTCATGGCAAAGGAATACTGGCTACAGAATGTACAGCCAGGGATGATGCTGTCTGTGTCAGAGGGATTCCCCGGGGGCAAGGCACAGAAGGACAGCCATCGAGCGCTCAGGAAGATGTGTTTTCCAAAGCCAGTCATGCCAATGCACATCTGATCCCACGTGTTCTTACATCATGGCATTGCCACTTCCTCCAGGAATGGGAACCTGTGTTCTCCCCCCTTGAATACAGGCAGATCTCTGTAACTATCTTGACCAGTAGTGAAAATAATCCCATGTGACTTAAAAGCAGAGGCCATCGGAAATATGACTCTTCCGCCTGACTGTCTCTTTTTCCCTGTTTCCTCTCTTCACTCTGGCGCTGGAACCCTGTCACCATGCCATGGGAAAGCAGCCACATAGAAAGGCCACCTGCAAATAAAGTCGTTAACTAACAAGGACCTACTGTATATCTATACAGTACTCTGTAATGGCCTACACGGGGAAAGAATCTGAAAGAGTGGGTGTATGTGTCCCTGATTTACCTTGAAGTACCCCTGAAACGAACACAACATTGTAAATCGACTATACTCCAATAAAAGTTTAAAAAAGAGAAAGGCCACCTGCAGATGTTCTAACTATTTTCTAGCCACTTCAGTCTACCCAGTCAAGAGCCAGCATCCACTGGTACATATGTGAGTGAATGAGACTTGAGATGTTAACTTCCCATCATTTTAGACTTTTTAGCCAAGGCCCTGGACATTATGGACCAGAGGTCAGTGGTGTCTGAATCCCTGACCCTGAGGATCCATAAGCATATATGATGTTTATGTTGCTATACTTTGGCATAATTTGTTATAGCAACCACTACAAAGAGGGGCCTATCCAAGTACTACCATGGTCCCCTATCAAGTAAGACAAGAGTCTAAAATATGGTTTGAACTGGAGGGATGGGGTTAGGAGGTGTTAAGAGATAGGCAAGAGGCTGGGAGAGTAAAGTGAAGAACAAGGTGTTGAACAGATGAGATCAAGGGGGTTGGGAACTAAATCTGAGAACTGGGACTCCAGGCACGTAGTAAGCAGGCATTTGGGCTTCCCAGGGAGCTCATCGGTAAAGAATCTGCCTGCCAAAGCAGGAAACACAGGAGACATGAGTTTGATCCCTGGGTCAGGAACATCTCCTGGAGGAGGAAATGGCAGCCCACTCTAGTATTCTTGCCTAAAAAATTCCATGGACAGAGGAGCCTGGCAGGCTACAGTCCATGGGGTCACAGAGTCGGACATGACTGAGCGATTAAGCATGCATGCAAGTAGGTATGTACTCTACCAAGGTTTGCTTTCTAGCTCTGAGTGGCTCCAGATCAGGGAAGTGGAGGGGCTGTCTTAGCAGGCAGTAGGTGGGCGTCAACATATGCTGTAGAGAGGACCTGGATATCAGACGAGTGGCTGGACTAGATGACTACTTTGAATGCTCCTTTCAATCCCGAAACTCTATGCAGTTCTTAAAGTGAACGAAAGTGAAGTCGCTCAGTCATGTCCAACTCTTTGTGACGCGAAGATCCAGGGGATCTTCCCAACTCAGGGATTGAACTCGGGTCTCCCACATTGCAGCAGACATTTTACCATCTGAGCTACCAGGGAACTCAGGCAGTTCTTAGAAAAGTGTAAAATACTACACAGATGGATGTGTTATTATTACTACATACTCTACGGGCCCAATAAGAGGCTTAATACGAATTGGTAGGTAGCTGAAAGTTGTTGCGGGAAGCGAAATTATTCTCGAAGTATAACGGAGGCACAGCTGGAACCCTCTCTCAGAGCAAGATAAATTCCCATTACACCATTCACCCTGCTAGAACCTTCAGTCATACATTAGATTCTGGGCCTCAAGGAATTAGCTCCATGCAAAGATGAGGAAAAGTGAGGAAGGAGAAATAAATACATGTGGAAGCAGGTGACAGCATAACCACGCATTTAGCCACAGGGAAGAGGTTAACTCCAACTTCTGAAGCCATGTTTGTGCAAAATTATATGTTGTTGGAGAACAGGGGCAAAGGCAAGCAGCAGAAGGTACCCCCTCCTGCCAAGTTTTCCAAACAGTTAATACTGTCTCTACTGATCCATTTATTGCAATATTTTTACTTATTTTCTCAATTGGACTGACATGTAACTTCTAAAGGGCAGGGATCAGATCTTTTAATGTCCCCCGTGATTAGCATAATACCTGAAAGAGAACAGGAATTCAAGAATTGTTCGATGAATGGGTAGATAGAGGGAATGGCTGGCTGACTGGTTCGCTGGCTGGACAGATGGGATATCTGAAGGCTGCCAACCCTAACCACCCAAGTGTGAGCTTGCTGGTCTGGTCCTGACCAACGTTGGTCCAGAGCCTTTGAAGATGATTGGTTGAGGCGGACAAGGAAAGCTGGACGTTTATCAGTGGTCACCTCTGTATCTACTTCTCCCTTCAAGTATTCTATAAACTACTGGGGAGCCCTAGGATGGGTCCTTCTCCTTTTAAGCGTATTGCTAATTTATTTAATAAATATTTACTGAGCAGCCCAGTCCCTCTGCTAAGCACTGGAGGTAAGGATTTAAATAAGCTGTGACCTTGACCTCTCATAACCAAATAAGCAAACCAGACTATTTCATACGTGCAATGGTGGTAAAAGAACAGGGCACTGCAGGAACGTGATAAGAGGGGACACAAATCTCGATCTAGGGAAGATCAGGGAAGGTTCTCCACAGGAAATGGCCTGGGGAGTAGAACCCAGGTACAACAAACAAGGTGAGTATTCCAGGCAGAAAGAAGAGCGTGTTCAAAAGTCCAGAAACAAGTTAAAAGAGTTTTGGAAACCGAGAGACATCCCCTGGAACCACAGGTAGAGGCATCATCAAGTGGGAAAACTCCATGGAAGATCCCTTTTTATTCAAACTAAAAAAAAGGACTATTCACTGAAGAGTCTTTTTGCTGTCCTGGAAGAACCAAATGACAAGCTCCTGACCAGTGAGGACTGTGTTTTATTCATGTTGGTGGTTGTAGATGACTAACTTTCTTGCACAGAGATGGAGACTTTTGCACACCTAAAACTTTCCCTGACACATGAGTATTCTGAATTTCTTCTAGAAGACTGTGCTCCAGGGTGGTCAGACTGAAGGGAACTTCCTTATGATCCTGACTATTGCAGCAACTCTGTGTCAGCGTTTGACTCTCCTAATTTGAACTGTGGTGTTGGAGAAGACTCCTGAGAGTCCCTTGGACTGCAAGGAGATCCAACCAGTCCATCCTAAAGGAAATCAACCCTGAATATTCATTGGAAGGACAGATGCTGAAGCTGAAACTCCAATACTTTGGCCACCTGATGTGAAGAACTGACTCATTGGAAAAGACCCTGATGCTGGGAAAGATTGAAGGCAGAAGGAGAAGGGGACGACAGAGGATGAGATGGTTGGATGGCATCACGGACTCCATGGACATGAGTTTGAGTAAACTCTGGGAGTTGGCAGTGGACGGGGAGGCCTGTCGTGCTGCGATTCATGGGGTCACAAAGAGTCGTACACGACTGAGCGACTGAAGTGAACTGAACTAAATGCCTGCATATCCATGTGCCTTTGTCTTCTTTTGAGTTTCCCAAGAGGCAGACCCTGAAACAAAAAAACTGGACACTAGTAGCTCATTAGAGAGAGGATCCTAGGAAATGCTTGTAGGGAGGGCAGCAGTAAGACAGACAAGGAATGAAAGCAGGAGAGGATGTGGTGGTGGTGAGTTAACTACTGTGGGAACTGGGGCTCCAGCCTGCACGAGTCTCCGGGCAAACAACTCAGAGTTGGCTCAGCCAAGCAGACACAGACCCACTGGCTCCTGTCTCACACTGGTTGGAGGTAGCTCCTGAGAAGTGACCTGCCGGCATCTCTGGCCTGCCCCACATGCAGACAAAGGAAGTGAGGGGTTGGGGGCAGGTGGTGATAACATCTGCTGCAGCTCCCCTCCCACGTAGGCCCTCAGCTCTGCCCATGTGCTCAGGGAGACAGGAGGTCAGGCCCCTGAGCGCCAGACCACCATCTGGCGTTGGGTTGCAGGGGATTTCCTGATGGCAGGCAGGCAAAGTCAGCCTGCAGTCTGTTTGATTTCCTGGGGCACCGAAGAAGTCACGCAACTCTTTGCTGCATATTTTTAAGCATTATGCTACCTTCTTCCTCACTCACATTGTTCTTACACTGTAGTATTTCATCTTGTGTATTGCTATAATTTTTGTTTTCAGTCAAAATGCTGTTCATTCAAATCCTTTCACTCTCGCAAGGTTCCTTGTTATCTGCTTCCCTCTTCCACGTGGCAGAGACTGAACAGCCCTGGGAGGGTCTGATGGTGATAGAAAAACTAGAAATCGTTTAGATGAGGCCAAACGGCAGCATAAACAGGGCCAGGACTCAAATTCAAGTCTCTAGTCTTCTAGTTCAAAGGTCGATGAACTTTGATCCTTGGGCTGATATGGCCTACTATCTGGTGTTACCAGTAAGCTTATATTAGGACATTCATTTATATATTATGACACAGTTTCTTTCATGCTACAGAAGCAGAGGTGAATAGCTGTAAGAGAGACAGTCTCACCATGCTAAAGAATCTGCTGTCTGGCCCTTTACATTTTCTGCTCTCCTCACGCCGTCCATAATCTCAATACACTCTGTTGTTTGGACTGCACCAGAACCCAGAAAAGTGGGGTGTTGCTGTTTAATAGGTAGAGTTTCAGTTTTGCAAGATGAAAAGAGTTCTGCACCCCAATGTTCATGCTGCACCGTTTACAATAGCCATGACATGGAAGCCACCTAAATGTCCATTGACCAAAAAAATGGATAAAGAAGTTGCGGTACAGATATACAATCGATTATTACTCAGCCATAAAAAGGAACAAAATTGAGTCAGTTGCAGTGATGTGGATGAACCTAGAGCCTTTCATGCAGAGTGAAGTAAGTCAGAAAGAGAAAAAGAAAAACAGATATTGTATATTAATGCATTTATATGAATCTAGAAAAATGGTACTGATTAACCTATTTGTGGTATTGGAGAAGACTCTTGAGAGTCCCTTGGACTGCAAGGAGATCCAACCAGTCCATCCTAAAGGAGATCAGTCCTGGGTGTTCATTGGAAGGACTGACATTGAAGCTGAAACTCCATTACTTTGGCCACCTGATGCGAAGAGCTGACTCATTGGAAAAGACCCTGATGCTGGGAAAGATTGAGGGCAGGAGGAGAAGGGGACGATAGAGGATGAGATGGCTGGATGGCATCACTGACTCAATGGACATGAGTTTGAGTAACCTCGGGGAGTTGGTGATGGACAGGGAGGCCTGGCGTGCTGCGGTCCAGGGGGTCACAGAGAGTCGAACACGACTGAGTGACTGAACCAAACTAAACCTATTTGTAGGGCAGGAATAGAGATGTAGATGGAGAATGGACTTGTGGGCACAGGGGGGTCAGGAGAGGGCAGGATGAGTTGGGAGAGTAGCACTGACGTGTGTATATAGACAGCTGGGTAGACTTCTCTGTAACACAGGGGGCTCAGCTTGGCGCTCCGGGATGGCCAGGGGGGCTGAATGGCGGGGCGGGAGGAAGGTTCAAGAGCGAGGAGTGTGTGCACACAGGTGGCTGATTGTGTTGTTGTATAGCAGAAACCAACACAACACTGTCAAGCAGTTATATTCCAATAAAAAAAAAAGGAAAAGAGTTCTGTGGGTAGATGATTGTGACAGCAGCCAACAGTGTGAGTGTTCTTAATGCCAGTGAACGGTGCACCTAAAAATGATTCAGATGATAAATGTTGTGTTATGTGTATTTCAGCACAATAAAAATAAAAAAGAAACAGGAAAAAAAAAACATCAGAAAAGCGTCTCCTGTTTCCCGTTTTATAGATGAGAAAATTAAGTCATAGGGAGGTTAAGTGACTCGCTCAAGATCACTCAGCTGGTTAAGAGGCAGAGGCGAGTTTCAAGCCGGTAACTCCTGACGGTGTGTTTACATGTTTTTCCTACCCAGCCTCTGCTCCCCTGGGCTCCACCACGCTGGTCCCTAGTTTAACTCATAAGTATCCATCCATTCAGACAACAGCCCCCCTCCATAGATGGATAACTTTCTATTGGGTGTGAGTAGTCTAGGTGTATATTTTCATGTTTTTCTTATTGCCTTCCACCCAAACAACATAGCTCTGGTATAAGATAAGTTATAAGAATCCAGGAACAAGCTATAAATTTTGATAATGAAAGTGTTTTGCTTTGTTTTTTTTTATGTATTGTAATTTGTTGAGGTAGAAATGTAAGCCTTTCAAGTGCAGAAGAAAGATTTGTAGCATAGCCGGTAAGACCTCAGTCTCACTGCTGAACGAAATACTCCAGAAGGTTCGACACACCCAGCTGTGGCCATTCTAAGCCATAGAATGATTCCAGCGGGGCCACATGATTCAGATAGCTGTCTGACAAATGTATCAACGATAAAAGAATTACAAAAATTGTACACATGCTTCCTTGGAAATATATGTATAAGTGACTAATATCAAGAATCACCACGATACTCAAATAAATTTTGTTGTCCCATCATAATTCATCTGTACCCATTTTAGCATTTAACCGTTTAAATAATAAATTCAGATTATCTTATGATGAAAAATGGGTTCTTGATTTGATACACTTTGGGGTTAAAACTGGCAAACAAATCTATCACACCATGCGTCTTAGTGCGACAATTTGACAATGCTCAGAGTGGCCCGGCCCATTTCAATGGGACAAGTCTGTTGTCTCTTCTGCCCTCCCCTGTCCACTTGGGCTCATTCCTACATACCCACCACTCCTCGGGGCTTTCTCTATCTCCTAAGTGATCTTAGGTGCATGTCTCCCATGTTGTCTTGTGGCCTCCAATCCAAACAGAAAGGCCGCTCTGGTACAAGATAAGCAAGAGTCCAGAACCACAGTTAGATGTTGCAGCAGTTATCAAGGTCTTATCCTCTTTTCTAAATGCTTTTCCCTAAATCCCTGTGTTTCTCACACTGCAGATCGGCAAACCAAGAGTCCGCAGACCAGCGCCAGTCCTCAGCAAACCCTCGAGGTCCCGCGTGGTCCTTTGCCAAGGCGTGCTGATCTTCCCTTGGATGTGCCGTGCTGCCTTCCTCTCCCACCCTCTCGGGACTGGCCTTGATTCTCTCCCTATTTCTAGGTGAGAAGCAGGACTGAGTCTTCGTCAGAGTTACCATTAAAGAGGGTTTGATTTCCCTGATATGCTCTGCCTACCAGAAATACCGGGTCCCTCCCTCTGCCTACCCTCCCGAGATGGCAGCCCCGCACGACACTTCCTTTGGTGCTGAGCATGCCACCTACGTTTGGCTGGTATCTGCCACTTAGCCGAGGTGCAGGGAGGGGCTGCTTAACATTTCTGTGACAGGAAGCATCAGTTCCTCATGGGCATCCAAGCCGAAAATAGACTTCCCCACGGGGCAGGCACACAGCAGGCACCCGCTACCCGTGCCCTGGAAACGCCGTCCCCCACCCCTCCCTCTGCCCCCCACTGAAGCCCCGTTTGATTGATTGCATCCCTACTTGATCATATCATCCTGAATATTAAGCAGCCAGAACACTCAGTGACTGACAGTTACCCTGCCCAAATCCCCATCCATTCACCCCCGCTCAGAGCTGCTAAGATTAGGTCCAGAAGCATTTTCCTAACTCGGAGAGGTAGGTGCATATTTTAAAGGAAACAACCCCATCTGAAGTGTTAATTGCTGAGATAACTGTGAAGCAGCATTTTTAAACGGGTAACATTTTAGCCTTTACTCCTGGTTTGTGTTTAGACTTTGACGACTACAGCTCTCTAGAAGATAAATTATTTTGGGAACAGTTTGGGAAGAAAATTGGCTTCTGTTCAAATTAACGTTTGTCACCATCATACACTTTGCTTCCGCACCCTTTCATCTCCTACTTTTAGCTCCTCGATTTGCTAATTACGCCACATTTCACAGGAGAGAGGTGTCAACCTTGAGGAAGGCGGTGAGGAGCTGGGGGAAGGAGAGGGGCCTTTGACCTCAGAGCAAAGCAGGTGAGTTATTTTAAATGCAAGGAAGAAAAATGTCCATTTTTTTTTAGTTACAGGGAATTAGAGGAAAAGGTTAAAACAACAAATTTTCAGAATTAAAGACATGCCGCATTAAATTAAAATCTTGGACAAACTCCAAAAACAGACTGTAGTTTGAGGAACCTGTGACAAATGGAAAAGACTCTGTTTCCTCAATCTATCAAAGTCCTATATCCCAGGACAACTGAGACTCACAGCTTTCAAAACATCTCAACTTCTTAAATCATGACACTCTGTGAAGATTCTGGGCCATCCCCAGGATTCAGGGCACCCCAAAGATCAGCTTCCTTCTTCCTGGCCTCCCTCCTTTGTGTTGATTCTAGCACTTGATATTTAAAGATCAGGATGACAAGAAATAATGCCATTTTCCTCCACTGTTTTAAAATAAGAATTGTTGAACTCACACATGACTGTCACGCACAGCCCCAATAGGCGACTGACACTTTTTACAAAGTTATTTTTTCCTTCAAAACAAGGGTGACAATTCCTGCATAAAATAAATCCTCCATCAACTGGGAAGCACAATCACTAGAATTTTTTGGCACACTACTTTTGGGAGAAAGAGGTGATTGAGATGAAGAGAGTTGAACGTTGAGCACACTTGTTGAGAGCAACTTTTCAGGCTTGCAGCCCAGAGTCAGCAGATCGCAGGCAGTTTCTTTCTCATTCTGAATCTGTGGTTTTCGGTCAGGACTGATCAATGGTTATCAATGGTGCTGACCTTTGGCCACACTAAGACCCTGACCATCAAAGGAAGAATAAAGACTGTTTGGTGCACTGTCCTTCCTAAGGCAAGAAATTAGGCCAGAACATTTCAGGAAATTTTTCAACATTAGCTGAAACCTTCATTTTAACCAACTGATTAAAGAAACTGCAATCTAGATTTCTCAATTTGTGTTTAAACTGTTACCTCATCTGTAAAATCAGAAGATTCCATTAGAAAGCTTATGAATTTATTTTAAAAAGATCTACTAAGTGCCTAACCTGTGCCAAAAGTTAGGGGCTGTAAATAGAGCACGAACAAAGTCCTCACGCTTAGACGACTTACAGGTTAGCAAGAGAGATGGATATAAAACAAATATATAAATAATTTATAACTGCAGTCATGGCAGAGTTACCAAGAGCTAGTGCAAGATGTTATGAGACAGTATCATGGGGACAGAGAAACCCCATCTAGGATTCCTAGATCCCAATTATGAGAGCATGTGCAAAGGTGCTGAGGTGGAGTGGAGCCCAGTCTTTCACAAAAAATGAAAGTAGGAAAACAGAGCTGAAACAGTATAAATAAGTAACCAGAGAGGAGGCCAGAGACCAAGCAGTGATGATCAGAACAGGCCTCACTGCTTAGAATGGTGAGTTGATACTTCATCCAAGTAGCAGTGGTGAATTGCGGCCAAGAAACCTATGTGTCCTCCAATATCTGTTCGAGCCTTCTCCATTTAGCAATAGAGCTCTAGAGTTCAGCCAGACACACAGTTGACCAAAATAAAGACCTTATTTATCAGACTCTCACGTGACTGAATTCTGACCAGTGAGATATAAGCAGAAGTGGTAAAAGCAACTTCTGGGAAGTCAGTGTCTTTAAAGAAGGGGTGTGGCCTTCCCTCTTCTCTCAGGTGGGATTGTTGTCATGATGGCAGGAGGCTGAGCAGCCACCAGAGACCATGAAGTTGGAAGTCCCACACTGAGGATAGCCATGCCACATGATGAAATAAGCCCAGAGGCCTGTTGCCCGAGAGGCGACACTGCTCATAGCTGGGTGCGTCTGGCCTTCTATTATGTCAGACAAGAGTACACTGAATAACACACCTATCCGGGCTGCTCTGTTTAGACTTCCTGCCAGTCTCTGCCAAGCCTATTCTTAACTGATACAGAACTCATTGCTCAAAGTTGAAGGTTGGGGTTGACATGTACACATGATTATATTTAAAATAGATAACCAACAAGGACCTCTGTATTGCACAGGGAACCCTGCTCAATATTCTGTAATAACCTAAATTGGAAAGGAATTTGAAAAAAAATAAACATAATAAATAAAATTTTAAATATTGAAAAAAGAAAAGTCTTTCTTTCATGGTAGGGTTACAAGCTCTTAAATTCACAAATTTCTATGACTTTTATGAGTTATCAGAATATTTAATGTAAGAAATAAAACTGTAACAAAACTTTTGTTTACTTATTCATTCATTGTTTTATTTATACACTTAATCATTTGGCCCCAGGTATGTACAAAGTAGAAGGGCTCTCTGTCTGTGGGGTTCTCCAGGCAAGATACTGGAGTGGGTTGCCATGCCCTCCTCCAGGGGATCTTCCCGACCCAGGGATCAAATCCGTATCTCTTCTGTCTCCTGCATGGGCAGGAGGGTTCTTCACCACTAGGGCCACCTGGGAAGCCTCCCCCTGCCCCAGTTTTCTAGTTTGTGCTAAAAGAGAAGTGCCCCCCTCCCCGGCCCCATGCTCACATGCATGTAGTCAGCACAATTCACACAGCCCTTAAATGCCTAGCGGCTGTTGAACTAAACTGGTTCCCTGGTTTCCTAGCAACCAAGCTCCCTTTCCCCTTCCTCACACACTGGTACCCTTTGTGACGTCTCCTTCTCAAAGCGGCCCTTAAGGTGTGTGTTTGGGAAAAGGAGAAGGCAAGACAATACACACATATATTTCACCCTGAAACTCGAGACCCGAGGTCGCAGGTGAGAGGCGTCCTGGCTGACAGATTTAGCATGTTCACTGGCAGACTGAAAATAGCAGGAGATGTTGCTTCACTGTTAATTTCTTGCTCACTTATACCTAATTACTTTTGTAAAATTAATAGTAGCTGTTTTCATCAGCATGGAAAGACATTGGTGAATAGACTGGGTGACTTAAACAACAGACATGTATTTCTCACAGTTCTGTAGGCTGGAAGCCTGGCAGAGGTCGGCGGGCAGCGGGGTCAGGTTCTGGTGAGAACTCTTCCTGGCTTGCAAGCCACGCACAGTGTCCTCACGTGGCCTTTCCAGTGTTCATGTGTGAAGGCAGACAGAGACACACTGCGAGCTTCCTCTTCTTCTAAGGCTGCCGACCTCATCATGAGGGCCCCATCCTCATGACTCAATCTAACCCTAACTACTTCTCAAAGGCCTCGTCTCCAAATACCATCACCCTGGGGGTTAAGGCTTCAACATACAAATCTTCATAGTATGCAAACATTCTGTTCGTAACAGAATCTGAATATTATTCAAATATTGTTCATATTTGTAATTCACACAACATTCACAACAGCCATGTAATAAGACAGGCTATATTTACATCACAACTTGCATAATAGAGGAATCATAAAGGGACTTGTCCAGAGGCACACAGTCAGAAGACCAGAACACAGTAACCCTCTTGTCTGCAGACAAATTCCATTGTCTTCTGAGTTTCGAGGCTTTTATTATCATTTCTTCAGTGATGTGCTGTGCTACCCAGACCCATGATGGTTGGACGGAACAGCGTTTTTGTCGCTCTCCTTTGGCAATGCCCAGGGCCCTTCTCCTGTGTCTCAGCTCCCATACCAGCTTATATTGAAATAGGTTAATAAAGAGGTAAATGTTATAGCAAACGTGGCTACAGAGGGCGCACAGCTTTACGAGGGTAGCAGAATGTCAAAGCTATCATTAATCCCACTCTGAGACATCGACTGTACTGGCACCTCTGTCTATCCCAAGGCTCCCCTGGAGTCTGAGTCAGCCTTGACCCCAGACTGTAGCTCCCATTCACCGCATCAACTCATCACCAGGAGTCCACCTCCCCAACAGGATGGGTATCCACCCCATCACTATAACACACGCAACACCCAGTTAAATGCGGGTCAACAGATAAGCACTAATTTCAGATAAACAACAATTTTTTTTTTAAGTATAAGTAAGATCCACTGGAGAAGGGATAGGCTACCCACTCCAGTATTCTTGGGTTTCCCTAGTGAATCAGACAGTAAAGAATCCACCTGCAATGCAGGAGACCTGGGTTCCATCCCTGGGTTGGGAAAATCCCCTGGAGGAGGGAAAGGCTTCCCACTCCAGTATTCCGACCAGGAGAACTCCATGGACTGTATGGTCAATGGGGTCACGAAGAGTTGGACACGACTGAGCAACTTTCACACACTCACTCACTCATGTCCCATATGATATTTGGGACATACTTATTTCTTGCCAATTTGAATTTAAGACTCAACTGGGCATCTTGTAATTTTATTTACTAATTTTGGCAACCCTGTCTCTTATCTGCCTCCAATCCTCTTGGCTGGCAGAATAAGCTTTTGAAAATGCTAAACTGATCTGCCAATCTCCTGCCTAAACTCTTCAATATGTGTGTTTACTCTTAAGAAAAAACCCAACTCCTTAACATTAAGCCCCGCAGGATCTAGTCTCTGAAGGTAAATATTTTGGGTTCTGGATCCAAACTGCTTGGGGGCTCACTTTTAGAGTCCCACTCAAAGAAGCCTTCCTAGTATCCAGATTCTAACTGAGCAATCCTCCTGTACTCATTGATTCCTTTACTTTTCCTACTGTAGCCCTTGTCTGTATTGGGGGAGAGGGGCATGGAAAATCAATTATTTCTCCTGTCTCAGGTTTCCAAGTAAGGGGACCACTACTAGGGGAACACTCCCAACCTCCTGCCATGTCCCTGCCAAGGGAGCAGCAACTCCTCTGATTGGTGGGTTTGGGAGAAGCAACACCTGGCTGGCCAGTCCCTCCACCTGCAGAGGTGGCTGGTCTAGACCTCTACACCTGCAAGTTAGGCCTGACGAGACAGGCTTAGACCTTGCGGCCTGAGGTTTTGGGAAGAGGGGTGATAAGTGTAATTCAGGGCATAAACAAGCCCAGTTGGCCATACCTCTGTCATAGCTTCTCAGCCATGAAGATGATATTTTTATCTATGTTTCCTTCTGTGCCTCTAAAATTTCTAAACCAAGGGGAGAAGGGGGTAGTGATGAAGGGTAGTGTGTTAATTGTTAGTCTTCCAAACCTTCAATAGCGTTCACTAGAAGTTTGTATTTGTATGTTTCAGCTCAGTTCAGTTCGGTCACTCAGTTGTGTCTGACTCTTGGCGACCCCATGGACTGCAGCATGCCAGGCCTCCCTGTCCATCACCAACCCCCGGAGTTTACCCAAACTCATGGCCACTGAGTCGGTGATGCCATCCAACCATCTCATCCTCTGTTGTCCCTTTTGTTTGTTTAGATTTATTTATTTACCGTGTAGGGGCCATGACTGTTTTATTCACTGTTGCATCCCCAGTGTCTCACCCCAGTGCCAGGCACAGACTTCTACCTTTTCCGTCTTTTCAAATATCAGAGTGATGGCATAAGCAGGACCTCGTCGCCTGCACAGTGCTGTCACCCCCATCGCTCCGAGCAGAGCAAAGCCCAGGCCCGGGGTGGGAACTGAGTGCTGCCTCTGATTACCTGGTGGCAGCTGTTGGCCACTTCTGTGTTGCGAAGCGCACCGAGGCCATGCCCAAGCTCATCGTGAAAGTGCGCCGCAATTGATTAGTGATGTCTGCTACGCTTGCCAGCGCGGTCGGTGTAGGGCAGCTGGCACAGGTTTGTCTACCTTGGCCTAGAAGCATGTGGGGCTGTGACGTACCTGCCAGATGCACCTCCTCGCAGCAAAGCGAGTCTGGCAGGGCTGACCTGCCCTGGTCCTGTGGCCACAGATCTGGGTGGTCGGTTGCCTCCTGCTGGACTTGTCGTATAGCTGCGCCGTCCTTCAAGAGATCCCTAGTCCCCTTGCCCCTGGCTTCTTCCTCCTTCCCACTGGGTCCAGTGGAGGCCAGCGGGCAGCACCTCTAGAAATCATGGGAGCGTTTCCTGGCCCACACATCTCACGGCAGTGGGAGGAAACTCGGGGCACACTGGCTTCAGCTGACACGAGCTACAAATACAGGACCTCTCATGAAATGCTCAATTCGTCTGCAGTCCAAAGACTGCTTTTTTTTTAAGACTTGGAGTTCTGCCTAAGGGAAGTCTCCTGAGTGTGACCTTGATCTTGAAGTTGGTGATATTCTGGCTAACATGGTCTGCTTTCATCAATTCAAGCCAAACTATTTGCTTTGGTTTCTGAGATTTTTATCTGTGTTTGTCCATGGCCTTTAGGGGTGTGTGAGCATCCCTGGTGGCAGTCTTAAGGACACATATGTATGTAGCTCCCACCCAATATGGTTGCACAATCCTTTATCACCCTTCAGCCGGTCTCTGCTCTCATATGACTTCCCCCCAGGCTCTCCAGGGTCTTAATCATCATCTTCACTACATCTCTTGCGTTAGGTCTTCTTTTCCCATCTGAACTTTATGGGCCTTTGCATTTCTAACTGTGGCTATCACTTATCCTAGCTGGGGAAACTTCTCCTAGCCCAGCGGTTCTCAACCATGGCTGTACACTAGAATCACCTGGGGAGTCTCAGATGTTAAAGTTAATGCCCAAGTGGCACCCAGACCAACTGGGTTAGAATCCCTGGGGTTGTAGCCTGAGGTGCAGTACTTTTTAAATCCCCCCAAGTGATTCCAACTACAGGCCAAGGCGAGAACCCCACCCTGTGGTGGACATTTCAGTTCAGTTCAGTTGCTCAGTCGAGTCCGACTCTTTGCGACCCCATGAACTGCAGCACGCCAGGCCTCCCTGTCCATCACGTCCCACTCCATCCCGGAGTCCACCCAAACCCATGTCCATCGAGTCGGTGATGCCATCCAACCATCTCATCCTCTGTCACCCCCTTCTCCTTCTGCCCTCAATCTTTCCCAGCATCAGGGTCTTTTCCAATGAGTCAGCTCTTCGCATGAGGTGGCCAAAATATTGGAGTTTCAGCTTCAGCATCAGTCCTTCCAATGAACACCCAGGACTGATCTTCTTCAGGATGGACTGGTTGGATCTCCTTGCAGTCCAAGGGACTCTCAAGAGTCTTCTCCAACACCACAGTTCAAAAGCATCAATTCTTTGGTGCTCAGCTTTCTTTACAGTCCAACTCTCACATCCATACATGACCACTGGAAAAACCATAGCCTTGACTAGATGGACCTTTGTTGGCAAAGTAACATCTCTGCTTTTTAATATGCTGTCTAGGTTGGTCATAATTTTCCTTCCAAGGAGTAAGCATCTTTTAATTTCATGGCTGCAATCACCACCTGCAGTGATTTTTGGAGCCCAGAAAAATGAAGTGAGCCACTGTTTCCACTGTTTCCCCATCTATTTGCCATGAAGTGATGGGACCAGATGCCATGATCTTAATTTTCTGAATGTTGAGCTATAAGCCAACTTTTTCACTCTCCTCTTTCACTTTCATCAAGAGGCTCTTTAGTTCCTCTTCACTTTCTGCCATAAGGGTGGTGTCATCTGCATATCTGAGGTTATTGATATTTCTCCTGGCAATCTTGATTCCAGCTTGTGCTTCCTCCAGCCTAGCATTTCTCATGATGTACACTGAATATAAATTAAATAAGCAGGGTGACAATACACAGCCTTGATGTATCCTTTTCCTATTTGGAACCAGTCTATTGTTCTATGTCCTGTTCTAACTGTTGCTTCCTGACCTGCATACAGGTTTCTCAAAAGGCAGGTCAGGTGGTCTGGTATGCCTATCTCTTTCAGAATTTTCCACAATTTATTGTGATCCACACAGTCAAAGGCTTTGGCATAGTCAATAAAGCAGAAATAGATGTTTTTCTGGAACTCTTTTGCTTTTTTGATGATCCATGGGATGTTGGCAATTTGATCTCTGGTTCCTCTGCCTTTTCTGAAACCAACTTGAACATCTGGAAGTTCACAGTCCACGTATTGCTGAAGCCTGGCTTGGAGAATTTTGAGCATTACTTTACTAGCGTGTGAGATGAGTGCAATTGTGTGGTAGTTTGAGCATTCTTTGGGATTGCCTTTCTTAGGGATTGGAATGAAAACTGACATTTTCCAGTCCTGTGACCACTGCTGAGTTTTCCAAATTTGCTGGCATACTGAGTGCAGCATTTTCACAGCATCATCTTTCAGGATTTGAAATAGCTCAACTGGAATTCCGTCACCTCCACTAGCTTTGTTTATAGTGCTGATTCCTAAGGCCCACTTGATTTCACATTCCAGGATGTCTGACTCTAGGTGAGTGATCACACCATCATGATTATCTGGGTCATGGAGATCTTTTTTGTACAGTTCTTCTGTGTATTCTTGCCACCTCTTCTTAATATCATTTGTTTCTGTTAGGTCCCTACCATTTCTGTCCTTTATTTTGCCCATCTTTGCATGAAATGTTCCCTTGGTATCTCTAATACCAAGACCTACAAGACTTTCTAGAACTAACCCCAAAAAAGATGTCCTTTTCATTATAGGGGACTGGAATGCAAACATAGGAAGTCAAGAAACACCTGGAGTAACAGGCAAATTTGACCTTGGAGTACGGAATGAAGCATGGCAAAGGCTAATAGAGTTCTGCCAAAAGAATGCATTGGTCATAGCAAACACCCTCTTCCAACAACACAAGAGAAGACTCTACACATGGACATCACCAGACAGTCGACACCAAAATCAGATTGATTATCTTCTTTACAGCCAAAGATGAAGAAGCTCTATACAGTCAGCAAAAAAGAAAAAAAAAAAAAAGACGGGGAGTTGACTGTGGCTTGGATCATGAACTCCTTATTGCCAAATACAGACTGAAATTGAAGAAAGTGGAGAAAACCACTAGACCATTCAGGTATAAACTAAATAAAATCCCTTATGACTATACAGTGGAAGTGAGAAATAGATTTAAGGGACTAGATCTGATAGACAGAGTGCCTGATGAACTATGGACAGAGGTTCATGGCATTGTACAGGAGACAGGAATCAAGACCATCCTCAAAAAAAAAAAAAAATGCAAAAAAGCAAAATGGCTGTCTGAGGAGGCCTTACAAATAGCTGTGAAAAGAAGGGAAGCGAAAAGCAAAGGAGAAAAGGAAAGATATTCCCATTTGAATGCAGAGTTCCAAAGAATAGCAAGGAGAGATAAGAAAGCCTTCCTCAGCGATCAATGCAAAGAAATAGAGGAAAACAATAGAACGTGGACATTTACCAATCACCATTTAGAGATTCAACTATACAGTTTAATATATATAATTACATAGTTAAAAGCAACTTCTGACTTTCATAAAACATGGGTGGGATGAACCTTGGAGGCATCCAGCATTTATAGAACAATAGTCTTGCAGATGTCCCCCAACAAGGGATAAAAAGAAATTCTGTCCTCAAACAACTTTGGAAAATATGTCATTCTAATATTTGTTCAGAATTGCAACACAAATGAGCTCCAAAGATTCTGAGAAATGCCACAAGGAGAAAAAAGACAGCAGGAATCTGTTTAACTTGACCTTAGGTTTCCCAAGTTTATTTAAGGACAGGAATTAACATCTCAAGGACCCACTGCAAAACACTTAGTCCAACTCACATTTGGTGAAGGTATGAAGGGGTTAAATTATTCAAATCCCTGGGTACTCACTCAGACCACCCTGGGATGAATATTTGCATTATCAAGGATAGGATTCAGTTTTCTTTTAAATATCTCCCATCAAGGAAGGGCTTCCTTGGTGACTCTGACAGTAAAGAATCAGCCTGTAATTCAGGAGAACTGGGTTTGATCTCTGGATTGGGAAGATCCTCTGGAGAAAGGAATGGCTACCCACTCCAATATTCTTGCTAGAGAATTCCATGGACAGAGAAGCCTGTTGGGCTACAGTCCATGGGGGTCACAAAAAGTTGGATGGGACTGAGCAACTAACACTTTCACTTTCATCACAGAAAGCTCTTCCTCCAACCTGGGGTGTTTCTCTGCATTTCTTCACCCAGGACAAGTCAATTGAGGTTCAAAAGTGTTGTAGGAAAGGGGACCCCTTCCAGAGCCCAAAACTGGGCTCTTGTCTAACACTTGGAAATGAATTTCTGAGGAGACACATGTGCTGACAAAGCAAGAGATTTTGTTGGGAAAGGATGCCCAGGCAGAGAGCAGGAGGTCAAGGGAACCCAGGAGAACTGTTCTCTCACATGGCTAACAGTCTCGGGTTTTACGGTGATGGGATTAGTTTCCGGGTTGTTCTTAGCCAATCATCCTGACTCAGAGTCCTTCCTGGCGGTGCACGCCTTGTTCAGTCAAGATGGATGCCAGAGAGGATTCTGGGAGGTGGTCAGACAGGTGGTGTCTCCTTTTGACCTTTCCCGAACTCTTCTGGTTGGTGGAGGCTTATTAGTTCCCTGTTCCTTACCAGGACATCCTGTCATAAAACAACTCATGCAAATGGTTACTATGGCGCCTGGCCAGGGTGGGCGGTTTCAGTCAGTGTGCTTCCCCTAACAAGAGTACCAAACATCTAAGGTGACAGTGCTAGGGATGAATGCTGTTTGAATATTTCACCTGACATATAAATACTCTAAATATCAGAATTTATCTATCAATCCAACAACTACATATTGAGCACATTTTGCCTGGGAGTAGCTCCTCCATGCATTTAACAGGAGTTAGTACAGCTATGGAGTAACAACAATCATAACAGCTAACTCTTCTACCGCACTTATCATGGGCTGACCACTCACAGGCTTTACCTGTATTAACTCATTGAAGTCTCACCACAACCTCTTCAAGTTTGTTGCCACTATTATCCCCATTTCACAGCTGGAAAACTGAGCCAGAAAGAGAGTAAATAATTTGCCCAAGGTCACAGTGCCAACTAGTCAGGAATGGAGCAGGCCTTCCAACCTGGGCGGTCTGGCTCCAGAGGTCAGGTTCCTAACTACTTCTTTACACCGTAGACTTCGGAGAGTGTGGGTGACTGTTTAAACAATTCTGCCCACCAGTTTATTTAATGAGCTTGAGATGAGGGGTTCCCTGCGCCTCTCCCAGTAAAAGAACCTTGCTGCACTAAATGTGATCTATTATTCAAGATCCAATTCTTCAAATCCCCAGTTCAAACGAGTTAGCTCATCTGCTGAAACAGTGATCTTTTCCAATGTTGGGGTAAAAATGACAGTGTGAGCTTGTAAAGAGATGGCATGTTGGCCTCCAACACAACAGACTCGAAAGGAAGTGTTCCAGGGTGGTTTTAACTGTATGCAATTTCCACCTTAAATGCTGCTTTAGAACTGAATTCACTTTCAAGGTGTGCGTAGTGCTGAGTACAGGACATAGAAGCCCAGTTGTTATCCTGGTTCACTTACACTTTTAGTGACTCTTTTCTTCCCTGCTGACATCACCCCCGGTTTAGTTCAGGGCAGCAAGGTAACCAGTCACTTCTGATGAATCACTGTTGGTCTCTGAGGAGACAATTCTCTTCCCATCTCCTGCCGCAGCCTGCCTCTGCAGCAAGGTGGCATGAGGTAGGTCTAGCCAATCAGCTATGAAGGAACATCTGCTGGAGGACTTCTGGAGAAGCTGTGACTTTCCTGAAAAGGGGAGACAGGACCAATACAGCTTGAGTCACACCTTTCCTTTCTTTCTGCCTTGAATGCAAGTATGATGACTGCAACAGTGGTACCCATGAGGGAAGATAACAGTGACACCATCCCTGATGTCACTGAGCCAATATTAGCAACTACCCACTACTGAACCTCATATGTGAAAAACACAAACCTCAGATTCTTCACGTTTTGTGTTACTTCCTTTTGCTGTGCTGTGCTTAATCACTCAGTCATGTCTGACTCTTTGCAACTCCACGGACAGTAGCTCACCAGGCTCCTCTGTCCATGGGGATTCTCCAGGCGAGAATACTGGAGTGGGTTGCCATGCCCTCCTCCAGGGGATCTTCCCAACCCAGGGATCAAATCTAGGTCTGCCACATTGCAGGTGGATTCTTTACTTTTGAGTCACCAGGGAAGCCCAAAAATATTGGAGTGGGTAGCCTATCCCTTCTCCAGGGGGATCTTCCTGACCCAGGAATTGAACCAGGGTTTCTTGCATTGCAGGCAGATTCTTTACCAGCTGAGCTACCTCGGAAGCTCCTATTTCCTTTGACTCATAGTTGAAAAAATTCCTTTACCCATACACCTGCTCTGATGGAGCTTACCATTCGGTTGAGCAGATAGTCAATTATGTAGCACATAGATATATAGAAAGGGCTCTAGCTATATATCTGTTATAATTATATTCAGTTTGCAAACTGAAAAGAAAGAAAGTGAAGTTGTTCAGTCGTGTCCGACTCTGCGATCCCGTTGACTATAACCTACCAGGCTGCTCCATCCATGGGATTTTCCAGGCAAGAGTAACAGAGTGGGTTGCCATTTCCTTCTCCAGGGGATCTTTCTGACCCAGGGAGTGAACCCAGGTCTCCCACATTGCAGGCAGACCGTCTGAGCCATACTTACAAACTGAAGTGTGCAAGATATGTCTCTTCATAGTCTTCATAACTTAACTTTAATTTTTAATTGAGACCTCCTTTGGCCAGGCCTCTTAATTTCATTCATGTCGGTCTCCTGTTTTCCCCTGTGGTTATTTCTAAGACACATGGAGGGAATGGAGGTCATACGGGGGTTAAAGATGTTGATGGATATGGGCATCTTGTCTCAGCCATCATCTTTCCACACTAGTTTCTATGGAGAAATACTTATCGCATCCAGGCCTCACGTTCCTGACCATAGGCTTCTCTGGGCTCAACTGTCAGTGTCCTCCAGGGACTTCTTGGGCACAGAGGGACCACCTACAGTTCCCATATGGGGAATACAGGGCCCCAGGGGACAGCGAAGCTGCCTAAATCTCCTACTTCTCCATCCCATCTGGGGCTGCTCTACCCCAGTAGAGCAGTGCAGTGACCAGTGACCACACGTTTCAGTTCAAATGAGTTGATCCTTTTAATGTGTGGTTTGACTCAGAGTGCCAGGATTCTGAGGCTTTTTGTGTCTGTGTTCATCAGTGATATTGTCCTGATATTGGTTTTGGTATCAGGGTGGTGGTGTCCTCATAGAATGGATTTGAGAGTGTTCCTTCCTCTGCAATTTAATGAACAGTTTCAGAAGGAGGGGTGTTAACTCTTCTCTAAATGTTTCCTAGGATTTGCCTGTGAAGTCATTTGATCCTGGACTTTTATTGGGATTTTTAAATCACGGTTTCAACTTCAGTACTTGTGATTGGCCTGCTCATATTTCCCATTTCTTCCTGTTTCAGTCACCTCACATGGGTCAGAATGGCCATCATTAAAACAATCTACAAATAATAAATGCTGGAGAGGGGGTGGAGAGAAGGGAACCCTCCGACAGTGTGGGTGGGAATGTAAATGGTACAACCACTATGGAGAATAGTATGGAGGTTTCTTAAGAAAACTAAAAACAGAAACAGGTTTATAGACTTAGAGAAAGAACTTAGGGTTACCAGGGGGAAGCATCAGGGGAAAGGATAGTTAGGGAGTTTGGAATTGACATGTACACACAGCTATATTTAAAATGGATAACCAACAAGGACCAACTGGATAGCACAGGGATCTCTGCTCAACATTATGTAACAACCTAAACAGGAAAAGAATTTGAAAAAGAATAGATACACATGCATGTATAACTGAATCACTTTGCTGTCCACCTGAAATTAACACAACGTTGTTAATCAACAATACTAAAGCATAAAATCAGAAGTTTAAGAAGTTGACAAATTTAATCAGAATCATTTAAAAATCAAGAATTCAGTTCCTCAGTCACACTGGCTACATTTCAAGGGCTCATAAGCCACACGTGGCTAGCGGCTTTTCATGTTAGAGAGATAAAGAACATCTCCATCACACTGTAGACAAATAGGATCCCATGCTGCTCCCAGGCCCAGCCAGGCCATGGTGAGGCCAAAAGGCCTCGTGATCTTGCCCCGGGCCAAGTTTCCAAAAGCAGAGTCTGCCCCCTCCCTTGCCCCAGGTCTTGGCTCAGCAGGAAATGGGCACCAGCCTAGTCTAAGAGGCCCACCTAGCCCATCACACCTCCCCACTTCTCTCCTCACCCACAAGCTTGCCACCCTGGGCAGTCCCAGCTTGTTTGGAAGGCCGGGGGCCTTGCTATTCTTCCAAACCTACTGCCTTTGCTAGGCTCTTCCAGGAAGGGCCTAAGCTTTACATCTCAATCAAAAAAAGAAAAAAGGAACTTACTTATGAAACAGAAATTGACCAACACATAGAAAACAAATTTCTGGTTACCAAGGGGGAAAGGGAGGGGAGAGATAAATTAGGAATTTGGAATTAACATATATACAATACTATGTATAAAACAGACAAACCAGGACTGAGTAGCTATTGTATAGCATAGGGAATTCTACTCAATATTCTGTCATAACCTATAAGGGAAAGTAATCTGAAAAAGAATAGATAAATAGATATGCTGCTGCTGCTTAGGTACTTCAATCATGCCCGACTACGTGACCCTATGAACTGTAGTTCTCCAGGCTCCTCTGTCTGTGGGATTCTCCAGGCAAGAATACTGGAGTGGGTTGCCATGCCCTCCTCCATTGAGGCAGATTCTTTACCACTGAACCACCAGGGAAGCCCCTATGTGTGTGTGTGTGTGTTGTAGCCACACGTTCCAGGAAACAAACTCACTCAGCAGGACAATGCAGATAGTGGAGTGCAGTTTACTACACCAGCGGGCCAAAGGCAGAGTCTCCTCTTAGCCAAGGACCTTGACCAGTTTTTGTGAAAATCTTACAAAAGTACACATGCCCAAACCCACCTCCCCAAATTCCCTGAAACTAGTCTGAACAAAGGAAAAGAAAGATACAATCAAAGTTAACCCGCGATTCCTATGCCTTTCACCTAGGTAGTTAACAATGGACAGTTATCAATAGGCCTGTGGTCATACCCCAATAAGCATGATAGAATGTATGATTCTATTTGGTTACACAGATAATAGGGTATTCTTTTAGGCTGTGGAGAGTCTAGGCACGAACCCTGGGGCTCTTCTTTCTGGGCGCCTGGTTTTCCAGTTGGTATGTCGTTTCCACAGACACTGGGCATGGAGCTCAAAGCCTACAGTCCGGCCCAAGATGGAGTCCTGCTTTCAAGATGGCGCCTGTTCTGTTTCCTCCTTCACACACACACGTATGTGTATAGTTGAATCACTGTATAGTTGTACACCTGAAACTAACCTAACATTGTCAATCAAATATACTTCAATTTTTTAAAAAAAGGAAGAAAATAAATAAACAAGTAAATCTCAAAGTCCAAGAGAAGACTGCTTTTTCTTCAGAGGTGCTCTCTCCCTGAGGCAGAAAGCCTACGTGAAGAGTTCCAAACGTTGTCCTCTATATAATCACAGAGACTGCAGAAATACCAATGGGATGAATGCCAGCTCGATGACTCGATGAGAAAATATGACAAGGGGATCTGACCCGCCTTGTTGGAGGGGTCCAGAGAAGGCAGTCTGCTCTCTGTTTGAAATGCATGCAGAATGGACTTCGCTGCACCCCCAGAACCTCAGCTCCACGCCCCCCGACCTGAGCTCATCCCATTGGCTGAGCCCAGAGTCTCCCCACCGGCTCCCAGCTTCCACACAGAAACCGGGGGATCGTTCAGAAGCTAAAGTCAAGCCGTGTGGTTCACCTGTGCACCATCTGTGGGGGCTCTCTACCTCCCGGGGACACAGAGCCCCCGCTCCGGTCTCCCAGGCCCCCCGTGACCTGTGGCCCTCTCCCCGCCCACTGGCTCTCCTGCCCGCTCAGCCTGCCCCAGCCCCGGGAACTCCTAGCTCACCCTTAGACGAGTCAAGGGCACTCCCGCTTCGCAGGCCTCTGCACCTCCTGCTCACGCCCTCGCTTCCTCTGGTCTCCGCTCAGAGGTCTTCTAGCTGAGAACCCTCCCCTCCCACCAGTCCACAGGGAGAACCCCACCCTGTCTCAGCTTCTCCCCACTTACTGGGCTCAGGTTTCTTCTTAGCACTTCTGGGCTTCGCTGGTGACTCAGATGGTAAAGAATCTGCCTGCATTGCAGGAGACTGGGGTTTGATCCCTGGGTCAGGAAGATACCCTGGAGAAGGAAATGGCACCTCACTCCAGTATTCTTGCCTGGAGAATCCCATGGACGGAGGAGCCTGGTAGGCTGCAGTCCATGGGGTCGCAAAGAGTCAGACACCATCGAGTGACTTCACTTTCACTTTTCCCTTTCATGCATTGGAGAAGGAAATGGCAACCCACTCCATTGTTCTTGCCTGGAGAATCACAGGGACGGGGGAGCCTGGTGGGCTGCCGTTTATGGGGTTGCACAGAGTTGGACACGACTGAAGCGATTTAGCAGCAGCAGCTTTACTAATATATTGTTTAAGCACAACTTTCTAAGACACATTTCACAGGCACCCCTGCATTAAGAAACAGAAGATAAGTGTCTACATCAATATCAGATATCATAGTCATTCTGATAGCAGTGCATTTACATTTTATGAGTAAAACGGTGTCTAAGGGATTCAAATAACTTAAGACACAATATGTTTCACATGAATATATATATTCCAAAAAATTGCCACACCTTGGGCAACCCCTGACTGGAGACGGGTTTTCTTGATATCTGTACCTTTGACCTTCCAGTTAAAAGTGTCTACTCACGCTGACTTCTCAAACTTTGAAAACACATTCATTATCCACAAACACAGACCCAACATTTCTGTATGGTTGGGCATCCCAGGAACAGATTATCTCTGGTAATTTTTGTTACATCTGCCAATTAGATGACCAACAGAATGCTTCCTTTTTCAGATAAAAGATGACTAAGTTGAAAAGGGCATCTGTCTTTCTAAGGGTAAATATTCTATCTTTGGGTTATGGAGAGACATTTGAAAACAGTGACAGTTTTTCAATATTATGTTTTCAAGGTTATGAAATACTAAGACTACTTCATGCATAACTTTTTTTCTTTAGTAAGAAGAGCTATATAGTTGACTCTTGAACAGCGTGGGTTTAAACTGCACAGGTCCTCTTATATGTGGATTTTTTCAGTGGTAAATACTATCGTACTACATCATCCACAGTTGGCTGAATCTGAGGATGTAGACCTGTGGATACAAAGGACCCGCTCTTGGAGCGGGCTGACTGTAAGTTATACATGGATTTTTCCACTGCACGGGAGTCAGCACTCCTCAACCACCCCCACCCATATGAAGAATACTGGTCCCCCTCCTTCTTAGGCTGGGCCCCTACATTCCTCACCTGGCAGCACTTTGAACATCTAGTTAACCACTTGTGTTACATAATTACTTGTGTCCATCTTTTCCACCACACTGAGCCCAGAGCTGAGCCGAGAACAGCCTAACACACAGTAGGGCAACAACACAAACTTGTGGCCTGACTGGCTACCCCACCGGCTCCTTTCTGTCTCATTTCGCTGGCAACATACTAGTGGGTTCCCTGTCTGTTCCTTCTGACATTAGCACAATCCCCTCCTCGCAGACTGCCGACTCTCAGCCTCTGCCCCTGGCAAGCCATTCTGCACATGTCTGGCAGCCCACTCAGCCAAAATCCCATGTCCATTATATTGCTCCCTGAAGGAGATTTAGTGCAGCGGTTAAAGGTGACAGGTAGAACAAACTTATGATTACCGAGGGGGAGGGCGGGGAGGGATAAAGGGGGAAGCTGGGATTGACGTATATACACTGTGCTGGGCTTAGTCACTCAGTCGTGTCCGGCTCTTTGCGACCCCGTGGACTGCAGCCCGCCAGGCTCCTCTGTCCATGGGATTCTCCAGGCAAGAATACTGCAGAGGGTTGCCATGTCCTCCTCCAATATACACACTACTAGCCATAAAATAGATGACTAGTAAGGACAACTGTAGAGCTTAGCTAAGGGGACTCTGCTCAACACTCTGCATCTGGGAAAAGAATCTGAAAAAGAGCGAATGTATGTGCCCGTGTAACTGAGGCACTTTACTGGACCCGTGGAACTAACACAACATTGTATATCAGCTATATTCCAACAAAAGTCATTTGTTTAAAGTGAGAGATCTGGAATCAGACTACGTGCATTCAAACCCTGGCTTGCACAGTTGTGTGACCCTGGGTGCGTTACCTGACCTTTCTTTGTCTTATTTCTCTCATCGTTAGCATAAAGGTAACATTACAGCCTATGCCATAGAGGTGCTTCCCAGGGGGCACAGTGGTAAAGAACCCACCTGCCAATGCAGGAGATGCAAGAGACCTGGGTTCAGTCCCTGGGTTGGGAAGACCCCCTGGAGAAGGGAATGGCAACCCACTCCCGTACACTTGCCTGAAAAATTCCATGGACAGAGGAGCCTGGTGGGCTACAGTCCATGGGGTCACAAAGTGTCAGACATGGCTAAGCTGCTGAAAATACACAAGGTACAGAGTTGCTGTGAAAATTAAGTGAAATAAGACATAAAGCATTTATGAAAAGGTTTTGACATATACTAAGTATCTGTAAATGTCAGAAATTATTAATATTATCAGTATAAGAATCAAGTCTAAATTCCTGAACTCTATCCAATGCATTCTACCATCTGATCTTAGTGGATATTTTTAATTTTATCTTTTCAGTTCTACCACTTTCCCAACCTCGTGAACCATCTGCTAAATTTGTCAGGTTCTGTCCCCGTAACTTCAGCTATCCTCCTTCTGGGATTTTGGTCATATCTTTCTGTCCCCCTGGAAAGTCCTCTTACTTCTGTTTATATCATTTCCATCTTTCAGAGGACATGATATTTCGCTTCCACGAAGCCTTCTCTGATCTGATCGGGTCCCACTGGTCTTACCTGGAGCCCGAGGATTATGGCCCCGGGTAAGCAAATACTGCCCAGGGACAACTCATTTTTTTTTTTTTTTTCCTCTCTCATACAACTGACCTGAACAAAATCCTCAGTTTATAGCATACTACCATCACTGGTCAAAGGAAGAGCCCTTATTCTATCTTATTGAATTTTATTATTTGTTTGTTTTTCTTAAAAAGCTTCTGTTCTATCCTCTATTCCAATCCCAGTATTTACACATCATTATATTGTGCCTCACCCTGCTTCTTGCTTTTCCACCCTAACAATTTCTCTTTAAGATCTATCCACTTGATATACAGATCTTTCTATTATATCTTTTATTCCTTGTAGCATCTGAATAATATTCCACTTTTTTTTTTTGGCTTGGACAGCATTTTACTGCTCCCTTTTCTCACTGAAGGTCAGTGAGGTTGTTTCAAGTTTTTTGTTGTTATGAAAATTCTGGGATGAAAATCTTCTAGTTCTCAGCTTGTTTGCCTGTTTATTCCTTTATTCAACATGTATTCATCAGGTGTCTACTCTATACTCCAGGTTCTGGGTATCTGACATGAACAAAAATAGACAGAATCCTTCCCCTTCTTTTTGTAGGAAATAATAACAGACAAATAAATAATGCTAGGTTATGATAAGTGCAAAGAAGAGACTAATTCAGGAAAAAGAGGAATTTGGCAGAGGCGTGAATGAAGTGAGGGAGTAGGCAGTGCTGACATGTGGAGAAGGAGCATTTGGGCAGAAGGAACGGCAAGTGCAAAGGCCCTGAGGTGACCGTGTGCAGGGCTGCTCCGGGGATAGCAGTGGGTGCAGCTGACGCAGAACGATCGAGGGGAGGATCATCAGTGATGAGGTCACCCGGGGAGGCCAGAGTCAAAGCAGATGGAGTCCTAGGGCCGTGGAAAGGACTCCAGCTTCCAATCTGAGTGGGTGGGGAGGGTTTCAAGGAAAAGAGTAGCAAGATCTCACTGACCTTAGAAAGACGCCCCAGCAGCTGGGTGGAGAATAGACTGGAGTGGAGTGAGGGTAAGAGGGGGACAGTTAGAAACCCATCACAGGGGTCCTGGAAGGAGACCATGGTGCCCGGGTGGGGTGGTGGGTAAGGGGGAGGGGTGGGGATGCCACAGCACATTTAGAAGGTGGAGCAAATAAGATTTGCAAGTGACTTGGATCTGGGGTGTGAGAAGGAGGAAAAGAATCAAGGATGACCCTGAGAGTTCTGACTCAAGTCACCATTTACTAAGAGGAAGAAGACAGAGGGGAACAGGTTTCAGGGGTAGAGCAATAATCTGGTTTTGAGCACTTTACACCTGACATGCTTATCAGACATCCAAGCGGAGCTGTCAAGTAGGTAGACGGCTTCTGGAGTTTGGGATCAAGGTCTGTGCTGGAGCTAAACTTGGGAAGTTATCCTGGTGTGTATGATCTTTAAAGCCAGGATTCCCTAGGAAGTGAGCATAGACTGAAAAGATAACAGGGCCACAAACACATGGAGTCTGGAAAGGCCATTAGGAAACAGCGAGGGAAAGTGAGAAGGAGCGGCCATGAGTCAGAAGAATCAAGCACGAGGAATCTGTCCCTGGGGCAATGAAGACGGGGCTCGAGAAGCAGGAAACCATCAGCTGAGTCAGAAGACGCTGGTGAGCCCGGTCAAGAGGAAGGCTGCAAATTACAGACAATGCTTTGGAGAAAATTTGCTCTAGAGGAGAAGATAAAAGTGGAGAAAAGTATAGAGGGGAATGTATGAAAGAGGGAAGTTTTCTTTATTTTTTTCCCTCCTTTCTCCTCTCTCTCTCCTTCTCCTCCTCATCTTCCTCTCCTTCTTGTAGGAAGTCCTCCTACAGGACTCATACCTGCATGCTGGCTTCGACGGCTTTCTGATGTGAATGACCCAACAGGGAAGGAAAAGCAGATGATGCAAAAAAAAGAGGGAACGATCCAGGTTCTGGAGGCCAAAGAGATGGGCGGAGTCAGGATCAGAAGGGAGGAAGGCATAGGATCAGGAGATAGATTCAATGATAGGAGTGCACAGAAATGTTTTCTGTTCACTTCTGTTTTCTTGGTTCAGTAAGAAGTGAGGTCATCAGTGGAATGTGAGGAAGGAAAAGAGGGTATTAGAGGAGAGAAATTAAAAAGGACAGAAATGGAGTTAGGGAATGTCACAGGATTAGCAGGAGCACTGCAGACTGATCCGTAGGGCAAGTGGGTTGGGGGAGTGAGAGCCCCCGTGGGGCCTGTGCAAAGGAGAGTGTTTGTGAGGCTGTAGGGTTTGCAGGTACACAAACCTCCAGGACACCATGACTCACTGTCCAGAATGCCTGCATCCCTGCTCATTCATTCTTTACATTCTCAGAAGCACTTTATGAAATCCAGAGTTGGTTAGTTCAGTCTCTCAACTGTGTCTGACTCTTTGCAACCCCATGGACTGCAGCACGCCAGGCCTCCCTGTCCATCGCCAACTCCCGGAGTTTACTCAAACTCATGTCCATTGAGTCGGTGATGCCATCCAATCACCTCATTCTCTGTCGTCCCCTTCTCCTCCTGCCTTCAATCTTTCCCAGCATCAGGGTCTTTTCCAATGAGTCAGCTCTTCGCATCAGGTGGCCAAAGGATTGGAGCTTCCGCTTCAGCATCAGTCCTTTCAATGAATATTCAAGGTTGATTTCCTTTAGGATAAACCAGTTTGATCTTGGTGATAGGGACTCTCAAGAGTATCCTCCAACACCACAGCTCAAAAGCATCAATTATTTGGCACTCAACCTTCTTTATGGTCCAACTCTCACATTCATACATGACTACTAGAAAAACCATAGCTTTGACTATACAGACCTTTGTTGGCAAAGTGATGTCTCTGCTTTTTTAATATGCTGTTTAGGTTTGTCCTTGCTTTTCTCCCAAGGAGCAAGAATCTTTTAATTTCGTGGCTGCAGTTACCATCTGCAGTGATTTTGGAGCCCAAGAAAATAAAGTCTGTCACTGCTTCCATTGTTTCCCCATCTATTTGCCATGAAGTTATGGGACCAGATGCCATGATCTTACTTTTCTGATTGTTGAGCTTTAAGTCAACTTTTTCACTCTCCTCTTTCACTTTCATCAAGAGGCTCTTTAGTTCCTCTTCGCTTTCTGCCATAAGGGTGATGTCATCTGCATATCTGAGGTTATTGGTATTTCTCCCGGCAATCTTGATTCCAGCCAGGAATCATTAAATCTTGTTTCCAGTTTTAACATTTGCCAAAGGTTTGAGGGTAGTCTGGTAGTGCCCTCTACAGTTTTCATTTCTCTGATTCCTGAAGTTGAGCATCTCATCTCATGCTTAGAGCCTTTCTTATTTCCCCTTCTATGAAATGCTTATCATATTTGTCCTAATTTGCGTTCCCCTGAAAGAAGACCCTCAAAGACTTGAGTACAAGTCATTTATTCAAGTGAGGGAGTAAAGATGGTGAGACAAGGGAAAGTGAAAGAAAGTGAATTCGCTCAGTCGTGTCTGACTCTTTGCCATCCCATGGACTGTAGCCTACCAGGTTCCTCCATCCATGGGATTCTCCAGGCAAGAGTACTGGAGTGGGTTGCCATTGCCTTCTCCAGGGGATCTTCCTGACCCAGGGATTGAACCCAGGTCTCCCACATTGCAGGTAAACGGTTTACCCTCTGAGCCAATGGGGAGACAAGGAAAAAGAATTTCAAAACAAACAACAGTGGGAATGAGAAAGATGCTGCTGTGGGTACCTGAGGCTCCATCCTTCTGGAGACCCTCTGAGGAACCACACTGGATAATTGCCAACACTGTCCTACAAACGAATGGAGAAACTGGGCTATTTGTACTCTACCCCTCATCCTCATTGGCTGAGGGCCACTTGTAGGCAGAGTCAGCCATCAGCCCTTCCAGTTTGCACTGCACCTAAGTTGAATATCTCCCAAGTTGCCTGAAAGAACATTCGGACCCAGAGAGAGAGGTCCCCACATGGAGGCGGGAACCAGCTGTCTGTCATAGCTGCTGATAAAGCCAGAGGAGGGCACAGGGGGGTGGGCAGGATATAGCTACAACATCCTTTTCTTTATCTGAATTCCAGGAGTTCAATGGATTTTCCAAATATTTCTGTGTCAGTTATTACCACTTTGTCATCTCCATCTATCGCCTGTCTGTTCACTTTGTTTATTGTATCAGAAATCTTTAATTTGGTTGCCATTAACTGCATCAGCTGTCTACTTTCTGGTTTTTGCTTTTTGGCATCTTAAGAAATCTTTCTCCATTCTGATGTCACAAAAAATATTCCACCCTTTCTTCTAATAGATGTATAGCTTTCCTTTTCATATTTGACATTTCCCTGCCAAAAAAATTTTGTTGTTGTTGTTTATAGGACAAGGTATAGATCTCATCTTAGTCTTCCCCATGTAGTGAGCCAGTTTTCCAGAGACTATTGAGGAATAATCCATCTTCCCTTCCAGGCTATGATGTCCATACATACAGTGAGCTCTCTTGCACAGAACGGTTAACTAGAGTCTATTCACTTGGTTTCTATTCAGTTCTTCAGGGCTTCCCTGGTGGCTCAGAGAGTAAAGAATCTATGTGCAATTCAGGGACCTGGGTTCGATCCCTGGGTCAGGAAGATCCCCTGAATGGCTACCCACTCCAGTATTCTTGCCTGGAGAATTCCACAGACAGAGGAGCCTTGAGGGTTATAGTCCATGGGGTCACAAAGAGTCAGACATGATTGAGCAAGTAACACTTTCACTTTTTAATTTCTTCAACCCAGTCTTTATTTTGACAATTATATTTTGTATATCCAGTATCTTTAGTTGACTTTCCTTCAAAACCACCAATTCTTATTTTATACTTTCAGTGTCTTACTTAGAAGGAAGAACTGACTCATTTGAAAAGACCCTGATTACTGGAAAAGATTGAGGGCAGGAGGAGAAGGGGATGACAGAGGGTGAGATGGTTGGATGGCATCACCGACTCAGTGGACATGAGTTTGAGCAAACTCCAGGAGTTGGTGACAGACAGGGAAGCCTGGCGTATTGCAATCCATGGGGTCGCAAAGAGTCAGACACGACTGAGTGACTGAACTGAACTGAACTGAACTGAACTAAAGATTCCCATTCACATCTGTCAGTAGGTCTCCTCACACTGCTCCAGATTGTTCTGTTTGTGATTATTCTCTCACAGTACTTGTTTTCTTAAATTGCCCTGTGAGTTTTGGCTGGGTTTATCTTCAGTCCTTTGAAACCATTGACCACCTCCACTTCTGAGGTCTAACTGGGAGAAGTAGCAAAAGCCACGGCCTGGTGGGTGTGGGGAATGGGTGAGAGACATCTTCCTGTGGATGGCCAAGCTTAATGACACCCGGCGTTCCTTTGTGTGCCTCCCCAAGCACTGCCCTTCCCTCATTCCAGGACCCCCCTGGGACAGTCTCCCGGTTTGCCCTGTAGTGGCCAACCGCATCCCAGTCCAACTGTCTCTTGACCTGGCACCTCTGTCTACCCACACCCCATCCCCACCCAAGATTTTTTTCTAAACAAAACATCCCAAGAGCCTTCAGTAATTCCTCATGTCATGGCTTTCAAACTCCTGATTAACAAGAATGGGCATATTTTAATTCATCGCTGTCCTTCTCAAGATGTGGCATCCAGACCAGAATACAATGCCCCAGGGGTTCGTAAGATTTAACATTTGGCCAGGCAAACATCAAGGTAAGGTTGTAAAAAATTCTTTCTGTGTCCTTTCTTTGAACCAGCAAGTTTTCAGTGTCTACTTTAAGTCTTAAGTCTCTGAGGGGAACTTGTAAGATGTGAGAAAATATCCTAGCAAACAAGAGTGAGATTGTTCCAATCACAGATTGAACAGCAAGGAAAGAATAAGTGGAGATGGGATGGTTAAGAGAAGAATACATAGCAGGCTTCACGGGCGTGTGTATCATCACTAACGTCAGCCACCCTGGGGCAGAGAAATTATGAGGATGCCAAGGAGGAGACACGGTGAAATGTAAAGAAAGGACGAAGGGTGTGGGCTTACGAATGGGGGAAAGGAAGATTCTGGGGTTTGGAACACTCCAGAAAGAATTAAATTCAGAAATGTGAAACCTTGAAAACAAAGTGGAAACATTCATGATATTTTCCCATTCATTCCTGAGGGCAGTTTTGCTTTTTCTTATTTTGTTTGTTAAGTTTTTGGTTAGTCCCGTCTTTCTTTCTTTCCTTATTAGGTCATGTGGCACAGTTTGTGGGATCTTGATTCCAGACCAGGGATTGAACCCGTGTCCCCTGCTGTGAAAGTGCAGAGTCCTAACCACTAGACCACTGGGGAATTCTCTGAGGGCAGGTTTAACAATGAAAAGAGAATGGACTATCTTTTTAGCTGAATGAAATTCATCATATAAATTATTTGCCTGTTGCCTTCCCAGCTTCTGTTCTCTAAAAATGTCTTTTAAAAACTATATAATAAGGACATTTCCATGTAAAACAGAGGGAAGCCTGTGATTAAATCAGGGACTGTTCTTTTGGCAGATAAAACCGACCTGTTTTGAGATTTACGGATGTTTCCATCTTCATGTGTAGGAGGAGACAAGATGGAAAATTTTATCTAAAAAGGGAAAGAATTTCATTTTGGCTAATTCACGCCTCCCTCTTGTAGATCCAGGTTCAAAGATGTGGTGGCTTATGTGTTTGTGGAATGAAAGAGCGAAAAATAAGTAAATAAGTGAAAAATAAGATGAAAGAAGAAAGTAAGAGGAGGAGGAAGGAAGAAGGGAAGCGTGTGAGCAGCACGGTCAGGATTCAGGATGTCTGTGCTGAGGAGACACCATCGGGGCCACTCTGCTGGGCCGCATGGTCTGAGGAGTGTCCCACAAGCATGGCAGATGCTTCTGTTATCCTTCCTCTGTTCCTCCACCTGCTGGAGCGCGGGAAAGGAGATGGTCAACATTTGCAAATTAATCAAAATGATGATGGGATGTTTTTCTCTACTCTTTTACCAGGATTCCTTCTTAGAAAGGTATTTGATGTGTTCTCCTCTCCTCTGTCAGGTTCCCTGGGGCTCAGACGGTAAAGAATCCATCCACCTGCTGTGCGGGAGACCCAGGTTTGATCCCTGGGCCGGGAAGATCCCCTGGAGGAGGAAATGGCAACCCCACTCCAGTATTCCTGCCCGGAAAATCCCATGGACAGAGGAGCCTGGCGGGCTACAGTCCATGGGGTTGCAAGAGTCGGACACGACTGAACGACTTCACTTTCACTTTTCCTCTCCTCTGTACCCACTTCTGTACCTACTCCAGGTCCTCTCTCTCTCTCCTGAAGCCACTCCAGCCAGACACTCCCCCTTTTTTTAAGGGGAGTGTCCTTAAAAGGGGGTGGAGGGCATCCCTACTACCACGCCACCTGACAGGATACCCAGTGATCTTCACTTTGCTAAGCCCAACCTGTGGTCAAGTCTTACCCTGATCTCTCTGCCCCACTGGCAGCGGTGGTGTCCAGCTGACCATCTGAAATTCCACATCTGCTGGCTGTTCCTCCTGTGGCTTCTTCACTGGTTTCTGCTCATCTCCCTGACCTCCAACCCTGCCCCGAGGCTCGGTCCTTTGTCTTTTCTTCTTGTATCAACATTTGCCTCTATCTACATATTGACCTCCTAATTTTCACTTGACTGTAAGTCTTTAGAGAGTGCTAAAAATGATTAAAGTTATGCTTGCCTGTGGTAGAGTAAAGCTCCCCTCTCTGAAAATGTCACGGTCACAATGCTCAAAACCCATAAATATGTTACTGCTTTGAACTGAACTGTATCCATCCCCCTGCTTCTGGGCTTCCCTGGTGGCTCAGAGGGTGAAGAATCTGCCTCCAATGCAGGAGACCCAGGTTCAATCCCTGGGTCAGAAAGATCCGCTGGAGGAGGGAGTGGCAACCCACTCCAGTGTTCTTGCCTGGAGAATCCCAAGGCAGAGGAGCCTGGCGGGCTACAGTCCATGGGGTCACAGAGAGTTGGACACAGCTGAGCGATGAACACTTTCTATATTATAGCAGCCCAAGCAGACGAATAGCCACCTTACATAACAAAAGGAACTTTGCAGGTGTGATTAAACGAAGGATCTAGACATCAGTAGATTATCCTGGGATAGTCAAATGGACCCAGTGCAGTCAAACAAGGGAATGGTGATTCCCTCATAAGAGGAGAGGACTTCCCAGGTGGCGCTAGTGGTAAAGAACCCGCCTGCCAGTGCAGGACACATAAGAGACACGGGTATGATCCCTGGATCGGGAAGATCCCCTGAAGGAGGGCATGTCAACCCACTCCAGTATTCTTGCCTGGAGAATCCCATGGACAGAGGAGCCTGGCGGGCCACAGTCCATGGGGTTGCAAAGAGTCAAACAGGACTGAGGCGACTTAGCACACATAAGGGGAAGGCAGGACGGCAGGAGTCAGAGAAGATGTGAGGACAGAAACAGAGATCAGAGAGATCTGAAGACGTTATGGTGCTGGCTTTGAAGACAGAGATGCTTCCACAGTGAAAGACAGGTGTCCTGGGCAGGGGGAGGGGTGGAGAGACACTGAGATGTGTGATGAAGCCAGGACCCCAAAATGTTAGTGGTAGAATTTAGGGGGTGGGTCAATGGGTGCTAACTTAAAATTCTTTCAACTTTTCTCTGTGTTTGAAATTTTTAAAAAATAGCATGTTTTGGAAAAGCAAACAAGTAGGTAGTTATAATGATTTTTCCAAAATTTCTGTTATTTAACTTTCAGAAACAACACGTCTTCTCCTTGCCTCTTCCCTCACAAAGGCTTTGAATTTCTGTGTTATTTGTTTCTGCCTATTTCCAATGTGAGGTCCCGCTGGTGCTTGTATTTTAGAAAGGGCCTGAACGCTGAAAGGTAATCAGAGCCTGCAGAGGCTGGAGTCTTAACCTTCACATCAACAAATAAGTGGTATTTAGCTGGGTCTGCTAGCCTGAGGATAAAGGTATGTAACCTGTGGAATGCTAAATTCAGGTTTGCCATGAACCAGCTTATAAGTTCTTAAGTCAGAAAACTGATCACTATTTTGACTTCAATGGAAAAAAAGCAGAGGGGTGGAGGGAGACAGAAACTGATGTGACCTTTGAGAAGAACTAGATTCCACCCCTACCTTTATGAGAAAATTCCCATTTTCATGGGGAATACTATTGGGCAACGATGAAAACAAGCGGTGTCTGGGGGCCTTTTCATCCAGTACGGAGAGAGATCAGGAGAAAATCTGCTGCTGTGACTTCTTGAGTTAGAAGTCTGCCTTTTTGTGTCTCTCGATAGCTGAAGAAGCTGTTGTGGGGAGGATATGGGAAGGACCGGCTTCTCTGGAAAGTTCTCTGATACCGGTGTGGGGGTGGGGTGGTCATACGTTCATACATTAGCTGCTGTTTCCCATACCCCGTGATGACTTCTGTCAGTGGAAAAATGCAGCCGGCCGTATTAAACAAAGGATGTTACAGCTGCCCCAGTGGGGAGCCCTGAGGAAACTTGGGATGCAAACAGGATGCCCGCCATCTAGCAGTCAGCTGCTGCAGCCACCCCCAAAGACACACCTGAGGAGACAGAAAAAACAGGATCCGGCCCCAGAGAGCTGACCTGCATATCAAAGGAATGACTGCAATGAGCCCAGACTCTTGCATCTTCCCATACACATTGTGGTGTTTAGTCCCTACGTTGTCCGACTCTGCCACCCCATGGTCTGTAGCCCTCCAGTCTCCTCTGTCCATGGGATTCTCCAGGCAAGGAGTGGATGACATTCCCTTCTCCAGGGGATCTTTCCCACCCCAGGGATTGACCCCACATCTCCTGCTTGGTGGGTGGATTCTTTACCACTGAGTCAGCAGGGAAGCCCTCCCATATTCATAGAAAAGTGCTAAATTCATTAACCTGTGATGTCTGCTTTTCTTTAACTAGCAGCGACCTTATGATGTTCTGACTACCTGGTCTTTGTTGCAAAAATGCCTATGTGTCCCGGTTCTTCCCTTACCTCTTTAGAGCAGGCCTTGTCTGAGAGGCTGTGTCCCGGGCTTAAGCTCTCCGTTTTGTCCACCAAACAAAATGTAAGACTCAGCTTTTAAGTTGTGTAATTTTTTTCCAGTAGACACTTTCTTACCCTACATTTTCCATCACCATCACGGCCTGGTGAGGGCAGGCTGAGGCCTGTGGGTTTCCTCCTGAGGAGAGAGGCTGCAGAGAATTTCCAGTCCAATTCTGGGCTGTTTGGATTTCTAAGCAGGCCTTTGAGACGGTTGGATGGCATCACCGACTTGATGGACACGAGTTTGAGCAAACTCCGGGAGTTGGTGATGGACAGGGAGGCCTGGTGTGCTGCATTCCATGAGGTCTCAAAGAGTCGGACACAACTGAGCGACTGAACTGAACTGAACTGAAACAGGCCTTTGAAATTCATGACAGAAAAACAAAGGTTTTCATTTGCAAAAGCTGTGTTTTTTGAGAGAGAAAAAGAGTTCTGAGGTGCAAAATGTTGCTTGGGGTATCAAAAACAAAGATCTGAGGCACTCAGGGCATGCGGTGCTTTCAAACCACCCCCATTTTGCCGGGAGCTGAGACTGCCAGCAGCCCTCTTTGTATAAGGCTGAGCCTTCACTACACACTTGCCCTCTCTGCACCTCGGCTTCCTCAGCAGGAAATGGAATGCAAAACACTTACCTGGCTGCCTGATTGCCAGCATTAGGGATGTTTCTGGCACAGCCTCTGGCTCCCATTGTTTCCTTCCCTGCATGCCCAGGGCCCTTCTGAAAGAAAGAAAAAAGCATACCCCATCTTGGCCATTTCATAGTCTATATGTAATGAAATGAGAAAATTGCATTCTCCCGGTCACTGGTAACTAGAATTCATCTTGAACATAATTTTATCTTTTTGTTTGAAAAAAAATAGCTTAATTAGTACTTGAGGTGTGTGCTATTCACTGATGCTGCTGGTTCTCCTCCTTCTGGCAGATGGTAGGATATGCCCCCCACCTTGAAGTCAGGTGTGGACATGTGAGTGGAAGTGACATGTGGGGGACGTTATGAGCTAGGAAATCATTCTCCACATTCTCTCCCCCCCCCCCCCACCCCATGTTGACAGTAACTGGTGGAGTTCTCAGTGGAGGAGTGTCCATCAGCTCACAGCCTTGAAAATCAATGATGCAGAGCAAAGGTCTCTGCTGACCTGTAGTGAACAACGTCACAAACAACCTTTGTTGTTTTAAAGCACTAATTTTGGGGGAGCTGTTTGTTACCATAGCATAACTTAGCCCATCCTAACTACCCCATCCTTAAGGTGTCAGAGGAGACACCAGGGACTGGGTGTAGATGAGATGACCCTGCACAGGACAAGAGGGAAGAATGTTTTCCCCGGTGATGGAGGAGGAAGAGCAAGAACACAGAAGTGCAGCCAGCAAATGTGGAAATGCTGTGACACTGGCGTATGCTTTTCATTTTTGCAACATTCTCCACTGAAATAAGACTTCAGCTTGTCGCTCACAGCAAAGTCCTGCTTTTCTTGGGCAAGGCCAGATTAGACTGCGAGGATGACATTACCCAGGAAAACCCAGGGCACTGAAGAGACTTTCAAATTTGAAGACTATTCCATTCTGATATTTAGCCCCATTGATGAAAATCACCCTTTGGTAATTATGAGGGCTTGCATTTTTGTCAAATTGCCACCATCACGTAATTAAAAAGTCATGAGAGGTGACCCTGGGGTCGCACCTCGTAGGTTGATCAGACCTAAGGTGCAGGTAAAAAGAAGCAGAAGGGCTTCCGGGGTCAGCATTCTCCAGCCCCGTCACACCAGGGAGCCGCCTTCCTCGTGACCCTGCCAACTGCCGACCCGCAGGTTGTGACTTTCATGGATCACCAGAGACAAAAGGCCCAGGGGTTCAGAGCCTGGATGCTTTGACTCCTTGCCATCATCTAACCGGATGGTTTAGTCCGTGACTTAACCTCTCCGAGTTTCACATTCCTATCTGTAAAATATGGAAACCACTGTCCACCTCATAGGGTTGATATACAGAATAAATGAAATATAGCATATAAATTGCCTACACTTAGTGTTACCTGGCTTATACTAAGCTTTCAATAAATGACAGCAGTCACCTCTTTGAAGAATTACTTTTTATGGCATTTCCTTCTTCTTGTTGATTTTATCACGATATCTTTACTATGGAGTTTTATCCATAGAAGATCAACTAATTGAAGTATTAAGTCCATTTTTAAATTGGCATAGGCAACATAAAGTGAGATTTGGAAGGAAAGAAGGAACTGATTTCCTGCAGGTAACAGACCCTCTGCACTATTTAGAAGTATTACTGGTCATCCAGTATCCACTTTCCCCAAGCGTAGTTTGAGGCATGTATATCCTATGTGATCCAGCACCTTCTTAACTATCACCACCTTACCGCACACATACTTCCTCATGAGCTGTGCTCAGCACACACTGGTATATTTAACACTGACAGGCTTCATACAAAACTTGCTGCTTCCCAGGCCTCTAATTTGTATCTCAAATGTTCTTCCATATTCTCTGTCCTTTGCTAAACCTGCACATCCTCCAGAATGCAGCTTAGCTCCCACCCAGGGTATGTGGATACCCAGAGGCTGACAGATCCAGAGATGAGTGGAGTTGGATGTGTGATGACTATCAAATCATCCAGACTGGTGACCCCCACAGGCCAGTTCCTTACCCTCACTGAGCCTCATTTCCTCATCTACAAGGTTTGAAACTGTTAGTAGCTCAGTCATGTCCGACTCTCTGGGACCCCACAAGGCTCCTCTGTCCATGGGATTCTCCAGGCTAGGTTACTGGAGGGGGTTGCCATGCCCTTCTCCAGGGGATCTTCCCAACTCGGAGACTGAACCCAGGCCTCCTGCATTGGAGGCGGATTCTTTAGCGTCTGAGCCACCAGGGGAGCCCCACAAGGTGTGAGGACAATGCATCTGCCTGGAGTCGTTACAAAGATTAAATGAGATCCTGAGAGGGGCAAGCGCCCATCACACTGCAGGCCCCTCCCACTTCTGTCCCCAGAATTCTCCCATGGGGCTGACACCCTCCCCTCTGAGTGCAGGACGGGGGCAGACGCTTCCAAGCAGAAGGGCTCCCGGCCTCATGCGTGGTCTGTGCTCCCGAGGGAAGCCCATATTCCCAGCTGTTCCTCGCCAAAAGGAACCAGAGCAAAGCACCCTCACGCTCCCTGTCCCCTCTCTGGAGTCCTATCCTCTCAGATGACCCCCAGCTTCACTACTCACAGTTATTCTCACAGCAGCCGTGAGAAGGGAGCACAACTAGGCTTTCTGCTGGCCGCAGAGGCACTTCCTGACTCTCTTGACAACTATCTGCTTTTGGCCATGCCGCTCAGCTGGTGGGAGTCTTAGTTTCCTGACCAGGGACCGAACCCAGGCCCCAGGCAGTGAGAGCTCAGAGTTCGATCCATTGGTTGCTGTTCGGTCGCTCGGTCATGCCTGACTCTTTGCGACCCCGTGGACTGCAACCTACCAGGCCCCCTCCGTCCACGGGCTTCTCCAGGCAAGAACCCTGGACTGGGTGGCCATTTCCTCCTCCCGAACCACTGGACCACCAGGGAATTCCCTTGATGGCTCTTTTGAGGAACTTCATCAGGGGCTCTCAGGAGAGCAGCACCAGAGTGTGGTTCTTAAACTTAAGTGAGCATCAGAATCAGCTGGGGAGGGGGCTTGGTAAACCACAGACTGCTGGGCCCAGCCCCAACTCAGAAGGTCTGCATTTCCCAGTGGTGCTGATGCAGTTGGTGTAGGGCCGCACCCAGAGCGTCTGCACTGGAGACACAATCCCACTTCTTCCCGCCCTTCCCGTTCCCCTGAGGGTCCCAGGCAGGGCCCAGGCTGCCCTCCCGTGGCTCCTGCTCCTAGGACCTGCCTGGAGCCTTGTACCATCTGCGTTCTCCTCTGGTTCCCCGACGGGAGTGCCCCTCACCCTCCTCCTGCTCTCTTTCCCCTTTGCTTTCTCGACACTCTCTCCCGCTGGGGACCATGTCTGTCTTGCTCACCATGGTAACCCCAGCACTCAATCTAACGCCTGGAGAGAAGGCACTCATAAATAAATGCTGAACCGTCCAGATGACCTCCTTGAGTGTGTGATTCTTGTATCAGTCAGGACAGACCAAGTTACGCTGCTGTAACAAACAGCACCCGAGTCTCAGTGGCTCAAACATCAGCTAAAGGTTTACTTTGTTTGCACTGTGTCCGCTGCAGCCTGGCAGGGTGCTGTCCTTGAGCCCACTTCAGGACCTGGTCTAAGACACCTGTCTCATACGGAATGCTGCTGGTGAAGCTCACATCAGCTCTCACAGGCTTCCACCCAGAAGTAAGGCACTTATCTGACTTGGATTTCATTGGCTAATCCTGTTACATGGCCACACCTGACCTCAGAGGGGTAGGAAGTCAGACACCCAGCACTGCCGTGGCCAGCAGGGAAGGATAGCAGGACCCTGGGGGAGCAGTCCTGGGTCTCCCACCGCTTCCTGTAGCCCTCGTTTCTACCCTGGCTTCCAGACTTGTGTTTCCAAATGCCTGCTCGACATTTATACCTGGTAGATCCTCTAGTATGTTGATTTTAAGACTGAATATACTCCCATCAAGTTCCCTTTTCTTCCTTTGTCTGTATTACTGGGTTTATTCCCAGGAAAAATGTATTGGTTCTATCTCTTGGCCTTGTCTTTGCCCTTGCACAATCAGTTGTCATATCCAGCCAATTATACGCCTCATATATCAGTGCTTGAATCCTATCTTACACCCTGCCCTAAGTTACCATCTCATATCCATTCATCCACTAAGAGGTAAAAATACCCCCCACATGCTAGGAACTGCACTGATCTCTGGAAGCACATCACCAGTACAGAACCCCAGTGCTGGCCTCACGGAGCTTACAGTCGGAATGGTGACGACTTGACTGTCCAGGGGCCATGTAATTATGGTTGTTACATAAGCTGTGATGGAGAAAAACGAGGGTGGGGTATGTGTCCAAGGGTAGGCCAGCGCTGCCTCCTGTCCAGAATTGCTGCAGAAGCCTCATCCATGGTCCTCCTCACCTTCTCCCTCGGTCTACCCAGCTCAGCAAAAGACTAGGAAGACCAGAAGTGATCCTCCTCTGCAAGGACTTACCGTGGAATCCCTCACTCAAATGTTTTCAGTGAGTCTCCACTGCTTCTAAACAAAGTGACCTACAAGGTCCTCCAGCTTCAGCCTGATCCGTCTCTCTGCCACTGTTTCCCACTTTGCTGCCCTCACTGATGGTCAAGCCAAACCACACTGCTGATGGTTCTCCTTACGCACCCTCCATACTTTCCAGCTCCTCATCCTGTTCTCTGACTGGGATGCCTCCAGGTCCTTGGGTAAAGATCCCACCCATTCTCCAGACGTCACATCAGCACCCTTGAAGTTTTTCCTTGTAAACCCATCTGAAATGACTTCCCTCTCGCATTAATGCCGACAACCCTTGGTCTGACTTTCTCTAAGTATCTTTCCTGAGTTGTGTCATGTGCCTGCCCTATCCTTCGAGGAGACTGCAACTTTATTGAAAAGGAGATCTGGCTGTGTCGGGCTCCTGTTTCACCCCGGACTCATCAATCGCAGCTGGTATGACTGCAGAATCCATCAGTGCCTGCAGGCTCTGGTCTCAGGAATCCAGGGAATTGCTGCCCTCCGCCCCTATTCTCTTTTTCTCCTAGCAGGAGCACCTCATGATGACTTGAGAGACACCCTCCTTTCTCAGAGGGAGAGCCGTGAGCTGTATTCTACTGCACCTACTCTCTGGAGCTTTCTTCAACCCCTCGGTAAACTTTTCTGCCAAGAAAGATACCTGCTCCTTTCTCCTCCTCTGCCTAGCTCCCCCTAGATTTTTTTTTTTCCTTTTGCTGGATTTGAATGGACATATTTCCACTTCTCTGCATGGATTAAAGGACTAAGAACTGGTGGGTGAGTGGGGCTCATTGCAGCTTTGGAGACGGTCTGGCTCTGGTTTGAATCCTGGCTCTCCAGCCTAGGGCCTTAAGCTCAGGGAGATGCTTTTCTTTCATCTGAATAATGGGGATAGCCACACTCCCGCCCCAGACAGAGTGGGAAAATACACAGGAAGTGCTTTGTGCATTGGTTCCTCCCATAGACACTTCAGTCAATGGGCATCACTATTCTAGTTTGTCTTGCTCCCCTTGCTTTCCTTCCTCCCCACCGCCAACTCTTAACCTCTCTAACCCCAGAAGGAAGGATGTGCCCCAGCAAGAGTGAAATAGACACACGCCAGGGCCGCCTAGCTTCAGACTCAGCCATTTCAGCTTGCGGTATCTCTTGTGCGGAGAGCGGAAGGCTTTAAGTTTAGGGCTCACACGCGTGCTCTTCGGCTCCTCTGGACCACACCTGGTCCAGCCATCACTCTTGCCCTGCTGCCTGCTGCCACGGAATGGCCTGTGGTCCTCCCAGCCCGTCCGGGGCCTCCTGTTCCAGCCCAGCTTTCTCCGCACAGTGGCCCACAGGAAGGAAGAGCCCCCCTCTCCTTTGCCCACAGTGGTCCAGCCAAAGCTGAAGACTGGTGCCTGGCAGTGTTCCAGGGGGCCGTGCTGCAGACTTCCTGCTAAAATACCGCACAGCGACAAGGAGGGTCCCTGGAAAGTTGCAGTATAGGTTTTAATGGGTGAACTGTAATGGGTTCTACTTGTTCTTGGCCTGACTTTGGAGGGACAGTCTGTGGGACCTCAAACAGCTGGAGCTCCAGGGGCCTGCGTTGGAGCTTCAGGAAATGTTCTCGGGTTCCCCGCAGCACAAACACTCTGGGAGCCTCGAAGAAGGCATAGATTTTATGAAACCTTTAGACCCAAGGTTTCCTGGGTAATTTGTGGACATGTTAGGACTATGATCCAACATCAAAGATGCTTTTGAGTCTAAGCAGCTGAAAGCACCAGTTACAATCAGTCAAGGGTTTCTAATAGCCAGAATATTAGGAATAATGGGTAACGCATGCCAGCCACTGAGCTCAGGTTTATATGCACAAACCCTTTAATCCCTCTAACAGTCCTAGGAAACACTTTTACAGAGGAGCATTCATCACAGAGAGGGCCTATTCTGAGTGGATGCCTGGACAGCTCTCCCTCATACCTGGCTCCATAGGGGGATTGACTTTTAAATCCAACCAACAGCAGCCAGCTACGTTTTATACTATATAAAAATGTTAGGAATCATTGATTTTATTCATCCTTGCTATCTTAGTGGGGAAGGGGATCATGTGTGTGTGGGGTGTGTGTGTGTGTGTGTGTGTGTGTGTGTGTGTGTGTGTGTGTGTGTGTATCTGTATTAAGAAGCACACTGTTCCTGTTCTTGATTATCCACATCTAAGCAATGATCCATTTGTTGGTCTTCATGCCTATTAGCCAAGCTATCTGATATAGACTGCTGAGTGCCCTATGCCAAAATAAGTCAGTGTGACATTCTGATGCCTGTTAACTACAGACATGCTTATTTGACAGTTTATTCCTTAAAATGGTACCTGATTTTTAGAATTGTAATAATAGCTGTTCAACAGTATATGAACCATGAACTTATAGAAGTTCAAGCTGGATTTAGAAAAGACAGAGGAACCAGAGGTCAAATTGCCAACATTTGTTGGATCATTGAAAAAGCAAGAGAGTTCTAGAAAAACATCTACTTCTGCTATATTGACTACACCAAAACCTTTGACTATGTGGACCACAACAAACTCTGGAAAATTCTTAAAGAGATGGGAATACCAGGCCACCTGACCTGCCTCTTCAGAAATCTGTATGCAGGTCAGGAAGCAACAGTTAGAACTGGACATGGAACAACATGCTGGTTCCAAATAGGGAAAGGAGTACATCAAGGCTGTATATTGTCACCCTGCTTATTTAACTTATATGTAGAGTACATCATGAGAAATGCTGGACTGGATGAAGCACAAGCTGGAATCAAGATTGCCAGGAGAAATACCAATAACCTCATATATGCAGATGACACCACCCTTATGGCAGAAAGAGAAGAAATAAAGAGACTCTTGATGAAAATGAAAGAGGAGAGTGAAAAAGTTGGCTTCAAACTCAACATTCAGAAAATTAAGATCATGGTATCTGGTCCCATCACTTCATGGCAAATAGATGGGGAAACAGTGGAAATAGTGGCTCACTTCATTTTTGGGGGGTCTCCAAAATCACTGCAGATGGTGATTGCAGCCTTGAAATTAAAAGACATTTGCTCCTTGGAAGGAAAGTTATGACCAACCTAGACGGTGTATTAAAAAGCAGAGACGTTATTTTGCCAACAAAGCTCCGTGTAGTCAAGGCTATGGTTTTTCCAGTGGTCATGTATGGATGTGAGAGTTGGCCTATAAAGAAAGTTGAGTGCCAAACAATTGATGCTTTTGAACTGTGATGTTGGAGAAAACTTTTGAGAGTCCCTTGGACTGCAAGGAGATCAAACTAATCAATCCTAAATGAAATCAGTCCTGATTACTCAATGGAAGGACTGATGTTGAAGCTGAAACTCCAATAGTTTGGCCACCTGATATTAAGAGCTGACTCATTTGAAAAGACCTTGATGCTGGGAAAGATTGAAGGCAGGAGAAGAAGGGGATAACAGAGGATGAGGTGGTTGAATGGCATCGCTGACTCGATGGACATGAGTTTGAGTAAACTCTGGGAGTTGGTGATGGACAGGGAGGCCTGGCGTGCTTTAGTCCATGGGGTCGCGAAGAGTCAGACATGACTAAGTGACTGAACTGAACTGACTGATAGCTAACACTTCTGAGCACTGCCCATGTGCCAGACCCTCACCCCACCACACAAGTGCTACCTCCTCCCTTCCCACAGCCCCTCAACGTCTTCAGAGGCCATCAGCATAGCTCTCACTTAGAGGAGGAAGGAGGCTAGGGAGTAGGGCTGCTTGCTGAGGTCGCACAGGTTGGTCTGCCTCAGGAACCCACAGGCTTAACCACACAGCACCCTGGGGTAATAGTAGCTGATGTACTTTAAGATGTTGATTTAAAAATACATTTATTTCTGCCCTAATTTTTAAGATTTCTTTCCTTCTAATAACCCTGGGGTTCTTCATTTCTTCCTTCTCTAGTTGCTTTAGGAGTAGAGTTAGGGTATTTATTTGACTTTTTTCTTGTTTCTTGAGGTAAGCCTGTAATGCTATGAACCTTTCCCTTAGCACTGCTTGTACAGTGTCCCATAGGTTTTGGGTTGTTGTGTTTTCATTTTCATTCATTTCTATGCATATTTTGATTTCTTCTATGAATTTTTGGTTATTCAGAAGCATGTTACTTAGTCTCCATATGTTTGAATTTTTAATAGTTTTTTTTTTTCCTGTAATTGAGATCTAATCTTACTGCATTGTGGTCAGAAAAGATGACTGGAATGATTTCAATTTTTTTGAATTTACCAAGGCTAGATTTATGACCCCGGATGTGATCTATTCTGGAGAAGGTTCCATGTGCACTTGAGAAAAAGGTGAAATTGATTGTTTTGGGGTGAAATGTCCTATAGATGCCAATTAGGTCTAGCTGGTCCATTGTGTCATTTAAAAGCAACTAGAGAAGGAAGAAATGAAGAACCCCAGGGTTAGTAGAAGGAAAGAAATCTTAAAAATTAGGGCAGAAATAAATGTGTTTCCTTGTTAATTTTGTGTTTAGTTAATCTATCCATAGGTGTGAGTGGGATATTAAAATCTCTCACTATTATTGTGTTACTCTTAGTTTCCCCTTTCATACTTGTTAGCATTTACCTTACATACTGCAGTGCTCCTATGTTGGGTGTATATATATTTATAATTGTTATATCTTCTTCTTGGATTGATCTTTGATCATTATGTAGTGTCCTTCTTTGTCTCTTTTCACATCCTTTATTTTAAAGTCTGTTTTATTTGATATGAGTATTGCGACTCCTGCTTTCTTTTGGTCTCCGTTAGCGTGAAATTTTTTTTTCCAGCCCTTCACTTTCAGTCTGTTTGTGTCCCTTGTTTTGAGGTGGGTCTTTTGTAGAGAGCATATATAGGGGTCTTGCTTTTATATCCATTCAGCCAGTCTTTGTCTTTTGGTTGGGGCATTCAACCCATTTACATTTAAGGTAATTATTGATAAGTATGGTCCAGTTGCCATTTACTTTGTTGTTTTGGGTTCACGTTTATACAACCTTTCTGTGTTTCCTGTCTAGAGAAGATCCTTTAGCATTTCTAGAAGAGCTGGTTTGGTGGTGCTGAATTCTCTCGGCTTTTGCTTGTCTGTAAAGCTTTTGAATTCTCCTTCATATCTGAATGAGATCTTTGCTGGGTACAGTAATCTGGGTTGTAGGTTATTCTCTTTCATTACCTTAAGTAGGGCAGAAATAAATGCAAAAGAAACAAAAGAGACCACAGCAAAAATCAACAAAGCTAAAAGCTGGTTTTTTGAAAAGGTTAGCAAAATTGACAAACCGTTAGCCAGACTCATCAAGAAACAAAGGGAGAAGAACCAAATCAACAAAATTAGAAATGAAAATGGAGAGATCACAACAGACAACACTGAAATACAAAGGATCATAAGAGACTACTACCAGCAGCTCTATGCCAATAAAATACACAACTTGGAAGAAATGGACAAATTCTTAGAAAAGTATAACTTTCCAAAACTGAACCAGGAAGAAATAGAAGATCTTAACAGACCCATCACAAGCATGGAAATTGAAACTATAATCAGAAATCTTCCAGCAAACAAAAGCCCAGGACCAGATGGCTTCACAGCTGAATTTTACCAAAAATTTAGAGAAGAGCTAACACCTATCTTACTCAAACTCTTCCAGAAAATTGCAGAAGAAGGTAAACTTCCAAACTCATTCTATGAGGCCACCATCACCCTAATACCAAAGCCAGACAAAGATACCACAAAAAAAGAAAACTACAGGCCAATATCACTGATGAACATAGTTGTAAAAATCCTTAACAAAATTCTAGCAAACAGAATCCAACAACATATTAAAAGATCATACATCATGACCAAGTGGGCTTTATCCCAGGAATGCAAGGATTCTTTATTTTATTTTATTTTTTTTAAATATTTATTTTTATTTATTTAACTTATTTAGCTGCACAGGGTCTTAGTTGCGGCACATGAAATCTTTTAGCTGTGGCATGTGGGATCTTGTTCCCTGACCAGGGATCGAACCTGGGCCCCCTGCATTGAGAGCTCATAGTCTTAACCACTGGACCAGCAGGGAAGCCCTCAAGGATTCTTTAATAACCACAAATCAATCAGTGTAATACACCACATTAATAAGTTGAAAGATAAAAGCCATATGATTATCTCAACAGATGCAGAAAAAGCCTTTGACGAAATTCAACATCCATTTATGACACAAACTCTCCAGAAAGCAGGAATAGAAGGAACATACCTCAACATAATAAAAGCTATATATGACAAACCCACAGCAAGCATTACCCTCAATGGTGAAAAATTGAAAGCATTTCCCCTAAAGTCAGGAACAAGACAAGGGTGCCCACTCTCACCACTACTATTCAACATAATTTTGGAAGTGTTGGCCACAGCAATCAGAGTAGAAAAAGAAGTAAAAGGAATCCAGATAGGAAAAGAAGTAAAACTCTCACTGTTTGCAGATGACATGATCCTCTACATAGAAAACCCTAAAGACTCTTCCAGAAAATTACTAGAGCTAATCAATGAATGTAGTAAAGTTGCAGGATATAAAATTAACACACAGAAATCCCTTGCATTCCTATACACTAACAATGAAAAAACAGAAAGAGAAATTAAGGAAACAAATACATTCACCATTGCAATAAAAAGAATAAAATACTTAGGAGTATAGCTACCTAAAGAAACAAAAGACCTATATATAGAAAATTATAAAACACTGATGAACAAAATCTAAGAGGACACAAATAGATGGAGAAATATACCGTGTTCATGGATTGGAAGAATCAATATTGTGAAAATGACTATACTACCCAAAGTAATCTATAGATTCAATGCAATCCCTATCAAGCTACCAACAGTATTCTTCACAGAACTAGAACAAATAATTTCACAATTTGTATGGAAATACAAAAAACCTCGAATAGCCAAAGTAATCTTGAGAAAGAAGAATGGAACTGGAGGAATCAACCTGCCTGACTTCAGGCTCTACTACAAAGCCACAGTCATCAAGACAGTATGGTACTGGCACAAAGACAGAAATATAGATCAATGGAACAAAATAGAAAGCCCAGAGATAAATCCACATACCTATGGACACCTTATCTTAGACAAAGGAGGCAAGGATATACAATGGAAAAAAGACAACCTCTTTAACAAGTGGTGCTGGGAAAACTGGTCAACCACTTGTAAAAAATGAAACTAGAACACTTTCTAACACCATACACAAAAATAAACTCAAAATGGATTAAAGATCTAAGTGTAAGACCAGAAACTATAAAACTCCTAGAGGAGAACATAGGCAACAAAACACTCTCCGACATAAATCACACCAAGATCCTCTATGACCCACCTCCCAGAATATTGGAAATAAAAGGAAAAATAAACAAATGGGACCTAATGAAACTTAAAAGCTTTTGCACAACAAAGGAAACTATAAACAAGGTGAAAAGACAGCCCTCAGAATGGGAGAAAATAATAGCAAACAAAGCAACAGACAAAGGATTAACCTCAAAAATATACAAGCAACTCCTGAAGCTCAATTCCAGAAAAATAAATGACCCAATCAAAAAATGGGCCAAAGAACTAAACAGACATATCTCCAAAGAAGACATACAGATGGCTAACAAACACATGAAAAGATGCTCAACATCACTCATTATCAGAGAAATGCAAATCAAAATCTCAATGAGGTACCATTACATGCCAGTCAGAATGGCTGCTATCCAAAAGTCTACAAGCAATAAATGCTGGAGAGGGTGTGGAGAAAAGGGAACCCTCTTACACTGTTGGTGGGAATGCAAACTAGTACAGCCACTATGGAGAACAATGTGGAGATTTCTTAAAAAACTGGAAATAGAACTGCCATATGACCCAGCAATCCCACTGCTGAGCATACACACCGAGGAAACCAGAACTGAAAGAGACACGTGTACCCCAATGTTCATCACAGCAATATTTATAATAGCCAGGACATGGAAGCAACCTAGATGCCCATCAGCAGATGAATGGATAAGGAAGCTGTGGTACATATACACCATGGAATATTACTCAGCCATTAAAAAGAATACATATGAATCAGTTCTAATGAGATGAATGAAACTGGAGCCCATTATACAGAGTGAAGTAAGCCAGAAAGATAAACACCAATACAGTATTCTAATGCATATATATGGAATTTAGGAAGATGGTAATGTTAACCCTATATGCAAGACAGAAAAAGAGACACAGATGTATAGAACAGACTTTTGGACTCTATGGGAGAAGGCAAGGGTGGGATCATCTGATAACATACATTGAAACATGTATATTATCAAGTGTGAAACAGATCGCCAGTCTAGGTTGGATGCATGAGACAAGTGCTCGGGCCTGGTGCATTGGGAAGACCCAGAGGGATGGGAGGGTTCAGGATGGGGAACACATATAAATCCATGGCTGATTCATGTCAATGTATGGTAAAAACCACTACAATATTGTAAAGTAATTAGCCTCCAACTAATAAAAATAAATAAAAATAAAAATACAGAGCATTAGGGGCAGAGAGAGCAAAAAGAAGGAAATTCATGAACTAATGGGGAGCTGGTCTTTCCAGCAGAAATCTGCTCTGAATGAAAGGCTCAAGCCACAGGGAAGCTGAAGCCTGAAAGGGCCTTATTTGCAGCCTTATTCGCAGCCTTCGTGGGGTGGGGAGAGAGCTTTGGGCCCTACCTCCATGCTTTTCCTTCCCTCCAATTCTCTTGTCTCTCCTGAGCCCAGACCATTCTGTTCCAACAATGCCCATTCTCCCTGTCTCAAAAACGCGCTGTCTGTCCTAGAGGATGATTTTTATTGACACCCTCTTCTCTTTGAGACTCCTGACTAATAGGAATGCATATTAGGAATTCATAAATTTGCTTTCAAAGACGCCCCACAGGAAGCAATACAATTTTTTCACAGGTCGCTTTGTCCCCCTTCTAAGAAAAAAAATAAGCCTACAATGGAGTATAGGGAGTTTAAGAAAGGGTCTTAAGTGATAGCAATTGATTTTCTGTGAAGTCCTTTCTTAGAAGGCCTTTGAGAGAGCAGCAGGGGTCCCCCCCACACTCCCCGGGGGTTCTCTTCCTTCTCAGCTTGCAATTCTGAGTTGGCAGGGAGGTGTCAAGCCAACCGCAGAGCTGAGGGCCTGGCCCAGCCTTCAGTGTCTATTCAGGGAGGGCAGCACGGGGCTGAGTTGCCAGAAACCAGTTCTTAAATCACAACCAGCAGGAGTCAGACAATGTGGAGGTAATCACCGCTTTTCATCTGCTAGTTGCAGGGGGCGGGGCGGGGGGGGGTGCGGGGAGAATAGCAATTTAAGACCTTGTAATACAGGTTTTGTATAGGACTGTTTTCAGAGCCTCCAGGAGGATACAGCCCGTGTCACTAATGATTTCTGCGTCCTCTTCTTCACAAGGGAAAAAGCGTCACAAACTGCAATCATATCCAGGTACGCCTGTTCTTTCTTCCCAAGAAAAGCCGTTTGTTTTAAAAAATTTAAACCCTAAGAGACGTACTTTAGACTAGTGTCGTCCAAGAGATATAATGGAGACCACATCAAATTTTCTACTAGTCATTTTTAAAAAGGTAGGAAAAGAAATAACCCAGTAGTAGGTACATGATTTTAATAATGCACTTTATTTAAAACAATATACCCAAAACATCCTAACACATAAATCAATATTTTCAAGATTATTAATGAATTATTCTGCATTCTTTTTTTTCATATTAATCTCTGACCTCAGATGTGTATCTACGCATCTCAACTGGGCCAGTCACATATCAAGTGCTCCTTGAGGGGCATGTGGCTCAAGGCAGTCTGACCGAATGAGGTAGATATAGACACTGTTGGATCTATAGGTGTTGATGCATGTGTACGCTGCTTTAAACAGATCTTAATAAAATTCAAGGTTCACATAAAAGCAGGGAGTGCAACTCTGTCCTAATCTCCCCACTTGCTCTCAAACAAACTGCATGCATGTTGGAGGAAAGGATCCAACTAATAGCCTTCATGTATTTCTTTGTTAATGAGTAATGTGGATAATTTATAATGATTAGATTTATCTGATTGTATGGTTACTAATCCAATTCCTAGCCTGTCAAATTTTATCTTATTCTATTTCTTATTTTTTAAAGGGATTTTCACATTCCTATCAACCATCTATATCCAAAGTGAAAGTGAAAGTCACTCAGTCATGTCCAACTCTTAGAGACCTCATGGGCTATATAGTCCATGGAATTCACTAGGCCAGAATACTGGAGTGGGTAGCCTTTCCCTTCTCCAGTGGATTTTCCTAACCCAGGGATTGAACCCAGGTCTCCCGCATTGCAGGTGGATTCTTCACCAGCTGAGCCACAAGGGAAACCCAAGAATATTGGAGTGAGTAGCCTATCCCTTCTCCAGAGGATCTTCCTGACCCAGGAATTGAACTGGGGTCTCCTGCATTGTAGGCAGATTCTTTACCAACTGAGCTATCAGGGAAGCACTTTGGGTCTATATCCAAAGTGTCCACTTAAAGATCTCAAACTCAACTTGTCCAAAACCGAATTTTTAAAAAAATTTTATTGAAATGTAGTTGATTTACAATGTTGTGTTAGCCTCAGATGTTTGGCAAAGTGATTCATTATTTATTTGTTCTTTTTCCATATAATGGAAAAGAATATGAAAAAAGAACAGATATACACAGTAGGTTCTTGTTGTTCATCTATTTTATATATAGTAGTGTGTATATTTTAATCCCCAACTCCTAATTTATCCCTCCCCACCTTGTGATTGCCTCTGGTTTGTCTTCTATGTCTATGAGTCTATTTCTTTTGTACATGAGTTCACGTGTATCTTCTTTTAAGATCCCACATGTAAGTGACATCATATGATACGTCTTTCTCTTTCTGACTTCACTTAATGTGATAATTTCTATGTCTGTTTATGTTGCTGTATATAGCATTATTTCATTCTTTTTTATTGCTAATATTCCATTGTATGTAAGTACCACATCTTTATCCATTCAAAGGACATTTAGATTGCTTTCATCCATAGCTGGATTTTTGATCCTCCCTTCGCCACCAAAACAGAAAACCCTTGCTCCACCTACAGCCTTTGACAACAGTTGACAGCAATTCCACCTTTGAAGTTACTCAGGTCGAAAATTTTAGAGTCATCTTGATTTCTCTATTTTCTCTCACACCACACATCCAATTCATCAACCCATCATGTTGGCTCCACCTTAAAGTTTATCCAGAAAGCACCACGTCTCACCATTACTTCTCTGGTCTAAGCCACCACCCTCTCAACATGGTCCAGAAGACTCTTTTAAACCTAAGTCAGATCCAGCGGTCTTGCTTTGAAAACTTTCTGATGACTCCTTATTTCATACCCACTAGCGCCCAGGACTAACTGTGCCCTATAAATGAAACATGATCCTCCCGTCCCCATTGCCTCTCAGCCCTGTCTCTGCTCCTCCAACCCCTTCCCTCTCTCTGCCTCTTGGATGCTCCAGTGCACCCTGGCCCCAAGACTTGTGCTCTAGCAGACCCTCTTCCTCATCTGCTTCAAGGCTTCTAAGAGTACCTTCTCCAGTCAATCAGTTTACTCCCACCCTCTCTCTCTAGCCTATTCCCTGCCTCCATGTTCCCAGTCTTCATCCTGGCCGACCTATTACACAGCCCCAGACCCTCTCCTACAGGTATCCACACGGCTTGCTCCCTGCCTCGCTTGACACAGGGTAGGCACTCAACAAATCTGTGATGAACAGGGGTATCTGTGCTATGCAAAATAACGTACTTCCGTAAAACTGTCAAAAGCTTAAAAATTTCCATTACGCTTTCCTTCTCACACCCTCCACAGACCATTTCTGGGCAGTTTTGTTCGTGTTTATAGTGGTTTTATTACAGCAGAATGCTGGACCAGTTCTTCACAAGTTTATGAACTCGATGAAATTTCTCTTTATCTTTCCACCCTGTCTTTCAATATGGTGTCCCCATCTCTTTGACTTTCTATCTTGGATTTATTGAACACCGATTTAAGCCTGTTAGCAAGGATACAACAGAACTGTGATGGATATTCTGGATTCTTCACTGCTCAGTGTAGTAATCAGTAGCCACATGTAGTTATTGAGCCCTTTAAATGTGGCTAACACAAGTAAAGAGATGAATTTTTAATTAAAAGAACAATTGTAATTGATTTAAATCTAAAGAGCCACTTGAGGCTACCTTATTGGAAACTGCAGCTTCATCTTTAAAGAATCTTTATGAGCTCTTTGAGGAAAATATATCTTCTCTTATGATATAATTATAAAGAAAATCAATATCTCCTCTTTTTATTATTTTGAAGTATAGTTGATTTACAATGTTGTGTTAATTTCTGCCGTGGGTGTGTGTACTCAGTCATGTCCAACTCTTTTCGACCCTGTGGACTGTAGCCCAGCAGGCTCATCTGTCCACAGGACTTTCCAGGCGAGAAGAATACTGGAGTGGATTGCCATTTCCTTCTCCAAATTTCTGCTGTACCGCAAAGTGATTCATTTATCCATATATGCACATTCTTTTTTCATATTCTTTTTCATTATGGTTTATCACAGAATATTGAACCCAGTTCCCTGTGCTGCAAGGTAAGACCTTGTTGTTCATCCACTCTGTATATACTAGCTTGTACCTGCTAATCCAAAACTCCCAGTCCATCCCTTCCCTGTGAGTCCTCCCCTTTGACAACCACAGGTCTGTTCTCTATGTCTGTGAGTCTGTCTCTGTTTTGTAGATAAATTCATTTGTGTCATGTTTTAGATTTCACGCTTAAGTGGTATCAAATGGAATTTGTCATTCTCTTTCTTTCTTCACTTTATGATAATCTCTAGGTCTAACCATCATGTTGCTGCAAATGGAATTATTTCATTCTTTTTATGGCTGAGTAGTATTCCATTGTATATATGTACCACGTCTTTATGCATTCATCTGCCAATAGACATTTAGGTTGTTCCCATGTCTTGGCTACTGTGACTAGTGTTGTTATGGACATAGGGGTGCATGTTATATTGTTTTTTTCATTATACTGTTTGAATATTCTGGTTTTGTCCAGACAGTTTTGTCCAGATATATGGCCAGGAGTGGGGTTGGTGGATGACATGGCAATTCTATAGCTTCTTGAGGACCCTCCATTTGTATCATTTTCCATTGTGGCTATACTAACTTACACTCCCAAAAACAGTGTAGGAAGGTTTTCCCTTTTCTCCACAGCCTCTCAAGCATTTGTTATTTGTAGACTTTAAAAAACTTTTTTATTTATTTTTATTTATTTATTTTTGGGTATACCACACAGCATGTGGGATCTTAGTTCCCCCACCAGGGATTGAACCTGTACCTTCTGCATTGGAAGCTCAGAGTCTTAACCACTGGGCCTTCAGAGAAGCTCATTTGTAGACTTTTTAATGATGGCCATTCTGACTGGTGTGAGGCAGTACCTCATTGTAGTTTTGATGCATATTTCTCTAATAATTAGTGATGCTGAACCTCTTTTCACGTGCCTGTTGCCCATCCGTATGTTTTCTTTGGAGAAATGTCTATTTAGGTACTCTGCCCTTTTTTAAATTGGGTTGGGGGGGGTTTTGTTGTTGAGATGTATGAGCTGTTTGTATATTTTGGATATTAAGCCCTTGTTGGTCACATGGTTTGCAAATACTTTCTTCCATTGTGTGGGTTGTCTTTTCATTTGGTTAATGGTTTCCTTTGCTGAGCAAAATTTGATTAGGTCCCATTTGTTTATTTTTTCTTCTATTTCTGTTGCCTAAGAAAACATTGATATGATTTATGTCAGAGAATGTTTTACCTACATTCTCCTCTAGGAATTTTATGATGTCTTGTCTCAGGTTTAAGTCTTTGTTTTGGGTTTAGTTTTGTGCATAGTGTGAGGGTGTGTTCTAACTTTATTAATTTATGTGCTTTCATAAAACCACTTGCTGAACAGACTGTCTTTTCCCCATTGTATGTTTGGGCCTCCTTTTTTGAAGATTAATTTCCCATCAGTGTGTGGGTTTACTTCTGGGTTTTCTATTCTGTTCCATTGATCTAGGTATCTGTTTTTGTGCCAATGGCATGCCATTTTGATTACTGTAGTTTTGCTGTATTGTTTGAAGTCTGGGAGGGTTATGCTTCCTGCTTTGTTCTTTTTCCTCAGCATTGCTTTGGCAATTCTGGGTCTTTTATGGTTCCTATGCATTTTAGGATTATTTGTCCTAGCTCTGTGAAAAATGTTATTTGGGTAATTTGATAAGAATCACATTAAATCTGTAGATTGCTTTCAGTAGCATGGCTCTTTTAACAATACTAATTTTTCCAGTCCAGAAATCACATGATATCTCCATTTCTTTGAATCAGGTTGAATTTCCTTTATTCATATTTTATAGTTCTTAGCACATAAGTCTTTCACCTCCTTGGTCAGGTTTATTAGCAAACTTTTTTTGTTGTGATTTTAAAAGTCTTTTTTACATTCCCTTTCTAATATTTCATTGCCAGTGTAAAGAAATGCACGTGATTTCTGTATGTTAAACTATTTCCTGTACCCTAACTATTTAGTACCTTGACTATTTCCTCTTTATTAACAATTTGAGAAAGTATTACAGAAAGAAATGACTTGAGAGTCAAATTTTAGGTCCATGAAAAGTTGTGAGTTAAACCCAAGATGGCCAGGGTTGGGGGAAAGAGAGTATGGAAATTACTTTTTAAAATCAGTACGCTCATCAAGTTCTCACAATAAGCCAGTGAGGCTGGTTCAACTCTTCCTACTTTCATCACACAGATGGAAAAATGGACCCTCTCAAAGTTCAACTGTGGACAGAGATGCTGTCTGACTGACCCCGGAGCCTGAGCGGTATGCTGTGTGGCCACTCTCTCCTCTCCTAATACTGTTGTTTAAGCCAAAGCACCGTGGAACAGTAACATAGGATACTAGAGGGAAGGAGCTGGACATTCAGACAGTGCACTTGAGATTTTGTAGGGCTTATATGGAAGCGATAAAGTCAAGGATATAGCCCTGGGTATGTAGTTGAAGGTAAGACAGTCAAGCCAACAACTGAAAGAACACGCCTCACAGAACTCATTGGTTAAAACCAAAATTTTGTCATGGGTTCTCTGTGTAGGTCAAAACAATGTGGCAAATTGTGAATGTATTGGAAGTTCCTGTTTGTCTTTTTCACTAGCTGGCATACCCAGCAGAAGATGCGGCCCTCCCCTTTCCTGCAGCTGATCTTTATTAGTGTTTACTGCTCACTGGTATAAACTGTGCTACTCAGAATTGGATTAGGGAGAGATCTGGTCTAAATTAAAGCTGTAATAAATGAGCACTGTTTACATTTCCTCATACCCGCCCTTCTCCACACACACATCAAATTACTCTGGAAATGAAATGCAAAATAAAAATGAGGAAGGACTCTGTTTTTCATTAACGTGTAATTATAAAGTGCTGGGGAGCCCTGCTGGGTGGAGAAGGAAGGCCCATAGTAGGGGCAGCGATGCTGGAGGGTGTGATATTTCTCAGTGCTATTAACTACAGATGGAGTATTATTTCCACATCTTTAAGAAGAGATGAATGACAGTGAGGACTTCTATGGGTCACCCCAGGCTCAAATCAAGACATGTCGGAGCTGTGTTCCTTACTGTGCCTCTCGGTGGGGGCCACTTCCTGGTCTTTTCCAGCTTCTAGAATTCACCTGCAGTCTTTCGCTCATGTCCACCTTCTGCCACTTTCAAAGCCAGCAAGTAAGTTGGGTCCTTCTTAAGTCATGTCTCCCTGACCTTCTCCACTCGCATCTGCCCTAGTTCATCTACTATCTGTTTCCATTTTTAAGGACCCTGTGCTTACATTGGCCCCATTTAGACAATCTTCCTATTTTAAGATAATCTAATTAGAAACCTGATCTATCTAATTCAGATAATCTTCCTATTTTAAGATAATCTAATTAGCAACCTTAATTCTATCTGCAACCTTAATCCCCTTGTGCCAGGTTCCAGAGATCAGGATGTGGGCATCTTGGGTTGGGGCAGATGGGGGTACTGTTCTTTCTACCACATATCCTAACTCCAGGAATCCTTCCATGCTCTGGGACCTAAAATCCATTGTTCCTACAACTTGGAACTTTCTGTCACCTTGCTTCATAGCATCATTTCTGACTTTTCTCAGCCAGAATTCCACAATCAACTATTAAAATTGTGTCTTTCATACACTTGCCATGCCCTTGTCCCCATCTCTTGCTTCACTGTTCTTACCTGGCAAAACCTCAGGGAGTAGGGTTGAATCCAGCGCTCTGCCTGCTCTGCCCCTGCATCCATGTGGCTACAGATCTGGCCAGAGCACAGACACTACCAGTAGGACCGTCAGGCTGCCCACCAATGTAGGACAACTCCCAGGCCCGTTCATCCTCCTGCGTGACAATTTCACACTTCTTGTCCTTCAACTCTCGGCCCAGCCTCCCCCATCAACACTTTCAGCTAATGACCTTTCTCACTGAGAAAATAGAAGTGATTGGAAGAGACCTTCGGGAGACCTCACATCTAAGCCTGGGTCCCCATGTCCTCCGCCTTCCCTCCTGATGTTCCGATCTATCCAAGGACAGCACCTCCTCTTGCATCTGTATCCCGGTCCCCTACCCCATCCTTCCCTGTAGCACAAACGCATGCCTGATTTCTCTGATCCTAAAAGCAAACAGCAAAAGAACTCTCTCTTGACTCCACTGACCCTTCCAGCTACAATCCCATTCCTCTTTTACCCGTTAGGGCAAAACTCCTCAGGAGAGTTACTTGATTTGCTGTGTTCAGCCCTCTCTCTCAATTCTTCCTTAACCTTCTGCAGTCACACTGTTGACGCCAGCCCCTAATCTCAGCTGTCCTTGTTGAGGTCATCGAATGACCACCATGCTGGCAAATCCAAGGGTCCCTTTTTAGTCTCTGTCTTACTTTGCATATTAATTGTTTCATTGCCCTTGAAGTACTTTCCTCACTTGGCGGCCGAGGCTCTTCTTATTCTCCACCTACTTTATTGGCAGCTTTTCAGCCTCCTTTGCTAATTCCACCTGGATTAAAGTACCTCATGTCTTTTCAATCCATACTGCCTTCTGAATGAGCTCAGCCACTCTCACGGCTTTAAATATATCTATATAGTGTTGATGCTCAAACGTGTATTTCCAAAGCCAACATTCCCCCGGGCCCCACACTCAGAGCCAGCACATCCTGGACAAGGGCCCTTACGAGTCTGACAGACATCCCCAAACCAACCGTGTTCAAAACCAGCCAACAGTCTCCTCAAAACCTGATCTCCCTGCAGTGTTTCGTATTTCAGTAAACAGCTGATCCATCCCCTTGTTGCTTAGTCAATGTGCAGTTGCAATGCTTGTGGTCCTTCTCAGCTCCCCTCTTTTTCCTATCCACATCCCGACTACCTCAGACCCTTGACGTGGCTTTCAATGTATGTCCAGGCTCTGTGGAATTCTCTCCAGCTCCACTGCTGGCATCCTGGTCCAAGCCACCATCATCTGGACAGAGTCATTTTAAGAAACTCCTAACTGTTCTTCCTGCTTCCACCCTGGCCCCACTGTTGCAACACAGCAGCCAGAGTAATCCCTGCAAAACCCAAGTCAAAAAGTGTCTCCTGTCTCCTCCGTGGCCGCTCATTTTATTCAGAATAAAAGCCAAGGTCCTTAAAGGGCATGTGCTGTGCTATGCTCAGTCATGTCCGACTCTCTGCGACCCCCTGGACCGTAGCCCACCAGGATCCTCTGTCCATGGGAGTCTTCAGGCAAGAATACTGGATCTTCCTGACCTGGGGATCGAACCCAGGTCTCCCACACTGCAGGCGGATTCTTTACCAGCTGAACCACGAGAGAAGCCCCCTTAAGGGGCATTCGTGGCGCCAGACGCTCCGGCTCTCACTCACCTCCACGTCCTCTGATTGCGCTCTCCCCTGCACCCACATTGGCCTCCTTGCTGGGCTTTGGGTCTGCTGTTCCCTCTGCCTGGACCTCTGCTTCTGCCTCGCCCCCCACCTCACATGCTTGTATGACGTGTTTCCCTGTTAAAGCCATTTCCCCCAAGGAAATCTTCCTAGTCACTCAAAACCACAGGCCCTCATCCCTTCCTATTCTGCTTCCCCACCTGAGTTTTTTTCCTTTGGATTTATAGTCTTCAAAAAAGACTATAGAATGTGTTTACTTTGTACATTGTCTGCATTCACTAGCATCTAAGTACCAGGAGAATCAGATATGGTCTATTTTTTTTCACTGCTCTATGCCCAATGCTTGGTACATAATAACTGCTAGAAAATACTAGTTGGGTGTGAATGAACGTGCGGCTTGTTTTAAAAAGATCATTCTCAGTGAGAAGTTGGACTGTTAAGAAAAATTCAGGGAATTTCAGCTGATTATACACCTAAGCACATCACTCTTATTTTTTTTTTTTAAAGGAATTGTAGTAAATATTATCATTACCTGCAAAAGCCATTCTCCTCTCTCCATCTCTTTCATGCTGATACAATTCTGGTTTTGTTTGGGATGTGTGTCCCTACCTCCAGGAGTGGAATTATAAGGGTCTAAGCCAGTTCTGGCAATTCTAGAAACTCACTTTTTTCATCACTTTGCACCTACATATGACTGAGTAAGAGTTACTGGATGTGATGACGTTAGATGGGCACAGCTGGGGAGGATTCTGCCCTCTGGTCGGAAATGCTCTCTTTAACCTTTTCTGCTCTGAGTCTCCAGATGTCTGGGACAGCAATTAGTGATTGGGAGTTGATAGACGTAAGAAAGGAAGCCCTCACCACGAGGATGGCAGAGCAGAAAGGCACAAAGAGCCCGTCTTTGATGATGCTACTGAGCCTTTGGACCAAATCCTGGAGCTACCTACTTTCAGACTTCCTGTTTTGTGGAAGACTTTTATATCTTTTTGCTTAAGCCTCTGCTTGTCGGGTGCTCTGCTGTTTTTAACCAAAAGCATGCCTAATAGGTACACCTAGGTGAACCTCGGGGTGAACTGTGACATCAAGCAACACCATACCCAACTGAATGTATGCAGATTCACAGAGCTTCTCAAACCTCAGGGGGCATTGGAATCACCTGGCCAGCTTGTTAGGGTTCCGGTCCCGGGGCCCTTCAGAGATTCCAATGCAGGTGCCCCGGGGTGGGCAGGGGACACCGGCTGTGGAGCCATAGAGAAGAGCCCCTCCGATTCCTACCAAGAAAAAAACTGCCTTTCAGCTGCGAGGAGAACAGTCAGAAGACGACCTTGAGGAGCTGGCACCTGCAGGATCCACCCTCATTTCTGAGCCACAAGCAGTGTAGCTTGGTGAGGGTCTAGGACGTGGTCGCTCCTGCCCATTGTGGGGCTCTCCTGGGCGGTCTTTGCTCTGAAGCTTCCCACTGGCTTGGCTGAGTCTTGGTGGACCTGTGTCATGCTCTCATCATTCTCTGCCCAATTCCACTTCCTTCTCTCACATTCCCAGGTGCCAGGCAAGCACTGGGGTGTGAAGGCTCCATGCTCAGTGCCACAGCTGCTTCTTTCTGCCCCTCGCAGGCATTGCTGCTCAATAAACCTCTGTGCTCCTAATTCCTCTCTAGGAACTGCTTCCTGGAGAACCCAACTAACATAACAAACGTTTGTAAGAATCCCCTAGGGATGATTCTAATGCAGGTGATCTGTGAGTCACGTGTGGGAAATGCTAGTTTAGGACTTGGAGTAAGGAACAATCCTTACCCCAACTCAGGGGACGGTAAGAGATGTTGTCCCAGCCTCTTTACTCTTTGGTGATACTTCATTTTTCCCACTGGTACCTGAAAGGTCGGGTATGTTGAGGCATGCCCCGAAAAAAGTGCCGCAGACAAGTTCTGGACGCTGGCTAAACTTCCGGGGTCTGACCCCCTGCAGCCTGGTCCGATCAGGAGCCGACACGGAGCCCTTAGACACCCACCACCGCTGTAGCCCGCGCTTTCTTCCTTATATGGAGGGACCTGGCCTGGATGCCAGCCCTGGCTATAAAACCTCTCCCCACCTCTCATACCTCGCAGACTCCCTTTGTCCCCTCGCTCACCTGCCCCCGGGAGTTCTGCCCGAGAGCGACCGCCCATTAAAGGCCTTCACCACCGGTCCTTAGAGGTGGCTCTTTCTTCCCATGGCATTTTCTAACAGGACCTCTAGCATGAACACTGGACAAATGGACCCAACCGTAGTACCAAGAGCAAACTTTGTGGAACAGACCATTTGCTGTTGAGTCATTTTACAAAACTTGTACAAAACGGTGGTGTGTGCAATTTCACCTTGTTCTGGGGTTGTAGCACTGGAACAACCTGGCCATGCCTTTACTTTCCTTTTTCTGCAGCTAGAAGGCCCATCCACGGTTCTATTTTCTTCTGGACACTCTTATTTCCCTCTTTGGGATAACAGAACTGGATAAGGGAACTGCACACCCTGGGGGGGAGCATATCACGGAGGCCCACGGGAAAGAGGTGCCCCAGTATGGCGAATGCCACTTGACCACATTCCCTGGAACCAGATTCACCTGAAGCTCACTTTTCAGGTGTCTACCTTTCAAAACTGACTTTTTACTAAAGTCCATCTTTGGATTAGTGCTGAGAAACCACAACTGACAGATAAAGCCTAAATCGAAATTTTTAAATGCTCATTGAAGAGAACCAACCCCTCAAAAGTCAGCAAAGAAAAAGAACAAATGGTTCCCCCGTTATTTTTTATATTCTATCCACATCGTAAAGTGCCATTTTGTAGAGTGAGTGGTTCAGTACTGAGTTTGGATGAAGTGAAGTGAAAGTTGCTCAGTCGTGTCCAAATCTTTGTGACCCCATGGACGATACAGTCCATGGGATTCTCCAGGCCAGAATACTGGAGTGGGTAGTCTTTCCTTTCTCCAGGGCATCTTCCCAACTCAGGGATCAAACCCAGGACTCCCACATTGCAGGTGGATTCTTTATCAGCTGAGCCACCAGGGAAACCCAAGGACCAGGAAAGCCTTACTCAAATTCGTCTGCACTCCCCGAGGAGGCAGATGGGCTCAAGGGGCCGCTACTGGTACCAAAGCTCCAGGTCCTTGTGGAGCCCAGTTGAAGGAAGGAAGTCCACTCTGGGTCACTTCGTCGGTTGCTATAACTGTCGACTGAAAAAAGATGTACATCTTGAAAGCTGTGAGTTAAGTTTTATTTGGGGCAAAATGAGGACTGCAGCCCGGGAGGCAGCAAGAGTGCTCATTTTTCCAGCTCTTCTGGTGTCGGTGTCCTGTGACGGCAGCAAGGACGTGAAGTGCACACATCCCTCGCTGGCCCTCCACGCACTGGGTAGCTAAAGTCAGGAGTCTTCCTGTCATGAATCTCTTACCTTGCAGACCGAGCTCAGATATGTCCACCTACTCCCTGATAAGGTCTCCGACCCCGTCAGCGAAACGCCGCATCTCCTGCCTTTCTTGTTGGGCCTTGTCACCCCTCTTCTGGACTCCTCTGGACTGTCACATGAGCCCCCGTGCTTGCTGCCTTCTCGTTCTTTCTCTGCAGGGCCGTTTCCTAACTCCCAGCCTTCCGATGACTCTGCCTGAAGGCTTGTGGTTGGCCTACAAGTCCTGGAGCAACCCGACCCCTTCCCTCCTCCGCAGCATCATCTCCCTGCTCCCTCCTCCTTGTTCAACATGTTCCAGCCACTCTGGGGTTCTTGCAAATTTTTTTTTTTTTTTTTTTTGGGTGGGCCAAGTTCTTTCTCATCCCTGCTTATAACTCTCTTTCATCTACTTCTCATCAGAGTCACCACCGCCTAAATAAAAGTTCCCCTCCCCAGCCCTGCCATCTATATTTGGCCTCTTCTAGAACTCAATACTATTTCTTTATAGACATGACCGTGCGATTATTGTGCAGTGAATGTTTCTTCTGCTCTATTTTAAGCTCCAACATCAGACACAGTGCAGGCTCACAACGTATTAAAAAATGAAGAGGCTTCACTTTATCATAGCACAATCTTACTCTCAACAATTTTTCAAGGAGAATTTTTTTTATCCATCTACCAGGAAATAAAGACTTTAATCCTCACTCCTGATAATCTCTATTTTGCTGTATAAAACATTCTAGGCTTTTTGGACCTAGAGAAGAGGTGAAAAGTAAATAATTTTTATTGGTTCAAATATACAATATCTTAAAAAAAAAAAAAAAAAAGCTTCCCTGCTTTTGAGATACCTTTATTTTATTTATTTAATTTTTTAAAATGTATTCACTTTGGCCATGCTAGGTCCTCGCTGTTGCACGGGCTTTTTCTAGTTGTGGACAGCGGCGTCGGTTTCTCACCGCAGTGAGCGGGCTTCTCATTTCTGCGGCCTCTCCCGTTGCAGAGCACAGGCTCTGGGGCCCAGGCTGAAGTAGTTGCAGCGGGAAAGCTCAGGAGTTGCGGCTCCTGGGCCCTGGAGCACAGCCTCAGCAGCTGTAGTGCACGGGCTTGGTGGCACCATGGGATGTGGAATCGTCCCACAGCAGGAACCGAACCTACGTCCCCTACACCGGCAGGTGGATTCTTTACCACTGCACCACCAGGCAAGTCTCTCAAATACACACCTCTGTACAAAAAATATTTTGGAAAAATAAATAATCAGAAGGTGCTTGAAGGCTTTCAAAACAAAACCTGTGACTATTCTCTCTAGACTCAGATTCTCAACAAAGCAGTAAATTCTGCCGTGACTCTCCAGCCCAGCAAGACTCTGCACAGCCTGCCTCAGCTCAGCCAGCTCCTTAGAGTCAGCACGTGCTAACTCAATAAACCTCTGTGCTCTTAATTCCTCCTGAGGGTCTGCTTCTTGGAGGATTCAACTAACATAGGTCAGCACAGAGGTCAGGGCTGACATGTTCCCACAGCAGGGCTACATCTAGATTCTGTGTGGCAAACCTGTTATGAAGCTGACTCTCCACCTTTCAAGGCCATGTTTCCTCACTGGGGTGGAGGAGAAGGAAGGAGTTGGCATGGGCGGTTGTCTGTATAAGCGGATGAGGAAAAGGAGGGAAGGCGTCCAAGGGGTTCAAGAAGATTCCGCCACTAATCAACCAGTGAGGATTTGTCAGAAAAGCTGAACACCAGGAGAGAGAGAAATAATAAGGACTTCATTTAGGGGTATGACCTTCTGCAATTCGTGGATCTGGTTACGCAGTCTCTGTGAGGCTCCATGTCTGGTGTTAGAACTGGAAGCTACAGCAGGTTGTTGGGAAGACAAGAGGGAGATAATAAAGTGGTTCTTCATCAGGGTCTACCCCCTTCCCACCCCCACGCCTTTGCAGTCAAATGCTCTACCACTGAGCTATACCCCCACCCCCCCCACGCCTTTGGTCACTGAGCCCACCATGCACTTAGTTCACATGTCAGGAAAGTCAAAGAGCTCCAGGGGCAGGTGGAAACTCTGCAGGCCCAGCTGGGGCTCCAAACCAATCAGGGGGTCCCTCCTATAGCAAAAAAGCACGTGATCTACAACATCAACTTGGACCTCTGCCCTTGCTCCCCGCCCCCCGCAAAAGCCCCCAGTTCCACTCCCTCCACATAAAAGCAACATGACCACTGTTTCCAAATCTTGGAAAGAATGTATTTGTGGTCCCTCCTTAAACATCTGGGGAGGAAAATGTAGTCCAGCACTGTCAACTTGACATTTTATAAAGCCACCATAGGATATATATGAAAGAGTTATATTAGGGTTCTCCAGAGAAACAGACCTAGTTGGATATGTGGGTGGATGGATAGAGAGTTAGATAGATAGATAGTAAATAAGGAATTGGTTCATGTGATCATGAAGTCTGACAAGTCCCAGGATTTGTCCTCAGCAAGCTGCAGAACCAGGAGAGCCAGTTAGGTAGTTCCAGTCTGAAAGTTGGCAAGCTGGAGATCTAAGAAAATCTGTATTTCACTCCAGGTATGAACACAGGAGTAGACCAGTGTCTCAGCTCTAAGTCAGTCAAGTAGAAGACATTTTCTCTTACTCAGCCTTTTTATTCTATCCAGACCCTCAACTGATAGGATGAAGACCACCCACATTATGGAGTTCAGTTCAGTTCAGTCACTCAGTTGTTTCCAACACATTGTGACCTCACAAACTGCAGCATGCCAGATTTCCCTGTCCATCACCAACTCCCAGAGTTTACTCAAACTCATGTCCATTGAATCGGTGATGCCATCCAACCATCTCATCCTCTGCCATCCCCTTCTCCTCCCATCTTCAATCTTTCCCAGGATCAATGTCTTTTCCAATGAGTCAGTTCTTCGCATCAGGTGGCCAAAGTATTGATGTTTCAGCTTCAGCAGCAGTCCTTCCAATGAATATTCAGAGTTGATTTCATTTAGGACTGACTGGTTTGATCTCCTTGCTGTTCAAGGGACTCTCAAGAGTCTTCTACAACACCACAGTTTAAAAGCATCAATTTTTTGGCGCTCAGCTTTCTTTATAGTCCAACTCTCACATCCAAACATGACTACTGGGAAAAACATAACCTTGACCAGATGGACTTTTGTCAGCAAACTAATGTCTCTGCTTTTTAGTATGCTGTCTAGGTTGGTCATAGCTTTTCTTCTAAGGAGCAAGCGTCTTTTAATTTCATGGCCACAGTCACCATCTGCAGATATTTTGGAGCCCCAAAAATAAACTCTCTCACTGTTTTCATTGTTTCCCATCTATTTGCCATGAAGTGATGGGACCAGATGCCAAGATCTTAGTTATCTGAAGGTTGAGTTTTAAGCCAGATTTTTCACTCTCCTCTTTCACTTTCATCAAGAGGCTCTTCAGTTCCTCTTTGCTTTCTCCCATAAGGGTGGTGTCATCTGAATATCTGAGGTTATTGATATTTCTCCTGGCAATCTTGATTCCAGCTTGTGCTTCATCCAGCCTGGCATTTTGCATGATGTATTCTGCATAGAAGTTAAATAAGCAGGGTGACAATATACAGCCTTGACATACTCCTTTCCCGATTTGGAACCAGTCTGTTGTTCCATCTCCAGTTCTGACTGTTGCTTCTTGACCTGCACACAGATTTCTCAGGAGGTAGGTCAGGTGGTCCAGTATTCCCATCTCTTTAAGAATTTTCCACAGTTTGTTGTGATTTACACAGTCAAAGGCTTTGACACGGTCAATAAAGCAGAAGTAGATGCTTTTCTGGAACTCTCTTGCTTTTCCTATGATCCAACAGATGTTGGCAATTTGATCTCTGATCTCTGGTTCAACCTTTTCTAAATCCAGCTTGAACTTCTGGAAGTTCATGGTTCACATAGTGTTGAAGCCCAGCTTGGAGAATTTTGAGCATAACTTTGCTAGTGTGTGAGATGAGTGGAACTGTGTGGTAGTCTGAACATTCTTTGGCATTGCTTTTCTTTGGGATTGGAAAGAAACCTGACCTTTTCCAGTCCTGTGGCCACTGCTGAGTTTTCCAAATTTGCTGGCATATTGATTGCTGCACTTTCACAGCATCATCTTTTAGGATTTGAAATAGCTCAACTGGAATTCCATCACCTCCACTAGCTTTGTCTGTGCCCATTTGACTTCGCATTCCAGGATGTCTGGCTCTATGTGAGTGATCACAGCATTGTGGTTATCTGGGTCATGAAGATCTTTTTTTGTACAGTTCTTCTGTGTATTCTTTCCACCTCTTCTTAATATCTTCTGCTTCTGTTAGGTCCATACCATTTCTGTCCTTTATTGTGCCCATCTTTGCATCAAATGTTCCCTTGGTATCTCTAAGTTTCTTGAAGAGATCTCTAGTCATTCCCATTCTATTGTTTTCCTCTATTTCTTTGCATTGATCACTGAGGAAGGCTTTCTTATCTCTCCTTGCTATTATTTGGAACTCTGCATTCAAATGGGTGTATCTACTACCAGGGAAGAAATGTTCTCAAATTCAATTTCCATAAGAGCCAGACTAAGTGAACAGGGAAACACCATAATCTTCATTTAAAGGGAATCTATCATAAGAAGTATCTTACGATATAATAGGTAAAAAGTCCTGATGGAATTAGTTTCAAAACTATGTGAAATGCCTGTGGTTTTATGGAAAGAATTCAAGATTTGGAGTTGGAAAACTTGGATTTAATTTCTGGCATTGCCATTTGTGAGCTCCATGACTAAGAAATGGAGAAGGAGTGTTATGGACCCCCAGATTGCTATATGGAAGCCCTAACCCCAGTGTGATAATATTTGGAGATGGGGCTTATGTTAGATGGGGTTTTTGATGAGGTCATGAAGGTGGGGCCCTTATAATTCCTTATAAAGGATTAGTGCCCTTATAGAATACATCAGAAATCTTGCTCTAGCTTTCTCTCTCCTTTCCTTCCACCTCCTTCTGTCTCTGCCACATAAGGACACACACAGAAAGACATCTGTTATCTGCAAGCCAGGGAGAACCTCGCCAGAACTTAACCACGCAGACACCTTTATCTCAGACTTACAGCCTTCAGAAGTGTGAGAAAATAAATTTGTTGTTTAAGCCACCTAGTCTATGGCATTTTGTTATGATAGCCCGAGCTGACTGGTACAGGCAGGCATTAAATTTCTCTGAGCTTTAGTTCCTGATTTGTAAAGTGGAGATAATTATACCTAAGCTATAGGGTTATTGAGAGAGTCAATAAAATGATATACAATAATAATTTTTAATAAACTTCAAAAAATAGTACAAATGCATGGCCTTGTTCCATGATGACTTATGTAAAAGTAGTTAACATCTCTAGAGTACTTTGGAGTTTATAATATACTTTAATAGACATTTTAATTTGGTGGTTAAAACAACTGTAGTAGGTACACAAAACAGATAGTATGCTCATCTCGTTGTTGAGGAACTGGAAGCCTGAGGAACTAGAAAACCAGATCTTCTGACACCAAATTCAGCAGTATTCCTACCCTGCTCTTAAGAGTTTTACTCAACTTTAACAAGACACTAATAAAGTGTGATAAAGCCTGTACACAAACAGAAGAACTATTCTCCCTGGCTACTGCCCAGTCTGTCTCCTTCCATTCACTGCTCATATGATGGGTGGTATTGATTTGTTTCTGGCACAAGTAAGAAGTGTGGGTACTCAGATTAAGAAAGAAGGTGAGAGATTCCTAGACTTCAGACAAAGCTCCCATAATCAAAACAGCATGGTACTGGCACAAAATCAGACATACAGATCAACTGAACAGAATAGCTAGCCCAGAAATAAACCCATGCACTTATGGTAAATTAATCTATAGCCAAGGAGGTAACCCTATAAATGGAGAAAAGGCAGTCTCTTCAATAAGTGGTGCTGAGAAAACTGGATAGCTACATGTAAAAGGATGAAATTAGAGCATTCTTTAAAACCATATGCAAAAATAAACTCAAAATGGATTAAAGACCTAAATGTAAGTTGTCCTTGTTCAATCGCTAAGTCATGTCTGACTCTTTGAGACGCCATGTACTGTAGCGTTGACTACACCAAAGCCTTTGACTGTGTGGATCACAACAAACTCTGGAAAATTCTTCAAGGGATGGGAATACCAGACTACCTTACCTACCTCCTGAGAAATCTGTATGCAGGTCCAGAAGCAACAGTTAGAACTGGACATGGGACAAAAAACTGATCCCAAATTGGGAAAGGAGTACATCAAGGCTGTATATTCTCTCTCTGCTTATTTAACTTCTATGCAGAGTACATCATGCAAAATGCCAGGCTGGATGAAGCACAAGCTGGAATCAAGATTGCCAGGAGAAATATCAATAACCTCAGATATGCAGATGACACCACCCTTATGGCAGAAAGTGAAGAGGAACTGAAGAGCCTCTTGATGAAAGTGAAAGAGGAGAGTGAAAAATCTGGCTTAAAACTCAACCTTCAGATAACTAAGATCTTGGCATCTGGTCCCATCACTTCATGGCAAATAGATGGGAAAACAGTGAAAACAGTGACAGACTTTATTTTCTTGGGTTCCAAGAAATCACTGCAGATGGTGACTGTGGCCATGAAATTAAAAGATGCTTGCTCCTTGGATTTCCCAGTAGTAAGGTACAAATGTGAGAGTTGGACTATAAAGAAAGCTGAGCGCCAAAGAATTGATGCTTTTGAACTGTGGTGTTGGATAAGACTCTTGAGAGTCCCTTGAACTGCAAGGAGAGCCAACCAGTCCATCCTAAAGGAGATCAGTCCTGGGTGTTCACTGGAAGGACTAATGTTGAAGCTGAAACTCCAATACTTTGGCCACCTGATACGAAGAGCTGACTCATTTGAAAAGATCCTGATGCTGGAAAAGGTTGAGGGCAGGAGGAGAAGGGGACGAGAGTGGAGATGGTTGGATGGCATCACCAACTCAATGGACGTGAGTTTGGGTAAACTCCAGGAGTTGGTGATAGACAGGGAGGCCTGGCGTGCTGCCGTTCATGGGGTCGCAAAGAGTCGGACATGACTGAGCGACTGAACTCAACTGAACTCCTCCTTGGAAGAAAAGCTATGGCCAACCTAGACACTACACTAAAAAGTAGAGACATTACTTCGCTGACAAAAGTCTGTCTAGTCAAAGGCTATGGTTTTTCTAATAGTCATGTATGGATGAGAAGAGTTGGATCATAAAGAATGCTGAGCACTGAAGAATTGATGCTTTTGAACTGTGGTGTTCAAGAAGACTCTTAAGAGTCTCTTGGACTGCAAGGAGATCAAAGCAGTCAGTCCTAAAGGAAATCAACTCTGAATATTCATTGGAAGGACTGATGCTGAAGCTGAAACTCCAATACTTTGGCCATCTGATGGGAAGAACTGACTCATTGGAAAGATCCTGATGCTGGATGCTGGGAAAGATTGAAGGCGGGAGGAGAAGGGGATGACAGAGGATGAGATGGTTGGATGGTATCGCCGACTCAGTGAGCGTGAGTTTGAGAAAGCTCCAGCCAGAATTTGGTGATGGACAGGGAAGCCTGGTGTGCTGTAGTCCATGGGGTCGCAAAGAGTCGGGCATGACTGAGCAACTGAATTGAACTGAGCTGCACTGTAGCATGCCAGGCTTCCCTTTCTTTCACTAATTTTTATTGTTGTTGTTTTTTTTTCCTTTTTAGTTCACTGATTCCTAAAATGTTGATGTTCACTCTTGCCATCTCCTCTTTTAACACATTCAATTTACCTTGACTCATAGACCTACCATTCCAGGTTCCTATGCAATATTGTTCTTTATATCATTGGTCTCTACCTTCACCACCAGATGCCCATCAAAATTGAGCATCATTTCTACTTTGGTTCAGCCTCTTAATTCTTTCTGGAGCTATTTCTCTGCTCTTCCCCAGCATATTGGACACCTACTGACATGGGGGGCTCATCTTCCAATATCATATCTTTTTGCCTTTTTCTACTGTTCATGGGGTTCCCAAAGAAAGAATACAGAAGTGGTCTGTCATTCCCTTCTCCAGTGAAATGTAAGACTGTATACTATAAAACTCCTAGAGTAAAACACGCAGAACATGCTTTGATATAAACTACAGTAATTTTTTTTTTGGGGGGGGGGCGGGTAGGAGCCTGTCTCCTAAAGTAAAGGAAATAAAAGCAAAAAATATACAAATGAGACCTAACTAAACCTAAAAGCTTTTGGACAGCAAAAGAAATCTTCAACAAAACAGAAAGACAACATATTTAATAGGAGAAAATACTTGCAAATGACCAATAAGAGATTAATATCCAAAAGATATAAGTAGCTTATACAACTCAACATAATAAAAAACAAAACCAAAGAATCCGATTAAAAAATGGGCAAAAAAACTGAATATTTGTGTTTCCAAAGAAGACATATAAACAGTCAACAGACACATAAAGAGATGCTCAATATCACTAATCATCAGAGAAATACAAAACCACCAAAAGATATCATCTCACACCTGTTGGAATGGCTACTATTAAGAATACAAGAGATAAAAAATGCTGTCCAGGATATGGAGAGAAGGAAACCTGTGTATACCGTTGGTGAGAATGTAAATTGGTGTAGCCATTATAGAAAGCTGTACAGAGGCTTCTTAAAACACAAAAACAGAACTATCATATATGACTCAGCAATTCCACTCCTGGGTATATATCTGAAAGAAAGCAAAAGCACCAGTTCTAAAAGATATACACACCCCAATGTTCAGAGCAACATTATTTACAATTGCCAAGATATGGAAGCTACCTAAGTGTCCACCAACAGATGAATGGGTAATAAGATATGGTATGTACACACACACACAATGAAATACTACTCAACCAAAAAAATGAACTTTTGCCATTTGCAGCAACATGGATGGATTTGGAGGGCAATAGGCTGAGTGATTAGAGAAGGAAATGACAACCCACTCCAGTATTCTTGCCTAGAGAACTCCATGGACAGAGGAGCCTAGCAGGCTGCAGTCCATGGGGTCACAAAGAGTTGGACATGACTGAGTGACTTTCACTTCACTATGCTAAGTGAAATAAATCAAACAGAGAAATACAAATACTGTATGATATCACTTATATGTAGAATATAAAAAAATAACAAACTAGTGAATATAACAAAACAAGAGAATATATCAGGAGCAGACTCACAGATATAGCAAACAAATGGGAAAGGGGATGCGGTGATATATGGGTAGGACATTAAGAAGTTTAAACTATTAGACATAAATTAAGCTTCAGGGATGTAGTGTAAACATGGGGAATGTAACCAATATTCTATAGTAACTATAAATGGGATACAACCTTTAAAAATTATTAATCACTATATTGAACACCTGTAACATATAATATTATATAACAACTACATAGAAAAATTAAAAGTAAAGTAAAAAAAAGAAAGGGTGAGAGAAGTTACTGGAAATCTGGGCATTTGGCAGGCAAATTTAACCTAAATTGAGCCTCAATTTCTTCATCTGTAATATGGGGATAATAACAATACTATGAAAGTGAGTCACTCAGCCACGTCTGACTCTTTGTGACCCCATGGACTGTAGCCCACCAGCCTCCTCTGTCCATGGAATTCTCCAGGCAAGAATACTGGGGTGGGTAGCCATTCTCTTCTCGAGGGGATCTTCCCGACCCAGGGATCAAACCCAGGTCTCCTGCATTGTGGGCAGACTCTTTACCCACTGAGCCACCAAGGAGTGACTTAACAATACCATAGGACTGCTGCTAAGAATGAGATGAGCTGACCCATTTAAAGTGCTTCTGACACAAAATAAGTGTCAATTTATGGAGCCTCATAAGGAAGGTGACAGGGGCAAGAAAAAGGTGGATGACAAGATGAGAAATGAGGATTCATAGCCCCGTCCTGCCTTCCAGGGAGAGAAGAGCCTGTGTCCCTTCGCAGGCCACTAGTACTAGATTTGCTGGCTGAGGTCGTGGGTAAAGTGATCACAGAATTTATAGCTTTTGTGTGTAAAAGGGATGCAAAAAGAATTCATATTAGGTAATTTTTTGAAGTATTTTAAAGTGACCATTTGATTTCACTATATTAATAGATTTATTATAAAAGAGTTTTTACTCAAAAACTATTTTCAAAAATAACATTACTTCCCCCAAATAAATGCATCATATATTTTGTACATTACAGCAAATTTAAAACTTCTTTATAGTGATTATTTGAGTTTTAAAATATAATCAGGACAGAAAATATAATAGAACAGTTACTCTTGACATATATTCATTTACTTTGATAAGTTTCTTAGCTAAGTCTAATAATACCATTGATATTTTTCAAGGTAGTCTTACTCTTTTCATAAGATAACCTGAAGTCTTCCTTAAAGGTGCATCCTGTGGTTAATAATTTTGAAACTGCTGACACCTTCAATGATCCTCTGCTATAAACCATACCATTTTTAATTGAGAAAATATTCTCTCTATAGACACTGAGGTACCTGGTAAACTCATAGTATATTTTGCTACAAAGAAGATAGTCTCAATTCTTATTTTTAAAATTTGAATATTTAAATATTTCATCCCAAGTACTTTGACATGTGCTTTCTCCATTCAGAATATCTTTCTTAAACAAAGAATATTATAAAACTTAACAAATAGGGAGAAGGCAATGGCACCCCACTCCAGTACTCTTGCCTGGAAAATCCCATGGACGGAGGAGCCTGGTGGGCTACAGTCCATGGGGTCGTGAAGAGTCGGACATGACTGAGCGACTTCAGTTTTCACTTTCATGCACTGGAGAAGGAAATGGCAACCCACTCCAGTGTTCTTGCCTGGAGAATCCCAGGGACAGGGGAGCCTGGTGGGCTGCCGTCTATGGGGTCGCACAGAGTCGGACACGACTAAAGCGACGCAGCAGCAGCATACTTAAGTGGTTAAAAAAAAAAAAAGCGTTACTAGTAAGAACCAAAAAGGTTTGGCTACAAATTGTATTCTTGGTAATGTTTCTAAATGCATTCTGTTAATGTTAAAATTTCTAACATACACATTTCTTATGTGTAAGTTTAAGAAAATTGTCTTATTCAAGTATTACATGCTTGCGGCCTTTCATATAATTCCATATTACTTTTTAAAAATAAAGTTATTTCTAGGAAAACTAAAAAAAAAAAAAAAAACTTAACAAATAAATGATCTGTTATTGGTCACCATAGATACTGCAAAATACTGCCTTCTCAATCTCATTGCTTTCTAATGATATAAATTAACCCAATTAAAAATTGGAGCTCAAAAAGGAAATGGGGAGCTCCATCCAAAGAGTTAACCCTTCTTCTGGAAAATTCTTACTGCCCCCGAGGTCTCAGCATAACCATCTTCCCCAGATCACCACATTTCCCCTCCTCAGAGGCTAGTACAACCCTTTGTCACATGCTTCCACTCCATCTGGCAATATTCTGCTTAAAGTTTCCACCAGGGTCCTCAAGGCAGGGGTCGTGTCTGTTGGGTTCACAGTGGGATCCAACATGGAACCGGTCACACAGGTGAGTACACAATAACTGAATGATGAACAGTCCATTCTAAAAGGGAACAGATAATCAGATTTGACACGTGAGAACCCAATAAGATCCCATGAACTCTAATTTAACACATTTTCTTTCCCTAATAGTAACTCGGCAGTGGAGAAGCCTGGCAGAGCTACTTTGGCCACGTGATCAAAATTAACATTGCCAGTAATAAGACATATCAACATCATGTACCCCCTGATAAGATGCACTGAGAAAAGCACATCATCGCTTCTGTGGTGCTCTTATCAAAAAGTCATAACCTCAGTGCAACCATGAGAAAACATCAATTCAGTTCAGCTCAGTCACTCAGTCATGTCCAACTCTTTGTGACCCCATGAACCGCAGCACACCAGGCCTCCCTGTCCATCACCAACTCCCGGAGTCCACCCAAACCCATGTCCATTGAGTCGGTGATGCCATTCAACCAGCTCATTCTCTGTCGTCCCCATCTCCTCCTGCCCTCAATCTTTCCCAGCATCAGGGTCTTTTCCAATGAGTCAGCTCTTCGCATCAGGTGGTCAAAGTACTGGAGTTTCAGCTTCAACATCAGTCCTTCCAATGAACACCCAGGACTGGTTCCTTTAGGATGGACTGATTGGAACTCCTTGCAGTCCAAGGGACTCTCAAGAGTCTCCTCCAACACCACAGTTCAAAAGCATCAATTCTTTGGTGCTCAGCTTTCTTTATAGTCTAACTCACATCCATACATGACCACTGGAAAAACCATAGCCTTGACTAGATGGACCTTTGTTGACAAAGTGATGTCTCTGCTTTTTGATATGCTGTCTAGGTTGGTCATAACTTTCCTTCCAAGGAGTAAGCATCTTTTAATTTCATTGCTTCAATCACCATCTGCAGTGATTTTGGAGCCCAGAAAAATAAAGTCAGCCACTGTACCATGAGAAAACATCAGACAAGTCCAAATGGAGGGCCATTCCACCAAATAAGTGACCACTGGCCTGGACTGTTCCAACGTGTCACAGTTATGAAGGACAGAGACTAAGCAACTGTCACAGATCAGAGGAGACCACGGGGACATGACCACTATACGCCCTGTGGGGTCCTGCGTTGGGTCGTGACAAAGTGCAAAGGACATTTGTAGGGAAACTGGAAACATTTGAATAATGCCTGTCGATTATATAATAATATTTTACTCATGCTAATTTGGTATGGATAATAGTGCTGTGTCTATGTAACATGTTAATATTAGGAGTAATCAGGTAAAAGCTAAAGTCTCCCCAGGTATTTGTTCAAAGACCAAAAACCTTAAGCACCACGTTTAGAGTGCCTGCTCTTGCCTGAGCACCTGCACTGGTCCATTAGTGCAGATGTAGGAAGCCGATCCACTCTGTCCACCTGTCAAGGCCCCTTCAGCCTGACTGCCCGTGGGAGCAGAATGAAGCGGGTTCTGGGGTCCCCAGCACTCGTCGTATCTGTGTACTTACTCACCCAGTCTCCTGGGGACAAGGTCTTTACCTCTTCTGCTTCTGCCAAAGGCATGGTCCCTCTCCAGCTTTATGTGGCTCAGAGGTCATGAAGGTCTTCCAGAATTTGCCCTTCCCAGGGCTGATGACTCCTCCTCCCACGGCCTGGCCCTTGGATGAATGTGTGTCCCACGGCACAGCTTCCTCATGTGTTGTCCAGTCTTACCTTGCGCATCTCCTGGGACCCCAAACACACCCTGTCCAGCCCGCTCTCGGTTGACTTTTCCATCCTTTCTTCCCTTCCCCGTTCACGTTATCCAAACTCGAGCCAAATGGGATGCTCATCACGTACTCACCAGGGTCTTATCCAGCACCCAGCGAGGGATCTCACACACCAAAGGAAAGAACCGCAGTTTCCCTCCCAAGTCTTGGGCAGTGATGCTCTCCCAACTGGAAATCAGTGAAGACTTTACCTTTGTCTCTTTATACACATTTCCATCTCCTTTTTTAAGGCCTAGTTCAAATACAGTCTGTCTATTTTGGCTCTGTTGTAAGACACGCTGTGGTACACTGCCCAGATGCCCTCTGCCAGGCCCATGCACCCATGCCCCAGCTTCCCTGAGGGTTGACTGCAAATAGCTCACAGATGCCTCCCTTGTCCTGAGAACAGACCTCAGCTGGCAGGATCTCCTTGTCCCTGGAAGTGACTCCCCCAGTCCAACCAGGGCAGCCGACAGCTAACTGCATGATATGAAGTGCAAAGAGCCAACCCCCTTGTCTCAATGGGGAGAGATGGTGGAGCTGTGGGTGCTACAGAGCTGCCACAAGTCAGGCCAAGGCTGCTGAGTCCATGTCCCTGCGTGGCTTCTTCCCCTGTCTCACCGCCTGCACACCCTCCCTTATAGGTTTCTCCTGAAGTACATTTCCTCAATAAAGCACTTTCATGAGAATTCCCATTTCAGGCTCACTTCTTGGAAGCTGGCCTAGAGCAGACATGAAACCACCAACATCCAGCTAAAGGCGGGCACAGGCAGTTATAATGTGTCTGCAATGTGTCATGGACGGCAGCTATTTCATAGGCATCATCTCATCTTCTTAACAATCCTATGCCTTGGCACTGTTACTCACTCTTCTGCAGAAAGGGTAACTGCGGAAAGGCTTAAAGTTAAAATCAGAGTCATGATTTCAACTTGCATCTGTCCTCTCCACCACACTCAGCGGCTCACTCGCATAACCTCAACTCTCAGAGGAACTCAATACCTGTTCCTGAGCAAATACATGAGCCACGGTTAGGCTGTCTCAACTCCATCTATACAGTTTAAAGTTGCCTGTTACTTTGTCCAGCTCAAAGAAATTGGAGCCAGTACTGTGCTAAGAGTAGGGAGCTAAGAGTTGTAAACTGGGGGAAACTTAGTAAGACCTGTTTTGTCGGATTCCTCAGAGAGTTCCCATCTTGGAGATAAAGATCTTCGTTTCTCCCAGGTATACGGAGGACACCTCTCACATGAGGGTCTTATCACCTTCTTCAGGGGAAAGTCAAAGAGTTCTCATATTCCTTCAGCTTAAAATATTCAACACACCAAGGTGCCATGTTTGGGGGTGGCATATCTTGAACACCCCCAGCGCCCCTTTCCTTATTAAAAACCCTGTAAGAAGTGCTGTGCTAGGGAGAGAAAAACAACGGGTCTGCCTTGAAAGAACAGGGGAGGTGGCAGCTGCCTCTGACAAGGGCGGTGGCGGTGGGAGCGGTGGATCTTAGAAGAGCCTCAGGCGGGTCTTGAGGAACAAGGGAAGAGTCATCTAGCAAGCAAGCGAAAAGGGAGCGGAGAATGAGCTCGGTCAGAGAGGACGACGAGGGGCGGCGTGGGTGTGAGGAAGCGCTCAGACGTCGAGGGGCGGCGTGGGTGTGAGGAAGCGCTCGGACGGCCGCAGGTGTGAGACGTGCGTGGTGTGCAGGTGACGCCAGCGGGGAGATACGCAGGAGAGGAAGCTGCGGATCGGGAGCCCGCGACGGCCCGAGAAGGAGTTCGAATCCAAAGGGCCCGGCCCGCAGAAGCCCGGAAGTCCCCTCCATGACGTCAGCCCTCTTCCGGCGAAGGAGGGCTGGACGCTGCCCACGGTGAGACCGTCTGAGGTTGTGGAGCCAGAGGGAGGGTGGGTCGGCTCGCAGCAAAGGCTCAGCGCGGCGCCCGCCCGCTCAACAGGACTGCGGGCAGACGGAGCCAGAAATAAACACCCAGCTGTAACAGAACCAAGGCACGGGTGGTTTTCAAGTAAACAGCCTCACTTCACCCCACCTGAACTCACACGAATTCTCATTTTGTCCTGCCGGCTGGAAACTGACCCAGGAATGCAGGAATTCACTGATAAGATGTCTCGGTTGGAAGGAAACCTGAGCGGCACCCTCTTTGGTCCTTAATCGTGTGTTTTAAAGCACGAGGCCTAGTTCTTAAGGGAAAACTCATCTTGGGTATGAATTTAAGCCCAAAGGGGTAAGAGAACTGTTGAACGTTAGTTTCTGCATAAGCCATCCGGAATCAATGTCCCAGCCCACATTCTGGAATCCAAATATTCTTTAAGCAGGAAGTTTTTCAGTTCCTGATTTCTTACCTCCTTGAACAACAGGGGGCCCAACAGTTTAGAGATCCTCATAAAAATTATGTATACTTTTACATAGGCTTGAAGACACTAGAAAATACTGTCTGCCTTCAATCCCATATGATGAAGAACCATTGTTAACATTTCTAAATAAACCGTTTTGCCTGGCATGCAACTAATGAGTTGTATTCAGTAGTCACGTGACTCTAAATCCTTTATTCCCAGAGATGTGTGTGACAGTACATGAACTCTGCTCATTAGCGCTGGTGACCTGTCTGAGAAGAGATGGGAATAATAAGAGGAACTGGAATGTTCCTTGTGAGTGAGCTGGAGCAGACCGCAGGAAGACACGGCCTGGTGTCGCAGCTGGGACCCGCAGCTGGGACCCAAAGCCCGTGCCTGGTTCCAGCCTTCTCACCCTGCACTGCGGTCCTTCCACAGTGAACCCGAGGCCAGCACAGCCCAGGGGCCCTGGGGAGTGCAGGCCCCTTTGTCCTCAGCCTAGTTCATTGCCCGCCGGCAAAGCAGGAAGGTTTCGTTCCCCTCCCCTTTACTGTTCAAATAATTACCTGGGCCTCCAAAACCCCTGTGGATCATTAATCGGTTATGGACCCTGGACTTTCTCCCAGCCGTGAGCTGGAATGCCCAGTGGGACTCTAGGGGCAGAGCCAGACGAGGGAATTCGTTACGGGCACCTGCTGTCAGCAAGGTCTTGATTTCAGATCCTAAACCTAAGGCAAGGCTCAGAAGCCACACAGCCCGGGGGCTGCTGGATTAGCTTTTCCCGAGAGCTGCTCAGTAATGATAAAGTTTAGATGGATAACCACTAGAGGTAGAAAGAACATGGCCATTTCCTCTTTCGGAAAAGGAGCCCCAAACGGGTTACTCTACAAGCTAGTATACAAAAGGCCAATTTTTCTGTTTTCTTTTTTCCTTCTTATTTCTAATTAAAAAAAAATTGGGGGGGGGGGGGGGGCTGTGCTGTGCAGCTTGCAGGATCTTCGCTCCCCGAGCAGAGATCGAACACTTGCCCTCCTTGGCTGTGGAAGCATGGAGTCCTGGCAACCCGTGGACTGTCAGGGGAATTCCCCAAGGCCACTTTTTCTTAAAAAAAAGAAAGAAAGAAAATTCAGTCCTTGTCACGATAGTCTGTGTTATCCTAACTAGAATATTAGACTTTGAGGTCTGAAAAAGTGTTTTCAAGGGCTTCTTTTTCGGTCTAGCACTGAGAATTTACCTGCCAATGCAGTGGACACGGGTCCCATCCCTGGATCCCACATGCTGTGGAGCAGCTATGCCCACGCACTAAAACTCGTGAGCCCACGCACGGCAACTCCTGGATCCCGCACCCCTGCAGCCTATGCTCTGCCCCAAGGGAAACCTTGACAATGAGACGCCTGCACACGGCAATGAAGAGTAGCCCCCACTCGCTGCAACTGCAGAAAGCCCACAGGCAGCAAGACCCGCCCGGCACAGCCAAAAATTAATAAGCAAATACATAAATCTTGTTTTAAAAAATGCTTTTGCGATGATTTCACTTAAACAGGCCATCTTACAGATGAGGAGACTGAGCTCAGAGAGTCCACACGATTTACTCAAGACCCTCCAGTGAGTCCGTGTTCCCCGAACCTGAATGAGGAATCTCCAGGTCCTGGTCTAGTCCCTCTGGGGTTAAAAGTAACATGCTGGTGTATGTGTACCACAGCTTCCTTACCCATTCGTCTGCTAATGGGCATCGAGGTTGTTTCCATGTCCTGGCTATTACAAACAGTACTGCGATGAACATTGGGGTACACGTGTCTCTTTCAGTTCTGGTTTCCTCAGTGTGTATGCCCAGCATTGGGATTGCTATGTTGTATGGCAGTTCTGTTTCCAGTTTTTTAAGAAATCTCCACACTGTCCTCCATAGTGGCTGTACTAGTTTGCATTCCCACCAACAGTCGAAGAGGGTTCCCTTTTCTCCACACCCTCTCCAGCATTTATTGCTTGTAGACTTTTGGATAGCAGCCATCCTGACTGGTGTGTAATGGTACCTCATTGTGGTTTTGATTTGCATTTCTCTGATAATGAGTGATGTTGAGCATCTTTTCATGTGTTTGTTAGCCATCTGTATGTCTTCTTTGGAGAAATGTCTGTTTAGTTCTTTGGCCCATTTTTTGATTGGGTCATTTATTTTTCTGGAATTGAGCTACAGGAGTTGCTTGTTTGAGATTAATCCTTTGTCTGTTTCTTCATTTGCTATTATTTCCTCCCATTCTGAAGGCTGTCTTTTCACCTTGCTTATAGTTTCCTTTGTTGTGCAAAAGCTTTTAAGTTTAATTAGACACAATGAAATATTACTCAGCCATTAAAAAGAATACATTTGAATCAGTTCTAATGAGATGGATAAAACTGGAGCCCATTATACAGAGTGAAGTAAGCCAGAAAGATAAACACCAATACAGTATACTAACCCATATATATGGAATTTAAAAAGAAGGTAGCGATAACCCTATATGCAAGACAGAAAAAGAGACACAGATGTACAGAACAGACTTTTGGACTCTGTGGGACAAGCTGAGGGTGGGATGATCTGAGAGAACAGCATTGAAACATGCATGCTATCAAGGGTGAAACAGATCGCCAGTCCAGGTTCCATGCATGAGATAAGTGCTCAGGGCTGGTGCACTGGGAAGACCCAGAGGGATGGGATGGGGAGGGAGGTGGGAGGGGGTTCAGGATGAGGAACATATGTAAATCCATGGCTGATTCATGTCAATGTATGGTAAAAACCACTACAATATTGTAATTAGCCTCCAACTAATAAAAATAATTGGGAAAAAATTTTTTAAAAATTTAAAAAAGAAAGAAAGTAACATGCTGGCAAGAAGCAGAGAGCAAGAGGGTCACCATGGCCCATGCTCCTGAGCAATTTTCATGCAATAGTAATTCATTAACACATTGTTTTTATATGAAAATATACATGCTATTTTTAAAATTAAATTCTAAAGGTTTAAAGCAAGTCTCTTCAAGGAAATTCCACGATTGTGGTAGTGTTTAAAGCTATGTTCCTGAGCCATAACACTGGTGATACACTGTCAATATGGAAGCCACATGTGGCTATGGAGCATCTAAAATAGGGTTAATAAGAGTTGAGCTAGGCTGTAAGTGAAGACAGACTTCAAAGACGTAAGTCCAAGAAATAATAAAATTTCTCAATAACTTATTGTGGTTCCATGTTGAAATGATAATATTTTAGGTAAATTGGTTTAAATAAAGTACATTATTAGGGCTTCCCAGGTGGCTCAGTGGTAAAGAATCTGCCTGCCAATGCAGGAGACACAGAAGACACAGGTTCGATCCCTAGGTCAGGAAGATCCCCTGCAGTTGGAAATAGCAACCCACTCCAGTATTCTTGCCTGGAGAATTCCATGGATAAAGTACATTATTAAAAATAATTTCACCTGCCTCTTTCTCTTTTTAAATTTATTTCATTTTTTATTTCTCTTTGGCTGTGCTGGGTCTTCACTGCTGCACGTGAACTTTGTCTAGTTGCAGCTGAAGTGGGGGCTAGTCTTTAGTTGCATGTGGGTTTCTCATCATGGTGACTTCTCTTATTGTGGATCTTGGGTTCTTGAGTGTGGGCATCAGAGTTGTGGTACACGGTGATAGTTGCCCTGCAGCATGGATCTTACTGAACCAGGGATCGAACCCATGTCCCCTGCATTGGCAGGTGTATTCTTAACCACTGGACCACCAGGGAAGTCTTTTTCTTTTAATGTTGTTTAATAAACTGGAAGTTACATTTGGGCTTGTATTATCCTTCTGTTGGACAATGGCCAGACTAGAGGGTGGCTATTAGGGCTGCTCAATAGCTGGCTTCTCTCCCTTACAACACACACAAAGATTGCAGCTCCCTGACCCCAGTGATATTAGGTGTGGTCGTGTAATTGGCTTTGGTCAATGAAATGTGAGTAAAAAAGACATACATTCTTCTGGGCAGTGCATGTAACTGCCCACGCAGAACACTCGAATGTCTTCCAAGGAACTTGTGGACATGAATGTGGAGACTCACAACTGTCAAGCTGCGGTGAACTGAGGCTCCCACTGACTCACCTAAGATCTGGAATGTGAGCTAAAAATCAACTTTTTAAAAATATACATTGAGATTTGGGGATCATTCACTCCTGTAACATCACCTAGTGATAGGAAGTGAAAGTCGCTCAGTTGTGTCTGACTCTGCAGCTCTATGGACTGTAACCCACCAGGCTCCTCTGTCCATGGAATTCTCGAGGCAAGAATACTGGAGTGGGTTGCCATTCCCTCCTCCAAGCATTACCTAACACATTCCTAAATATAACTTTCTGGTGTAAAGGTGTGCGGAGAACTGTGCCCTAGAGCATCTCCCAAACCTGCTTCACCACAGCACACTCTGAAGGTGTGATTTATTGACAGGAGACTAATTAGTGTCCATGCATACCCAGATTAGCAAAATTTAGAACACACAGATCAGTTAATTGAGCCAAAGATCATAATTTGACTTGTCTTAGTCAATAAAACCAAAAGTTAATCACTTTTATGTTAAGAATGAACATCAAAATCATTTATTTTACTTTTTAAAATATATTTCATCAAAAATTTTTATAAGAATAATATTTTGTGACTTTTTAAAACTTGGGTACCTGCTCAGTATCAGAAATACTGTTGCTGATCAAGGATAACACCTAGTATGTTCTTAACTTTTGTCTTTACTACATTATAATCTGAAAAAAGATCACCTTTTCCAGAAAATGAAGAACAATATGATCAGTGTGTTCTGCTGTATTTGGGGGTTACTGAAACAGGCTTCTCCAAAATTCAATTATTTCATCCTGAATAGCTCACTTCCTTCTTTTTTTTAGAAAACAAAGTCTGCGATTTTTCATTTTCACTTTGAAGGATTTACTTTGTGCTTGTTTTAGACTGACACAATTTGCTAACCACTGAGCCTACTTTTGGTTTAAAACTTTCTATTTTCAATCTCAGATCCACAGAGAGCAAGGTAATATAAAAATATAGTATATTTTTACATTCACTGAGAACTATTATTACAAATTATTTTTTAATTGAAATACAATTGCCACAATCTCTTAAAGTGGTTTTTAGTATATTCACAAGTCTTGCCACCATCGTGACTAATTTTAGAATATTTTTTATCACCCTCACAGAAAACCCCATCCCCATGAGTAGCCACTCAGCACGTCCCTCTCCCGCCAGTTCCTGGCCACCACTAGTTAATTTTTATCTCTATGTATTTGCTCTTTCTGTATATTTCTTACAAATGAAATTATACAAGATGTGGTCTTCTGTCTGGCTCCTTCACTTAGCCTAATGTTTTCAAGGTTCATCCATGTTGTAGCATGAATCAGTACTTCATTCCTTTCCATGGCTGAATAATATTCCAATGTATGGAGAATAAGAATTATCATGTTTTGTTTATCCATTCATTAGTTGATGGACATTTGGGTAGTTTTCACTTTGGGGTGTTATGAATAATACTGCTAGGAGCATTCCTGTACGAGCCTTTACAGGAAAGAATGTTTTTAATTATCTTGGGTCAAATTACAATTTTAAGATGAAAAATTATTTTTATGACAAAATGCATTACATAGATTTGGGTGTTCTTTCAGCAAAATGGGGCTTCCAGGGTGGCTCAGATAGGAAAGAATCTGCCTGCCATGTGGGAGACCTGGGTTTAATCCCTGGGTCAGGAAGATCCCCTGGAGGAGGGAATAGCAACTCACTCCAGTATTCTTGTCTGGAGAATTCCATGGACAGAGGAGCCTGGCAGGCTTAGTCCACTTAGTCCACTTAGTCCAAAGGGTCAGACATGACTGAGCAACTAACACTCACTTCTTTTCACAGCAAAATGCAGACTGAACATCCATGCATCAGGTCGGGTGACCTCCTGGGGAGCAAGGGCATGCGGGAAGACTTTTATAGGCTCTGGTTTAGACCCAGTTAGTTCAGGCAGGAGCTTTTTCTTCAAGCGCCCATGATCACCACCACCCTCGACTAGGATCCACCCTGATTCTGCATGCCAGCGAGCTCCTGAACATCCTGGCTGTCATCCTTCCATGATGAGATGGAGAGGGGGCCCTGAACAAGATCTCAGAACACAGAGGGCCGTCACTTTTGCCAGAGGCTTGAAGAGCACAGTGCCCTCCTCTCTGGACCGCAACAGGAGGCATGGACAGGCCTGTGCTTGACTTTGAGAGGGCCTCCTGGGGTGGAAGACATGCTGTACTCATTCTGATGGGAACTCATGGTCTCTCCCAGGTACGCAGCACCCCTCTCAAGTGCTTCCTCCAAATCCTCCCCAATGTATTTCTTCCATCCCCAGGGTTCTTTAGAAGTATCCTGCTCTTCACCATCTTAGCAATTGCCTACCTTTTGCCAGCACATGTTGAATTCAAGAACTAAAGTATGTATTTTCTTGTCTTGGGGAGCCTCTGTCCACCCAGAGGAGAGGGTGACTCACGTCTGGCTACCTGGGTTGGGGGAAGGAGGAGGTGAAAAGCCCCCAAAAAAGGAACTGATTTTCATAGTGATATTATCCCACATAGCAGGGAGCTCAGAAATGCCATACCATTTCTTAATGATAAATTATCCCATGAAACTAAGAACCACCACAAACCGAATGTTTTTCTTAGACATTTAATATGAAAGGACATTGACTAGTATCCTGTGAATTTTCCCCCACCTGGCACAAACTTAGCCCTCTAGAGCACCCTGTTTTGGAGATGAGGCCGCCCAGAGCATGCAGCCACACTAAGGCTCTATCTTGAGCTTTAGATGTCTTCAGCTGTCCCAACTGAGGAGTCAGGATAGCTAGGTGTGTTGCAGAAACAAAAAACCCCAAATGTGAGTTGGCTTACAATAACAAAGGTTTATTTCTCATGTCATTATACACCCACGTGGCCTGCCGCAGCTCTATCCTGCCTCATCCTCACTCCAGGATTCCCAGGACAGCAGGTCCTCTCTGGGACACTGCACAGACGGAGAGACACAGCGGGCTGAACCAGACACTGGCTCTTTGCCTTGCCCAGAAGTAGCACACATCACTTCCTCCTATATGTCATTGGCCAAAGCAAGTCAAGTCTCAGAGCCACGGCCAAATTCATGAGATGGGGATGCACTTCTCGTTGGAGGGGCACCACAGTGAGGAGCCCTGAGTTTTGGCGAGCAGTAAGTGAGTCAACTACAGGACTGGAGCCAGAAAGCCCCATAAAATACGGAACCGTGTGTGGGTCCTAAGTCACCCAGCCGTACCTTCTCTTCACCTCTGTCTTTGAGATTATTCGGGTCCTTCCGTACCAGGATCACATCTCCTGGTCAAAGCCACCCCATTCCACTGCATCATCTTCCTCTAACTTTGAACCTCACACAGTAGAAGTCGGGGTCTCAGACTCTTCCCTCTGAGAATGTCCTCAGCTCCTTCCTTGGCAGGGAGCACAGTGCTCTGCTGCCTCCCTGTTCTACTTCCTACCCAGAGGCAATGTCAAGGGCAGGGGAGCCATCTCAGGAGTGGGCCACATGGCGAGCTCCAACCCCAGGCCAAGTCGTGGAGGGCCCCAGAAGGCTGAGCCACCGATTTTCTCTGCTCATGATTTCCTCCATACACTGATGTTGACTCACTATATTACATAAAGTATCACATCTTGGATATAAAACCATACAGTCAATCAACTAAAGTCAGCAGGGGATGTATTAATAATACATTGAAATGACTCAACAAGTTCTCTCAAACATGCACGCTTTTGTTTATTATCTTAAATCTAAAGCCCTCCCTTTCTCTGATTGCTATATTAGTTAACATTGCGCACATGGTAAGTCACTTCAGTTGTGTCCGACTCTTTGAGACCCTATGGACCAGAGCCCACCAGGCTCCTCTGTCCGTGGGGATTCTCCAAGCAAGAATTAAGATGGCATTCACTTGCAAATAACAGTGTGTGTATGTGCTCAGTCTCTCAATTGTGTCTGACTCTCTGCAACCCTATGGACTTCAGCTCTCCAGGCTCCTCTGTCCATGAGATTTCCCAGGCAAAGATACTGAAGTGAGTTCCATTTCCTCTTCCAAGGGATCTTACTGACCCAGGGATCAAACTCACGTCTCCTGCTTTGGCAAGCAGATTAGGCAGGCGGGAAGTAGGCAAATAACAGAACCCTCCCCTACCCCGACCCCCTCAACTGGTGACTTAAATGACTAGGTGTTCAAGGGAGTATTTTATTTTTTATTTAACACGACCTTCTAAGTTAAGCAGAGCTAGTACTGAAGTTCCATGATGCTATCAGAGACCTAGGCATTTTCTCTTTTTCTACTCCTCCATCTTTAATAACCTGGAGAAGGAAATGGGAAACCACTCCAGTGTTCTTGCCTGGAGAATCCCATGGACAGAGGAACCTGGTGGGGTGCAGTGTGTGGGGTCACAGGAGTTGGACACGACTTATTGACTAAACCACCACCGTCTTTAATAATGATTTTCACGTCACACTTGTCAGTTCACAGTCCTCAGATGGCTGCTGCCCCTCCAAGCCTCATGACTGTGTGGAAGGAAAAGAGAAAGACTGATGGGCAAGAGGCTTCTCTTCAGGAGGCTGTGCCTTTTCTTCAGGAGGTGACACAGTCAGGGCTGCCCCCTCAAGAGTTTCTGCCTGAATCTCACTGACCCGAAGTATGTCGTGTGTTCCACTCACCATAATAGAGGATAGAAAAGAAACATTTCAGCTTTTACCACCTTTGCAATTGAGACAGGTAAGGGAGATGGGGGTTAGAGGTTGAGTTTGAGTCAGCCAGCCTACAGTGCCTGCCATGATCCTTCTTTTGTGGGGTTTCAGCTACTTATACTACTCTTGGTCTGGTCAGTACAATCCCCACAATGCCACCTACTTCTGTGCTCAAATGAGGTGTCTGATTAGATTATACATATCTCCTGTGAAACCTCATGATTGTACTCTTGGGAGTGGTAGCTGTCCCAGCTTCCTTGTTTGATACCTCTGCAGTCCTCCCTTGGTAAATACCCTAATGCCAGCTGGTTTTCATTCAGGTGTGTACTATATTAATCTTAGGTGATCAAAATTACACAAAGAAATAGACGCTTGCTTTCTATTATACATTAGAGACACTAGTTAATATTAATCTGATCTGATTTTTCACTGTCCTTGTATTTTTAATTCTATTCTTGGTTCAAGCTCATTTTTCCTCAGGAAAAAACTCTTTTTTTCTTTACATGAGGCTACTAATTTTTAAAATACTAATTGTACCTGATCACAGTTAAATATTTTATTCTCAGTTTAACTCCTCATGATTTGACTCCCTAATGTGTACCAATATAGCCCATGTTAAAGGCCTGATATTAACAGGGCAGAAAAGAATTTCTTTGTACTGTTTCCCTAGAGAAGTGGGAATCTCTAGTTAGATAAGCAAGGAAGACCATTTTAAGTGGTTCTTCCCTAAATAAAAAATTTGCTCTAAAATAGTTTGCTCTGTCTTATCTAGTAGAGTTACAAGTTGTATAACAATTTATTTGTAAAAGTAGTACCACACTTTCAAAAACGGGTTGGACAAATAAGAATCTACAAATTCAAACAGTCTGTGTGTTAAAGTCAATAGTAAACAAAGGTTCAGAAGGAAAGGCGAAGTCAAATATAATCATGTCAAACACGTATGACAGTGTTATTCTTTCGATTTAGTGAGATGCAGGAAAATATAGAGAAAGAAGAAATGGACTCATATTTCGGTCTCAAACACAAATCTACATACACGATTAAATCTGAGTGTTCCATCGGTTCCATGTAACAGCGTCATCGGCGGTATGTCTGTCCTCACCTAATTCCTGCAGCAGCAGCATGCCCCTTTGAACTTCCAGGTGGCCTACAACAAATACACTGATGGTCGTGCTGAAGACAGTACAGACGGTGCTTCAGCACGTCCCACAAGGGCCTCGGCAGGCTTCTTTCCAAGTCGGCTGGCATTCACCTGTTGCTCCTTATCTTCTCTTCCTTCTCTTCTCTGGCCAGGGTGCAGACATGATGGATGGAACTGGAGCCTCTATCTCAGACCACAAGGTGCCCTTGAGACTAAATGTCACACATAGCAGACCTCCCAGACCCAAGCAACCCTGAGTCAAGGGGGACTTCCTGGAGCCATATCTGCCCTGGACTCCTCACCTCCAGGTGTTCATATGATGAAAAAGGCAACTTCAATCTTATTTATGCCACTGTTGTTTTGTGCATACACTCCAGTCAAGCCTGACCGAGACACACTCAAGGAACAGTTAGAATATGTAAATGCTTCCTCTGTATTTTCATGTTCTCTTCATGGGTGATCTGGCTCTCCTCCACTTCCATTGCCTCTGCAGGAAAGGGCGACAGAGCCTCTGGAAACTGGCAAGATGGAGAAAAGTTTCCCCCAGTTGCTCAGGAGCCCTGTGGGGAGAAGAAAGAGGAGCATGGGCTGTGAGACCTGTGTATCCTGCCACCCCACTCCAGGTCAAAGCCCCAGAGGGCCCGGATACACCGGAAGAAGGGAGGGAAAGCCCCAGGCTGAGTGGTAAGCTGGTGGGCACGCAGAGTGATGGGGTCGGGCTGGGCTGGGCAGGGTCTAGGGCTGGGTCAGCCCCAAGTCCCCCCAGCCCCCGTCCACTTGCTGTGCTTTATAGTGTGGGCTGTGGTGGGGCTTGCAGCGTGGTTTCAGGGTGGGTGCTGCCCAGACCCGCCCCTACAGGAGTATCAGGCCACACAGCTAGGGAGTTACCCATGTCCAGGGGCCTGGCAGGCCCCCCAGGGGTCATCAGCATAGAGAGCCCTCCCCCATACTCCCCCACACACTCCCACTCTACAGCTCCAACCAGTGAGGAACCAGCCTGGATCAGAGGCCCCTCTCCCCCCTCCAACAAGAGGCCTCGGAAAATCTCCATCTATCAGCTGCCATTTTTGAGAGAAATGGGAAGGAAAGAAAGCTTCCCTGGAAAGAAATCTGATCCCAAGACCCAAATGAAATGAGTTCACCCTAAAGGGGAATGCTAAGAGAGACGGAAATGTCACCCACAGGAGCTCGCTCCGCCTCATTCACACCCTCCTCTGTCCCTGTTACCCGAAGCAACCTTTTCTCTGCGTGTCTGAAGGTAGCCTGGGTGAACACTGGCCCCTGATGACCTTTGAAACATCAACAGCGGCGGATTGTTAAAGATGAGGAGTCTGCGTATCTGCTGCCAATGCTGTGATAGGAAGGTGTGGGCCTGATACAACATCATGTCTTGAAGCGCTTTGCTAAAACAATAGCATTTACTGAGAACAAGACTACGGTTTTTCGGTTTTTCGTGGCCTTAATGTGAATTCATAAGTGGAGACTGTTTCTACTTGGAATCAAAACAACAAAAAAATGTACTCCCCTCATTGTTATTGTGGATACATCTGTGGTCCAGTCATGACATCTGGAACCTGTTGGATCCAGCTCTCTTTACAAACAGAAAGAATTTTAGTATTAATTCTGTTTTTTGAAGACATGGATATTTACTTTACACTGGGGCTGTTTGATATAAAATGTTTGGAGTGTTAGGAGAAAAACAGATTTGTCTAATTTGTAGCTTGAAACAAAAGCTTTTGTGATACTGGATTCTGAAGAAATCTTGTTTTTACTTGTCAGGCTTTTGCAGAAATGCCCATTAAACATTTGGATGATCTGTTAACAAAGTAGCATTCCTTTTAAACAATAGTGAGATGTCAAGAAAACTCAAATGATTTTAGGCTTAAAACATAGCCAAGCAATCTTTTGTTCATTTTTTAAATTGTTTTCAATTAAATAGACCTTTTTTTAAAGCTCCTTAAGGGAAAACTTGTGATTTGGTATCATGTGTGCTTAAAATTGGGTTAAACTTGCCTATGAGATTAACATTGCATGGACGCATGCTCAGTCACTTCAGTCATGCCCAACTCTTTGCAAACCTATGGACTACAGCCTGCCAGGCTCCTCTATCCATGGAATTCTCCAGGCAAGAGTATTGGGGTGTGCTGCCATGGCAACCTCCAGGGGATCTTTCCAACTCAGGGGTCAAACCCTTATCTCCTGTGTCTCCTGCATTGAAGGCAGATTCTTTACCCACTGAGCCACCTGGGAAGCCCGACATTAATATTATTCTGGACTTAAAAGTCAAAATTCAAATGTAACACAGTTCTGTGAAGGCCAAAGTGTCTCTAATGGTAAAGTTTATTTGTAGCATACCCTTAGAAAAAAGAAGGAAATTAAGGAACTTATACTAAGTGGCCAAATACATTTTTCCCTGATTGCCTCTTATGAACTTATTTCTTTTCAAATTCTGAAAGTAATTTCATGGTCTGTGTAGAAAATTTGAAAGATTAGTATGATGATAATAGATCCATAATACTACCTGTTAGACCGTAATACAACTGTTTTTATATTGGTTTATGTATCTTTGTTCTTTTGTCAATTTGCTATCTTTTAAGTTAATCAAACCAGCAATCTGGAACTGTATTTTGCTAATCTGATAGATAATATATCACCATGTTTTTGTTTTTATCTACTTCTGGAAGTCTTAAAAATATTAACTAGAAGAGAGTAGCAACCGACCATTCAAACTGTTATTCAAAAAGTATTAAGGGAACTCTTCATTCTTTGTGGCCAATACTACGGGAAATAAGTAAACAGCTGATTTCTGCCTTGAGGGATGTGCAAAATGAGACAAATATGCGTGAAACCATTAAAACACAAAATAGGGCATTTAATATCATAGTAGTTATTATCTTAGTGATTATTAATTGAGACCATTTAAGTGAGTCTCAGGCTCAACCAGGCTCTCTGATTTCAAGCAACAGAAACCCCTTGAATGAGACTTACTGGAAAGATGTGAGCTCTATCACAGAATGTCAGGCGCTGGAATCAGGAAACTGCTGATTCCTGAGCTCTTAATTCATATTCTAACGGGAGAGAACCTGATTGACCCAGGTTAAGTCAATGTTCATTCTGATACAACCGGTCATGGCTGGAAGAACCCAGGTGGCATCTCGAGTTGCCCAGAGGGCAGTCATGGTTGATACCTACATTATAGCCATCCCCTAGAACTCCCTTCTGGTATCAGAAGGGAATGTGCCTGAACCCAGAGGAAGAATTATGACTAGTTCAGGCTGATTACTATAAATGCATTTCCCTTTGGCTAGAGACACACTTACCCAGACTCCCTTTGAGGTGGAAGTGCATACATCACATAGTTCTGGCCAAGAAGGTATAAAAGGAAGTCTACTAGGGAAGATTTTCTTCCCAAATAAAAGAGAGATGTAAAAAGAGATTTCTTTTCTTCCTTCCATGAGGATAAGTCATGCTTTCTAGTATAACCAAAGTGACTCAGAGGTACTGATTCAGAGCCCTGACATCATGAGCCTCAATACCAGAGCTGGCATTGCTTACCCCCAGACTTTACATTTATCAGGTGTTTTTCCTTAATTAGTTTTACTTAATCACTTTTTACCAGGCACTTTTTTTTAACCTGTATCCAAAAAGCATCCAAAACAGTAGGCATCAGTCTGGAAATGTGGTAAGAAGAGGTTCTCTCAGAAGGGTATGATAACAGGAAGCAACATGTTGCCTTATCTGGGGTTCTTTGTGGGCCTAGTGTGATGTTAGGTACCAGATACCTATCCTTCCACCTACCTTCTTCTTCCACTGACTCTCTAAGGTCAAACAGCATTTCCCCCGTTTACAGGCAAGAAAACAGAGCTCCAGAGAGGGTGAACAACTTCACCATCCCTCCTCACCACGAAGTGCTGGAGACAATGCAAACCCGATGAAAATCCAAAGACTTACTATACTCTTTCCCCACGTTCAGAGGTGTTGCCACCAAATACTGCACATTACACAACCTGGGCTCTGAAACGTCGATGAGAGGGGAAGATAAAGGTGGAATAGACAGAAAATTTCACAGGGAAGGGGAGACTTGACTGTCCTTCAAGAACAGGCAGAATTCAGGAAAGAAATGCCCAGCTGGAAGGGTGTTCTAAAAGGCAGGAACACCAAAGGCAGAATGAGAAGGGAATGTCGGCAAGACAGTCTGGTTAGAGCAATGCTGGTGAGGTCATACAGTAAGGACAGCTAAGAGTCAGGATGAAAGGTAAAATTTAATATGATGAAGCTGGAACCAGGAAACGCTGGAAGGCTTGTGAGAAGAGCGAGACAGCAATACTCTGACAGCAGTGTCTGATGCAGATTTAGGTGACGTGGATCCCAGTCACAGAGGTATTGGGATCATCCAGGCACAAGAAGAAGAGAATATGACCTGGCTTTTATTTTAACCCAGGGTATGTCCTATGGTCTAAAAGAAAGTGGTATGAACAGAAAGGAAGCTCTGCTAGGGAATCAAAAAGTCCTGGGTATTCATTGGAAGGACTGATGTTGAAGCTGAAACTCCAGTACTTTGGCCACCTGATGAGAAGAGCTGACTCATTTGAAAAGACCCTGATGCTGGGAAAGATTGAGGGCAGGAGGAGAAGGGACCAACAGAGGATGAGATGGTTGGATGGCATCATCGATTCGATGGACATGGGTTTGGGTGAACCCTGGGAGTTGGTGATGGACAGGGAGGCCTGGCATGCTGCGGTTCATGGGGTCGGAAAGAGTTGGACACGACTGAGCAACTGAACTGAACTGAACTGATAAAGGATAACAGACAGAACTTGTTGACAGAACATATTTTGCAGATATGGAAAATGACAAAAGGATGCTTTCCTCAACTGTCTTTCTTTCTTCTTTTTTTGAAGTATGTGTATTCTCTTCTTTACTATGTCTTTTCTTTATTTTCTGATTTTCCTTCAACTTGTGTTCTGTCCTTTTGACCTTTCACTTCCTTTTCCTTGTCCAGGCTGGCTGAAATGCTAGCAGCAGCTACAAAATACAAAATGTTTACCAGAAGGGAAGCCACAATAGTTCTAAAAACAGATTAAATTAAAGACAGATTCGTTTCAGTCAGTTTCACAGAGAACACAGGAAAAATCCTTAGTAGGGAAAAGGAAACAGCTTCTCCTTTTTAGGGTGATCAGAGATTAATTTTTATTTGTGTTCATCAAGTTGTTTTCTGAGCCCATCCTGCTAGGCTCTAAATGCCGGTCCTGTGAATGTTGTATTTATTCATCTGAAGTCTCACCTCTTTTCTCTACAGGTATTCTCTCTCTAAACAGAGGGGATCAGCAGCAAGAACAGAACTTCAAAAGTTGTTCGATCTTAGCATTGTTGCCCTGAGCAGATTTCTCTGAGTTTTTAGGCACTTTCTTTGACAGTAAGGGGCTGTTTGATTTAAAAAAGAATTCTTGTTGGTTTTTTAGGAGGATGTCTAGGAATGGGTTAATGTTCAAAGGTTCAACAGTTGAGGGGGAGGAGCCAAGATGGCGGAGTAGGACGGAGAAACCACTTTCTCTCCTAGAAATTCATCAAAAGTATAACTGAATGCAGAGCAAACTTCACAAAACAACTTCTAATCACTAGCTGAGGTCATCAGGCGCCCAGAAAAACAGCCCATTGTCTTCAAAAGGAGGTAGGACAAAACATAAAAGATAAAAAGTGAGTCAAAAGAGCTAAGGACGGAGATCCGTCCCGGGAAGGGTTTTAATAGAGGACGTTTCCAGACACCGGGAAACCCTCGCACTGGCGGGCCTGGGGGAAGTGTTTGAATCTCAGAGTTTGAATCTGACTGGGAGGGATACAATAAATAAAACCCACAGATTACGAACCTAAAAGCAACTCCCAGCAGAAAAGTACCCCAGACGCCCGCATCCGCAAACAGCAAGTGGGGGCGGAACGGAGAGGAGCGGGCGGCATTACTTGGGGCAGGGTCCGGGCCTGAGTGCCCTGAGGACAATCGGAGGGAGTTTTGTGAGCTCCCAGCCTGAACTGTGGGAGAGCAAAAGAGAGAGAGAAAATTAACCGGCCCGAGCACACTGCCGGCCGTTCACAGAACAAAGGGACCGAGAAAGTCCTGAGAAGAGCTCGCAGGCTGCGGACCGGCCCAGCCCCGCCTGAGGCACGAGGCAGCGGGGAGGGGAAGGGGGCAGGCTCTTCCCCAAGGATCACATCCCCTACCACACTACAAACGGGCCTCCACCTTCTAATAAAAGACCTCTCGAGATTCTGGATGGTCGACATCTGCTGGGAGGGTCGTGGCTAGACACGGCACACGAGCCCTGCCGGTGTGGGCGGGGATTGGGGCTGGGGACACGGAGGGCAGAAGGCGCACACGCCCGACTGGCGCGGGCGGAAACTGAGGCTGGGATAGAGCAGGGCAGAAGACGCGCCACACCCGGGGAGAGAGCGCCCGTCAAGCGCCTGGCTGCCTGAGCCACTCGGGCGGCGTAGGGACAAAACGCAGGGGCAGCTTTGTGTACTGCGCTTTTGTGAATCACCCGAGGGCTGGAACTGCGCACAGCGTGGGGCGCGCTCCATACAGAGCAGCCAGGAGCCTGAGCAGCCCAGACGGAGAAAATAGGGCCAGCCCCTCCCCGGAGCGCCAGCCCCTCCCCGCAGCGCGACGGAACTAGCTACCTGATTAAGAGTCCACCTCCACCTGCCTGTGTCAGGGCAGAAATTAGGCGCGAAGAGACCGGCAGCAGAAGCCAAATAAACAAAGGGAACCGCTTCAGAAGGGACCAGTGCAACAGATTAAAATCCCTGTAGAAAACACCGACTACACCGGAAGGGCCTGTAGATATCAAGAAGTGTAAGCTGGAACGAGGAGCTATCTGAAACTGAGCCGAACCCACACTGACTGCAACAGCTCCAGAGAAATTCATAGATATATTTTTTCTTTTTTTTTTTAAGTAAGAAAAAAAATTTTTTTTCTTTTTTCTCTTTTATTTTCCTTTAAAATTCCCTATTACACCCCCATTACTCCTTAACTTTCATTTTCATAGATTTTCGCGATTTTTTTAATTAGGTAAAACAATTTTTTTCTCTTCCTTATTTTTTTCTTTTTCTTCTTTTCTTTTTTCTTCTTCTCTTCTATTTTCTATTTTTCTTTTTCTCTTATTTCTTTTAAAGTCCTCTAGTACTCCTCTTACTACTTAATTTTCATTTTCAATACACTATGACCTTACAGAAAAAAAAAAAAGAAGAGAAACCCTATTTTTAAACCGAACTTCATATATATTTCTAAAACTTTTTGTGTGTGTTTTGGTTTTTGTTTTTAATATAGTATTTTTAAGAGTCTAACCTCTACTCTAGATTTTTAATTTTTGTTTTTCAGTATATGATATAAATTGTGAACATTTAAGAATCCAATATTCAGCTCCCATTTTTATTCAGGAGTGTGTTGATTATTCTCTCCCAATCTTGACTCTCTGTTTTCTACCTCAGAACACCTCTATTTCCTCCTTTCCCCTTCTCTTCCCAATCCAATTCTGTGAATCTTTGTGGGTGTGTGGGCTACAGAGAACACTCTGGGAACAGACAAATGCATAGATCTGTCTCTCTCCTCTTGAGTCCCCCTTTTTCTCCTCCTGCTCATCTCTATCTCCTTCCTCCCTCTCCTCTTCTTCATGTAACTCTGTGAACCTCTCTGGGAGTCCCTAACGGGGGAGAATCTTTTCGCCATTAACCTAGAAGTTCTATTATCAGTGCTGTATAGTTGGAGAATTCCTGAGACTACAGGAAGAATAAAACTGAAATCCAGAGGCAGGAGACTTAAGCCCAAAACCTGAGAGCACCAGAAAACTCCTGACTACATGGAACTTTAAGTAATAAGAGACCGTCCAAAAGCCTCCACACCTACACTGAAACCAACCACCACCCAAGAGCCAATAAGTTTTAGAGCAAGACATACCACGCAAATTCTCCAGCAACGCAGGAACATAGCCCTGAACGTCAACATAGAGACTGCCCAAGGTCACACCTAACACATAGACCCATCTCAAAACTCATTACTGGGCACTCCATTGCTCTCCAAAGAGAAGAAATCAAGTTCCATGCACCAGAACACTGACACAAGCTTCCCTAACCAGGAAACCTTGACAACCAATCGTCTAACCCCACCCACTGGGTAAAACCTCCACAATAAAAAGGAACCACAGACCTCCAGATTACAGAAAGCCCATTGCAGACACAGCAATCTAAACACGAGGAAAAGGCAGAGAAATACCCAACAGGTAAAGGAACATGAAAAGTGCCCACCAAGTCAAACAAAAGAGGAGGAGATAGGGAATCTACCTGAAAAAGAATTTAGAATAATGATAATAAAAATGATCCAAAATCTTGAAAACAAAATGGAGTTACAGATAAATAGCCTGGAGACAAAGATTGAAAAGATGCAAGAAATGTTTAATAAAGACCTAGAAGAAATAAAAAAGAGTCAATTAAAAATGAATAATGCAATGAATGAGATCAAAAACACTTTGGAGGGAACCAAGAGTAGAATAATGGAGACAGAAGATAGGATAAGTGAGGTAGAAGATAAAATGATGGAAATAAATGAAGCAGAGAGGAAAAAAGAAAAAAGGATCAAAAGTAATGAGGACAACCTCAGGGACCTCTGGGACAATGTGAAATGCCCCAACATTCAAATTGTAGGAGTCCCAGAAGAAGAAGACAAAAAGAAAGGCCATGAGAAAATACTCGAGGAGATAATAGCTGAAAACTTCCCTAAAATGGGGAAGGAAATAGCCACCCCAGTCCAAGAAACCTAGAGAGTCCCAAACAGAATAAACCCAAGGTGAAACACACCAAGACACATATTAATCAAATTAACAAAGATCAAACACAAAGAACAAATACTAAAAGCAGCAAGGGAGAAATAACAAATAACACACAAAGGGATTCCCATAAGGATAACAGCTGATCTATCAATAGAAACCCTCCAGGCCAGAAGGGAATGGCATGACATACTGAAAATAATGAAAGAGAATAACCTACAACCTAGATTACTGTACCCAGCAAGGATCTCATTCAGATATGAAGGAGAATTCAAAAGCTTTACAGACAAGCAAAAGCTGAGAGAATTCAGCACCACCAAACCAGCGCTTCAACAAATGCTAAAGGATCTTCTCTAGACAGGAAATGCAGAAAGGTTGTATAAACGTGAACCCAAAACAACAAAGTAAATGGCAACGGGACCACACCTATCAATAATTACCTTAAATGTAAATGGGTTGAATGCCCCAACCAAAAGACAAAGATTGGCTGAATGGATACAAAAACAAGACCCCTATATATGCTGTCTACAAGAGACCCACCTCAAAACAAGGGACACATACAGACTAAAAGTGAAGGGCTGGAAAAAAATATTTCACGCAAACAGAGACCAAAAGAAAGCAGGAGTCGCAATACTCATATCAGATAAAACAGACTTTAAAATAAAGGCTGTGAAAAGAGACAAAGAAGGACACTACATAATTATCAAAGGATCAATCCAAGAAGAAGATACAACAATTATAAATATATATGCACCCAACATAGAAAGCACCGCAATATGTACGGCAAACGCTAACGACTATGAAAGAGGAAATTAATAGTAACACAATAATAGTGGGAGACTTTAATACCCCACTCACAACTATGGATAGATCAACTAAACAGAAAATTAACAAGGAAACACAAACCTTAAATGACACAATGGACCAGCTAGACCTAATTGATATCTATAGGACATTTCACCCCCAAACAATCAGCTTCACCTTTTTCTCAAGTGCACACGGAACCTTCTCCAGAATAGATCACATCCTGGGCCACAAATCTGGTCTTGGAAACTTCAAAAAAACTGAAATCATTCCAGTCATCTTTTCTGACCACAGTGCAGTAATTTAGATCTCAATTACAGGAAAAAAAAAATGTTAAAAATCCAAACATATGGAGGCTAAATAACACGCTTCTGAATAACCAACAAATCATAGAAGAAATCAAAAAAAGAAATCAAAATATGTATAGAAATGAATGAAAATGAAAACACAACAACCCAAAACCTATGGGACACTGTAAAAGCAGTGCTAAGGAGAAGGTTCATAGCATTACAGGCTTACATCAAGAAACAAGAAAAAAGCCAAATAAATAACCTAACTCTACACCTAAAGCAATTAGAGAAGGAAGAAATGAAGAACCCCAGGGTTAGCAGAAGGAAAGAAATCTTAAAAATTAGGGCAGAAATAAATGCAAAAGAAACTAAAGAGACCATAGCAAAAATCAACAAAGCTAAAAGCTGGTTTTTTGAAAAAATAAACAAAATTGATAAACCATTAGCAAGACTCATTAAGAAACAAGGAGAGAAGAACCAAATTAACAAAATTAGAAATGAAAAGGGTGAGATCACAACAGACGACACTGAAATACAAAGGATCATAAGAGACTACTACCAGCAGCTCTATGCCAATAAAATAGACAACTTGGATGAAATGGACAAATTCTTAGAAAAGTATAACTTTCCAGAACTGAACCAGGAAGAAATAGATCTTAACAGACCCATCACAAGCAAGGAAATCGAAACTGTAATCAGAAATCTTTCAGCAGACAAAAGCCCAGGACCAGATGGCTTCACAGCTGAATTCTACAAAAAATTTAGAGAAGAGCTAACACCTATCTTACTCAAACTCTTCCAGAAAATTGCAGATGAAGGTAAACTTCCAAACTCATTCTATGAGGCCACCATCACCCTAATTCCAAAACTAGACAAAGATGCCACAAAAAAAGAAAACTACAAGCCAATATCACTGATGAACATAGATGTAAAAATCCTTAAGAAATTTCTAGCAAACAGAATCCAACCAACAGCATATTTAAAAAAATCATACACCATGACCAAGTGGGCTTTATCCCAGGAATGCAAGGATTCTTTAATATCCGCAAATCAATCAATGTAATACACCACATTAACAAATTGAAAGATAAAAACCACATGATTATCTCAATAGATGCAGAGAAAGCCTTTGACAAAATTCAGCACTCATTTATGATTAAAACTCTCCAGGAAGCAGGAATAGAAGGAACACACCTCAACATAATAAAAGCTATATATGACAAACCCACAGCAAGCATCATCCTCAATGGTGAAAACTTGAAAGCATTTCCCCTGAAATCAGGAACAAGACAAGGGTGCCCACTCTCACCACTACTATTCAACATAGTGTTGGAAGTTTTGGCCACAGCAATCAGAGCAGAAAAAGAAGTAAAAAGAATCCAGATAGGAAAAGAAGAAGTGAAACTCTCGCTGTTTGCAGATGACATGATCCTCTACATAGAAAACCCTAAAGACTCTTCCAGAAAATTACTAGAGCTAATCAATGAATATAGGAAAGTTGCAGGATATAAAATTAACACACAGAAATCCCTTGCATTCCTATATACTAACAATGAAAAAACAGAAAGAGAAATTAAGGAAACAATACCATTCACCATTGCAACAGAAAGAATAAAATACTTAGGAGTATATCTACCTAAAGAAACAAAAGACCTATACATAGAAAACTATAAAACACTGATGAAAGAAATCAAAGAGGACACAAACAGATGGAGAAACATACCGTGTTCATGGATTGGAAGAATCAAATTGTCATAATGGCTATTCTACCCAAAGCAATCTATAGATTCAATGCAATCCCTATCAAGCTACCAATGGTATTTTTCACAGAACTAGAACAAATAATTTCACAATTTGTATGGAAATACAAAAAACCTCGAATAGCCAAAGTAATCTTGAGAAAGAAGAATGGAACTGGAGGAATCAACCTGCCTGACTTCAGGCTCTACTACAAAGCCACAGTCATCAAGACAGTATGGTACTGGCACAAAGACAGAAATATAGATCAATGGAACAGAATAGAAAGCCCAGAGATAAATCCACGTACCTACAGACACCTTATCTTTGACAAAGGAGACAAGGATATACAATGGAAAAAAGACAATCTCTTTAACAAGTGGTGCTGGGAAAACTGGTCAAGCACCTGTAAAAGAATGAAACTAGAACACTTTCTAACACCATACACAAAAATAAACTCAAAATGGATTAAAGATCTAAATGTAAGACCAGAAACTATAAAACTCCTAGAGGAGAAATTAGGCAAAACACTCTCCGACATAAATCACAGCAAGATCTTCTATGCCCCACCTCCCAGAATATTGGAAATAAAAGCAAAAATAAACAAATGGGACCTAATGAAAATTAAAAGCTTTTGCACAACAAAGGAAACTATAAGTAAGGTGAAAAGACAGCCCTCAGATTGGGAGAAAATAATAGCAAATGAGGAAACAGACAAAGGATTAATCTCAAAAATATACATGCGACTCCTGAAGCTCAATTCCAGAAAAATAAATGACCCAATCAAAAAATGGGCCAAAGAACTAAACAGACATATCTCCAAAGAAGACATACAGATGGCTAACAAGCACATGAAAAGATGCTCAACATCACTCATTATCAGAGAAATGCAAATCAAAACCACAATGAGGTACCATTACACGCCAGTCAGGATGGCTGCTATCCAAAAGTCTACAAGCAATAAATGCTGGAGAGGGTGTGGAGAAAAGGGAACCCTCTTCCACTGTTGGTGGGAATGCAAACTAGTACAGCCACTATGGAGAACAGTGTGGAGATTTCTTAAAAAACTGGAAATAGAACTGCCATATGACCCAGCAATACCACTTCTGGGCATACACACTGAGGAATCCAGATCTGAAAGAGACACGTGCACCCCAATGTTCATCGCAGCACTGTTTATAATAGCCAGGACATGGAAGCAACCTAGATGCCCATCAGCAGATGAATGGATAAGGAAGCTGTGGTACATATACACCATGGAATATTACTCAGCCGTTAAAAAGAATTCATTTGAATCAGTTCTAATGAGATGGATGAAACTGGAGCCCATTATACAGAGTGAAGTAAGCCAGAAAGATAAAGAACATTACAGCATACTAACACATATATATGGAATTTAGAAAGATGGTAACGATTGCCCTATATGCAAAACAGAAAAAGAGACACAGAGGTACAGAACAGACTTTTGAACTCTGTGGGAGAAGGTGAGGGTGGGATGTTTCGAAAGAACAGCATGTTTATTATCTATGGTGAAACAGATTACCAGCCCAGGTGGGATGCATGAATCAAGTGCTCGGGCCTGGTGCACTGGGAAGACCCAGAGGAATCGGGTGGAGAGGGAGGTGGGATGGGGGACCGGGATGGGGAATACGTGTAACTCTATGGCTGATTCATATCAATGTATGACAAAACCCCCTGAAAAATTCAAAAATTAAAAAAAAAAAAAAAAAGTTCAACAGTTGATCTTTATACCAGAGATTTCCTTTCCTCTCATTTGTGGCTTACATCTCTTCAAGTTAGGGAAAGAAATTCTTGGTAATGAAGGTAAGTAATTCATCACCTTGGATTAGAACTTTAGAGAGGTACCAATACCACTGCACCCTTTGCCAAAGTGGCTGAGGAAGTCAGACTCCCATGAGACAATATACAAAAGACAAGCAACTCAAAAGTGGCCAAAGGCTAAGAACAGGCTGGAAGAAGAAGCTGAACAGTCAACAGACAGCAAAAAGAGACTCGATTCCATGAGCAATCAGGGAAATGAAAAGTAAAATGAAAATGAGATGCTGTTCCTTACCTATTGGGCTGTCAAATTCAAGTGCAATAATATCAATATTAGGTAAGTGAATACACAAACTCACAGTTATAAACTGGTATATAATGGTACAACACTTAAAGGGCAGTTTCCTACTATCTACCAAAATTTGAAAGTGCATATCCTGTGACCCAGTAGTTACACTTTTTGGTGTTCACTGCAGAAAAACACTCATGTGGCTCTAATTAGACAGGCTCGCTATTATTTGTAGCAATGAAAAAGTGAAAACAACCTAAAGGTCCCTTTAACAGGGAATAGCTAAGTAACTATGACATATCCATATTATGCAAAATTATGCCAGTTAAAAGGTATTAGATACTGATATTAGAAGTCTCTTAATCATATTGTTAAAGGAAGAAAACCAAGTTTCAAGATGCATACAGTATGATATCATTTACGTTACAAACATACAACAAAGTATTAAATATAAATATATATAATCTATAGTGTGTTAAAAAGCAGAGACATCAGTTTGCTGACAAAGGTCTGCATAGTCAAAGCTATGGTTTTTCCAGTAGTCATGTATGGATGTGAGAGCTGGACCATAAAGAAGGCTGAGCACTGAAGAATTGATGCTTTTGAACTGTGGTGCTGGAGAAGACTCTTGAGAGTCCTTGGACAGCAAGGAGATAGTCAATCCTAAAAGAAATCAACCCTGAACATTCATTGGAAGGACTGATGCTGAAGCTGAAGCCCCAACACTTTGGCCATCTGATGTGAAGAGCCGACTCATTGGAAAAGACCCTGATGCTGGGAAAGATTGAAGGCAAAAGGAGAAGGAGGTGACAGAGAATGAGATGGTTAGATAGCATCACCAACTTGATGGACATGAATTTGAGTAAGCTCCAGGAGATAGTGAAGGACAGGGAAGCCTGGCATGCTGCAGTCCCTGGGGTCGCAGAGTTGGACATAACTCAGCAACTGAACAACAAACAGCATGTGCTATATTAACTATATATAGTATATCTAGCATAAGTATCCATAGTACATATTTTAACAAGTATACTAAAAGGAGTACATATTTTCCCTTAGCACAAGGACTTTCTATAAATACAAGCCACAAACACTGCATATAAGTATCCAAAAGAGAAAGCCTAGAAAAAGGTCTGCAAGGATTCATACCAAACTGCCAACAGTGTTTACCTGTGCGGAGGGATCTGTGATGCAGAGCTGGTGGTCAGAGGGGATTTAAACTTTACCCTTAATATTTTTAATTTCTTTAGAGAGGGAATGCATTCTCGAGGTATCAAAATGGTTAAGGAAAATAAAACATTTCAATGTGGAAAGAGCAAAACTACGGATATGAAGGTGAGGGTGACTAGGGCAGAGGAAAGGGATCTGAACGAGTTCCACCAGCCTTTTTTCCTCGATCCTCCACAGTGTGAAACAGCTTCTGCCTCTCTAATTTGCAAACTTCTGCTCAGTGATGCCTCTTGATTCCAAAAAACACAGTTACAAAGTGATTGGGAGGAGTACAAGCGTGAGTAGGGAGCCAGCAGTGGGAGCCCAGCCTGAAGATGAGGCTGTTGAACAGTTTAGATGTGACCCCAACACTTGGGGAAAGGACTGGAAGACTTTCCAACAGGCAGAATTCAGAGGGAAACTTCTGTTCATCAGGTAGTCTCCTCAGGGGCCAATTGTGTTGGAGCAATTCACTGGTTAGGTTAGTTTGAGGGTAGATTCGGGGAGTTGCCTTCATTTTGCTCAAATGTCTGAAGTCTTGGTCCTGGCCCTATTTTTTAATGTGACTATATCAGAAATACTGATCAGACTAAAAACCCCTTTCTTTTTTTTTAAATAAGAAAAGCCTCCCAGCCTTCCTTCCTTGGCTGCTCTCATGGAAAGCAGGGATTTAATTTGTTCCACTATATTAGCCCTTTCTTCTTCCACAGAGTTTGCTAAAACAGCATAATGGTTAAGAACTCAGACTCAGAAGCCAGACTGGATTAAAACTGCCCCTCTGGTATTTGCCAGCTGTGCAATCTTGGGCAAGCTATTTGACCTCTCTATGCCTCTGTCTCCTTCTCTACAAAATTGGGATGGTAATAAAAGTACTTATTATTATTATAAAGACTGGATGAACTAATAGAAGTAAAATGGTTAGAATAGTTATGTAGTTAAATGGTTAAATGGTACGTGGTAAGCACCGTATCAGCAGCATGGGTTTTTGTTATCATTGTTATTTTGAATAAGTCAATCAGTTTCATGATTATCTGTTTGGGCAGGTCTTATGAAGCCCCTGTGAAGATTAGTCCAGCTTGGTTCAGATCAACTCCCAAATTCAGGCAAACTGCTTACAAGGTTAAGAGTTGAATGAAAAACGTGATGCAGGTACCAGGGTAAAAGGTGAAAAAGCAGGCCTTAAGCAACACGGCTCAGTGGAGAGACATCTCTGCAAGCATGCATAGTGCCCTCAGGAGGTATGTGCTCTGCTGACCTTGGGAATGCAGGCCCCAAAGAAGCTAAGGTATCATACATTGGCTCAAACTCTAGTGTGCAGCTGGAATAGCACAAGTGACTCTTCCTGTCTCTCTGGGAATTCTGAGTGCATGACTTATGGTTTCCAGGTCACTTCTGACTCCAAGCTCTAGTTCCTACTGAATTATTTCATCTGTGGATTGTCTTGTTGCAGACTGTGCCATCCCTATCTATACTATGTTACTCCAGAGCAAGAAAAAAGACCCTCTCTTGACAACCCTCACAAACGCCACTGGCACAAAGCCTTTATGTATGTAGCAGAACCTTACTAAAGGTTTGAAGCAATAGAGGGGCATCATGTTATGGAGTCCGAGCAAAGAGCCATAAATCTTTTAGCTGTTAACCCTCTTCTTAAAAGTACTTTGGGTGACCTCAGTTCAGTTCAGTCGCTCAGGCATGTCCGACTCCTTGCAGCCCCATGAACTGCAGCACGCCAGGCCTCCCTGTCCATCACCAACTCCTGGAGTCCACCCAAACTCACGTCCATCGAGTCAGTGATGCCATCCAACCAACTCCTCTGTCATCCCCTTCTCCTCCTGCCCTCAATCTTTCCCAGCATCAGGGTCTTTTCCAATGAGTCAGCTCTTTGCATCAGGTGGCCAAAGTATTGGCGTTTCAGCTTCAGCATCATTCCTTCCAATGAACACCAAGGACTGATCTTCTTCAAGATGGACTGGTTGGTTCTCCTTGCAGTCCAAGGGACTCTCATGAGTCTTCTTCAACACCACAGTTCAAAAGCATCAATTTTTGTGCACTCAGCCTTCTTTATGATCCAACTCTCACATCCATACATGACCACTGGAAAAACCATAGCCTTGACTAGAGGGACCTTTGTTGGCAAAGTGATGTCTCTGCTTTTTAATATGCTTTCTAGATTTTCCTTCCAAGGAGTAAGCATCTTTTAATTTCATGGCTGCAATCACCATCTGCAGTGATTTTGGAGCCCCCCAAAATAAAGTCTGACACTGTTTTCACTGCTTCCCCATCTATTTGCCATGAAGTGATGTGACCAGATGCCATGATCTTACTTTTCTGAATGTTGTGCTTTAAGCCAACATCTTCACTCTCCTCTTTCACTTTCATTAAGAGGCTTTTTGGTTCTTCTTCACTTTCTGCCATAAGGGTGATGTCACCTGCATATCTGAGATTATTGATATTTCTCCTGGCAATCTTGATTCCAGCTTGTGCTTCCTCCAGCCCAGCATTTCTCATGATGTACTCTGAATATAAGTTAAATAAGCAGGATGACAATATACAACCTTGATGTACTCCTTTTCCTATTTGCCACCAGTCTGTTGTTCCATGTCCAATTCTAACTGTTGTTTCCTGACCTGGATACGGGTTTCTCAAGAGGCAGGTCAGGTGGTCTGGTATCCCCATCTCTTTCAAAATTTTCCACAGTTTATTGTGATCCACACAGTCAAAGGCTTTGGCATAGTCAATAAAGCATAAGTAGATGTTTTTCTGGAACTCTCTTGCTTTTTCGATGATCCAGTGGATGTTGGCAATTTGATCTCTGGTTCTTCTGCCTTCTCTAAAACCAGCTTGAACATCTGGAAGTTCACAGTTCACGTATTGCTGAGGCCTGGCGTGGAGAATTTTGGGTGACCTCACGCACCACCTAATTCAGTCAAGGTTTCTTGTTGCAAGCAATAACCACAGTACTTTTGGCTTATTTAAATAGGAAAGGAATCTCAAAAAGGACTGAAGAGTCAGGTTGGAAATCTGTGTCTCCAGGGATGACACGTAGAACCATACTGGACAACTAGTATAGTGAAGATGCTTCAGACGCTACCTCTGGGCACTGAACAGCCTCACAGCTTGCACAACTGACCGCAGTAGACACTGATGCTCTAACTGATGAAGGGCTTACTGCTGCTGTGGCCACCCTTCCAGAAAGTATTCTCTGCAGGCTCTGCTTTGTGGCATCTTTAGTCCCCTAGGGTGGATGAATCTCATTGGTGTTCTTCAGGTCACAGGCCCAGGTGCAGCGACAAGAGAAGCTGGAAAAGCAGTCTCTCCCTATAAAGTGAGGGATTCTCAGATCTAAGAATGTAGGTTGTTTATGGCAAACATTCTCTATGTGTGTACTTCCTGAACGTTTTGTTTGTGAGTCATCTGGAGATCTTCTCAAGGTGCAGATTCTGATTCAGTAAGGGTAGATGGCGCCTGAGATTGCACAGCAATGCTGCTGGTCTGAGGACCATACTTTGAGTAGCAAAGCTTTATACCAACGATTTTCAAATTTAGTTGCATATTAGTCACTTGAGAAACATTAAAAAAAAACAACATCTGGGTGTCATCCTCAGCTGACTTAACTGGTCTGAGGGAAGGCCTCGTAATGCAAACTTTTAAAGCTCCAGATGATTGCAGTGACCTCAGATACCATCTTTCACTGCAGGTTCCAGCTGTTTGTCACTTTGCAAGGTTATTTCTTTTCCCCAAAAGCCCAGGTTGCCACTTTTCCAGTCTTGCTTGGTTCCCCCTTCAAACTGAATAACTCTTATTTATTATGCAGAACAATTTGACACTCCACCCCCTAGTTCCTGAGACCTAACTTTGTAAATCCAAAGACTGGATAGAGTTCTCCTAATCCAGGATTTTCCTGTTGCCCTGGGAGAGTGTGATCTAAAGTGATCCATGGACAATATTGTTAGGAATGTTAACAGTTCTATATTTTAACATGCATTGCCAAAAGATGTAACTAACACAATAATTTCATAAATATTTTTCTTTAGGACAAGTCAGTATTTTTAAAAAATAGGTAAATAATGAAATAGAGATTCTTAGCAGATACAACTTAAATTATGAAAATGGTTTGCAAATGAATGAGAGTGTTTATACTGCTAATTTTAAGCTTTCTATCCAAAGTCATGGGCTTTGGGAGCACAAAAGAACTGGCAGAAAAATTTTATTGGTCTTTTTTCTTCTCTCTTCCCTATCCATCTCTGGAGGACAGGAAGCAATACAGAGATTTATTTCTGAATTTATGTGAATTATACTATCAATCTTAGCACACTGAAATAGTTACAGTCAATCTTGATCTTAAATCACAATTGTTTTTCTCTATATTACATGGAGATTTTATAAGGTTTTAAGAAAATATGATCAACCTTTGAAAAGTCATGAGCTAAACAAAAACCATAAGAATTGCTTATGGAATATGAAAAATTAGTGAAATTCCCTAACCAGTTAATCTTTGACAAGAAAATGGGTGAAAATTTTTAGAATCCTTGAAAGTTAATCTATAATTCCAGAGAGTCCAAAAACTCTTCACCTTGCCACATCATTGTGAAATTTCAGAACACCTAAGAAAAACAGCAATTAGATTGACAGCAGATTTCTCTAGCAACAGAAACCAGAAGATAACAGAATAATATGTTCAGTATTCTGAGGAAAAAGACAGTGACCTAGTATTACACATCCAGTAGAATTATCTTAAATGAATAAGGGCAAAATAAACGTGTTTCAGGTGAAAAACTTGAGTTTGCCACATATCACACTTATTAAAGGAAATTCTATAGAATTTACTTCAGGCAAAAGGAAAACCACGCAGAAACAAGATCTGAGATATGCAAAGAAATGGTAATCAAACTATTTTTACACATGCAGATGGGTCTAAAAAAAAAAAGATGTCTAATTTACAGAAGGAAAACAGGATAGAACTAAAGTAGGGATTAATAATAGCTTCTAAATTAGTAGGGGTGTGCCAAGTTAAAACATCCTAAGACCTTTGAATTATTCAAGAGGTAAGTAAAGATATTTAGTGGCTTGGGACTTTGTTTACAAGCTATAAAACAGTAGAAAAATCACCTTACAATATACAAGGTGAATGACTCCAAATAGAGAAAAAGACACATGCCCAAGTGCATGCACTCACATAGGTGCGTGCACACGCACGTGCGTGCGCGCGCGCGCACACACACACACACACACACAAACACACACTCGAAAAAAAATTTCTTTTGCAAGTTCTTGACATTTTAGTCTTCATTGTCTGCCATTCTTATTCATGGTAGATAGTATAATTTTTCATTCTGAGCTTAACTTTAAAGGGTTCTTTTATTCTGAGAATCCCTTTCACCCTTTTATGGAAGCATCCCTACAGGCTGGTTTTGTTTGTTTTTGCCAGGCATTCCAGTTGCACCTTGTCTGGGAACTTTTTGCCGGGAGGAGGCAAAGGTTAAGAGGAATTAATTTGTAGGTTTTGAAATCCCAACACCAGCCCAAGTGCTATAAACTCCAAACTCATGAAATGCAAGCTTAGGATTTTTAAATTTCACCAGTTAAATAATTTTCATTTTCATCCAGAAAGAGGACACCTGCTTGTCTCCTGGGTGTTTTCCATTTGCCCTAGTCTGCCCTTTTCCTGAGTTGATGTCTCATGGCCAACGGCCTTTTGTAGTGTACTCGGACCAGCGCCCACCCTGCGCCACTCCACACCCTTACCTCTGCCCCTGCCCTTTCAGGCCTCAAGTTACAGTGACCAACGTTAAGATGACACAGCTGTTCTCGTCCACCTCTGACCTGGTTTCCAAGGATGTAGCGGTTTTTTAGTTCCAAAACCAGGAAGGTTCAGGGCAAAGCAGCAGATTAATCACTATACACCCCAGCCCTCACACCAACAACGATCAGAGAAGAATCAGTTCAACAAGTCACTGCTCTGATTTTCAGTTTATTTGATTTCTGGCATCTTGGTATTTGCCTTCATTTTTATGAGTTTAGCAGCACATTCAAAGTAAGGTTAATTATTATACTATCCAGTGCCGTTAGGTGTTTGTGGCCAGTTTTCTGGTTACTGAAAAAAATAACATTTTCTTGTTTCTCATCGATACAGAAGTGAAATCTGAGGATAAAAGCCACGGGTACTCCTTGTGGCCACGGCATGCTGGAAGTAGTTTCCAAAGTTCTGCGCTTTGCTGCCCCAGCTGCCCTGCAGTTCACCCTTGCTCTAGGCCTTGTTTCTCTGACCTTGAGAAGGTTTTAGAACTCTCTAATCAGGCCTAGCTTCTTTCTGTGAGGCCTAGAAGGAAAATTCTCCCCCTCACAATGTGAACTCCCCCAAACAAAGGAATGTTTGACTGTTTTGTTCCCTCCTACACCTTGGGTTTCTGGCAACCGCAGGCCTCGATGACTGTTTCTTCAAAGGAGGAACATCTTGAACGCCAAGCTGGCCTGCACTAGCTGGTGTTTCTTCCAATCCAACCCCATCTTCCTCAGAGTTGAAAGGAATTCGCCCAAGTTTTTGTACTTTTGACGCCTCCGTGGCTGTTCTCCATATCCGTACTTCTATTTTCTATTTCTGTTGGCGTTTCCATCGATTTTGGTGGCGAGGGTAGGGGTGACCAGGATCGGGCTAATCCTGTGTCTTCAGGACGCCATTTTGAAACTAGCGCCTGGACATATTCAAGTTTTTCACTTTAATGTATATGTGAGTATGTCTACTTATTTTAGGCGTGCTTCCAACAGCACTTTCGGGGTAACAGGGCTTTCGGTGGGTCAGCCCCCTCATCTGCGGGCGGTGCTTGTGGGAGGGTGGGATGACCGCCTGAACGTGCCGCCTGCGTACCCTCGGCCTGCGCACCCTCGGCCTGCGCAGTCGTGCTCCGCGAGCCTCCCACCCACCCCCACCTCCACCCCCACCTCCACCCCCACCCCCACCCCCGCCCCCGCCCCCGCCGCGGGGGGGGGGGGGGCAGCGCGGCCGCCCATTGGCTGAGGCGCCTCCCCGACGAGCCCCCCACACCTTGCGCAGGAGCCACCTTCCGGTGCCCCGCTGGCCACGCCTCAGTTCGCCGGCGCCCCTCGGCCTCACCACCCGCCTCTGACTTTCTTCGCCTGGTCTGCCGCCGCTCCCTCTGCCCAGTCCGGCCGGGCAGCAGGCACGAGCAGACCCAACAGCAGCTCCGAGCGCGGTGCCCGAAGCCAGCCTCTGCTTCATCCTCGAGCCCCTCGGAGGGAACACTGGCTGTCGCCATCATGGTGAGTGGAGGAGGCCCAAGGGGGCTCCTTGAGGTGGCCAGGACACTGAAGGGAGCGTGGGGTGGGACCCAGAGCGGGGCTGCCAGGCTTGCCTGTCCTGGGGTCCCAGTCTGAGGGCGGACTAGGCGGTCTGGCGCGGCCTCCGTGGCACCGAGGGCGGGCGGAGGGGATGAGGCCGGGCTGTCGGAGCGCTGGGGCCCGCTGCCCAGCACGTGCAAGGCTTGTGGCCTTCGGGCGGCAGCTGCCCGCGTATGGAGGGGCGCCTGGCAATCCGCCGGCCATACTCCGAGCGGGGCCCGCGCTCCCACGCCACCCCAGAAGCCTCGTTTCCCGCGCTTACTGAGGCAGACGGGCGGCCTGGCCTCCGCGAGATGGCGTCGGGCCTGGCGCGGCACTTGAGGCGCACGCGGGCGGGACGCCAGGGGGCGGGGGACACCGAGAGGCCTCTGGAGGCGGGGGCCCCACGGGCCGGAGCGAGGCCGGGGCCGGGGTCTGGGGGCCTGTGGGAGTGTGTCCATGCGGGAGGGTGCGGGCGCCGGCAAGCCCGAACCCCAGGGGTGACCTCGTGCGTGTGCGGTGGCAGCCGCCGCAGCGACCTCGGGTAGGGACGCCATCATCTCCTCATGAGGTTGGCGCTGCCCTCGGCACGGAGCGGTCGCGGAGTGGGAAGCTCGAGGAATTTTTAACTTGGGAAATACTTTCCCTTAAACCAGAAACCTTCCAACAGAGCGTCCCTCGATTATTAACGTGGTCTGTTGGGTGACATTTGTGAGCGTTTTGTTAAATGCATTAAAGTTGATTTACCACCTCAAGGGGCAACTCTTGAGAACACTTTTAACCAATTATCAAACCTTGGATGATGTCCATAGCATCAAATACTGTAGTGTAGTATCGTCTGTAGTGTAACATACACTAGTATACACTATTTTTAAAAGTAAAGGGAGAAATTTTATATACAATTTATTAGTACTCACAAAGTTTAAAAGTTTACAAGTGTATGCAACTGTTTGTAATAATCATGTCTTATACTTATCCACATCAGTAATTACTTAATAAGCTGAGTTACTGTGAATGTTTACAGTTTTGTCCTCTTTTTTTAAGAGGACAAGGGAAGGAATGAATATGTTTTTTGATTTTTTTCTAATATAAAAGTAGCATATTAACTCATTAGAAAGTAATCAGTGTAAGGAAGTAGAGGTCCATCTTAAACTAAGTATGTAAACCACTCTGAAGCTTTGATGTATGTCCTTCAAGATTGCTTTCCTGTATGGATTCCAAATAGATAGGTATATTTTATAAAAATTGTACAGTACTTTGTAATACTATATTACAACCTGTATCTTTCACTTAATATAGTGGGCCTTATTCCAAAGAGAAATTTAAAATAATTTTGAATATATAATTGCTTACTTTACCAAAAATTGTATACATAAATATTACCATTACTTATTTTACAAAATTCCTTTATAATGAATAATTTGTGTACATTAAAACAATACAGTAATGGGTAACTTTGTGAAAATGTTTTGGCCTGTTTATTCTATTAATAGCTTGAAATAAATTGCCAGGAGTAGAGTCACTGGTTGAAAGGGTTATGACCATATTTTAACAGTTTTGAACTATGATAATTTTTTCCTAGTAACTCTTGGTAAAGGATATACTAGTATATATTCCCACTGATGGTGTGTAATATGACCCGCTTTCCATGCATTTCCCAGTAAAAGGTAGTATATGTTTTAAAGTTGCCAGTCTATTTGGAAAATATTCCACTTGTGTTGGTGTACTTTTTTTTTTATCATTAGTTAAGTTAAAGTTTGTCATTAACGTTTTCCATTTTTCTTTTTTCCATTCTTGATCCACCTTTCTATTTGTATTTGTCTTTTCATGGTGATTTATAAGAACTCTATATTAATGTTTACATGTCAAATATAATGAAAAAAATTTATAGTGATGATGAGGAAAGACCCTTATTTCTCGTTTCAGCATACTGTCATGTTTTACTTTGAACTTAATGATAATCTAGAATTAAACTGATAGAAAATAAGGTTCTTTCATTTTACTTGAGTTTTTTTTTAAAATAAGAAATACTGTATTTTATCAAATGATTTTTCTGTGGTGGATTACAGTAACAGATTTCCTAATGACCATACTTGAATTTACAATAAATTGTTCTTAATTGTATATTTTTTTGTATGCTGCTAGACTTTCCCATCTCTGTGCTGAGTGCAGGAGTGGACCATCTTAACCAGGTTTTGGGATAGTAGTCATATCCCATTTTTTCAAGACTAATGTGTATTTTTGTATTCTTGCCTTTTTCTTGCTTAGTTTTCCCAGGATTGTATGTTTATTGTTTGGATTCCACCCCCTCCCCTGAGAGTTTACTCTTGGATTTCCTTAAAAGGCTTTATTCTGATTTTCATGTACAGTTTCCTTAATAGAATTTCTGTTTCTCTTTAATAACTACTTCCTTCTGTGATGTAACACTGATGACTGCAAATTAGAGACTGTTAGTTTGACCCAGTCAGTATACATAGATTTCAGTTTGCTTGCATGTAGATGTTAATAGTTGAATGAAATGTTGTCAAAGAGCTGACATCCCAGATGCTTTAATGATGATAAGTTTTATTTCCAGCTTTTAGTTATCTTTGTCACTTGGTCATTCAAATATAAAAGGGAATCCATTACTGAAATTAGTGATGAGAATTGTGTATATATTGGCCTCCAAGTTCACCCCTACTTAATATTCCAGAATTACTCATTTTAGAACCCATCAACTCAGGTGAAGGTGTAATTAAGAAAAATAATTATTTCTGTCATCTAATTTACATGCAGTTTATTTTCTGCATGCTATTGATTAGTTATGATTAATTCTTTAACACCAAACTTTTAGCTTTAAACTAAAATAGCATCAGTAGCTCAGTGGACATGAGTTTGAGCAAAATTCAGGAGATAGTGAAGGACATGGAAGCTGGGTGTACTGCAGTCCATGGAGTAGCAAATAATCAGACACAACTTAGCAGCTGAACAAAAACAAGAATTCATGTGTAGAGTATTTTTGGCAATAGTTTAAAAGTAATGAAAGATTGTCTATTGGTTGTGGATTTGTATGCATAAGTTGTGCTGCTAATGCTAAGTTGCTTTAGTTGTGTCCAACTCTTTGTGACCCAATGGACTGTAGCCTGCCAGGCTCCTCTGTTCATGGCATTCTCCAGGCAAGAATACTGGAATAGGTTGCCATGTCCTACTCCAGGGCATCTTCCCCACTCAGGAATCAAACCCACGTCTCCTACAAGTGATTCTTTACCCACTGAGCTACCTAGGAAGCTCATATATAAGTTAATAATTGTATAGAAATACACACACAGGCAAAGTTTTAAAATCCCTGTTGTTTAGGCCTCTTAAAAGGAGTACGTTCCTTAGTTTAGCTTTGAGCACCATCTGCTGGCTAACAAGATGGACAGAATGGTGCCTTCCTTAAGACCTAACCATAGTGAAATGATTAGATGAATTTTATACTTAATATCTCAATTTGTACAACCCAAAGGATACTGTCTATAGCATCTAATGGATTTTTCTTTTTCTCAGATTACTGTTTTGTTGTCTCAAATATCCATTTTACTTTGTAAACAGAACATGAGATTTAGAACTTTACTCTTCAATTCTGGCAACAATATCACTGGGTTTTTCAACTGTCAGTTCAGTTCAGTCACTCAATCGTGTCCGACTCTTTGCGACCCCGTGAATTGCAGCACAACAGGCCTCCCCGTCCAGCACCAACTCCCGGAGTCTGCTCAGACCCATGTCCATCGAGTCAATGATGCCATCCAACCATCTCATCCACTGTCGTCCCCTTCTCCTCCTGCCCCCAATCCCTCCCAGCATCTGGGTCTTTCCCAATAAGTCAGCTCTTCACATGAGGTGGCTAAAGTATTGGAGTTTCAGCTTCAGCATCCATCCTTCCAGTGAACACTCAGGACTGACCTCCTTTAGGATGGACTGGTTGGATCTCCTTGCAGTTCAAGGGACTCTCAAGAGTCTTCTCCAACACCACAGTTCAAAAGCATCAATTCTTCGGCACTCAGCCTTCTTTATGGTCCAGCTCTCACATCCGTACATGATTACTGGAAAAACCATAGTTTTGACTATATAGACCTTTGTTGGTAAAGTGATGCCTCTCCTTCTTAATATATTGGCTAGGTTTGTCATAGCTTTTCTTTGAAGGAGCAGGCGACCTTTAACTTCATGGCGGCAGTTACTGTCCAGAGTGATTCTGGAGCTCAAGAAAATGAAGTCTGTCACTGTTTCCATTTTCCCCCATCTGTTTGCCATGAAGTGATGGGACCAGATGCCATGATCTTAATTTTTTGAATGCTGAGTTTTAAGCCAACTTTTTCACTCTCCCCTTTCACCTTCATCAAGAAACTCTTTAGTTCCTCTTCATTTTCTGCCATTAGGGTGGTGTCATCTGTGTATCTGAGGGTGATATTTCTCCCAGCAGTCTTAATTGCAGTTTGTGATTCATCCATCCCGGCATAAGGAAATGGCAACCCACTCCAGTATTCTTAACTGTAAAATCCCATGGACAGAGGAGCCTGGTAGGCTATAGTCAGTCCCTGGGGTCGCAAAGAGTTGGACATGACTGAGCGACTTAACTTTCACTTTCACTTCACTCTTTATAGAAGTTAAATAATCAGGGTTACAATATACAGCCTTGCCATACTCCTTTCCCAATTTTGAACCAGTCTGTTGTTCCATGTCTGGTTCTAACTGTTGCATCTTGACCTGCATACAGGTTTCTCAGGAGGCGGGTAAGGTGGTCTGGTATTCCTATCTTTTGAAGAATTTTCCGGTTTGTTGTGATTCACACAATCAAAGTCTTTAGCATAGTTAATGAATCAGAAGTAGTTGTTTTTCTGGAATTCTCTTGCTTTCTCTATGATCCGAAAGATGTTAGCAGTTTGATCTCTGGTGCCTCTGCCTTTTCCAAATCCAGCTTAAACATCTGGAAGTTCTTGGTTCATGTTTTGTTGAAATCTAGCCTGAAGGATTTTTAGCATAATCTTCCTTATGTGAAACAAGCACAATTATATGTTAGTTTGAACATTCTTTGGCATTATTCATCTTTGGGATTGTAATGAAAACTGACCTTTTCCAGTGCTGTGGCCACTTCTGAGTTTTCCAGATTTGCTGGCATACTGAGTGCAGCACTTTAACAGCATCATCTCATAGGATTTGAAATAGCCCAGCTGGAATACCACCACCTCCACTAGCTTTGTTTGTAGTAATGCGTCCTAAAGCCCACCTGACTTTACACTCCGGGATGTCTGGCTCTAGGTTAGTGACCACACCATTGTGGTTATCCAGGTCATTAAGACTTTTTTGTACAATTCTTCTGTGTATTCTTGCCACCTCTTCTGAATCAGTTCTGCTTCTGTTAGGTCCTTACTTACTGTTTTTGCCCTTTATTGTGCCTATCTTTGCTTGAAATGTTCCCTTCGTATTTCTGGTTTTCTTGAAGAGATTTCTAGTCTTTGCCATTCTGTTGTTTTCCTCTACCAGGTACACCCCTCAGTTGAGAAAAGCAAAAAGTGCCCCTGGGTCACAAAATCTTCCCCAGGTTGAGAATCAATATATTATCATAACCCTTTTTACTCCAGCAGTTTTCTGGGCGACTACTATACCTCTCAACTGAAATACATCTATCCATGGTGGTTTATCCATTAAGTTTATCAAATAAAAAGATATTGAAAATTCATCCACGAATGAAGGGGAAATTGAAGAGAAAGTCTTTAAGAATTTTAGAACTGCCTTGGGTGTTTGAATGTGAGTTAATTGAAAGAGATTAGTAAATTTTCTATCGTGGAAAGAAATCTAGTCAAATTTCTCTATAGTTCAAGGTATATGACTTACGTAATATAGTCCCATTTAGAAAAAAGTTATAGAACATTTAAAAATGGAAAAGCTTTAAAATAGTTTTTTTCTCTCTGACTTCATTGTCATGAAACGTCACTGTAACATAGTTAAAGGAAAGAGTTAGGAGATATTCAGATAGGAAGACAAAGTATGTTAGAACATTAGCATGAGCATGAATTAATAGAGAAAAGCCCAAATACTCCAGTTTGGTAATTCAGCAATTTTTATTTCATCTCTATAGCAGTTTGTAGAAATCTTAAATTTATCATAATTTCTGACATCTAACAAAATAGGAACTCTTAATTTCCATTATTTTAACTAATTTCTATAACATTCTGCTAATACTTTGAAAAATATCTATCAGTTTCTTTTGTCTTTGTTTCTGTTTTCTTTCATAAGCTAAGGTATAATAGCTTCATCTTTATTTTGCATTCTTTTGTACTTAACTGTTATTGTTGTTCAGTCACTCAGTCCTGTCTGACTCTCTGTGACCACACGGACTGCAGCATGCCAGGCTTCCCTGTCCTTTACTGTCTCCCTGAGTTTGCTTAAACTCATATTCATTGAATCAGTGATGCCATCCAACTATCTCATCCTCTGCCACCCTCTTCTCCTTTTGCCTTCAGTGTTTCCCAGGGTCAGGGTTTTTCCAGTGAGTTGGCTCTTCACATGAGGTGACCAGAGTTTTGTAGCTTCAGTCTCAGTCTTTCCAATGAATATTCAGGGTTGGTTTTCTTTAAGATTGATTGGTTGGATCTCCTTGATGTCCAAGGGGCTCTCAAGAGTCTTCTCCAGCACCACCACTCAGAAGCATCAGTTCTTCGGTGCTCAGTGTTCTTTATGATCCAACTCTAACATCCATTCATGACTATTGGAAAAACCACAGCAGTGGACCTTTGTCAGCAAAGTGATGTGTCTGCTTTTTAATACACTGTCTAGGTTTGTCATAGCTTTTCTTCCAAGGAGCAAGCGTCTTTTAACTTCATGGCTACAGTCACCATCCACAGTGATTTTGGAGCCCAAGAAAATAAAGTCTGTTGCTGTTTCCATTTTTCCCTGTCTGTTTGCCATTAAGTGATGGGATCAGATGCCAGGATCTTAGTTTTTTGAATGTTGAGTTTCAAACTAGCTTTTTCGCTCTCCTCTTTCACCTTCATCAAGAGGCTCTTTAGTTCCTCTTCACTTTCTTCCGTTAGGGTGGTGTTATGTGCATATCTGAGGCTGGTGATATTTCTCCCAACAATCTTTGATTCCAGCTTGTGATTCATCCAGCCCAGCATTTTGCATGATGTACTCTGCATAGAAGTTAAACGGGCAGGGTGACAATATGCAGCCTTAAAAACAAATTATATTTTATAGCATCTATCATTTTAGCCTGCAAATCTAGTGATGACATCTGCTTTTCAAATTACAGTCTGCTGCAAATCCTGAGACTCCAAACTCAACCATCTCCAGAGAGGCCAGCACCCAGTCTTCTTCAGCTACCACCAGCCAAGGCTATGTTTTACCAGAAGGCAAAATCATGCCGAACACTGTTTTTGTTGGTGGAATTGATGTTAGGGTAATGTATTCATGTTTTCATTTATTGAAAGTATTTCGTGAATAGTGGAATTTGGGTACTGTTGCAAACGTAAGACTTTTTGGTTTTTTTTTTTAAGTACTTCATGCAGGTTTGGAATTGTTTATATGCATAACATTTAGGGGCTAAAAATATCTTTGATATAGATACGTAGTTTGGGGATACTTGGAGGAGATATTTCCACATCACCAAATCTTCTTTATAGTATAATTGAAATTTTTTAATGTTGAATTTTTACTTTTAAAAATCAAATTCTTCTGCATAGATGGATGAAACAGAAATTAGAAGTTTCTTTGCTAGATATGGTTCAGTAAAAGAAGTGAAGATAATCACGGATCGAACTGGTGTGTCCAAAGGGTGAGTAAAACATATGTTCAATATAAATTATAATAAATATCTGAACTATAGCATATATAGAATTTCAGAAAAGAAAAATTGAAAACTGGTACTCTAACATTTGTGTAAATGAAATTTATTACTTTGTAACTTCTTTCATGTAAAGGATAAGTTTTGCTGACAGCTCTTTTATTTAATCATTTGCCTAGTGTTTGTATTTAAACATTTCTTGTCTTCATTTCACATAAGAGGATTAGTCAGTTTTATCAAAGAATTTTTTTCTTTGTACGTTTCACAGTATCTTAAATTTTAATGATTTTGCCATAGATAATAAGTTAAACTCAGATTCACAGGTATGAATTTTTTTTGTTAAGTTCCTACACTGCCTTAATCTTTGTGAATTCTGACACAGATCTGTAGATCAGGATAGGAAAGTAAAACTGTAGTATTTATAGAGAATCTATCACGTACATCTTAGTTATTTATCTCAGTATATTTTTTATCCTTTTTCATTATTTAGTCAGTTATAGAACACTACTTTTAAAGTATGTACTGATACGGTGGTGATTTTATACTTCATCTATCTGACTTTCTAGCTATGGATTTGTTTCATTTTATAATGACGTGGATGTGCAGAAGATAGTAGAAGTAAGTAATCATCTTTTGGAAAAAGTGTCTGTTACGTTATGGATGTGGTGTTTAGTATTGTTTGCATCCTGAATATATATTCATTCTTTAATAAGATATAGAAATATATTTCCTGTTTGAAATTCAGGCTTGGAATAATTTATATAACTTATCAGAACCTCTGTATTTTTGATTGAGCATCCAGCTTCATGAACTAGAGATAGGAAAGATTAGAGACAGAATAAAGGTTTTGTTTTTTTTTTTATCAAATTTCATAACTTCTCAAAATTTGATTAGAGTGAAGGTAAGTAAGGTGGTTTCATGCTGATAAGTTTTGATTTGGTATATTCTTACCACTGATCTTATCTGATAGTAGTAATTTTAGAGAACTTGGGTATTTATCAAAGTCTTGGAAGTAAAGACTTGGACATTAATTCTAGTTTTGATACTGTTTTATTTTCAGTCACAGATAAATTTCCATGGTAAAAAGCTGAAACTGGGCCCTGCAATCAGGAAACAAAATTTGTGTGAGTAAAGAAAGGAATTTTTCTTGTTGACACATGTATGGTTTTTCAGAGAACTGAAAATAGGCTTTGTTTTCTTTTTACTCTTTAAAAAGGTGCTTATCATATGCAGCCACGTCCTTTGGTTTTTAATCCTCCTCCTCCACCACAGTTTCAGAGTGTCTGGAGTAATCCAAACACTGAAACTTACATGCAGCCTCCGACCATGATGAATCCTATAACTCAGTATGTTCAGGTAAGAAGTACTGTGTTCCTTTTTTATTTTTCTTGGTGTGTGTGTTATATTAGAGATCTTACTATTGATGGGAGCACCTTAGTAGTTAAGCCAGTCTTAGTGCTTACCCTCTGTGGAATCATGTCAACAATTTCCATAATAGGTGACAACCCTAGTGCTGTTTGAATACTTATGAATGATGGGACATCTTGTGAGAAATGTCATTCTTGGTGTTGCTTGTTCTTGTTATTGTTCAGTTGCTAAGTCCTGTCCAACTCTTTGCAACTCCATGGACTGCAGGATGCCAGGCTTCCCTGTCCTTCAGTATCTCCTGGAGTTTTCTCAAACACACATCCATTACTTCAGTGTACCATCCAGCCATTTCATTCTCTGTTGTCCCCTTCTCCTCCCATCCTCAATCTTTCCCAGCATCAGGGTCTTTTCCAGTGAGTTGGCTCTTTGCATCAGGTGGTCATATTGGAGCTTCTGCTTCAATATCAGTCCTTCAGTGAATAATCAGGGTTGATTTCCTTTAGGATTGACTGGTTTGATGTCTTTACTGTCCAGGAGACTCTCAAGAGTCTTCTCCAGCACCACAGTTCAAAAACATCAGTTCTTAAGTGCTCATACTTTATGGTCCAACTCTCACATCCATACATGACTACTGGAAAAACCATAGCTTTGATTATACAGACCTTTGTCAGCAAAGTGATGTCTCCGCTTTTTAATATGCTGTCTAAGTTTGTCATAATTTTTCTTCGAAGGAGCAAGCATCTTTTAATGTCATGGCTGCATTCACCGTCCACAGTGATTTTGGAGCCCAAGAAAATAAAGTCTACCTCTGTTTCCATTTTCTTCCATCTATTTGCCTTTAAGTGATGGGACCAGATGCCAGGATCTTAGTTTTTTGAATGTTGAGTTCTAAGCCAGTTTTTCCACTTGCCTCTTTCACCTTCATCAGGGGGCTTTTTAGTTCTTCACTTTCTGCCATTAAGATGGTATCATCTGCATATCTGAGGTTGGTGATAATTCTTCCAGCAGTCTTCATTCCAGCTTGTGATTCATCCAGCCCAGCATTTAGGATGATGTACTCTGCATAGAAGTTTATTTATCAGGGTTACCATGTACAGCCTTAAAATACTCCTTTCTCAATTTTGAACTAGTCCATTGTTCTATGTCTGGTTCTAACTGTTGCTTCCTGAGCTGCATACAGGTTTCTCAGGAGGCAGGTAAGGTGGTCTAGCATTCCCATGTTTTGAAGAATTTTGCATAATTTTTTGTGATCCATACTTTTCAAAGGCTTTAGTGTAGTCAATGAAGCAGAAGTAGTTGTTTTTCTTGGAATTCTCTTGCTTTCTCTATGATCCAAAAGATGTTAGCAATTTGACCTCTGGTTCCTCTGCCTTTTCTAAATCCAGCTTGTACATCTGGAATTTCTTGGTTTACATGCTGTTGAACCCTAACTTGAAGGATTTTGAGCATTATCTTGCTAGCATGTGAAACAAGCTCAATTGTATGGTAATTCAAACATTTTTGGCATTGCCCTTCTTTGGGATTGAAATGGAAACTAACCTTTTTCAGTCCTGTGGCCACTGCTGAGCTTTCCAAATTTTCTGGTATATTGAGTGCAACACTTTAACAGCATCATCTTTTAGGATTTGAAATAGCCCAGCTGGAAATTCATCACCTCTACTAGCTTTGTTTGTAGTGATGCTTCCTAAGGCCCACTTGACTCCACACTCCAGGATGTCTGACTCTAGGTGAGTGACCACATCCTCGTGGTTATCTGGTTCATTAAGACCTTTGTTGTACAGTTCTTCTGTGTATTCTTGCCACCCCTTCTGAATCTCTTCTACTTCTGGTAAGTCCTTGGCATTTCTGTCCTTTATTTTGCCCATCTTTGCATGAAATGTTCCCTTGGTGTTACTTAAAGCATGAATCTGCTTCTATATAGTTTGTAAGTCTTTATCTGAGAACTGATCACTGTGGCCACATAGAATATATCTCTTCTCTATTTTTCCCCCAAATAACTCCTAAAATGCTTAAAGACAGTTTTCTTCATGTGTTTACCTGGTTTATTCTTTCCTAGGGTCAACTAGTCTTTATTTGCAATGATTTCCAGGTGCCTCTTCATACAGATTGTTGATTTCTAGATGTATTATGGTTCTAACATGGATAAATTTCTGATGATTTAATTATATTTGTAAGTTCTATGAGTTTCTGGCATATAATTTGTCTTGTCTTGATTTGATATTTGAAGTGAAATTTGGAATACTTGTCTCCTATTGATAATAAATAACATTTATTTTATTCCTCCTTCGGTTTACCTTCTTCAGTTCAAAAGACATGTTATTCTTAGGAAAAGAAATAAAATAATAGTGAAAAGGCTCTGCAGTGTCTCTCATTTGTTTGCATTTTTCATCTGCCTGAGGTATAGAATATATCTTTTCTTAAAAAAAAAAAACAACACAGGAAAAAAGCCCTGCTTGTTCATAAAATTTACCATGAGGTATTACTATCTATTATGGTATATTTTTGTATGGTACTACCTAGATATTTTCAGTCAATAAATATTTATTGAAATATATAATACATTGTAGTATCTCTTTTCCAGTTTGGGGTTTGTACATTGCCCTTAACTTTTAGAAGCAAAACACAGAAAGAGCCAGAATGTCTGTGGGGAGTTTTCCATGTTACCCCAAAATACTGTCAAAGGAATACAAAACTGCCTAAAAATATTCTTACAAAAAAAGCACATGTATTAATATAATGCTAATATGGAAAACTATTCTAATAGAGCTTCATCATGATTAAGAAAGAACTTCTGGGTGGGAATAAATATACAAAAAAGATAAACGTAGGCTTGCAAAACCAGTCACTTCCTTTGTTTATCTCTTCCTTCTCCCAGCCCAAAAGGGTAACATTTGACAGAGAATACTTATTTCTTCATGAAAGCTGTCACTCAAATAGCATTTTGGATTGGATATTAAAAAATGAAGATTTCCTTATTTTCATGTTTTTATTGCATTGGGAATGATACTCCTTTGTGATTTTTAAAAATGTACGTTGTTCATTCATTCTTTCTGTAAACTTTGTTTTCAGGCTTATCCTCCTTATCCAAGTTCACCAGTTCAGGTTATCACTGGATATCAGCTGCCTGTTTATAATTATCAGGTAATTTAATAGGGATCAAAATTACTTATTTTGGAATATTATTTAGGCCTTTATGTAAGTTTTCCTAATAGTTTGTCATTTAAAGTAGTTGAGTGTGCCTAAAATTTAAGAAAAATAGAATTAGTCTAGAATTAGGGCTTCTCTATTATTTAGAATAAGAGAATAATATTTTGACAGAAATGAGCTTGGCAAGCTTTCTCTTGTACTGTCTTACACATTTTGGTGTCCTCTCCTGTATTTCAACTTGTAGTCTTCATCTTTGCTGTCTAATAGCTAAAACATACAGGCCGACTCTTAGGAGTCTTTATAGAGGCATAGATTGAGATAAAATGATTACTCAGTTCTTAGAACATTGAATTTCAGTTACGTTTGATAATGTTTATTTTAGCTGGCTACTAGAATTTCTGTCCGTAGATAGGACCATATCTGTGACACTGACTATGGTAATAATTTCAAAGAGCTACTGTCTCTTGAATTTTCCTGAAAACCAACTCCAGAAAATTGAGAAAAACATGGAGTTTATATATGAAAGTAACAATAAAATCATACATATCACAAAGTACTTTTCTCTTCCATTTTCTTTTGTTATAACAAACTCAAGGAAGCCAGCACCGGCACCTCAGCATTGTCTATTTCAGGTCCTTGTGACAATGTAAAGGAATGTTTATTTAAGTGTTCTTTTCTTTTTTTTTTTTTTTTTAAGATGCCACCACAGTGGCCTGCTGGGGAACAAAGGAGTTATGTTATTCCTCCGGTAAGGTGAAGTAGCCAAGCATGTACTTCCTATTCTGTATTTTAAAAGTATTTTACTGTTACATATTTTTAGACCTTTGTGATATCAAGTATGCCTGGAAATATTTTAAATGCCCTTTTACTTTATGTATTACATTTCTTTGCAACTCAAGTGTGTGTGTGTGTGTATATCTATATATCTCTATATATATATACTCCCATAGGAGAAACTATGCTTTTTGTTTCTCAGATTATTTTGTATGTACTTAAGTAATGGCTGCCCCGCGTACAATGGTGCTCAGTTACTTACTGATAGAATATGTCACCAAGAAAGGTAGTACTAATAACCTGTGCTATTTCTAACTCCAAGGATTTATAATTAATATTGAATCTGCCTCGAGTTTTCTAGCCAAAAAAAATCTGTTGAGAGAAGCAAAAATGTTTTCCTCTTAACACTGTTATATAAGAAAATGAATAAAGCAAAAGAGGAAGCTACCTCTAAAATAACTGAGCCTTTGTTACCTTCTGTCTTTCATCAGGATTGGATATTTGAAGGACATAATATGAGCAAAAATTCTGAGGCACTGGGAAATTCTCTTTCCATTCCCATACTACATGTTAAAGTTTCTTAGAGAAATTCTCCTCCTGATTATGTTGGCATTTCAAAATATAAGACTCCCATATTGCATTTCAACTATTTAGTTTAAAATAGTTTCTGAAATAATATAATTGAACTTCAGAACAATGCACATTTAAACTCAGTACAAGCTCACTATTTTGAAGAGTATCTAATGTACATCTCTTTAATTACACTTTTATCCTATTCAATGTAGGCTTATACAACCATTAACTACCACTGTAATGAAGTTGATACAGGAGCTGAAGTTTTGCCAAGTGAATGCTCAGTTCATGAAGCTACTCCATCCTCTGGAAATGGTCCACAAAAGGCAAACATTGAATTTTGTTCATTAATGTTTATATTTCTATATGTGCTTTTTGCAAGTTTTAATAATAGCGCTTTGAGAAACAGATATCTTTGCTCAGATTTAAATGTAATATAGAGCTTGAGTTATTGACTAAAAGCCTCACAATTTACATAAAAGTAAATGAAATTCTAGGTACCTGCAAACCAGTTACTGATTCAGTTGTCCTTCCCTTTCTTCCATTTTCATTGGGTTTTTTTGGTTTGTTTTTTAACCATAGTTTAATAAATATTAACATGGTTTGACAGAGTTCAATGGGTAGTTTTTCTTAAGAATCCTACTCTTCAAAAGAGGGATTAGTATGATTTATATCTACCTGTCTTTTACCAATTTAAACATTTACTTAGATAAATAATAATATATAATTATTTATGGCATTCTCACCGTAACATATCTGGTGGCAGTTCTCAAAAGTGGTGGACTCATTAGTAATTGAAATACTTAAATAGAGGTATTTCTTTTTTATCATTTTAGAGCAAATCCCTGTAATAATAATACTCTCATTCTTGAATTTTATGTTTTTTGAATGGGTGAAGATGTGAAAAGTAATTGATCTGATTGGAATATGCATAACACTGAACGATTCCCTTAACAGTAAACAGTTCCAATTGGAGTATGTGTACTTCCTTCATGTATTTATCAATGGAAAATTTTTAAAATTACTGATCTGTGCAGTGAAAATAATCACAGATTTGTTATATAACTTAAAATTTGGGGAAAAAAAGAAACACCAAAATAACTTGCAGTTATATTATCAGAGTTTAACCTGAATAAATGTTTCTTGAAATATTGAGACTCACTGTTTCCCATCTAACAGGAAAAATTAAAGAGACTTAAAAACAGCTATCTTAAGGCTTGACTAATTGAGCTTTCTAAACCAGTACTCTATCACTAAGTTTCTGAAATAATTCTTAAATTTGGTATAAAAGTTACATACTACATGACATGGTAAAAATTTAAAAATTGCACAAGAATTCTTTAGAAATAAGTATATATATTCATTAAGCTTTTCCAAAAGCTTGTTACCAGTGAGTAAAAGAGTGAATAGTCTACTGAAAACTTCTGTGTTTCAGAAATCTGTGGACAGAAGCATACAGACGGTGGTGTCTTGTCTGTTTAATCCAGAGAATAGACTGAGAAACTCCCTTGTCACTCAGGACGACTACTTCAAGGTATGAGAAGAATAATATGGAGGATAAAAAGCATACTTGGCACCCATATAGCATCTTTTTTTCCTGTGGTATACATATATTTATATATATATACTGAGCTTACATAGAGCATATAATTGAACTCTTAGCTTTTGACTGTAACCCGAGAGTGAGTTTTAAGTAGCAGTGTATCTGCTTAAATCTTGCTTGGTATAGTGTAGGTTACCCGTAGGGAAAAAATCTTTGGCAGAAGCATATGATTTAGGGACTAAACAACAACAATAACACTGTAATTCAAAGGGTTCTTGAAAGAAAATATTGTCTTGACTAAATAGGAAAAGAAAATTTTAAATACAGAAAACAAAACTTAGAGTGCGTGGATATTGGACTAAGAAGAAGAAAGAATTGAATACTAAGATGATGCACTTAAACCTTTGTGGAAGATATAAGTGAAGTAGTAAAAAGAGCTGAGTAGAAAGAAGCAAAAGTTGTTTCAGGATTGCTAAAGTGGAGGAGAATGTGGGTCTTTGAATTTAAAAAAGTGTCTATAGTTTCTGATCCTAGTGCTATCATCTTGGACAAATAACTTAATTCTTACTAAGGCTATAGTTTTTACAATTCTGAAATGAGGAGTCTCTAGGATCCCTTTAGTTCTCAGTCTCTGAATATGGAAAGAAACTTGTTACTTCACCAAAGGAAGAGTATTGTGCTTATTAGTAAAGGGAAGTTTTTTTTTGTTTTTTTACAGCAGCTTTACTGAGATACAATTTTCAGGCCCCGCAATTCACCCATTTAAAGTGTGCAAGTTAATGCTTCATAGAACATGCACAGAGTTGTACGGTCATAAGTACAGTAAATTTTAGAGTGTTTTAATCACCTCCAGAATAACGCTCCCTCCCCATTACTCACTCTCTGTTCTCCCCAGGTCTCTAGCCTTAGGCCACCTCTCATCTCTGTTTAAGAATTTGCTTGTTCTGAATGTTTCATGTCAATAGAGTCACAATACCTTTTGTGACTGACTTCCACCGACTGAAATATTTTTGAGGCTCATCAATATTACAGCATGTGTTAGTACTTCGTTTTCTGTTTATTTATGGATCTGCCAGTTTGTGTTTATCAATTCATCACTTACTTGATAGACATTTGGGTTGTTTTCCACTTTGAGGCCCTGATGAGTAATGGTATGAACATTTGTGTACTAATTTTTGTGTGGACATACGTTTTTATTTCTCTTGGGTATATACCTAAGAATGAAATTGCTGAGTTAAATAGTAACGGTGTTTAACTTTCCAAGGAGCTGCCAGAATTTTTCCAAAATGCAGCATTTTACATCCAAAGGGAAATTTTAAACTGTTGCTTTGTATCTTAAAACAGGGAAAGGAGAATAGCTTTTTTCCATCAATGAATGGAAATAGGATAAAACTTAAGCATTTTTAGAAGAAGTACTTAGGGCTTCCTTTAATACAAAGACTAGAGCTGTAGCACAATTAAGTTCTTAGCCATCATCTCAATAGGGAGTAGACTTAGTCATTTAAAGTTGACTTTTGTTTTCTTGTTTTTCACTGTACATAGATAGTAAATTTAAAAGGAAAGAATTGGGGGCTGTGTGACAGCTTACTTTGCCCAGGGTTCTGAAGGTTAAATAGGCAGTACTACTGGATTTGTTTGTAAAGCAGAAAATGTTTAACCAGCGAGTCTTTAAACTTGATTTTTTACCTGGTATTAAGCAAAAGTCTACCTTTGAACCTTCCAAAGTTTTCTGCTCCTCTGAGCTAAGAGTTAGAAGTTGTCTAGCATCTAGACCTGTTTATTTTGATTAGCTAAATGTTGTTATTGTTGTTTTAATTGAATTTAAATGCACTAAGGCAGGATATGGAGAAGGAAATGGCAGCCCACTCCAGTTATTCTTGCCTGGCAAATCCAGTGGACACAGGAGCCAGGTGGGCTACAGTCCACGTTGTTGCAGAGTCAGACACAACTGAGCACTCACACAGTGCAGGATATACCCTCGTTCCATGATAAATCCCACTCTTAATTCCAGCCCCTTCATAATCTTTCATACCCTATCTGATTTTTTAAAATATTTGAATTTGTGACCACTTTTCTGGAGTTTAACCTAAATAGGATATTACCCTGTTAACACATTACATAATTTCCAGAAGGTACCCTTTATATAATAGCAGAATTTAATTCCTAGGAAAAGGGCACAATTAAGCTAAAAGCATAGAGGAGAAAATACTTTTATTATGTTATTACTGGTTCTCAGCTTCATCCCTCTTTGTAAGGCCTCATTTCTTCTATCTGCACATCTGCTGGCAACGAAGTGAAAGGAAATTTTTGCATATACTTTAATTTTTCTATTCATTTCCTTAAAAATTACATATCTTCTTTATAGCTTAAGGCTATGCCTTTAAAGATGCCAAAACATGTATCTTTTAACCTAAAAGCATAGGGTTTCAGATTGAAATGGAGTGCTGTTCTCAAGCCATCATTGAGAAGCCGTGATTTCTGTTAGATGTATTTTAGTAAAAATACGACTTAAAATTTCATGTTTTTCACTTGCTCTCTTTGGGACATCAGTGCAGAGTCATGAATTAATAAGAATCTGCATATTAGAAAACTGTGTTGATTTCTAAGTCCTCGTTTTCTGAGTCATCAAGCTTTGTTTTTTAACTGAATTGTTGAATAAAACTGATCATTGGTACATTTGTTATCTGAAAGTTCAGGAATGCTTTCACAAAAAGGATCACTTTTCTCTCACTATTTATAGTTTTAAATATTAAAAAAAATGCTTTCTTTAGGTAATTTTCAAGTCTCTTAGGTCATAATGGTAATAGGAATTTTCAGTGAAATTAAAATGGACTATTTCTGTCTTTTCTAGGATAAAAGAGTTCATCACTTTAGAAGAAGTCGGGCAGTGCTTAAGTCTGTTTGATCCTTTCTGCTAACTTTCTAGTCTCATGGGAAGTCACAGGTTTTGAATAGTAAGAGACTGAAAGTTTTCCACTATTATAGAAATTTAATTCTGAATTTTGATAAATCACACTCAGACTTTATATATGTTATATTAGATTGCCTAGTTTTATTTTACGTTGAAAGTTTTTCATTAGACATTTACTTAGAAACTGGTTCTGTGTTGAATATATAGTTAAAAGTGAAAAAATAATTGAGACTGAAAATAACTTTAAGATATATCTGTAAGGATTTTTACTTGACATTTTAAGAGTTTAAAAACAAATGCTGATTTTTCAAAAAAAAATTGTTTTAGAAAACCTATTTTGAAAGGTCAGAATTTTGATGGTTTAAATACAAACACTTCACTTCTCCAACAAGTACCTATGAACAGTACAATATCTGCAATATTGTGCTTTTATGATTTATCTAGAAATTTACCACAAAAGCAGAGTTTTTAAAACTGTATTTTTAATCAGTGAAACTCAATATATAGTTAGTTTTATTGAAGTTTTCCTTATCTAAACCCAGTAAAATAGATTCTATACAAACAGTCCAATCAGTGGGTCTTATATTTATTACTTCAAAATACTTTATCTTTTATCTGGAATCCACACATAGAGATATCCGATTGGGATGGTAATTAGGATAACTAAAATTCTGGACCAATTTTTTTTAAAAAGAATCTAAAACAAACTTAACTTTTCTAGGTACATAAATTTCTTAGTTGAATTACCATTCTCCTTTTTTCTTTTACTTTTTTTTCCCTTGAAATGCTAAACTCAATGGCTGTATCTTAAATTGTGCAAAATATTGGTATTAAAGAAGGCTGAAACTTTATGTCACTTAAAAGTTAATCAGAGTATCTGAAAGGAATTGTTTTTATAAGAAACATTAAAATATTAGTTATTTGTTAAAGAACAGAAAGATTTTTATTTTGTTTTTTAGCCTGTTGTTTTTTTTTTTTTTAAGTAAAATATATCCAGGAGAGTCAGAGCAGTTTTGATGTTTCTAAACCACAAAATAAGCATATCCCAAAAATACACTTGAGTTAGTTAACAATCCATTTTTAGATTAGGTAGGCTCCTCGTTAGACATTGCAAATCGTGACAGATAACTAGAGATCCAGAGCCCCTTTGCTATACCCACGGTCTTGCCTTTCCAGTCTCCAGCGTTCTTGTAGGAGGTTTGCTCCTGGAACAGGTGATGTGAAGGAAAGAAGTAGTAGTATAAGCAGTGTGAGAGTTAAGCCTTGGAAAGGGTAGCAGTGGGATAATCCCTTTCTAAGGGAATCACTTGTAGCAGCATCATTTGACCTGCCATGGGTTTAGAGGAGCTTCCTGGCTTTTCTTTCTTGGGCCAGCCCCTTCATTAACACGTGGAAACTCCATATAGCCCTGTCCTAATGAAGCTTTCATGGGCCATGCCATCAGTGCCCATTGTCTTATCATTCCTAATATTTTTCATTCTGAATCTGAAGGGAAGAATCTTTTAAGGATACCCAAGAGGGCTTTCTTATGCCTCAGAATTTCAAAGTCCCCTGAAATTTGTTCTTTTTAAAATTCTCTGTACTTTTTTGTGTGTGTGCTATAACATTCTTACATGTATTATTCTGTGATTAAATCTCCAGGTTACTATAAATGATACCTAAATTCTAAAGAGCCAATTCTAATTATTCCAATATGACCTTTTTCCCTTAAGAAAAAGGGAATAAACATTTTGTCTGCTATTTTGTTGGACTGAAGTATTTAAAAGAGTAAGGTAGAAAGAAGAGACAAAATCCTGAACCTTTCAAAATGGAGAATTAATTTTAAACTTAAAAATGTGTTCCTATTACCTATGCTGATACTATCTTTTTGCATAAATGAATAAATAGAAATAAAGAAACTTTTTTTCCAAAAGTGTTTTGACCTGCTTACTCATCTCATGTTATCTTTAAAAAATGGTGACAATTTGGGTGGGTAGTATGTGACAAGATTTAGTGAAATCCTTGAAATTGAGAAGTGTAAATATTGTTCAGTTTCTTAAATCTTTCCAAGTTTATAAAAGCACATTTTGGTACATTGTAGTTTTGTTGCTTTATCTTATGAAGCTGAGATATTTTCATGAGGAAATAATTTCTTTTTTTGATTCTTTATTTGGTTCTAATGAAGCTAAATTAGTTTATAACATTTTGGGACCCTAAAACTAGACTATGTATGTATCTTAAAACTGTTGTTTTAAATATGCTTGATAATTTAAGCATATTTGCAGTTAAGGATTACCAGATAAGTCACAACAAAGAGTCAAGTCATTAGGATGGGAAAAAATTTTATACCATGCTTTTTTTTTTTAAGTTGCAAATTATGGCAAAAATCAATGCCATAAAGTTTGGTCACCCCTGTAAGAAACTTATTCTGCCTACTTTCTTTTTTTTCTAATAAGAACATGTTATCCTTGTGATTATTCAGAATAACTATTCAGTATTGATTAGCACCCTTGAATTGCAAGGAAGTCATTGGGTTTAGTTTATAAAACCTTGTACCCACCTCTCTGAAATTCTCTTGGTTGTCTTTAAAGGTAAACTCATAAAACTGGGCTGCCACATTGCTTAGTTGTTTTACCTCCTTTCATTGGTTGTTTGGGGGTAATAAGGAGCAGCAGTGATAAGATAGCATGCTGCTCTGCTTTCACGAAGAAACACTAGAGAGGATGGGAGACTGTAAGACAGAGAAAAGCTTTCCATTGACCGAGTCTTACAGATAGGCCCAGCTGTTGAGTATGATCATTTGGAATCCTCAGAACACTTCTAGATGAAGATTGCTCCTGTACATATTTTGATAACTCTGTAATCTAGCCCTTCCCAATGTTATGTGTAATATGTTTCTCTGTGTGTAACTGAGTATTTTTGAGCAATTCCTCACCACCCATCATCAAAGACACTGAGTTTTCCATCTGTAGATGGTACATTTAGTAGTAGAACACAATAAACATAAGAAGTTGAAACTATAAACATGCGTTTTTGAATGCTCATACAGAATATTCAATCTGCATAGCAAAGAAATGATAGGTAATTCTGCATTACATTTAGAATTAAAAACATCTGTCCAATATGGCTATAGCTGTGGGCCAATATCACGAAAATGCAAAGAAAAATTGTCTCGATAGAGAAACTGAAGCTACCACTGTACAATTAGCTCTCTGTGGTGGCTATATTTTATGTTTTTAACTGGTCTGAAAAGTTTTCCAGTTGAGTCTCCAGTTCATTTTCCCAAGACACATGGGGGCTTTGTATCTTATATTCACCTCTATTAAGGCTGTGTGCTAAGAATATGCCTTTTCTCACATAATGAAATCCTAGATCCCAGTTCGCTAGGTCCTTAACAGTAGAACAAGTGCTTGCATTACTGGGATGTTGGGATCATGAAAGCTCTTTGTAAATTTGAAGCGATAGTAACATTTCAAGCAGTTCAGGAAGTTGAAGGTATTAACCCTTAATCAGTTCTTTTTTTTTTTTAATACAAAAAAACTAGCAAAAACCCATTAAGGCTGTAGTTATATATTGTCTTTCCCCAGAATGAAATAAACAGAGATACACTATATTCTAGTTCACCATTGGGTGAAGCTGTTTACTGTAGAAGAAAGTCAGGGCAGACATGCAACTATAGGTGCTGGAAAAGCCAAATCAGCTGTTTCCAGTGGGCTAGTCCCCTCTGCCATGCACACATGTTGAACATAGTTCATTATTACCAACCTATACCCATCCCCTAGAATAAGTCTGACTGGACCAGTGAGAATAGGAGGAGTGATTTAAAATACAGAGACCATTTTCTCTTCATTTTTACCTAAACTAGACCTCCTTCAGAGTGTCAGTAAAGTTTGAGCAATATTAAAATAGCATAACTGCTATTGAGGGCAGGTGAAGGGGCAACAGAGGATGCGATGGTTGAATGGCATCGTTGGCACAATGGACATGAATTTGAGAGAGTGAAGATAGATAGTGAAGGACAGGGAAACCTGGCGTGCTGCAGTCCATGGGGTCACAAAGAGTTGGACACAACTTAGTGTCTGAACAACAACATACCTGCTAAATGAGTAAAGTTCAACTGCACTTCTTTCCTGAATGTGGCGTGGTTGCAGCTCATTATTTTGGTTGGTGATACGTCTGTCTTTGATGAAAAACCTGTATACTGCCATGAAAGGTTTTATCCATGATTAGATCAGCCTCGTAGGATGTCAGAGGACATTGAAACCATCACCCAGGGTGCTCTTCAGAGATTCAGATTCCTGGGCCCCAGGCTCAGATACACTTACACTGTAGACACAGGTGGGCTTCGTAACATGCATGTTTGTGAAAGTTGCTTGGGATTGATCTCTGTGACATTCACTTTGAGAAGTATTGTCCCAGGTGGGGATAGCTCAGTTAGCATCTCAGGCTACTTCTAGTTGGAGGATAGCTGAATTTGGAGAACAGCTCTGTCAGGTCCATTCTGATTCCTTCATAAGAAATTTTATTGGCTTCATCTTTCCCTACCAAGCCTGTGCCCAGGAGTGCCGGTTGTCCAGGGGTGACTCATGAATAGGCAGAAGAGTGAACCGAATGAAGTCTGAAAGTCAAGACTTGGGACCAAAAGTGAATGGTGAAAGTGACCAGGAGAAAGCTGGACGTTGAGGCCAGGTGTATGTCAGGGTGAGGGACTGGCCTCAGCGAGAAGAGGACAGAGTGGACTCTGGAGGCCGAGCTACCGTGTGTGCTTCCTGGAGGAAGGACCGATGTCTTTGGTCCATTTGGCCAATTTTAGTAACACATAACTGAAGTTTAAAAAAATACGGCCTTAACTCTTTGAGAGTCTCTTGGACTGCAAGGAGATCAAACCTGTCCATTCTAAAGGAAATCAGTCCTGAATGTTCATTGGAAGGACTGATGCTGAAGCTGAAACTCCCCATTACTTTGGCCACCTGATGCGAAGAACTGACTCATTTGAAAAGACCCTGATGCTGGGAGAGATTGAGGGCAGGAGGAGAAGGGGATGACAGAGGATGAGATGGTTGGATGGCATCACTGACACAATGGACATGAGTTTGGGTAGATTCCAGGAGTTGGTGATGGACAGGGAGGCCTGGCGTGCTGCAGTCCATGGGGTCGCGAAGAGTTGGACACGACTGAGCGACTGAACTGAGCTGAAATAATAGCCTGTTGTTTCTCGTTCCTTCCTTGGAATGAACTAATATGTCTCATCCTTAACAAGATTACTAGTGACTTCAATATTGGAAATAATATGTTAAAAACAAGTTTCAGAAACAGTTTTGAGCATAATGAAATCCAAATTGTGTTTATGTGTGTGTGTTTTTAAAAATTCACCCATAATTCATGTTGAGTGTAGGAATAAGTATACCTTTAAAGAATAATAAATACCCTAATTAGCTTAAGAAATATCTACCAATAAACAGCAATTCCCTCAAAAAATAAAATATTCTATTAATTTAAAAATTCCCTGTATGCCTTCCCTGACCATAGCCTTTTTCTCCTTAACAAGAGTTAGCCAGTAAATTGAATTTTGGTTTAATTACCCACTAACTCATTTGTTTCTTCTCACGTGTTTTTAGATGCTTTTAAATTATTTCACTTTTGGGGGGATTTTATTTGTTTATTTAAAGACTTCATATTTTTTTTAGAGGAGTTTTAGGTTCACAGCAAAACTGAGGGGAAGGTACACAGATTTGTCATATACCCCCGACCCCACACATGCACAGTCTTCCCCATTCTCAACATCCCCCGACAGAATGTGACGGTTGTTACAACTGATGAACCTGCACTGACACGTCAGAATCACCCAAAACCATGGCAAATCCATGGTACTTCAGGGTGCGCTCTTGGTATTGTGCGTTCTATAGGTTTGGACAAATGTATGACATAACCACCATATAGAGCATTTTCACTGGCCTATAAATCTGTTCTCTGCCTATTTATGCCTCCAACCTTACCCTCACTCCCAACCCCTGGCAACCACTGTTCTTTCTCTCTGCAGAGTTTTGGCTTTTCTGGAATTTCACATAATTGGAATCTTACAGGGTGTAGTCTTTGCAGACTGGCTTCTTTCACTTACTGACACGCACTTCTTTCCTTCATGTCTTTTTATGTCTTGATAGTGTATTTCTTTTTAGCACTGATGAATAATATCCTGCTGTCTAGATGTACCGTGGTTTATCCTTGCACCACTAAAAGCATCTTGGTCACTTAACAAGTTTTGGCAATAAAGCCACTGTAAGCATCTGTGTGCAGGTTTTCGTGCACGGAAAAGTTTTCAAACCGCTCAGATAAATACCCAGAGTGCAGTTGCTGAGTCACATGGTAAGCGTAGGTTCAGTTTTCTAGGAGACCACCAAACTGCCTTCCAGAGCGTCTGCACCGTTTTGCATTCCCGCACCAGCACGTGGTGGTGTCAGCATTGCGGATCCTGGTCCTTCCGACAAGTGTGCACTGGTATCTTACTGTTGTTTTAGTTTGCATTTCCTGGATGACACATGACATGGAGTACCTTTTCATATACTCGTTTGCCATCCGTGTATTTTCTTTGGAGAACTGTCTGTTAAGGTCTTTGGCACATTTTTTTTTAATTGAGTTGTTTTCTTATTACTGAGTTTTAAGAGTTCTTCATATTTTTGGGAAACAGTTGTTTATCAGAATTACCTTTTATTTTTACTTTATCCTCCAGGATATTTCAGATGTACCTTTAGAGAATAGGCTCTACAAGTCTGTGACATGTCTTCTCATTTCCTTGAAAGTATCTTTTGCAGAGCAGATGCTTTTAATTTTAACAAAGTCTAACATCGATTATTTCTTTCATGGGTCATGATGTTGCATATAAAAAGTCGTCACCATACCCAGGGCCATCTAGGTTTTCTCCTATGTCATCTTTTAGGGTTTTTCTAGTTTTGCATTCTACATTTAGATATGTGATCCATTTTGAGTTAATTTTTGTTAAGGGTGTATAGGTTCTTTTTTTTATACATGTGGATGTCCAGTTGTTCCAGCATCATTTGTTGAAAAGACCAGCTTTGCTCCTTTACATTGCCTTTGCCACCTTTGTTAAAAATTAGTTGACCACACTTTTTTGATCTTTTTCTGTGCTCTCTATTTTGTTCCATTGATTTTGTTTTTCCTTTTCTTTCTTTCCATTCTTCCCCTCTTCCTTCCTTCCTTTCTGTTTCTTTCTTTCAACAGTGGTATTAAAGTTGTATAATTAGTGTGCATTAAGTTACATATATTTAAGATGAACAATTTGATGAGTTTTGACATATGCACAAGCATACACCACTCCCCCCATCACAGCAATCAAGACAAGTAGCGTTGCCATCACCTCTTCGTAACTCATTCCCCATGGGCCCCCAACTACTAGCTTGCTTTTTATCACCATAGATTTGTTTTACACTTTCTAGAATTCTATATAATGGAATTATACAGAGTATTCTTTTGCATCTAGCTTCTTTCAGCATGATTATTTTTAGACTCAACCCTGGTGTTGCATGTATCAGTAGCTTCTTCCTTTTTGTTGCTGTGTTGTATTCCATAATATGAGGCTTCCCAGGTGGCTTAATGGTAAAGAATTCACCTGCCAGTGTTGGAGATGGAGGTTTGATCACTGGGTCGTGAAGATCCCCTGGAGGAGGGCATGGAAACCCACTCCAGTATTCTTGCCTGGAGACTCTCATGGACAGAGGAGCCTGGTGGGCTACAGTTCATGGGGTTGTGAAAGAGTCAAGACACAACTTAGTGACTAAACAACAATTCCATGATATAAATTTACCACAATTTGTTTATCCATTCTTCTGTTGATGGATACTTGGATTGTTTCCTGTTTGGGGCTGTTACAATAAAGCTGCTATGAACATCTGTATACAAGTCTTTGTGTGGACATATGATTTTCTTTCTTTTCTGTGAACACCTGGGATCAGCTGGGGCCATGAGAGGTTCATTTTAAATTTGTAGGGAAACTTCGAGACTGTTTTCCAGAAACACAAGGGTCAGGTAGCATCATCATGTCTCCTGTCACATTTGTGCTACTATATTATTTAAAGTTTCTTATAAACTTAAATGTGGGCATCTGCTTCAGCTGCGCTTCTGACTGCCTGGAGACAATGTCTTCCCTTTTTTTTGCTTACCATTTTATTGTCTTGCAATAGTTTCCTTGTTTTTAATTTTTTATTTATTCAGCTTTGGCTGTGCTGGGTCTTCATCGCTGAACAGGCTTTTCTCCAGTCGTGGCGAGCGGGGCAGCTCGAAGGGGTGTAAGCTTCAGTAGTTTAGGAGTGTGACCCATGGGCTCAGTAGTTCAATAGTCTGCTCCACAGCATGTGGGAACTTCTCTAATCAGGAATGGAACGTCTCCTACACTGGCAGGCATATTCTTTACCACTGAGCCACCAGAGAAACCCAGCAGTTTTCTTTTAAATCAACTTTTTTGCAGTGTAATTAGCATACAATAAACTGCACCTATTTTAGCTGAACAGATAGAGCTTTGGCAAATGTAGGTCCCCCTGTAAGCACTAATCAAGTGTAGAGCATTTCTGTCATCCCCAAACGCCCCTGTCCCATCCCCAGGTGACCACTGACCTGACTGGGCACTGTGGTTGGGACTCCGTAAGCACTAGAATTTCGTGTAAAAGGGATTGAGCAGTCTGCTTTCTTGGACGGCGTCGTGTTTAGGAGAGTCATCTCGTCACTACATGTTTCAGTGGTTCATTCTTTTTTTCCCACTAATTAGTATTTCATTGTGTAGAGGCACCACGCTTTGTCTACTCACCTGTTGTTGATGGGTAGTTGGGCTGTTTCCAGTTTATGGATGGTTATGAATAAGGCTTCTGTCAACATTCATGTAAAGGTTTTGTGTGGATATGTATTTTCATTCTCTTGGGGAAACACCTAGAAATGGAATTTCTGTTCATATGCTAAGTATCTGTGTAACATTTTATAAGAAACTTCCAAGCTGTTTCTCAAGATAGTTGTATTATTTGCATCCGCACTAGCAACATCTGTGACTGCTCACTTGATCTGTTTTGTTCACAACGCAAGGTATTGTCAGTGTTCTTGATTTTAACCACTGCCATGCATAGCAGTTTTTAAAAGCCCCCCAAAATATATATACTTTTCTGTATATAATAAATCAATTAAAAAAATTAAGAAAAAGGGGCTTCCCTCATGGTCCAGTGGTTAAGACTCTGCACTTCTGGTGCAGAGGGCATGGGTTTGATCCCTAGTTGGGGATATAAGATCCCACATGCTGTTCAGTGTGGCAAAAAAAAAATGAAAAAAAAAGTTAAAAAACAACTCCCTAAATGTTTGGAATGTGCAGCCAAGGTTGAAAACTGCCAAGCCAGACTAGACAGATTGCAAATGTTTAAATAAGGGCAGGTATTTTTACTTAAGCATTCACGGTTTTCTTTTCCCCATTCATCCCCTTATTTACCCCAAAAGAACTGTATCAGCTCTTTACTGAGCATTAAAAATATAAAGACAATACATCACTCCTGCCTGCCCTCAAGATATTTGGTGTCAAGTTTTTGTTTTTTTTCCCTCTCCTAAGGAAACCAATTTCACATGTTATGACCACAGTCATTTCAGAGTTTGGTTTCTTACTGACCCTGGAATTTTGCAGCTCTGGCCTACGTTCAGTCCTGATGGTGGTAAGAGTAGGCAATGGGGTGCTTCGTAGTGTCGAGATCCTGCTTTTTGGTTTTGTACTTTTCCTTCCCTGCCTCCTTACATACTGGTACTTTCTTACGTACATATTTAACTTTGGGGACCATGTTTTTTGTTTTTTGGGGTTTTTTGCCACACTGCTCAGCATGTGGGATCCTAGTTCCATGAGCAGGGATCAAACCCGTGCACCCCTCAGTGGAAGCGTGCAATCCCAACCACTGGAGCAATGTCTTTATATGATGTGGCAGGGATTGAACAATAAATATAAAATGGACACATTTTATCCTGGTAATCGCACTGGTGCCTGCACACAGTATCATGGCTGTCTTCTGATCTTTGTATCTTATTTCTTTCGCTGTTTATTTAATATAGAAAACAGTGAACAGAATATTCTTAGAAAAATAAGACACATTGGCATGATACTATAAAATTGTCACCAAAACCCTGGTAAAGAAATATAGTAGGCGGGTGAAGGTAAGATGGCATGTAGACTGAGCAAAGCTCACATGTTAAAACTGGGTCATTAAATAGTAAAATATTGTCTTATTTGATGTTAAACTTAGACTATAAAGAGATTTTGAAGGGATGCACCAAGGTCTGCCTCCCTGGAACCGTTAGAATGAGTTATAAAACTAAGGCAGAGTCTATGCAGAATTGTTTTATCTTCCAGGGTCGAGGTCAGTGTCAGGATTGTAAAATTGCCCATAACTTGCAAAACAGATTCTGCACAGAGAAACTAATAGAAAATAGATTCCATTTTCCTTTTCTTTGTGGCCTTAGTGGTTCCAGAGACCCCAGAAGCCTTGTGGCAAAATAGCTAGTGAAAAAATTCTGACAAAAAAATAGAAATTTATTAATCTAGCTTTGGATCTAAAGAAATCTCATCTCTAACATGGATAAATTTTCATCAAGCAGATATTTTCCAGAACAATCTTAAGTCAATTTCATCCCTTGATTGATATTCTATACAATGGAATGAAACCATTTTCAATACTTGCTCTGTTTAGTTCATTTAAATTTCTTTTCATTACAATTGTTCTTTTTTTCCAGTCATGGAAAATCCCATTCTTTTAAAAATATTTTTATTGAAGTACAGTTGATTCACAATGTTGTTAGATTCAAGTATATAGCAAAGTGGTTCAGTTATGCATATATATATCTATCCAAGATTCTTTCCCATTGATAGGTTATCGCAAAGTGTTGAATACAGTTCCCTGTGTTATACAATAGATCCTTATTGGCTCCTTTTCCTATGTGTGTTGTTTTTTTTATACAAATTGAACACATTATCAATTTTTTCCAGCTTTATTAACTGACAAAATTGTACAACTGACAAAATTTGTATATTTTTGGGTTGTCTAACATGATCTTTTAAGTATACATAATATTGTGAAGTGATTACCATAATCAAGTTCATTAGCACATCCATCATAGTTACTTTGTGTGTGTGTGTGTGTGTGGTTAGAACAGTTAAGATTATTCTCTTAGCATATTTCAGACATATAATACAGTATGATTAACTCTAGTCATCATGCTATACATTAGATCTCCAGAACTTACTCATCTTAAAACTGAAAATCTCCCCATTTTCTCTGATCCCCAGCCCCTGGCAACTACCAGTCTCCTCTCTGGTACTGTGAGTTTGACTTCTCTAGACTCCATATCTGAGATTATACAGTGTTTGTCTTCCTGTGTCTGGTTTCTTTCACTTAGCATGATGTCCTCTAGGTTTGTCCATATTGTTGCAAATGGTAGAATTTTCTCCTTTTTAATACTTGAATAATATTCAGTTGAGTGTGTATATGTACATGTGCCCCACATGGTTCTTATTCATTCATCTATCCGTGTACACTTAATTTGTTTCCGTACCTTGTATTATAAATAAGGCTGCCGTGATCATGGGAGTGCAGGTATGTTTAAGATACCTATTTCATTTCAGAAAGTGAAATCATTAGATCACATGGAAGATCTTAGTTCTTTGAGGAACCTCCGTGCTATTTCCCCTGAGTGGCTGCACCAATTTGCATTCCCACCAATAGCACACCAGGATTCCCTTTGCTCCTCATCTTGCCCACTTGCGTTATCTCTTGTGTTTTTGAGAATAGATTAGTTTCTTGAACCACATCGATCTTTCCTCATTTAGTATCAACCATTGTGATGTTTGTTTCGCTTTTCCAAAGCCAAATTTCCCCGAGGTCAAGTTTTGTGTATCTGAGTTTCGTCAAGAAAATGTAACCCTGCTGTCCTGTCTTAGTAGCATATTTTTGCCATGTACAGTTTTATTTGTTGTCAGTTTTATTCTGTGTTGATTATTTCTACCAGATGACAATTAGAAATTAAATGAAAATTGATTGTATTAATTTCCTACATAATTAGTGAGAAAATTTGGGGTCATTCAGTAAGACAGAGATATGGGTGCACAGAAGCAGAGGAAGGGCCATCGCAGTGCATGCGTGACCAAACTCTCAGTTACTGGATCAAAAATACAGAGTGGAGTGGAATTGCTGGGTCATATGGTATTCAAAGCGTTTTTTAATTTTTTCAGAGAAAGCTTTAGTTCAGAAAGGTAAGGCACTCCAGCATTCATTGCAGCACTATTTACACTAGCCAAGACATGGAAGCAACCTAAATGTCCGTCAGCAGATGAATGGATAAAGAAGATATGGTACACATATGCAATGGAATATTGCCCAACCACAAAAAGACTGAAGTATTGCCATTTGCAGCAACATGGATAGATCTACAGATGATCATGCTGAGTGAAGTAAATCTGACAGAGAAAGACAAATAGATGATATCACTTGCATGTGGAACCTTAGAAAGGTACAAATGAACTTATTTACAAACCAGAAATAGAGCCACAGATGTAGAAAACAAACTTATGATTACCTGAGGGAAAGATGAGGGCGAGAGAAATCGGGAGATTGGAATTGACATATATGCACTGCTGCTGCTGCTAAGTCGCTTCAGTCCTGTCAGACTCTGTGAGACCCCATAGACGGCAGCCCACCAGGCTCCCCTGTCCCTGGGATTCTCCAGGCAAGAACACTGGAGTGGGTTGCCATTTCCTTCTCCAATGCATGAAAGTGAAAAGTGAAAGTGAAGTCGCTCAATCGTGTCCGACTCTTACCGACCCCATGGACTGCAGCCTACCAGGCTCCTCTGTCCATGGGATTTTCCAGGCAAGAGTACTGGAGTGGGTGCCATTGCCTTCTCCTATATATGCAGTACTATATATAAAATAGATAACTATTAAGAACCTATTGTATAGCTCAGAGAACTGTACTCAATACTCTGTAAAGACCTATATGGGAAAAAAAATCTAAAAATGTAAATATATAACTGATTCACTTTACTGTACATTTGAAACTAACACAATAATATAAATCAACTATACTGCAAAAAAAAAAAAAATTCTTTTTAAATACGTAGTGGAAACATCATGGTCAACAAGGGCAGCTCCAAGGCCAGAGCCCAAGCACCCTGCTTCAGCTCTGGGCCGCTCTCTCTGAGGCCAGCCTTCACTCTCTGCCCCCCAACAGATCTCTGGTCTCTTCTCTTCGGGGCTGCCTGGCCATGCGCTCTCCTGGCTCACAAGCCACTGGCCTGAATTGGATAGAAACTCCTATTCCCCTGAATTTATATACATTGAACTTCTTAAAAAGGAACCAATTTCACTTGAGTCAATGAAACACGACCAAGCTACGTGAAGACAATAGAACAGCACAGAGGTGGATGAGGTAAGAGGACCCATGTTTCAGTGCTGGTGCCATTCTCCCCCTTTTAATTATGTGCATTGTTTCCAAGTGCACGTGGCCCCTTACACAGCCCATCCACTGCTGGGAGATATCTTGAGCTGAAACACTGCACCCCTGTCCCAAGACGTAGGTAGAAAACTGTTCATCAACAAAAATTGGCCGCAGACTAAGTGTGTACCTGTAGGGCAGTGATTCATTCAGGGTATTTTCATACTATTTAATACTGTCACAAAGCAAAGATTAACACATTCCTCTGTTAAAGAACAGATAGTAAGGGGACTTCCCTGGTGATCCAGTGGTTAAGGATCGGTGCTTCCCCTGCAAGGGGCCTGGGTTCAATCCCTGGGGAACTAAGATCTGCATGCCGCATGGTGCAGCCTAAATAAAAAAAAAAGGATGGTAAATATTGCAGACTTCGTGGGCTGCATGGTTTCTGTCACAAATAATCGACTCTGCCATTGTAGCCTGAAAGCAGCCAGAGACAATATGTAAAGGAATGGACGTGACTGTGTTCCAGTTAAACTCTAATTATAATTATTTTGAAAACGGTAGATTTGGTTTCAGGGTCTTAATTTACAGACTCCTGGTTTAAAGAGACAATACAGATTTGCATTTATTGACATGGAAAGTTCATCGTAATATACTTAGTGGTTTAAAAAACTACAGATTTTGTCATTGTGATGCCACTTATGTAAGACAAAGGGTTGTATGAGCAAATAGGTACAGATTTCCAGGTGGCACAGTGGCAAACAATCCGTTTGTCAGTGTGGGAGACACAAGAGATGCGGGTTCAATCCCTCAGTTGGGAAGATTTCCTGGAGAAGGAAATGGCAACCTGCTCCAGTGTTCTTGCCTGGAGAATTCCATGGACAGTGGGCTACAGTTCATGGGGTCGCAAAGAGTCAGACACGACTGAGCAAGCCACACTGGCATAGAGAAGGGTCTAGAAGGATGATCAACAAATGATAAGATAATATCTCGAGGTTGAAGGTTTAGGGATGATTTTTTTCTTCTTTATGTTTTATATATATGTTTTTATTATCAGAAAAATATTTTTATTTAGTAATATATACTCTGACAATATAATAGCATGGTTGTTGTTAGGGTCGCTACAAACAGCTGTGGAACCTGTGCACTGCAGTTCTTGAAGATGTCACTCACATAGACTACAGCATAAAGGGTGCCCCCTGGACTTGTGTTGTGGAGCAGCTCTCTTCTCTCCAACTCTCTGTTCAGTCATGTCCAATTATTTCAACAAACATTTACTTGGAATCTACTATGTCAAACCCTTTTCTGCCCTTGCAGTGATTACATTCCAGTGAGGGAGGAAGGCAATAGGCAGAATAAACTGAAGAATGTTAGAAGCAGTCATGAAGCAGAGTAATTAGGAAGACCTAGGATGCTGCAGCAGAGATGGGGTTTCAATTTTAAACAGTGTTGGCTGAAAAAATGCACAGTCTAAAAGTTGAGAATTATGTTTTATCTGACAGACAAAACTGAGGACCTAAGCCCAGAAGAACACCTCTCAGATAGCTCTGAGGGACTGTTTTCAAGAGGTGAGGAAGGAGCCAGGGTATACAGGAGTTTTTGTAACAAAGCCCAGGTAGTTGTAACCTCACAAGATTACTGTTAATTGAAATCAGATGTCTCAAGTCAATGAATTGAGCTTTCTTTTCTGTGTGTGGGAAGATGCCAGAGTCTGAGTTGATTAAAATGATTCCTTTGTTATGCACCTCAGTTATTGAGGGCCGGTAGCCTGTTTCTCTCCATCCTGAATCCTCTTGGGGCACACAGCAGGGGCGGCTGCCAGTTCAATGGCCCCAACATCCTTTGTTTACTGATATGGCACTAATGGTTAAGAACCTGCGTGCAGCGGGTTCAGTCGAGACTGGGGTTTGATCCTTGGGTTGGGAAGGTCCCCTGGAGAAGGGATGGCCACCCACTCCAGTCTTCTCGTCTAGAGAATCCCATGGACAGAGGAGCCTGGCAGGCTACGGTCCCTAGGGTTGCAAGAAGTCAGACACGACTGAGGCGACAGCATGCACGCACATGGCATGTGACGTTCTTCATCCACAGTAGTGAGAGACTTAAAACTTCAGCAGGTCAATAAGGAGTCGGTGAGCATTCTGCCTTTTCACATTCTTTTGCCTTAGACACGTGGCAATAGTATCTGTTATTGAAGGACATGCTTTTTTTGAGCTCAGAATGTATGTTATGGGAGAAGGTCTGGGTAAAACTTCCACAGCCTTGAGCTCTGGGTTAACCTGTTCCTTCTGGCTGATCTCATGCTGATGTCATCCCAGGATGCATGTTACAGATGAGGGTCTGGGTGAAATGTTCACAGCCTTGAGGTAATATTTTCTATTGTCAGCAGCTGGTACAAAAGTATATAATTCCCTGCCTAAAGCTAGCATAGAACATTCAAGATGGCAGAGTAGAAGGACGTGGACCCATCTTCTGTGACAACTCCAAAATTGCAACTCGCTGCTGAACAACCGTCGACAGGAGAATATTGGATCTCACCAGAAAACCCACATCCAAGGGCAAAGGAGAGGCCCCAACAAGATGACGGGAGGGGTAAAATCACGTTTAGAATCAAACCCCATACCCACCAGAGATGCTTGGAGGGCTCAAACAAAAGCTTCTGCGTACCGGGACCCAGAGACACCACAGAGACTAAGCCAGAACTGCCTTTGAAGTGTCTGAGTATCTCCCGAGGAGACACAGGTCAGCAAGGGCCTGCTGCAGGGACAGGGGCTCTGACTGCAGCAGACCTGGGACACACAGCGTGTGGCATGAGCCCTCTTGGAAGAGGTCACCATTAGCTGTACCCTAGAGCCACTGAGCAGAACAATTACACCAAAGAAATTCTCACACTGTTAAAAAAGTTCTGGGGCCAATGACAGATTTCCCAACCCGGGGATCCAGCAAAGGGACTAAGAATCCTTAGGCAATTTGACTTTGGAGGCCAGTGGGATTTGATTACAGAACTTCCACAGGACTGGGAAACAGACTCTTGGAGGGCACAAGCGAAACCTTGTGCTCACCAGGAGCCAGAAGAAAGGATAGGCCTCTTGTCCTTCTCCATTGGAGGGCAGACAGACTGAAACCACAGTCACAGAAAACCAGCCAGTCTGATCACAGGACCACAGCCTTGTCTAACTCCGTGAAACTAAGCCATGCTGTGTGGGGCCACCCAAGACGGACGGGTCATGGTGGAGAGGTCGGACAGAATGTGGTCCATCGGAGAAGGGAATGGCAAGCCACTTCAGTATTCTTGCCTTGAGAGCCCCATGAACAGTATGAAAAGGCAAAAAGATAGGATACTGAAAGATGAACTCCCCAGGTCGGTAGGTCCCCAATATCCTACTGGAGATCAGTGGAGAAATAAGCCCAGAAAGAATAAAGAGATGGAGCCAAAGCAAAAACAACACCCAGTTGTGGATGTGACTGGTGATGGAAGCAAAGTCCAGTGCTGTAAGAGACAGTATCCCATAGGAACCTGGAATGATAGTCCTATGAATCCAGGTAAACTGGAAGTGGTCAAACACGAGATGGCGAGAGTGAGCATAGACATTTAGGAATTCGTGAACTAAAATGGACAGAAATGGGCAAATTTAATTCAGATGACCATTATATCTCTACTGTGGGTAAGAATTCTTTAAAATAAATGGAGTAGACCTCATTGTCAGCAAAAGAGCCTGAAATGCAGTGCTTAGGTGCAGCCTCAAAAATGGCAGAATGATCTCTCTATAACTTCTATGCAGAGGACATCATGCAAAATGCCAGGCCGGATGAAGCTCAAGCTGAAATCAAGATTGCCAGGAGATATACCAGTAGCCTCAGATATGCAGATGTCACCACACTTATGGCAGAAAGTGAAGAGGAACTAAAGAGCCTTTGATGAAGTTGAAAGTTGCTCAGTTGTGTCCGACTCTTTGCAAATTGTCTATGACAGAATACTGCAGTGGATAGCCTTTCCCTTCTCCAGGCATCTTCCCAACCCAGGGATTGAACCCAGGTCTCCCACATCACAGGCAGATTCTTTACCAGCTAAGCCACAAAAAGCGAAGAAGAATAAAGATCCTCTTGATGAAAGTGCAAGAGGAGAGTGAAAAAGCTGGCTTAAAACTCAACATTCAAAAAACTAAGATCATGGCATCTGGTTCCATCACTTCATGGCAAATAGATGGGGAAACAATGGAAACAGTGACAGACTTTATTTTCTTGGGCTCCAGAGTCACTGCAGATGGTGACTGCAGCCTTGAAATTAAAAGATACTTGCTCCTTGGAAGAAAAACTGTGACAAACCTAGACAGTTTACTAAAAAGCAGAGACATTACTTTGCTTACAGAGATCCATCTAGTCAAAGCTATGGTTTTTCCAGTGGTCACGTATGGATGTGAGAGTTGGACTATAAAGAAAGCTGAGCGCTGAAGAATTGATGCTTTTGAACTGTGGTGCTGGAGAAGACTCTCAAGAGTCCCTTGGACTGCAAGGCGATCCAACCAGTCCATCCTGAAGGATATCAGTCCTGGGTGTTCATTGAAGGACTGATGTTGAAGCTGAAACTCCAGTACTTTGGCCACCTGATGCGAAGAGCTGACTCATTGGAAAAGACCCTGATGCTGGGAAAGATTGAGGGCAGGAGGTAAAGGGGACGACAGAGGATGAGATGGTTGGATGGCATCGCCGACTTGATGGACATGAGTTTGAATAAGCTCCGGGAGTTGGTGACGGACAGGGAGACCTGGTGTGTTGCAGTCCATGGGGTCACAAAGAGTTGGACATGAATGAGCAACTGAACTGAACTAAAACTAGCAAGGTGGGTAATCTTTCTACCCCTTTTGATGTCTATGTCAGAAGCTTTTCTCTGTCACTATCGCTTTAATAAAATGTCTACTACACAAAGCTCTGAGTGACTGAGACTGTCTTTGGTGCTGGAGTTGAATCTTCTCCTTTGCGAATCACGTATATGGCTGAACACTGTAAGCTTTCATCTATCAATAGGAAGATCAGAAGAGACCTTACTCAGGAAGTCACAATTGAGCATACTTCCAAGAAGTCAAAGAGGAAGCCCTGTTGCTATCTTGGAGAGAGCATTTGAGATGCAGGGTCAGCCAGTGCAGAGGCCTGGGGGTGAGTGTGCTTGGAGGTGTGAGCCACAGCAAGTGGCCCAGGGAGGAGGCAGGCACGGGAGCAGTTGGGTGAGGACACACCGGAGATGGGGGACGGGTCACAGAGGCCCCTGAGGGTCAGGGCCACCGAAGTGCTTTTCAGCAATGTAGAGCAGCAATACGATTTAACTGAGGCGTTTAAACGGCCACTCCGGATGCCGGGTTGAGAACAAACCGTCAGGATACCTGGGTAGAAGTAGCCCTTGACAAGGTGCTTTGTAATTCCTTTTCTCTACCCCTCTTCCCCACTGGCCTATGGAATCCTGGAGTCAAGGAGTAGTATGCGGTCTCCTCTGTTTCTGGTAGAGGCAAAGCTAGTGCGAAGGCTCCGGGACTTCTTTACTGAACAAAAAAAGGCCAATGGGGCAAATACTTACTGCTCTTGTTTTACAGAAAGGAAAAATTGGAACTTAGGGAAGTTTAAGTGATTGCCCAGAGTCAAGACAGGGTTGGCACCAGACCCAAGGTCTTTTGAGTCCAAGGTCAGGGTTCCTAACAACCTGGGACAAAGACAGACCTTACTACAAGATACACTGAAGTTGGTGAAAAGAAGTTTTGAGTTAAATTCTGCAGACCTTTATGAAAAGCCAAGGCATTGTGACTTCATGTAGTGATCATAATAACAGCTAACGTCACATTAACAAAAGATGACATACACGAGCCTGTCAGGAGATCCACTGCACATGGCTACTTACAAAAGGCAGATTAAAAATCAATGTTTAAAGTATAAGTCGCATGTATCTAATATGTGAGAGCATCACAGGAAAGATTTTCACCAAACGCTAGTGATGCTTATTTCAGGGAGTTTTTATTTTCTTCTTTGTTGTTTCCTGAATTGTTTGAATTTACTGCAAGAAGAATGTAAAAACAGAAGAATTCAAATAAAAAAGCGATGTTACAAAGATAGCACTAAGCCCAGAGTTGCATGCAGCTTGCAGTTTTGTAGCACCTGAATTGCCCATGTTCCCTTGTAAATTCCAGGGTAAGCACTGTTTTACTTGACACTGGATGCCTGGTGTGCAATGCCTGCCACAAATAGGTATGCAACAGGGCATGTGGGATAAATCCAAGGGCCTCTGTGAGCAGTAGTTCATATAATTTTCAGTAGACACAGGGAGGGGCCTGGGGCTCAGGAATGACATAAACACAGGTTCCCCGTGGAGGGAGTTGCATTGCTTCCCTGATGGGCCTTGCCCTAGTGCTCGGGAGACCAGAAATCCTTTTAAGAAGCCTCAACAGTAGATTTACAGATCTGTGATGCCTGGTCTCAGGTCCCACCACACTCTACAAAAATACATTTTTCAATGGAAGAGTTTTAGTAATGAGTCAGTGACGTGGCGAGGTTTACTCTGATCACACTTCAGTCTAGCCTTTTGGTTTTAATGACAGTTGCCGTCACTGTGGGATGACATCATTCTCAAGGAAACCTTTTATTTATTTACTTTTATATCTTTGCCCACACCAAAAGACTTGCAGGATCTTAGTTTCATGACCAGGTATCTAACCTGGGCCCTTGGCAGTGAAAGCACCAACTCCAGGGAATCCCCAGGAAAACCTTCTTTTAAAATCAGCACCTAAGGGCTCCTTTCTGATGGGGCCAATTTGAGTTCCCAAAAAAGTCCTGAGTTTTGCTCTATAAATCCTCTGTTTAGTTTTTAATCTTTCTAAAAAAATAATTAGGAGGGAATGGCTTTCAGCCATGGGTTTAAAATTAGTGGTTTAAAAATGTTTTTCCCCTCCTATTTTTTCTTCTCCATAGTCCCACCACCCCAACACAAAACTCTATTTTTCCATGTTTTTTGTGGTTCTTAACAAAAATGCACATATAATCAAAGGGTTAGTCACAATCTTTCAGTCTTCTTTGTTCACTGTGGATTAGATAATAAACATTTTCATGATGATTTTTAATGTAATTTTTATTTTATATTAGACTGTAGTTGGTTCACAGTGTGGGGTTAGTTTCAGGTATACAACAACGTGATTCAGCAAGGAGAATTCAAAAGCTTTACAGACAAGCAAAAGCTGAGAGAATTCAGCACCACCAAACCAGCGCTTCAACAAATGCTAAAGGATCTTCTCTAGACAGGAAATGCAGAAAGGTTGTATAAACGTGAACCCAAAACAACAAAGTAAATGGCAACGGGACCACACCTATCAATAATTACCTTAAATGTAAATGGGTTGAATGCCCCAACCAAAAGACAAAGATTGGCTGAATGAATACAAAAACAAGACCCCTATATAAGATGTCTACAAGAGGCCCACCTCAAAACAAGGGACACATACAGACTAAAAGTGAAGGGCTGGAAAAAAATATTTCACGCAAACAGAGACCAAAAGAAAGCAGGAGTCGCAATACTCATATCAGATAAAATAGACTTTCAAATAAAGGATGTGAAAAGAGACAAAGAAGGACACTACATAATGACCAAAGGATCAATCTAAGAAGAAGATACAACAATTATAAATATATATGCACCCAACATAGGAGCACCGCAATATGTACGGCAAACGCTAATGAGTATGAAAGAGGAAATTAATAGTAACACAATAATAGTGGGAGACTTTAATACCCCACTCACAACTATGGATAGATCAACTAAACAGAAAATTAACAAGGAAACACAAACCTTAAATGACACAATGGACCAGCTAGACCTAATTGATATCTATAGGACATTTCACCCCAAAACAATCAACTTCACCTTTTTCTCAAGTGCACACGGAACCTTCTGCAGAATAGATCACATCCTGGGCCACAAATCTGGTCTTGGAAACTTCAAAAAAACTGAAATCATTCCAGTCATCTTTTCTGACCACAGTGCAGTAAGATTAGATCTCAATTACAGGAGAAAAAAAAAAATTGTGAAAAATCCAAACATATGGAGGCTAAATAACACGCTTCTGAATAATGAACAAATCATAGAAGAAATCAAAAAAGAAATCAAAATATGTATAGAAATGAATGAAAATGAAAACACAACAACCCAAAACCTATGGGACACTGTAAAAGCAGTGCTAAGGAGAAGGTTCATAGCATTACAGGCTTACATCAAGAAACAAGAAAAAAGCCAAATAAATAACCTAACTCTACACCTAAAGCAATTAGAGAAGGAAGAAATGAAGAACCCCAGGGTTAGCAGAAGGAAAGAAATCTTAAAAATTAGGGCAGAAATAAATGCAAAAGAAACTAAAGAGACCATAGCAAAAATCAACAAAGCTAAAAGCTGGTTTTTTGAAAAAATAAACAAAATTGATAAACCATTAGCAAGACTCATTAAGAAACAAGGAGAGAAGAACCAAATTAACAAAATTAGAAATGAAAAGGGTGAGATCACAACAGACGACACTGAAATACAAAGGATCATAAGAGACTACTACCAGCAGCTCTATGCCAATAAAATAGACAACTTGGATGAAATGGACAAATTCTTAGAAAAGTATAACTTTCCAAAACTGAACCAGGAAGAAATAGAAGATCTTAACAGACCCATCACAAGCAAGGAAATCAAAACTGTAATCAGAAATCTTCCAGCAGACAAAAGCCCAGGACCAGATGGCTTCACAGCTGAATTCTACCAAAAATTTAGAGAAGAGCTAACACCTATCTTACTCAAACTCTTCCAGAAAATTGCAGATGAAGGTAAACTTCCAAACTCATTCTATGAGGCCACCATCACCCTAATTCCAAAACTAGACAAAGATGCCACAAAAAAAGAAAACTACAGGCCAATATCACTGATGAACATAGATGCAAAAATCCTTAACAAATTTCTAGCAAACAGAATCCAACAACATATTAAAAAAATTCATACACCATGACCAAGTGGACTTTATCCCAGGAATGCAAGGATTCTTTAATATCCGCAAATCAATCAATGTAATACACCACATTAACAAATTGAAAGATAAAAACCACATGATTATCTCAATAGATGCAGAGAAAGCCTTTGACAAAATTCAGCACTCATTTATGATTAAAACTCTCCAGGAAGCAGGAATAGAAGGAACACACCTCAACATAATAAAAGCTATATATGACAAACCCACAGCAAGCATCATCCTCAATGGTGAAAACTTGAAAGCATTTCCCCTGAAATCAGGAACAAGACAAGGGTGCCCACTCTCACCACTACTATTCAACATAGTGTTGGAAGTTTTGGCCACAGCAATCAGAGCAGAAAAAGAAGTAAAAAGAATCCAGATAGGAAAAGAAGAAGTGAAACTCTCGCTGTTTGCAGATGACATGATCCTCTACATAGAAAACCCTAAAGATTCTTCCAGAAAATTACTAGAGCTAATCAATGAATATAGGAAAGTTGCAGGATATAAAATTAACACACAGAAATCCCTTGCATTCCTATATACTAACAATGAAAAAACAGAAAGAGAAATTAAGGAAACAATACCATTCACCATTGCAACAGAAAGAATAAAATACTTAGGAGTATATCTACCTAAAGAAACAAAAGACCTATACATAGAAAACTATAAAACACTGATGAAAGAAATCAAAGAGGACACAAACAGATGGAGAAACATACCGTGTTCATGGATTGGAAGAATCAATATTGTCAAAATGGCTATTCTACCCAAAGCAATCTATAGATTCAATGCAATCCCTATCAAACTACCAATGGTATTTTTCACAGAACTAGAACAAATAATTTCACAATTTGTATGGAAATACAAAAAACCTTGAATAGCCAAAGTAATCTTGAGAAAGAAGAATGGAACTGGAGGAATCAACCTGCCTGACTTCAGGCTCTACTACAAAGCCACAGTCATCAAGACAGTATGGTACTGGCACAAAGACAGAAATATAGATCAATGGAACAGAATAGAAAGCCCAGAGATAAATCCACGAACCTATGGACACCTTATCTTTGACAAAGGAGGCAAGGATATACAATGGAAAAAAGACAATCTCTTTAACAAGTGGTGCTGGGAAAACTGGTCAACCACTTGTAAAAAATGAAACTAGAACACTTTCTAACACCATACACAAAAATAAACTCAAAATGGATTAAAGATCTAAGTGTAAGACCAGAAACTATAAAACTCCTAGAGGAGAAATTAGGCAAAACACTCTCCGACATAAATCTCAGCAAGATCTTCTATGACCCACCTCCCAGAATATTGGAAATAAAAGCAAAAATAAACAAATGGGACCTAATGAAAATTAAAAGCTTCTGCACTACAAAAGAAACTATAAGTAAGGTGAAAAGACAGCCCTCAGATTGGGAGAAAATAATAGTAAATGAAGAAACAAAGGATTAATCTCAAAAATATACAAGCAACTCCTGAAGCTCAATTCCAGAAAAATAAATGACTCAATCAAAAATGGGCCAAAGAACTAAACAGACATATCTCCAAAGAAGACATACAGATGGCTAACAAACACATGCAAAGATGCTCAACATCACTCATTATTAGAGAAATGCAAATCAAAACCACAATGAGGTACCATTACACGCCAGTCAGGATGGCTGCTATCCAAAAGTCTACAAGCAATAAATGCTGGAGAGGGTGTGGAGAAAAGGGAACCCTCTTCCACTGTTGGTGGGAATGCAAACTAGTACAGCCACTATGGAGAACAGTGTGGAGATTTCTTAAAAAACTGGAAATAGAACTGCCATATGACCCACAATCCCACTTCTGGGCATACACACCGAGGAAACCAGATCTGAAAGAGACACATGCACTCCAATATTCATTGCAGCACTGTTTATAATAGCCAGGACATGGAAGCAACCTAGATGCCCATCAGCAGATGAATGGATAAGGAAGCTGTGGTACATATACACCATGGAATATTACTCAGCCGTTAAAAAGAATTCATTTGAATCAGTTCTAATGAGATGGATGAAACTGGAACCCATTATACAGAGTGAAGTAAGCCAGAAAGATAAAGAACATTACAGCATACTAACACATATATATGGAATTTAGAAAGATGGTAACGATTGCCTTATATACAAAACAGAAAAAGTGACACAGAAGTACAGAACAGACTTTTGAACTCTGTGGGAGAAGGTGAGGGTGGGATGTTTCGAAAGAACAGCATGTTTATTATCTATGGTGAAACAGATTACCAGCCCAGGTGGGATGCATGAGACAAGTGCTCGGGCCTGGTGGGCTGGGAAGACCCAGAGGAGTCGGGTGGAGAGGGAGGTGGGAGGGGGGATCGGGATGGGGAATACGTGTAACTCTATGGCTGATTCATGACAGTGTATGGCAAAACCCACTGAAATATTGTGAAGTAATGAGCCTCCAACTAATTAAAAAAAATTTAAAAAAAATAAAAAATAAAACAAAAAAGTTAAAAAAAAATAAAACAGATGTGTTGTGGTTTTAACTTGCATTTCCCTCACGGCTAATGAGTTCGGACATCTTTCTTTGCGTTTATCTGTCAACCACAGGATTTTCTACTTTGTAGAAGTACCCAAATCACTTGGTCATTGTTTTATTGAATCACTTGTTTGTTTAATTACTGAATTTTGAGAGTTCTTTTCTCTGGGTGTTAAGTTTCTTGTCAAATATATTCTGTGCAAATAAATATTTTTTCCAATCTCTATCTTGTTTTCTCATTTTCTTAATTGTGTCATCTGAAGACCAGTTTTAAATTTTGATAAAATCCAATTTGTCCTTTTTCGAATTGTAGTTTTGGTGTCATAGTTAAGAAATCTTTGCCTGCCCAAGGTCATAAAGATTTTCTTCTCGAAGTGTTAACATTTTAGGTTTTACGCTTAACCCATTTTCATTTCATTTTTATAAATGATGTAAAGTGTGGATTATTATTGTTTAATTTGAATATCCAAATCTTTACAGCACCATTTGTTGAAAAAACCATCATTTCTCCATGCCTTTGGGGCGAAAATCAGTGTCCGTATACATGTGGGTCTCTTTTTGGGCCTCTGTCCTGTTCTATTTTATCTCTTTTGTCAATACCTGATGTAAAGGTTTAACAATCAGCCCTTGGGAAGGACCCTGCTTGCAGTCTGTAAGTGGTGTGAGCACTCTTACTGTGGCTGATTTCAAGCCTCTTCTGTCCTTCCTTCTTTTCTTTCCCATCCCTCTTTCATTCCCTTTCCCCCTGCCTCCCTTCTTCTTTCCCTCTTTATTCTTGCTCCATTTTCTTATTCTCTGCCCCCATCCTTCTCCCGAATTTGCATTCCACAATGGGAAGATCCAAATGTCTGTCTTAGTCATTGCTTAGAAATGCCAGACACACAATAGTTGTTCCATAAATATTTGGTGAATGAATGAATGATTTTTAATGCTGCACTTCCAGCATTTAAGAACTGAACAAAGTAAGTGGCATGCTTTTTTCATTAAAAAATTTTAAATGTTACTTTCCACTTACAGTTATTACAAAATATATATGCGAAAAAAGTGAAACTGTTAGTTGCTAGGTTGTGTCTGACTCTTTGTGACCGCATGGACCCCAGGCCCCTCTGTCCATGGAATTCTCCAGGCAAGAACACTGGAGTGGGTTGCCATTCCTTTCTCCGGGGGACCGAACCTAGATCTCATGCATTGCTGGCAAACTCTTTACAGTCTCAGCCACAATGCTCAGATATATTGATATGTATATCTATCAGTCACATCCTCTTTATCCATTCATCACTGATGGACATTTAGGTTGCTTCCGTATTTTGGCAATTGTAAATAATGCTGCTGTGAACACTGGGGTGTGTAGATGGTGTAGTCTTAAAATAACCAAATAATGCTCAGCGCTTTCAAGTTTGCAAAGCCTGCCTCACATGTCTTATCACATGACCCAGACATCATCCTGAGAAGCAAGGTGTTCCCCTCCCACACTTTACAGCTCAGGAAACAGAGACCCCAAGAGCTGGAGGTGCCCACCAGAGTCACAATGCGAGTGACGTTATCTGCAGCTCTGATTTGGGCCTGGGGCACCCAAGTGACCGAGGCCGCCAGTGACCGCCCGACTCTGAGGGGTCCCATCAGGGAGGCGGGAGGCTCCAAGGAGAATCGTCCCAGGGAAGAGGAAGGACGTGCGGGAGAGCAGGAACGGGCAGTTATATCTGGGCAAGGCTTACCCAGACCTCTGCTGGGCGGTGCCTCTCACCTCGGCCAGCACGGTGGTGCCATCAGACCCCCAACCCCGTTCCTGTCTCTGGACATTCACCGCCCGCTCCCCCAGACCCGGGATCCCTGTCTTCTCACACATCTATGAAAATGAACCACAGAGATTGCGATTGGAGATCCACCGGCTGAATCCAGTCCCTATGTACCACTTCTTTAGCCCCTGCACCGTTTTAAAATGTGGGTCAGTTTACAGAGCGGCATCTCCACACAGGTGGTTGACTTCTTTTGGCAAAGAGGGAAATCTGGCCCCCGAGTCCCACAGTCCCTTCTGGCCACTCCCTGAGACCAGACACATCTAGGTTGCCACCGTCTCCACAATTTCCGTCACTTCCCCAACCTCAAGGGCAGCAAGCCCCTGCTGTTCACCCCCATGGTTATTATTTTTCATGTTGATGAGAAGTGTACCTCTGAAGCTGTATCTCTATCAAAAGGAGGAACACAAAATAAGTAGGGCCTAATGATTTTATGACATCACAACAGGTTGTCAACTGAATCTGAGAGGCTAGGTTTACAGTTGCTTGCAAACACACCCTCCCAACAATCCAACAAAGAAGGCTTGGAGAACATCCATTTAGGTAGTGATCCTGGGGTTCAGGGGCTTCCCCGGTGGTGCTGGTGATAAAGATTGCCCCTGCCGATGCAGGAGATACAAGAGACTAGGGTTCCATCCCTGGGTTGGGAAGATCCCCTGCCGGAAGGCATGGCAACCCTCTGCAGTATTCCTCCTTGGAGAATCCCACGGAGAGAGGAGCCTGGCGGGCTACAGTTCATGAGGTCGCTTTGCGAGTGGAACACGACTGAAGCGACTTAGCACACACACCTGGGGTTCAGAGAGGTTGAGGGGCTCACCCAAGGCTCTGTAACTAATTGGAGACAGAGGTAAAACTTGAAGGCAACGTCTCACCTGGCACAGAAATCTGCATGAACCGTATTTGCCGCGACAAGCTGCTTTTGTGTTCACCGCACCTTGGGTGCGAGCCGGTGGGACAGCCCTGTGTAATCTTCCGTGCGCCCATTAGGTGGCGCCCGAAGCCAGTAAAGCTTTCTAGGACAATGCCTTTGTGGAAATTCGTTTTCTTCCATTATTACTGAATTTTAAGCCAGAATGGTTTTTCCTTTCTTTTTAAAAAAAAAAAAAAAAAAAAAAAAAAGGTCTTTCAGCACAAAATAGAGCGTGTCTTTCGTGCCAGGCGTAAAATGAAATTTGCCTTAATCCATCGCCTGGGGAGAAAGTGTTTATGTGTCACAATTGACATCTGTTAAATTTTAAATGAAGTAAGTAAGCAATAAGAAGGTCTGAACCACATTCTTTGTTCAAGAAGTCATACAGACACTGCTCAGCTGCTCTGTACAATGAGGAAGAAAACAAGCACCTTTTCTTCCCTGGCAAGCGTAGCTGAAAGCCCTAGAGAGGAGAACGACAGAGGGTGGCTGGAGCTGGGCTCTGAGACGTTAACCCGTGGGTTCAGGCCCAGCTGGGACGACCTGCTTCCACCCAGAGGGCCTTCCCCCCCCTCACCTGCTCCCCCGTTTTTTTCTTTTTTGCAAAATGTAAGACAGTGTGAGGAACTTCAGAGCAGCCAGATCAGTTTTAACCACCAGCATATTTGATGATGAAAGCTATTCTTAAACCAATAAGCGTTTGTTCTTTTGTATTTCACCCTGGCAAGGAAGCTGGAATCAATACCTCTAAAGTTAGCTCTTCCTCCCTGTTATGCAGCTTCATTATTAAAAAGAATGAGTGCAGACACAATTTCAATATGCAGCTTGAGTATCTGTTAACAGTCTGGGCCTTTTGAAGATGTACTAAGATCATCAACCCTGGAGAAGGGAATGGCTACCCACTCCAGTATTCTTGCCTGAAGAATCCCATGGACAGAGGAGCCTGGTGGGCTACAGCCCATGGGATCACAAAGAGTCGGACATGACTGAGCAACTTAGCACACTCAAGATCATCAAATGAGAAAGGGAGGCCTTGCCTAGAAAACCAAATATTATAGTTGTTGAATGGTGTATTTGGGTATTGGAATTTTTTGATTAATGGGGGGAGTAGGAAGCAAAGCTCCCTTCATTGGCTGTGAGTGGAAGTGAAAATATTAGTTGCTTAGTCATGTCCGACTCTTTGTGACCCCATGAACTGTGGCCTGCCAGGCTCCTCTGTTCATGGGATTCTCCAGGCAAGAATACTGGAGTGGGTTGCCATTCCCTTCTCCAGGGGATCTTCCTGACCCAGGGATTGAACCCAGGTCTCCTGCATTACAGGAAGAATGTTTTTACCACCAGGGAAGGCATCATTGACTGTATTGGACATGAAATAAGATGTATAAATACCTTCTTTGTGTGTTAAGCCATTGAGATTAATTCATTACAGCAGCATAACCTGTTGCAGCCAAGAAGGTAGGACTGTACCTTAGCTCACTGGAAACTGAACACTTGGCAAGGACTCCTCAAGAAATGCTTGTTGAACACATGACCCATTTTCACAGTCTTCCCTTAGATTATATGAAATACTTCAGTACCCACGAATAAACTCTAATAATTTTTTGTTCATATGTTTGTTCTATTTTTCTGTTAAGGTATTGCTATTTCGTTATTGACTTGTAAGGGCTCTTTACATATTTTAGAGATTAATTCCTTACTATCATGCATATTGCAATTATCTCCCCAACCTTTCATTTGTCTTTTCATTTCTTATATACAGTCAAATGTATCTAGCAATTTTTTTTTTTGTAATCTCTGCCCTGGAGTCATGCTTAGCCAGGCCTTCCCCATCCTAATATGGTGTAAATGCATGCTCACATTTTCTCCTAGTTCTATTGTGGTCTCCTCTCTCCATGTGAACAGTTAATCCCCTTGGAATTTATTTCTGCATGTTAGTTTTCATCCACATGTTCCCAGATGATGCAATTAGTCTATCTTTCTCCTACTTTTTGCCATTGGCCGTCTCAGGTGTGTACTCATTTGTTCAGTTGTGTTTGGCTCTTTTGCGACCCCACGGACTGTATAGTCTGCCAGGCCCTTTGTCTGTGGGATTTTCCAGGCAAGAATACCGCAGTGGCTTGTCATTTCTTCCTCCAGGGGATCTTTCTGACCCAGGGATCGAACCTGAGTCTTCTGCATTGGCAGGCAGTTTCTTTACCACTGGTGCCACCTGGGAAGCAATCTAGTATATGATAAATTCTCATTTCTAGATTTCTGGTCTCGTAATCTACTTCTTCATTCCTACATTGATAAATTTCCTAAATTATAGTGCTTGGAAATATGTCTTACCATAGGGTAGGGCTTGTCCCCTTTAATTTTAAAATATTATGTTAGCTCCTCACGAACAGATTCCTCCAGTGGAATTTAGAACTCAATTTTTCAAGTTAAAAAAGTAAAGTCCTATTAAACATGTGGGTTAATTTGGAACTAGGTTGTATCTTAGCAGCCTTGAGCCTTCTCATTCAGATGCATGGTGTTTCTCTGCACTACTCAGCTTTCTTTCTGTCCAGGTTGTATGTTTCTGTTGTATTTGGCCCCACATATAGTATCATTTTTGTTGCTTCTGTGAATGTGATATTAGCCTCATCCTATTTTCCAGTATGTATGATTGAACACTGTTCCATTGTATGCGTGCCTCGTGTTTATCCACTCACTCTGGGTGGACATTTGGACATTCGCACCTTTTGTGAAAAGAGCTGCTGTGAGCATGTGTGTCCCCGGGCTTGCATGAGCCCTGCCTTCAGTTCCTCTGGGTGAGCACCGGGAGCGGGATGGCAGCTCACACACTAACTCTGTAGTCACTCCTTGAGGATCTCGAAACTGGTTTCCACAGCAGCTGAGACATTTTGCACTCCCACCAGTAATGTACAAATGCCAGTTTCTCCACATCCTCACCAATGCTGGTCATAATTTTTAAATGACCATATTACTGGGTATTGAGGTGGTATCTCATTGTCATGTTAGCTTGCATTTCCTTAATGACCAATGACGCTGAACATCTTTTCATGTGTTTATGGGCTATTCTCTATCTTCTTTGGAGAAATGTCTGTTGAAATCCATGTCCATTTTGTAAGGACTTGTTTGTCTTTTTGTTGTTTCCTAGCTTTTTGACAGGAAAAACAGCTAATTGAAAGTTGCCATTTTATACAAAACACTTTCAAAATCAAAAGCTGAAAGATTCAACATAAAATGACTTAAATGATAGAAAATCTTTAAATGTTTGAGTGGTTACTATATGCCAGGTATTGCTCTAACATTTTCCATGTATTAATTTTTAAAATTTTAACAACACTAATGAGGAGATGGAGTCAAAATGAAGAAACATGCCCAGGTGTAGATGTGACTGGTGATGAAAGTAAAGTCTGATGCTGTAAGAACAATACTGCATAGGAACCTGGAATGTTAGGTTCATGAATCAAGGCAAATTGGAAGTGATCAAGCAGGAGATGGCAAGAGTGAACATTGACATTTTAGGAATCAGTGAGCTAAAATGGACTGGAATGGGCGAATTTAATTCAGACGACCATTATATCTACTACTGTGGGCAAGAATCCCTTAGAAGAAATGGAGTAGCCCTCATAGTCAACAAAAGAGTCTGAAATGCAGTACTTGGGTGCAATCTCAAAAATGACAAAATGATTTCTGTTCGATTCGGAGGCAAACCATTGAACATCACAGTAATTCAAGTCTATGACCCAACCAGTAATGTGGAAGAAGCTGAAGCTGAACGGTTCTAAGAGGACCTACAAGACTTCCTAGAAGCAACACCAAAAAAAAGATGTCCTTTTCATCATCAGGAACTAGAATGTAAAAGTACAAAGTTAACAGATATCTGGAGTAACAGGCAAGTTTAGCCTTGGAGTACAAAATGAAGCAAGGCAAAGAGTAACAGAGTTTTATCGAGAGAACGCACTGGTCATAGCAAACACCCTCTTCCAACAACGCACAAAACGACTCTACATGTGGACATCACCAGATGGTCAACACCAAAATCAGATTAATTACCTTATTTGAAGCCAAAGACGGAAAAAACGCTATACAGTCAGCAAAAACAAGACTGGAAGCTAACTGTGGCTCAGATCATGAACTCCTTATTGCAAAATTCAGCTTGCAAAATTAAATTGAAGAAAGTATGGAAAACCACTAGACCATTCAGGTATGACCTAAATCAAATCCCTTATGATTATACAGTGGAAGTGACAAACAGATTCAAGGGATTAGATCTGTTAGACAGAGTGCCTGAAGAACTATGATGGAGGTTCGTGACATTATACAGGAGACAGTGATCAAGACCATCCCCAAGGGAAAAAAAGTGCAAAAAGGCAAAACGGTTGTCTGAGGAGGACTTACAAATAGCTGAGAAAAAGCTAAAGGCAAAGGAGAAAAGGAAAGATATACTCATCTGAATGCAGAGTTTCAAAGAACAGCAAGGAAAGATAAAAAAGCCTTCCTCAGCAATCAATGCAAAGAAATAGAGGAAAACAATAGAATAGGAAAGACTAGAGATATCTTCAAGAAAATTAGAGATACCAAGGGAACATTTCATGCAAAAATGGGCTCAATAAAGGACAGGAAAGATACGGACATAACAGAAGGACATAACAGAAGCAGAAGATATTAAGAAGAGGCGGCAAGAATACACAGAACTATTAAAAAAAGATTTTAACGACCCAGATAACCATGATGGTGTGATCACTCACCTAGACACATTCTAGGTAACTAGACATTCCAGATATCCTGGAATGTGAAGTCAAGTGGGCCTTAGGAAGCATCACTACAAACAAAGCTAGTGGAGGTGACAGAATTCCAGTTGAGCTATTTCAAATCCTAAAAGATGATGCTGTGAAAATGCTGCATTCAATATGCCAGCAAACTTGGAAAACTCAGAAGTGACCACAGGACTGGAGAGGTCAGTTTTCATTCCAATCCCAAAGAAGGGAAATGCCAAAGAATGTTCAAACTATTGCACAATTGTATTCATCTCACATGCTAGCAAAATAATGCTCAAAATTCTCCAAGCCAGGCTTCAACAGTACATGAACTGAGAACTTCTAGATGTTCAAGCTGGATTTAGAAAAGGCAGAGGAACCAGAGATCAAATTGTCAATCTCTGTTGGATCATAAAAAAAGTAAGAGAATTCCAGAAAAACATCTATTTCTGCTTTATTGACTACACCAAAGCCTTTGTGTGGATCACAACAAACTGGAAAATTCTTCAAGAGATGGGAATACCAGGCCACCTTACCTGCCTCCTGAGAAATCTGTATGCAGGTCAGGAAGCAACAGTTAAAACTGGACATGGAACAACAGACTGGTTCCAAATAGGATAAGGAGTATGTCAAGTCTGTATATTGTCACCCTGCTTATTTAACTTGTATGCAGAGTACATCATGAGAAATGCTGGGCTGGATGAAGCACAAGCTAGAATCAAGATTGACAGAAGAAATATCAATAACCTCAGGTATGCAGATGACACCCTTATGGCAGAAAGTGAAGAGGAACTAAAGAGCCCCTTGATGAAAGTGAAAGAAGAAAATGAAAAAGCTGGCTTAAAACTCAACATTCAGAAAACTAAGATCATGGTATCTGGTCCCATCACTTCATGGCAAATAGATGGGGAAACAATGGAAACAGTGACAGATTTTAATTTCTTGAGCTCCAAAATCACTGCAGGTAGTGACTGCAGCCATGAAATGAAAAGTTGCTTGCTGCTTAGACGAAAAGCTATGATGAACCTAGACAGCATATTAAAAGCGGAGACATTACTTTGCCAACAAAGGTCCGTCTTGTCAAACTTATAGTTTTTCCAGTAGTCATGTATGGATGTGAGAAACTGTGGTGTTGGAGAAGACTCTTGAGAGTCCCTTGGACTGCAAGGAGATCCAACCAGTTCATCCTAAAGGAGATTAGTCCTGAGTGTTCATTGGAAGGACTGATGAGGAAGCTGAAGCTCCAATACTTTGGGCACCTCATGTGAAGAACTGACTCACTGGAAAAGACCCTGATGCTGGGAAAGACTGAAAGTTGGAAGAGAAGGGGTCAACAGAGGTGGAGATGGTTGGATGGCAACACTGACTCAATGGACATGAGTTTGAGCAAGCTCCTGGAGTTGGTGATGGACAGGGAAGCCTGGTGTGCTGCAGCCCATGGGGTCGTAAAGAGTCGGACACGACTGAGCCACTGAACTGAAGTGATAGGGTAGGTACTCCAATTAGTATCCCCACTTCACAATTCAGAAATATTAATAAGCGGTTCAGAGAAGTTTAAATTCACACAACTGGTAAGGTTAGAATTTGAACCTGAGAACTATATTCAGCATCTTGTGATAAAATAGTGGAGAAGAATAGAAAAAATATATTGTACATAGAGTATGTATAACTGAATTACTTTGTATACAGCAGAAATTAGCACATTGTAAATTAGCTATACTTCAATAAAATAAATTGAAAAAAAAGAATTTGAATCTTGCATAGTATTAAGTTGCATGATAATAAGTTCTTGTATAATAATAAGTTTTTAGGGAGCGATACCAGCATTGATTGGGTTAGGAGTGAGACAGTATTCAGGAATCAGGATTTTGCTATCTTTTTTGTCTATCTATTTTTTTATCTTCTAATCATCCTATGATTGCTGCTGTTACTTTCAGATTGTTTCCTCATGGTCAGAAAATGGCTACAACAGCTCCAAACATCACATTGTTTCCCAGAAACATCCAAATGCCAAAACCAGAAGGACTCTTGGATTTCTTCTTCTTTAAGAAATGAGGAAAACCTTCCTAGCAGTCTTTCTGGCCAACTTCTCATTGGCCAGAATTGTGTCACATGCCCCATCTTCAACCAGTCACTGACAAGGTGTACAGAGCTACAGTTTGGAACTGGGACGAATCGAGATTTGCACCCTGACACCCCCACTGGGCCACCCTCCCAGAACCACTTGCTGCTCAATTCCTGAACAGAATCAGTTTTCTGGGGTTTCTTTTTAAGATTTTCTTTTTTAATATGGACCATTTTTAACATCTTTATTGAATTTGTTATAATGCTGCTTCTGTTTTATCTTTTGGTTTTTTGGTCACGAGACATATGAGATCTCAGCTCCCCAACCAGGGATCAAGCCCACACTTCCTGCATTGGAAGGCAAAGTCATAACCACTGGACCACCAGGGAAGTCCCTATCTGTTAACCAAGGACTAGGAAATGACTACTGGGTTGGTGACCAACAGCTTCTGCAGAATTCCCATTAGCCTCTGTGAAGCTTAAGGTCAGTGATATTTCCTTTCCTGGAGATCCCACACTCTTGAGATTTCTCCTAAGCCTTCTCTTTGATTCCTTTTAGGCCACGCATGCAGTGCATACAGGAGATTTTGAAATTCTGTTGCACAGCTATTTGCAAAACCCCGTCCACCAACTTCTCTCCTGCCTCTGTTTCCCTCTGTGGATCACAGGGGCACGTGTGCCTATAGCCTGTAATCACAGTGATTACAGATTTAAACTGTAAGCCCCAACACTCATAAAATCCTAGTCTCCCTACATAAAAATCCCCCAAAGTGGTGCTTAATTTCACATGCTTGCCAAATCCTAAATCCCAAAGAAAAAGCTGATTTACCTTTGTGCTGAAACCTTGGCTCAACAAAGCTCTTGACTTCGGGAACGCACTGGTGTCCTGGGCAGCACCTCATAACAGCAATTTATGTTAGGGCTCTCCCTGAGTTTTTAAGTGCCATCGAACTGTCCTGGCTAAAGAGAAATGGACACAGCTTTCTACCAAAGTGTCTCAGGCAGGCTTTCCAAGTGACCAAAGTGAAATAATCTCAGGACAGACCATTTTACTCCATGTTCAGACGGTGGGTTTACTGCCTGGGACTTCGTGAATTCTCCTTTCATCTTTCTACACCCTGCCCCCAACCCATTTTAATGTATTTCTGATTATGAAAACAAAAACACACACACTTAACCTTCTAAAAGGCAGATGAAAGCCATTCACTTTGGAATCTGAGACGCATCTCTGTAAGCACCTGGTCACTGACTCAGGAGAAGCGGATGACAGAGGATGAGATGGTTGGATGGCGTCACTGACTCAATGGACATGAGTTTGAGCAGATTCCGGGAGTTGGTGATGGACAGGGAGGCCTGGCGTGCTGCAGTCCATAGGGTCGCAGAGTCGGATACAACTGAGCAACTGAACTGAACTGAACTGGTCACTGAATCTACATGATGATCGTCCTGCAATGACTCTGGAACTTCTGTGAGCTGACTGTGGTTTCACAAAAAACCAGCTTTAGTCAGAAAGCTTGTGGGAGTGAATTTCTTGTTAGAGAAAGGTAGGGAGTTTCCCAACACAGGAAGGATTCAAGCAGAGGGTAGTTGACCTTGTGTCCAGGATTCCTGATTTCAGAGAGGCTGAAGGTAAAGAATTTAAGATCTCCTCCAAAGGATCCTAAGATGAATCAGAAAACACTCTTTATTCACATGGTGTTTTACAAATCATAAAACTGTTAGACACACGTTTTATCTCACTGAAACTTCAAAACAACTCTCGGGTGGATGGGTTTATTATTTTCATTTTAGAGATGGAGAAAGGTTTAGATAGAGGTGAAGGGATTTCTCCAGACTCACATCTTTGGGAAGTGGAGGGTCTTAGGACATTGAGGTCAGAAACAGGGCCACATTCAGGATAGGGGTCAGCCTGAAGCCGGCCCATCACTGAGGCATCCTCTCTGGGGCCCAGAGAAATGTCTGTTCTGGCCATCCCTCCCTCCTGTGTCCTCAGGCTGGGCCTGGGCGAAGTTGCGTGTCCTCAGGACCCCTTATGGATGCTCAGTTACTAGAGCTCAGCGCTTCCTGTCTCCACTGAGGTGGGGTGTGCGGAGTCCGTGGTTTAAACCTGCGCTGTGTTTCAGCCCATTCCTGGAGTATTTCCTCTTTAAAAGGACCACGGGCAGAGGTGCCCTAAGACAGGGGTGTCAGGTGGGCATTCGGCGTGGAAGCCGGGCTATTTCTGCTCGGGGACTCCTTCCAGCCACACTACCCTGGCCGCCCCACCTAGTCCAGCCGTGAGAGCACAAAGGACAATGCCTCGGCCCCGGGGTGGGGTGGGGCGGTGCTGGGGGGGCAGGACGTCCGCTTCCAGCCCTCAGCCCCTGGCCCTCTGCTCGGGGGACGGCCCCTTGTGTGAGGGCCTGGGAAGCAGGCTTTCTTCCACACTGGCTGTCCTATCAGATTTTGCCCTATTTTGGTAATTCAATGGGGAATGAATCCACCCAGGAGTATGGGCTGGCCTCCAAAAGGAAGGTAAACATAACAAAGAGAAAGTCGTTGCCAGTTTTAGAGACCATGCGTTCGCAGGAATAAACAGGAATGCAGCCCAGTGGGAAAGCAGGCGTCTCACCACACCTGCAATCCAAACAGGCAGGAGTCCAGCCACAAACGGGCTTCGTATCTGCTTTCATTCGGGTTGGTCAGTGGGGATGAAGGAGGGAGAAAAAAGGACAAACAGATGGTTTCAAATATAACAGTGCTGGAGTAAACACATATATTTATTTTATATAAATTCTATTTACATTTGATATAATTTACGTGTGTATATTTACTTCCAGTCTTGTTAACTCCTAATGCACCAGGAAGGAGGTCCATTTTCAAAGAATCTGCAAAGAATTTTTTCCCATTGAGTAAATATCTTTAACAGAGTATGAGCTCTGGGTCTGTTGGCAGTAGGTTTTCTGACTCCGAGGGCCTGAGGAAACTGATGTTCAGAGAGAGGCTGAGCGACTTGCCCAGGGATGCACAGCTTGGGAATGTGAAGCCAGACTCTTGCTCAGAGTCTCCTGACCCACTGACAGAGGTTTTTCTGTGCGCCCGGATAAGGCAAGGCATGAGGGGACTAGGCACCCAGCAAGGTACATACATCCGCACAAACATGTGCTTATTTCCCCCCGTGGGCATCCTCTTGCTCAGACTGCCCTGGGCGCACCTGCTGTCTCAGAGAGGGATACTCAGAAATAAAAGTAGACACAGATGTTTTCTGTCTCCCACACCAGGGTTTTAGGGATATTGGAGCTTAAAAAGCAGAACTCTCTGGGACTTCCTGGCAGTCCACTGGTTAATACTCTATGCTTCAGTGCAGCGGTGTGGGCACCATCCCCAACAGGAAACTGAATTGGAGCTCTAAAGAATGAAAGCCCTAAGTTTATGCCAGAAACAAGAAGCTTGGAAGGATAACTGAGATTGCAGAAATCAGGGAGGAGAGCGGCTTGCTCACACTTATGCTCAGTCATGTTTTAGTCTTTGTAAGAATATAGTGTAGCCTGGAGCCCCCTGGGCTCCTCTGGCCTTGGGATTCTCCAGGCAAGTATACTGGAGTGGGTTGCCATTTCCTCCTCTTCCAACCCAGGGATCGAACCTGCATCTCCTGCGTTGCAAGCAGATTCTTTACCCGCTGAGCCATCGAGAAAGACAAGGAGAAGAGCTTAGGGTCCAGGAGAGTCTGGGTGTTCATACATCTCACTGAGAAAGGGGGCTTGGTACATATATTTCACATGTACCCAAGGGGCATGGGGGACCACAAACCTCACAGCAGCCTTGGAGACGGAGCAAGGAGATGGAGCTCTGCATGGATCAGGGACAGACAGCCTAGGCCAGCGAGGCCATCTCAGGGGCTCGGCAGAGTGCACACTGGCTGGGGACCAGGCGGCCCCTGCCTATGGTCCCCACAGTGACGGGGACCCTTCCCCGCATGCTCTGTCGCCGTGTGAGCCCCTGGAGTGTAGAGACAGCCCTGGGAACCAAAATACACTAGAACCATACACAATCGCCATTTTTTTGTTTAGAAATGATCAAACAGCTGTAATTTCATCTTGTTCAGTGTGATGTCATAGGAATCCCAGAACTGGCTGCAATTTCCTTTCCATCACCCAGCAGGGGGTGGGGATTGAAACGGAAATCAAGTTCAGTCACAGTCAAAGACACTTGGACTTGCACCCCCACACCACCCCTTGTTCAGGGGCCGCACAGCTCACACCAACACCAAGCAGTTCTTGGGATGCCCAGTGGCTCCGATCTCCTTCTCCGGGAGAGCCCAGGATATCTTTCCAAGACATTCGGCTCTAATTAGAATGGCTTCTCCTCCACAACCTGCCATTTCCGACATATACATTGCTTCCTGCTTTGGATGGAGCACAGGTGAAGCGGAGAGGACTCATTCTCTCCTTATAATTCAGTCCGGCTGACAATCTTCTCTGCGTCACACATGAGGACGAGGTGGAGGATGCAGGTCATTTTAGAGTGCAAGCAGGCCCCTAGAAATTGCCACCATGAATTTGTAAACGGGTCAGTTTTGCTGTAGGCTTCTTACCAGGGGAAGGCAGGCAGGTGGGGAAGCTTGGTTCCCACAGCAGAGGAACGGCAGCAAGGACAGTGCCGGGAAACTCATCAGCACTCTGGTGTGACCCTTAGGATGAAGTGTAACGTGAGGAGTCTGGAAGCAATTGCCAGAGAGGTTGGAGGACGTTGCCCCTCCAGAAGAAGCCATATCTAGGTGCAGTGCATGACTCACATGGCCAGGGGGACAAGGACAAGTATCTATGGCAGTGGTTCTCAAATTGTGTACCTCAGTGCATACATGGCAGTACCAGATAGTTTGGATTTTTGAGGGAAATGTGTTAACTTCTCAGACTTACCTGGTGGCTCAGATGGTAAGGCCTCTGCCTACAATGTGGGAGACCCGGGTTCGATCCCTGGGTCAGGAAGATCCCCAGGGAAGGAAATGGCAACGCACTCCAGTACTCTTGACTGGAAAATTCCATGGATAGAGGAGCCTGGTGGGCTACAGTCCATGGGATCACAAAGAGTTGGACGCAACTGAGCAACTTCACTGGTTAAATAATCGAGTTTTTTCTTTGTGTGTGTGTGTGTGTGTGTGTATGTGTGTGTCAAACTTGGCTTTACTGAAATAGAGAAAAGAGACAACAGGAATCACACTTGATGCTGGCAGCTCTAGGTCCCCTGCTCCCAGCCCTCTCAGCCCCAAGGCCTGGGGGGCTGCCTCCCCCCAGGGGACTCTCCCACTTGTCTGGACCAGGAGAGGCCTCCCCACTGGAAAACTGCGCGGGGTGGGCACTTTCAATGTGCATTTCACTGCCAGCTTTGTGATGAGCAGCCAGTGCCCACTGTGACAGCAACGACAAGACTAGACTTGACATCTCGGCAGAGGACCCGTGAAAGAGTAACGCAGACCCAGGGTGCACACGTTAACAGCAGACCCACGACAGAAGACAGGACACTAGTGCACCTGGCCACACAGCAGTAGGGGGGCGGGCGACTGGTCTGCGGGGGCTGCACCTTCACCCCCAAGATTAGAGACAGCCAACTGAATGCTCCTGTTCACATTCTCTGGGAGGACAATCAAAGGAGGTACTGAAAGAGAAAACATTTTGAGAACAGCAAAGGCTTCCCGGCCCTGGGCAGATACCAGGCCAGACACTGCAGGCAGCAAGGACCAGCTGCCACCCGGGCGAGCCTCGGCGGTGAGCTCCACGGGGCCACTCCTGGCCGCACAAGGCCTCCCACTGATGGGCCAACAGCAAGATGAGCCTCGTTGGGCTCTCGGCCCTGGGGAGAAACACCGGACCTCATGGCCCTGGCCGCCTCTGGCCGGGCTACCCGGCGCCTCCCCACAGTGGTCCAATGTGACGTGGCCCCCGGGGTGGTGGCCCTGCACGCCATCAAACACCAGGGGTGACGGCCGGCGGATGCGTCTGGTAGCTCACGAGCACGCGGCCAAGGCCCCGGGGGTGGCGGCCATCCCAAAGGGGCCATCCCAAAGCCTCTGAGGCGGCTTTGAGGCGAGCTCGGACAGTGAGTAGAGGACCATGTCTTCTTCCAAGAGGAGGATCTGGGCGCCAGGGAACTAGAGGGAGCATTTGGGGGCGCAGCAAGCCCCTGTAGTGCCTGGCTGCGGCGAGCCCACCTTGCAGGCCTGCACGTTCAGCGGGACGCCCAGCACCGGCGCCTTCTCGGGCTCAGCCCTCCTCTGGGCCGCAGTCAGCATCGGGTCCCCGACCTCCTCCTCACGGGGCTAGGGCAACTTGATGCGGCTTGAGGGGATCAGCTCATAGTTCTCCATCTCCCCTGTAGTCCTGTTTCCAGACTCAGAATAGAAGGCTTTGTGGACAGGCTCAGGAAAGGGCATGCCTTTCAGCGAGGAAAACGCGGCCATGAGGTGCTGGGGGAAGCAGTGTGTCAGGTTGCCGCTCCGTGTCCAGCAGGTAACCACCTGTGTTGGGGAGGAGCCCCTCAGCTGGAAATACTGGTCAAGAAGCCCAGCGTTTTGTTTTGTTTTGTTTTTTAAACCAAGCTTTATTTGCTCAAAAGCAGGTAAGTGCTGCCATTTACAGGCTTGGTTTTAACATATAAAGAATCAGTTACTCCAGCCCCAGTAGCTTATCTATTTATGTGGTATGTTCAGTTCAGTTCAGTTCAGTTCATTCCAGTCACTCAGTCGTGTCCGACTCCTTGGGAATCATGAATCACTCCCCATGAATCACAGCATCCCAGGCCTCCCTGTCCATCACCAACTCCCGGAGTCCCCCCAAACCCATGTCCTTCAAGTCAGTGATGCCATCCAGCCATCTCATCCTCTGTCATCCCCTTCTCCTCCTGCCCCCAATCCTTCCCAGCATTAGGGTCTTATCCAATGAGTTAACTCTTCATGCCACCTCTTTGGCATGAGGTGGCCAAAGTATTGAAGTTTCAGCTTCAGCATCAGTCCTTCCAATGAACACCCAGGACTGATCTCCTTTAGGATGGACTGGGTGGATCTCCTTGCAGTTCAAGGGACTCTCAAGAGTCTTCTCCAACACCACAGTTCAAAAGCATCAATTCTTCTGAGCTCAGCTTTCTTTATAGTACAACGCTCACATCCATACATGACTACTGGAAAAACCATAGCCTTGACTAGACAGATCTTTGTTGGCAAAGTAATGTCTCTGCTTTTTAATACGCTGTCTAGGTTGGTCATAACTTTCCTTCCAAGGAGCAAGCATCTTTTAATTCATGGCTACAATCACCATCTGCAGTGATTTTGGAGCCCCAAAAAATAAAGTCTGACACTGCTTCCCCATCTATTTCCATGAAGTGATGGAACCAGATGCCATGATCTTAGTTTTCTGAATGTTGAACTTTAAGCCAACTTTTTCACTCTCCTCTTTCACTTTCATCAAGAGGCTTTTTAGTTCCTCTTCACTTTCTGCCATAAGGGTGGTATCGTCTGCATATCTGAGGTTATTGATATGTGATATGACTACCAATAAACTCATCAGGGTTCCAAAACAATGAATTCTCTTAAATAGTTAAACGGTCTTACTGTCAAACTGAAAATGTTAGTCACTCAGTTGTGTCTGACTCTTCAGGATTTCCCAGGCAAGAATACTGGAAAGTGAAGTGAAAGTCCCTCAGTCATGTCCGACTGTTGGAGACCCTGTGGACTATACAGCCCATGGAATTCTTCAGGCCAGTATACTGCAGTGGGTAGCCTTTTCCATCTCCAGGGGATCTTCCCAACCCAGGGATCAAACCTGGGTCTCCCACATTGAGGGCGGATTCTTTACCAACTGAGCTATCAGGGAAGTCCAAGAATACTAGAGTGGGTTGCAATTTCCTTCTCCAGGGGATTTTCCTTACCTGGGGATCAAACCCAGGTCTCCTGCATTGCAGGCAGACTCTTTACCATCTGAGCCACCAGGGAAGCCTCTAAGTAGTTAAGCAATCTTCCATTTTATTGATAGTTTTATTTATTAGAAATCTTTCATGTCTTTGTCAATGTCATCGTTAATCCCCACTGCACCCCCCCCGCCCCCCGCCCCGTATGGGTTCTTATAATAACAAATTAGTAAGACCTGATTTTATAACAGTTTGGGGTAAATTCGTCAGATCCAAGGAGCCTAGGAAAGAATAATCTGAGAGGTGACCCTAGAGGGGCGCCTGGACCAGACGGAGCCTGTCTGGCATCCACGCCCCTCTGGGACTGCCCCCTTTGAGGGGTCTTCCGTCTTGTGGGGCCTTGGGGTAGGAACTTGGGCTCAGTGGCCCTTCCAGGCTCTAAAGCCTGAAAACCATGGGGCAGCAGTGGCCTTGGTGCTTCACAGGCTAAGGAGGGGTGTGCAGGTCATTCCTGGGACACTGTGCTTTTCACAACCCCCTTGGTTCTGGGGCCCTAACCTACCGTCACATCAGCCAGCCCCAGCATCCTTCCAATCACAGCCTACTCTGTCCAAGACACCCAGAGTCAGGTTTGTTTTTTTGTTGTTTATTTATTTGCTGCTCAGGTTCTTAGTTGCAACACCTGGGATCGTCTATCTACATTGTGTCATGCGGGGTCTTGAGGTGTCCATTATGGCCTGTGAACTCCTTAACTGCGGCATGTGGGATCTGGTTCCCTGACCAGGAGTCAGTTCTTTTATTTGTTAAAAAAAAGTACAGATGGCCTGCTACCATGCCCTTTTCCAAAGAGTTTTTGATCCGCAAATACTTTGCAAGCCAATCGACTGTGTTATTGATGTTAAATGTTTAACAAGAAGGAAATCAGAGTGATTTTAGAAACAAGAGCACTCAATCCTGTCTTGATTGGGAATTCCTGAGTTGAAGATTTAAGATGTATCTGGAAAAAGCCTGTGGGCTCTTAAAATGTAGCCATGTTTCCATAATTGATATATTATGCCTTTTTCATATTCTTCATCTGTGTGTGGCTGCAAAAATCATAAAGAAAACTTTCTCTTCCCAAAGGAGTACTCCTTTATGGAAAAGTGTTGATTTTTTTTTTTAAGCCACAATCGTGCTTCTGAGAATGTTTATCTTACTTTACTAAAACCTCATGGGCGTTCTTTATTCTGACACTTAAGACTCTGAGTAAGAACGCCATCCATCTTGGGAGAAAAAACATAAAGAGAATGTTTCTTTCTAAATATTCTTGCTGTTCAATTTCAAGTGTGTTTATAGTGGAGAAGGGAGAGGATGGATTTTTCTTGAAACTTTGGAGAACCTAGTTATTCAACATTGTCTATTCTAAATTACCTTTATCATGTAAAATTATTTAGAATTTAGGTCTTTGAAGGTTGATCTTCTTATTTTCAAAGGAAATGGATGTGACACCAATGACTATGTTTGGTCTGTGATATTTGTTCCGAAGGAGAGTCAGTAATTAGGAATGTAATCTTGCCTTTCTGTGTATGGAATTTTTTATCTTACTTTTTAAAAAAAATTTTTTTTGGCTGTACCTGGTGGCATGTGGGATCTTGGTTCCCAGACCAGGGATTGATCCCACACCCCTTGTATTAGAAGAGAGAATCTTAACCCCTGGACCACCAGGGAATTCCCATTTACCTTACCTTCTTAATGTTTGATTCAGCTTTGTCTCTGCTGATCACCTAGTTTGATCACTTCCCTGGTCACCTGCTTCTCTCCAACTCCACTGTCGCCATTTGGTTCAGGCTGCTGCTGCCTTCTGCCCATATTAACACCTTTTATCTGTTGGAGAAGACTCTTGAGAGTCCCATGGACTGCAAGGAGATCCAACCAGTCCATTCTAAAGCAGATCAGTCCTGGGTGTTCACTGGAAGGACTGATGCTGAAGCTGAAACTCCAATACTTTGGCCACCTGATGCGAAGAACTGACTCATTGGAAAAGACCCTGATGCTGGGAAAGATTGAGGGCCAGAGGAGAAGGGGATGACAGAGGATGAGATGGTTGGATGGCATCACCAACACAATGGAAATGGGTTTGGGTAGACTCCAGGAGTTGGTGATGGACAGGGAGGCCTGGTGTGCTGCGATTCATGGGATCGCAAAGAGTCGGACACGACTTAGCGACTGAACTGAACTGATCTGCTTTCATTGCCTCTCTTCTCACCTTTCACTCCCAATTTCCAATCCATTTTCAATAGCTAGCAAAATCTGCTAAACACACAAATCCGGTCATTTTATCATCTGTCAAATATCATTCAATGTCTTCTCATTGTTCTTAAGGTGAAAAAATCCTTAACCGACTGAGAAGGCCAACATTATCACTTTGTTTTTAGCACTAAAAAGTGCTGAAAGATGAAAGGGTCATTATTGCAAACAGATTCACCAGAGTTGGATTTTTAAATTTCATAACTTGCAATTACTTCATTTTTCAATAACTCTTTATCAGTAAATTATTTCTGTCAAATTTCATACTTTTGAGAAGGGAAAAAAACCCTGAAATGGTGAAGCAATAGAAATAATTCGTTCAATGGAAAAAAGATGTTGAAACTAAGCAAAAATGTTTAAGTTGGCAAAAATTAGAGCCAAGAAAAAGTAGAGAAAACAGCCAAAACCCATCCATCAGGAAGTGCCTGGGAAGTGCCCACATCCAAACTGGAATAGGCAATCCCCAAAGTTGCAAAATATGTGGGCAAAATGTATCTTTGACCTAGCGTCACTTATTTTTTTAAGGAAAATGGATCTCTGTGTGTGTGTGTGTGTGTGTGTGTGTGTGTGTGTGTGCATGCGCACGCATGTGTGTGTGTACATCAGTGGGAAATAAAACAATATTTATGTAAATAAAACAAGATTTGGGGATTAGATTGTTTAGCAACTTCCTAGGTGAGCATACATTATAAGAATGCTCATAATGAGGGAGCCAGAGGCAGACACTTAATGCCAGAAATGAACAACTGTCATAGTCCGGGACTTCAGATGCATCAGCCATTGAGTGGCTTCCTCAATATCAGCCCCAGTTGGCCTACAAGAAAGGACTCATGTAAAACTTGTTTTTTATTCCTCTGGCGAGAGGTGATGGATCAAGGTGCATCACTGTCTGCTGTAACTTGAGGTTCAGGAAATCTCCAAAATGGCGGGTTTGGCCATGAAAATTCTTCCATCTGAGCTGGGGGTACATTCTTTAGAGAGACAGTGACAACACCTTTGTTTTCTGGAGGAAATATTTGGAGACTATCACAGGTTACGCCCTTCCTGGGAACCACACAAGGGTCTGTGTTTCACAGTGTAGTCCATCTATTCCACATCAAAGAGGAAGAGATGGAGTCTTGGAAAGAAAGTAGACATTTCCTCTGTGCTCAGCATCCTTCTGCTTTGTCTCTGGTTTTCGTTTTGAGGGTCGTGCCTTCATCAGTCTTGGTAGGGATTAGGGGGACGCTACTACTCATGGTCTCCTGCTCTCTTCTAGCCAAGCCTGTGCACTTCTGAAAGAATCCCAATCTTGGTAAAATACCTCATGGATGGAAACTGGTTGGAGCTCTCCTAAAGTATCAGTTCCCAGGAGCTTCCTTCTAGTCTTTCTAAAGCTGGATTCTTCAGCTTTTCATCTGATACTTCTTTTCTGATCTCATTAGTCCAGAGTCAATGTCTGTTGCTTGCAATCAGATGTCCTTGGCTGAGACAATGGTCAGTAACTCACCTGCACACTTTCCCACTGCTAGGCCCAGTCCTTTTGCTTTCTTTCCTTACTGCTTGTGGTTATGATTTCCATGTACTGGGTGTGTGATGCATGTGGATCTCACCCTCTTTTCCACATCAGGAGAGTGAAGAAGGGGGTGTGTGCTATGCTGCCTAGGCACAGCTGCCCCAGTTCAAGTCCATGGATTTGTGTTTCTCAGTAAAGCCACACTGCACATGAGCTGAGCTCCCATCTCAATGTGATTTGAAGGTGACCAGAAAGACTGGTAGCCTTCACTTATTTGTCTCCTGAGCTGCTTCTGTGTCTGAAACTCCACCATGAGAATCACTAGCTATGGGGCTCTTTCTGAAAGTTTTTGTTGAGTACCATTAAGCTAGGGGTTCAGTTCTCATGTGATAGTAGGTGTGTATTTAGCATCTATTGATTGATTGTTGTTGTCCAGTCACTAAGTGGTGTCCAACTCTTTGTGACCCCATGGACTGCAGCACTCCAGGCTTCCTTCCCTGTCCTTCACTATCTATTGGAGTTTGCTCAAATTTATGTCCATTGAGATATTTGTCTCATCCTCTGTTGCCCCCTTCTCCTTTTGCCTTCAATCTTTCCCAGTATTAGATTCTTTTCCAATGAGTCATTTCTTCACATCAGGTGGCCAAAGTATTGGAGCTTCAGTTCCACCATCCATCCCTCCAATGAATATTCAGGGTTGAATTCCTTTAGGATTGAATGGTTTGATCTCCTTGCAGTCCAAGGGACTCTCAGGAATCTTCTCCAGAACCACAATTCTAAAGTATCAATTCTTTGGCACTCACCCTTCTTTATGGTCCAACTCTCACATCCATACAAGACTACTGGAAAAACCATGGCTTTGACTAGATGGATATTTCTTGGCAAAGTGATGTCTTTGCTTTTTAATATGCTGTCTAGGTTTGTCATAGCTTTCCTTCCAAGGAGCAAGCATCTTTTAATCTCATGGCTACAGTCACCATCTGCAGTGATATTGGAGCCCAAGAAAAGAAAGTTTATCACTGCTTAAACTTTTTCCCTATTTGCCATGAAATGATGGGACTGGATGCCATGATCTTAGTTTTTTGAATATTGACTTTTTTCACTCTCCTCTCTCACCTTCATCAAGAGGCTCTTCAGTTCCTCTTCATTTTCTGCGATTAGAGTGGTATCATCTGAATATCTGAGGTTGTTGATATTTCTCCCAGCAGTCTTGATTCTGGCTTGTGATTCATCCAGCCCAGCATTTTGCATGATGTACTCTGAATATAAGTTAAATAAGCAGCCTGAATATACAGCCTTATCATATTCCTTTCCCAATTTAGAATAGCTGTTGCTTCTTGACCCACATACAGGGTTCTCAGGAAACAGATTAGGTGGTCTGATACTCCCATCACTTGAAGAATTTTCCACAGGTTTTTTGTGATCCACACAATCAAAGGCTTTATCCTAGTCAATGAAGCAGAAGTCAATGTTTTTCTAGAATTCCCTTGTCTTCCATGATCTAATGAATGTCTGCAATTTGATCTCTGATTCCTCTGCCTTTTCTAAACTCACTTTTACATCTGGAAGTTCTTGATTCATGTACTGCTGAAGGCTCAGCATAAACTTGCTAGCATGTGAAATGAGTACAACTGTACAGTAGCTGGAACATTCTTTGGCTTTGCCCTTCTTTGGAATTGGAATGAAAACTGGCCTTTTCTAGTTCTGTGGCCACTGCTGTTTTCCAAATTTGCTGGCATATTGAGTGCAGCACTTTCACAGCATCATCTTTTAGGATTTTAAATAGCTCAGTTGGAATTCCATCACCTCCACCAGCTTTATTCGTAGTGATGCTTCTAAGGCCCACTTGACTTCATACTCTATGATGTATGACTCTAGGTGAGTGACCACACCATCATGGTAATCTGGATCATTAAGACCTTTTTGTATAGTTCTTCTGTATACTCTTGCCACCTTTTCTTAACCTCTTCTGCTTGTGTTAGAGCCTTACCACTTCTGTTCTTTATTTTGCCCATCCTTGCATATCTCCAATTTTCTTGAAGAGATCGCTAGTCTTTTGCATTGTTTTCCTCTATTTCTTTGCATTGTTCATGTAAGAAGGCCTTCTTATCTCTCCTTGCTATTCTCTGGAACTCTGAATTCAGTTGGGTATATCTTTCCCTTTCTTCCTTGCACTGGTTACCTAATGCTTATACAATTCTTTTAAGTTAAATATTATTCATCACAATAGGACATGTATACATCTGAATAATAGTGGTATAACCCTGTGGGAGACACCTAAGAGATTGAGTTTATGGACAGTAAAGCAGGCAGATGGATTTGAGGGTCTCCTTGCACAAACTGTGTGCCCCTAACCACCAAAGCCTCATGTGCTACAGGTGGGGAACCAGTGTAATTATCCCTGCAGTATTCATCATCACATCAGAAGGATTCACTCATCAGAGAGCAGGGATCACGAGGAACAGCACCCAGACAGAGAAGTTAGGCTGGTATCACCCTGCTAAAGGATATACATTCCGCAGGCACCTGTGAGAGTGTGTGTGACTTCCGGGGTGGTTCCAAAGACAAGTTTTGATGCCTTATGGTTTGTTTGGGTTTCTTGGAGGCAACTTCTTTGAGAATGAGCACTGGAAATGTAGTAAGTACAAGCTCTGATTTTAGGAAGACCAAATTTCTTGCTAAAACTGCCTTGTGCTTGATAATTTGGGTCCACAGCTGGGGTTTGGCAACCTGTGTGTTTCAGTGCTGGCTGAGTCTAAGGTGCATAGATTGTATGAGAGATTTGCATGGGTGGGGGTTAGTGGTGGGTGGGGAACTCAGTCTGCAAGGAGAAAAGGCATGTTTGTTTAATCTTGTTTGAGGATTGACCCTGTGGAACTGATTAAAGAAACTCAGCTAAAGTTGGAGTCAGCCAGGCCCATAAGGGGAGCTCTCCTGCCCCACCATGCATCATCAATTACTCCAAACAGGAAGAGGTTTAGATCTAGGACTCCATCAGGAGGGTACTTCTTACTATCCAGCAGGAAGAAAACTTTCTTCTGTCCCAGGGCAGTCCAGCCGATTGGAGACTGTAGCAGCTCAACCAATGGAGAAGTCTCCATACTTTGGAACCCCAGCTCTTCCAATGGGCTCTTTGGTTATCACAGTTCTGGTTTTCTGGATTTGCCTATGGTCTGACATACTTCTCCCATTCTGAATTGCAATTACTCTGGCTATTCCATAATAAATTCACTTTTTCTGGTAACATTAACAGCTATTATAGTATTTAACTTATATGCAGAGTACATCATTTGAAATGCTGGGCTGGATGAAGCACAAGCTGGAATCAAGATTGCCGGGAGAAATATCAATAACCTCAGATACACAGATGACACCACCCTTATGGCAGAAAGTGAAAAGGAACTAAAGAGCCTCTTGATGAAAGTGAAAGAGGAGAATGAAAAAGTTGGTTTAAAACTCAACATTCAGAAAACTAAGATCATGGCATTTGGTCCCATCACTTCATGGCAAATAGATGGGGTAACAATGAAAACAATGACAGACCTTTTTCTGGAGCTCCAAAATCACTGCAGATGGTGACTGTAGCCATGAAATTAAAAGATGTTTGCTGCTTGGAAGAAAAGCTATGACCGATCTAGATAGCATATTAAAAAGCAGAGACAGTACCAACAAAGGTCCATCTAGTCAAAGCTATGGTTTTTCTAGTAGTCATGTAGGGATGTGAGAGTTGGACCATAAAGAAAGCTGAGCACCAAAGAATTGATGCTTTTGAACTGTGGTGCTAGAGAAAACTCTTCAGAGTCCCTTATACAGCAAGGAGATCCAACCAGTCAATCCTAAAGGAAATCAGTCCTGAACACTCACTGGAAGAACTGATGCTGAAGCTGAAACTCCAATACTTTTACCACCTGATGGGAAGAGCTGACTCATTGGAAAAGACTCTGATGCTAGGAAAGATTGAAGGCGAGAGGAGAAGGGGACAACAGAGGATGAGATGGTTGGATGGCATCACCGACTTGATGGACTTGAGGTTGAGCAAGCTTCAGGAGTTGGTGATGGACAGGGAGGCCTGACGTGCTGCAGTCCAAAGGGTCGCAAAGAGCCAGACACGACTGAGCAACTGAACTGAGCTGATAGTGTTTGAATTGACAGCCCCAAAATGGAAGACAGGGAGATATGGACAAAGAAATACTGAGCATGTGATTTCAGCCCAGCCTCAGGAACTAATAATAAAAGCCAGAATTTATTGATAGCTTAGTTAGTGGCAGACAGCATATCCACTCCTTAGCCCTCCCAGTGACTCTGTCACAGAAACAGTTACCATCATCTCCATCTTAGAAGAAATGAGCTTTGCGATATTAAGGGACCTTCTCAGAATCACATGCCCAGGTCTTTTGCTCTTAAGGAAGGTGTGGCCTGCTGCGTGTATTTGTGGGCACAGGTCCTGGCTCCAGTGAGTGAAACCCAAAGAGGATATTTTTGGCATCTCTATGTTATCAGCTTTGGGAGTCAGGCAATCAACCAACCTCAAGGGTGAGGCATCATTCTCAAGGAACCAGCGTGAATCTCAGCTGTGTAAACTGGAGACTCAGTCTGTTCATCTGTAAAATGGGGAGAGCAACATTTCCTATTTTAGAATTATATTCAGTTAGAATGCTAGAAAACGCACACTAACAGTAGCTTAAGCAAAAGAAGTGTGTGTTTCTCTCATATAAACAAACTCTAGAGATGTACAGTCTAGGACTCATATGCTGGTTCCCTGGAAATCAAATACCCAGGCTTTCTTCATATTTGTTCTGCCATCCCCACCACACTTCTTCCACCTCATAGTTCTAAATGGCTTCTCTATCTCCAGCCATTATATCTGCTTCCATTCATCTGGAAGGAGGAAGGAGCAAAGGTCATTTCCTTTAAGGTCACTCTCTTCCTGGAAGTTACACATGCCCTTTCCATTTATATCCCACTGGTCAGAACTCAGCAAATGCCAAATCTAGTTGCAAAGGAAGCTGAGAAATGTTTTCCTCCTGTGAGGCCACTTATCTAGCTAAAAGTCAGGAGTTCCATTACTAAGAAAGAAGGTGAGAATGGGTATTGAGGTCACTGGGAGGATGAAATGAGTTAAACGTAGGTAAGTTATCCAGCAGAGGATCTTCCTAGCACTCAGGGTACACTAGACAAACACCAATTGTAAATCTTTCCTTCCTTCACAGGTTCCCTATTAAACATCCCTTTAAAACATTCCAACGTGGTCATATCAGCTTATTATGAACAAAGGGCCAATCAAACACGTATCTTTTGGAGCTCTTATTCTTTTATAAATTTTGTAATCTTGTTGTAGGAAAGATTAATTTTTTAATCTTGTAATTTTTTAAATTCCCTGTTGTTCTTGAAGATTTGTTACTAAGGAATTCTCTTTCTTCCTAATGCTGTAAACCTTGGCTCTCTGCTTTCCTTTAAGGTAATTAAGGCCCATCATAGAAGGCAAATAAAAATGATGTCAGTGTCACAATAAAGTGTGATAACTGAAAAAGTAAAGCACCATAGTCATCTTTTCTCAGCCTTGAAGTCATTATTGATATTCATGCTGTATTCCAAAAGGTGAGTAAGGTCTGCCCCGTATGAGCTACTAGGACTTGAGCAAATCAGTTCCCACCCTAAGCCTCAGTTCTACTCCAGAAGACAAGACTGTGAAGGGGTACTGGAAGGACCAATGGAAGGAAAATCTCTCCACAGACTCCTTGGCATCTGGCACACCCACCTCAAGGGATAGCTCTTTTATTTTTCTATCCAGAAGACTATCAGACTTAGTTGGAGATTTTTATTGAGGTTTCAAGTTCAGGACATTTTATTTTCTGTAATAGTAAAAAGCAAGTACTTAACAATTTCTTCAGGATAGCCACAAACTGGAGATAACCCAGTCCTTCAACAAAAGAGTGGATAAACAAATTCTCCCTGTTCTTACAAAGGCACACTGCTCAGCAATCAAAAGCAAGGAGCAGCTCACGTCCATAGCCACAGGGATGAATCCCAAACCATTGTGCTGAGTGAAAAGAAGCCAGCCCCCAAAAAGTACATAATGTATGATTCCACATATTTGTGGCAAAATTAATCTGTGGCGGAAAAGAAAAACAGAACAGTGGTTGCCTCTGGGGGGTGGCAGCAGGGAGTGACTGAGACAGGATCTCAGTGAATGTCCTGGAATGTTCCAGGGCCCTCCACTCGGGAGCATTTCTGACGGTGGTTATTCTGCATGTCTGGCGGAATTCTTCCCTCACATCTGTGGCTCCATCAGACTGTGGGTTCCAGGAGCTAGGGTCAGGAGGTTTGGCTCACCACTGTCTCTCCAGACCCCAGCACAGTAGCTGGCTGGGAACAGAGACCACTTATCGTTCACTGAAGGAAGGAGAAGGAGGGGGCGGTAGCCTCGAGGGTGTACCAGCTGCCCTCCCCCCAGGCACGGGAGCACAGATGCCCAGGGCCCCTAGCTCTGCCCTGAGCTGGAGGCCCAGCTCCAGGTCGGTGTGGAGGCTGCCCCGAGGCCCGGAACAGAGCACAGCAGGACCCTGAGTCAGTCCTGCTCCTGAGGGAACATGGGACCCCCGCGTGGCCTGCTTTTTCTCAAGGACTCTCTCACAGAAGCAGCCAAACCTGTGGACCCCAGAGCAGCCTCGCACATTCCCACCCAGTATTCCTTCCCTGCCCCCTGCCCCCTCCCTGGGGTCTGACCGGCTCCCCACCGGGCCGCTCTCCAAGTCCTTCCCAGTCCATCTCTCCTGCGGGAATTTCCGCTGATAAAAACCTGTGCAAAGCGCACCCTGTCTTGGTGTCTGCTTCCTAGAAGGTCCAAGCTGATGGAGCGGGAGGGAATGCACGTGTGAGGAAGGGAGGCAGCTCGGGCTCAGCCCCCATCACAGCGTGACTGCTGGGGGATAGGACGGGGCCCGCGCTGACCGCCGGGGCAGGACGGGGCCCTGCACCGACTTACTGTTGCTCTGTGTTGCAGGTCAGTTTCCTGACCTCCGCGCCTCGCCTCCATGATCAGCTTCCTGAAGCGGGGAGGATTGGCCGGTGTGCTTTCTGTAGTTTTTGCCTTTTCCAGAATAGGAAAGCAGTACATGGAGGAAGCAAAGTTCTAGACCCTCAACTTTAGCCACGCAAAGGATGAGAAGCACCGTTTTCTAAACTAAGCCATTTCGTAAATGGTTTGTGACCCATTGCAAGTCAGCTGAGTGAGTCTCAACCACCATTTAAGAAAAAAAATTGAAAGTAACTCAGTCTTGTCTGACTTTTTGTGATCCCATGGACTATACCATGGAATTCTCCAGGCCAGAGTACTGGAGTGGGTAGCCTTTCCCTTCTCCAGGGGATCTTCCCAACCCAGGTCTTCTGGATTGCAGGCGGATTCTTTACCAGCTGAGCCATAAGGGAAGCCCAAGGATACTGGAGTGGGTAGCTTCTCCCTTCTCCAGCAGATCTTCCCAACCCAGGAATTGAACCAGGGTCTCCCGCATTGCAGGTGGATTCTCTACCAACTGAACTATCAGGGAAGCCCTAAGAAAAGAAGGAAACCGATTGAACACATAGAACAGAGCAAGGTGTAAGAATCAGGATCCATCATAGAAAGAAGGGGCCAGATTTGTGTCCTGAATGTTGTTTTTACAGACAGGTGTGTTTGTAGCAGGTTGGGGGTGAAATGTGTTTTTAAACATTGGTGAGTCGTGGTTCAAAATGTTTAGAAAACTCTGATCTCCTGGCATCGTCTTGTTCAGCATTGCTCCAGGACACATTTCTCCACCAAAGTGCTCCTTTCTAAAGGGATTTCCTAGGCAAACTGATACGACAGCTCAGAGCCGACAGCTGACTCTCTGGAAGAAAATCTCCCAGGGTGGTCTCAACCCACGTGCAGGCTCATAGGAGTTAAGGATATTAAAGACTGCATCCGCATCATCAGTGTCACTGAATGTGTAGGACTTTCAAAACCTGTCTGACCTCTAAATGCCTCCTCCCTCTTATATTTTCAAAAACCCCGGAGCACCTCTATTTCTCTCCCTAGACATGACCGTGGAGAGAGACTGACCCAGCTCACGTCCGCTCTGAGGATTCCTCATCACGCTGTCCTTGTTGGTGGGATGAGGGGAGAGGGAGAGGGGCTGAGCCCCACCCCTTGGCCTCTGACCTCCCACTCAGATGATAATTTTGTACGCAGCTGCTTCTTGCACTCAGAGACCCACTCAGGAGTGGTGAGCACCTACAGGCTTTTCCCATTATTCCCCCAAATGCCCCCAGGATGTATTTAGGCTGTTCTGTGCGAAGTGCATGCATTTGCAGGACAGTGGCCTGTCACTGGTGTGGCCCCTGGGCCATGGCTCATCCGGGGACCCAGCTGTGACCTGCACCTCATTCCACATGCTTGGCAAGACAGAGTTCAACAGTCAGGTACTCTCCAACAAATGAAAGTCATGCCCATTGCCCATCAGCCCCTGCCACCCTTCCATAACTGGCAAGAAGGCTGGTGTGACTTTGAGGAGAGTCTGGGAGTCGGGAGGTCCTGGTTCTAGACTATGTCTTTGCTGTAGGGCCTGGGCAAGCCCCTGGACCTTATGGATAAAATCAGGCGTCAGGCTCAGTGGTCACACTGACAGAGCAGGAGAGGCAAATTGGGCCTCAGAAGGCCTTAGTTCATGTCTTTGGTTGAACAGACAAACTGAAGCTCAGAGAGGCCAAGGGATTTTACTAGACCACACAGCACAGGTGGGAACTCAGACATCTAAATCCTGTTTCAGTCATTCCCATCTGAGCACACTGTTACCCTAAGGTCCCTTCCAAGTATTTTTCAACATATAAAGTAATCAGAGAAGAGGGGCAGATAGTACACACAGCTCACCTGAGAGGTCTTTAAACAGCCTCTAAAGAAAATTGAGGAGATAGTTACAGAAACCATAATTGTTTAATAGCAGTGTATTTGCATGCATGATATTTCTAAGTGCTTTTAAAAATATCCTAAACTCAATATAAGTAAATGAAGGTTTCTCTCATTTCCCTTTGGCAAACTTCTTAATTCCAAATAAATGGCATTTACCTTGTTGGGTGTTTGTCTAACCTCTTAATCAAGAATGTCAGGTACAGTGGAGGGAAATCCAACTAAAATAGTTTGAAGAAAAAGAGGATCTATGACTAACGTAAGTGGAAATACACTTACAATTAGAGTCAGAGACTGAAAGCTGTAGTCTTGCTCTCACAGGAGTTCCAAACTCTGCGCGCATCGCTATATGGTTGAGGCATCCTTTTCTCCTTCTAAAGATGTACTTTCTCTTTTTGGAGAAGACGTTTGCCAGCAGCCTGTTTCCAGCTCTTTCACCAAAAATGATGACTTCTTTTTCTCTACCTCTAAATAAACAATCCTAGGGAATAAGTCTGATTGGTCCTGCTCGGGTCACATGACCCCTCTAAACTGTAGACCAATCACTGGGGCCAGGGGGTAGGGTTATGATAAATGGCTGGGCCCAGGTCATGTGCCTACACACCTGTGGCCAGGATATCTTTCTCCTGGGCACACACTAAGATAAAGAGCCAAATGTGAATGGCTAGTTGACTTAGAAAGTTGAGATGGTGTATGAGAGACAAGTGGGCTGCCTAAATTGCAGGAATGAACTCCTCGCCTGGAACAAATATTTACTTGTCCACACCATGTTCACAGGTATATATTTATAAAAATAATGCAACACAATGGATCAGGTTGATCTAACTCCCATTCTCAATCCTTCACCTATAGCTACTTGTTAGCTGGAGATGGCCAAGTATGTAATTCTGACCAATAAGACACAAGTTTGTGTTTACTCTGTGAGTCTTGGAAAAGCACACACTTTCCCCAGATAGGTGTTGTTTCTTCCTCCATCCTTCTTTTTTCTTATGGAAGATGGGTGTAATACTTGGACTTGTGGCAGCCTTCTTGGAAATATGAGGTAAAGGCCAAAAGAATTATAAGCTGCAAACCAGAGCCAGCAAGCTGTTGCCTTGAGACTTTTTGTTAAGTAAAAGAAACAATCCCCTATTTGTTTAAAACACTAAAGTCAGTTTTTTGGATACTTGCAGCCAAAATATTCCTAAACTGATAAAATGGATAAATGACATTCCTTGGTAGCCATAAATAAAATCTTAGAAGTTGTAGAATCTGGTATTGGTCTATATATCTCTTTGTTTTACTCTTTTTTTCAGTTATTCACCCTTTCAAACTTTGGGGGAGATGAAGAAGACACAGTTCTTTTACCCAGAGGAAGCTTACAATTAAATAGAGCTTAAAATTTAGGCCAGTGTTGAACAAAGAATTCCTTATCATGCTTAATTCCCCAATGCTGCAATTAAGCCCATTTGCTTTTTATCTCATCCTCAGTAGAGCTCAAGAATGGCTAGTTACCATCTTTTTAAATAAGGAAGACAACTTAATTAAAAATACACTTCAATCTCTGTGATGTGTGTGTGTGTGTGGTGTGTGTGTGCATGCGTGTATTTCCTTTGTTTTCCCTGGTTAATTAACACCAATTTTTTTTACTTTCTTCACAGATTTTATTTTTCAAACCTCTAATCTTTATGCGATATTTGATCAAACAAAAGCTACAGTTAACGGTTTTTAAAAGTTAGTGTGGTCACTTAGAATCTTTGGTTTATCTGAAAAATTGTAAAGACTTTTTGGCCTCCCGCTTTCAAGTTCCTTCAATCCTGAAGCTGGAGCCACAAAGCCTCTCCCAGATGATTAAACCTTCATGTTCATGACTCTGGCTCCAAATCCTATAATCAAGATTGTCCCTGGAGAGAGGAATCAGATGCAACCTAGGCTGAAGGACATCTGACTCTAAATGAGATCTAAGGACCTCTCATGATCATTTAACCTGGTCCTAGCTTACCAGTGACTGGATTCTCCAATTGTGCTCAGTCTTTTCTGACTCCTTGCAATCCCATGGACTGTAGCCCACCAGGCTCCTCTGTCCACGGAATTCTCCCGGCAAGAATACTGGAGTGGGTTGCCATTTCCTTCTCCAGGGGATCTTCCCGACCCAGGGATTAAACTAGTCTCTTGCATCTCCTGCACTGGCAGGCGGATTCTTTACCAACTGCACCTCCTGGGCTCTCCACATGCTCTTTAATTTCCTCTGTGGAGGGTATTTCCCAGTTTTGTCTTATCCCTCTTCTTCTACCACCTGTCCCCTGGTCTTCCTGTAGCCTTTATTTCTTCCTGCCCCTCCTTTATTTCTCATCCTTGTGCTTCCAGGGAAATTAACCCCATCTTTTGCTCAAGGGCGAGCATGTGACTCAGGCTGACCAGTCAGAGCATTATATCACCTTGGCCACGGTAATCAGTTCAGGATGTCCACATGAACCAAGTCGGGCTCCTCAAAGCTAATGACTTTTGTTGTAAGAATGATTGATAAAGAAAAGTCCTTTCCCCACAAGGGTTACTGAGAGGAGAGGCTATGGGCCTGGCATTATTGGCAGCCATCATGTCACCAGATAGGACACATCTCCTGAGAAGACAACACAAAAAAGGCAGGAAGAATGGAAAGACAGAGAGCCACATCTTGAAAATAACTTGGAGTCCCAGATCCAGCCTGGATCGGCACTTTCTACTGACTTTCTCATTTCATCATCCAAAACCTTTTCTTTTTAGCTTAAGCCAATTTAAGTAGATTTCCTACCCTGAAATCTGCATGTCTTCTGAGCAGGTCCCCAAATCCTGTTTGGATTCCACACCATGAATGTGGCATGAATGCACATCCCACTCAACCCTTTAGCATCTCCCATCCTAAGGGTGGACCTCCTGGACTTACTTGAGGCTCAGGCTTGTCCTGCTGGTCCCGATAGACATTAGCCCCTGAATATGCCCTCAGAGGCCCTTACACCTTATTCAGATTCCCAGTGATTCTTCTACTAACATCTCCCATGGAAATCCTTACCTGAGAAGTGCCCTTGGGCAGCTGGAGCCGATTCTTGCTGAGGTTCCTGGGAGTTACAGCCCCACAGCCGCGACTCCTTTGAGCTAGCAGGTGACTGAAGTGGGTGTGCTTCTTCGCTTCAGTGTGGGCCAGACGGTACAGAGCAATGTCAATTCCAGAGCTCCTCCCGAGACAGGGCAGAGGCTAGAGCTCACGCAAAACCACGTCTCAACTTGGTGTCTCCTTCCCTGTTCCTTCATAAGTGATTGCACAAGAATCCTTATTTCCAGCTCTGCTCCTAAAGAACCTGGTCTCTCAGTCCAGTTCAGTTCAGTCACTCAGTCATGTCTGACTCTTTGCGACCCGATGAACCACAGCACACCAGGCCTCCCTGTCCATCACCAACTCCCGGAGTCCACCCAAACCCATGTCCATGGAGTCGGTAATGCCATCCAACCATCTCATCCTCTGTCGTCCCCTTCTCCTCCTGCCTTCAATCTTTCCAGCATCAGGGTCTTTTCCAATGAGTCAGTTTGTCACATCAGGTGGCCCTAGTATCGGAGCTTCAGCTTCAGCACCATTCCTTCCAATGAACACCCAGGACTGATCTCCTTTAGGATGGACTGGTTGGATCTCCTTGCAGTCCAAGGGACTCTCAAGATCTTCTCCAACATCACAGTTCAAAAGCATCAAACTCCAGTGCTCAGCTTTCTTTATAGTCCAACTCTCACATCCATATATGACTACTGGAAAAACCATAGCCTTGACTAGATCGACCTTTGTTGGCAAAGTAATGTCACTGCTTTTTAATATGCTGTCTAGGTTGGTCATAGCTTTTCTTCCAAGGAGCAATCATCTTTTAATTTCATGGTTGCAGTCACCATCTGCAGTGATGTTGCAGATGGCAATTAGTAATTTCCAAAGATGATGACCACAATATCTCTCACTTCACATGTTCTTCTTACAACTCAACTTACCTCATTGTGGGGTGGGGGGGGGGGGTGGTCTATGTCCCTCCTCTTGAATCTGAGTGCACGTGCGATCGTTTTGTGTGACAGAGTATGGTGAAAATATTACCCTGTGATTCCCAGCGGAGCATCAGCATTTCGGTGTGGTTCGTTGTTCGGTGACAGAGTCAGGAGCCCTGAGACATCTCAGTCCTTAGCCTTTATCCAAATGTGCATGATGGCCTGATCATCCCTGGTCCTGTTGGGCAGTCCAGACAAACCAAGTTCTGGCAACATCTGTTGGTAGTCCTCCTGGCAAGCATGCCTGGAAAAGCTGTGGCTTTCCAGGATTCTACCATCTGGAAACGGGGCAACGCTGTCATTTGTGGGTTATCATTGTCCTTCCAACACCCAGGAGGGTTTATGTTTCAGGAATAGATGATGCGCTACTCATTGTGTGGTCAGGCAGATGAGTCAGGGGCTGTATTTTCCCTTCTGAACACATTTCACTTGTAATATTAATAACGCTTTTTCTGGGAAACTCCCAGACATCAAGGTTTGAAAATCCTGAAACAGCTGTTCATTCTGTCTCGGTTTTGCTTAAGTAAAAATGCTAATGAAAGTTTCTTTCGAGTGTTATAATAAGAACTAAAAATAAGAACTCGTGGGTGAGGTAAGTTAGAAGTTCTCAAAAAGTAACAAGAGTGCTTATTGTCATTGTCCCTTTGTGAGCCAAAGGGCTGTCTATTCAAATGATCTGCAGATTGAATGAAACAATGCGCAAGTCTCACAAGGTATGCATGTGAGTGTTTTAAAAGCTTAGTGATCTTTTTCTTGCATATTCTAACCAATGATTTTAAAATAGGAAAATGAGCATCTAAAAAATGTAGCTCCAGTTTTAAAAAGAAAATGGGCTTTCCTTGTGGCTCAGCTGGAAAAGAATCTGCCTGGAATGCAGGAGACCTGGGTTCGATCCCTGGATTGGGAAGATCCCCTGGAGAAGGGAAAGGCTACCCACTCCAGTATTCTAGCCAGGGGAATTCCATGGATTGTATGGTCCATGGGGTTACAAAGAGCTGGACACGACTGAGCAACTTTCACTTTAAAAAGAATGTAGAGTCACAAAAAAATGAGTGCCTCCCCAGACAAAACACCACCTGACATCTTTGGCTGAGTTGTGTTTTGTAGTAGGGAAAGACGTGGGAAGGCATGAGGGTGATGAGGAAACTGTGGCGGGGGGACGTGGTTTCCTTCAGGTTATTAACATTACACTTAAGAAAACAATCCATATGCCATTGAAATTCTAAGATTTCCATTCATTCACTGCCCATTTTCTCATATATCTCTACAGCACCAGGAACTTGGCAGCATAAAGTCTGGAAGGAGGTGGAGGAAAAATCTGGTGAGAGGGTCTTGTTTCTGATCCTTTTCTTATACCCCTTTGTCCCTGACTGTTTTGGTTAGCTCCTGCTACATAACAAATAACCCCCAAACCTGTGACAAAATAGTGTTCAGTTTTCATCATGACTTTTGTGACTAAGGAGGCACAGTCATGAGCGGGTGGTCCTGGGGGTGTGCAGTGAGGGCCTGGAGTGGCCTGGGCCCGGCTGGGCGTCCCTTCCTCACTTTCTGTGCTCCCAGAGTCTCTCCCCAATTGCACGACTTGCCCGGGGGCTTCGTGGTTTGTGAGGGAACTGAGCTTCTAACTACCGAAGTCACAGGGCTTCACCTATGCCACACTCGACTGGTTACTAATGTGTCATCAACTGCTCAGAGTAAGGGGAGGGAAATTAGACCCCTCATTTGATGGGGGAATGGCAAGGTTCTGGAAGAGAACACGAGGCAGGAGGTATTGTTGCAGGCCGCCTTGGGGAAATACAACTAGCTACACTGCTCAGGCCTGGTACCTCAGGGCTCTGATGGGCTCTGTGAGCTGCCCCAAAGCCTTTTCCTGATTTTCTTTTCACTTGAGGTCATCAGAGCCCAGGTCTCTGGCGTGCAACAGAAACCCTGCCTGGCACCCTTGCAATGATGTACAATGAAGTTTACTTAAAGATTCTTGGCTAGAACCTCTTACTGGCGTTTAGAGCAAAGATAGAGCAGAGGGAGCTGTAGGAGCCATTTTCCCTCTCTAAGATGATCAGATCTCTATAATGGTCTTGAGAGGAGTGGACAGGTGAGAACAAGACCTTGCCTGTTGTGTCTTGACCACTGAGGTCTTGTCTGTGTGACTTTACTAGCTGTGTTTTTAGGAAGTGATAACACCTGTAAAATTTGATAATTCCCTAATAATAGCATTAGTACAGAAACTAATGCTTGGACAAGAAGGCAGATGTCTGATGCTGGTTTATTGCTGGCCAGCTGTTGCTTAACTGAGGCTGCAGACCAAAACCAGGATTTACACCTGTTGAAAAGCCTCTCATGCTCTCAGCCCAAAGTGCCAGGGCTGTCAACCTGACTTCCAATACTTGGTCTTGGAAGTGCTAGGGCTGAGAAAATAGGTTCAGTGGTGACTAATAGAGAGCTCTGTTCCAAAACTCCCATCTCAGCTTAGTACAGAGACAACAGACAGTAAGAAGCAGGAGATTGGGCATTTAAACCCTCTACATGTGTTTCCAAAAGGGACAGTGAAAACAGAATGAATTAGTAGGAGTAAAAACAAGGGCTTTTCAAGAAACATTGTTAATCTAACATAGAAGTACGTGCTAGCTCCTGGAATGAATGGAGCTGTGGTCTGAACCTGTGCATCCACTCAAAATTCCTATGCTGAAACCCTAACCCCCAAGATGATGGTAATAGAAGGTGGGGACTTTGGGAGGTGATTAGGTCATGAAGGTGGAGCCCTCATGAATGGGATTAATGCCCTTATAAAAGAGGCCCCAGGGAGCTCCCTGATCATTTCCACCATGTGAGAATATATTAAGAAGGTGGGTTTTTAGAAAGTGGCCCCTCATCAGACAGTGAATTTTGTGGTGGGGTGGGGAACGATCAAGGACTTCTCACTCCCTGAACCATGAGAAACCAGTGTTGTTTATAAGCTACCAGATCTATGGTATTTAATTACAGCAGCCTAGATAGACTCAGACAAATGGTATTCATCTGTTTATCCTATTCATTCAGTTATTCACTCATCATATGATTTCATAAGCCAGAGAATGCCAGGAAATGGAGAAATGACTAGTTAAGAACCAGGAGACCCCTTGTACGGTTGGGGAAATGGGAGAGGAATAAATGGCTACATATCAGGCAAGGCACTTAAATTTCTGTTAACAAAACCTCTTGAAGGAAACCCCTTTAAAAGAAATCCTATTTGGAAATGTTTTCTAAAAAGCATACATCTTGAGAAGCTGTGCTTCACAGCATACAGCCTGAGCCATATGCTAATGGTTAAGAGTTTCTCTCTGTACAGCAGAGGGAGAAGTCAGAGGAGGACCTTATGTTTGTATGCTAATCATCAATGTCAGCCTTCAAGTGTCTAATCCCCCCTCCCTATCACACACACTTCTACTATCATAGTAGGCATTCAGATATGCTAAAATAAAACTTGAGCTTCTATAACAACATTTCTGGGGGCAGACGTGGTAGAAATTTATTCCCAATCAGTTTCAGAATTGGCTCAGCTCCCTAGACTTGCACAGGGGTCCTGGGGGGCTCACGTGCCAAAGCCTGAGCAGGGTGAGTAAACCTGGTCCGTGTCATCTACTTCCGGAATGGCTTCTGTTGGGATGTTTTCACATCCTCCAGTTGCCTATTGTTTTGTACTGCTCTCTGCTGTATTAGGGCTTCCCAGGCGGTGCTAGTGGTAAAGAACCCACCTGCCAATACTGGAGACCTAAGAGACTTGGGTTCAATACATGGATCAGGAAGATCCCCTGGAGGAGGACACGGCAACTCACTCCAGTATTCTTGCTTGGAGAATCCCATGGACAGAGGAGCCTGGCAGGCTACGGTCCATAGTGTTGAAAAGAGTCGGACATGACTGAGGCAACTTAGCACAACTGCTGTATTATACCTAAGATTTGTTGCTTCTGTTGGTCCAGGTCTCTCAAATTCTTTTAGTATATAGAAGCATTTTTGCTGCTTCTGTGCCTTCACTCACTGAAGCAATCTTTGTGGGGCTTTTTAATCACTTTGGTGCTTCCTTTGGGTCTCAGAGTCATTCTGTTTCTTTCACAGAATGGTATGTTCATGGTTTTCCTCAGATCCATCTGCCCAGACATACCATGCAGGCCACCACCCTGAGCTCAAGCTGGGGAAGGAGCCATGAGACCCTTCTGTACTGGAGTTCTGCCAAACACAACTCAGGTTTCTATTACACCACCCACCATTTTTATTTCAGATATTCAGCTTTAGAATTTTCATTTGGTTCCTTTTTGTAGTTTCTGTTTCTTTGCTGAGAGTTCCTATCCGTTCCTTCATTACAACCATATTTTCCTTTATATAGTTATAATAGCTGTAGTATACTTGTAATGGGGCTTTCCGGGTGGCACAGTGATGAAGAATCTACCAGCCAATGTAGGAGACACAGGTTTGATCTCTGGGTAAGGAAGATCCCGTGGAGTAGGAAATGGCAACCCAGTTCAGTAGCCTTGCCTGGGAAATTGCAAGGACAGAGGGGCCTGGTGGGCTATGGTCCATGGATTGCAAAAAGTCAGACATAGCTGTGTGACGGAGCATGCCACACCCACACTGATAGTTATAATAGCTGCTTTCACATCTTACTTCAACACGGGGCTCATCTTTGGTTGGTCTTCATTGATTAACTTTTATCTTGGATATGGATACGTTTTCCTTTTCTAAAAATGTCCAGTAATTTTGGATTGTATTGTGGACCTTTGTGAATGATACATTGTCAAGACTCTGGATTCTGCTATATTACTCTCAAGAATATTATTATTATTTTTTTAAATGTTAGCAAGCAGTTAACTTTGCTGAACTGAAATTCCAAACTCAGTCACCTTTGCAATGAGTACTGCTTGGAGTCTTGTTTAGGGGTCAGTCAGGGGTTATGCACAGTTTGCTGCTCCCCAATCTGTGGCAGAGTACATCATGAGAAACGCTGGGCTGGATGAAGCACAAGCTGGAATCAAGATTGCCGGGAGAAATATCAATAACCTCAGATATGCAGATGACACCAGGCTTACGACAGAAAGCAAAGAAGACCTAAAGAGCCTCTTGATGAAAGTGAAAGAGAGAGTGAAAAAGTTGGGTAAGTTGGGTTAAAACTCAGCATCCAGAAAACTAAGATCATGGCATCTGGTCCCATCACCTCATGGGAAATAGATGGGGAAACAGTGGAAACAGTGTCAGACTTTATCTTGGGGGACTCCAAAATCACTGCAGATGGTGACTGCAGCCATGAAATTAAAAGACGCTTGCTGCTTGGAAGGAAAGTTATGACCAACCTAGACAGCATATTAAAAAGCAGAGACATTACTTTGCCAACAAAGGTCCATCTAGTCAAGGCTATGGTTTTTCCAGTGGTCATGTATGGATGTGAGAGCTGGACTATAAAGAAAGTTGAGTGCCGAAGAGTTGATACTTTTGAACTGTGGTGTTGGGGAAGACTCTTGAGAGTCCCTTGGACTGCAAGGAGATCCAACCAGTCCATCCTAAAAGAGATCAGTCCTGGGTATTCATTGGAAGGACTGATGTTGAAGCTGAAACTCCAATACTTTGGCCACCTCATGCAAAGAGTTGACTCATTGGAAAAGACCCTAATGCTGGGAGGATTGGGGGCAGGAGGAGAAGGGGATGACAGAGGATGAGATGGTTGGATGGCATCACCAACTCGATGGACATGAATCTGAGTAAACTCTGACTGGTGATGGACAGGGAGGCCTGGCATGCTGCAGTCCATGGGGTCACAGAGAATCAGACACGACTGAGGGACTGAACTGAACTGGACCTGTTGCTCTCTTACTTCTGCGATTCTGCCTCTCACATTCCAGCTACTCTGATCACTCTGAACTCTGTCCTCTGATTCCTTAGCTGGTTAAGAGTGGGTGTCTGTCCACGTTTTGGCTGCCTTGTAGGGGGGCCTGGCCTCCGGTGAAAAGCAAGAAAAGAATGGAAACCCACCCTATTTTCAGTTGCTTTCTACTGCCTCCGCAGAGTTATTTTTTGAGTTTATTTAGAGTTTCTATAGGACAGTTGGTTCAGTACAAGCTACTACACCATGCTGGAGTAGAATCTGCTGCCTTCCTTTTGAATAAACTGTGAAAAGTGAAAGTGAAAATTGCTAAGTCCTGTCTGACTCTTTGTGACCCCATGACTGTAGCCCGTCAAGTTCCTCTGTCCATGAAATTCCCATGAAGAATACTAGGGTTGGTGGCCATTCCCTTCTCCTGGGGATCTTCTCAACCCAGGGATCAAACTTGGTCTCCTGAATTATAAGCGATTCTTTAGTGTCTGAGCCGCCATGGATCCCAAGTAAACTGCAGGGGCAGGACATTTGGTTTCCCTTTCTCAGGGATTTACAATGTCCATTCATCCCCACTTCTCACGTTTTTGTCCCTGCCTGCAGTCTAGGGTTATGCTATATAGTTTGAGAAGTTGGGAAGATTTTTTTCCGCCTAAATTTTTTCCCCCTAAATTTTGAGTCGCTTTGGGTAACTGAAACTTAGAAGTCAAAATTTTCAAGACCTCAAAAGCTTTTCTTTGCCACTTTGGTAAAACCACCATTCCCTGGCTATAGATGCCTTATAATATATACATTATACAGTGTGTGTCCTCATTTGCCCAGTCATGTCTAGTTCTTTGTGATCCTATGGACTGTATCTGCCAGGATCCTCTGTGCATGGGATTTTTCAGGCAGGAATACTGGACTGGGTTGCCATTTCCTTTTCCAGGGGATCTCCCCAACCCAGGGATCAAATCCATGTCTCCTGTGTCTCCTGCTTGGCAGGGGAATTCTTTACCACTGAGACACCTGGGAAGCCCATATTATACAGCATCTATATATAAATATATAAAAATACAAATATGTATAAATAGGGAAGAGATAACAGGAAATATTGGGATTGAAAAGAGCATCAGTATTTCACAAAACATTATTCCTCCATATCAGGAATGACACCTATGCTTGGTGGTGGTTTAGTACATGTGAGACTGAGTGTATCTGATATTTAAATCAATAGTTTTAAGTATTTAAGCCTTCTTAGTTTATTTATTCATTTAAACATGCTTCACACACACACAAAAACCATTTGAGAGTGCCTATTATTTGTTAGGCTTTGTGCTAGGTACTAATTATGCAATAAAAAGTGGTATTTATTAAAAAAATTCAGATCTCAGCAAACATTAGGAGTGAGGCATAAGGTAAGGCAGCCTAGAATTAAATCTCACCTGCTCTATCAAGCAGACGTGAAGCAATACAGATGCTATTATTTTAAAGTCATTTGGGATAATGAAGATAGCACAAAATTTGGATTAAAAAAGCCTAAGTTTAACTCCCAGTTCACCGTTTATTTAAACTACTACCTTGGGCCAATCTCTCAACTGCTCTGGGCTCTACTTTCATTTTCAATTAACTGTTGAATGTTGCTAGACTGAAAGCTTTCTGAGAACAGGCCTTGTTCCTTCCCCACTGTATCCTAGCCTAGTGTTGGCACATACTAGGTTCTCAATAAGTGCTTTAACATTAAATGAACAAGCAAAGAAGAGCTCTTATTGCTTTTTCAACATGGACTTCTCCAGCTGGAAATCTTGAGAATTACCAGGATTCCAGGTTAATGTAGGAAACAGTCCTCTAATTGGATTCCTCCTTTGTTCTTTTAGCTCCCAGATATACTCATGATGGCTTCCAGAGCATCTGATGGATTCTAATAGGTAATAATTAGGATACTGTGCTGTAGAAAGGAAGGACTTGCAGTCCGTTTGTGGACTAGACTGAGGAGCAGCCACCATATGGAATGTTGCCAGTGGCCCGTGAGAGGAAGGCAGGTGAGAGCTCTGGAAAGTCTCGTCCTAACAATTAAGTAATTGCTGTGGAGTGACATACGTCACTTCTGCTCACAACTCATCAGCCAGAACTAGCCATATAGCCTCTCCCAGCCTCAAGGAGCCGGGAAAAGCAATTCCACCACGAGCGCAGAAGAGGACCAGAACTGTTTGGGGAACCGCACTGATGGTGATCATAGTCCTGCTTGTAAGGGAGACCCTGAGCTGGTCCACTCAGGTTCATCGAAGTACAAGTCTGATGGGAAGCTAGCAGGCGCATTTTCACACTCTTGGATCTCCTAACTCCTCGCAGGGGTGGGGCGGGCGGAACCCCACTCTCCATCTCAAGGGCTTTACGGCATCATAGGCCTTCAGGTGAGGATTGAACTGAACTCAAAGAATAAGAGTTACATCTTTCCAGATGACTGAGAGGTTGCGCCCTGGCTGTTGATGGAAGTTCACTGCCAAATGTCTAATTCTATGGATTGTGGTCCAGTTGTATACAGGGTTCTCCAGTGGTTGTGGATGGATGATTCTCCTTTGAGTGGAGGAGCTGGGTTTCTGATTTCTGACTCCGATCGGTCCATGAGTCCTACAGATTGCACCCTATGGACACAGCCCTTTGATTTCTGCTCCCTGTGCCCCAGCCTGACAACTTCAATCTGTTCCTGGCAGGCGTGTGTGTGTGTGTGTGTGTATGTGTACATGGCGGGTGGGGGATGGTGGTGGGTAGTGGGGAAGGAAAGGAAATATGATGGGGACAATGGTTCCATCTGGTTTCATATTTTTGCAGAGTTTTTCATTTCATGTTTGGACTTGACTTTGGAAACCCCAAACCCAATACTCTGGCTTTTTTTCCCTGGTGTTTTCATGATAACTCTCCTTGGTGGCCAATGATGCTTTCTCTGAGCTTCTCTGGTGGCTGAGACAGTGAAGAATCCACCTGCAATGCAGGAGACCCAGGTTCAATCCCTGGGTTGAGAAGATCCCCTGGAGGAGGGAATGGCTACCCACTCCAGTATTCTTGCCTTAAGAATTCCACGGACAGAGGAGCCTGGTGGGCTACAGTCCATGGGGTCACAAAGAGTTGGACGTGGGTGAGTGACTAATACTCACTGTCTTTCTAACTGTCTAAATCAGTAAGAATAAAGTTGGTAAAGCGTAACAAGAGATACAGTGCAGCCCAATGCAGTATTACCCAGCCATAAAAAGAATGAAATGTTGGCATTTTCAGCAATATGGATGGGCCTAGAGATTATCATACTAAGTGAAGTAAGTCAGACAGAGAAAGACAAATATCATATGATATCGCTTACACATGGAATCTAAAAACAAGATACAAGGAACTTATCTACAAAACAGAAACAGGTTCACAGACACGAAGAACAGATTTATGGCCATCAAGGGGGAGAGAGGATGGGAAGGGATAAAATCAGGGGGTTGGGATGAATATGTACACACTACCATATGTAAACTAGATAAATAGCTATCCTCAGTGTCTTCTTATAACCTAAGGGGAAAAAAACCTGAAAAAGGATATAAACATATATATATAACAGAATTACTGCCATAATTTGAAACTAACATGACATTATAAAGCAACTATACTTCAATTTAAAAAAAAAAAAGAAAAAGGGGGAAAGGTTTTTAAAAAAGAAATACAGTGGGGAAAGGGAAATCAAATCAATTAATATATCAAAGTATTATTATTTAATGAGCTATTTCCACAATCTCCTTTATTTTCTTACATCTGTGGAACATACAGACTTCCTACATATTTCCATATATATATACATATATGAATATATGAAATATATATAATATATATGTTAAATGTATATATATACATTTCAACAGAGGATGAAATGATTGGATGGCATCACCAACTTGATGGACATGAGTTTGAGAAGCTCCGGGAGTTGGTGATGGACAAGGAGGCCTGATGTGCTGCAGTCCACGGGGTCACAAAGAGTCAGACAGGACTGAGCAACTGAAACTGATATATTTCTATCTCTGGTAATAAAGTTTGTTCCCAAATGCAAGTAAATAGGTGTGTCCCACCAGTGGAATGACCAGTGCAGAGGCGTGGCTCTTGCTAAGGGCCAGCAGTAGCAGTGCGCCTCACACTATATTCCTGCATTGAGTCTCGCACCGCTCCTTGCTCCAGAGAGCAAGTTCTATCTCAGCCACAGGAGGGCCCCTGCTTCCCTGAACTGCCTGTCTGACAGATTGGGAATTCAGAGATAAAACGAGGAGTGGATGCAGGGGCAGAATAACAATCTTTTTTTTTTTTTTTTAAATACTGGGGTGAATGGAACATTTGGCAATCATTCAAACATTTCCTGAAACTGGTGGTGTCTGCGAGTGGCATTTGCAAAGTAATAGTTTGACTACACTTTGGACAAAAGTCCCCGGCCTTGGCCATCAATGCAAACATACAAAACATCCTGACAGGCTCCCCGTCCCGCCCCAGTGCACACTCCCACGTGGCTAAGCGGCTGCAGGGCACATCTGGATGCAGGCCTGAAGGGGCCCTGCAGAGCAGGGCTCAGGGGTGCCATGGACTGGCTCGGGGTGTGTCTGCAAGCGTGTGCCCATCGCAGTGAACACAAGGGAGGGGGCTCCTGTGAAAACCACTGGCTCTGGTGCGCCGTAGAGAAACTCCTTATGTGAAGGCGCATTGCCCTAGGCGGGGCCAGCTTTCTGCAGCCATTCAGTATGGAGCAGCCAACCAAACTGTGATCTCACTGTGGCTGCAAACCCACTTAAAATACTAACAGTGATGATAAAGATGAATAATCCCTGCACCTCCGGGCATATATGAGTTTATGCTTATCTCTCCTGTCAGCCCTGAAAGGTTACTGTTCAGCTGCCCTGGAGAAGATCTGGTTTTGGTGGTCCTGCAAATAAACAATTAGGTCAGTAACTCTTCAGGCTCTGTAGCTTCTGATGGCTCTGCTTTCTGCAGAAGCTGCTGTTGCTCTCCACAGAAGGACGGGAACCGAGGGTTTTTAAGCGAAGTTGGTTGAGAGGGGATGCGTGCAGTGGGCGGTGGGGGAGAAATCACGGGCTGGGGGTGGGGTAGGGGAGGGAAGGTGGTGGGCAGGACTGAAGGTTAGCTGGGATTTTCCCTCTCAGCAAGGCTCAGCGGAGCTGTAATGCATCACAAGTGCTCTGGCGGCTGGTACCCATGGCCTTAATCATCTCCAGAGTGGGGCGATACTGCTGAGGCTGAGGGAGAGAATTGCTCCAGCGGGGGGGGCTCCGGGAACCAAGGTTTTACAGGAATTGCACAGTCTGGCCACGACTGCTTCTTATGCTTGCCTAGGCTCGCTTAACTCTTCTCCTTTCCACAGCGGGTGTGAGGAGAACCAGTTTCCCCATTAACTTGGGGCCTGCACTTTATCGACTGCAAACGCTCAGGATCCCAGCGCTGGGGCCATCTGCGACCTGTCGGGCTGTAATAGCTTGGTTTTCCCCCTGTTTGGCTCCCTCCTTGAATACTTAGTGTTAAATCATAGGGGAAGGAAGTGTGAGCAGAGGAAAAACAGCACCATTACATGACCCCCGATGAGACCGCTGTGATAGAATTAAAAGCTGCCGCCCTAGGACATTCTAACAGATGACACTGTGAGGTTGCCAAGGTAACCCACCAGGATACAGCTCCAGCATCTTTGGGGTTGATGCTGGGTGGATGAGGTCAGTCAGAGGTGAGGCCTAGCTGCCCAAGGTACATCCCTTGGCTGGCCAGTCCATGGCAGTCAAGAGGAAAATCAAGGCTGACCTCTACACAATACAAATGAACTCAACCTCGTCCCCTCATTGGCTATTCCAGGTGAAAGAGAAGCATCATACTCCAGGTCACTTGATCAGTGTATGTTACACAGGGCTGAAAAAGGTCTGTATATGAATGACTCACCCATTCACTCCATGTATGTGGATTAAACACCTGCTGTGTACATTCGTTCCATGTATGTGGATTAAACACTTGCTGTGTACCAAAGAGGAAGCATCAGAATATCTAGGGGGAAAGGTGAGTTCTAGAAAACCCCGAAAAAAATGCAGGTCCAATCAGGGAAACAAGATCATTTAAGACATTTACACACTGTCAGTAGTCAGGAAAAGGTTGAGTGGAAGAAAATGAAAAACAGAATAACTTATTAACCCCAAGGACCTAGTGTTAAAAAAAAAAATACATGCAAAAATTGTACAGAGTGGAAATGAGTTGCTTAAAAGAAATCAACCTTCTCCCCCAAACACATCAAGTTATGTGGCATTCCCCTATTTTCCCTTTATCTTTTAAATACTCCGTGTTTGCTCTGAACTACTGGTTAACACCTAGAAATGTTGTTTTCTTTCTCCCATGTAAGGACCAGAAAGATTTCAGATGGATCCTGCCTTGCAATAACTCTAGGCCTCGGGCATATAAATAACAAAGATTCCTCATTTTGGCCTCGAAGGTGGGTGTTCAAAAACCATCACTGAGGCCAGAGGACACGCTTTCCCACATGATACTGCTTGAATCTGGACCTGGGCTGTCGTCTGATCCCGTTTTCTCCCAGATGGCAAGCCAGGCGGGGGAGAGTGGGAGAGCCTGGAGGGGGTGGTGGTGAGCACAACAACCAGCGGGGCGTGGAAAGGGCAAGGGGCAAAAAAACACGCCAAGTTGGGGGTGGCGGGAACACAGAACTGGGGTGGCTAGGAAAAAGCAAAGGAGAGAGAAAGGCTGTGAGAAACTGTTTACAGGAATCCCTGAAAACAAGATAGGGCTTCCTTACCCCCGGGGGTGTTATTAGCACCAGAAGGACACCATTAAAACACTCTGGGGCCTACACTAGCCCTCCATCCTGTGGGCTCCAATGCTTAAAGCCCCCTCTTTGCGCAATCAGAAAATGTAGACAATTAATCAGATTATGTCAGTTGGTGATGGACACCAGTTGCTGCAGTCCACCAGGTTGCCAAGAGTTGGACTCGACTGAGCGCCAGAACTGAACTGAAGGGCTGTCTTACTGCAGCCCCCATATAACAAGAGGGTAACAGCTAAGCTATTGGGTGCTTTCCTAAACACTTTACTTCTAAAACCCACGAGAAAGTGCTACCTAACAAAGGAGAAAACAGGCTCAGAGCCAGTGAGGCACGTACCCACATCACACAGAAGGCAAATAAGGATGGAGGCCCAAGGCCCACCTGAACCCTGGCTCTAGGGCCCGGGTAGTAACCCTGGCGTTTTTAATTCTGCTTTGTTTAAAACGCACCACGAACAAAGACAACAGGCTCACTGCCTTCCATCTCGGCTTCACTAACGCAGCCTGACGTTTTATGCATCCAACCGCCTCCTCGGGCGGCCTAAAGTTGGTTCCCTAGATTTTCCCACACCTTCTGGGCACCTGCAGTAGGTGGGCGAGAGGGCGGCAAGCGGACAGTGGCACTAGCCGGCTTCCTAGGCACTAAATGCCCAGTAAATAACTCAAGCGCCCGGGGAAGGGCCCACCTGCAGCATGGGCAGGCGGGAGGGTCTCAACCTTCCTCCCCGCCCCGCTGCACCTCAGCGCCCAGCGCCCTCCAACACCCTGTCCAGAGCGAGGAGGGGGGCGGGCTCCGCAACCCCCACGCGTGCTTCTGACCTCGTGACCTCGGTTACCAGGGGTCTAGAAGGGGGGCAGGGGAGCCACGGGGCTCGCTGCAGAGGCGCGGCGAGGGTCTGTGGCTCCGGGGCCCGTGGGCAGGGCGCGGATCGCGGGGGCGCGGGGCGGGCGCGGGTCGCGGGGGCGCGGTTGGGGGCGCGGGGCGTGGTTGGGGGCACCGGCGCTGGGGCGCGGACTGGGAGCGCGCGGTGGGCGCGGGGCGCGCCGGCTGCTCCCCCGAAGATGCCGCGCGGCGTCTGTTGCCCGTGAGTTCAGAGGAAGAGGAAGTATAGGCGGCGGACGCGCGGCGGCGACGGGGGCGCGTCGGGGCTGCGGGCGGAGCGCGCCGGGCTCTGGGAGCCGCGAGCGGGAGCGCGGCGGCCGCGGGCTCTCGGGCAGGACGCACGCACCGCTCGCGGTGGGGGACGGACGCGCGGGCCCGCCTCGCCGCCCGCCCCGCGCCCACCCCCTGTCGCCTACGCCTTCCCCCGCGCCGCCCCCTCTGCATGGCACAAACTTTCCTCCCGGGACGGAACACGCTGTCTCCGGGAGCCCCAGCGCGCGCCCTCTCACCGGCTGGCCCTAAGCGGTAGGTGGGCGCCTGCGGGACTCGGAGCGGAGGTGGGTGCAGCGGCGCGGGGATCCCGGCGGGCGGGGAGAGCCCAGCGCGGGGCGCCTCCCTGCAGGTTGCGGGGGCCTGGGCGTGCTGCTCGGGCGCGCTGGGGCCCCCTCGTCCTCTGCGCCCGGGCTCGGGTTGGATGGGGCCGGGGACCGGCTCCGTGGGACGCGGCGATCTTGGGCCAACTTTTCTGAAAAAGAAATAAATCAGCCCTGGCGCGCTAGGGAGAGAGGCACCCCCAGAGCGGTCTGTGGGGGGTAGTGGGCTCCGCCGGCCCCAGGGCGCCCGGGGAGGAAGCGGAGGAGAGGCTTCGAGGCTACAGGTGGGTCTGGGACACTCTGCACGGCGCCCTCTGCGAAGAGCGGGCGGGCACTGGCCCCGGAATCTGGGTTCAGGAGGGCGCGAGGCGGCGGGGAGCTGGGGCGGGGTGCGTGGGCCCCCGAGGCGCGTCCGTCCCCGGGCGGGGCTGCCGGCCGCGCGGCCCCCGAAGGCGCTGAGACTCCCGGGAATTCCCGGCACCGAAAACTGCTGTCTCGTCTTCCGTAAGGGATTTCTTCCCTCGTCCTCGCAGCTTTCTTAGGCCCCAGGGTGGACCCGGGTCAGGGCAGGGTGGCGGCGGCGGCGTTTATTTCAGGAAGCCCCGCGGGCGGGCATGCCCACCCTCCTCCCCGGCCGGGTGCCCTTCACCTGCACGGTCGCTGCTTTGGCAGCGAGGGCCGCGTGGAGGCCGCCGGGCTGTAACCCGGGGCACTGCCTCCTGGCTCCCCTGTGTGACTGCGGGTGGTCCCCGGGGACGCTGGGTGGTGTCACCGAGTTTGTTAGGGGTTTTCAAAACAAAAAGTTAAAAACAAAAACAAAAACAACCCAACAGCCTGGCACGGGTCCCTGTGTTTGAGTGACTGCCCTGGCTTCCAGCAACAGTCCCTTCTTGTAACTGGTGGTACAGCTGTTTTCAGATGCTGGGCACAGTCGGGCCATGGGGTGTCATCTCAGGATAAGTGAGGCCCCGGCCAGGAAGGAAGGCGGGTGTGGTGTCAGCGACCTCTGCGCCTGTGGGGAGGGTGTGCGCTGCACCCCACGTGTCCTCAACCCCGAGTACCTCTGAAGGCTGAATTCCCTACCAAGTTCAAGTGACCCCTGATGTCACCAAACCCCACAGAGGGGTTAAAGCAGCAAGCTGTTTGGGACTCCTCCGTGCCTGTGTGTGCTAACCTCAGTGAAATCACTTTAACCTCAGAGGGAGCTCTGCTTCCTCTTTTGCCTGCAGTGGAGTTTCTGGTCTGAGAGGCAGCCCCTCATCCCTCTGTCGCTGGGTTGGTTTTTCTTTGTTTGTCTTTTGGCTGCTTGGACCGTGGGGCAAATGGAAACGGGGGTGTTGTGCAGTTAGCTAATTGATCTGGTGCAGGAAGCAAAAGAGAGTAAATTGGGAATACAAGTCAGTGAGTTCTTTTTCTCCCTCTGGAGCAGGAATTTTTGGCTTCCATTCAAATAATTGCTTTGTCTGTAGGGAAACAGGCAGAAAATCTTTGGCATGAGTGATGTGAGTTCCTGTAAAGCTACTTGCATTCTTCCAACCTTAACTTTTCAGCAGAACTGAAATTATGTGGGCCCCTGGTTTGGTGGGCATGGGTGTCTTGCTAGATTTCTGAGTTGGTGGGCTAGGGAGATGGTCCTGGGGCTCATCCAATGTCTATCTCCTTCTAAAAAATACAGAAAAGTTGCAAGAACAGGTACCACCCAAACAACCATATCTAGAGGCTGTAATTTTGCAATACTTTATTGGCTTTATTATACGTCTGTCCATCCATTCATCCTCTGTCCATCCATCAGTTCTACTCACTGTTTTATGCATTTTAAATTAAATTTCAAACATTGGTATGGGTCACCTCTAAAAGTTTTGTTAGAGTTCAATATATGTTCATGACTTTCTTAAGGTGAAATTTATACATATGATGAATTTATACATACATACCTATCGACATATAGTGAAATGCACAGATCTTGAGGGTAGCATTTGCATCATGTTTTGACAGATGCCTACACCTGTATAAACCTCATCTGTAATCAAGGTAGAGAATATTGCCCTCGCCCCCAGGAAGTTCCCGCATCCCCATTCCCAGTCAGTCTATGGCCCCAACCTTTTTTTTAAACAATCACTCCAAGCTAGTTTAGCCTGTTCTTGAACTTCAGTTATTGTAGAAATCCACAATACTGTGTAAAGCTTCTTAAACTCAGCATGTTTTTGAGATTCACTCATGTTTTATGTATCAGTAATTTGGTCTTTTTTTAAAATTGCTGGGTTATAGTCCAGGATCAGTTTATACCACGGTTTATGTATTCCCCTGTTAATGGACACAAGAGTTATCCCCAGGTTTTGGGAATGAAGCTGCTGTGAATATTTGTTTATAAGTCTTCCTAGGGACATGTGCTTCATGTTTCGTGGGTAAATGGAGTGAAATTGCTGGGTCATAAAAGAGATGTATGTGAACTTTGTAAGAAACTGCCGAACTTTCTCCCAATGTGATTAGACCATTTTACACTCCCATCAGCAAGGAATACATACGTCAGATTCCAGATACCACAGCTCATTTCCCTAGCTCAGGGTCAAGAACATGGTTGACCAGGGTTCTTCTGGGGTCAAAAGGTGCCAAAAATCGGGACCACTAGAGACAGTCTGGAGCGTGTTGTTTTCGTAGATGGAGGAGCTAAGGGAAATCCCTGACTCTGCAGGTAAATGGGTTTATCCTTAAATTATTGTGGATGATCAGACACATATTTTATTTTTAGAGGTCTTCAGAGAAGGGATTTCTGTAGGGGAACGTCCCCTTGGTTGTGAAAGAAGATTGAGTACTTTCTATATAGAGGAAAATAACCACCCCCACCTCCCCGCCAACCTTGCAGAATTCCACTAAACTTCTGCTTTGAAACTCCTGGGGGATTTCTGGTGCGTTGGTCTGGTTGCTGGGAATCTGGTGGAGATTCCCGCTGGATTTCTCTGACTGGGGCAGCTGGCTGTTTAAAGGCGTTTTGTTTGCTCTGTGAGACAGGTCAGATTTGACTTTTTGAAGGCTCCGAGAACACCGCTTTTCTGTTAGAGTGATTCGGCCTGCCAGTGAGAAACGCGGCCTGTCAGCGCTGTTCTTGTTCTGGCTGAGAGAACGGGCCGTTCCCTCTCAGGTCTCCTCTCGAACCCTTAACGAAAATTGGTCTTCGCAGATCCAGCAGTAGGGCGTCCTGCTGGCGTGGGCCCCAGGAGGAAGCCTTTACATCTCGCCAAGGTGCGTCAGTGGGGTCAGGGGACGTGTAAGAGATCGTGAGACATTGGACTATGTTTGGGGACCGTTGCCCTCGTCTGCCAGCCTAGTACAGTGCCTGCCACAGGGCAGAGGCCGTGAATAACCCTCATGGTACCCATCTGGGTGATTACCTCTCTGGAGGTTGACAGGGATCGCCAAGATGTCAGGACCCCAAGATGTGTTTTGACTGGAAGCCACTTTCCTACCACCTGGGAAACAGGTTCAGACTATTAGGAAAATTTTGCCAACTGTAAACTTCCATTCTAAGTAGCACGGTCCTTATTTTATTGTAGATTTTACTGTTGTTATTAACAGAATACTAATTACAAATCCCCTGGGCCAGGTGCCCACTTCGAATCCAACTCTCATGAGAGGTGGGCGCTAATCTTATCTGCACTTCGCCTCTGAGGAAACTGAAGCCCAGTGAGGTTAAAGAACTTGTCCCAAGTTCACATTTTCATTTTTCCTGGACATTGAGGAGAGGGACTCTGACATTCTGGTTTCACAGATGCAGATTCCGTCTACACGCATAGGTTTCCAAACGCAGGAAGCCCTTGTAGAATAGAATATAAACTGGAGCGGGGACGAAGTTGCAAGAAACGACACCCTGAACCCGCTTCCTCAAGTCTTTTGTCTGTTTCTCTTGGCGCACCTGGGGCCTGAATGGAGGTACTTGTTTTGATGCCGGTTTAAGGTATTATTAGTTATCTGATTATAATTTTATTGTGGGAAAAGAAAGACATTGCCAGATGTTTAGTTGGAGTGTCTGTCACTGAGCCACCCAGTGCTGTAGCCACGGTCTACAGGCGGCTATTTACATCTGAATATCAAGGAATAACAATGAAATAAAATGAAAAGTGCAGTTCCACAGTCTCACCGGCCACCTTTCAAGGGCTTTGGAGCCACATGTGGTTATTTGCTACCATACTGGACAGAGGAGATGTGGAATATTTCCAGCCTTGCTGAAAGTTTGGTTCAATGGCACTACTCTGGAGTGAGCAGTTCTCTTTTGTCCCTCGGGTAAGAATTGGCAACACTCTTGGCTAAAGCTTAGGCTATTTTTCACTGACAAAGAGATAAATTTAGCCAGACATTTCTTTTATGTTTACCTTTTAAAGGGGTGTGTGTGTGTGTGTGTGTGTGTGTGTGTGTGTGTGATCTTTCCTCCCATTCACATTCAGTTTTTGACATAAATTTTGAGTTTCCCTTTTCTCCTGGGCCCCCAGAGGGGTTAGCAAGAGGGGCTTACGTTATTATCATTGTGTATTTTACCAAGAGACTTTCTCTGAAAAGATCAGTACAGCCGGCAAGTGATGGCCACTGCTTGAAGCCCTGTTAATACCTTGCTCTCCAAAGAAGAATTCTGTTCTGCTTTTAAATATGCATTTGTGTTACTTACTCCCTACCTGGGCTGAATTCACGAAGAAAAAGCGTTCTCAGCAGGGCCAGGACCAAAGAGCTAGAAAATCAGGTCACATTCTACGTGTGATGGCTGCCTGCCAGGCCTGAGGTGGAGGAGATGCCCTCTGGGGTACCTGAGGGCTCTGTGTGGGGGTTCTCCTGGGTCGGGCCTGCCCCCGTGGGGTAGTGTTTGCTGGAGGGGCCGCAGGTTGTAGCTGGTGGCGTGGGGTGATGGGGAGGGGGCCTGGCTGGCTGTCCCCCTTAGGGGCATCCACTACTCAGGCTGGGTTCAGAGGAGTGGGCACCAGCCCCCGGATGTTGGCGGGAAACCCAGACGCTCCAGGGCCAGGCCATCAGCTATGAGTGCCCATCTTGTCCGATGTTCACCAAGTCTCATGCCGCTCTATGAAGCTGCGTTGGTTGTTTTCACACTGTTCAACCAGGAAACCAGAGACACTTCACTGACTGTGGTTCTTGGGCTTTTAAAACTAAACTGTCCCTAAACTGTGTTGTTCCCTAGGTGGACCCTGCGAATGGGCAGCGTTTATTCTTTGCAAAGGATTATCAGCTTCAAACTTGTGTATGTGTGTGTGTGTGTTGAAATTCCCTACTTTGTATTTCACCCCCAAGGAAATTCTTCTGTGGAAGCCTTCAAGTTTTATGGAGTAACTCCCAAATTCCTCAGATTTGGAGAAATTTTTGTAATAGACCTTATCCGTAAAGGTGAATGAGAAGAAATTAGGTTAATTTCAGACTCTAGTTAAGAGAACGTGATCATATCATGTTTTACAAAATTTTGAGAAGGCAGAGTACAGGGAATCAGACTATTCATTTAAATACTTTTTTGATTTGGAGAGGTCTTTGGGGATTTTTTCCAGTGTCTAGGGCCACTTTATAAGCACCCTTTCAGTGTGGTTTAATTATTATGACAGGTTAACAGGGATCTTTATCATGGATAACAAGTAATATCCATGATAACAACTAGTAGCAACTAATTATTAGATAACAACTAATAACAATTAACATTCAGACAGTTGTTTCTAGATGCCTCAGTTCAGTTCAATTCAGTCGCTCAGTCGTGTCTGACTCTTTGTGACCCCATGAATCACAGCACGCCAGGCCTCCCTGTCCATCACCAACTCCCAGAGTTTACTCAAACTCATGTCCATCGAGTTGGTGATGCCATCCAACCATCTCATCCTCTGTCATCCCCCTCTCCTCCTGCCCCCAGTCCCTCCCAGCATCAGGGTCTTTTCCAATGAGTCAACTCTTTGCATGAGGTGGCCAAAGTATTGGAGTTTCAGCTTCAGCATCAGTGCTTCCAATGAACACCCAGGACTGATCTGCTTTAGGATGGACTGGTTGGATCTCCTTGCAGTCCAAGGGACTCTCAAGAGTCTTCCCCAACACCACAGTTCAAAAGCATCAGTTTATTGGTGCTCAGCTTTCTTCACTGTCCAACTCTCAGATCCATACATGACAACTGGAAAAACCATAGCCTTGACTAGACGGACTTTTGTTGGCAAAGTAATGTCTCTGCTTTTTAATATGCTATCTAGGTTGGTCATAACTTTCCTTCCAAGGAGTAAGCGTCTTTTAATTTCAAGTCTGCAGTCACCATCTGCAGTGATTTTGGAGCCCCCCAAAATAAAGTCTGACACTGTTTCCACTGTCTCGCCATCTATTTCCCATGAAGTGATGGGACCAGATGCCATGATCTTTGTTTTCTGAATGTTGAGCTTTAAGCCAACTTTTTCACTCTCCTCTTTCACTTTCATCAAGAGGCTTTTTAGTTCCTCTTCACTTTCTGCCATTAGGGTGGTGTCATCTGCATATCTGAGGTTATTGATATTTCTCCCGGCAATCTTGATTCCAGCTTGTGCACATATTGCTGAAGCCTGGCTTGGAGAATTTTGAGCATTACTTTACTAGCATGTGAGATGAGTGCAATTGTGCTGCAGTTTGAACGTTCTTTGGGATTGCCTTTCTTTGTGATTGGAATGAAAACTGACATTTTCCAGTCCTGTGGCCACTGCTGAGTTTTCCAAATTTGCTGGCATATTGAGTGCAGCACTTTCATAGCATCATCTTTTAGGATTTGAAATAGCTCAACTGGAATTCCATCACCTCCACTAGCTTTGTTTGTAGTGATGCTTTCTAAGGCCAACTTGACTTCACATTCCAGGATGTCTGGCTCTAGGTGAGTGATCACACCATCGTGATTATCTGGGTCATGAAGATCTTTTTTGTACAGTTCTTCTGTGTATTCTTGCCGCCTCAGTTCAGTTCAGTCGCTCAGTCATGTCCAACTCTTTGTGACCCCATGAATCACAGCACTCTTTCCGCCTAGGGCCTCACAGTTGTTAACGTATTTAATCCTCACCATGCCAGTGGATTCTGCAGCCCTCCCCCACTTTATGATTGAGATCCCTGAGGTTAAACAGCTTCCTTGAGGTCCCTCAACTAAGAAGTTGGGCCCTGGGACCTGAATCCAGGCAGTCTGGCTCCAGAGCCTCACCCAGGGCCTGTGCTGTGCTTTCAGAAAGATGGACTTGGCAGCGATGGGCAGGTATTCCCAAGCCCCCTCTCCCTCCTTTCCCAGACGGCAGGCATCCTCGCTGCTCCTGAAGACTGTGAGTTGTGTTTCTGGTGCACCTGTTGGGGCAGGGCCCTGGGGTAGCCATTCTTGGGACGAGGCAGCGGCTGCCCTCGAGAGGTTGGCGCTCCCATGGGAAGACGGGGCAGTCCCAGGAGCGTCGGGGCTCAGCCCCGGACAGATCCATACCACTGCTCACCCTGCTGCCCTTGGCTGGAGTTAGCGCAGCCAGAACAGACTCCCACCTCCTTTGGCTCCATTCAACGTGGGAAGTGCTGCTGCAAGATGCTGAGAGCGCACGCCCTGGAGGCGTCTTGGATGCCCCGTCTCCAGACCCACGAGAAATCCCACTGGCTACCTCCCAGACATATCCAGAATTTGACTGCTCCTCACCCCTGGTCACCACTTGGTCTCCCCCTTCCCAGGGTCAGAGGGGTCCTGCCTCACCCTGGGCTCAGAACCCTCTATGGGTTCCCACCTGCCTTGAGGCAGCCAGGGGTCGAATTGCCCACGACCACCAGCTCGCGCCTTCCGGAGTCCACTGCCGCCCAGGCGCCCCTCGCCTCCCGGCAGGTCCCAAAGGCCCCAGCCTGTTTGCCACGTGAGGCCGCCATGAAGGCTGTGTCCGCCCACTTCTCCCAGGGCTCGGCTTTCTCGAATTCTGCTCATTGTCGCCTTCTGCGGGAGGCCTGCCCTCATCACCTTGTTTTTTTTTTTTCTTTAAAAATCCCTGCCTTCCTTGTCTCTGTGCGACATTCTTTCAAGCTTGAACTTCATTCATTATTTTTATGCACCTAACGTCTGTTTCTCTGCTCCTGAAAGTAAGGTTCATAAGGCTGGCGTGGTTCTTGTTTTGGTTTTTTGTCCCTGTTTCACCTTGGTATCCCCAGCGTTAGGAACCGTGTATTAGATTATACTGTTAGTCACTGAGTCATGAGTTATGTATGACTCTCTGTGACCCCATGGACTATAGCCCACCAGGCTCCTCTGTCCATGGGATTCTCCAGGCCAGAATACTGGAGTGGGTTGCCATTCCCTTCTCCAGAGGATCTTCCCGACCCAGGGATCAAACTGGGTCTCCTGCATTGCAGGTGGATTCATTACCATCTGAACTACAGGGATAGTGCCTTGCATGTATTAAGTGCTCAGTGAAGAAGGGCGTGATGGTTATCTTACTTATCAAGTTGGCTACACAGCGGTCCCCAGTTTTGGTCAAGTAGCAGTCTAGGTGTTGCCCTGCAGTATTTTTTAAAGATGTGATTGACATTTGAATCAGTAAAAGCAGACCAGTCTCCACAGAATGAGTGGGCATCGTCCGGCCAGTTCAGGGACTTAAAAGATCGAGATATCCGAGGACGGGCCTTCAGCCTCTGGGGCTCAGGGCTGCTCCATCCCCTCTTCCCTGGGTCTTTGGCCTCCTGGTCCGCTCTGTAGATTTCAGACTTGCCAGCCTCTAAGTCCAAAGACAAGTCCTCTAAAACAACTCTGCCCCAACTTCTGTCTGTAGATGTCTATATATGGAAACACATGTACACACACACAAGAAACCCAGGAGGAAGAGCTGGCTTTGGGGGCAGGACGTTGAGTTCTCTTTGGAGCATATCCTTCTGGAAGTGCTGGGAAAGAAAGTTCTAGGGGGAGATGTTGGAATGGGTAGGTGGGCCTGTGAGCTGGAGTTGAAAAGCAGTCAGGTTGAGAGGGGGTCTGACAGCTAAGGGGAGAGGAGGTAGTTAGGGAACTTTCTCGAGTGACACGTCCAGTCCTATATTGGAGGGCCCCAGACTCTGTGCTGAGACCCTCCAAGGCACTGCAGCAAGCTTGTTAGATGTCTTTCACTGCCAGCCGGAGGTGGTTCACAGTACCAACATCAAAGGGCACCACTTCCTTTTGATGATGTCGTCTCTTTGCGAAGCTGGATTTGGGGTGGTTGCTACGATCGTTGTGGAACAGGAGATGGTGGGGGGGTGGGGTGGGGCTGTCTAGTATGTCTGAGGTTTGAGAAGTTGCCCAGTGCACACGTCCCAGAAGTAAGCAATAATGGTGACCGAAAGGTGCAGAGAAAGATTTTTTTCTTTCAGTTTATGTAGTCTGTTCTTTCCAAAGACTGCTAAGTTGTTTGGACATAATTATCAATTTGTTTGAACCCGACTACTTAATTAATCAAACTTCGCAGCCTGGGGTTGCTGTGAAAAAACATACATGGACACTGGGGGTCGTACACGCCATGACCTGAAAAGCATCAGGGCCTTTGCCCTGTATTGTTCTGGGTATTATATGTAATGTGCTCAGGCGTGAGGAACAGGGACTGCAAGATATGGGACAAAGGGACTGGCATGAAGCCTGTATCCCAAAAGTATTTCTGCAAAAATAAGAGCTGAGAGCAAATAAAATGCAAGCATTTGTTAAATCGCGATAGTGGGTGCAGAGATGCCTCATTTTTTCATCCTGATCCATGTGTTTGCAGGGGTTAATAGTGAAAGCAGTTTGAAGAGAGAGAAGGACAGAAGGAGACCAGGGTAGAAATTTGGAGTGCACTTGTGCGGGAGGAAAGCAGACAGGCTGGAGAGGTAGGACATGAGGTCACAAGAGGTTCAGGAGAAACGGGGGTGAAACCAAGGAGGTCCGCAAAACCCCCCTCCTCTAGACTGCGGTCTCCAGCCCCCGGCTACGTGCTTCAGACTCAGGGCCCGGGAGACCCGGGTGTTGGGAGGCTGGAGAGGTCAGGAGCGGGAAGGGACGGGGTTTGCTCTGAGGGTGTCGGTGCTTAACCCTGGATCTCAGTTCCTGTCAGTCTTAAAAAGGGATGCTTGGCCCATCCGAACGGCCCGGGCGTCTGGACCTCCCAACAGCCGTCAGTGATCCGGTGGGCAGCTGAGATGAAGAGCCACCTCCGTGGTCCAGGCTCTCTGGAGCTTTCCTGTGGTTTAGACGTTGCTGAACCACACGTGGCAGTGTGGACTCGGACGGCAGGCCTGGGTGGGCCATTCCCACGGGTGGCGGCGCTGCTGGTCTGAGGACCGCACTTTGAGTGGCGGCCTCTTGGGAGGGGGGCTGTTTTCAGCGAAGGGTGGTTGTGATGGACGCTCGTTGGAGAGCAGAAAGGAAGTCTGGATCCGTCTCCGCCGGGTGTTTTCTTTTGATAAATACCCCTCTTATCTTTCTTTTTTTTTTTCATCTTTTTTTTTCCCCCTTATCTTTTGCTGTGTAACATTTTACCCCCAAACTTGGCAACTGGAAACAGCAGTGAACGTTTCTCGTTTCTCGGGGCTCCTGTGAGTCAGGAATCCAGAGGCGGCTGAGCTGGGTGGTCTGACCGGGGGCCTCTCCTGAGGTTCTGGCCAGGACGCCGGCTGGCCTGAAGACTGCTGAGTGGTGCTGACACTTGGGTATTGGGTTTGTGGTGGCTGTTGGGTGGTGGCCTCAGTGCCCGCCCGGGGGCTTCTCCATGCGGTTAATAGCGTGTCTTCCCAATATGGCGGGGCTTCCCCGGGGGCTCAGTGGTGAAGAACTCACCTGCACTGCAGGAGATGTGGATTCGATCCCTGGGTGGGGAAGATGCCCTGGAGGAGGACATGGCACCCCACTCCAGTACTCTTGCCTGGGACGTCCCATGGACAGAGGAGCCTGGTGGGCTACAGTCCGTGGGGTCGCAGAGTCAGACGTGACTCGGCGGCTGAGCGCAAGCACCCAGAATGGCAGCGGGCTTCCCCCAGGCACGCGCGCCCTTCTGCCGCATCCCGATGGCTGCTCCGGCCAGCCCCGTTGAGTGCGGGGGTGTCCCCTGGTGAGCAGGAGAACTACTGAGGCCCATCTTGGAGGCTGGCTGTGATACACCTTGATGTCTTCAACTAGAACAGGAATGCCCATCCAACACGGAAAACTTGAAAAATGCGAAAAGCTATAAAGTGAATGTCTCCCATCACCTCAGACCCAGACGAAAGTTCTGTGAATGCTATGGTCCCTGTCCTGTCAGTTAAGGAAAAAAAAACAAAAACACATGGATTTTCATATGCAGATGCACACATAGACACTTAAAAACAGCACCATAAAATAGTCCCTTTCATACAGATTGTTCTTTTCCTTGGCGTCAAGTCAGGCACACTGTCAGTGGGTCCGTTTCAGTTATGCTTGGGTTTCTCTCGTAGACAGTTTGTAGGATATCAAGATTTGACACCATCCAAATAGCTGGTTGGGTTTTCAAATTTTCATACATTTCTGAGTGAAGAGAAATGTTCTCATCATGTAAAAACCTCTTAATTTGGATCATCAGTTCTTGCTTTGGGTGCCTGAATGATGTAATAAACACGCTCGAGTCTTCAAATATAGGATTTGAGTGAAGAAATAAAGAATGAGTTTGCCAGCTGATCCGGCATCATTGCATATAATTGCACCATCTCTGGTCGCTTGTCATGAGCTGTTGGCAGTTGTTAAAATTAGCTTTACAGTCTGCCTCAGATTAGTAGCAAATGTGGTAAATGAGAGCTCACTCTTAATGAAACTAATTTGTATTTGAAAATATAACTACATTTATTGCCCCCATTATTGAAATACATGCATGCTAGTTGGTAGTAAAAATGAACTTTAAACTGAGGTTTTTTTTTTTTAATCCCAGCTGAAAAATAATCTTTTCAGAAGATGATCCTTTTCGAATGAACTTTAAACTGAGGTTTTTTTTTTTTTTTTTAATCCCAGCTGAAAAATAATCTTTTCAGAAGATGATCCTTTTCGAAGTGATTTTCCAGTGTTGTATGGGCATCTGGGCTTCCCTGATAGCTCAGTTGGTAAAGAATCCGCCTGCAATGCAGGAGAACCCGGTTCGATCCCTGGGTTGGGAAGATTCCCTGGAGAAGGGAAAGGCTACCCACTCCAGTATTCTGGCCTGGAGAATTCCATGGACTGTATCGTCTATGGGGTCTCCAAGAGTCGGACACGACTGAGCGGCTTTCATGGGCATCTGGGGAGATATTTAAAAAACAAATTAGAAATACTTCAAAAATAAAAATTTCTAACATTTGAAATGACACAGTGGAACTTATGTGGCGGTCCCGCGATTGAGACTTTGCCTTCCAGTGAGGTCAGTGCAAGTTCAGTCCCTAGTTGGGAAGCTGGGATCCTGCATGCCTTTTCACCAAGAAGCCAGGGCATAGAAATGGAATCAGTGTTGCAGAAAATTTGATGAGGGCTTTGGAAGTGGTTCACATTAAAAAAAAAAAAAAAACTCAACAAATAAATAAAGAAGTAAAATGGCACAGGATATTGTGTCCTGTTGCTGATGCGTTTTTTCTGGAAGCAGGTCTCTGGGGACGTGCCATCTGTTTGATTTCACAGTGGTTTTCTCTGAACGCCCTGCGCCCCACCCAGACTTCTAGAACAACCAGCCTCCCTGTTTCATGCGCATCCCTTCATTTTCTGTCTCCTTTACCTCTGGTCCTCTTGAGCCTATGACCTGATCTTTCCATTTTTATGTTTCCTAATTCAGGGCAGGACTCAAAGCAGGTTATAATAAGTTTACATTGAATGAATGAATGGGTGAACTTGAAACATAAATTCTCTCCCTCATGGAGCTGACAATTCCTGGACGAAGCTGGTCCCCATAAACACCAAAGACTCACTTCCTTCTGGGCTTGATTCAGAAAGAGTCACTTTTCCAGAATGTCACCAGTTGGAGGGTCTTTGCTTCTGGGTCATTTGCAGTGTCTAACGTCCTGTCTTTGCAATTGGGTCTCAGAACCCCCGGTGATTATCTTACTCTCCTCCCCAGTTAGCATCCAGTTCCTAATGACGCTCAGCCAGTTTCTAGTAGAGAACTGGAAGGATATTTTTTTTTCATTTATTTTTATTAGTTGGAGGCTAATGAGATGGATGAAACTGGAGCCCATTATACAGAGTGAAATAAGCCAGAAAGATAAAGAACATTACAGCATACTGACACATATATATGGAAGGATATTTTGTCTCTGTAGGAGTGGGGAAAGGCTTTCTCTTTCTTCTGCCTTTGAAGACCTCTTGGATGGGTTTTCTTGGAGCCATTAGAGTGGTATCGTCTGCATACGTGAGGTTGTTGATATTTCTCCCAGCAGTCTTGATTCCAGCTTGTGATTCATCCAGCTGAGCATCTCACATGATGTACTCTGCATGGAAGTTAAATAAGCAGGGTGACAATATGTAGCTTTGACATACTCCTTTCCCAGCTGTGAACCAGTCCATTGTTCCATGTCTAGTTCTAACTTTTGCTTCTTGACCCACATACAGGTAAGGTGGTTTGGTACTCCCATCTCTTTAGTAATTTTTTATAGTTGATTATGACCTACACAGCCAGAGGCTTTAGCATAGTCAGTGAAGCAGAAGTAGATGTTTTTCTGGAACTCTCTTGCATTCTGCATGATCCAGTGAATGTTGTCAATTTGATCTCTGGTTCCTCTGTCTCTTCAAAACCCAGCTTGTGCATCTGGAGGTCCTCAGTTCATGTGCTGTTGAAGCCTAGCTTGAAGGATTTTGAGTATTACCTTGCTAGTGTGTGAGGCCTTCCTTGGTGACTCAGATGGTAAAGAATCCACCTGCAATGCAAGAGACCTGGGTTTGATCCCTGTGTTGGGAAGATCCCTTGGAGGAGGGTATGGCAACCCACTCCAGTATTCTTTTCTGGAGAATCCCCATGGACAGAGGAGCCTGGTGGGCTATAGTCCCTGGGATTGCACAGAGTCTGACATGACCGAAGTGACTGAGCAGCATGTGAAATGAGCGCAATTTTTACAATAGTTGGAACATTCTTTGGGATTGCCTTTCTTTGGAATTGGAATGAAAACCGACCTTTTACAGTCCTATGGCCATTGCTGAGTTTTCCAAATGTGTTGGCATATTGAGTGCAACATTTTAACAGCATCATCTTTTAGGATTTGAAATAGCTCAGGTGGAATTCCATCACCTCCACTAGCTTTGTTTATAGCAATGCTTCCCAAGGCCCGCTTTGCTTCACATCCCAGGGTGTCTGGCTGTAGGTGAGTGACCACACCATCACACAAGAAGGCAAAATGGTTGTCTGAGGAGGCTTTACACATAGCTGGGGAAAGAAGAGAAAGGAAAGGCAAAAGAGAAAGGGGATGGTATACCCACCTGAATGCAAAGTTTCAGAGAATAACAAGGAGAGATAAGAAGGCCTTCTTAAATGAAAAAGAAATAGAGGAAAACAACAGAATGGGAAAGACTGGAGATCTCTTCAAGAAAAGTGGAGGTATCAAGGGAACATTTCATGCAAGGATGGGCGTGATAAAGGACAGAAACTGTAAGGACCTAAAAGAAGCAGAAGAGATTAAGAAGAGGTGGCAAGAATACACAGAGAGACTATACAAAACAGGCCTCAATGACCTGGATAACCATGATGGTGTGGTCACTCACCTAGATAGCACCCTAGAGAAATGGAAGCTTCTGTCCACAGAAGAACTTCTCCATGCATGTCTGCAGCCACTTTGTTTAGCATTGACCCAGACTGGAGAGACTCCAAATGTCCTCCCGGCATGAGTGACTGAAGCAGGCTCGTGACTGCAGACCAGTGCTTGGCCCTGGAGGCGGCTGGCCAGGATCGTTTGGCCCAGACTCATGTATAGGTTACCTCTGGCCTGAAGCATCATACCCAAACGGAGAGGCCTGAGACAGCCACAGTGGCATATTTTGCCCAGGAACCTGCTGATCTGACAGGTCTTAGGGGAAACAGCTCATTTCTGCTCTGTGGTTTCAGCAGCTTGACTGAGGCAGAGGCTTGCCTTCCAGGGTGGCTCCCTGGCCTGCAAGTTGGCGCTGGCTATGGGTTCCTCCCCACATGGGCCTCTCTTCAAGGCTACTGGAGCTTCCTCCTGGCATGGTGGCTGGGTTCCAAGAGCAAGTTTCCCAAGAGTCGGGCAATGGATGTTCCCAGTTTCTGAAGATTCGTGTCCAGAAGCTGGTACGGCATCATTTGACACTTTTTATGGCAAGCAGACTGCAAGGCTATCCAACCAGTCCATCCTAAAGGAAATCAGCCTTGGATGTCCATTGGAAGGACTGATGCTGAAGCTCCAATACTTTGGCTACCTGATGTGAACAGTTGACTCATTTGAAAAGACCCTGATGCTGGGAAAGATTGAAGGCAGGAGTAGAAGAGGACGTCAGAGTAGGAGATGGCTGGATGGCATCACCAATTCAATGGACATGAACTTGGGCAAACTCCAGGAGATGGTGAGGGACAGGGAAGCCGGGTGTGCTACAGTCCATGGGGTCCCAAAGAGTTGGACTTGACTTGGTGCCTGAACAACAACAAATGGCAAGCCAACTGCAAGGAGTTCCAACCAGTCCATCCTAAAGGAAAGCAACCCTGAATGTTCACTGAAAGGACTGATGCTGAAGCTTCAGTACTTTGGCCACCGGATGCAAAGAACCAACTCATTGGAAAAGAGACTCATGCTGGGAAAGATTGAAGGTGGGAGGAGAAGGGGATGACAGAGGATGAGATGGTTGGATGGCGTCACGGACTGAATGGATGTGAATCTGAGCAAACTCCGAGAGGTAGTGATGGACAGGGAACCCTGGCGTGATGCAGTCTGTGAGGTCACAAACAATCGGACACGACTGGGTGACTGACGGACAGCACTAGTGGCAAACAGTCATGAGCCCGGATTCAGGGGAGGTGACAGAAGCCCCATCTCTCGGTGGCAGGAATGTTGGAAGGGCCAGATGTGAAAAGAGTCACCCCGTTTACCTTCTGTCCTGCCGGAGACCTTGAGCCCCAAGGGAGACAGGCTCTGGCTGAGACCCTCGCGTGCAGCCCCGCGGACCCCGTCCGCCCGAATCTGGCAGGGCTCTGCCCTTCTCCTCCCTCCTCCCACAGCCTCACTGCCCCGCGAAGCCCAGAGCCAGCCTTGGCCCAGCTCCCTGTGGAGCTGAAATCTGCCAAACGTGGATGATCACGTAAGGTGCTGCCACGTCTTCATTCTCCTTCTTTCCGTAAGCTAGGTTTCATGCCTTCCTTCAGCACAGTAGGGACTGTAGTAGCCATTTGTGGGGCGCTGTCCAAGTCTTTCCTATTTTACAGGGGTCGGGTGAGTGGGAGGACACAGGAAGGAGCTGGGAGGACAGCAGCAATGCCAGGAGCCGGCAAGGGAGGGCTCTAACACGACCGCGTCAGAGGAACGAATTCACACTCTGCACTTTTGATGGCGGTGGCTCGGCAGGGTCTCCCTTCCCAGAGAGAACTATGCTTTAGAAGCAGTTGCTTAACTGGGGCTGCTTGTGCCCCCAAAGAAACGAATGCCTAGAATTTGTGACCTCGAGGATTCACTGAAGCCGCAGTTCTGCTCCTGGCTGGTCCAGTGTCTGATCACATAGGTGCTTCGCTTGCCCAGAGGCTCATCGCATCCTGTGAGTCCAGCACAGTGCCCTTCCGGCGGGGGTGGGGGGGTGGGGGGACTGGGGGCTCAAGTTTGGATGGTGTGATTGAAGCTGAAAATTCACAGCTTGTGAAATGGGACTTTTTCTAATAGTTTCTGGCACTCCCTCCCCTCAATGTCAGATTTGTCTATCTTGACTCATCCTGGTAATCCCCTCCTCCTTTTTTTTCCTGCTGTCAGGAACCTGTCCTGGAGAGAAGAAATTAAATCATACTGAAGTGTTAGGGTCTACCAGGAGCTTGGTTTGATGTCCTTCCCAGGGAGAAGGCAATGGTGGTTTCAGAGGCTGCTGAGGCAGAGTGTTCTCAAAGGAAGGAATCTCTAGTGCTAGAATTTACCTAGTAGGATAGCAAGAATGGAAAGACTTTTGAGGAAAGGTTTCTTTGTCTCTTGCCCGCGTGTTAAGTCGCTTCAGTCATGTCTGACTCTTTGCAACCCTGTGGATCATAGCTCACCAGGCTCCTCTGTCCATGGGATTCTCCAGGCAAGAAAACTGGTGTAGGCTGCCATGTCCTCCTCCATGGATTCTTTCCGACCCAGGGATCGAACCCACGTCTCTTACGTCTTTCCATTGGCAGGCAGGTTACCATTAGCACCAGTTGGGAAGTGCCTTTATGTTTTTTTTACTTTCTTGGAGGCCCCCATTCAGGCTTTTGTAGGAAGGAAGGTGAGTGAGTGACTGGTAAGCCTTCAGGTGTTTCCAACTCTGTTCTGGGGGTGATAGCGCTTATCTGCCCAGTTTACCTGTTCCCCAGCACTTAGGGGCCTCCCTGTCCACTTCTGCGTTGCCCCAGCGGATGCCCGTCGACTTGCTTTCTAGCAGTTAAACATACAGCCTCGGTGCATATCAGCTATTCTATCAGCAGAACTGCAGAGTATTTTACAAGTAATCAGTTCATGCAGATGGCACATAAATCATGTCTGCTCTGGCCCTTTGGACACTAATGTTCCCTTATTAAGGCATAAGTAAGCCTTCCTGTTCTCATCCATCCTCCCAGGCTTTTTTTAATTACTGACAAGTATTGCCTGCTGGTTGCTCCACCAGTCCCATCATCCCTCCCCGGCTAAGTTGCTTTTGTGAGGTTCGTCTTGTTTTTCCAGACCTGCCCAAGTTGCTGTAGGAAGCTGGGTACCTTGCGAATGGCCTGAGCCCAGGGAGACCCTTATCTCTGAGAGGAAGTGGCCGCCGCATTTGTGTTTGTGATAGTCGTGACTGATTCATGTTTTTGTGAAACGTGTCCTGATGACCGCAACGGTGCTCCAGGGAGGAGGGACAGATTGGCCAGGCTTGGTCACCATGGGTAACTGAAATCCCCGCTGAAGTCTGGAGGGTGCACGCAGAGCCGTTTCGTGCATGCTGTTCTGCCCAAAGAAACAGAACGGTCAATGTTTTTCAGCCCCCGGAAGGCCGGATGTCCAGTCCACCCTTGTGTGCGCTCCGTTTCAACATCTTGTCCTTTTTCATCCAAACCGTGGCTGCGGATCTTTGCTGTGACACACGTGGGTTTCTGCTTCCAGATTCTCCTGCCCTGCTGGTCGTGTTCAGCCAGTTTTCATTTTGGTCTGAAATGACTCTCAGAGTCTGGAAGAACCCCTGGGTTCTTGTGGTTTAGTCTCAGAATAAACAACTTTTAGACAATGCCTGTAAAAATACCACCGTCTACCTTGAGAGACGTTTTCTGAATGTGAAATCTGTCTAAATAGTTACTGTGGAGGGTGGAAAGGGCTTTGGAAATTGTAACAACTTCTTGTCCCCTTTTAGAGACCGCCACGAAGTGACGGACCATCTTGTCTCTTTTTCAGATGGGCCAACACCGTCACGCGGGGTGTTGCTTTTTAGATCTCCTTTTTTAAGATCATGCATACAGAGTATAGCAGGATTGAGGCACTCCGAGGCGTTGTTTTCCTCAGATGGGGAGAGAAATGATATAAAACAGGCATGTTTGGGGTGTCAGTTCAGAACCCCAGGCTTGCCAGCCAGAGAAGCCAACCCGAGCAGAGAGCCTCCGGGTTGCAGGTCATGGATTTCAGCCAGCCTGGGGTCCTTTATGTGGGCTTCCGGGACGTGATGGTCTTGCACACGATGGTGTGTAAGGACAGTGTCTCAGAACAGAGATCATTCTCTTTCTCTCCTTCTGCTGGCAGCTGCTGAGATGGGGTGCGGGTTGAACAAGCTGGAGAAACGTGACGACCGACGACCTGGAAATATCTACTCGACGTTGAAGAGGCCCCAAGTGGAGACCAAGATAGATGTGTCCTACGAGTATCGCTTCCTGGAGTTCACCACGCTGAGTGCCGGTGAGCCTGGGCACTCAGCCCCGGTGGGCTCAGGGGGCCTGGGGGCCTGGGGACAGGCTTGTGGGTTGGGGGGGTCTTGGGGGGACAGGCAGGGGGCCCTGGGGGGCCTAGGGGGGATGGGCTTGGGGGGCAGGCTAAGGGGCCTGGGGGAACAGGCTGAGGGACTTGGGGGGGCCTGGGGGGTCTGGGGGGATGGGTGGGGGGGTGGGAGTCTGGGGATCGAGTTGGGGGCCGACTGACAGGGGGTTTTGTCAAGAAGGGAGTGCTCTCAGGAAGCCAGATGTCTAGGTAAAAATCTCTCACTTTCTGCAAACTAGCAACTGATTTAAATGTTAACGAATTAAAACCAGGTGGGCCAACTGGTACCCGGGGCAGCATTGAATGGGGCTACCATGGGTCTACCCGCTTGCGGAGTGTTTCATGGCAGGCCGGGCGAAGGAGGTGGCGGCTGTGTCTGCTCGTGGCCGTCTGTCTGTCCTCCCAGCTCCTCCTGCCCCTTGTCCATCACGCTTGGCCCTGCGTCCCAGAGGCCCCGGGGTGACTGATGAGTGAGGCTCAGTGTTCCCATCTGGAGCATTTGCCGAGCGCCGGCTGGATGCGGAGACGCGGGTGGTGCTGCAGGGAAATCGCGTGGCCCGTCCTGGTGTCTCTCGTCCCCACGGAAGAACTCGACAGGCCGTGCCCGCAAGGTGGAAGCTTGTAAATTAGGCTTTTGGAAGAGGGACCAGGGCTTTCTTCCTTGTGGGGTGGGAGGTCCCTTGAAGTGGGGAGCCCCTAGCGGGCACTTGCTGACACGGGCGTCTGAAGACGGACTTTCTCCTCCCTGTGACCGTGATAAGAGAGGAGAATTTGTGGCTAGAGCCCTCCTAGGGGCTGGGTTTGAGTCCTGGCTCTGCTGTGGACCTGCGTCTGAGCAGCGGGTGCTGGCAGGGCATCCCTGGGGGCAGCAGGGGGGAAGTGTGGCCCCAGGTGGGCGGCTGGCCCCACTGACCACTCCCCTCCTCCCCGCCGCTGCCTAACCACCTCCATCCGGGGCTAATGCTGCTCCCTGAGCCCCGGGCGGGGTGGGCGACTGGGCCTCTCTAGGGGCGGCCTGAGCACCCCTCACAGCTCCCCAGACGGACCCCTGGCTGTCCCAGCCCACTGCTTCCTGCCAGCACCTCTGATGAATACCGCCACCCCCGTCCTCAGCAGCCAGACCCGACACCTCACTCACTGCGAACCACGCCTTCCCTTCCTCACCCCCAGTTTCCAAGCCTCTTAAAGCATCTTCCGAAAATGCTTGTGATGTCGCTGATGCAATGTGAACAAATCTGAACCCAAAAGCATTCGGAGCATTTCATCAACCAGTATTTGCTCAGTGAGCACTTGAGTGCTTTCGACGTGCTGAGCCTGGTAGACGGGTGAAGGAAAGGCCAGAGTGTGTGCAGGAGAAAAGACCAAAAGGAAACATAGCAAGGTGTTAAACACGGATTGTTAGGATGCTGACACGAGGGGGCAGTTCTTTTCCTCTTTTTCATAGTTTTGTGCATCGTGTTTTATTCCTTTCATCACCAAGAGGAGTGACGTTTTGCTTTTCATGGTGATCACTTCCAGGAACATAGCAGGTGCCTCCCCACCCCCAACCCCTGCACCTCCTGATTCTTGGCTCATCGCCTGAACTCCCTTCCCGACCTGCTGGCCTGTTTCCGTGCCGCCCTGTGCCCCAGGCGCAGCACCTACATGGCTGTCTGCGGTTGGATCACGTTTTGTTGTCTGATTACAAAATGGGCATGTATCCACTGAAAAAGTTAGGAAAACCCCAGAGCGACCCCGCTGGTCTCCCTGCTTCTCTCCTTTCCCCCTGCCCTCGGATCACGTCCCTGCCCTGGCTCCCGGCCCTGGGGCACCAGCTTCCCTCCGCCTCATCCTCCCGCTCTCTGTCCTGCATGTTCTGCTGCTTCGGCCTTGCTGTTTCTCAGCAACCCTCCCCCACCTCAGCCTCCTCAGGGCCTTTGCACTGCCTGTTGCCTCTGCCTGGAAGTCCTCCCAGATACACTCTGGGCTCAAACCCTCAACCCCCTTCTCTGTGAAACCTCCCTGACCCCCTGTTTAAAATGTCTGCCTCCCCCGACTCCCCACCCCCTTCCTCTCTTGGTTATCCTCCTGGGGAACCCTGCCATCTGCGTGCTCTATATTTCACTCGTAATCCATTTCCTTGTTTGTCGTCTGCCTTCCTTCATTAGCAAGTGGAATCCCTTCTAACAGGAGCAGGACTGTGTCTCTATTTCTTCTCTGCTATATCGTCAGTATTTAGAACAGTGCCCGGCACATAGTAATCATGTTGAATGAATCCTCAGTGTATATTTTTGTGTTCTGCTTTTATACAGCTTACAGTGAGGCACACGCTGTGGCCCCACGTGTTCCTAAAATATGGTTCAGTGGCCCTAAGTGCTTGAATCAATCAGGGTGCCATAGTTTATTTTGGGCTCCCCTTTATGGACATTTAAGTTATTTTGGGCTTTGGGCTCTTCTAAATAATGTTGTGATCAGCAGCATTGTACGTACATCTCTGCATACATTTCTGATTATTTCCTCAGGAATGGCTGAGATGAGAGATGTGGGTGTCGGGACCCTTAGTAGATTGGCACCTTGCTCCCTGGGTGGGACCTGTGGGTGTGCAGCTCAAATCCCGCCACAGTGAGCCCTTTAGCTGGTTCCCTGGGTGATGACAGGGGGGCTCCCGCTGCTGCCCAGACTGTGCGGGCCCCCTCCCTCATCTCTGCAGGATCACGTGCCGGGGCCCTCAGCCTTGCCCGCTGTCCCCACTAGGACCCCCCCCCCAGTCCAGCCTCCGTGTTCTGGCACTGTCAGACCACCCTCTGCACAGGCCCCCCCCCCCCCCGTTGCCAGCATCCCACCCTGAAGTCCTTCCTGAAATCCTTCCTCCTGGACACCCGTCCCGTCAGAATCACACTTTTCTGCCTAGCGGTTGCTCGTCCCCACTGTCTTTACGATCCTTTTATTCCATCGTATGTTAAACTCTTGTGTGTTTCCTTCAGGGCAGAGACTAAGCCTTGCCCACCTTTCTGTTCATCCTCTGGCTCGCGCCTTCTGGCCGACAACAGACAGCCATTCTGGTTAGTTGGGCTCCAGGAAGCCTGCGGGGCTGGGCTTACATCTGCTGATGCCTTTCCAGGTCACCTGTCAAGGTCCTTTTCCAGAAAGTCTCGTGGGGTCGTCTGCCACTGCTCTGTAACGGAGCCTTCTATGTGCCAGGTCCTATGATGGGGCCTTCGACCCCTGATCTCATGTTTTAAACCCTTTTCAACTTTGCTGACATGTAACTTTAGCACACCACACTGCACGTCTTTAAAATGTCCAGACCCAGGAAACCATCACCTCATCAAGACGTGGGGTGTCTTCATTGCCCCCCAAGTGTCCTCCTCCTCCTTTAGTCCAGCCCTCTGTCCCCTGACGATATGCTTTCTGTCACTGACTTCATTTTTCTAGAATTTTCTATAAACGAAATTGTGAAATTGGATTTTTCCACTCCGTTTCCTTATTTTGAGATCATTTATGTTGTCTGGTGTGCCAGTGGTCCATTCCTGTTCCGTCGCTGAGTGATCTTCCAGCATGTGGATTGACCACAGTGTATTTTTCTCTTCACCTGTTGATGGACAACTGGATCATTTTCAGTTTGGCGCTCTTACAAATTAAGTTGCTATGAACAGTTGTCTTTGTGGGCTGCTTTGGTGGTTTTATCACCGCTGTAACCTAGGGAGGTGTATGGGTACACTTGTTTTTATTTTTTATTTTTGGCAGAAGAGGAAATGGACTTTCAGAGAGGTCAAATACGTTTTCTAAAGATGTGGTGCTGGGAAGTGATCAGGGCAGAAACTGAATCTGGGTCTCTTCGGCATCCTAGCTCTTGTACCATATAAGCTGCAAGGTCCCAGATGAACAGGTGTGAACGGCGGTCGGCACGTTCTTGCCGTAAAGCTTATGTTGCCAAGCAGAGGGCTGAGCTGTTCCTCTTCCGTGTGGGGTTGCCATAGGAGGTTTTTGAGGAGCACTTGATGTGCTTATTTTTTCATAGAGAAGATGCTCGTCCGACTCACATATTCCAAGTTGGGGCTAGGGTGTTGTCCACTGCCACCTGCTGCCTTAGGAAGAGGACCCCACACCCTTTAAAAAACCGGAGAACACGCACTTTCAAGATCAGAATCCACCCTGGTTTTTCTGCCCCTCACTCAGAGCCTGGTGCTTCTGTGGATGATTGTGGAACTTGCAACCTCGCTTGTAGCGCTGACGGAGGCGAAAAGCAGCAGGAAACTCACCTCGAAGCACATAGGCTGCCAAAAATCTCAGTTCTGGGTGATTTGATTGGGCCTTCAATTTTCAATTAACTCTGGTCACCGAGGGCTGAACCTGCTCTTGGATGGGTCTCCTCGCAGGTGGAGGCCCATAAAGCATCACGATTCCCGCGGCACGGTGCCTCGTTAGCCCTTTTATGTGTGCGGCTTGCCAGCTTCTCGATGCCAGGCCACTGACACCACTCGAAAGCTACCTGTGTGAACCCATGGTGCTTGTCACAGGAGCAGTTGGCACAGTCTGCGGCCCATAGGGCGACAGTAATGCCTCGGGCATGACCCTTGCCTGACTGTCTGGCCCCACGCTGTCCAGGACAGGAGCCGCCAGAAACGCGGCTGTTTAGTATAATAATTAACACTGAATGAAATAAATGTATGAATACAGATGAATGAAAGATACGAGAAAACATGAACCGAAGTAAAAATCAGTTGCTCTGCCACCCCGGGCACCCGTCACGTGCTCAGCAGATGCGTGCGGCTCGTGGCCACCGTACTGGGCGTCACAGGCAGAGGATGTGCCCACCGGAGCGGCCGGGCCCGTGGGTGGTGCTCTCCCGGTCGGCTTTCGAGGGGGGAAGACTCGATTCCAGGTCGGACTCTGCATCCCTAATCTGGTTAACGTACCGTTGGTGTTATGAAAGCTTGCTCCTGGCTTCACTAGGGGCCGCAGGATGACAGTTCATCGATGTCATACACATTTACTGAGTGTGGACCGGACCCAGGTGTGCCATCTGGAGCTTGTAAGGGTGACCCAGACAGGAGGTGCCCACCCACCTGGGTCGCAGTCAGCTGGGCTGCTGCAGCAAAGTGCTCCAGGTGATGTTTATTTTTAATCGTGGATCTGGAGGCTGGAAGTCCACGATCGGGAGGCCCCCACAATGGGGCATTCTGGTGGGAATTGTCTTCCTGGCCCGTGGACAGCCGCCTTGCTGCCGCATCTTCACACCTGAGTGAGACAGAGTGCCCCCTTCCTGTCTCTTCTTAGAAGGACGTTGGTCTTATGGGAATAGAGTCCCACGCTTATGACCTCATTTCCCTAGTTACTTGTGTCCTGGCCGGCTCAGCCCTGTCTGATTCTTTGCAACCTCAAGGACTGTAGCTCACCAGGCTCCTCTGTCCATGGAGTTTTCCAGGCAAGAATACTGGAATGCGTTGCCATTTGTTTTTCTCCAGGGGAACTTCCTGACCCAGGGATTGAACCCATGTCTCCCGTGGCCCGTGCGTTAACAGGTGGATTCTTCACTGTTGAGCCGCCCAGGAAGCCCCAGTACATGTCACCTTAGTTACTGCGCTGGGGCTTCAGCATTTGGATTTCAGAGGGACACCATTCAGTCCATACCACGAGTCTAGCCTGCTGGTCTCCATTGCTTCAGTATCTTCCAGATGAATAACCAAGTGACTAGAGTGCTGGTGATGGAGGGGATGTGGTGAAAGGTTCCCTTGTTGGAGGATGTGTGTGTCAAGGAAGGTTTGAGGCCTGCAGGGGGATTTGGAGTTAGCCAGGTGGAGAATGCTGTGGTGCTGGAGAAGGCTCTTGAGAGTCGCTTGGACTGCAAGATCAACCAGTCCATCCTAAAGGAGATCAGTCCTGAATATTCATTGGAAAGACTGATGCTGAAGCTGAAACTCCAATACTTTGGCCATGTGATGCAAAGAACTGACTCACTGGAAAAGACCCTGATGCTGGGAAAGATTGAGGGCAGGAGGAGAAGGGGATGACAGAGCATGAGGTGGTTGGATGGCATCACCGACTCGATGGACATGAGTTTGAGTGAGCTCCGGGAGTTGGTGAAGAACAGGGAGGCCAGGTGTGCTGCGGTCCATGGGGTCACAAAGAGTCGGACACGACTGAGCGACTGAATAATAAGGTGGGGAATGAGGCTGGGAACAGGTGATCTTTTCAGGCAAAGGGGACAGAGCATACAGACAACGCCGCATATCTGAGAAGCCGTGGGTGGTTCAAGTTGATTGGCGTGTGTCCTTTTTGGGGCCAGATGACTGAAGGTCTTAGGTCTTGGACTGAGGAGTCTAGGCTCTCTCAAGAGCTCTCAAGGCTCTTAAGGTGGGGCTAGGGTAGGTGACATGATCAGATTTGTGTTCTGGAAAGCTTGCTCTGGGTTTAGAAAGAAGGGATGGAAGGGGTAAAACTGGGGGAGAGGAGAACATTTTGAAGCCGTTGCAGTCATGAGCAGGGAGTGAAGCGAATGGAGTGGCTGTCGGGACAAGACGGTGGGTGGGTTGAGAGAAGTCAGCGGGTGGCCCCAGGGCCTGACTGGCCAGTGAGGGGGTGGGGGGTTGGGGGGCGGAGGTGGCTTATCTGGGCACCTGGATGTCTGGCATGGGGGCACAGTGTGATGCTCTGATTCTGCTTTAAATCATTGACTTTTTTTTAAATTCGAATAGAGTTGCTTTACAATGCTGTGTTAGTTTCAGCTGTACCCAGCGTGAATCAGCCGTATTCTTACACATCTCCCTCCCTCTTGCGCCTCCCTCCCGCCATCCCACCCCCCGGGTCATCACAGAGGACTGAACTGAGTCCCCTGTGCACACAGCGGCTGCCCACTATCCATCTATTTCACACATGACAGTGTGCATGCCAACACAGTGTTTCCTTTTTTAAAAGCAGTTTGTCTATTGTTTATTTTGCGTGGGCTGGGTCTTTGTTGCAGCGTTTGGGTGTCCCTGGTGGTCCAGTGGAGAAGACTCCATGCTGCCAATACTGGGGGGCCCAGGTTCTAACTCGGATCGGGAATTCAGATCCTACATACCACTCCTGGGCCCGTGCACCGCAACTAGAGACACCCGTGTTGCTCGGCAACTAAAGCGTTTTCAGATAATGCCCGCAAGGAGCCTGAGAGCCAGAGGGAAGGCTCTCTCTCTCTCTCTCCTTCAGACGAGGAGATTGCCTCAACAGGTAGTAGTACTAAGTGGGACCAGAATCCAGTATTCGAACCCCCTTCACATAGGACCTTTCTACTGCGTGAAAGAGAGCGCTCAGACCTCTTGAATGATGCCTCAGTCTAAAAAAGAACTTCACTGGGGTCTAACTTACCTGCAGTAAAATGCACCCATGTGAGGTGCATGGCTTGCTGAGTTTTGGTAGCTGACACACCCTTGTGATTACCACCACATAATCACACCGCCCCCGGGGATTCCCTGCCCCGGACCGCCACTGATTGGCCTTCGGTCACTGTAGATTCACCTGCTCCTTCCAGAATAGTATAGCACTGTTGTCATACAGGGTGCAGGCTTTGGTGTCTGATTTCCTTAACTCGGTGTAATGTTTCGGGGATTCATCCATGCCGTTGTACGAATAGAGAGCTCATTCCCTTCTGTTTCTGGGTAATATTCCGTTGTTTGGATGTGCCCAGTGTTTCTAGTCATTTCCTGTTGAATACTTGGGCTGTTTCCACTTTGGGGCTAGTCTCAAATAAGCTGCTGTGAACGTCTGTGGACAAGCCTTGTGTGGACCTGTTTTCTTTCCTGTTGTGTGTAAATAGGAGGGGTGGGATTTCCGGGTGGTGTGATAAATGTATCGTTTACCTCTATGAGAAGCTGCGCAACTGCTCTCCAGAGTAACTGTACTATTTGACATTTCAAACGATACGTGAGGGGTGGTGGGGCTTTCCCAGCTCAGTGGTAAAGAATCCACCTGCCAAAGGGGAAGACGCAGGAGATGTGGGTTTGATCCTTGAGTTGGGAAGATCCCCTGGAGGAGGAAATGGCAACCTGCTCCAGTATTCTTGCCTGGGAAATCCCATGGACAGAGGAGCCTGGTGGATACAGTCCGTGGGGTCGCACAGAGTCGGACACGACTGAAGTGACCTAGTAGCAGCAGCAGCAGCAGATTCACTTTTTTACGTGTGATAATTACAGATGCCGTGTATTCAGTACCTGTGTGTGTGTGCCCAGTCTCATCCGACTCTTTGCAACCCCATGGATTGTAGCCCGCCAGGCTCCTCTGTCCAGGGGACTTCCCAGGCAAGAATACTGGAGTGGGTTGCCATTTCCTCCTCCAGGGGGATCTTCCCAGAGATGGAACCAGTGTCTCCTGCATTGGCAGCCTGATTCTTTTACCTCTGTGCCACCTGGGAAGCCCAATTCAGCACCTAGTGTGTGTTAATCAATTTTAAATGAAGTAACAACAGTCTTACGAGGTAGGTGAAGTTACCTCCAGGATATAGGAGGACAAATTGAGGTCTCGAGTATGGGGTCGTTGCTCTAGGCCACCAAGCTGCTGGGTGTTTGTAGCCAATTCCACCGTCTTACCGAGCAGCAGAGCCTTCGCTTTGGTCTGCTTTTGATTCCCGCATCGCCTGCACGCTGTGGTGGTTTTGGCTAAACAGAAGGGCTTCACCGTGAAAACGCTGAGAAGCACCTCGTGCTCCACCGCACGTCTTCTTCAAGCTTGTCTCCTGTTTCTCCGCTTAAATTCCTGCTTGTAAAACATTCCCATGGCACACGTTACAACTTCTAGGATCAGTTCACATTGCCACATTTCTAAAATTCCCGTCTTTGTGGGTTTCCGGTCTCAGAGGTCTTGAAGAGCTGACCTTTGGGGTTTTTTGCTTCAACATTTATGCTGACCAGGCTCATACTTGCATTTTGACTGCCAGCATTTCAGCCTTAAACCCTGTGGATAAATTTTGGGTGGTCATGAGAATAACACAGGGTCACATTCATTATTCAAAACATGTGTATTGTGCAATGAATCATGTAAGGGTCCAATTTTTATTTCACCTCCAGTCTGGGTAACCTTACCCTAAGCACAACTGCAGAAGCAACTGGTAATCATTGTCTCTTTAAGTTATTCTTTTAATCTCTCCTCCCAACTGGGATAGAGATTCGCCTAAAAAGATGTATCACAGTTTACTTTAAAGTCAAAAAACTAACAGGTTAAAGTGTTTTGGGGCCAAGAGCCTGGGTACTGAGTGACTTGTCATAAATCTTGGTGCTGCTAGCCTGTCGGATTTCATGGGTTGTCAAGGGACGTGATAAGAAAATTCTAAAATGTCATCAAACATGATGTTAACCTCCAGAGAAAGACTCCAGGCCTTAAGAACGAATCATTTCACTAAAGGCATGGTTCGCTAACTTGATAGTGAGTCAGAGTCACCTGAAAAGCCCTTTGAAACCCAGACTCCTGGGCCTCAGAATTTCTGATTCATTAGGTCTGGGGCCAAGCCTGGGAATGGTATTGTCACAAGTTCCCAGGTGATGCTGATACGACTCATCTGGGGACCACGCTGAGAACCTTCCAAGACCAGGTGGGCTGCGAATTTCTTTGATCTGAGTGGAGAAGGACGAGAGAAATGATACTGGTGTGACTTTTTAAAGTATGAAATAAAGTTTAGTAAATGTTTGCATACATAACTATATATCATAACCAGTTCAGATTTTATTTCCTTGAAGTAGCTTGCCATATATTTGGAAGGACAGGCCATACTCCTCAAATAAAAATGCTGCCAGTGGAACACAGTGATTCTCCAACTTTGGTTAAAAGGTTCCCATGCCAGGCTGCACCCTGGGCCCCTGAAGTCCGTCCTGGGAGAGGCAGCCAGGCCTTGGTGCTTTTTGAGACTGTGGGTGAAGCCGTGGGCAGCCGTGGTGGAGGGTGAGTGGGGGGCATTGGTGAAGTGCCAGGCAGTCTTTCCCAGCCTGGGTATCTCAGCTGGTCACCATCAGGTAGGCCACCTGTCCTGAGATTTTGTTTCCCTTCAGCCCTTGGAGAGGTTTGTAATTCCTGCAGGTCACCTCCAGTTCCCTGAAGCCTGGGTTCTTTCCCCAGAATACCGAGCAGGAGACGTGGTGTAGCTTGGAAACATGGCTTAAACAGTTCTCCAACTTTAGCAACAACAGAATCAGCGGTGGGCTTGTGGGTTCAGATTACCGAGCCCCAGTCCGTGGCTTTTGTCATCTGGACGTCCAGGATTTTGCACCTCTCGCAAGTTCCCGGGCAATGCTGCCGTTTGCCACTGCTGCCACAGGGACCACCTTGGAACCCACTGGACTGGCCCGTGGGCAGTCGGTTCCCCCAGCAGCTGCAGTCGTTCTGCTGGCCTGAGTCCCCACATCTCCATTGTCACTGAAACCCAGCCTCCCCAGGGCCCCCCGCAGACTTCAGGGGTTGGCCGTCATGAAAGCCAGTGCTTCTAACCTGGCTTCCTCCTCTCCGAGCAGACTCCACGCACCGCCTCACTGGTCCTGAGGTGGACCTTACATTTCCCCCCTCTGCCTCGGCGTTAACCATCCACCCATGGAGCACTCCCCCCACCCCCGCACACATACACACAGCCCCAAGGTCCCCCGGGGCCCACACCCTCCTTCATGGTCCTCGAAAAGCTCCACCAGCTCTCGGGGGTGACTGGCTGCGGTGCAGGCAGATGGGAGCGCGTGGGTTTGGGGATGAGAGGCTTTGTGGTTGGTAATGAGTGTTTGCAAGGAGGTTGCTGGGCTCAGCTGAAGGCCAAGGAGTGAGAGGTGGGTCTCAGTCCAGTCGCTCAGTTGTGTCGGACTCTTTGCGACCTTGTGAACCGCAGCACGCCAGGCCTCCCTGTCCATCACCAAGTCCCGGAGTTTACTCAAACTCATGTCCATCGAGTTGGTGATGCCATCCAGCCATCTCATCCTCTGTCGTCCCCTTCTCCTCCACCTTCAATCTTTCCCAGCATCAGGGTCTTTTCAGATAAGTTGGTTCTTCGAATCAGGTGGCCAAAGTATTGGAGTTTCAGCTTCAGCATCAGTCCTTCCAATGAACACCCAGGACTGATCTCCTTTAGGATGGACTGGTTGGAACTCCTTGCAGTCCAAGGGACTCTCAAGAGTCTACTCCAACACCACAGTTCAAAAGCATCAATTCTTCGGTGCTTAGCTTTCTTTACAGTCCAACTCTCACATCCATACATGACCACTGGAAAAACCATAGCTTTGACTAGACGGACCTTTGTTGGCAAAGTAATGTCTCTGCTTTTCAATAACCTATCTAGGTTGGTCATAACTTTTCTTCCAAGAAGCAAGAGGTGGGGGTCTAGGGAACAATTTTGTACTGGCTAACAGGTGTGTTGCCAGTGGTCTGGGGTCTGCGGAAGACCGTTCTTGGACCAGGGGCCTTGACTCCTGAGTGTCTGTGCCCTTCCATCTTATCCAGGGTGGAGGGGGAGCGTAGGCCAGCGGGGGGACAGTCAGTGTACTGTGGCTTGACCAGAACATGCCGGGCATATTAGGGGTCCAGTTACACCCACAACATCTAAACAAACCTTAGTTTTCATTTACACAGCTCATCACGTCTAGCTGGAAACACTGGACCTTGGCAGGTTTGTAAGATGTACTTGGGCCTCAGGGGTCACGTGGTCCAGCCTCCTCCTGGTCTTTTTCTAGAAGCCTTTGTTTTGGTTAGGTCTCTACTATCTCTGTCCCCTGCACCCTGTTTCTACTCCTTTCCCACCCTCGCCAGTGTGACCAGACCCGTAGAGATAACCTCGATCCTGGGCATATATTCAGGGAAAGCTTTAATTCTAAAAGATACATGCACCTCTTTGTTCGTGGCAGCACTATTTACAGTAACCAAGATGGGAGAGCAACTTAAGGTGTCCGTCGACAGATGGATGGATAAAGATGTCTCACAGTCACACACACACACACACACACACACACACACACACACACACACACACACACACACACACACACACACACACACACACACACACACACACACACAGAGAGGAATACTACTCAGCCATGAAAAGAATGAAATAATGCTATTTGCAGCAATGTGGATGGACCCTGAAAAGATCATACTAAGTGAAGTAAGCCAGCCAAAGACAAATGTCATATGATATCACTGGTATGTGGAATCTTAAGAAAGAAAAGGACACAAATAAACTTATTTACAAAACAAAGAGACTCACAGACAAAGAAGACAAATTTCCGGTCCCCAAAGGTGAAAGAGTGTGGCGGGGGTGGGGGGGGATGAATTGGTAATTTGGAACATGTGGAATATGTCCACACTACTGTGTGTAAAACAAATAACAACAAAGACCTACTTTTGTAGACAGGGGACTATACTCAATATTTTGTCATAACCTGTAAGGGAAAAGAATCTGAAAAAGTGTATGTATATATATACACACACATACATACATATGCATATATGTATATACAACTGAATCACTATGCTGAATACCTAAAACTAACATGACACTGTACATCAGCTATACATAAGTAGAAAAATAAAATTGAGAAATGACCCAGAGGCGACAGCATAGACCGGAGCTCATGGACTGAGCTTAAGTGGACTGGGTCAGGGCGCTGCCCGGGACGCCTGGCCGTCTGACCCCTGACTGCCATTGCCTGTGCTGCACGAGTGAGCCCCCCTTTTTCAGGGAAGCCTTCAGCTCAGGGAAGGAAGGAAGAGCCCCGGGGGATGGGGGTTTATTTGCATTACAGGAGGAGTCTCGGTTTAAAGTGGCTTTCGCCATGGGGTTCCTTTCCTGGAGCCTCGAGTGCCCTGAAGTGTTTGTTTTGCCATCCATAACGAGGTATTTATTACCTCTCTAAATATGATACCTGCAGCTTTAGAACATAACAAATTCATCTGTAACATTTGCTGCTCTTCCGCAGAACCGAACATGGAGGCTCTGATGTTGATGGTGTGTGTTTTTTTTTCAGGGAAAACAAACAAACAGATCTTGAAGTAAAATGTCAGAAGCCAGGAAGGAGGGTGAAGAGAAGCTGCTCTTGAGGCTGTGGCATAAGGCAGGGGTCCCCTGTATGTTGGGGGGACAGCTTTTCGTATCTCCCAGCCGTGAAGCTCATCCCTGAGGGGAGGGTCCTCCTGCCGCAGCCCTGAATCTCAGTGTCAGAAGGCCTGACTGCGTCTGTGCCCTCCATGGTTGGCTGAGGTTGTCCGTAGGTGATGAGGTGTGGACAGGAGCTTCCTGTGATGATAAGGGTATTATTACTGTTGGTAGCAGTAACAGCGGTGACGACTGCCAGTGAGTCACGTACCATGCCTGGGATGAGTTCATCCTCAGGGCATCCTGACTTGGGAGATGAGGAAATGGGGCTCAGAGAGGTTATCCAGCATGCCCACGGCCACACAGCACATACGTGGTGGGGCAGGCATCGGAGCTCAGACGAATGCTTTGCTTGTAAGCAGAGCTGGCTGTTGGGCAAGCCTCCCGGGCCCAGCCCTGAGGCTCGGCCGGCCCTGATCTGTGACCCCAAGACCCCAGCAGTCAGGGCTCTGCCTGTGCGGGCGGGTCTTGCTCTAGGGAGAGCGTGCTCATGTGGCTTGGTGACTCATAGGCAGTGGGGGTGAAAATAGCCGCTGACTGTGACGCCACGTGGGTCTTCATCGTCTTCATCATCTTCGTCTCAAGTAACCGGTAACAGCCCTGGCGGTGCCTTTCAGTCCTGGTATGGGCAGGGAGGCTCAGGCCCAGGGCGATTCCGTGCCAAAGCGCCAGTCTCCCTGCTGCCCGGGGCCCTCAAGACCTGGGGATGGGCAACCACGTCAGGATCACGCTGCCCACGACCTGCTGAGAACCACCGGTATTCGCATTTGCCAAGATCGCAAATGTCAGTGCCTGACCCGCTGTAGCGGAGCATGGCCTTCCGTATGTTGCTGGTGTTAAATCGGGCTGTTTGACCTCCAGCTCAGGTTTGGAGGCCAAGTGTGAAGCGGGTGCGTGTGGAAGTCTGCCACGCAGTCCTGGTTTTGTCAGCGTGCCAGGCTCGGAGCTTGTCCTGTGCTGAATATAGACTCCTCCTTTGCTGAAAATAGTACGGGCAGTAGGTAGGGAAACATTTTTCTTTCCTAGAAAATCGCTCCCTGCGCCTCTGGGTTGCTTTGACTTCTGTGAAACCATCTGTTCCTTCCGATGTAATTTCCAGACTATTAGATTAAACGGTTTCTCCTGTCCCACTTTTCAGCTTCTGCTTCCTTTCACTGTTCATTAATAAATTGCATGGCGGAGTTTTCATGGCGAGGGGGTGGGGGTGGCGTGTCTATATTTACTTAATTTCAGCTTGGGCAATGGCAATTGTTGGGGCCTGTGAATTTCTGATTTCCTACATGTGTTTCATTTTTATTTTTAGTGTCTATAATTGCTAAGAGTTGGTTGCATTTTGATGTTGTTGTTGTTTTTGAGACTCATGAAAGGAAGTCAGTTGCATGAGTTAGGAGCTGAGGTTCTGGTGGGGAGGCGCGCTAGACACAGATCCTGTTTTTAAACAGAAAATACGAAGAATTGGTAAGGAAATCGGCTCCCATAAAACATGTCTCACCGCAGATGAATACACTTGTACGGAGTCTTCAGGGATTTTTAAAGATAAATGAGATAATATGTGTGACGTGGCTTCAAGCTTTTCTGAGCATAGCTACTACATTCATCTTCTGTATGGTTGTTGCTTTTGAGAATGCAACCAAGCCTGCTATTAGTATTAATGCTATTGTTAGATATTCACTAATGGAGGTAATAAGATTTAAGAGGGAAGAGGGCATTCTTTGAATTCCTTTCTTAATGTAAAAACTCTTCTTGTTGTTTCCCCAGTGTCTCTGTGTCCATACCAGGAATCAGCACTCAGTCTTGTTTGAAAATGGGCTCAGAGGTGTGTGTGTGTGTGTGTCTGTGTGTGTGTGTGTGTGTGTCTGTGTGTGTGCAAGCAGTAAATTCCAGCAACTTAAGCCTACCTTCAGTAAAATAAAATTCCTTGGTGATGACTGTGATGTGTCAAAGCAAAATCAAATTCTTTTTCTGTAGGGAGTCATAAAAATGGCACTGTGGTCATGATAATAATTTTTATCTCCTTTGGTTAAAACAGAACAGAAAACAAGTTTATGTGCTATGCATCCTGTTAATTATGGTTATTAGCTATATTGCTCAAATAATTTTTATAGAAATGCTTTAGACAATGCTTGGACCAGATTTCACGCGTGCTTCAGAAGAAAGGTGGCCTGTTGAATTTTATCTATGAAGTATTTTCAAATAGTGTGAAAGTGTAGGTGATTCTGCCTTCAGGTCACTTGTCACTGTCGTTAATTCTGGAGAGTCATTTTCTCAGTGCTGTGTTTCAGACATGCCTTAAGCTGTTCTTTGTTTATAGGTCAGATCTCCTGATAAATAAAAATGAGGTAAGCAGTTGGTACTTGCTCGAGTCATCAGCAGCTGGGGTTTATTTCTATTCTGTTGCATAAACATGCTTTTCAGGTGCATATACATGATTCATACGGAGGAGGATACCTTCTTTTGACAGCCTCATTGGGCCCTCCTAAAAGAGGAAGGGGGTTACTTCAGTTGGGCATCTCGGGTGTAGGTTCTGAGTTGCTTGTTAAGCGTGAGGATGGTATGGAGCCATATGGAATGTGTGTTGCCTTTGATGGTGATCTGTTCCTAAGGGAGCTGGCATACTTGGTGGGTGAACTTTCTTTAATGGAGAAGGCAGCCCTGTCTGACAGGGTTATTCAACAACATGAATTCATTGGATATTTATTGATTACCTGCCCTTTCTCTGGCTCCAGGCTGGGCCTGCACGAATGAACAAGATGGCGAGGCCTCCTGTCATAGGAACCAGCGTCTGAACCCTCCCTGTCCAATTCAACCTTATTGATGCCCCAGCCTGGTGCCCATTTTCCCATATCCAGAAACCAGTCCACTGGGGCCACAGCCTTAACAGAGTCTGTGTGTTATCTTGGGAAAGCATCGTCCTTGATTTCCCATGATATGTCTTTGACCTGGTGGGCCTTGCATGGCTGGAGACTTGTCTCCTCTTGGGTGGGAGCAGGAAAGCCCTGGAAATCTTAGACCAGGTGCGATCCCTTGTCTCACACACACCCCCGCCCTGCTGCTTGGAAAAAAAGTCCTGGATTAGTGGCTCAAGTCATACCAACTTCCTGGGGCTGGAGGACTCATCAGGGCTGTTTGTGCCTACAGACTGAACTTTGGGGGGCTTAAAAGAAGCACCCAGGCTTCCAGACCACCATGGCTCTCTTGATGAGACACGGTGTGTTGGTCTAGAGTGAGATAAACCTTGGAGAAGTGGCACTGCTGGTTCCTCCAACAGCCTGGGCTGAGATGGTGCTGGAGAGCTGACGGGCGGGAGGAGGGCACCGGGGTTTGCCGGATCTGTGCTTTATCCTCTAGGCCAGTGGCCCAGCTTTGCTTGTCTAAAACCACTGTTTTCTGCCAACCTGGAAACTGTAAATTAGAGCAGAAACTTGCTCTTTTTTTTTTCTACCTGGTGATTTATTACCATGGACTTCATACAAATGGCTTAGACTAAAATAGCTAAAATCCAAGACAGCTTTTGTCCAAGAGCCTTAACTTTCTTTGCTGTAAGTGAGAAGCCAGAGGTGGCTTAGTCAGGTGATGGGGGCCAGTGCCCCCAGAGAGGTGGACTAGCCAAGGTTGTGTGCTGGGAAGTGGGGTGGAATCGTAGAGTCCTGGGCAGAGCTTGGGGTTGACAACCAAGTTAATGAAGGTGTAAACAACTTTAAACTCAACTTTTCTGCGTATTGGGCTTCCCTGGTGGCTCAGAAGGTAGAGAATCTGCCTGCAGTGAGAGAGATCTGGGTTCGATTCCTGGGTCAAGAAGATCCCCTGGAGGAGGGAATGGCCACCCAGTCCAATATTCTTGCTTTGGAATTTGCACTCCAAATTCCGTGGACGGAGGAGCCTGGAGGGCTGCAGTCCATGGGGTCCCAGAGTCAGACAGCTAAGCCTGTGTGCTCAAGAGCCTCTGCTCTGAAACAGTAGAAGCCACTGCAATGTGTAGCCCACCCACCACAACGAAGAGTAGACCCCACTCAGAGCAACTGGGGAAAGTCCATATGCAGCATTGCAGACTCAGCACGGCCAAAAATAAATAAAGAAACAGATAGTTTTTTTTTTTTTTTTTTAAAGAGGTCTTGCTTCTCTATGAGAGGCAGTGTTGTGAGTAGTTGAGGGTGCAGACTCTTGAGCCAGACTTCAAATTCTGATTCTGCCACCGATTAGCTATGTGACTTTGAGAAAGTCACTTAACCTCTCTGTTACAGGGTCATCATCTGTAAAGGGGGCATGTATTTTTGGGCTTCTAGCTTCTATATTCTAGGAAAACTACCTTGAAGACTGTGGGTGGGTTTTAACAGACATAGTCCACTCTTCCTGCCACGATGAGTAGAAAGAGGGGCCACTTGAATAGCTTTTGTGACTCTTCCAGCCTCTTAGGTGCCTATCCTTGGACTGAGGGCAGTTTTCCAGGGGAAGGGGCAGCGGACACCTAGCCTCTGGGGGAGGGGTGCTTGAGTCCCTTAAATAACAGCCGTCAGCAGGGACGATCCCTACCCTGGGTGATCTTCCAGTCCAAAAGCAGAGGACCACCGCTTGCTTTTCCATCCTTGTCTTGTCTTTGATGCCGTGAGCTGTGTCCATAGCATCTCTAATTTCACTTCATAGGCCTTGCTGAGTGGAGTGCATCTCTTCTCGAGACTAAATTCTGTTTTAGAAAAGCTTTCTGCTTTGCCACGGTTATTCTTTGGCCTGTATGTAAATCAGTCGCTAAGCCCGGCTTCCAGCTGTGAAAGTCAGGATTTGTGACCTCTTAGCCTATTGATGAAATGCAGATGCCCTGTGTTTACCCTTCCACAGGGCCCTAGCACCTGCAGAAATTCATGACCAAGAGGAGCTGGAAGACTTGGGTTTCTAGAGCCATGAGCTTGAGAACTGTTCCTCACTCATACCGGCATCTGGCCCCCCAATGGCCACGCCTGCCAGTCACTTGTAATGAGCATCACTGTTCCCGCAGGTCCCTGGTCCAGGGCAGGCTGTTTAATTGTGGGTCCAACGTGATTTTCCCTCCTTTCCTCTTCTCTTTCCTCTCTTCCCCCTTCCCTACTTCCTCCTTCATGCCTCCCTCCTTTCCTTTCTTCTCTCCTTCCTTCATCCCTCCTCTAAAAATAAATACCAAATTTTTGCCTCGGAAAAGACAGAAAAATATATAAATGAGACTCGCCTTCCTCAGTGTCTGGGTCGATCGTGCCTTCTTGCTGTTTTCACTTTCTCTGCTCTCTAGCAGGAAAATGAAATTGCATTCGATGGACGCGCTTTCCTGCGGGGAACCCAGGGTTCTATCATGCCCTTTCTGTGAGCTACTGATTGTGATGAAATGGGGGAAATCTCTGGCAACCTTAGACAAAATCAGCGCTGGCAGTTTATCCACTATCAGGAAGGAATATAATAATTTGCTCATTTTTACCCCATTAAAGAAACACCAGAAGTGCTAAAGCAGCTGATGCCTTCGGAAGACGGGTGTGCTTTAATGGAGACGCCATTAATAATTTACTTTTATAATGTAATAGTTGCCATTTTTGTGACCAAAAATTTGTTTCAACTCTGGCTTTATGGATGAAAGTAGGATCAATTAATATTGAGTGATGACAGCCTCCCTGCAGAGAGAAAATGGGAAATCTTGGTGTCGTCATCCGCCTTGTGACTAAGAAATAGCTTTTCTTAATTGTATGGAACGGAGAAGCCCACGGGGATGTAATTCATTTCTCTCCAGCTTGCGATGTAAATTGAAAGTAAGGAGGAATAACCGCAGGCTGATGTGGGCATGTGGACGCAGCCACTGAACTGGGTCTGACTTCGGGGGGGTTGCTGGAAAGGAGAGGAATGGACTGCTTCCCCCGTGATGGACCGCCTCGGTTCATGGCTCCCATATGTTGGTGGTGTTCTGGAGCTTTCTCCTGGAAGGCTGGCTCGCACGTCTTGGGGCTCATCACTTCTCTTCATCCCAGTCTCTTCTAAATGCCTTCTCCTCAGGGGGACCTTCTCTCACCCTCCTGCCTGAAATGGTCCCTCCGTTCACCCCATTCACTTGCAGCTTCCACCAGCCACTTACTTCCTCTGAGCAACTTGCCGTCATCTGAAGTCATAGTTTTGTGTGTTTGTTGTTACTTGTGGGGGCCCCCACTAATGTAGGCTCCCCAACAGCATGGCTTTACTTACTCGTTGCCAAGCCTTCCTGATGAGTGCACTGTTGAATGAATGAATGAATGATTAATGTAAGAATTCCAGGGTTGCAGAATAATTTAAGTCTCTTGAATGCACAGCAGCCTCCCTGAAGGGCGTGTTGGCTCTGGGCAGGTAACACAGTCAGAGCTGTGACTCTGAGTGTGCTCTGGTGCCAATATTTGTGTGTATCTGAGCAGGTAGCCAGCAGTCCCAGGGTGTAGCCACGCCACCGACATCCGTCCCCAGACCTCCTGTGATGCGCTCTCCAAGGAGCCTGGACGTCCTGGTGGCAGCGATCATAGTGCCTGCTTTGTTCAGCGGCTTCTCCTTGCTGGGTTTTAAGTGCCTGAAGGATCGTGGCTGTTCATATCTCATTAGCTGCGCTGTCTTCAGCACCTACTGCTGAGCTTCATGAGGCTGCTTCGGGGAGTAGGGAGAGACGCCAGGTGGGAGGCTGGAGCCGGCTGCCGCCCCCAGGATGAGGCGTCACGAGCAGAAGACGGAGGTCCCTTCTCCCCTCGCCTGCCGTCCAGTCTCCACCTAGAGCCTCCCCTGCAGACTTGATAGGAAGTTGGCTGGCAGAGGAGGAATGCTGCTTGCAGGCTTCTAGTTCACAGCAAAGATCGGGGTCTTGAAGGTAGTTTGGGAACCGAGATGAAACGACCAACACAGTCCACCCCTTTGCATTTTCCACGTCCACACGTCCTTCTCCACTTTTAACTCAACATAATGATAGAACAGCTCCGTTTCTACCTAACAAGTGACAACTACGCTTCACACAAGTGATCCAGCTCGCTCTTTCGTCTGAAAGGGGAGCCACAAGGCCCCAGGGGCACGTGTCCTCCTCTGGGTGATGGGGATTATTTTTCTGGTTCAGTCTGCAGGATAGGGCATATTCAGCTGGGACCGGGGGAACCGGGGGAGAAGTCAGCATTGCCGCCATGACTGCGGGAACTTGGCTTTGCGTTCGGCCAACACCTCACCTGGCTGGGGTTATTTGCCTGCTGGGGTAATCTAGGAATCAGAATTCTTACTGCTTCTTGCCTCCCCCCATCTCCCCAACTGCTTTAGTTTTCCATTAATATGTGCTCCTAGACAAGAGAAGCTCCAGAGACTCCCCTAGGTTCCATTTTTGATGACATCCAGTTTCCCCTTGAAAATCAGGATCGCTCACCCCAGTCACTACAGGGGCCACTTCTTGGCCTCTGTTTTCTGCGGTGTCGGTCATCCAGAATGGCCAGGGGTGCTGTCAGCTTCCGGCTCAGTGATGCCAGGGCTGTGTGGTCTGGTGGCAGTTTTCCTCTCTTGGGAACCCCGACCTCAACACCAGCAGATCGAAGCTGTGGGACCAGGAAGCACCGATTCCCCGTCTGTCTATACTGGGTTTAAGAGAGGTGAGGCACCATCCTGGCTTCACCGGTGGTTGCTAGAAATAGAGCCGATTCAGTTTACAGTCCTCGTCCTGCAGGAAAGAGCTCCAGCTTGCCTGGATGTCTCCCGCCTGGCTCTGCAGGGAATGCTGGACCAATACATGGTGTGTGTGTGTGTGTGTTTTAACAATGTATAGGATTTTGCAAACACAGTGTGGCTGAGGCTCTTTTGATAACACGGCCCTGCATGGTGAATTGGTGGTTTAAAAACAGCATTGGATGGAAGCCTGTTTCTTCCCTCACTTCTCATTGAGTGCTTTGACGAGGCCATCAGACACCCGTCGATGTCCAGGCCGGCGTCGCTCAGCACCGCAGGGCTGGCTGCCTTTCTGAGGGTGTGCTGGCCTCTTTCTTACGGCCCCAGGATCAGCCTGTGTTTATCTGGGAGAAAAGGGGACAAATAGCAGTAGCATTAACTGATTAATCAGAGGCTGTTTATCAGTCCATCAGCCTGGATGTCGGGCAGTCACCCCAGTGGAGTGATTTAAAAGCGTGGGCTTTTGGGGGAGCACAGATCTGGGTGTGAGGCTGCAGAGCTGGTGGAGAGCTGTCTCTCATTTGCTCTGTGACCTGAGTGAGGTTCTTAGCCCCTCAGGGTCTCGGTTTTGTATCTGTAAAATGCCAGCGTATTCCCCAGGGCTGTTAAAGCTGAATAGGCCTTGGGTAGCGCCATGGTCAAGGCTCAGGAGATGGTGGCCATTTTCATCACATCAGTGTAGAGTCCGTTAAGAACAGTGTCCAGGAGAGCCCAGCAGGGGTTGCTGCCCAGGAATGGAAGTGATTGAAATGATTCTTTGACCTTGCTTCCCTTCTCTGCAAAACGAGGCTGTCTGTCCTTGCTGACCCCTGTCCAGGGTCCCCTTCGCCTATAGGATGGTGGCAGGCGGGGGTTGGCCACCTGGGGTGGGACTCTGCGAGGCAGAGCCGCGGGGGTGTGGTCCAGCCCCAGGCCTCGAGGACCGCAGGCGTCTGACGAGAAGCGCCTCCTCTGAGGGAGAAACCTCTGGGTGGGAGAGACACGTGATGCCTGACTGAGTGGAGAGCTTGCAGGAAAACGGAGCGCCTCTGTGGACCTCATCTCAGGCGGTTGTTGGGTCCTTAGCCGCTTGAGTCTTACTTTATCAGCAGGTGTGATACGCCGGTGGCCGACCTTTGGAAGTCTGGCGCCCCGTGGGACGCTGGGTGCCTCAGCATCACGGCTCATGGCCAGTTTGGGAGCTGAGGTCTTTGACTCTGGCCAGCAGTGTTGAACTAGCTCGGCTGAAGGGTCTGACTGGGGAACTGTGTTTCAAGTTATTATGTGTGCATGTGCACACAGGTGATGGGAAGCGGGTGTTACAGGTAAAGATGTTTGTGGTCGATGGTGATTTTGGCCATTTAGGTCATTTAGGAGGGAGGGAGGCCTCTGAGGTCCTTGCAGTTCCAGAACCTTCTAGCCGAGTCCCCTTTGCGCCTCCCACCGTAGCCTTATCAGAAGTTCCTGGAACTTTGGGTTCCTCTAGCCTTGTCAGGAGTTCCTGGAAGCTTTGGGTTTCTCTGGGTTCTCCCCCTCCTCTTTGTGGCGTCAGTTGCCTGGGCCCTTGTGCTGAGGAATTTTTAAGGCTGTGACTCCTTCTCACGAGATGAGGGTGAGGAGTAGGCTCCTGGCTCTGGCTTGAACCCGCCCACGTAGACCTTCTCCACTGCTTCCTTGCGGCCAGTGTGTAGTGAATTCCTGGTTTTCATTTCTTGCTCACAGGGAGACAGAGGGCTCTGTGGGGAAGGATATCGCTTCTCTCTGTGGCTCCCTGTCCCAACATTTGTTGGTTTTCTTTTTTTTAAGGCAAAATCTTGAGTTTCATAAACAGTGATAATATTGGTTATGGCAGGCAAAAAAATAAAAGTGACTTTCCCTCTTCAATTCCTAGGCGGTTTCTTTTTTTTACAGCTTAAACTTCTTAATGCTGTGTCAGCTGTTAGGAAAATGGGAAGGAAAAGAAGAGAAAAACAGTGAGTGCAGGAACTATGAGCAGGCAGTCCTTGCTCTGCTCAGACCAGAGTCCGCAGTGTGGTCCTGGCAGAGATATGGTGGGCCGTCACCCGTAAGGCAAGTTCTGAGGCTGGGGTCCCTGCAGAGACATGCTGGGCCAACTCTCTGAGGCTGGGGTCCCTGCAGAGACATGCTGGGCCAACTCTCTGGGGTCCCTGCAGAGACATACTGGGCAGACTCTCTGGGGCTGGGGTCCTCGCAAAGACGTGCTGGGCCAATCCTTTGAGCTTGGGGTCCCTGCAGAGACATACTGGGCAGACTCTCTGAGGCTGGGGTCCTCACAGAGACGTGCTGGGCCAATCCTTTGAGCTTGGGGTCCCTGCAGAGACATACTGGGCAGACTCTCTGGGGCTGGGTCCCTGCAGAGACATGCTGGGCAGACTCTCTGAGGCTGGGGTCCTGGCAGAGACATGCTGGGCCGATTCTCTGAGGTGGGGTCCCTGCAGAGACGTCCTGGGCCGTCGCATGTGAGATGAGTTCTGAGGCTCTGGGTGGCCCTGGAGAAGAGGGCTGGGAGGAAGGCACTCTCAAACTGCCATATGTGAAGCAGAGAAGCAGTAAGCTTGTGCTGGATGGCACAGGGAACTCTCTTCAGTATCCTGTAATAAACCATGAGGGCTTCCCTGCTGGCTCAGCGGTAAAGAATGGCCTGCCAGTGCAAGAGATGTGAGTTTGATCCCTGGGTCGGGAAGATCCCCTGGAGGAGGAAATGGCAGCCCACTCCAGTATTCCTACCTGGGAAATCCCATGGACAGAGGAGTCTGGTGGGCTACAGTCCATGCGGTTGCAGAATCATCAGACCTGACTTATTTAGAGACTGAACAACAACAGCAACAATAAACCATGAAGGGAAAGAATACGAAAAAGGATGGGTATAGGTATAGCTGAATCACTTTGCTGTGCATCAGAAACTAACACAACATTGTAAATCCACTCTATCTTAATGAAAAATTTAAAAGACATTCATACAGATTCCCCAGGATCACCTTTTTGAAAGAATGGTTTCCTTCTAAACCACATCTGAAGACCTTTCAAATTCAAAGGAAGAAAAAGAGGATGTTTAAAAGTCAAACATTCTACTTTTAGATTTAATTTTTGGATCAAATATGTGACATGGCAGGGTTGGCTTTCTGTGTATTTTTCACATTTTAGAGTTCTTCAGGAACTTGGAATAACCCATTTACAGTGTGTTTGTGCCTGTTTGAAGAACGTTTGTGAAGAAGTGGTTGGAAACGGGAGCTCGGATCCAGGAGTTACTCCCAGCTCCTGGGCAGACTCGTCAGGTCACCTCCCTTCTCGCAACTCCTGTTTCCTGAGCACTTGACTCTGAGCCACATAGGCCCTGAATGTGAATTATCACCAGGATCCTGTGAGGCTGATACTATGATGATCAACAGTTTCCAGTAGGAAACTGAGGTGTAAAGAGGCTCCGTGACTCGTGGAGGGAGACCCAGCTTCTATGTTGTGAGGCTGACATTTGAGTCCAGGCTGTATGGCTTCTTAAGCCCACAGTGATAACCCAGTGCACACTGCCCCTTCCTTCTGCACAAAACAGGCTCTGCCACCTGGCTCAATTTTGTTTTCTAAAAAGATGTGTGGGGAAAAAAAAGATTTTTGGTGGTATCTGGGCATTACAGGCTTTGATTTATCATAACACATTATTATTTGTGTTCTGAAGAGTCTCAAGATTCTTGAGAGTCCCTTGGACTGCAAGGAAATCAAACCAGTCAGTCCTAAAGGAAATCACTCCTGAATATTCATTGGAAGGGCTGATGCTGAAGCTGAAACTCCTGAAACTCCAACACCGACTCGACGGACATGAGTTTCAGCAAGCTCTGGGAGTTGGTGATGGACAGGGAAGCCTGGTGTGCTGCAATCCATGGGGTTGCAGAGAGTCGGGCAAGACTGCGCGACTGAACTGAACTGATGTGAAGAACTGACTCACTGGAAAAGACCCTGATGTTGGGAAAGAGTGAAGGCAGGAGAAGGGGATGACAGAGGATGAGATGGTTGGATGGCATCACCGACTCGATGGACATGGGTTTGGGTGGACTCCGGGAGCTGGTGATGGACAGGGAGGCCTGGCGTGCTGCGGTTCATGGGGTCGCAAAGAGTCGGACACGACTGAGCAACTGAACTGAACTGATGATTATTTGTCTTTGTGATTTATTTAAAAACAAGATTTTGATCATAAATTCAGTCCTTGAGTATAACTTGTTCTTTGAAAAAAAGTCATGTATATTAAAATGGTTTCTTTTAATGTATGGTTTCTGGAAACATGTGAGAAGCGGAAGCCACCTAAATTCTTACGTCAGGTGGAGCATATGTGAAACTTTTCAAAGCTCCTTTTTTTACCTGACCTTAACTTCAGCTTTGAACAACTCTTTGACCTTGGTTGGACGGGTACTGAGTATACTTCTAAAGGAGCTGCTTTAAAATTCTTGTCTAACTTCCGGGTGAGTGTGGGTTGAGTTTTCTCTGAGTGTCTTTTTGTTTCTTGAGTGTGAGCCACATATTCACTTGATTTTGGATAATTCTGGATGGTGTCCTGGACACCTGTTACATCACGGAGACTCTAGATTCTGCTATGTTTGTCTGGTGAGGATTGGTTTTTCTGTCTGTTTCAGCCTGTGGTTTACTTGTGAACTGTGAACTCTGCTTCTGAGGTGGGGGCTTTCAGGGCTCTGTCCTTCCAGACTTGACGGGGCTGTTTGGAGAGTGCTTCGTGCATGTGTGGTCCAGAGGTCAGTCGATGTGGACACAGTTTATACTCAGAATGTGAGAAGTCCTCTCTCTGGCTCCCTCCTTTCTGGGATTTCCCCCTTCATATTCCAGCAGCAGAAGCACCCCAGGATTCTGTCTTTAGTTTCTCCAAGCCAGTAAAACTGAGTTTCTGGGTTTTAGATGCCCCTGTGGCATGGACCGGGACTTGACCTTGGCCAAGAGCTGTAAATAATAGGAACTCCGTGTACCAGCTTTCCTCCAAGTATCAACTCCGCTTCAGTACCTACCTGCCTTGGCTCACTCTCCAGAGCCTTCAGATAGATTTTCTTTCTTTTTTTGGTTTTGTCCTGTGTTTAGTTATCGTTTGTGGGAGACTTGTTCTGCTAGGGGCTTCCTCAGCCTGTATACAGAAGTAGAGCTAGAAGGACAAATATCAATACTCACATTTTACAGCTGGATAGATGAAGCACTGAGGAATCCACCTCAGAGCTTGTTAGTAAGGACTGAACACAAGTTTCTGGGGCTGCGAACCTGTCTCACCCACCTCTGTCCTCACGAGGACTGGCTCAGCAGTTGTCCAGGGGAAATTTCCCTTTCTGCTTCAGTGTCATTGGAAAGACGCATGAGGGCTTCCTGCTGATTCTGATAAATTGATCATCTGTGGAGGGCCAGAGCTCCGGTATGTGCTGGATGGGGCATGCTTTGGGGTCTCTGATTGATCCAGTTCATGATTACAGTTCATACTGCTTGCTGCTAACTCCATGACCTCACCTCTCTGAGCCTGCAGCGACAAGGGGTCTCCACCAGGGTGAAATGAGATGCCGTAGCCGGAGGGCCTAGTACAGAGCAGACCTTCAGGAGGTATCTCTGAATGGACAGGAGGGGTCTTTGGGCTGTCTTCTGTGATTCATCTCCCCATCTCCCGTGGGGCTGGCCTTGGCTGTGCGTCCAGGAGTTGGTATTATGGGAGGAAAGAAAGAAAGTCGCTCAGTCGTGTCTGACTCTTGCGACCCCATGGACTGTAGCCCACCAGGCTCTTCTGTCCATGGGATTCTCCAGGCAAGAATACTGGAGTGGGTTGCCATTTCCTTCTCCAAGGGATCTTCCTGGCCCAGGGATTGAACCCAGACCTCCTGCATTGCAGGCAGACACTTTACCCTCTGAGCCACCGGGGAAGCTGATGTGGGAGGCAGGGAGAAGGGAAATGTCCTATTCAAGGTGAGCAGGCATCTGCAGGGCCCAGGGTCTTTCTCTCTGGAAGTCTTCGGGGGCCCGGACCCGGGTGTCTGTGCTGAGCTCCCCTCTGTTCCCCTGTCCCCCCACTCTCCGTCCCTGGCCCAGGCTTGTGCTGAGGGCTGTAGGCCTGCCTTTCTAAGGCCTCTCAGCTCTGGCATGTCCTGCTGTTCCCATGACTGGTGCCCAGTGTTTATCCTGCCCCGATAACTGTACCTGGCTGCTGCTGACAGCTCCCGCCATTGTGAAAGCCTAATAAAAACCATCAGTTCAGCTCAGTTCAGTCGCTCAGACGTGTCCAACTCTTTGCGACCCCATGAACCTTAGCACGCCAGGCCTCCCTGTCCATCACCAACTCCCGGAGTCCACCCAAACCCATGTCCGTCGAGTCGGTGATGGTATCCAACCATCTCATCCTTTGTCGTCCCCTTCTCCTCCTGTCCTCAATCTTTCCCAGCATCAGGGTCTTTTCAAATGAGTCAGCTCTTCGCATCAGGTGACCAAAGTATTGGAGCTTCAGCTTCAGCATCAGTCCTTCCAATGAACACCCAGGACTGATCTCCTTTAGGATGGACTGGTTGGATCTTCTTGCAGTCCTAGGGACTCTCAAGAGTCTTCTCTAACACCACAGTTCAAAAGCATCAATTCTTCAATCCTCAGCTTTCTTTATGGTCCAACTCTCACATGCATACATGACCACTGGAAAAATCATAGCCTTGACTGGACAGACCTTTGTTGGCAAAGTAATGTCTCTGCTTTTTAATATGCTGTCTAGGTGATAGACACTGTTGTGGAATACTTACCAACAGCATCCCAGCGGCCACCGGCAGCTCGATCGGCATTTTACTACATGCCCGGCCCCGGTTGAAGCCTTTCACTTATATTGACTGCTTTAATCCTCATAACACTCCAGCAGGCTTGTACTATGATCATGCCCATTTTACAGATGAGAAAACGGCTAGGCACTTGGGCCCAGGTACCTAACTCCGGGAGCTGTGCCCTTGGCCACTTTGCTGAACAGATTTTATTTATTTTTTTACATGCAGCCGGGTGGGCACCTGTGGCGTAGGGACCCTGTTACTCTTTTACTTACTTAGACCTGGAGTAGGCAAGGAACTCAAGGACTGTGAGGGGCCTGTGGCCAAAGGAAACCACCCCCCTCGGGCCTGCTATCGGATCTGGTTCAGGCCGGCCGTGTGGGGGAGGACGGGCCGGCCTCCTTCCCAGGGAGGGGTGGCCACATGCTGCCCTCGCGGGCCAGCTGCAGGAAGGGGAAGCGCGTGTGCCCCTTTCTGGCTGGGTCTGATTTTGTGGCATTCACTGTCTCCCTTATAAAGATTTAATTGGTCCATTGTCCTGAGGCGTCGGGGCCTAAGTCATCTTTTACGACCGGTAAAAATTGGCTCAGCTGAAATTGGCCTCAGCTCATCCCAGTTTCCTTACCATTTTCAATCCGAGATCTTATTTTAGCCTTATCTTTGTTCCAAGTTAAGCTTTGTTTTGTTTTGCAGCTCTATGCTCTAGGTTTAGTGAAGCAATGCCTCAGTCTTTTTCTCCACCCCATTGCTCTGCTTGGTGGACCCTGATATTGAACATCTAGTCGAAGGATAGTAGACATACGAAAAACATCTGCAAAGGTCTTAACGGGGAAGACAAAAGACTGTGATGGGGGGTAAGGGCTGCATTCCACAGCCATGGGGTGGAGACAGTCAGCAGAAGAGGAGCCCTGCTCATCCACAAGAACTCCGGACAGACCCTAGTGCCTCAGAAGTTAGCAGCGCAGGTTTGGAAAGTCGCAAAAATAAGTTTCCAAATGAAAAAGATAAAAAGCCTTGTCGCCTGAAGGGGAATGAGGTGTGAGCCACATAAACTACGCTGACAGGATTTCTGGAAAGTGGGAAGCGTGCTGAGGCATGGCCCAGTGTGGTGGAGAAATACGTCTCAGCTGGCTGCCCTTCCAGGGCCTCGGGTCTTCGTATGGACATTTCCCTGTGTTTCGAGTGAGTGCTTGCTGAACGCTCTGGTCTCTGAGTTTATGAAGAGGTTTGATTTATGAAGGGCCTAGTTTATGAAGAAAAGATGGTGATCATGCATGCAGATGGTCTGCTGAGGAATTAATTTGGGGTTTTAGGAGTGAGCCTGCTTCTCCCAGCCTCCTTCCCCACAGGGCAGTTCGCAGGCGGCCGTTACTGACCTCAGGAGACGAGGGGACCGGGGCCAAGGAGCTTTACAGCCTCGTCCTACGCGTCTGCCCCACTCTGCTGTGACCAGTGCGCATCCTCCCCTCTAGAGAGAAGGTCGGCATTTAGTTGAAAATCAGAACTGGCCTTAAGGTCTGGCTCTGAAGGACACGAGGGGACCACTGGTCCCCGAGAAGCTGCCTTCTTGTAAAAAAAATTCTTATTTTTTTTGTCTGCACCACACGGCCTGTGGGATCTTCCTTCCCCAACCAGAGATCGAACATACTGCCCCTGGAGTGGGAATGCGGAGTCTTCACCGCTGGACTGCCAGGAAGTCCTGAAACTGCTCTCTTGATGGAGTTTATCAGTGAGGAGAGAGGGATATTCCACTGCATTCTATCGTGGGCTTCCTGAACCACCGACTGGGAAAATGAGAGTCGATGATGTCAGGGGTCTCTTCAGATTTTGTGATTCAGTACTTCTGTTATCCTAAGTGAATGACTGTTGGGCTTTTTATTGCTAGTACATCTTCCAGTTCAGTTCAGTTCAGTTGCTCAGTCGAGTCCACCTTTTTGCAACCCCATGGACTGCAGCACGCCAGGCCTCCCTGTCCATCACCAACTCCTGGAGTTTACTCAAACTCATGTCCATCAAGTTGGCGATACCATCCAACCATCTCATCCTCTGTCGTCCCCTTCTCCTCCTGCCCTCAATCTTTCCCAGCATCAGAGTCTTTTCAAATGAGTCAGCTCTTCCCATCAGGTGGCCAAAGTATTGGAGCTTCAGCTTCAGCATCAGTCCTTCCAATGAATATTCAGGGTTGATTTCTTTAGGATGGACTAGTTGGATCTCCTTCCAGTCCTAGGGACTCTCAAGAGTCTTCTCCAACACCACAGTTCAAAAGCATCAATTCTTCATTGCTCAGCTTTCTTTATGGTCCAACTCTCACATCCATACATGACCACTAGGAAAACCATAGCTTTGACTAGATGGATGTTTGTTGGCAAAGTACATCTTTAGAATAAAATAATTTTTCGTGGCAAAGTCAGAAGGAGGAATATGTTCCTCGAGTAGCGCTTCATTGCTTTGCAGGTTGGGAAGGCGGGATGGTGTGCTTTAAAGGGACTCTTTATTGCAGAAGTGGAGGGGCAAGGAGGAGAGGCTGGAAGGTGCATTTGGGGGAGACCCAGGGTCGGGGAGCCCCGCGGACGCTGCCCTCGGGGCTGGGCCTGCGGGCCTGGCGCAGGGCAGCCACTGAAGGGCCCAGGGCGTGAGGGTCGCGGGGCGCTGGGCTTGCCCGGGGAACGCGGGTGGGTCCTGCCCTTGCCTGTGTGTCTCGGGCTCAGTTGAAGCGCCGGGAGAATTTGGGGTGCTGTCAGTGTGGCCTCGAGGGCCCTTCCCTTCACCACGTCTGCCTTCCTCACCACGAAGAGGAGTTGATGCTTCTTTGTGAGGCCGTGATTCCATTACTTTGATGTATTCATCTTTCTCCGCGCTTACCCTGGGCTTTGCACTCTGGAGCCCTACGTGTGTTCTTCCTGGGAAAACTGGGCTTCATAGTTGGCAGGATGGAGACAAGCTCAGCTCAGGCTTCTGCACAAGATGCAGTGAAACAGAACAGGCTAACTGTGCCATCAGGGGGTGTGTGTGTATAGGCATGTGTGTGCGTGCGTATGTGTGGGTGTGTGTGTATGTATGGGTGTGTGTATGTGTGGGGGTGTGTGTATGTGTATAGGGGTGTGTGTGTGCATGCATATGTGTGGGTATGTATGTATGGGTGTGCGTATGTGTGAGGGTATGTGTATGTGTGTACGTGTATAGGTATGTGTGTGGGTGTGTGTAGGTATGTGTATAGGTACGTGTATAGGTATGTGTGTAGGGGTGTGTGTATGTGTGTGTACATGTGTAGGTATGTGTGTGGGTGTGTGTATGTGTGTGTACATGTGTAGGTATGTGTGAAGGGGGGTGTGTGTGTGTGTACGTGTATAGGTATGTGTGTGGGTGTGTGTAGGTGCATATGTGTAGGGGTGTGTATATGTGTGTGTACATGTATAGGTATGTGTGTGGGTGTGTGCCTGTGTGTATATGTATGGGGGTGTGTGTGTGTGTACATGTCTAGGTATGTGTGGGGTGTGTGTAGGTATGTAGGTATATGTGTGTAGGTGCATATGTGTAGGTGTGTGTGTGCGTGTGTGTGTATGTGTATAGGTATGTGTGTGGGTGTGTGTATGTGTGTGTACATGTGTAGGTATGTGTGAAGGGGTGTGTGTGTGTGTGTACGTGTATAGGTATGTGTGTGGGTGTGTGTAGGTGCATATGTGTAGGGGTGTGTATATGTGTGTGTACATGTATAGGTATGTGGGGGGGTGTGTATGTGTGTGTACATGTGTAGGTATGTGTGTAGGTGTGTGTGGGTGTGTATGTGTATGGGGTGTGTGTGGGTATGTGTATATGTATGGGAGTGTGTGTGTGTGTGTGTGTGCATGTACGTGTATAGGTATGTGTGGGGGTGTTTGTATGTACGTGTATAGGTATTTGTGTGGGTGTGTGTGGGTATATACGTGTAGGTATGTAGGTGTATGTGCATGTAGGTGTGTACGTGTATAGGTATGTGTGGGGGTGTGTGTAGGTATATACATGTAGGTATGTAGGTATATGTGTGTAGGTGTATATGTGTAGGTGTATGTGCATGCAGGTGTGTACGTGTATAGGTGTGTGTGTAGGTGTATATGTGTAGGGGTGTGTGTACATGTATGTATATGTATGGGGTGTGTGTGTGTGTGTGTGTACATGTATAGGTATGTGTGGGGCTGTGTGTAGGTATATACGTGTAGGTATGTAGGTATATGTGTGTAGGTATATATGTGTAGGTGTATGTGCCTGTAGGTGTGTAGTGTGTGTTCTGTGTGTGAGATAATTTTGGAGATCTTATGATCTGAAATTTTTAGCATCCGTAATTGACGTGGGGTGCTAAATTGCACCACTCATTAGATTGTACAATTTATTAACAAGAAGCAAATTACCATGTACTTGTATTAAGCAAAGGCGGGGAAAAGGAAGATGGCCTTTCTTTTAAGGCCTTAAGTTTGAAACGGCATCGGATTTTTTCCGCTGTGTTTTGTTTAGTCACATATTGCGTGCGTGCATGTGTTTGTGTCCTTCTGAGTTGCCATCCTCTGTTAGGGATATTTTTTCCTCTGCTCAGGGAGTGCCTTGATGAAAACTCTCAGCAATCAAATGGATACGGATTGAACACACTCATCAGGATTCCTTTCATTGTTCTGCCTTACATGTTTATTTTCTGAACAGCAACAATAAAAAAAGACTTTCCTACCTCAGAGTGGCATCCTTGACTACTTGTCACCCGTTATTTGTTTCAGCAGATTTCCAAGGTGACGGCTGAAATTCCCCAAATATTCCAAAGATAGACGAGTCCTTCCCTGTGTTTGCCGGGACTCTTTCTTTTTCCATATTCGGACTATCTGGTTGAAAATCATCACTCTCTCGTTGTTGTGTTCGTCTTATAATAAATCACTGTAATAGGAGACAACTTGTGACTAATGGGGAGGCAGCTGGACGAGAAACCAGGTCCCCTGGATGCAGTCTTCTCTCTGAAGCTGGCTTGTAAGTCATAAAACCAACACCCGTTCCCTGCGTGCTCCGTGCTGTGCTCGGCCACGTCTGACTCTTTGCGACCCTTTAGACTGTAGGCAGCCAGGTTCCTCTGTCCATGGCATTTCCCAGGCAAGAATGCTGGAGTGGGTTGCCATTTCCTTCTTCAAAGTTCCTTGGACCCGTATAAAATAGGCTGACACACTTTTTCTGTGAAGGGGAAGACATGTAGTTCGGGTTTGGAGGGCAGTATGGTCCCTCTCACAGCTGTTCAACTCTGCCCTTGCAGGGCTGCCAAATGCAAAAGCAGCCCCCCACAGTATGTGAGCAGTCATGACCATGTGCAGACCTGGCCACACACTGGGCCTGACCCACGGGCCATGGTTCACCAACCTCTGGTTTCAGATATCCATGTAACGAACATTGCTCCCTTTTTTTCTTATGGGTTTATAAGTTCAGTTCAGTTCAGTCAGCTCTTCACATCAGGTGGCCAAAGTATTGGAGTTTCAGCTTCAGCATCAGTCCTTCCAATGAACACCCAGGACTGATCTCCTTTAGGATGGACTGGTTGGCTCTCCTTGCTGTCCAAGGGACTCTCAAGTGTCTTCTCCAACACCACAGTTCAAAAGCATCAATTCTTCATTGCTCAGCTTTCCTTATGGTCCAACTCTCACATCCATACATGACTGCTGGAAAAAACATAGCCTTGACTAGATGGACCTTTGTTGGCAAAGTAACGTTTGTTGGCAAAGTAACGTTGACCACAGCCTTTCTAACTCAATGAAACTAAGCCACGCCGTGTGGGGTCACCCAAGATGGACGGGTCATGGTGGAGAAGTCTGACCGAATGTGGTCCACTGGAGAAGGGAATGGCAAACCACGTCAGTATTCTTGCCTCAAGAACGCCATGAACAGTATGAAAAGGCAAAAAGATAGGACACCGAAAGATAGGTTTACAAGGGGAAGGTTAAATGTTGTAATGAAAGCACTTTGAGAAATTTAAGGGAGGGTTTTCTGTTTCTGGGTGAGATTGAGTCGTTTGGGGCAAACTAATGATCCTGACAACCAAAGAAAAGCTGTATGAAGTACTTTTTAAAAGGCATTCTGTTTAAAGGCATCTGAGAGGTGTTGAGACAGTGAGGGCTTGGGAGAGGGGAGGGTGCTGAGGAGGTAAAGACTGGGGCACAGGGCCCTTTGGGGAGATTGGAGGATGCAGGAGCCGTCCAGCTGAGAGCCGGATCCTCAGAGAGGGGGACCAGCTCTCTCCAGATCAGGGTGCCGGGCCCCCCACCCCTGCTCCATCTGCTCAGCGCGAGGGAAGGACAGCCGTCTCCTGAGGAGGCACCCTTATCACAAGTCCCCTTAACTTTTAGTACCGGATGCTGGTATCAGTCAGAAGTTGTTGTCATGCCTTTGTGACTAAAAAAACAGATAACAGAAACAGACTCACAGGTGAACCAGAATTAACTGATGTGATTTAGCAAAAAAAATAAATTTACAAAAAACTATGATTCATATGCTCAAGAGAAAAGGTTTTTAATGGAGAAAAGGGGAAAAGATGGAAAATTTCTTAAGAGAATTGGAATCTGTAACGAATCAAGTGGAATCAAAAGATCAAAAAAATCTATAAAGAATCTATCTGTGGGAAAGTACCTGAAATAAAAGATCTTGACAGAATGTGGAATCACAGATCATATGTGGCAGAAGACAAGGAAGAGTGGATTGGGGAAAGGTTAACGGAAATTGTTCAAACTGAAGTGCAGAGAGTTAACAGTGGAACAAACAGAAAAGAGATATGTGGGTCACAATGAGAAAGTCTAAGGTATGTGTAATTGGAGTCTCAGGAGAAGACAGGGACAGATGGGACAGAAGCAGTATTTGAAGAGAGAACGGCTAAGAATTTCCCCCACACTTATGAGCCGTATCAGCCCAGAGAGTCAAGAAGCTATGCCAACTCCAAGCATAATAAAGACAGAACACATAGTGCTGAATGGATGAAGATGTTATTAAAAGCACACAACACGCTGGCACTTTAGATTTCTGTTACCAGTGGGTGAGGGTATCGCAGCCTCATGTTCATGTGTTTACCTAATATTTACCTATTTGCCACTCAAGTATTCTTGCCTGGGAAATCCCGTGGACAGAGGAGCCTGGCAGGCTACAGCCCCCAGGGTTGCAAGAGTCGGACACAGCTGAGCAACTAAACCAAACCAATGCCATTTTCAGCAACGTGGATGGATCTAGAGATTGTCATACTAAGCAAAGTAAGTCAGAAAGGGAAAGACACATACCGTATGATACCGCTTAATGTGGAATCTAAAATGTGACACAAATGAACTTACTTACAGACCAGAAATGGATTCACAGACGTAGAGAACGAATTTGTGTTTGCCGAGGGAACGGGGAGGAATGGCTCAGGAGTTCAGGATTAACAGATGCAGGCTATTATATGGAGAATGGACAGACAACAAGGTCCTACTGTAGAGCAGAGGGAAGTATATTCAATGTCCTGTGATAAACCATAATGGAAAAGAACATGAAAAATATGTGTATGCATGTGTATATGTGTGTGTGTGTGTGTGTGTGTGTGTGTGTATAAAACTGAATCACATTACTGGACACTGGGAACTACCCCAACATGGTAAATCAACTATACTTCAGTAATTTTTTTAATGTATTTACTTTTAATTGAAGGATAATTGCTTTACAGAATTGTGCTAGTTTCCACCAAACATCGACATGAACCAGCCGTGTGTATTCATGTGTCCCCTCCCTCTGGAGCCTCACTCCTGCCTCCCTCCCCATCCCACCCCTCCAGGTTGTTACCGATCCCGGTTTGGGTTCCCTGAGTCAGACAGCAGATTCCCACTGGCTGTCTATCTTACACATGGTCGTGTATGTTTCTGTGTTACAATCTCCATGCATCTTTTAAAAGGCAGGATGTGCCTGGAGCTACACTAAGTGCATCACACGTGTCCTCTCGTTTTTCTCAAACACCTAAGACACGTGCCATGATTCCCACCTTCGTCCGGATGAAAACTCTTAGGTCCGGAGAGCTCAGCGCTGGCCGAGGTCACCGTGCAGCCCATGAGAGGTAGAGCCAGGACTGGATGCCAGCATCTGGGCTTTGGCGCGCCCTCCCTGGTTTCTGGTCAGACTGCTGCCGGCAGCTGGCTTTTAGACCTTGGACCCTAAAGTTCTATGGCCCTGTGAGTTTTTGTCAGGGGGAAAAAAAACCTTCAAGCCTGGATTATTAAGAATATGACTCCCTGGGACTTCCCTTGTGGCCCAGTGGTTACGACGCCACACTCCTAATGCAGGGGGCATGGGTTCGATCCCTGCTTGGGGAACAAAGATCTCACAAGCTGCATGGTGCACTCAAGGAAAAAAACAAAACAACAACAGTGATGAGAGTAACATGTTAATCTGCCAGGCAATGGAGGCAATTTGCTTACACTGCTTACAGACAAGGCTGGCGTGGGCTTACTGCCGCGCACTGTGATTTTTGCTGATGGTGGAGGCGTTCTGGAAGGAAAAACTACCTCTGGATTCACTGGCCAAACCTATACCATCTGAGTAAATTTGAGGTAATGACTCTCATTATTTAGACCCTGCCTGCCAGATAATGGAGGAAAATGGGGTTATTAATTTGAAGTAGCTAGGTAATTGGGTCTGCCTCCCTTTGATAATGTAAACATGGTCATCGTGTGTAATTGTGTAATTGCCTGAAAGGGCCCTATTCTTTCTCTTGAATCGTCTGTTACTGTCTCTGGTCTGGCCATTGGGTTATAGCACTTTAGATTATTACAGACAAACTCCAGTACTTAGCTTGGCTTTCCTAGTGAGACATACATACATATATGTGTACGTGTTTATATACAGGTGTGGAGCTGCATGTATATGTTTTAATTAAAAATGAAAATATAGAGGGGTATTTTAAAGTTTGATTATTGCTGATAATTTGTGTAAGTTTTAAAGAAGTATTTGCCTCCAAGGCAAGCCACCTTCGAGTCTATTTGAGATTGACCCCTCTTTATAAGAGGCTTTTCACTGTACCCCACCCCCTACCAGAAAGTCTGTATTTGAATGTAGCAGAGATTATTCCTTGTCGAAGATGGTCAGAGAAAAATTAGGTTAGGTTTGTTAGCAGCGACCTAATTTTTGCCTAATGAGGTCTGTGTTGTGGTTTTGATGTTGAAAGAAAAGTGAAAGTAAAGTGTTAGTCGCTCAGTCATGTCTGACTCTCTGCAATCCCATAGACTGTAGCCCACCAGGCTCCTCTGTCCATGGGATTCTCCAGGCAACAATACGGGCGTGGGTTGCCATACCCTCGTCCAGGGGGTCTTCCTGACCCAGAGATCGAACCCAGGTCTCCTGCATCGCAGGCAGATCCTTCACTGACTGAGCCATCAGGGAAACCCTTCGCTGTTGAGGCACGTACGTTTCTCTCCATCCTTCCTGAGCCTGGCACTGGCCCCTGCCTCAGGGGCCTCCGTGGGCTTTTCCATCTCCCTTTCCAGAATGACTGCTGTCTTCTGAGATCTCTCCATTTGACTTTGGGGCTGATCCTCCTTTGCCTGTCGTTTCGTTTCAGAAGTCTGGCCAATCGAGGGTAGGGGCTGCCTTAGGAAGGGTGAATTTCTGGGGGTTGGGGGAGCAGGTGGAGGGGGAGTGAGTGGATCACGTCACAGCTGCAGAGACGGCGCTCAGAGGTTCTGACGTCATCAGGGTCTAAAAGATTCTTCCTGGTTTCAGACCTTCCACTCTGAACTTTGGCTTGGAAAAGGAGGCTCACGGTTCATGTCTCTTTTTGCGTAACAGGTCTCTGATGTGATACTTCTACCTTAGCGAAAAAGAAGAAAACTGGGAAGATGAAAACTGGGAAAGATGAGAACTAGGAAGTCAGTTAAGATGAAATATTCCCCACCCCACCTCTGATTGAAATGTGCGGCTCCGGTCCTGGCTGGAGGTGTGGGTGGTTGACCCCGCTGATCTGAATTTTCTGTTTCCTGCTTCAATTTGCTTGCCCAGGTGCGGTCAGGTGGTTAAGAGGGCTTTTCAGACAAAATGGGCTCAGCACATTCTGACGCGATGTCCACCTGGGCTTCCTGAGGTCTTTTCTCTGGGCTCTGGGTTTATTTATAACATGATGGGCCTTGGGGGAAGGAGAAAGGAGAAGACGGTTTCTAGAAAACCAAATATGGTTACTTAAATCTGTCCATGTGCAACTCACCACTAGCCTCCAATAAACCTGCAAATATAAAAATACACATAATAGGAAAAAAAATCACATTGCAAAAGGGGAATTGAGACAGTTTTGGTATTTTACTGGGTGAGAAAATTCCACATAATTTTTGCCTTCTGCAGTGTGTATTATTTTGCATTGCATGTGTGCTCAATCATATCCCACTCTTTGAGACCCCAGGGACTGTAGTCTGTCAGGCTTGCTTCTCTGTCCATGGGATTTCCCAGGCAAGAATACTGGGCTGCATTGCCATTTCCTCCTCCAGGAGATCTTCCTGACTCAGGGATGGAACCTGGGTCTCCTGCATTGGCAGGTGGATTCTTTACCACAGAGCCACCTGGGAAGCCCAGTGTATATTTTGCGTACTACTTATCGGATTGTGTCTGATATTCATGTGGATTTGGATCACTGTTAAGCCTCAGAAAAATTCAAACCAAAGCTATGTCCACATGCATTGTTGAAATCAGCCAATCACCTGAAAAATTCATGCTTTCAAAAGCATCTTGGTTTTGGTTATCTGAGAAGAAAATATCACATTTAATTTTCTTAGTTTTTTGTTTTGGTCTGCAAATGTCAAATAGCTCTGAGTTATAGACACAAAAAAGATAAACATAATGTATATAAATATGAGAGTTTACTTTTTTCTAACATTTAAACATATAGTCATGGTCAACATTCTATAATAACATGTTCATTTTTAATCTTTTTCTATATCATGATGATACTGACTAGGTCTTTAAAGATATGAGTGATAGCTAGTTAGGTAAGTGAATTCTAGTAAAACTAGAATTTTAAAGAATATTTTGAGTGTAGATTTGAGTTTGGTTTTTAGTTTTCAGTCTTTTGGCGTATGGTAAATGAAAAATTGTCTTTCACTATGGCAAAGGACTTTTCATGTCTGAGTTTAGACGTCTGAAATACTTTGTGAACATCACTTAGCACTTTTTGGTTCTATTAAGACTAATTTCATTCAGCAAAAACCAGGGTGTACTGGTTTGTAACTTTAGAGAATTCCTAAAGGCGAGCATCATATTTTTGATTTACTCTTCAGATTTTTATACTTTTAATCTGGTAGAAAAAAAAAGATGAACAAGCTCTCTATGTGTATAAAATAAGAGTAACTATAGCTTGAGACACTCTTCAAAAGGGGCTGAAGTTTATGGAACGTGGCTATGGTTTTGAGAATTATTTTGACTTCTTTGTGCTTTGGGTTTGTTTTGTATGCATTTGAGTTTTTAGTTGCTGAAATTTGACATCTAAATAAGAGGCTGTTACTGTGCTATGTAAATAGGACGTATGGGTCGAATGCTTCTCATTGTGGATGTTGAAAGGACAGTTTATGATTTACAAAGACGGAAAAGCTCAATAAAGATCTGTACTGAAGAGCTGGTGCAATAGAAAGCTATAGATAGACAGGCTTCTTGCAAATGAACAGAATTAATGACATGAGGGGAAGAATTGACTTCTCTGGTAGGAAGATGTTTTCCAAATGTCAGCAAGGACAATATTGTCACCTTTCCTCTGCCCTCAAGAGGCTAAGCACACTACTACCTGAGGCCCCAGGACCCAGCCTGAGCTTAACTGGACCGAGCTAGTACCATAGACATGCCCTGTTGATCCACTTCTAGCCCGCTAGACTGCATTGGCTAGACACCTTGTCTGTTTTCTTTTTATCTCTTTGGCACCTAGTACAAACCTGACACATAGTAAAGTGCTCAGTTCAGTTCATTTTGGTTCAGTCGCTCAGTCATGTCCAACTCTTTGTGACCCCATGGACCACAGCACGCCAGGCCTCCCTGTCAATCACCAACTCCCGGAGTTTACTCAAACTCATGTCCATCGAGTCAGTGATGCCATCCAACCATCTCATCCTCTGTCGTCCCCTTCTCCTCCTGCCCTCAGTCTTTCCCAGCATCAGGGTCTTTTCAAGTGAATCAGTTCTTCACATCAGGTGGCCAGAGTATTGGAGTTTTAGCTTCAACATCTGTCCCTTCAATGAATAATCAGATTGATTTCCTTTAGGATGGACTGGTTGGATCTCCTTGCAGTCCGAGGGACTCTCAAGAGTCTTCTCCAACAGCACTGTTCAAAAGCATCAATTCTTCCACACTCAGCTTTCTTCACAGTCCAACTCTCACATCCATACATGACCACTGGAAAAACCATAGCTTTGACTAGATGGACCTTTGTTGGCAAAGTAATGTCTCTGCTTTTTAACATGCTGTCTAGGTTGGTCATAACTTTTCTTCGAAGGAGCAAGCATCTTTTAATTTCATGGCTGCAATCACCATCTGCAGTGATTTTGGAGCCCAAGAAAATAAAGTCTGTCACTGTTTTCACTGTTTCCCCAACTATTTGCTGTGAAGTGATGGGACCAGATACCATGAACTTAGTTTTCTGAATATTGAGCTGTAAGCCAACTTTTTCACTATCCTCTTTCACTTTCATCAAGAAGCTCTTTAGTTCTTCTTCACTTTCTGCCATAAGGGTGGTGTCATCTGCATATCTGAGGTTATTGATATTTCTTCTGGTAATCTTGATTCCAGCTTGTGCTTCATCCAGCTCAGCGTTTCTCATGATGTATTCTACATATAAGTTAAATAAGCAGGGCAACAAGATACAGTCTGCTGTTCCATGTCCAGTTCTAACTATTGCATCTTGACCTGCATACAGATTTCTCAGGAGGCAGGTCAGGTGGTCTGGTATTCCCGTCTCTTGAAGAATTTTCCACAGTTTGCTGTGATCCACACAGTCAAAGGCTTTGACGTAGTCAATGAAGCAGAAATAGATGTTTTTCTGGAACTCTCTTGCTTTTTTGATGATCCAAGGGATGTTGGCAGTTTGATCTCTGGTTCCTTTGCCTTTTCTAAATCCAGCTTGAACATCTGGAAGTTCATGGTTCATGTATTGCTGAAGCCTGGCTTGGAGAATTTTGAGCATTACTTTACTAGCATGTGAGATGAGTGCAATTGTGCAGTAGTTTGAGCATTTTTTGGCATTGCCTTTCTTTGGGCCTGGAGTGAAAAACTGAGCTTTTACAGTCCTGTGGCCACTGCTGAGTTTTCCAAATTTGCTGGCATATTGAGTGCAGCACTTTCACAGCATCATCTTTTAGGATTTGAAATAGCTCAACTGGAATTCCATCACCTCCACTAGCTTTGTTCATGCTTCCTAAGGCGCCCTTGACTTCGCATTCCAGGATGTCTGGCTCTAGGTGAGTGATCACACCATCATGATTATCTGGGTTGTGAAGATCTTTTTTGTACAGTTCTTCTGTGTATTCTTGCCACCTCTTCTTAATATCTTCTGCTTCTGTTAGGTCCATACCATTTTGTCCTTTATTGTGCCCATCTTTGCATGAAATGTTCCCTTGGTATCTCTAATTCTCTTAAAGAAATCTCTGTAGTCTTTCCTGTTCTATTGTAGGTGCTCAATAAATGTCTATTAAATTAACATGTCTTAATGGTAAAAAAAAATCTTTTTGTAAGGATCATTTATATATTCATCTTATTCCCCACCTCACGATGACAGTTGTAGTTAAATTTTTGTTTCAGGTAGCATTCTCCATTTTCAATGAACTGAAACAAAAAATGGAAATTTTATTATTTAAAATTCACAGAATTCAACAACTTGTTTGGTAAGTTTGTGTTGCTTGTACTCCTAAAGTTTGAGCTTAAAACTGCATTGAGACTTTTGGGGTACCTTGTATATTGTCAAAGAAGGTACACTAACAGCTGATGTTTATGAAGTACTTACTATGTCTTAGGTGGCTAACCCTCTTGATTTCTGTAAATATCCTGAGAGGTAAATACTGTTATTGGCCCTTTTTATATTTGGGGAAGCGAAGGCATTGAGAGATTAAGTAACTCACCCAACACCAGCCATCAAGTGGCCGAGCCAGGATTCAAACCCAGGATATCCCACTGTAGAGGCTGCACCTCTCACCACTAGGGTCACCCGCCTCTGGGAATGACTGACTTGAATAAGGTATTTGTTGATGGGATCGCATTTACCCAGGCAGGCCCGTCCCTTAGTGAAGACATTGCACAGCCCTGTGTGGAAGCAGCAAGTCTTCTGTATCAGCAGAGGCCATAAAATCAAACGTGGTGAGCTGTAGGAGACTCAAGAGCCCGTTCTCTTGTCATCGAAAGTTGCACACATTCTTTCTGAAGTTCTCCTAGTGCTGGCATCTGTTAGCTTGTAAGCATTTTATGGATGCGTTGAACACAGTGGGTGTTTAGATTTTATGGCAGAAGTGACTCTCGAAGCAGTTGTCATCTCTGCGTCAGCCAGAGCCCAGCAGGTCTCAGAGTGTGGTCCCTGGGAGTCCCTGAGGACAGAGCTGTTTTCAAAATAATACTATTTTTTCCCCTACTTTTGCCTTCTTTTCCACTCTTACTCTTTTACGAGCCCATGGTGGAATTTTCTAAAGGTTATGTGGTGTGTAATGACACCATCACTAATTCATGTGTGCTCAGATACTCTTGTTTTTGAATTTTTCTAATATTATAAATATCACTAGATAGAATTCATAGAAACTCTTAGGGAATCTCCCAGAATTTAAAAACACAGTTTTTTTTTTTTTTGCTATGCTGGATTTGCTCTGAGGTGCACGGGTTTCTTTTGTTGCATTGCATGGGTTTAGCTGCCCTGACATGTGTGGGAGATTTTAGTTCCCTGACCAGGGATCAAACCTGGGTCCCCTGCATTAGAAGGCAAATTCTTAACCACTGGAACACCTGGGAAGTCCCTCCCAGAATTTTTAAAAATGAAAAAGATTTCTTTTTTTCTTAGATTTCCTTTTTTCTCAGTGGAGGTTGGTTATTGCTTCTTATAATAAACTTATTCCAAATCTAGGTCTGCAGTCCTTTTCCAGGGTGTAAGCAGTTCGGCAAAGTGAAATTTCTCTTCGGAAGACAAAACCATTCTCCCCTTTGAACTGCTTGCATCTTTTAGGAGAATCCCTAAGCCCTGAGCAACATATTTCCTAAAAGGAAGGGTGTTCTTTCTCTCTTGGTTCTCTGAAGATTGGGTCCTCTTTCTAACTTGCAGCGCGCATGACCCTCGTTACTGTAATTGTTAACAGGGCAGCCTACTGAGCGCCAGAATCCATTTTTCTGCGTGATCAAAACTAAGCGGCATCCCTCCTTCCTGACCTCTCCTCCACTCCACTTGGAGGCTTTGAGAATTAGCTGCTCGTAGATTAAGTGCCCTTAATCAGCTCATCTTACATTACAATGGGAAGTTTCTCTCCTGTTCTGCAGAGGGCTTGATTTTCATTTGATATCTGAGATCGTAAGAATAGTAAGTGGATTCCCAGGAAATTTCATGAAGAGGAATAATAATGCAGAGATGGGGTGGAGATAGTGGGGATGTGGAGCTAATTGATTAGTTTAGAATCTTCTAATTTCCATGAGGAGTGGAGGAGCCCAATTTGTCTTTCTTCTCCTTGGCATGGCATTCTCACAGATTGATGTTTCATTAGCATCTCGACAGAACAGCTGATGTCTAATTCTGTTGAGTAGTACTATCCGTTGTGTTTTTGCCATGTGCATTTATTACTTCGTGATTAGATTATTTGGGCTCTATTAGCTGATTATCTGAGAGCTGGGGAGTGAACTCAGAGGCGAGAAGACCTCTTGGGGTCCTAAATTTTCAGTGTCACTGGGCCTTTGAACACAGTGGACAGCTCCTGCCCTGGTGCTCACAGATTGGACTTAGGGGACCATGAATGCTTGGTGCGAATGCTGTCTCCTAATAAAACTTTGGGGCGGAATGCTCCCTTGCTCAGAATTTTCCTCGCCCTGACGTGCCGTCAGCTTCATTGTTTTCTGTCCGCCATTCCTGGCTCCTCGCCTGGTTCCAGGGTTAGTTTGCATGCTTGTCATCCTGGGGTGTTTATTTTCCCGCCTCTGACCTGTGTGTGGAGACTCTTCCCGGTGGATTTGAGAACCACCACCTTCACACCCGCACGCAGAGCCCAGGCGAACAAATGGTGTTCTTTAGCCAAATAAGCCTCTTCAGTGTCCCCTGCCCCCTAAAAACAACATCCTTCCTCCAAGTGACAGTGGCAGGAACTCATCACAGGGCAAGTTCGCCTCACGGCCTCTCAGCAGCCGAACAAACCTAGGTGACCAAACGGAGCCGAACCGAACCGAACCAAGCCACAGGAGTGGCCCCCGTGGGCGTGTCTGCGCCTGCTCCCCAAGCCCGGTGGTACCCGGTCCCAGCCTGGAGCCTCCATCACACACCCAGACGAGGCTGGTCCTGGAGCGGGACTGTGCCTGCCTCGGTCTGTCAGCCAGGCTCACCTCATCTCCGGAGGCCCCGGGTCTCGGGAGGCCGCGTGGTGCCGGGGAAGAGGCGGGCTCACCCATTTGTCCGTCGCAGTGACAGATGTGTTCGCTGCGTCATGTTCATTGCGTATCTGTCTGCTGAGTACTGTTGAGTTCTGCTTGGTAGCTGGGCAGACGGGAGCCGGTTGAGGGGACCGAATGGGCAGGATGAGGTCCAGGCCTCTTGCGAGACGCCCTAGCAGCTGCGGGGGCGCCAGGTGGGGTCTGGAGGGAGACGGGCCGTGGGGGAAGGCTGAGGAAACATCTTCTAGAAAGAGCCATGAGGGCGGATTCTCCGGGCAGACGGGACGGGGGAGGGGAAGGGCGGGAAGCTGGGCCTTGTCCACTTGCATGGATTCCGGTTCTGCCACTGCAGACGTCACCCATCCCCATTGACCGGGAACTGTTTCCTGTGAGCTCAGTCTTGGCCCCACAGCCCTTTCCAGAACACGACTCCTGAAGCCTCATACAGAATCCTCCTCGAACAGAGGGAGCCAGGGAAGCCGGTGGCCCTCTCTGTTGAGATGCAGGTCTGACCCAGTGCATGGGGAGGGGCCTGGGGATCTACCCCACCCCTGGGCCGGGAAATAGGCCTTGACCACCCAGGAGGCAGCGTCCCTGACAGCTCAGCTGGTAAAGAATCTGCCTGCAATGCGGAAGACCTGAGTTTGATCCCTGGATGGGGAAGATCTGCTGGAGAAGGGATAGGCTACCCACTCCATTATTCTGGGGCTTCCCTGGTGGCTCAGCTGCTAAAGAATTTGCCTGCAATGTGGGAGACCTGGGTGCGATCCCTGGGCTGGGAAGATCCCCCGGAGAAGGGAAAGGCTACCCACTGCAGTATTCTGGTATGGAGAATTCCATAGACAGTCCATGGGGTTGCAGAGTTGGACACGACTGAGTGACTTTCACTTTCACCCTTGAGGTACTCAGGACTACGTTCCTGGAAGGTTCAGTGTACCGTAAACTTCGTGCGCTTACTTTTGTTTCTATGCGGAGTGAAATTCTAGGCTTCGATAATTAGAGCCAGACTTTTCCTCTACAAAGAATGTCCAGCAGTATAGGTGATCTTATTTACAAAACAGAAATAGAGACACAGACATAGAAAAGAAAGATAGGAACACCAAAGGGGGAGAAGAGATGGGATGAGCTGGGAGATGGGGATTGACGTGCACACTCTCCTGTGTATAGAACAGGTAGGTAGTGAGAACCTGCTGTAGGGCTCGGGGAGCTCTCCTCCGTGCTCTGGGGTGACCGAAGTGGGAAGGACACCCCAAAAGGAGGGGCTGTATGTGCACATATAACTGATGCACTTTCCTGTATAGCAGAAACCAGCACAACATTGAAAAGCAAAACTGTACTCGAATAAAAATTAAATAGAAGTAAATTTTTATAAATGTATATTTTTGATGTACAAAAGAATAAAGCACATACTCCGGGTTATTCTATTATTTAAAAAATAAATAAAAAAGACTGTCCAGTAGGATTTTCAAAAACTGTGCGGCGGTCGGGAGAGTCCTTAGTGCCTACCCAGTGCATCGTAGCCGTCCAGCTGGCCTGGGCTCCCCGCGAAGTGATGATGAGCCCCCATCCCTGTGATAACTAATAATACCCCCGTCTCTAAAATATTCCCTGGGAGACAACCATCCCTCCTGAGAACCACTGGACCGAAGGGTGGGGCCCTGGGTTTGGGGCCGGTGGGGGGGGGGTGGGGGGTGGAGTGTGCAAGCCTATACTTTAGTCGGTTTGTCCGTGTAGACGGAGGGCAGCCTGCAGGCGGCCTGGAGAGCAGGAAAGCTGAGGCGGTGGCCGTGCAAAGGAGGGACCCTCATAACGGAGAGTTCACAGAAGGCTTGGCAGGAGACGGGCCGGTTGGATGCCGAGAAGAGCGAGAGGCGGAGGAAGCGTCCGTGCATATCCGGTTTCGGGCCCGTGTCTCCCTTGGCTGTGATGTTGCAAAGCGTGGGGAGGCGCGGGAGGCAGGGCAGGCGCGGCGGCCGTGAGCGGGTTTGTTTTGAACATGGTGAGTTTCGATCCCCTGTGGGACTTGCCAGGGGGATTTTTCTGAACCCAGCTTCAGATGGAGATTTAGGAGTGTGGGCCACGTGGAATCGTCAGGAAGGTAATGGTGCCTGCAGCCACTGGCATGGATGAGGCGTGCTTCGTGTGTGATTCCTCCGGGCCAGTTGGGGGCGGGGGTCACAGAGACCCTGGCAGTGGTGGCCCTCCCGTATTGGAGACCATGACTCTCTTGTAACTCTCTCCAGCTGTCCCCGAATAGGGTGGCTCTGAGGGGAGAAGCCCCAGTTTCCCTTTTTGCAAAACCAGTCTCTTTCTGTTAGAGTTGGAACTCTATAAAGTTCCAAAAGCATGTGTGTTTTTGAATTGTCAAGAAAAATATTTTATTAGGCATTAACACAAGGAATCTGCAATCTAAAGTTATATAGACTTGACCTGGTAGATAAGATCATCTCAGTAGCTTTACAAGAAAGAGGGCTCCTGGATGTTTAATTCATCCTCTTTTGGGGCTCTCGACCCTGTTCAGACACACGCTATTCCTGGCCCTCAGCCAGTGTGCAGGACTGTTCTGGGGGCCACGCGCTACCTGGCACCATAGCGGAAACCCAGTTCAAAGCAGTCACTTATCTGAGGGGCTAGTGGTGCCACTTTTAACTATAAGTGGGGCTTTATAGGAGCCCCGGCTTTGCATTTAGAAAGGATGCCATGTAACCCAGAATCCTCAGAGTTTCAGAAGTTTTTATCACATACACTTTTAAAACTTCAATGTTAAAAAAAAAAGAATTGCAGTACAAGCATACCTCAGAGAAATTGCAGTTCGGTTTCAGACACCACAGTAAAGCGAGTCACACAAATGTTTTGTTTTCTGTGTGTATAAAAGTTATGATTGAAGAAGCACAAGCTGGAATCGAGATTGCCGGGAGAAATATCAATAACCTCAGATATGCAGGTGACACCACCCTTATGGCAGAAAGTGAAGAGGAACTAAAAAGCCTCTTGATGAAAGTGGAAGAGGAGAGTGAAAAAGTTGGCTTAAAGCTCAACATTCAGAAAACAAAGATCATGGCATCTGGTTCCATCACTTCATGGGAAATAGATGGGGAAACAGTGGAAACAATGGCTGACTTTATTTTTTTGGGCTGCAGAATCACTGCAGATAGTGATTGCAGCCATAAAATTAAAAGATGCTTACTCCTTGGAAGGAAAGTTATGACCAACCTAGATAGCATATTAAAAAGCAGAGTCATTACTTTACCAACAAAGGTCTGTCTAGTCAAGGCTATGGTTTTTCCAGTGGTCGTGTGTGGATGTGAGAGTTGGATGGTGAAGAAAGCTGAGTGCCGAAGAATTGATGCTTTAGAACTGTGGTGTTGGGGAAGACTCTTGAGAGTCCCTTGGACTGCAAGGAGATCCAACCAGTCCATCCTAAAGTTTAGTCCTGTGTTCTCATTGAAAGGACTGAAGCTGAAGCTGAAGCTCCAGTACTTTGGCCACCCAGTGCAAAGAACTGACTCATTGGAAAAGGCACTGATGCTGGGAAAGATTGAGGGCAAGAGAAGAAGGGGATGACAGAGGATGAGATGGTTAGATAGAATCACTGACTCAGTGGACATGAATTTGAGCAAACTCTGAGATAGTGGAGGAAAGAGGAGCCTGGTGTGCTACAGCCCGTGGGGTCACAAAGAGTCAGATACAACTTAGCAGCAATAACAACAACATCATAAAGAAAATCTTACTATAATCGATAAGAAAAAGGTAAGCTGAGTTATAGGAAAATGGGCAGCAGGATTGTTAACTGAAGAATCAGACGTATATAACTGTACATTATATATAAAGCTTACTGTCAATTATAGAAATTTAGAACAAAGCAACACGATCAATTTTCACCTATTGGATGAGTAACATAGGGAAACAGGCATCGATTGGACTGTGAGTGGTCAGACTGATACATAGGGCAATTTGGGAATTCCTATCAGATCCTGAACCTGTAAAGATATGTGAACATGAGTGTTTGGGAATGTGCTAATAATGACACAAGGGGAGTAAAGGTGAATGAAGAAACTTACAGCAACACCTGTCCTGTCCCCCAAGTACCAGGGGATGCTCAAACCAGATACGGATCAGACTCTGTAGAGGTCCACCAAGGCACCTGTCACTCCCCGGCCTTGACCTTTGTCCTGTGCCTCCCCTTCTGCACTGTGGGCAGGAGTCCAGGGACATGGAGAAGGTCAGCAACGTGTTATTTGCGTTTGCTCACCTGAATTCCATCAGTCCTCACTTTATAAATATCTTTGAATGTCACTGTGAAAATTTAACTTGGCCAACTGGATTTGCTTTTTAAACAGTTGCTTTATTTTTGCTTGCCATACCCTGAAATGAGGCAAGTCTGGTTTCTGATGGTTATTTATAAGCACTAGGTAGCTATTCTTATTTTTCTGGTTTCCAAATTGTAGATTTCCTGGCTCTGAACGTGGTGCACACATCCATGCTGTACTTTTTTTTTTTCTATCATGATTACACTGCCAAATTCATTGACGAAATCAACGTTGCATTTCAAGGAAAGGCTTTGTTATGCTCAGCCTTTCAAGGAAAACAGAGATCCAAGCAGTTGGCTATTGCTGGATCAGAAACAAACTGCGGAGCCTGGGAAGGGAGCCACAGTTGTGCAGAAGCAGGAGACAGTGCCCATCGGTTTCCTGGAGCCTTTTGTTCTAATCCTACTGCGCCCGCCATACTTCTGTGGTATAGTGGGAGAGCCGTGGTCTGTGGTCCAGGGGTCTCGCAGAGTCTTGATTCTGCTGCTAGCTATGTCTATAAGCCAGTTGTTTAATACCTTGGGGGCATCACGTTACGATCTGTAAAATGAGGGGTGGCTTGGGCAGTTAGAGAAACTCATAGCATCGAGGTTAAATGCTTTGGCTCTGAATGCCTGAGTTTGAATCTTAGGCCACCACTTACCAGCTGTACAACCTTGGGAAAGTTACTCAACCTCTCTGATCCAGAGTCTTCTCATTTTTAAAGTGGAGATAGTAATAATGCACCCCTCAGGGGTGGTTTGGTAATTAAATGAGGATTCGTGTGGAACACATGAGACAATGTCTGGCATGAAGTGTATGGTCAGAGGAGGTTAGTATCATTGTTATCATCGCTGTTAGCATTATTTCTGAAATAACTTCTGTCATTGTCTCATCATCATCATCATCTTTAAGGGCTCTTTCAGCTAAAAAAAATCCTTTGAAACTGTTCTCAGAAAAGCAGGTTAAAAGTAGTATTTAAATTGTAAAACACCCAGTGGGAAAGGTTTTGATAGCTGGGGAAGGACAGGCCGCAGGCTGGCCAGATGACTCCTGACTTGTCCGCAGTCTGACTTCAGCTGAGTTCCTCTCTCACAGCTGTCTCTCTCCCCCAGGGTATTTTCTGTTCCCGTCTTACTGAATGGCTTGGCCAATCCCTCATTATCACTGTTGAGTCCATAATTGGTCAGTAAAGCAAAAAAGTTGGTTTGTCCAGGGACTCATATTTCAAGTGTATATACACGCTGTTGCTGGTTAGTCGCTAAGTTGTGTCCGACTCTTTGGCGACCCCGTGGACCGTAGCCCTCCTCTGTCCACGGAATTTTCCAGGCAGGAATACTGGAGTGGGTTGCCATGCCCTCCTCCAGGGGGTCTGTTAATCTCTTGCATTGGCAGACAGGTTCTTTACCGTGAGCGCCTCCGTGAAGTCTCCCTAATTGCCCAAACCACAGTCCTTTTGCTTTACAGATCGTTATGTGATGTCCTCAGGGATCTGGCTGAGGACACAGAGCTAACAGCAGCATTGGGACTCTAAAAGACCCCTGGACTGCATACACACCACGGGTCTTTTCACGGTACCACCCAAGTGCAGCCTCGGTCACTGCACCACCCATCTCTGCCTTCGCCGGCTTGGAGACATCACCAGCTTTCCACCCTGTAATTCAGTTGCAGGTTTCTGTTCTCTTTCTGCCTACGTTGTTTAGAGTTAAGACACTGATCTGTAGTGATAACGAAGTACTAATGATACTCCCTTCTTACTGGTATGTGGGAACTGAACATCATGAAGTTCTCATCCCACTCCCAAAGGAGCCAGACGGAAGCCCAAGAAGGGAGCCGACTCTGTTAAATAGGAGTGTGACCACAGCGATATGTTAAATGCGTGAGGGAGAATTCGCGTTTCTGGAATGTAACATAAATCACCCAGAAAAATCCAATCCAGAGCACTTGCACGGACTTAACAAAACAGACGGTAGGGATCTATTGGTATTTCTGATGTGAATAATCTCAGCCACGATGCTGGCTGGCTGGCGGCCTCCGAGGTTATTTCCAGTTTTGCCAGAGCAGTGCTTTGCAGGAGAGATGCTCTCTTTGAGGTTCGCTGCCCGGCGGGGTGAGACTCGGGTGTGTGGGCTGCAGACAGAGTAAGGGCAGAAAAAGGTTGCGAACCCACCTGCTCCAGAGAGGTGAATACCTTAGGAGCTGGTGTGATGGTGTTACTAGGAATTCCCCAAGAGCGGATATTTAAGGGCTCAGGGACCAAACGTCAGATGTGAGGGCTTCCCTGATAGCTCAGTTGGTGAAGAATCTGCCTGCGATGCAGGAGACCCTGGTTTGATTCCTGGATCAGGAAGATCTGCTGGAGAAGGGATAGGCTATCCACTCCAGTATTCTGGGACTTCCCTTGTGGCTCAGCTGGTAAAGAATCCCCCTGCGATGCGGGAGACATGGGTTCAATCCCTGGGTTAAGAAGATCCCCTGGAGAAGGGAAAGGCTACCCACTCCAGTATTCTGGCCTGAAGAGTTCCACGGAATCACAGAGTCAGACACGACTGAGCTCCTTTCACTATCAGATGTGAAGACTGTAAGAAGTTTTGCTTTTCCACTCCAATTTGGAGTAGTGACAACGAGTAAGAAGAAAAGATGTAATATATTTGAAGACAGATGACTCACTGATCCCACACTGTAAATATTTCAGCAGCTTTGCCCCATTTCTCTGTGTTACAGGTTTATTTTTGGAAAAGAAGTGACTGTACTGATGCCTGTGGCTAACGGATGCTTAGTAAGGAGCTAAATTGGCAGCTTAATAAAAGTAGAGATGGGATCATGTTTTTCTTTTTTTGACTGAAATCAGCTTAAATAATTAATTTAAAACAAAAGGTTCTAGAACAAATCTATCCAATAGAAATATAATGTGAGCCATGGATCTAATTTAAAATAAAAGTAGAGGAGGGATGTTTTTTGGATTGAAATAAGTTTAAAAAATTTAAGTAACTGAATTTAAAACAAAAGTTTCTAGAATAGACCTTGTCTGATAGAAATATAAGGTGAGCCATGGATCTATTTTAAAATTTTCTAGTAGTGACATTAAAAAAAATTAAAATAGGTAAATAAATTTTAACGTATTTTATTTAACCCAGTATATTCAGAATATTATCAATTCAACGTGTGATCAGTAAAACACTCTGAGATATTTTACATTCTTTTTCTTTTTTCCACAAAGTCTTTGAAATCGTGTGTATTTCTCACACTTCCAGTGTATCTCAGTTCACACTAGCTGCATGTCAAGTGAAAAAGGAAAGTGGCAAGGGAGGGAAGGAATGTTAGAGAAAACTTTTAAGATGCCTTATGAGCATGGAGATGCCTGTCAGGGCCTCACTGGCAGTCTCAAAGGCCATGCTTCCTGGTCCATTTCAATAAATATCATTGACTGAATCAGGGAAGTCCTTTTCCTGCCTGGTTAATATCCATCTTTCTCTTCTTATGCAAACTGTCATTGATAGATGGCATTTTTCTGGGTGAAAACACGATTTTTTGCCATGTTTCTTCTTTGTTCTATTACTCGTTCTATATCCGTTACCCATTATTCTACTTAATCTCATTCTCAGGCTTTTCCGTTCTTCCACTGAAATGCGTGAGAAGTCAGCTGGGAAGGATTTTATATATGTGTGTGTAGACCCAGACATCATCAGGGACCCCCCTTTTTAATAGTGGGAACCAAAATGCCTCCTAAAAATCAGTCTCCTGAGGCATCATTGACCGCCCCCAGCCCATATCTTACATGGCAAAAAATAAACCAGAGATTGCTGATGACAATTTTGCATGCAAATTGGTGAGTGGGGCCCATGTGTACGATTTTCTATTTCCATGCACCAATTTGGGAGTTTGCACGTGAATGCAGTAATTGTTCATGCAAAGCTGAAAATGCAGGTGTGACGCCTTTTTTAGAGCTTGGGAGCTGTCTGGTCCTATCCTCATCTGAGCGCTGTTGAATCTTTTGTGATGTCATATACATAAGAATTTTATTTATTAAAAGGCGTTTGCGTATATGGAACTTTGGTAAATCTTGCAAGTGGTTTATTGACTGCACTGCTGACTGCATGTCTCCACTGCAGCAGGAGGGGGGATCCACTGGTGTACATCGCTGGTGTGTCTGGGAACAGTGCCTTTGAAACCACAAGTGGGCTTCCTTTGAGGGTAGACGTGGTACTAAGCCAGCAGAGAGAGAATGGGATTTATTCTGTCATAAACTCTTCTTTTTTTCATGACTGAAGTACTGACATCCTATTTTTTTCAAATTTTGGTAAAGTGAAGGTGAAGTTCCTCGTTCGTGTCTGACTCTTTGCGACCCCATGGACTGTAGCCCGCCATGCTCCTCGGTCCATAGAATTCTCCAGGCAAGAGTACTGCAGTGGGTTGCCATTTCCTCCAGGGGATCGTCCCGACCCAAGGGTCGAACCCAGGTCTCCCACATTGCAAGAAGACGCTTTACCGTCTGAGACACCAGGAAAGTTTTGGTAACGCACACACCTAACATAAAACTTAACCCTTTGATCTATTTTTCTGTGTACAGTGTCATTAAGTACATTCGAATTGTTGGGCAACCATCACCACCATCCATCTCCAAATCTTATCTTCCTCAATTGAAATCCTATATCTATTAAACACCAGTTCCCCGTTCTTCCCTTCCCCAAACCCTGGAAACCATCATTTACTTCCTATCTTCATGAATCTATTCCAGGAATGACTCTACAACTTTATTTGTGTAGTGACTGAATTTTAGACATTTCTGTACGGAGCGTCTGTTGTTGTGGCACCGTTTCTAGGAAAGTTCACCTTTGGCGTGTTGATTTTTATTTACCTTTTGCCCCGTGGCAGGTGGGATCTTAGTTCCCCAACCAGGGATCAGACACACGTCCCCTGTACTGGAAGTGTGAAGCCTTAACCTCTGGGCCACCGGGGAGGCCCCTAACTGTCATAAACTCTTAAAACTAGTCTGTGTGCCTGGAGAATTTTTATGCTTTTTGACAGTTTCCATAGTGTATTATTTTATATTATTATATGCTGAAATGTAAGGGGAAAAAAAACTCTCCTAAGTAAAGACTTCATTGACATATTAATGTAAAGTCCTGTTGCAGAGTGGAGTCCCATTATGGTAATGATTCAGGATAAAAAGAAATAGTAATACGCTCTTATGTCCCATGGAAATGCCAAACTGAAGTGCACTTATGCCCCCGGGGCACCACGCTTTTTGGGAAATTTCTCCGCCCCCCCCCTCCCCATTTTATCCTGCTTGCGACTAGGATGCTGAGTCTCGGTGCTGTCTTTCGGCCATGTCTGCAAAGTGAGATTCTTGCATTCTTCCTTTGCTTCTGTTGTCACCTCAACCTTTGGTTCTTCCCCAGTGGCGGGTTTTTCACGTTTGGGAATTCCTGTGAGTCAGAGCAGCTTCTTTTTTTCTCCGTGCTGCTCTTGTATCTCTTGCCCCTGCCGGAGCGGGCAGAGGAAACAGGGCTGGGGGATGGAGGCGCGGTCCTCTCTGCTTGGGCGGCTGAGGGGTGGCTGCAGCCGGCGCTGTTGGTTGAGAGAAGGTTTCCTGGTGATGGTTACGCAGCAGCGTTAGTGTACTTGGAACTGTGGAACTGTACACTGAAATAGGGTTACAGTGGTAAATTTTTATGTATGTTTTACCATGATTAAGAAAAAAATAAACTCCCTCTGGGTTTTACCCTGGGTGATGGTTTTTTAGGACTTATTATGGTTTCTTTCATGGTGTTTGTAGTTGTTCAGTTGATCAGTCGTGTCCGACTCTTTGGGATCCCATGAGCTGCAGCACGCCAGGTTTCTCTGTCCTTCACTGTCTCCCGGAGTTTGCTCAAACTCATGTCATCTTGGTATCATCTTGGCTCATTTACTTGGAGCCTAGAGTGTGTGGCTCCTCCAAGTGGCTGCAGGGGGCAGTTTGCACTGGCCTTCCTTTGGTAGAAAAAGTCTGGTATGGTCATGACGGGGGTGGTGACCGGATCAGCCGGTGGAGGAATTCTTCATTTAGTGATGATTGTTAATGATCCTTCTCCAGGCACTCTGGGTTGGCCAGCTTGTTGGCGAACAAACCCAGCCTTGCCTGGCAGAACTTATTTATTGGGAAGGACAGAAAAAGATTAAATGAATAATTTGTATAATTAAAAACAGTGATAAATGTTAAGCAAATGCTTAATAAGTAATTATAAGGGCAGTGCTATCCCGCTCATATGTGAGCTCAATATGTAAGTTTACATTTTCCAGTAGCCACATTTAAAACAGGTAGAAACAGGTGAGATTCACTTTAATATATTTTATTTAATCCTCATATATTCCAAATATTGTCATTTCAGTATGTTAGCAGTAAAAAACAACTTCTTAGCCTAGGTGTCTTGCATTCTTATTTTCATGCTAAGTCATTGAAATCTCATGGGCATTTTACACGTGTGGCACATTCAATTCAGACCAGCCACGTTTTCAGCCTTGAAGATTTTCTGTGCTGATTACTTTTATACCAGGTCTTGAGACTTCTATCATAGAAATCCATATAGGGTCTCATTTACATTCTAAATAGTTCCATTTCCATATTGTTTGTACATATTCATTAGAGGCTGGTCTTTGATGCAATCAGTTTATTGTAGTCTCAGAATCAAAAGAGGACTTCCAGGAGTGTCAGCTATAGAGTTATCATGCTCAATTAGGAAAAAGGGCATAAAATACTGATAATTAGGTTCCCTTCTGACTCATGCTAAGCTGTTTTTGGGTCTGGTGTGAATGAGTTTGGTTAAAAGTTTGAAGACTTGGTAATCCTTTCTGTCTTCTCTATACAAAGTACATTTATTTAAGTGTGTGAAATATTTTATTAATACTGTGGGTTCAGCGTCTAGCTGGTTGCTTTTGATATATGAGCACCCTCACTGTGAGATCTAAGCTGCACTGTGCCTGGTATTGTTTTTTTTTTTTTTAATTATTTATTTTATATTGGAGTATAGGCGATTAGCAATGTTTAGGTGGAGAGCAAAGGGACTCAGCCTTACGTAAACATGTATCCATTCTCCCCCAAACTCCCCTCCCATCCAGGCTGTTCCATGGTCTGTGGGATTCTCCCAGACCAGGGGTTGAATCCATGCCTCCCGCATGGGGGATTCGTCACCACTTGCGGACTGGTGACCCCATCTCAGAACTCCTTGGATGCGCATCTGTTGTTTTGTCAGTTATTGCTGCTTGACCTGTAGAATCCTAGGTTCATGAAAGCTTGAAGAAGTCCTTTTAGTCCTACTGAGATTTCCCTCTTGAGTTTATCTGTGATATAGTTAAGGTGTTAAGAACTGTGTTTTACGAAAGCAGGTTGCTGATTGCCTGGGGCCAGGGGAGAGAGGAATGGTGAATAAGTGCTTAATGGACTTGCAGTTGCCTCATTTCAGAACTAGATACAGGCGATGGTCATATAACATTGTAAATATATTTAAATGCCCCGACTCTTTCACTTTAAATGAGTGACTTCATGTTAAGTGGATTTCAGTCCAATTAACAGAACATAAAAGAATAAATAGTCTTTTGATGGTGTGGTCTTCTGAGTCTGGAGTGTGTGTTTCTTTTTGTTTTGCTTTGTTTCAGAAACACGAATTTGTGGATAAAAAGTTGACAAAACTTTGAATTTGAAGACCCTAAGATGGACATTTTATGCCCCAGATTTAGAAATGATACCAAAGACATGGACTGCAAACCTTGTCTTAAAACGCAAATGTGTGAAAAACCCCACATCGAGCATTAATTGACTTTTGTGTTTTGCTGAATTGGTTCTACTGCGAAGCCAGGCAGATTGATATTATAGAAATGGTGGCCTTCAAGGAACTTAGAGGGAAAAAAAGAATTTGGTTGAACAGTATCCTTATCAGCCTCACCTGAGCGGGCGCTGACCCTCGGGAGATGGTGTCTGTCTCTCGTGTTGGGCTCCTGATGCTGACAGATACTGACAGATCCATTAGTGGATGTAATTAGAAAAGCAAAGTCAGACTTTGAGTAATCGGGTTAAAGCACAAACGATCGCTGGTCACGATCGTGGGGGCTGTTGCAGCTGGGCGTGGCTGGCCTGCTGCAGAGACTTAAGTCACATGTGAGGTCATTGGTCATTGTGCACACGCTTTCTTTCTTGTGTTGGAAGCTGGTGTGTGTGTGTGTGTGCTGAGTCACTTCAGTCGTGTCCAACTCTTTGCGACCCCATGGACTGTAGCCCGCCAGGCTCCTCTGTCCGTGGGATTCTCCAGGCAAGAACACTGGAGTGGGTGGCCGTCCCCCTCCAGGGGATCTTTCCTTCCCCATAAGGAAATTTGAAGCAGCAGCAACATCGCTTTGGCTCTTCTGCAGATGTCTGAAAGGCCTCGTTTCCAGGGAGTCAGTGGGGCTGCAGAATGTTTTTGTTAAACAAACATAGTCATAGCAAAAGCAATCTACTTTATCCCAGGAGTGTTAAGAAATATGTGGTTTTGTGGATTATGCTTTTCCCCCTGTTTCATTCCTTTCTTTAAAAAAAAAAAAAAGAAAAGAAAACTCCTGGAATAGTGGTGTATTTATTCATACGGAATTATGTTCTAAACACTGAAGAGCAGAACAGTATTTCAAAAGACCTTTGGACTCTCATGTTACCCAAAATACCTTTCCAGCAGTTTTGATTTTTAAAAAAGATTCTTATTGGTAATTGAATGAGGACAAAGCAAAGGTTTCCAAGGGATTTGAAATGTAGTTATATGGTCCTAATCTCTTTGTTCACATCTACATCAGTATAGAAAAGGGAGGAATTGGGGATTAACATATACACACTACTACATATAAAATAGCTTACCAACAAGGACCTACTATATAGCACAGGGAAGTATACTCAATACTTTGTAATAACCTATAAGAGAAAAGTGAAGGCGCTCAGTCATGTCCGACTCTTTGCGACCCCATGGACTGTAGCCTACCAGGCTCCTCCGTCCATGGGATTTTCCAGGCAAGAGTACTGGAGTGGACTGCCATTTCCTTCTCCAGGGGATCTTCCTGACCCAGGGATCAAACCCGAGGTCACCCCTTGGCAGTGTCACCATCTGGGATGAGAAGGATGTGGGGGGCATCCGTCCTCCTATGTTCATCAAATGCCCCAGCCAGACTCCACAACCTACCAGGTCTTGGCTCTGGGTCATGTGTGTTAGTCGCTCAGTCTTGTCTGACTCTGTGTGACCCCATGGCCTGTAGCTCACCAGGCTCCTCTATCCATGGAAATCTCCAGGCAAGAATACTGGAGTGGGTGACCATTTCCTTCTCCGGGGGATGCTCCCAACCCAGGGATTGAACCTGGGTCTCCTGCCTTGCATGGAGATCCTTACCATCTGAGCCACCAGGCAAGCTGTGTGGGGTTGAAAATGAAATGGGACTTACTTGCCAAAGCTGAGTATTAGGAGAGTTTCTACAAAGGTCAAGAATTTTGAGTTCTTGGGGGTAAGAATTAGAGAAGTTCTGGCACCATTGGACCCCCCAAACCCCTTGGTAACAATCCGACTGGGAGGACAGGTGGGATTCCCTCTCCCGGTGAGGTGGGACTTCCACCTCCTTGTCCATCCCTAGCTCTGTCTCTTGCTTACCCTATCCATTGGGCCCTGGGGGCCTCAGATCCTGGCCTTGGGTCTGTCCCAGGCCCACTGCAGGTCACAGGATGAGACCCAGCCCCTGCTTGGGCTGGAGAACTGGGCTTTTGCACGGCGGCGGGACGAGGCCCCATGTGGCATGGAGTTGGCTTCCCGAGCACGGGACCCCGGCTTGCAGACTGATCACTGTTGGTGAAGTCTGTGAAACAGGGCAGTTTAAAAAGTGGGGAGGAAAGTCTGACCTTCGAGTGGGTGTCGGGCCCTAGCCCGGAGAGTCACACTGGCCAAGACGGTCCCATCGGGGCTCTCTCCTTCAGCAGTGAGGTTTTTGGATAAGTGCATCCCAGTATCTCGGGCTGCGCTGAGTCTCCGTGGCTGTGCGTGGACCTCCTCCAGGGGTGGCAAGCAGGGCTCCTCTGGCGTTGTGGTGCGCAGCTTCTTGTTGCGGTGACTCGGCGTGTTGCGGAGTGCCGGCTCTGGGGTGCTTGGGTTTCGGTGGTCGCAGCTGGTTAGGGTTAGGGTTAGGGTTAGGGTTTTGCTGGAGGGCGCAGGCTTGGTAGTTGGGACATGCAGGCTTAGTTGCTCCGACGTGTGGGGGATCTTCCCAGAGCAGGGATGGAACCCGTGTCCCCTGCGTGGGCCCACGGACCCTTAACCACCAGGCCACCAGGGAAGGCCTTCAGTGGTGAGTTTCACCCGGCCACGCCAGCGACAGGTTCTTTTCCCCCATCTTTCCGTCTCTCCACCCGTGCACCCGCCCGTGTGGTTGTTCCTTCTCCTTTTGGCTCTGGTCGGGAGGACCCTTTCAGTTCACACTGGAAATATTTATTCTATTCTCCAATGTCACTTTCTAGTTAGAAACTTACAGCTTAGTCTCCAGCTTGAAATAATGATATCGTTGCATTTGAAAGTTGGACACTCTGAAAGGAATGGCCTGTCAGGGGTCTTTGTTTTCAAAAGGAGGAACCCAAGAGACAGGGTGGGAATTACATGAGTCGCCCGAGGTTATGTAATTTGTAAACGAAATCAGGCAAATATTACAAAACAAAAATAGTGGAGAGGTTATTCTGGTGGGAGGGGTGAGAAAAATAGACCAAGAGGCCACGTTTGGTATGTTCATCCAAACACATAAGTCAGTCTTTCATTTGTTTTCCCAGTAATAATATTAGGGAATTGGTCACTTTATAGGAACAGGGCTTTTTTTTTTTTTTTTAGGTTAAGGTTCAAAAAGAAACACTGAATTAAGGCCTTTAATCATATTTACAATAGGGGCCATTTTTTATTGCCATAAGATGGTTTAGATTCATTTTTATTTGTTTTTTAGCCATGAAGATCAACTTACTTTGACAGCATGCATACCAAAAATTAAAACCATAAAATCCCTGAGTTTTGACAGGAGATGCATCTTTAGATTTGGAGATAAAAATTTTAAAGGTGTTATGTTTTATTCAGGAGGCATTTAGCTGTAAAGTGGTTGATTGACTAATATTTTTAGTGCCCTGGTTCGGAGGGTGGAGGTGAAGGGGTGTGGGGAGGTGGGGAGGTTCAGGGTCCCCAGGGCTGAACCGTCCTCAATGTCTGCAGCTAACCAGGCCCCATGGCCAGCTGTCTGTCCACCGCTCCCCACGCTACTGGGCTTGGCCGTTTTGAGCTTCATCAATTACATGTGCGTCATCCCATGTGATTCTTACGTTGATTCTGTGATAGAAGTAATCTCCGTTTTATAAGCAGAAACTGACCATTCACACATCTGGGGTTGAGGCCAGTGAGGAACGTAGCTGATCCTAGCATCCCAAGGCTTCTGAGTGCATCGACTGCTTTTATTTATTTATTTTTTAATTATAGGATGATGTGTAAGAGGAAACACATACAAATTATTAACATTTTGGTACAAGCTTACTTTATCATTGCAGAAAGAGTCTGAGATACTTGAAACATTTACCAAATACCAACCTGTAGAGCCTGACTTTAAGGTCTCATCTTTGATGACTCACAGATGCTCTTTATGTACAGTTTCTTCAAAGAGGAGGGTGGTCTCCTTGCTGTATGGTATTTTTAGGTTTGATGGTTATTATAAAATTACCCTCCAGAAAGGTGGCTCAGAAGGTGAAGAATCTGCCTGCAATGTAGGAGACCCCACTTCGATTCCTGGGTTGAGAAGATCCCTTTGGAGGAGGAAATGACAGCCCACTCCAGTATCCTTGCCTGGAGAATCCCATGGACAGAGGAGCTACGGTCCGTGGGGTCGCAGAGTCCGACATGACTTCTTCCGAGGTGCTGCCCTCCAGGAAGGCTTACTCCAGTCAAAAGTCCATTCGGGTTTTTTAAATGAAACACGCAGTGTCTGTGCGTCACACACACGCTTCTGTTGCTTCGTCATCTGACAGCGGGGGAAACACGCCCCTGCTTCCCTATACAGAGGCCCACTCCCGTCGTTTGCAGGGCCCCAGACAAGAATGCGAGAGAGGCGAAACTGGGCCGGCACTCGGGTGAGGCAGGCGAGGCAACTTGTTTTACAAAGAGGTGATCCGGAACAGTACCGTGCCGAGCTGTATTGGAGCTTGAGGCAAAAGGAAAATCGATAATACTGATCCTATCTTTATTAACATTTCTGATAGTGTGTTCAGGGTGGACTGCGGGCATTAATTTTCGCTTTTTAGCATATTGCATTCCATATTGATTTGTTTTGGTTGCTGAGTTTTCGGCTCCCCTTGAATTTTGCACCTGCAGCAGTGTCTCCTCACCTGCTCTCTGCTAGCTTCTGTGCTGCCCTGGGCCTGGGGTGTGTGTAGATTGGGGAGGGGGCCTGTGCAGGGCCCACGGTGGGCCTGTGGCTTCCAGGGGCAGGGACCGCCAGGGTCTCAGCTGTGTGGGGTTGGAGCGCGAGTCACAGGGTCACAGGGGGGTGTGTGCCCTCAGACCCAAAGGGTCTCTGTCCCGTGGACGAACGCCAAAGGGAAACTATCTAGAAAATCACTCCTATTGTTCAGCTACTGAGTCATGTCTGACTCTTTGCGACTCCATGGACTGCAGCACGCCAGGCTCCTCTGTCCTGCACTATCTCCCGGAGTTTGCTCAGATCCATGTCCATTGAATTGGTGATGCTGTCTAACCCTCTCATCCTCTGCCACCTCCTTCTCCTTTTGCCTTCCATCTTTCCCAGCATCAGTGTCTTTTCCAGTGAGCCAACTCTTCGCATCAGGTGGGCACAGTATTGTACTTAGGCTTCAATCTCCTGGAAGGGTTGTGAATACATGAGGGGGAAAAAAAGTGAAAGTGTTAGTCACTCAGTGAGTCCAACTCTTTGCAACCCCTGAGTGACTGAGTTAGGGACTCAGTCGTATCCAACTCTTTGCAACCCCATGGACTGTAGCCCACCAGGCTCCTGTGTCCATGAATTTTCCAAGCAAGACTACTGGAGTGGGTGGCCGTCCCCTTCTCCAGGAGATCTTCCCAAGCCAGGGGTGGAATCCAGGTCTCCTGCATTGCAGGTGGATTCTTCACCAGCTGGGCCACCAGGGAAGATATATGAGGCTCCAGTTCCTATGCAGTAGGTCTAGGGTGAGGCCTGAGAGTCTCCGTTTGTAGTGACGCTGGGTGCAGCCTCTGTTGGCACACAGAGGGGCGGGCATACACGAACCCTGCTCCAAAGCCGGGGTCCTGGGCAGGGGCACCCCTGGCCCGCTGGGTTTCTGTGCCTGGGAGTATGTTCTTTCCAGACTTACCTTCAAGTCTTGTTTTGTTCTGTTTTTTTGTAAATCTGACAGCATATCTAGAACTACTCTTAAAGGGAAACATTGCATTCTTTCCAGCTCTCTCCATCAGCCTTATCTTTGTCAGTGTTATCATGGCAGTTTCTCCAGGATGGCGGTCATTTGCTTTAGTATAAACTATTGCTGTAGATTTTCTTTTCCTATAAATTTCGTGTGTGATGTGTGGAATGAGAACTATAGTGTCTGACTTTAAGTGCATTCTTAAGTACCCTTAGATTTCATCCTCATTCTGTTTTTAAAGTAACACATTATTTTTTAAAATACATAAAATTTTTAAATAATATTTTTCATCTTTAGTTTGTTTTTTTAAAGTAACACATTATTTTTTAAAATTCATAAAATTTTTAAATAATATTTTTATGTATAAAGAAGAAAATTAAAATGTCTCCTCAGCCCTCCACCCCAACGATTGCTGTGGACGGTAATAGTGTTGAAAGTACAAAATAAAGTAAAATCTACCTTTCCATCCTCCCCTCCCTACTCCAGTCTCTCCAATATTGATGCTTTTATGGTTTCTTCCAGAAAAAGAGATTTTTATTCATCTCTATCTATTCTCCCATTTTTTTTATATGTTAGTATCCTGTGATAAATACTGCTAGACCCCTTGTCTCTTAACTTAGTCGTGGATCTCGGACACATTTTCATTAGCATGTAATCCTCTTAACGGCTCATAGGATTCATCACTGGGGTGTCCCCAGTGTTGAGCTCGCTCTACAATGAAGAGCGCTTTGACTCTTAGATTTTGCAGTAATCCCGTGGTGAACATCTTTGCCCATGCATCTTGAGACACATTTATGTGTCCAGCATAGGCATAATACCCAGTGGTGAGGTTGTTGGACGAAGGGTGAATGCACTTTTAAGATTGAAGGCAGATACCACATGACCCTCCACACAGGTTCTCCCATTAGCCACGATGAGCGAGACTGTTTCCCCAACATTCTTGCCCACGATGAATATCACAGAATGAAAAGAAGGAAAAAATCTATTCAAATAGCAATAAAATATAAAATAACTAGAAGAGACTTCATAACTGTGCAGTATCTATGTGAAAAAAAATTGTAATATGCATCTGAGGGACCCCCAAAAAGTCTTGAATAAATGAAAGTCATGCCAGGTTCTTGGATGGAAACTTGTAGCATGATGAAAATATCCATTCTCGGGATGTTGACATTGTTAACTTTCTGTAAAATATTCGTTGGCTTCAATTTCCAATTCCTATGGATTAAAAAGAAACTCAAATAGTCTGAGGGGAGAGTGAAAGGTTAGGAATTTGAGATTAATATATCAAACTGCTATATGTAAAATACATCAACAGGGACCTGCTCTGCGGCACAGGGAACTGTATTCAGGATCGTGTAATAACCTGTAATGAGACAGAATTTGAAAAAGTACAGATACATAGAGATATGTATAACTGAATCACTTTTCTGTACACCTTAAACTAACAAAATGTTGTAAATTAACTGTTTTTCAATTAAAAATGAATAAAAAGAAGAAAGTCCATTCTCTCTCAGCTGTAATGTGAACATGATCTGATAAAAATAGCAGCAAGATTTTTTTTTGAGGGGTAATTTGATGAGCTTATTTTAAAGATCACTTGGAAAAACAAATAAACAGAAAGATTCAGAAAACAAACAGGGAGATAGGAAAATTCAGAAAATAATGTGGCCAGAGTTTAAAACATAATATAAAATTTTTAAAATGTGTATAACATTTATATAAAACATAATATAAAAATTATTAGAATAGATTAATGGATCACAGGTATAGACTTAAATATACTTAGGAATATAATATATGATAAAGACAACATCTCAAATCAGGAAAAAACGGATAAACTGGGAGTGTATGGGAAATGTTGAATTCATATTTCACAAATTCCTAATGGAGCAAAGATTCACATGTAAGAAATGAAATATTACTGTAGGAATTCAGCAGAGAATTGTTTTATAATACAGGTTTGTTCTGTAACCTAAAACTTAGAAGCTCCTGAAGGCAAGATTGACAAATTCAACTTCATTAAAAAAAATTCTTCATGGCAAAACTCATGTTATGCAAAGTCAAAAGACAAAACGAATTGAGAGGTATTTGCAACTGTTATCATGTATAAGAACTGGATTTCCTAATATATTAAGAATTACAAACCAGTAGATCAATAACCCAGTTGACAACTAGGCAAAAATTATGAATTAACAGAAAAGACAACATAAATAGCATTTAAACGTGAAATGTTTAATGTTTAAGTACAAATTACATAACAAGAGAAATAGAAATTACCACCTTCTAGGAATCATTTTTTCACTGTGACAATAGCCAGGGCATGGGGAAAAGAAATGGGCTTCCCGGGTGGCACTAATGGTCAGGGACCCCCCTACAAAAGCAGGAGACGTAGGAGATGCAGCCCTGGTCCCTGGGTCGGGAAAATCCCCTGGAGGAGGGCATGGCAGCCCACTCCAGCGTTCTTTCCTGGAGAATCCCCATGGACAGAGGAGCCTGGCGGGCTACAGTCCATGGGGTCACAAACAGTCAGGCAGGACTGAGTGACTAGCACAGTTGATAAAAATGGATAAAAAGTTGGATTGTAAACATTATTCTACCATTTGTACAAAAAATTGAGATACGTAAACTTATTTACTTGTGTACAAATTTAGCGATTGTTAACATGTATACCAAAAAATGGATAGTATTGATTGCCTCTAGAGAAAAAAAAAATCTAAGACATGGGGATTGGGCAGGTATGTACACTTTTCACTTGAATCTGTTAACTTTTGAATGTTGTCTGCCCTTCTCAAAAAGATTTTAAAATCATTCAGTAGGTGAAAAACATTTATTTTGATATGCAGAACTCTAATCTTGAGTTAATTTGAGTGTCCTTTCAAATAGTGATTACCCTTTTATGCTTTTTAGCCAATTACCTTTGCCCATTTTTCTTTTCTTTCCTTTTTTTATTGTTTGTTTTTCAAATTAAGGAAATAACCCCTTTATATTAAGTGGCTTATCAATGTTGTTCCAGTTTGTCTTTGGACTTTGTTTTGCTCCTGCTTTTTGCTACACAGCAGTTTTATATTTGTATGCAGCTGTCATCGTCTTCTGATCCTCCTCCTCCTTCTTTTCCTTCTTTCTTATGTTTTGAGGGGGTGGAAGTTACTTTTCCAGTGTGATATCTGGGAAGTTTGGCTCTAGATTCAGTCCAGATCAGTCACTCAGTCGTGTCCGACTCTTTGCAACCCCATGGACTGCAGCACACCAGGCCTCCCTGTCCATTACCAATTCCCGGAATTTACTCAAACTCATGCCCACTGAGTCTGTGATGCCATCCAACCATCTCATCCTCTGTTGTCCCCTTCTCCTCCCACCTTCAATGTTTCCCAGCATCAGGGTCTCTTCTAGTGAGTCAGCTCTTCGCATCAGGTAGCCAAAGTATTGGAGTTTCAGCTTCAACATCAGTCCTTCCAGTGAATATTCAGGATTGATTTCCTTTAGGATGGACTGGTTGGATCTCCTTGCAGTCGAAGGGACTTTCAAGAGTCTTTTCCAACAACACAGTTCAAAAGCACCGATTCTTCGGAGCTCGGCTTTCCTCACAGTCCAACTCTCACATCCACACACAACCACTGGAAAAGTCATAGCCTTGACTAGACGGATCTTTTTTGGCAAAGAAATGTCTCTGCTTTTTAATATGCTGTCTAGGTTGGTCATAGCTCTTCTTCCAAGGAGTAAGGCTCTAGATTGAAACTATCCAGTCGTCAGTGCCTATGGTTGAGTTTGAAATTAACCAGCTGTTTGTAGGTTTCCCTGAAGATGGTAGTTGAGAAGGGGACAGGCTCTTGAGTGGGAGGTGACCTGGAGATTTTCTGCTGGGCTGAGTGGCGCGGGGTGTGGGTGGGGCAGGGTGGCCAGGTCGGTGGGTCTCTGATGGGCCTCCCCCCTCTCTTTCCTGCAGCTGAGCTCCCGAGGGCCTCCGCCGTGAGGCTGGCCTCCCTCCTCGACCTGCCCGCCCAGCTGCTGGAGCTGTACCAGCAGGGCTTCTCGCTGGCGGCCCTGCACCCCTTCGTGCAGCCAACCCCCGAGAGGGAGAAGACGCCCCTCGAGCACATCTTCAGGGCCATCTTGATCAAGAAGACTGACAGGTAAGGCCCCTGAGGGAGGGTGCTCACCATAGCATCACCAGGTGCTTGGGAGTGTGTTGGAGGGAGGAGGGGATGGGAAAGGGTTAGGGTGGGGGCGTGTGTGTTTGGGCGGCTGCCCTAGTGCCTGAGACAGTAAAGAATCTGCCTGCAATGTGGGAGACCCAGGTTCAATGCCTGGATCTGGAAGATCCCCTGGAGGAGGGCATGGCAGCCCACTCCAGTATTCTTGCCTGGAGAATCCCATGGACGGAGAAACCTGGTGGGCTACAGTCCATGGGTTGCAAAGAGTCAGACACAACTAAGTGACTAAGCCCCACACGTGTCTGTTTGGAGTTTACCTCTGTTTCCAGGGCCTCTGCCCTCTGACGGGTTAAGACCAAACATTAGACAACTGAAGAGTTTCATAGTGTCCTGCAGCTGTCCACACCAGGAGACATAAGTAGAGAATTCATTTTACAGCCTTTTCTCCTTTTAATTTACTGGATTACACTCAGCTAGAAAAGTGTCTCCTTGAGGATGTGTACTCCCAAAACAAAGCAGCTAGTAAAAGTATAATACTGTTAATCTGAAAAGTATGGCTGGAGAACACACTAATTTTGGTTAAAGGCTGTATGCAAATTCTATGTCTTCCCCCAAACTCTAAAAATACTTGAACATTCTGTCAGTACATTCTATCAGTCCCTTGGGAGGAAACACAAAATTCACTTGAATTAAATGCTGTGATTGATTTGGTCTTGATTTGGATTTTCAAGACTTGGACTGATGTTTTTCAATATGGCTTGTCCAGTAATGCTTGCTCTTATACTCTTATTGGGTCTAATTAGGAAATGAAGAGGTGGAGATTTTTTTTTCAAAAGGAGCTGTATGAATTTTAAATGCTTTTAAAAAAATGATGAAGGGGCATGGAGGGATAAGTTAGGAGTTTGGGGTTAACATGTACATACTTCTGTATATAAAAGGTGGCTTCCTGCATCGCTGTAACAGTAAAGAATCTGCCTACAATGCAGGACCCTGGGTTTGATCCCTCAGTCGGGCATGGCAACCCACTCCAGACTTCTCGCCTGGAGAATTCCATGGACAGAGGAGCCCGGTGGGCTACAGTCCATGGGGTCACAAAGAATCAGCCACGACTGAGCGACTAGCACTTTCACTTTCACATATAAAATAGACAGCCAACAAGGACCTACTGTATAGCACAGGGAACTCTACTGAAGATTTTATAATTACTTATAAAGGAAGAAATCTGAGAAAGAATATACAAAGAATCTATATATACATGTATATGTAAAACTGCTGTAGGCTTGACACTAATACAACATTGTAAATCAACTTTACTTCAGTTTAAAATGAATAAATCAAAACAGTGAAGATGGGCTCGAAAACACATTATACTTCTGCTGCTTTCGTGAAAGTAAAAATGGAAAGCTTGGCAAAGGAGATCGGATCTGACTTTCGGCCAGTTATTAGGCGGGGAGTGACAGCTTGTGCTGTGTTTTTAAAAAAGAGACAGTAGGACAGCTGTCCGTCTTTCTCTCTTGCTTTGCCTGCTGAGCAGACGTTTGGCTGGTGATCTCAGGAGGGCCAGCTGGGAGACCAGAGGCTGTGTGACAGAGACCCACCCCTCTTTCCTGGCCAGCAGAGTTCTTCAGCTTCTCACAGCTGATCGAGCCCTGTGTCAGTGCGTGTTAGAATCTGAAGTGAAAGGGGGCGTCCACCTCTGCTCCTGCCCAGAATTACCGTGGTTTCTGCAGAGCGAAACGCGTCTCAGCGTCTGCTCTTTTTGCGTGTTGCTTGGTTCGTGTTGAACGGCAGTGGGTCAATATCTGGTCAGTCACAAGACGGAATTGTTCTGGGAGCCCTAGTGGTTTTAAGGCCCTCTGACACACAGGGAATGCATGGTAACAGTAGGTCGCATTCATTGGGCGCTCACTCTGTGCCAGGCTTTGTAAGCATCCGAGCATCCTCACAGTCAGCCTATGAAGTAGTACCTGTTCTTGGGTACCAGTGAGACAGGTACAGTTTGCATATGCGGAAGCTGAGGCGCAGCCTGGAGGTAGCTATCAAGGAGGCAGAGACGGCAGCCAGCACCCTGCCAGGCTCTTAGCCCTAACGTGAGGCGCCTGCTGCGTCCCCGCACCCAGGGTTCCTGTGGCTGACCTCTTCATGAAAAAAGCGGAAGGGGGCATCTTTGATTTTTAGATGAGGTGGTAATTTCAATGCTCTACCTTTTCTCCGTATCAAAATTCCAGAAAAGAGACAAAATAAGAGCAACTTATCTTGTGTCTTCCTGGTTACCTAAGGCATTCGCTGGGCTCCAGGGTTTCTGATCCTTGGGCCATTGCGTTGGTCTCGATGTGTGAAGGGGACAAGTCCACTTCGGTCAGGACACAGGACTGCCCCTCCCTGTAATTCTGCCGCAGGTACTGCCCATACGGGACTTGCCATGAAGTCAGCAGATCAGAAATGGACTTGTTTCTAATGTGAAGGTGTCTGCTTTTTTTTTTTCCCTCTGCTATGCAGCAGCACTTCTCAAACTTGGATGCCTTTCCCATGAGTCTCCCACAGATACTGCTCAGATGCAGAGTCAGTCAGAGGTCTGGGGTGGGGCCTGGGGCCCATCTCTAACACGCGCCCAGGTGGTGTGGATGCTCTTGGTCCATGGACCACACTTAGAGTAGCCCGAGATCCTGACTCCTCGCCTGGCTCCATGCCTGGCACTCCTCAACACCTCCTGACTCCCTGGAGAGTACTGGGCCCCAGAAAAGGGGAGAAAGAGCCCTGGGTTCCTGGTCGGAGCAACTGTGTTCTGCGCTGCACTCGGCTCCTCGTAGGAGGTGTTGTGTGCAGGACACATCAGTAGATTTTTCTGAGCCCCCATTTTCTAGCGGGTACTATGTGGGGTTTGTACTAAATGATTTGCGAGACCGGAGCCAACTCTAAATTTTAGTGTGACTGGATGAGGTGGGCGAGAAGGTTGCTCTGTAGGAATAAGAAATAAATGATCCCTCTTTGTGAGCAGTTCGTTACCAGCCAGTGGTAAAGCTGGGCATTCGGTAGGAGTTCTTTCCTCCTGAGGGCAGGCCCTGAGCTAATGCGCTTACTTTTCAGAAGAGAAAATGGGTCAAGCTGTTAAGAAGGAGACACGGAAGATTTTTCAAAAGAGAGTTGGTGTGCTCCTTGGTGTGAGTTCAGTCCAGTCCGGGGTGTCTGGACCACCTGCCTGGGTGGCTTTAATGAACACTTCAGCTCCTTAATAAGCAGATACAGAGAGAGAATTGCTTGGATATCTTGGTACCAGATCTTTGCAAGCGCTCCTCCCCCTTTAAAGGAAGTTGCAGAAGCTTGGTAATTTGCCAGGTTCGGTAACAGCCATGGTAATTTGCCATTCTCCTGGAAAACATGACCCAGAGAATTTCCCCTACTTCCACTTCGTATTAGTGGGAACCAGTCATTATACTATTTTAAAGGCTAGGCATTTTCTGCCCTAGCACATGCAATAACTCCATGTTTTTGCATCATGAGGAAAAAGACCCCATGCTATGAAAAATAAACAAAACCCAGCTGCACATTTTCCATATCAGTTGGGAGTTTAAGTAGTAAAAATGAAGCAAAGGAGATCTTATATAATTAATTTTTAATATGGGCAGTTAATGGTATTTTTTCACCAAGTCTGCCAAAGTCCTGACGGCTATAGATGCAGATCAATGAAATGATAAGCTCTCAAAGAGCAGGTGAATGCCTAATATTTTCCAAGTGAACTTCATTGAAAGAGTGTGTGTAAACTTTCTAGATTACTCTCTGCTTAAATCAACTTTGTTGGCAAGAATCATCATGAGATGACTACTTGGAATATCAACCTTAATGTGTTGAAGTGAAAGTCGCTCAGTCGTGTCTGGCTCTTTGTGACCCCATGGACTACATGGAATTCTCTCGGCTAGAATAGTGGAGTGGGAAGCCTTTCTCTTCTCTGGGGGATCTTCCTGAACCCAGGGATTGAACCCAGGTCTCCCAAGTTGCAGGCGGATTCTTTACCAGTTGAGCCACAAGGGAAGCCCCAATGTGTTGAAAGGTGAACATAAAGTTTGTAGCAAATAACTGGCCTTTGGAATCTGCAGTAAGACAGGGGGAAAAAAAAACCCAGAACCATTCAAGCTTGCGTTCACCCATTCACTCAGTCACGGATTCATTTGCAAGCATTTAGCTTCTGCTGTTTGCAGGGTATTATAGAAGGGACTTTGCTTGGTGAGAAAAGGGAGGATGCGGATGCAGGATTCAGCCGCATGTGAGACCTGCTAGCCAGGTATGTGTGTGCCTACTCGCTCAGTCATGTCTGACTCTCTGCAATCCCATGGACTGTAACCCACCAGGCTCCTCTGTCCATGGGATTCTCCAGGCAAGAATACTGGAGTGAGTATCCTTTCCCTTCTCCAGAGGCTCTTCCCAACCCAGGGATCAAACCCAGGTCTCCCGCATCAAAGGTGGATTCTTTATCGTCTGAGCCACCAGAATAACCTTCCAGGTACCTGCAGTTTAACTGAGAAAATAAGATGCCCCTCATGCATGGGGGTTTGGAAAAGGGGGAAGTCACCTCCTGCTAGAAAGAAAACTACAGAAATGTTTCAGAAGGAAATATTTCTTTTGGATAGTAATATGATTGAAGAGGGAAGAGTTTATTTAAGTCTTATAATGAAATATTTTCGAGTGAGGTTTGAGCAATTTAAGAGCATCATTGACAGCCTAACTGTATTATTCATTTCAGTTCAGTCGCTCAGTCGTGTCCAACTCTTTGCGACCCCATGGAGTGCAGCACACCAGGCCTCCCTGTCCATCACCAACTCCCGGAGCTTGCTCAAACTCATGTCCATTGAGTCGGTGATGCCATCCAACCATCTCATCCTCTGTCATCCCCTTCTCCTCTTGCCTTCAATCTTTCCCCGCTTCAGAATCTGTTCCAATGAGTCGACTATTCACACCATGTGGCCAAAGTATTGGAGTTTCAGCTTCAGCATCAGTCCTTCCAATGAACACCCAGGACTGATGTCCTTTAGGATGGACTGGTTGGATCTCCTTGCAGTCCAAGGGACTCTCAAGAGTCTTCTCCAACACCACAGTTCAAAACCATCAATTATTTGGCACTCAGCTTTCTTTATAGTCTAACTCTCACATCCATACATGACTACTGGAAAAGCCATAGCCTTGACTAATGGACCTTTGTTGGCAAAGTAATGTCTCTGCTTTTTAATATGCTGTCTAGGTTGGTCATAGCTTTTCTTCCTAGGAGCAAGCGTCTTTTAGAACCCCATGAACCGTATTATTAGTTATTACCAAAGCATAGTGCGGTAATGTTCCTCCAAGCCCTCTGCCACTTTGACAAATATAACTTCAATCCATGAAACACTGTATGATCTTTTCCTCTGAAGATTTTGATAACTGCCATTTCATTTGAAGATGACGGGTCAAACCACACATCTGATTCTGTTGTTCCTGATCCTGAGTGTGTTGAATTGAGTCAGTCAGTGACTTTGGAAAGTGACTTGAGGAGGAGTAGCTGACTATGAGATCCCTGATAAGTGAGTGTCTGCACTTCCTTCTCTCAGCTCTTTCTTGGGAACAGTAGGTGGTTTGTAACAGACAATATAGTTGCATTCAGTTTGATTTCGAAGTACATTTTAAGTTGTCCTTCATTTTTTCCCGGGCAGTTTTCCTCTGAACAAGTTGCCAAAGATCTCAAAACTTGATGGCCGAGGGCAGTCAGTTATTAAAATGTCACCCTGAGGTTTCGTGCGTGTGGGTTTAATTCTAGGTCATTTCATGGCTATGGATGTTAAGTACAGAATTGCCTTGCGCTGCGCCGTCTTTCAGCCGTTGAACTGTCGTTTTTCACACGCAGAACTAGTTCAGGGTGTCATCCATGTGTTTTTTTCATTGCTAATGGGTTGAAGCCATTTGGGTCCGGGTCCCCTGGAATAACGCCTTATATGGTGCGGGGAAGCGGGACACGTGTGCCCTCTCGACTTTCATCAGCTGCCTTCTGGCTTTGGGCCACGGAGCGGGGCACGCAGAGGAGCCGCAGCTAATGCGGGGGTGGGATTCTGAAGCCCCGGCGGAGGGTGAAAAACGCATGTAATCAAAGCTGCCCTTGAAAATCTCTTTAATTGCCCATGAAATGTAATCCTGTAGCATCTCTCTGCCCAACGAGGCAAGCTTCCCTTCAGGACTAGATCGTTTTGGTGTTTCCAGCAGTGAGCCCCGTGGGGAGGAAATCAGTTGGTTTGGGTTTATGGTGAACATTGGGTCACACCCGGGGTGGTGAGATGCTCACGCCCAGAGGGGCGTTTGTGGGAACTGAGATGGGGGAGCCGCCTCTCCCCGCCCCCACCCCCGCTCAGGTCCACTCTGGAGCACATCTGCCTGTTGGCTGGAATAACCGGCACTGTTTTAAGTGGTAAACGTTTCTGCCCTTTCCGTTAGATTTTCCTAAGGTGAATGTGCAGGGGAAACTCTAACAGAACTCCCAGCTCTCAAGAATCTTCTCCGCTAGGAGGATGAAAGTCTCATGCCAGTTGTGTGGGTGCCCACCATCTGTGGGTCTTGATTTCTTACCTCTGCCCTGGAATTTGTTAATGCAAGGGCTTTAGCAAAGGAAGCCCCGTGACTCCCGCATGCTCTGGGTCTGGACGGATGGGCAGACTGGAGCAGGGGCCCCAGTGCTGGGAAGGGCCTTCGGGAGTCTGGGGGAGCCTGGAGAAGCGGACCCTGGGGGGCGATGACGTGGGGTGACTGGAACACGAGGTCTGCAGGGAAACGCGGGGCCTGGGCAGGGGGCCTCTGGAGGCCGGGCTAAGGAATTCGAACTTCATGCTGTGGTCAGTGGGGATCCACTGCAGTGTCTTTGTATTGTTTTAGAGGCACAGCTACTAGAACTGCTGCGGTTTCAAAAGTCTGAAGCAGGGGAAGCCTGGAAGGAGAAGAAAACGGGGGCTGAGAAAGCAGAGTGCCCGTGATGGTGGGAGGTGATGGGTGGTTAAAGTCGGTCGTGCTAAGAAGGTGAGGGTTCGTGTCCCGTAGGAGGAAATACTGGGTTTAACATTTAGGGAGAAAGGGACAGCCTGGAGGAAGAGGAAGAATCGAAGTCTGAGTGAGCTTTCTTTCTTTGTAATTAATTAATTTATTTTAATCAGAGGTTGATTCCTTTACAATATTGTGGTGGTTTTGGCCATCCATCGACGTGGATCAGCCACGGGTGCACACGTGTCCCCCATCCCGAACCCCCTCCCACCTCCCTCTCCACCCCATCCCTCAGGGTGGTCCCAGAGCACCGGCCCTGAGCGCCTGCTTCCTCTGAGTGAGCCCTTGGCCCTGAGCGCCTGCTTCATCTGAGTGCGCCCTTGGCTGCGGGTGGCTGGAGGAGCAACTGGGAGGGCGCAGTGGGCAGGGGAGGGGCCGTGTCTGGTGGGATTTCCCAGCCGCAGACCCCAGAGGGGACTCCACGTGCAAGTGGCGATTAAGGTAGTGCTTCCAGGAGGAGTCCCTCTGGGATGGGGACCCAGGCAGGGAAGGGAAGGGAGCTGGCGAGCGTGGCTGGGCCTCTGGGGAGCGGCAAGTCCACGGGAGGCAGGGGCACTGGTTCTCCTGCTTCTGCATCTGGGAGCCATTGTCCGGGAGCTCCTTGGGATACTTGCAGGCCTGGGGCCAGCCAGCCGAGGCAGAGCCAGTAGTGAAGCCTACAGAAGCTGGGGGACACCCAGAACCGGGAGTGGGGTGGAGGGGGCCTAGTTGGGAAATGGAGCGCATCCTTCCCGGGAGGAGAGGAACAGCATCAGTTGGTTGCATCCTATCTGTGTCTGTTGCTGGACACACACCCGCTGGGAGGTGTCCCCTGGGCAGCCAGGAGCCGAGAGAGAAGTCCGAGCTAGGGGGAGTCTGGGGGGGAGCTCGGGGAGGCTGGGGTGAGGACCTGCTCACTGCTGGGATGCTCACTGAGCCCCTGCTGCTGACCGTCTGACCAGAGGCTTCCAGCGGTACTTAGGAGGGACTTCCCCAGTGACTCAGCTGGTAAAGAATCCGCCTGCAATGCAGCAGACCTGGGTTCGATCCCTGGGTTGGGAAGACCCCCTGGGGAAGGGAAAGGCTACCCACTCCAGTATTCTGGCCTGGAGAATTCCACGTACTGTACAGTCCATGGGGTCCCAAAAGAGGCGAACATGACTGAGTGACTCCTGAGTGCATGCCGAGAGCCTTGCGGAGCTGCTGTCTTCCACACTGCCCGTGTGCGTGGAGCCTGGGGAGGTTCTCCTGTCCAACCCCACCAGCAGGCCGTTCTCTCAAGTACTTATGAGCGGCAGACAAGCGGGATGGAGCCAGCTCTGGCCGCCGAGTGTCAGGAGTTGCAGACAGAGACAGTCCTTTGGGCTTTTTGCTATTTCGTTTCTAGGAAAGCAAGCCTCAAGAGCATTCAGCTTTCCCCCTTGCTTCCCCTTCTTGGGTCGGGACACTGAAATCTTGACGACTCTGCCTTTGTTCCAAGACAGGGCTTAAAAATGCCGGTGCCTACAGGGGCCCGGCTCCTTGCATGGGAACCCCTAGGTGAAGCTGAGCCTAACTCTGTTCCGTTGTTGCCCAGAGTTTCAGATCTTGCAGCTTTCTGCAGGAAAGCCAGAAGTCTGAATTCTTATGTGAAAACTTCTCCTTTTAAACTGTTGCCTGACTTTTTCTAAATAACATCGTGTGTCCCTGACCCACCCCGCTGGCTGCCTTGTCGCCACCTTGAAGATTTCTATGTGGGGGAGGGCTCATCACTCAGCCTTGGAGTTGCGTGTTCTTTCACTCTCAGCAGTCATCACCCTTCCAAGTCCTTTATTACTCTTTTTCATACGTCTGCCCGCCGCCCCTCCTCCTGGCTGTCTTCTTTCGTCTTTGGATTCTCTTTGTTTACTTACTAGAGTGCCAGGTGCTGAGTAGGTTTGGCCCCAGTAGAATTTTTCTGAATCAAGTGGAATAAAACCATGCTTCTGTCTTTCACTGAACAACCATAAGTTCACTGAAAGATGAATTTGTCTTTGGTTTACATATTTAACCGTTACCAGAAGTGCATCTTGTTAACATAGCCACACAGCGTGGACCCCAAATAATGGAACCACACACAGACACACACACACAAGATCCTCTTATTGCCCAAATAGCAGTGGTTTGCCACAAAGGTATGTATATGTTATTTTTCACACTTTTTTTGTTTGTTTTTAAAAAACAACCGAAGCGTGGCCTTCAAAGGAAGGGCAGTCTTTGCAGACCTTAAGTGGTGTACAGATGCCTTCTGTCGCTGTAGGAGCAGGCCCTCAAGATGCGGTTCTTCGCTTCCTGACCCGTGCCTGCCTCATGGGACTGACCTTCCCACACCCTAGCTCTGCCGGGGCCCGTGATGGTCTCCCTCGGAGGGGCAGCGAGGCGCCTGCCCCACTGCCGGTTCCCTTGGTAACCAAGTTCAGGCCGTCTGCCGTGATGCCCCCCTGACAGGCAACCCCCTCCGGCCCCGGGTGCAGAGCCTGACCCCATGTGCTGCCTGCCTTCAGCCGCACGTGGTGGGGTTTCCTCCAGGACCCTGCTGCAGACGGATGAGGCCTCCCCCCACCCATGAAGCCATTTCTGTCTCCGTGGCCCCCTCTGTGGTCTGTCTTTGGCCGTAAGGTCTTAAAGGCAGGCAGGCGCTGGCCTTGTCGGCCTGCAGGCTGCAGCCCAGTGGTGGCCTTTGTTCGTAGCCCACGAGATAACGTGAATGTTTTCGTTGGCGTTTGAAAAGGGCAGAATTGGGAAAGTACAGAATCCTGTTGGGACAGAACAGAAAATTCTTTTAAAAATTACAGCCGACAGCGTCCTCTTTAAGTGGCCCTGTGTCTCTTCGTGTCTAATTTCTACCAATTACTCTGACTCTTGGGAGAATTGCAGGGCTTCTAGAAAGAGGTTTCATAATGAAATGGAATACACAGGAGGGAGGGGTGCCTTCTGGGAGGCGCCCTAGAAAACGCTCACACGCGAGCTGGGCTTCAGCCTGGAGCGTCTGACTGTCAGAATCACACGTGGGGAGGGCGCGTAGCGCTGGGCTTGGGGTGATTGACACGTGCTGCTGTCGGGGGGACCACAGCAGCTGGTTTATTCCCAGAGAGCAGAAATGCAGGAAGGGGGACTCGGAGTTCTTTTCTTAACTCTGGCGGGGGGAGGAGGTCTTTGTTTGGTGCGGAGGTCATCGTTTGGGATTCCAATTTGGGAAGGACCCCGATCTTTCCTCACAGTGCTCCTACCCGGCCCCCCATTGCTGGCGTGGGAGCATCCTCATCAGCTTTCTCTAGCTTCCTGAGGTGTCGGGAACTTGATTAGTTCTCAGGGGCTGCTGCCTTGCTCCCCACAGAGCTGTCCGGCCGCTCCGCAGACCTCCTTAATGTATTCCTCCTATTTCCTCCTCTCACTCCAGGCTGACACCCTTCTCCGGCGTGTGGAAGTTTCAGGATTCACTGTTAATTACTGTGTTTGCACTTTCCAATCTAATATGTCGGCATATAGCCACACTCTCTTGGGGAAAGAGAGGTTTTTTTTTTTCCCCCCAATCCACACCCCTAACTGGCTTGCCTGCTTATTCTTCCTCTGTCTCTCCACGTGTCGGATTTTATCCTAGGTTGGGATAAAACTGTCTGATCGCTGTCCTGGATTGCCTGTGTCTTTCCCCACGTGTTCTACGATATTTATTTTTTTGCCTCCTCTGAGAGACAATTAGCATACTAGCGGTTTCCAGTGTTTCTCGGAAGTCGTTTGGAATGGCGGAGAATAGCAAGCAAAGTACCCAGAACACCAATATCACAAGCAACTCTGTTTCTTTGAAATTTCCTGCTGATCGTATACCCTGTGCAAATTCGGCAGTACTGTGACATGCCTGTGTTTGTTTTAGAATAAAGTAAAGAGAAGCCCTCCCCTCCCACATGCGCACACAACCTTTAAATTACCGTGGACTCTAGGAAGCTGTGTTCTGTGGCATTGTATGCTTATTCCATGTTAAATTTAGGAACTCAGAGTGTCTTCCTGGCAAGTCTTTTTTTGTCCTTAGTCTTGCTTGTCAGTTAGTAGTAACTTAGATGGTGTGTATTGCTCCAGCTAAGAAGGATACTGTGGGCATTACACGTGTTGGGGTCTGGAAAAGGCTAAGTACTCGTTTAGTTTTGCATTTTTAGCCATGAATGCAGCAGCAGGTGAGAAATAACTCCCAGATCCACATAAGTGCATTATTAGTGATGGCAACGTTCTTGAGATTGCGATGTAATGATTATCTCTATGATCTACCCAAGCTGTTTTCTGTAATGTTTTAAATGGTGGAAAAATGGAACCATTTTACAAAGAGGTAAATGCTGTAATGTGATTTAGTGGAGTACATCATTTCATTTGCTTCCTATTCAGCCACCATGAGATGGAACTTGAAATGGCTACAGAGACTTTAAAAACCAAATTAGTAACTGATATTCACATCACACCTGTTTCCGAGGGCCTGGGAGGCTTTCCCTTCATTCCTGTGTGTCTTAAGTGTTACAATCTAGTCTCACCACGTCCTCATGAGGGTTGTTTTTGTTGTCCTTGTTTGTGGAAAACACTCATGCATTCAGCAGAGGTTTTAGACTCTATTTTATAGCTAAAAAATAGAGGAAGTCTTGTGTTATCCCTCACTTCTATTTTATGTCCTAAGAAGATGAGGCTGGAGAAGTCACTGATGACCTCTCAGGACCGGAGTGCAGGCTGGGTGAGCGGGAGTGTTGGTGGGGGTGGGGCTCACAGCCCGTCTTGGGGCTCATGGCTCAGAAACGAATCTTCTTTGGTTTAAGGACCCGGAGCTTATGGGAGGGTCCTCTGAGAATCCCCAGATTCCTCTGGGCTCTGCAGTATCTGTCCAGGCTGTGGGACCACGAGCCTGGTCACCCCCATGCTGGTTTCAGGACACGGGCCGCTGCTGCGAACCATCGGGAGACCCTCAGACGCCTCCGTTCAGCAGACTGCCCGGGCCTTGTCAGTTTCTGCATTGAACAGCGCTGTACCGGGGATGGGTCTAAGGCCATCAGTACCTTGTTTCCCTCTGTGCCCTAAAAGCAAAAGCAGCATGAATCTACGTGTCTGTGTTTCTAAGGCAGTGACCCTTGTAAGGTAAGTGAAAGCAGCCTGTGCTCTGGGGGGATTTACAGCAGACCTGATTTGTCGAAGTTTTCATGATTTTCATCCTCAGCTCTACAGGTTAAGTCCCCAGAATTGCTCTGCCAGGCAACCTCGATCTTAACAAAGAGGAACAAAAAGCCCGCTTTTATTGTGAAGAACGTTTATATACGTTTGCTGCTGCTGCTAAGTCGCTTCAGTCGAGTCCAACTCTGTGCAACCCCATAGGCGGCAGCCCACCAGGCTCCCCCATCCCTGGGATTCTCCAGGCAGGAACACTGGAGTGGGTTGCCCTTTCCTTCTCCAACGCATGAAAGCGAAAAGTGAAAGTGAAGCCTCTCAGTTGTGTCCGACTCTTCGTGACCCCATGGACTGTAGCCTACCAGGCTCCTCCGTCCATGGGATCTTCCAGGCAAGATTACCGGAGTGGGGTGCCATTGCCTTCTCCCATATATGTTTGTAGGAACTTTTTTAAAAAAAAATTATTTTATTCAAGTGTCATTGATTCACATGCTGTATTAAATTCTGCTGCACAGTGAAGTGATTCAGTTATACATATATGTATTTTATATATGTACATTCTTTTTCATATTCTTTGCTGTGGTGGTTTTATCCCAGGATATTGAGTATAGTTCCCTGTGCTCTAAACAGGATCTTGTTGTTTATCCATCCTGTATATAATATGTTTGCCTCTGATAATCCCAGGCTCCCGACTTATCCTTCTGCTGCCCCGTCCCCCCGGCAACCACAGGTCTGTTCCCTGTGTCTGTGAGCCTGTTCTGTTTCGTAGAGAAGTTCCCTTGTGCCATATCTTAGATTCAAAGGCAGTTCTTAACGTGATTTACCATTTATTGGCCATGATGCTGATCATGTATTTATTGCCGGAGCCAGAGTCCTTTCTCTTTGCTTTGTGATATACCTTGTCTTTCCTCTGGGAATCCAAGATGTAGAAAACAGTGCTCAGAATGGTGACTGTCACAGTCACCCTTCTGATGGCACGGAGGAGCCGAGATTCCCCCCAGGATCTTTCTGCATCTAACACTTTAACTTTATAACCATTAGGGTTAGGGGAGGATTTTTCAACCTTCATAGCTTTTCAGCCGTTGACCTTCTGGGCCAGAAGCCATCCTGTGAGATGTAGGGTATTTGGCATCATGCCCACCTCTACCCACTGGGCATCGGTAGCAAACACCTCCCTTCCTGCCCTTGCAGTTATGACGATCAGAAATGTTTCCAGACGTTACCAAATGTCCCTGACCCACAAAACTGCCCCAGTTGGATTAGTGTAAGGGCGTGAGGTGGAGAGTCTTAACTGTATTTCCTTCTCCTTTTGTCAGCAGCATTGATTGTGCTAACCTAACTTAGCCATGGAATGAAATGCCGCCTTTATCATAGGTTGGATTTCTGCATATACCCTAATTTACTCCTGATTCTCTATTGTTCCTTTGATCTGTTGATTGATTTTTGTGCTAACACCATGCTCTTTTGATTACAATAAATTTGTAGTGTGTATTAATATCTAGTCAGGCACTCTTCTTCTCCTGCAGGATCTTGGCAACTTTTGCATATTGATTTTTTCATATATAGTCTATGGTTGTTTCCTTCAGTTCCTAGTAAACCCTGTTGAAATTGTAATTTCATTTACATGCTGATCTGAGAAGAATTTCTCCCTTGTGTTTTTAAGACCATAAGTGTAAGCGTAGTTGCTCAGTTGTGTCCAGCTCTTTGCAACCCCATGGACTATAGCGACCAGACTCCTCTGTCCATGGAATTCTCCAGGCAAGAATACTGGAGTGGGTTGCCATTCCCTTCTCCAGGGGATCTTCCCATCCTAGGGATCAAATCTGGGTCTCCCACACTACAGGCAGATTCTTTACTGTCTGAGCCACAGGGGAAGCCCACTTTAAGACCATGGAGTTCAGTATTATTGTCAGAAGTTAATTTTTTATTTTAGAGTTTTCTGATTGTTCTGAAAATTCTACACAGTCTAGACCAGTTGTTACCAAAGGTGGGCACCCATGTTAAAAGATCACTGAGACTTATGCTTATCTATATTGAAAATGAGGAGAGACATTATACATTAGTAACATCGATGTTCAGCATTCAGGTTGCAGGTAGTGGCCTGGCTGGGTGCAGACCTCAGAGGGGCCCTGTCCTCACAAAGCAGGTTGTGGGTTCCTGGAGGGGCCTGGGTTCAGGGAGCTGTTTCAGTTGAGAACCCAGAAAAGTGGATTTGTGGATTCTTTTTGGTCGTTTTAACTAAGTTAGCTCTCATGACATATACACATGGTTAAAAAATTCCAGTTAAGTGATTGCAGATTGAGGAGAATGCAGAATACCAGTCATGTAAATGTGAAATTCTCTTTCACACACACAGACACATGAAACGGCCACATTGAGCCTTCTCTTCACTGTGTGTAAGAGCTTTCTTAGTGACATTAAAAAAGCCAGTGCCTACCTACTTCGATCTGACAGAAGGTGACCAAAGAAATTTTAACTTCAAGATGACATTTTGCAATGTGGATTTACTTCCACTATTGTTAGCAGTGAACCTCATTTCCAGTGTATATTATGCCTTGGAGTATTAATTATTAATAAATAGTAACCTGTTGTGATTATAGGATTCCCTGGTGGGCTCAAACAGTAAAGAGTCTGCCTGCAATGGGGGAGACCTGGGTTCGATCCCTGGGTGGGAAGATCCCCGGGAGAAGGAAATGGCAACTCACTCCAGTGTTCTGGCCTGGAGAATCCCATGGACAGAGAAGCCGGGGGGTAACAAAGAATCAGACACAATTGAGTGACTTCACATGTATCGTGATTATACTTTTTAAATACTGCTCATTTCATCTGTGTCTCACCTTCTAAATGTTTAGTGCTATGTGTATTGTTTTCTAACATACGTAAGATGCTGGCACTATAGTACTCAGGAGACTGTTACTGATGGATTGTGTGATTAAAAAGCTTTGGAGACCACCGATTTGTGAAGTTTCCAGGTCACACCAGTGGTTCCTGAAGCAGTTTTGAGCCTGCGTGGTGCTCCATGCACAGTATCTCCTGGGAGCTCCTTAGAAATGCGGATCCAGCCGGACAGAGCGGCTGACTCCTAATCTGCATGTTAACAGGATCCCAGGGGTCTCTATGCACATCAAAGTCTGAGAAAGGCGATAAACTGTACTTTCCTCTTAGGGAGCCACTAGCACCCACACACGCACACACGCACAGCCACGTATATCAACTAAAGTTAAATAAAACTAAGCGCTCATTTCCTCAGTGGCACTGGCCACATTTTAGATGCTCAGCAGCAGCGTGTGGGTTGCTACTGGTAGCTCAGAGATGGAGCACGTGCCCTGTGTAACTCAGCAGGTTAAAGGGTGCCAGCAGGAAGACCCAGAAAAGAAGGAAACCATAAGCAAACTTGATCTGGGATGTGTGCATTATCTGTAAATGAAAAAGAGACTTCCTGTTGCTTCACCGGACGTGGCCTGTGAGAGTCTTAGGAAGGGCATTCATGTGTGGAGCTGCGGCTGTTATTTTTGTTTGCAGATATTGTGACTTTTCTGAGCCAATCAGTACCGAGCAGACCTGCCTGCCTTTATTCAGTGTTATGTTAAGTAATAAATATGCATTATAAAAATAATATTGATGCATCAGTACTACTGTTCATCATTTCCATATCTTTCAAAGCCAGGGAGGAGCCTTGCAGAGTTTGTGAGAAAGTAGGACTCTGCCCCAAGTCCCATTTCGTGCGGTGGGGGTTCTCTTAGCTGTCGTCCAGTGCGGTGGAAATTGAATTTCTTTCGCAGCAACGTTATACAGGGACCCCTGGGGTAGAGTTTGTTTGTTAGCTTTTTTCCTTGCCTTCAAGTTTAAAGGTGAACTCTTTATGTCTTGGCGCTTGCTGATGGCTTATCAACCAGAGAACACGCAGAGCAAGGCAGGATGTGGCAAGGTTTCTGTAGAATAAATAGCAGCGTGGCTGGCTAGGCACCCATGGTGCCTTGCACCCACTGGCAGCGCACAGCTCCCTGGGAGAGTGTGTGGTTAGGGTACCACTTGCACCCCCCCCCCATCCTTTCTGAAATGTTCCTGGGGATACCAAACCAGTATCCACAGCTGGGGGTGCATGTCTGTTGGTGAAAAAAGAAGGGAGAAGGCAAGGCAGTGACCCCCTGAGGAGTTCTTTCTTTCCCTTCTACTTCAGCACTCCCCTGATGAACTCCATAATGAGGTGCTTTATTGAAAAATTCACTCGGGTTTGTTCACTTGACTTTTTTCTTCCTCAAGTATTTCTTGTTTTTCAATAAGGTAGGTTTAAGTTTATTTGTTTATTTACGTGTTTCCTGGCCCCCCTTCTCAGCCTGCGGCAGGCAGGACCTTCGCTCCCCGAGCAGGGATGGAACTGGCACTGTTGCGCTGGAAGCACAAGGTCTCGAGCGCCGGGTGGCGGGGAAGCCCCTGCAAGCCTTTCTCAAGCGTCCCTGTTAGAAAAAACTGTGGACTCCAGCAGCCTTTTTTTTTTTTTTTCCTTTTGTAGATTTGGTTCATTTTACAAAGAGGAGTTCATGGGAATTGTCAGTACTGTTTTCTCTGTTGAACTAGAGCATCTTTGGGGAGCGGCAGTCTGTCCCCCTCCTCCGACCCCAGCCACCACCAACTGCAGAGATAAGAAATACCTTTCATCTCTCTCCCATCCAGTCACTCCTTCTGCAAAAAGATCTTCACTCTCATTTCTGCTCTCCTAAAATATTCTTTCACCTCCTCCTCCATTGTGCCCAATGATGCTTGCTTAATCTTCTTAGAATCTGTACTTTCCTATCTTCTTTTGTCTAAGATGATTCATGACTCCTCTTTACCTCAGATTGAAGGCCAGGCCTGTCCTGTTGCAACCCCCTCCGGTTCTTTCCATCCACCTTTCTCCCTTTCTGCTCCAGCCAGCACTGCAGAGCCCTCATCTCATCCGTTCCAACAACAGATTCACCCGTTCATTTGTCAGGCTTCTGTTTACTGATCCAGCTGAATTATAATAAACAAACCTTGCCTTCCTGTATCTTTTACCAGATTGACCTATTTATTATTTCCATCATGTAACGCTTGCTTTTTTTTTCATCTGGATCCTTACTAACTTCCGTTCTCAGTGCCTGGAATGTCTTTTTACCCATGGTCTCATGACTAATGTTCACACAGCTTCAGAGACTCAGCTGACATGCTCCTGGCTTTTTAAAACTTTCCCTGATCCCTGACTCTAGAAGCAACTGAACTTTCATAGCTCTTCTCTATGGTTGGAGAAGGAAATGGCAACCCACTCCAGTATTCTTGCCTGGAAAATCCCATGGATAGAGAAGCCTGGTAGGCTACAGTCCCTGGGGTCACAAAGACTCGGACATGACTGAGTGACTGTACTTTTCTCTGTGGTTAGAATAAACAGCAGTATTGGGTAGATAGATGCCTGTAGATGCTAAGTTTCCTTTTTAAATGATTGAAGTGTGGTTGATTTACAGAATTATATAAGTTCCAGTGTACAACATAGTGACTCACAATTTTTAAGGATTACATGCTGTTTATAGTTATTGTAAAGTGTTGGCTATGTTCCCCATGTTGTACAGTTTATTCTTATAGCTTATTTTATGTACAATAATTTGTCTTTGAAACCCCTCCCCCTAAGTCTCCCCTCCCCATTCCCCTCTCCCCACTGTTAACCACTAGTTTCTTCTCCCTCTGAGTCTATTTCTACTTTGTCATATTGACTAATTTGTTTTGTTTTGTAGATTCCACATTTAACTGATAACATGCAGTATTTGTCTTTCCCTGTCTGACATTTCACTAAGCAAAATGCTGAACTGTAAGTTTCCTGAGAGTGGGACCTAACTCCAGCCCTACATGTGGTCAGTGGTTAAGCAGACGATGAAGAAAGAGACGATAAATGAGCAGGTGTCTTTATTGTCATTAATTTTACATAAGCTCATGAAGCTAGAAGAAACTTTCTTTTTCTTTCACTCATAGATTTTTTTCAGATCTGTAGTTCATTTTCCTCCCTATTACTCCTTAAACACACACACACACACACACACACACACACACACACACACACACGAACACCATTCAGATCATTTTACTTGAACCTGGCATTGCCTTGAGGGAAATAGTTTAAAATTCCTTCCTATTCCCAGAGATAGAGAATTTGTTTCTGTCAACTGACATTTAATGCTTTTTTTTTTTTCCTCGTTGGAGAAGTGCCTAGTGATCTAAGTTTGTGTTTGTCACCATTTCTTTATGACTGTTCCTAAAAGAGACAAAAATAGCCCTATTGATGAACTGTACATTCTCCCTCATTTCTTTTCATAACTCAAGTTCAAACTGTGCTTTCTGTCCTGGGAAAAAGAAGATGATGCTTCAGCTCATGGTCTTGGAAGCTGTCTAAGGGATTAATGAGTTGGAGTGAGATCTATTACATGTTTATTATTTAAAAGACGTGTGTATGATAGATTTTATTAACATGTTTATTGTTGAAGCAGATAGTTTATAGTAGTTTTTTGACGGGCATCTGCTTTTTAGTGGCCTGATTTCAGATCTGTCTGTGAGACCAAAATAGGTATTCAACTTACTGCTTGGCATTTCATGGGAATAACTTGAGGATTAACCCTTTTGCCCTTGATCATGTTGAATGTTTAAACACTCAGAAGTGTTGCAATCGTGGACAGAAAAAGGTTCTGTCCCAGCCACCATGAGATCAGGCAGGTCGGAGTCAAGTCCTGATCCTGGTCACAGGGAGCGGAGCGGGGAAGAGTCGGCCGGGCCATCCCTAGGGGTGAAATGCCGGACTCGGGTTTCTGGGTCAGCGGTCCCGATGCTGAGCCCATGAGACAGTCTGTTCCCTCTTATCTTTCGCCTGGCCTCCAGCCTCCGTGACTCACAGCGGGGCCCTGTGTATGGATCCCAGGGGCCAGGGCCTGGTGGCCAAGAGGTCAGAGTCAATCCCAAGGACATTGACTTACGTGCTATTCATAAACATTGCTTAGAGCCAAAATTGGACATTTGTGGCCAACATAAAAACACAACTTAGTAGCCTCTTTAGAAGAATTAGAAGGTCTGGCAGCGCTGGCCTGGAGTTTTGAGTGATGGCTTGGCTTGAGCTGCCCGTCTCACGGAGCTTTCAGGGAACGGCCATGGCAGTTGTGACGGCGGTGCTGTGAGTGAGCCTGCATCTGAGTGTGAGGGCAGCATCTCGCGGAGTGAGTTATTGTTTACATGGTTTGAAACAACCCTACTGGGTTCACCTCTCAGGGGCTCCATCAGCGTGTAGATGACTCTTTGCCGCCCTGCCTTACCTTTAGGAAAGGTCTGCGCACACACACTCAGCGTCCGAATCTGGTTTCACATGTTTGTTTGACTAGCATTTATACGAATTTTCTTACATGGCCGTGTTCAGTGTTGGCCCAAGTCCCGTTTATGCAGTTTGGGGTGATGAGAAAGTTCTGGAAATGATCGTGGTGACAGCTGCCTAGCATTGTGAACGAACTTACTGACACTGAATGTTCCTGAGAAATGGCTGAAATGGTCAGTGTTTTATGTGTGTTCTGCCGCAGTAAAAAATAAGAAGAGTGCAGACAGCAACGAGTGGGAAGTATTTTTGAGTTTTTCTAATGGAAAGAGGCACAGATAGTGTTATGCATTCATATATTTCCTCAAGGTCGGGTCCTTTTTCTGGGGGCTTGGTCTTCTGAGCAGACTGGGGTGGACACGACTGGTCTCTCCAGGACCCTCTTTCTGCGTTTTCTCTTTCTTATGGACTCGTTCCTTTGTCGCCAAGGAAAGCCTCCAGGAAAGGGGCGGCTGGAACACAGGCCGTCAGTTCCCGCGCTGGCTGCCCGCCAGGATCACCGGGGTGTTTGCAGAGCCCCGTGGCCCAGGCTGCACCTCACACCAGATAAACCACAGTCTGTGCGAGCTCCCAAGGTGAGCCCAAGGTTGGGTGCAGCCGGGGGGGACACCTGCCTGAGGGGACACGCCGTCTGAGTCACTGAGCCCGGGGTTTACCTGCTGACTTGCTCCGTGTCTAAAGTCGGAGCACATCAAGGAAGATTATTCTTCCTTTTCCCTCAGACCCAGTTGTTTCACTCATTGTCTTCTTGTGATTTGAGGAGCATCTTAAAAAAAATTTATGTATTTATTTGGCTTTGCTAGGCCTCACTTGCGGGATCAGACTCTTTTCGTTGTGGCCTGTGGGGTCTTGTTCCCTGACCAGGGATCAAACCTGGGCCCTCATGTTGGGAGTAGAGTTTTAGCCTCTTAACCTCAGGGAAGTCCCTCGAGGAGCTTCTTATATGGAAAGAATAGTCAGGCAGGGGCGTCGGTGCAATTTAGGACAAGAAACACTGACTTTAAACATTACAGAATCCAAACAAACAAGCGTCCTCACCCCCAGCATTGCTGATGGCTTTCTTTCTTTAAAAAAAAAAAAAGTAAATTATTATTTGGAATAATTTCAGGCTTAAGAGAACAGTTTCAAAGAAATTAAAGAAAATTCCCTTATACTCTTCACTGAGTTTCCGCCATCATTCACATCTTACATCACTGAGGTACATTTGTCAAAACTAGGAAATTGACATCAGTACGCTGCTGGTAACTAAAGCGTGGATTTTATTTGGATTTCATCGGTTTTTCTGTTAATGTCCTTTTCTGGTTGTGGGCCCTTGTCCAGGATACCACAGCATTTAGTTCTGATGTTAAGGATTTAAAAAGCAAAAACTAAGCAGGACTGTGAAGTCTTAGTCGCTTCTCTGGTGTCTTAAGTGGTTGGGGGTGCTCGATTTATGTGCCTTGTTGACGCTTTCCTGCTGTGCTCTGAGAATCTGAACTCGTCTTGTCTCATTCATTCTTGGCTTTCAGGACCTTACATTTGTGCTGTGTGTGTGTGTGTGTGTGTGTGTGTGTGTGTGTGTGCGCGCGCGCGCGTGCTCAGTTGTATCCGACTATCTCTGACCCCCTGGAATGTAGCCTGCCAGGTTCCTCTGTCCATGGGATTTTCAAGGCAAGAATACCTGAGCAGTTTGCCATTTTCTTCTGCAGGGGATCTTTCCGACCTGGGGATGGAACCCGGGTCTCCTGCATTTCAGGCTGATTCTTTCCCATCTGAACCACCAGGGAAGCCCGCTATCCTCTGTATGCTTTTATTCCCTCTTCCTTTCAGAAACTCCCTTTGGAGTGGCTGGAAATAACCCCCTCCCAACTCTGCAGTGTGTTTAGTTGGGGCCCCAGGACATGAGATGAGAGGCCCTGTTTAGTTAATGTTCCCTCCAGGCTGGTTCTGAGAAATGACCCAACAGCACAAGAATGGTGTTTTTTTTTTTCAAAAAGCCAAGAACCCATGTCTTAGATTAATTTCACCATCAGCCCATTTAACAGGATAGTCATATATTAAATGTGAACAGATTTCTTTGCAAAGCCTTTTTTCCATAGGGTGTATCAAATCTAGTTTCTCTCTTAGGTTTTCAAGAGGATAAGTCAATTGAAGAGGATGTGGTAAATATGTTAATGAAGCCGTGAAGCCGGCGGCTCCTCCCCTCCCCTGGATGTGCCTCCTTGACTTGATCCCAGGCAGTACGTTCTCTCGGTTCTCTCTCTTCCTCTGTGGTTGCTCTTTCTTTGTCTCCTTGGCTGCTTTCTCTTCTTTCCTTCCGAACTTCTTCAGGCTGGAGGGTCCCCAGACTCAGTCCTGATTCCCCTCCCTCTCTTAATTAAGATCTCATCCAGTCTTGTGCTTTGACTAGCATCCGGAAGTGGCTAACTCGCAAATTGACCTCCCTAGCCCTGTCTCTTGAAGTCCAGACTCGAACATGAGTTCAGTTCTCTACTAGACATCTCTGCTTGGCTGTCTGCTGGATGTGTCAAGTTTGGGACGTGGCAAACCAAATTCTTCCCGGGACACTGCTCCCGCAGCCTTCCTTCCTCATCACAGTCCTGCATCATCCATTCTCTGCATCATCCATTCTCTGCCGCTGGGGCAGAAACCCTTGGAGTCATCCTCACATGCTTGCTTGCTTTCACACAAACTGTTCATAAGGAAATTCTGAAGATTCCGCCTTGAAAATTTATCCAGAATCCAGCACTTTCCACCATTGTCACACTGCTACCAGTCCACTTTGGGCCACCATCACCCCCCACCTGGACCACTGGGTTAGTCTCTTAGTGCCCCCTGAAGCCAGAAGGATCCTTTTCTGTAATACTTATTTTTATTCGATCATTTATTTGGCTAAGCCGGGCCCTAGTTAAGGCACTCGGGATATTTACTTGCAGCATGCAAACTCTTAGTTGTGGCATATGGGCCCTAGTTCCTTAACCAGGGATTGAACCCAGGCCCCCTGGATGGGGAGCGTGGAGTCTCAGTCATGAGACCCGTGGGGAAGTCCCCAGGAGGATCCTTTTAGAATAAATCAGATCATATCACTTCTCTGTTCAACATCCTCCAAGGACTTCCCCTGTCGTTCTGAGTAAACGCCGCTGTCGTCACTGTGGCCTGTGGGGTCTCTGCTCCCGGGCTCCTCACTGGCTGTCTGATCTTGTCTCTTCTTCCTCTTCTGCCCCTTGTTCGCTGAGCTGCAGCCGCAAGGCCTTTTCGTACCATCTCATCCCAGGGCCTTCGCACTGACTGGTCCTCTGCCTGGAAGCTTGTTTCCCGGCTGTCAGCACGGTCAACTGCCTCACCTCCCAGAGACCTTTATCCAGGTGCCACCTTCTCAAGGAGACTGCCCTGAGCCCCTCATAGAAACGGCATAACCCAACCCACCCCCCGATTCTCCTTACCTTGCTGTTTCTTTATTCTCCAGTGCTTGCCGCTGCGGGACGTACTGTAGGTGCTCTTGTGTATTTCTTATTAACTGCCTGTCCCCTTCCACCCGACTGTGAGCTCAGTGGGGGCAGAGGTTCCGTCTCCCTTGTCTGTTGGTCTGTGCTAAAGAAGAGTGTCTGCCACACGGTCGTAGTGTAGTCGGTATTCATTGTGTGCACGAGTAATCAGGAACCGTGGTAAAGGCCAAGAATGCAGATGATAGGAGTAGATCGGCAGCTGCTCATGTGTGAGGAGCCCAGACTTCTAGCCTTTCTTTGTGCTCAGGGCTGGACGTGTTTTTGTCTTATTTAATCTTTACGGGGATGCCAAGAGATGGCTACTCATTGAACAGTGATAGAGACTAACCATAAAATGTTTAAATCAATTCTCCAAAGACACACCTCTGGGAGATGACCCACCTCCAATTAGCTTTAAGTACTATAGCCTCTAATAAACCTAGAGGAAATTGTGGAGGGGAAGGGTGGAGGGAGGTGGGGAGGTATATTTCTTTGTTAGCAATGCTCTTCTGTGAGTGTCCGCATTTAATCTCAGTGTATTTGGTGGTAATTTCCAGATAAGAGAGGCTTTGAAGTGAAGTGAAGTGAAAGTCGCTCAGTCATGTCCAACTATTTGAGACCCCATAGCCTATAGGGTCCATGGGATCCTCCAGAATACTCAAGTGGGTTGCCTTTCCCTTCTCCACGGGATCTCCCCAACCCACAGATCGAACTCAGGTCTGCCGCATTGCAGGCAGATTCTTTACCAGCGAACCACGAGGAAAGCCCCAGAGAGGCTTTGGCTGGTAGTTAATCCTGCATCTCCAGAAATGCAGTCTGGGTCCCACTTTTTTCTTACTGTTTAGACCCAGATCTTTCTGTCCCTTCGGGAAGTGGAAGCCTGAATCGGGGCGTCAGTCTAGGGGGAAGTTTGGTGGTTTCCAGTAGCCTTTTCCAGGACAACACAAGGATGTGGCCTTTGGGGAAACGTAGGTGGAGTTCCCCTCCCACACGGGAGGGAGGCAGATGCTGCTGAGCCAGTGATGCATCTTTGGGATTCTTAGGAACTCAGCTGAGTGCAGGACACCCCGTCTGCCATGCTGGGGTCCCCTGGGGGCCAGCCCATGGTTCCTGGATTCTTAGCAACTCAACTGAATGCAGGACACCCCGTCTGCCATGCTGGAGTCCCTTGGGGGCCAGCCCGTGGTTCCTGGACCCACTTCTAGGGCGTGTCTGCTTCTTGATGCCAGGGTGGTCCTTGTCCTCTGGGACTTGAAGACCTCATCACCTGGCAGAGGCTGTTCTCAGGTGTCTGACTGGATCTTGGGGCCTAGACTTGGCCCCCCAGGAGGAGGCCTGGTCTGAGCACGAAGCTGCTGTGTCTTCCTGCTCGGCCACTGCGTGAGTTTTCTTTGCTCTGTGATAAGTCACCACCAGCCTAGTGGCTCAGACAGCATGCGTTGATGACCTCAGTTTCTCCAGCTGTTCCGGGTTCTTGGCCGTGGGCCTCGTGGGGCTGCTGCAGAGGTGTGGGCTGGGGCTGTGGTCTCATCAGGGGCTTGGCTGGGGAAGGCTCTGTGGCCAGGCTCCCTCTGGTGGTGGGCAGAATTTCATCTCCTAGGGCCGAGATGCCTGCTTCGTGCTGGCTGTTTGTTGCCCACACGGCACTCTCACTGCCGGGCAGCCAGCACAGGTGGTGTGTGGCTCACCGCTGCTAAGATGGAGTCGTACAATGTCACGTCGTCACGGGAGGGAACTTCTGTCCCTTTGCCTGGGTCTGTTTATTAGAAGCAAGCCACAGGTCCTGCCCACTCGGAGGGATTGTAGGAAGGCATGAACGCCAGAAGGGGGGGGTCACTGGGGTCACCTTAGGTCACATTCACTCAGGCAGCCAGGTTACTGCCCCCCTCCTGCCTGACCCCCAGAAGGAGCCCAGAAGCGCCCGCTGATAGTGCTGTAGGCAAACATCACACTTTTGTGGATTTGATGCTGTTTTCCGTAGGACTGGTGGCAAGGAGGGGGACTCTGCTGCCCACCCGGGCTTCCCAGGTGGCGCGGCAGCAAAGAGTCCACCTTCCAATGCAGTAGACGCGAGAGATGCAGGTTCCATCCCTGGGTTGGGAAGATGCCCTGGAGGAGGGCATGGCACCCCACTCCAGTATCCTTGCCTGGAGAAGCCCAGGGACAGAGAAGCCTGGCGAGCTGCAGTCCCTGGGGTCGCAGAGAGTTGGGCATGACTGAGCACGCATGACTGAGGGCTGGGGTAGCCAGCATCGGTCCTCAGAGCCCTCAAGGGCCCTTACCACCTCCCCTGTCCTGCAGCCACGCTTGAGAGTTCCGACCCTTTCGTTTAAACTGCAGAGTTATTCCTCAAGGTGGGGGTGTGGGGTGGTGGGGGGGTGCCTCTGAGCTACTCCCCTACTCCTCTGAAATGCATGGATTTGCTTCAAGTGACCAAGGACCAAGATGGGAGTTTTCATCTTTAATCTAGAATATTTGTAACAGTGCGACTTTCCTCCCTCTTCTGTGCTTCTTTCAGTTCAGATGTAACTGAGTTAATGCTCTGATGAAATGAACCAGAGCTGCCTTCCTCCTCAGAGTAAGTCTTGTTCCAGAACAAAAACTGGTAGCTATTAGAGCCTGTAGGAATGAATATCCCCTGGGACTGGGCCCTGAGTTGCTGAAAGATAGACTCAGCTTCCCTCCTTTCATTCTGTGGTTGTTCTACAAACTGGAAACAATGTTGACTTTCTTGTTTTTTTGCTTTCTCACTAGAAGACTCTTTTTATCTAGTTGATTTACAATGTTGTGTTGGTTCCAACAGGCACCAAAGTAATTTAGTTATTTCCTTAGATTCTTTTCCCTTATAGATTAGAACAAAATATTGAATATTTGCATTTTATATACAGTAGTATGTGTCTGTTAATCACAAACTCCTAGTTTATCCCTCCTCATTCTATCCCTTGCTTTCCCCTTTGGTAATCATAGTTCATTGTTTGTGAGGCTGTCTCTGTTTTCTAAGGAAGATCGTTTGTATGATTTTTTAATATTTCACACATGAGCAATAGTAACAATATTTGTCTTTGTCTAATTTACTTTACCGAATATGATAATCCCTATGACACCACCCTTATGGCAGAAAGTGAAGCAGAACTAAAGAGCCTCTTGATGAAAGTGAAAGAGGAGAGTGAAAAAGTTGGCTGAAAGCTCAACATTCAGAAAACTAAGATCATGGCATCTGGTCCCATCACTTCATGGCAAATAGATGGGGAAACAGTGGAAGCAGTGGCTGGCTTTATTTTGGGGGGCTCCAAAGTCACTGCAGATGGTGATTGCAGCCATGAAATTAAAAGATGCTTACTCCTTGGAAGAAAAGTTATGACCAACCTAGATAGCATATTAAAAATCAGAGACATTACTTTGTCAACAAAGGTCCATCTAGTCAAGGCTATGGTTTTTCCAGTAGTCATGTATGGATGTGAGAGTTGGACTATAAAGAAAGCTGAGCACTGAAGAATTGATGGTTTTGAACTGTGGTGTTGGAGAAGACTCTTGAGAGTCCCTTGGACTGCAAGGAGATCCAACCAGTGCATCCTAAAGGAGATCAGTCCTGGGTGTTCACTGAAAGGACTGATGTTGAAGCTGAAACTCCAATACTTTGGCCACCTGATGGGAAGAGTTGACTCATTTGAAAAGACCCTGATGCTGGGAAAGATTGAGGGCAGGAGGAGAAGGGGACAATAGAGGTTGAGATGGTTGGATAGCATCACCGACTCAATGGACATGGGTTTGGGTAAACTCCAGCAGTTGGTGATGGACAAGGTGGCCTGGTGTGCTGCAGTCCATGGGGTCGCAAAGAGTCGGACACGACTGAGCAACTAAACTAACTAATAATTAGTGATGTTGAGTATCTTTTCATGTACCTGTTGGCCATATGGATGTCACCTTTAGAGAAACCCCTATTTGACTTATGTTCAGTGATCACTGTTTTCCACTCTAGTCATTTAAAATGTCAGTGGGTATTTGTAAATATTCTTGTACCAGCTGATGTCCCCATGTGACAGCAACTGGGATCACACATCCAAGGACTTTCCTTCTCCGATTCCTGTCTTTGTTGTCTGAGAACCCCTCATGATGCACATGACCGTGTGTTGACTAAGTCTTCTCTTTTAAAAGTCTGGAATCTTCTGCTTTAGTTCCTCTTAGCCTGTCTTTTGTTCAGAGCACGGTGAGAATAACCCTGGGGAGAAGAACACGGGGGATAAAAGGAACATGAATCTAACCCCTGATGAAGTTTTAAGGCGAGAAGGGAGGGGGCTCAGAATTGGTTGATTCTTTCATCATTAGTTTATTCTGACGTAGCCAGTTTGGAATCAGCTGATTCTTTTACATATCAGAAGTATCAGTCTGTCCCCCGAAAGGATTTGTTAATGGGGAGATTAAAATCAAAATAAGTTATTGACACTTGCTTACCTAATCACAGTTGTACATGTGGGGAAATCCAAATCCTCTTTAACTTTTCCACTTTTGAATTTAGATTTTTTAAAATTTTAGTTTTATTTTTTTTAAATCATTTATCTATTTGTGGCCATGCTGGGTCTTCGTCGCTGCATGGGCTTCTCTGGGGTTGCGTTTCTCTGGTTGTGGAGGGTGGGGCTCCTCTCCGGGCACGGTGCAGGGGCTCCTCTTGTGGAGCGTGGCTTCTAGGGCTCGCAGACTTCAGTAGTTGCCACACGTGGGCTCAGGACTTGAGACTCCCGGGCTCTGGGGCATGGACTCAGTAGTTGTAACTCATCGGTTTAGTTGCTCTGAGGCACGTGGGATCTTCCCAGACTAGGGATCGATCCCGTGTCTCCTGCATTGGCAGGCAGAATCGTTACCACTCAGCCACCAGGGAGGTCCTGAGTTTAATTGTTAATGGCAGCTTACATCGCTTTGAATGATAAGTAAGACTCCTAGAAACACGTCTTAAAATAGTGTGGCCAATAGACATGCAGAAATCGTTTCCTTGTGGGATGTGCGTGTCTCAGGGGTTCAGTGTGGAGGTGCCTGTGGGGTACCCCGGCTCTCATGGGGCGGCCGCAGCCCCTCCGTGGTAGGGACCCTCCTGAGTGGGCAAGGAGGGCCCTGCCCTGCCCTTGGCCTTGGAGAGGCGCTATGCATGTTGCATGAGCCCTGGGGAACCTGGCCCTGGTCTCTCAGTCCTGCTCCCCCCAAGGAGAGGGCCCAGTCCGTGGACCCGTGGCTGCCGTCCACTTCCTGTGGTCTGCTGTCCCGCTGGGCCCACCGGTCCACTTCCATTTCTGACCACCACGTGGCTCCCAGGAGCCCATCACCCCCGAGTGTCATCCTAGGGTCCCTCAAAGGAGCGGCGTGAGTGATGGGGTATCCCCCTGGTGGCCGCTTGCTGCTGAGTGTGCCGAGTGTTGGGTCACGTGTGTGTGAGTGGTAGGATCAGGGAAGCAGCCTGCCGTCCGCAGGGCACATAGGCATCTCTGTTTTGACGCAGGGCTGAAGGTGTTTGCCGCAGGGAGCCCTTCACGTCCGCTCTTGCCCTCAGATGCCTGCTTCAGTCGCCTTGGAGTCTCTCTGTTTTTCTGAATTGAAGTGTGGTTGATTTACAGCATCACGTTGGTTTCAGGTGTATAGCAAGGTGATTCAGCTATATATATATATTCTTTATTGCACGTGCATGCACATGGGAAACTCATTTGTGGTACACAGCCGTACATGTATGTGTCATACGTGTACAAAGTGCCCTTTTTCTTTTCTGTGAGGTGGCCCCACACATCACCCTGGCATCCTGAGCTGAGGACTTCTCTGGGCCCTTCCGCTGAGGATATGGGGGGCTTCCAGAGAAGGCCTGCGCTAGGAGGAGGCTGGCTGCAGCCCCCCACAGCCGCCGCACCCAGAGAGGCCAGACTGAGGCCCCAGTGCCTGGCCCCCCACCTGTCAGAGCCATGGAAAGCCAAGGGTGTTCTCAGTGAGAGGGCTTTGGGAGGAGAGAACCAGGAAAGAACACGAAGCCGGGAGTTTTCCCGGAAGAAAAGCAAAGTCACACAGACCTGCCAGCCCCATCACCTGAAACCCTGCACAGAGCAAGCTCAGCCCCAGTGGCAGAGACCAGGCGGCCCACGCGGCCCACACTGCCGCCCTGACAGCCCGTTATACACACGTGTGTGCATATATGTGTGTGTGTGCATAGTATGGACTTCCCTGGTGGCTCAGGCGTAGAGGATCTGCCTGCAACGTGGGAGACCTGGGTTCAGTCCATGGGTTGGGAAGAACCCCTGGAGGAGGGCCTGGCAACCGCCTCCAGTATTCTCACCTGGAAAATCCCCATAGACAGAGGAGCCTGGCGGGCTACGGTCCATAGGGTCACAAAGAGTCAGACAAGTGTATATGTGTTCTTTTTCAGATTCTTTTCCTCTGTAGATTATTGCAAGATGTTGAGTCGAGTTCTCTGTGCTGTGCAGCAGGTCCTTGTTGGTTATCTGTTATATCGATGTGTATATATTAGTCCCAAGCTCCTAATTTACTAATTTACAGCCCTCCCCCCACGCCTTATAGTCTTTCTTTAATGCATTTTTAGTTTTGATAGATTTTGCCAGATTGCCCTCTGGAGGGGTTGAACTCTTTAAAAAATCTTTTGCAAATTATTTTTAAAATTTCTGAGTGACACATGAATATTTTCTCTTTCAAAAAAAAGTGAAAAAATTAGCGATCCAGCCAGAGTCCCTTTGGGTCACCAGTGGCATCCACACCCAGCTCCCTCCCAAGCCGTCCGTGTCCTCCAGGGTCACTGCTGTCCACGGGTGTTGGTTCGCCTGCATCTTAGTGGTTCTGTTTCCGTGCCCTGCGGGCAGAAGCCAGTAATGGGAAACAAACATGACTGGAGTGTGCGTGAGTGAGAGTGCATGTGAGTGCATGTGTGTGAGTGCGTGAGTGTGCATGAGTGCATGTGAGTGTGAGTGAGTGCGTGTGAGTGAGAGTGTGTGTGAGTGCATGAGTGCGTGTGAGTGCGTGTGAGTGCACGTATGTGTGAGTGTGTATGAGTGTGAGTGCATGTGAGTGCGTGAGTGTGCATGAATGCATGTGAGTGCATGAGTGCATGTGCGTGTATGTGAGTGTGTGAGTGCGTGAGTGCGTGTAAGTGTGCGTGAGTGCGTGTAAGTGTGCGTGAGTGTATGTGAGTGAGTGTGTGTGTGCATGAGTGCATGTGAGTGCACGTGAGTGCGTGTGAGTGTGTATGAGTGAGAGTGCATGTGAGTACATGTGAGTGTGTGTGAGTATGAGTTCATGTGAGTGCGTGAGTGTGCATGAATGCATGTGAGTGCATGAGTGCATGTGAGTGTGTGTGTGTGTCTGAGTGCGTGAGTGCGTGTGAGTGTGCATGAGTGTATGTGAATGAGTGTGTGTGAGTGCATGAGTGCGTGTGAGTGCGTGTGAGAGTGTGTGAGTGTGAGTGCATGTGAGTACGTGTATGAGTGCATGTGAGTGTGTGAGTGCATGAATGCGTTTGAGTGCGCGTGTGTGCGTGAGTGCGTGAATGCATGTGTGCTTGTTTAACAGACAAGCCAGGTTGTACTGAACCCGTCGTTCCATAATGATGCCTTTTCCGTGATGATTCATTGTAGAGGTTTTTCCGTGATGTAGACCCCTCTCCCTCTATATTATTTGAGTATTTTACCATCAGTTATTTTTTGAAAACTGCCTTTTGGGTGATTCGTTTAAGGGAAAAAATTAGGATTTCATTGAATACCCCAGTGATTAAAAAAAATATATATATATATGTATATATATATATATATATATATGCTGCTGCTGCTGCTAAGTCACTTAAGTCGTGTCCGACTCTGTGCATCCCCATAGATGGCAGCCCACCAGACTCCCCCTGTCCCTGGGATTCTCCAGGCAAGAACACTGGAGTGGGTTGCCATTTCCTGCTCCAGTGCATGAAAGTGAAAAGTGAAAGTGAAGTCGCTCAGTCGTGTCCGACTCTTAGCGACCCCACGGACTGCAGTCCACCAGGCTCCTCCATCCATGGGATTTTCCAGGCAAGAGTACTGGAGTGGGGTGCCATTGCCTTCTCCATATATATATATATACTGTGCAAAATCTTGATGTGTGTATGTATTTCTCTTTTTCAGATCTCAGAATGCTGATCTTCACAATGAAGGCTACATCTTGGAATTAGATTGCTGTTCTTCCCTAGACCACCTGACAGACCAGAAAATCCTCCCAGAGTTCATTAAGAAGGTCAGTGCTGCAGTCGACGGACTGTGGGGTGGGTTGGCTGGGTGTTTGCCCGGGTGAACTGCGGGTGGACCTCACTCCGCGGGCCTGCTCTAACCTGGGGCTTCGGGAGGCCTCGCAGGGGCCGCCCCTTCCTGCTCAGGCTGCCCCTGACCCTGGAGCAAGGTGGCTTCCTGCCCCCCAGGATGCCAGACCCCGCCTTTTTAGGGCTGGAGTGGCGTTAATAGCTGGCAGGCCTGCTGGCCCCACGGCCAGGAAGCCCTTCAAATCCTCAAGGCGGTGTGAGCCCCCAGCTCCCAGCTCCCACTCGCCCCGTGGGTCTTCTTCGCCTCCTTCCGTCCCTAGAGTGAGCGGGAACGTGCCACCGTCCAGCAACCACGGGCGTGCGATCATCCTGGGGAAAACTGCCTCGTTGCAGGGGCTTCACTTCCTGCCCAGAACCGTGTCTGGTTTTGCACTTCTGTTTGGGCTGACTGAGGTTTCCTGCTTAATTGCAGGGTGCACTCGGTTTCCGTATGCTGACATCTACATAGGAGGAATGTCCTTGCCCAAACTGGGGCAAAGTTCATCGCTTAATGCTCGCCTTCTCCTCCCTACCCAGTCTTCCAAGATGATTGGCAGTTCCCCATCCTGTTTAGGGGATTAGGATTTGTTTGAGATACAATCAGTCAATTGTTGTTGATGTTCAGTCGCTCAGTCATGTCTGACTTTCTGCGACCCCATGAACCACAGCACACCATGCCTCCCTGTCCATCACCAACACCCGGAGTTTACTCAAACTCATGTCCATTGAGTCGGTGATGCCATCCAACCATCTCATCCTCTGTCGTCCCCTTCTCCTCCTGCCCTCAATCTTTCCCAGCATCAGGGTCTTTTCCAGTGAGTCAGTTCTTTGCATCACATGGCCAAAGTATTGGAGTTTCAGCTTCAGCATCAGTCTTTCCAATGAATATTCAGGACTGATCTCCTTTAGGATGGACTGGTTTGATCTCCTTGTACTCCAAGGGACTCTCAAGAGTCTTCTCCAATACCACGGTTCAATCAAAAGCATCAGTTCTTTGGGGCTCAGCCTTCTTTGTGGTCTCACATCCATACATGACTACTGGAAAAACCATAGCTTTGGCTAGATGGACCTTTGTTGGCCAAGTAATGTGTCTGCTTTGTAATACGCTGTCCAGGAGCAAGCGTCTTTTAATTTCATGGCTGCCATCTGCAGTGATTTTGGAGCCCAGAAAAATAAAGTCTGTCATTGTTTCTCTCATTTCCCCATCTGTCTGCCAGTTGATTGGTGAATTAGTGAATTAGTCAACTAGTGAATTTATTAGTAAATATCGTAGGCGGTCAGCATTGGGCCAGAAATGGTACGGTGTGCTGGGATGCAGAGGATAAAATTGTCATGGTTTCTGCCCTCACGTCCTTACAAGGGGGGAATCTCTTCTGAATACGAGTGATGAGCGTGAGCAGCAGGGAAGCGGCGGAGACCCAGAGTGGTGTGGGGTCAGGGCGGTGCGTCAGGTGGAGAGGGCAGGATGAGGTCTGATGGGGCTGCAGAGGGCTGGGGCGGGGCGGGAAGCGGGGCGAGGCTGGCAGGGGGCCTCCCAGCAACGCGAGCAGCTGGTGTGAGGGTCGGAGCAGAATGAAAGGAAGATCGGGGCCTTCTGCAAGAAAGGGGCCATGAGAGGTGGGAGGACAGGCTAGGACTCAGCTGTGAAAGCAGCGAGAGTCGTGGAGAGTTCGGCAGCAGAGGGAAAGGATTGGGTGGTTCCTTTCCACAGCCAGTAACTCTGGGTTTTTTATTTGGGGGGGGTCACTCCCTGCCTCCCTCCCTTCAGCCTTGTTGAGTGTTCAGGCTCTTCAAGCCCAGGGAATCATCACTCAGGTGTGGTGGGAGCCAAGACCTACAGCCCAGGAATCAGATGACTTCTTTGGTCAGACATTTGGGTAATTTTACTCGGACGATAGAAGATTCCTTCTGCTCTGCTTAGAATTCAGATCATTACTTAAGAAATGGAAGGAAGAGCAGTTTTTGTTCACACATGCGTAAGCCTGAGAACACGGGTACTTTGGTAACTCTGGGAGATGTCCCTATAAATAGAGCCATCTTCTTTGGATTTGCTGTGAATGACTTGTCCTCATAAACTTGGTGGGGACCTTCTAGAGGTAGAATTTCCCCATCATCTGAGTCCTGGGGAAAAACGGTTGTGGAAATGATTTTGTAATGAGGACTCAGATGCTTAAGAGTATTTGAGGGCAAGTTGGTAGGATGGGGCATAGGTTCTGGCCACACCATACAACAGGCTCTTTTAAAAACACGTGGTTTGGCACTTTTGTCTTAACCCAACCAGACCCTTGCAGGACGGACCCTCTGCCTCATGGCCATACGAGCTGCCGAGCATCGTGGCGGGTGGGCACCCAGCTGCCGTGTGTCTGTAGTGCCTGCAGGTGGGCATCTGTCCCACAGGATAGAACCTCAGAGTTATGACTGGTATGCCCCGGAAGACGTCGGCTACTCGTGGCTTAATTTTTACTTTCGTCCCACCATTCTTTCCCCTCCAACTGACTGTGTGTGGGGAACAGTATCTCCTGGTTTGATCAGTATTCAGTTAGATCAGTCATTGACTCCTGCTCCTTCTGTGTTTGCATAAGAATTCTGTTATTAGCATGTAAAATTTTTTTAATTTTTTTTTTTAATGAAATATAGTTGATTTGCCATATCATGTTAGTTTCAGGTGTACAATGCAGTGATTCGGTTATACATATATATACTTACATATATACATGTATGTATATGTCTACATATTCTTTTTCAGATTTTTTTCCCTTATAGGTTTCTACAAAAAATTCAGTATAGTTCCCTGTGCTACACAGTAGGGCCTTACTGTTTAGGTATTTTATATATAGTCGTGTATTTATGTTAATCCCAAAATCCTAAGTTATCCCTCCCCTTTTCCCCGCTTTCCCCTCTGGTAGCCCTAAGTTTGTTTTCTGTATCTGAGGGTCTCTTTCTGTGTTGGAAATAAGCTCATCTGTATCTTTCTGTGGATTCCACATGTAAGTGATGTCGTATGATGTCTGTCTGTCTGTCTGTCTGTCTGACCTCACTTAGTGTGACAGTCTCCTTACCCTTCTTTTTTAACACTTTGCAGATGATACACTCTCGAAGCCCACCGGGCCGTCAGGCCCCTGCCTACCCCTGGTTTTTCAAATAAACCTGCCCGGGTTCAGGCAGACTGGACCAACCTGCACGCTCGGGAGGCATGTGGTTTCCCGTAACTGGTCTCCAGCTGTGGCCCGGAGTCTCTGATCCCTGTTTCTCTCAATGGAGATGCAGTTCGGGGTCGCGGTCAGCACAGTGGGGGAAGCCCCCAGCCCACCCTGGACTGCCCAGGTGTGGAGGTGGCCTCACCGACTGTCCCTGCCCCGTCTGTGGCTGGTGGCTCCCCCGGGAGGGTACGGCCCGTCTTGCTGTCGGTAGCGGCTGCGGCTCTGGTTTTTAGGCCTGTGACTATGACAACCAGGAGGAGCAGGACAAGATGATGGGACTGGGCCCCGCCCTCTGCTCCTGTTTCCTGTTGCTGGACGTGATTTCTCAGGAAAACACCGCCTCTGGTGCAGCAAAGAGACAGGCGTGGGGGCTCTCTGCAGGGCCAACAGCTGTTCCATCTGATGGCAGGATTTCACACGGGCGTAAAATTTGTCTGTCATCACACAGGAGGAAGACCACAGGAGTTCCCTGGGAAGAAAGGTAGTGAAAAAAAAATATTTGTGTGTTTTCAGTAAATATTTGATGAATGGCTTGGTACACACACACACACACACACACACACACACACACACACACACACACACACACACACACACACACACACACACACACTGAAGACACTTGTTAATTGCCATTCACTTAGGCCAAGATGAAGCTGTGTCTCTGGCGGCTACTGCCTACAGCCGTTCTTTTTTATCTGGGTCATTATTTTGTGTGAAATAATGGCTTCTGTTCTCATGACAAGTAGATCCATCTTGCGATGAGATGGTAATTAACTCATTTTTGTCGCTGTGCCATCACCCAGGAGAAGCTCATCTCCTTCTCCGCACAGTAGGATTAAACTCAGAACGACTCGAATTTTTTCCTTAAGAACAATGCCTCAGTATTGTTTTTCCGTTGTAAATGAGCAGCACCTTTGGATAGAGGACATAGATAGAGGGAGGTGAAGGACAGCTCATTATTTTCCACAATTAGGGCAAATAAAGCCATTTGTACCTGCGTCGTGTGAAATGAGCTGAAGGTGCCAGGATTCACAGCCCCCCTCGCCACGATTTTGCACTGGGAGTGAAGCAAGCGGGTGTAAAGATGACTCTTCCTTTCCGTGTGGCCTAATGGCGTTCTGGGCACTTTGGCTGATGGAATTAAATCTGGGCTACAGGGTTGTGTTCTTCCTCTCGTATCCCGCTGTGCTCCATGCAACCGGCCCCTTATGTGAATTGTTTATTATGGACCACAGAACATTTAAGATGCAGATTTATGGGCAGACTTGGAGAAAATGTGTTTTTCAAGCCCTAGAACCAAGTGCTCGAGAGACCGGGCTGTGGAGCTGGGAGAGCGTCAGCGCTGCCTCCTTGCTTTGAAACCAGGGCTCAGCTCGCCAGGTCGTCCCGGGGCCTGTTCTGTGTGGCGGGCGGGTCTGCGAGACCCTTTGGGGATTCCCTGTCCTTGAGTTCCCCGAGGATTGTAGAGCAGATGGGGTGATGTAGAAGGAGATGCCCACGGCTTCATCTTCAGAGGACTTTGCATTCTTCGGGGCTTCTTGGGAAAGTGCCTGGGTGTTTGGAAAGCACTTGAAACGTTGCAGAGTCGTTGTGCACAGTTTCTAACTTGGGTTGCATGGTATTTGCATCCCAGGGGCCACACTGGCAGGGATGTCTCCTTTCTTGATGAGCTGGAGAGGGTGGGGCTTCGTCTCAGGCTGGGACTGCAGAGATGAGCCTGGTTATTGTCTGCGGTGGGGGGTGCGGGGTGTTCGGAGCTCCAGCCGGGGGCCTGGGGGCTGGGATTGACGTCGGCTCTGAGTGGTGAGTGAGGAACGCTTGCAGAGGGGAGTGGCCAGGTGGACAACGCTGTTGCTGGTGTGGACGGAGGTGTGGAAGGAAAGCTCAAGCCTGAAAACGGGCCACGACCGGCCTGGCCGGAGTGTAGGATGGATAGGGGGGAAGAAGCCTGTTCTGTGCGCGGTGCTCTTGGTTACGGGGAAGGGACCCTGCTCACTGCCCAGTGTGGGGTGGGGTGGGGAGGACGGTCCTTGCTCTGAAGGTGCAGGAAGGGCCTGGAGGCTCGAGCCCAGGAGCAGTGACTCCCCTGGGGATGGAATAAGGGGGAAAGAGGAAATGGTCTCTGCATTCTGTGCTGCTGGCGTCTACCTATGTGCTGTAGGTTGATTGAGTTTTACCTGAGGCTTGACTCCGCAGAGGGAAGCCCCCAGATGCAGACCCCGTGCTGAAGGGCTGTGACCAGCACGCTCTCAGTTTCCCTCTCATCTGTTTGAAGGCCTGTCACCACCTTATGGGAAAGAAACAAAGGCATAGTTTGCTTGGAGTTACCCCAAAAAGAAGTGGGCTGGGCCTCAGTATGGTCCAGGGGCCGCACTGCAAGCCCTGGGCTCTGCTGCCTCCTCTGGGGAGCCCTCGGGGCCCGAGAGGGTGCCGTCTGAGCCCCAAGCGGGGGTGTACTTGGGGGCAGCTGTGTCCCTGTGTCTGGTACATGGGGATAGACTTTGGAGCAACTTGAGGGCGTCTCCTCGGGCAAGGCTGGGGTTCTGTGCTTGGCTACCTTGGGGAGACAGTCTCACCCCTGCCCTTGACCCCCACCAGACGTCAGGGCCTCACCCCTAGGCCTCAGCTTCCTCCTCTCTTTCCCAGATTCACTCCTTTTATGATGAACCTGCAGGATCTAGTGATTGATGCTTAGAACAGGGTGTTGGTTCTCACTGAACCATGGAGCCTTTAGAACCTCGACACAGGGGGAAGGGAAGCGGGCCCTGCCGGGTCCTGGGGGGCACACCTCAAGGTCGGAAACCAGGGAGTGGGGCACCTCAAGATCAGAACCCAGGGAGCGGGGGACACCTCGGGGTCAGAACCCAGGGAGCAGGGGGGCCCTCAGGGTGGGGAACCAGGGAGCAGGGGGCACCTCGGGGTCAGAACCCAGGGAGCAGGGGGCACCTCAGGGTCAGAACCCAGGGAGCAGGGGGCACCTCAGGGTCAGAACCCAGGGAGCAGGGGGCACCTCGGGGTCAGAACCCATGGGGTGGGAGGCCCTTGGGGTGGGGAACCAGGGACCTGGATTAAACTGCAGGCGTTGTCCTTTGGCGAATGTGCTACTTCCGTCTTGTTCTAGAGAAGTCGACATACGCTTCAGATCTCAGTGGTTTCTTTTAATGAAGCGTGGTATGCCAGATCCCCGGGACTATGAAACTTCGCCTGTGGTATCTAAGTGACTCACGTTTCTTCTGAGTGATTGTTGAGTATTCCAGGCTTCATTTCTCCAAGTGCTGCGTGGGGTCTAATTTTAATTAGTGCGAGATGCCGACCCAGGGTGAAAGGGAAATTATGTTAAAAAGCTGCCGTGTCCTCACCGTTCCCCCACCTGCTCTGAAACCTGGGGAATCATGATGTTTTTCGAAGGCTGCCTTGGCAGGATGGGGGGTGTGGTTCGAGCCTCGAGGGTGCCCTCGGCGTGGAGGGAGTTTGGCCGGGGACGGGGTGTCCTGTTCGCCATTGTGTCTCCAAAACATAGTGCGTATTTGTCATGCGATCAAACCAATGTGAAGCGGGCAGCAGAGCTGTATCATCGAGACTCTGTGTCGTAGAAGGGGTGGAGGCTGACGTGATGCTCGGTGACTGGAGAGGTGTTGGGGGGGGTCTTCTGTGACGATGAGGGCCACGCGGCCCCAAGGAGCCGTTTGGGACAGGAGGCCACGAGGTTGGCGATGGGCATGCGGTCGCTGAGGGGCCGGGGAGCCCGGAACCCTTGTGGGAACGTTCCAGAAGGCAGCTGGAACGTGGGAAAAGGCGGCAAACGGGGATCTGGCCAACCAAGGGCAGGTGAGTCGCGGGGGAAGCGGTCTGGGGGGTCGTCCGGGGGCACGTGCCCCCCTCCCATGGGCAGGCACCTTGCCACCTCAGCGCACAGCTGCCTCGTGGAGGAGACAGAGCCAGGATCTCCTGAGGTTTCCCGTGGCGTGGCTGGCTGGTGGGCTGGCTTTATTTTAGAGATGTGGGTGAGGGTTTTGATTTTCTGATCGGGAAGTCTCTTGGTTTCTCCACGTGAGGAGGTAGATCCGTCAGAGAACTACAAGAAGACCCTGGCCCAGGATTTCTCGAATCCTCTGCGGTGGAGGGCCGGGTTTTCTCTCTGTGTTCGGTTTTCTCCAGTCTGTTGAGGAGCAACCCCTCTGTGAGACGCAGCAGCGGTGAGGAGCTGGAGGAGGGTCTTGACGCTCCCTCTGGTTTCCTGTTCCCGGCTCGTCTCAGGCTGGCAGCAGACAGTTGTGCGGTGCAAGTTCGCTCGTCTTGGCAGAGGAAAGAGGGGAGAGCTCCGGAGAGGAGCCAGAGGAGGAGGGAAAGGAGCTTTTAGAAGAAGCAGGAGCAGGAAGGGAAGGGACCGGGGTCACCACAGCAGCAGGAGAGGGGTCCGTTTTAACTCACTCCGGGGGCCGGCCCACGGGCTCCGGCCGCTGGAGGCCACTCCTAAATCATACACGAGCAGTTCTGAAGGATGCACCAGGCAGAGGCCCCTCTGCCGCGGGTTTACAAGTAAGTTTAGAGGACCTCCCTGGCGGTCCAGTGCCTAAGACTCTTCACTTCCAACGCAGGGGGCGCAGCTGCGATCCCTAGTCAGGGAGCAAGGATCCCACTTCCTGAGGGGTGTGGCCAAAAAATAAATACATAAAAATAAAATAACAACCCCCCCACCGTAAAGGGGGCTTCCCTCGTGGCTCAGACGGTAAAGAATCTGCCTGTTAAGCGGGAGACTTGGGTTCAGTTCCTGGGTTGGGAAGATCCCGTGGAGTAAGGCATGGCGACCCACTCCAGTATTCTGGCCTGGAGAAGTCCATGGACAGAGGAGCCTGGAAGGCTACAGTCCATGGGGTTGCAAAGAGTCAGACATGACTGAGCAACTAAGCACATAGCCAAAAAGAGTTAAGTTTGGAAGGAGAGAAAGAGTGGTCAAGATAGGGCCCAGGTCTAAGATATTCTTGTTAGGTTGTTTCTAATAGGTGGTTTGAGTGTCTGTAAAAGCTGAGAGGTAGAGAAAAGTTGATGAAGTCGCAGGTGATAGAGGGAAGGCAGGTCCGAGGTGGGCTGAGCAGCACATGGGACACCCTGTATTAGGTGTTAGGTGGGCGGGAGGCCAGCCCGGGGGCTCCTGCAGGTGAGGCCTGACTCCCATAGCTTCCAAAACAGGTCCCAGAGAGAGTCTGTGATAGATAGGTTGGGATGACCACCAGATGTGGGCTTCCACTGCCTCTGAACCATGCTTACAACAGATGGCCCTGTTCCTCTGGGCTGGTGGGGGGAATCAAAAACACTGAAGATCTGAGCAACTTCCTGCTAAGCCATCACTTCTTGATGCATGCTCCTCGTGCAACATACACTGGAAAAACTTCAGTCCAGAATGTTTGGGAAACAGGTCTGGTGTAAGCCCTCCTGAGGGTTCTGATGCTCCTTAGGAAGAGTCAAGGCTCTGACAAGGTCTGCAATTGGGTATTTCTCAAAGGTCATTTAAGAACTTTACCCTTGCTTCTCTTTCTCCCCACATACCTCCTTATATCATGGTGCATGCTGGCAAAACTGTTCCAAGTCAACAAGGAACTCATGGAGCACTTACAGACCATGGAATGGACGGTCATAGGTGGTCAGCAGGTGGCAGGTGTGGTCTCCTCTCTTTTTACAGTGACTCCTAATACTAATTGTCTCCTTTGCATAGAACTGTCCTAAGACCATTGTAGAAAATTCTGAAAGAGATGGACATACCAGACCACCTGACCTGCCTCTTGAGAAACCTGTATGCAGGTCAGGAAGCAACAGTTAGAACTGAACATGGAACAACAGACTGGTTCCAAATAGGAAAGGAGTACGTCAAGGCTATATACTGTCACCCTGCTTATTTAACCTATATGCAGAGTACATCATGAGAAATGCTGGGCTGGAAGAAGCACAAGCTGGAATCAAGATTGCTGGGAGAAATATCAATAACCTCAGATATGCAGATGACACCACCATTATGGCAGAAAGTGAAAAACTAAAGAGCCTCTTGATGAAAGTGAAAGAGGAAAGTAAAAAAGTTGGCTTAAAGCTCACCATTCTGAAAACTAAGATCATGGCATCCGGTCCCATCACTTCATGGCAAATAGATGGGGAAACAGTGGCTGACTTCTGTTTTTCTGGGCTCCAAAATCACAGCAGATGGTGACTGCAGCCATGAAATTAAAAGACGCTTACTCCTCGGAAGAAAAGTTATGACCAACCTAGACAGCATGTTAAAAAGCAGAGACATTACTTTGTCAACAAAGGTCCATCTAGTCAAGGCTATGACTTTTCCAGTCATCATGTATGGATGTGAGAGCTGGACTATAAAGAAAGCTGAGTGCCGAAGAATTGATGCTTTTGAACTGTGGTGTTGGAGATTCTTGAGAGTCCCTTGGACTGCAAGGAGATCCAACCAGTCCATCCTAAAGGAGATCAGTCCTGGGTGTTCATTGGAGGGACTGATGTTGAAGCTGAGGCTGTAATACTTTGTCCACCTGATGCGAAGAGCTGACTCCTTGGAAAAGCCCCTGATGCTGGGAACGATTAAAGGCAGGAGGAGAAGGGGACAACAGAGGATGAGATGGTTGAATGGCATCACTGACTCAATGGACATGGGTTTGGGTGGACTCCGGGAGTTGGTGATGAACAGGGAGGCCTGGCGTGCTGTGGTTCATGGGATCACAGAGAGTCGGACACGACTGAGTAACTGGACTGAACTTCAGTTCACTGAAGGCCACAAGAGTGGAGTACATGACTGTATTTTCTTTGGTTCAACTAAAACAAGTCTTTCCTCCTAGACTCTTGGTGGAACTTTTTGCTAATCCCCATCCAGACCTCCAGCGGAGGGGAGATTTGAAGCTGGGCAATGAAACACTCCCCTTCTCTCTTCTGTCCCCCCAGAAAGACACGCACTTGGTGCCTCTATCATCCTTCTTTAATAACAGACACAGCAACCTTCTAAGACCCGATCAGCACACACTGGGTCCTGGGGTCTGCTGACAGCTGTGGGATTGTAGACGGCCTTTGCTCTGCCCTCTGGGTTGGTCCCAGCTTCTCTGACTTTGGTCTTTGGACTTTTCTGCCTTCTCCCTGCCCTCACCCCACCCGTCTGGACTTCTTCTGTCATAGTTGTGCATCAGATCTTCAAGTATATTGGTTTTTCCAGCTTTGATTTTCATTCTTTTATCTCTCCCCTATAGTGCTTATCAAAAGTGGCATTTTCAAGTTATTATATATAGAATGAATAAGCGACAAGGTCCTACGGAACAGCACAGGGAACTATACTCAGTATCCTGTGATAAACTATGGTGGAACAGAATGTGAACAAGAATATATGTAAAACTAGATCACTTTGCTGTACCGCAGAAATTAACACAACATTGTAAATCAGCTAGACTTCAGTCACATTTTTTTAAGAACTGGCATTTTATTCCTTAGCTGTGCTGGCCAGTAGAAATATAATTTGAGCCCCCTGCATCATTTGGGCTTCCCTGGTGGGCTCAGATGGTAAAGAATCTGCCAGCAATGTGGGAGATGCAGGTTTGATCCCTGGGTCAGGAAGATCCCCTGGAGAAGGGAATAGCTGCCCACTGAAGGAAGTGGGAACCCATTCTGGTACTCTTGCCTGGAGAATCCCATGGACAGAGGAGCCTCGCGGGCTACAGTCTATCGCATCGCAAAGAGTCAGACACAACTGAGCAAATAGCACTTTCACTTTCAAATTTTCTAGTAGCCCTGTTAAAAAAGTGAAAACAAAGGTGAAATTAATTTTAGTAATATATTTAGTTTAGCTCAGTATATCCATAATACTATGTTTTCAGCATCCAATGAGATGCTTCATGTTCTTTAAAAAAAACAACAAACTGGAATGTGGTATATATTTTACGATTGTATCATGTCTCAATTTGGATGCTAAGTTTTCAGTGAAGTGAAATGGCCTACAAAATAAAGTTGTGTTTAGCAGAAAAGTAGTTTATATGGCTTAAGTTTTTAAATTTAAGCTCATTAAAATTCAATAAAATTAAGAATTCGGCTCCTTAGTCAAACCAGCCACATTGCCCATGTTCAAAGGCCAGGTGTGGCTGGTGGGTACTATCTAGGACAGCATCGTTTGAAGGGCTCGTTTATTTGAACAGCTTTCCGTTCTCCATGTTTTTTAAATTGACACATAATATTTGCAATCATGAGTCTCATCAGCCCCAAGGAGAAGAAGTGTTTATTAGATAACTGAAGAAAATTTTGCTCATGGAAAGATCCAAAGAAAGTAAGTTGGGTCATTACTATATAACGTTTGAGGAATATATTTGAAATGATTAAATTTCCTTTTAGAATATTAATTATTATTTTAGTTTTCATACATATATTATCTAAAAATACATAAATTTGGAAATAGTACTCCCCCACCCCCATGTCTTATGAAAGTGTTAGTCACTCAGTCGTCTCTGAACTGGTCCATAGCTTGGATGGTAAAGAATTCGCCTGTAATGCAGGAGACTTGGATATGATCTGTGAGTCAGGAAGATCCCCTGGAGAAGGGCACGGCAACCCACTCCAATGTTCTTGCCTGGAGAATCCCATGCACAGAGGAGCCTGGCGGGCTACAGTCTGTGGGGTTTCAAAGAGTGGGACATGACGGAGCGACTAACACTTCCACTTTCCCCATCTTTACATTTCGTGAAACACTATTTTTCACACACTTTTCATGCATCTTTGCTCTCAGTGTCTCTGTCATCGCCAGAGGGACTTCTGGGAGCTTCTCACACAAGTTTCAAGCTCATCATTTTTACTTTCATCCAAATCATGTGGAATTCGGCCCTTTTCAAATTCAAGAACAATCTAAGTCCTAAGAGCCCATCCATTTAACATGAGGATGGTTGCTTTTTCTTATCTAGCTCATAAATGAATGAGAAATCTCTGGAATGCAGCTGTTTAATCTGGGTTTCTCTGTTTTAAGTCTCTTTATTAAAAATAACAAATATAAGAAATAAGAACAAATACAGAAGGATGCATAAATGGTAAGTGGACAGCTCAGTGAATGTACACAAAATGTACGCACCTGGGTAACCAGCATGCAGGTCAAGAGAGCAAACAGCTCAGGGGCCTCCCATAGCAACTCCCATCACTCCCCTCCCTTTCCTCCCCAAAGGTAGCTCTGTCTAGTTTTTAACACCAAAGCTTACTTTGCTTGGTTTTGGACTTGATGTAAGAGTAGCCTTTATAAATCACATCTTTTGCTCAACACTCTGTGAGATTTGTCCACGTCCCAATAGTTCATTTGCACTTGTGTATAGAATTCTTTGCATTGCTTTGAAAAGTGATCTTTAAGAAGCATGCTTAGCACAGCTCCTCACTTTTTTTTTAATGCTGTAGGAATTATTTAAAGTTGTTAATGAACGTATTTCCCTCTTTTTAAAGTCAAGTCCATCAGATGACTTCAGTAAATGCCCCCAACTAGCTTGAACTATTGTACTACTCCCCAGTCAGTATTTGTTGTTCAAAATAAAGTGACAGAGTCCTTGTGTTATGAGAGACTTTGTAAAAGTCTGTGAATGTATAAGTAAATCCCTCTTTTATGAGAAGTGACTCTTGGGGAGTAAAACCCAGGGAGTCCCCAAGTTGCATCCAGGAGATGCAGCGTGTGACTCACTGTGGACTGTGTATTTTCCCTTTTGGCTCGCTGTGAATTGGACCATCGAGTTGTGGTTATTGAATCCAGTCTAACTCTTGAAAAGGGACGTTGCTTTTATGGACCTCTTTTCCTACCAGACATCTGCTTGGCTGACTCCTTCCTTTCCTTCAAATCTCTGTTCAAGTTCACCTTCTCAGCCCCCTGACCATCTTTTTATTTGCTGTTAATTGAAGTGTAGTTGATTTACACTGTTTTGTTACTTTCATGTGTACAAAAAAGTGATTCAGTTACACACGCACACGTGCTTTTCAGATTCTTTTCCCTATAGCTTATACGAGATATTGAGTAGAGTTTCATGTGCTCTACAGTAGATCCTTCAGGTCAGTTCAGTTCAGTCACACAGTCGTGTCCGACTCTCTGTGACCCATGGACTGCAGCACACTCGGCCTCCCTGTCCATCACCAACTCCCGGAGTCTACGCAAACTCATGTCCATTGAGTCGGTGATGCCATCCAACCATCTCATCCTCTGTCATCCCCTTCTCCTCCTGCCCTCAATCTTTCCCAGCATCAGGGTCTTTTCCAATGAGTCAACTCTTCACATCAGGTGGCCAAACTATTAGAGTTTCAACTTCAGCATCAGGCCTTCCAGTGAATATTCAGGACTGATTTCCTTTAGGATTGACTGCTTTGGTCTCTTTGCTGTCCAAGGGACTCTCAAGAGTCTTCTCCAACACCACAGCTCAGAAGCATCAATTTTTCAGTGCTCAGCTCTCTTTATAGTTCAACTCTCACGTCAATATATGACTACTGGGAAAACCATAGCCTTGACTAGATGGACCTTTGTTGCCAAAGAAATGTCTCTGTTTTTTAATATGCTGTCTAGGTTGGTCATAGCTTTTCTTCCAAGGAGCAAGCGCCTTTTAATTTCATGGCTGCAGTCACCATCTGTAGTGATTCTGGAGCCAAAAAAAATAAAGTCTCTCACTGTCTCCATTGTGTCCTCATCCATTTGCCATGAAGTGATGGGACTCGATGCCATGATCTTAGTTTTTTGAATGTTAAGTTTTAAGCCAACTTTTTTACTCTCCACTTTCACTTTCATCAAGAGGCTTTTCAGTTCCTCCTTACTTTCTGCCATAAGGGTGGTGTCATCTGCATATCTGATGTTATTGATATTTCTCCCAGCAATCTTGATTCCAACTTGTGCTTCCTCCAGTCTAGTGTTTCTCCTGATGTACTCTACATATTGGTTAAATAAGCAGGGTGACAATATACAGCCTTGACGTACTCCTTTCCCGATTTGGAACCAGTCTGTTGTTCCATGTCCAGTTCTAACTGTTGCTTCTTGACCTGCATACAGATTTCTCAGGAGGCAGGTCAGGTGGTCTGGTATTCCCATCTCTTGAAGAATTCTCCACAGTTTGTCGTGATCCACTATGCCAAAGTCAAATAAAGCAGAAATAGTCAATAAAGCAGAAACAGATGTTTTTCTAGAACTCTCTTGCTTTTTCAATGATCCAACGGATGTTGGCAGTTTGATCTCTGGTGCCTCTGCCTTTTCTAAATCCAGCTTGAACATTTGGAAATTCTCAGTTCACATACTATATCTATTTTCTTTAGAGTAGTGTGTATCCCTGATAGCTCAGTTGGTAAAGAATCCGCCTGCAATGCAGGAGACCCTGGTTCGATTCCTGGGTCGGGAAGATCCGCTGGAGATGGGATAGGCTATCCACTCCAGTATTCTTGGGCTTCCCTTGTGGCTCAGCTGGTAAAGAATCCACCTGCGATGCAGGAGACCTGCGTTCAATCCCTGGGTTGGGAAGATCTCCTGGAGAAGGGAAAGCTGTTCACTCCAGTAATCTGGCCTGGAGAATTCCATGGAGTGCGTAAGTCCATGGGGTCTCAAAGAATAAGACACGACTGAGCGACTTGCGCTTTCACTTTCGAGTGTGCATCTGTTAGAAGAGAACCATAGCGCCTCCCGCCCCACCGGAGGGATTCCCTTCATCCTACTTTATTTCTGTAGTATCTCTTTCGCCTCCTAAGATACTTTGCCATTTTTACTGAATTATTGTATTACTTCCTGTCTCTCTTTTTTCCATGCCGTGAAGAGTATAGGTCATAGAATAGATGCTCAATGTATATTTATGGAATGACAGAGTGAAAGCCTTGGATTCCCGAGGCTTTGAAAGGTGTTAGAATTGTATATAAAGAGATGCTTTCCAGGGCTTTCTTGGTGGCTCAGTTGTAAATAATCTGCCTGCAACACAGGAGACGCAGGTTCGATCCTGGGATTGGGAAGATCCCCTGGAGGAGGTCATGGCAACCCACTCCAGTACTCTTGCCTGGACACTCCCATGGACAGAGGAGCCTGGCGGGCTACAGTCCTTGAGTCGCAAAGAGTCGGACACGACTGAGCGACGAAGCAGGAGCTCGAGCAGGCGGTTTCGGATGTGAGGCAGGGCGCCGAGGAAATGAACGTGCGCGTGTTTTGGGCTTCCTGTCCCTCGTTTTGTGGGTGCTTGAAGCGTGTCGAGCCAGCCCTCCCTCAGAATGACTTGGGAGGGTTACAGTGACGTGCCGGCCTTCTTCCCGCCAGGCCTGTTTACAAATACAGAATTAGCTGTTCTTGCCAGAGAAGTTTCTAAAGTGACACGCGTGGCATGCAAAAAAATCTGTTTTCTGGGAGGGGCCCTGGTGTGAGCGCTGATCATGCAGTGTCAGTGACACACGTGGTCGCCGGCGGGCTGAACTTCCCCATCTGGGTTGCTGGGAGGTGCCGAGCCGCCTTGCACAGCACGACCTCCTGTCTGCCGGATTTGTGTGCGATCCAGCACGGATCACAAGTGTGGGAATTTGGACAAACCTCGAGGCACGTGGAGGGTGGGGCGTCTCATCTAAGGGCTGGGACTTTATCCCTGCAGGTGATTTCTTTCCCCCCAGCTGGAAGGTTTCTGTTTTATTGCTCGAGATTGTGTGCAATCTTTTCGGAGGGCTTCGAGAGCCGGCGTGACAGGTTTATAGCCCATGTACGTTTTTCTCCTCCTCTGCCTTTGGGAAAATTCCCCCTCAGAGAGCTGGGTCCCCTTAGGACCCGTCAGCGGTGCTGAGGCTGGCTTGGGGAGGAGGAGGCACTTTGCATGCTAAGTACCCAATTCCTGAACCTGATGAGCTGCCTCTAGGAGAAATGTGGAACTTAAAAGTCCGGTTCCAGAATTTTCTCCCGACTCCAGTAAAGCAAACCTGTTGCTGAATGAATCAGGGACATGTTGGTGGCACACAGTATTTTCTCAGATTCTTGTTTTTCTTCTCTATGTAATGGAGACAAACGTTTCCCCTTCCCCGCCTCCCCAGTCCCTTGTGACCAGCATTCTACTCTGTGTTTCTGTGAGTCTGACTTTTTCAGATAGCACATGTCAGGGATATTTGCTTTTCTTTGTCTGGCTTATTTCACTTAGCGTGATGCCCTCCAGGTTCATCCAGGTTGCTGCGAATGGCAGGTTTGTTCTTTTTAATGGTTGGATTGTGTTCCATGTACACACGTAACACTTTTCCTTTAAGTAGGGGCACTATTGGTGGCAGTGTACATGTTATCGATGGGGATAGTAAGCATGTTACTGGTGGGGTGATAAGGATGTTACTGAACTGAAGGAGGTAAAACAAGTTTTATGAAGAAAACTCTTTCCAAGAGAGAAAGATTGGGACATGGTGGATACAAGGAGTAGACGTCAAAAGAAATATACCTGAAGAGATGGAAAAGCATTAAAAGCAAGTGTTTAAATATATTGCTGGTAAAAAGTAAAGTTAGCTTTTGATGGAACTTTTCATTGTTCAGTTGGCATATAAACTTCATTTCAAAGACTTCGCGCTTTAAATGCAAGATGCAGTTGCCACTCCAACTTCTGCAACACTCCCCAGAGGGCAAGGAACAAGTCTCTTTAGGATGCCTTAAGAATACAGATGGATTTTTTTCCAAAGCCTCAAGCACAGGGTCTCCCTGTGACTTTTTCCGAGTCTGATGGGGCCTGGGAATGTGGGCAGCGTTCTGTGTGGTTCCTAAGTAGTGAAATATCATCACTAATTCATGGGCTGCGCGTTTGTATCTTGTAATAAACAAGAACCAGGCCTCCCTATGCCTGCAGTTTTGCTCAGCCGGTTAATAATGTAAGGCGCGCTGCAGGGGCCACGCTTGCCTCCCCACCCCCCCGCCTGCCCCCAACCCCCGACCTGCTTGTGCCAGCCGTTCAGATGGATCATCACAAACGGAGAGGCTAATTACAGACGGCTCTTACCTCTTTATTAAAGCGAATCCCTGGAGGCCCACGCCTTGGAAGACTTTGTGTTATCCTTGTTTACATTTCTGCATGTTTGCAAATGCTCCTAACCGCCTGCTTTATAAAGGACTGTGGATTTTACTTTAAGAAATTACTGCAGTCTGCTGTCCTCCCGTGGGTATGAATTAGTGAGGATTACTGTATTTTAAGAGGATGTCTATTGCTGTGTAACCACCACCTCAAAACCTAGTGGCGTACAGCCACATTCATTCATTTTGCTCACAAATGTGCACCTTGGGCAGGAGTTGGCAAGGCTGCTAATCTCTGCTCCACGTGGTACCCACGGGTCAGTGACTGGGGAATCCACTTTCAAGATGGCGCACTCACACCATTGGCAAGTAGTTGCTAGGCTACAGGCCTCTCCATAGACGACTTGGGATTCCTCAAAGCATATGGCTGAGTTCTTCCCAAAAAACAAGGTGGAAGTTCTTGGAAACTTTATGACCAGGCCTCAAAAGTCACATAGCGTCCTTTTAACTTTACTCACTGGTGGAGAGCCATACTGGTCCAAGGAGATGGAGATAGAGTCTGCCTCTTGACGGGGGAGTGACAAGGTTCTAGCAGGTCATGGAAGGGTGAGAGATATCTTTGAAACATATAGCCTGCCACAGATGTGAACTCAGACATCTGTGTTCATTTACAGTTCATTCTACTAGGAGAGAACTTTGAGATCATTTAGGGCTCATAGAATTAAAAAATATGAAGGCAGGAAGTGGAAATAAGGAGTTGAGTGTTGAATATGAAGGTTATTGGGTGTTGGAAATCATCTTTAAGTGTAATCCTCAACAGTTGTAAATGGAAAATCAGCCCCTTAAAAAAAAAAACCCTATTTGTTACTCAAAGAGATCACATATCTTCATGAGATCTGAAACTCTCAGATCATTTTCATCTTCTAGAAAAGCCATCCCAGGGTTCTTCAGGGTATTTACAAAAAGAACAACAAAACATTCATTTCTTTAGCATTGTAATGAAAACCATCCCCAAGTACTTAGTTTCACTGTTCTGTTAACCATGGGAGTTTCAAATGCCATTCAGACTGAGTTATATTCTTGTTGGTCTGGAGTCATGGGGACCGAAAAGGGTTTTTAACCAAGGGTTAAAACTGGGACAGCATTGGTCCAACCACACCATCTCAATATTTTGTTCAAGGGCCCTTCATGAATGCTTTGTAAGCCTGTGTAAATCAGGGAATGGTGGGGAAAAGTCACGAATTCTGGATGTTAAAACAGCAGCGTAGGATGAAGGAAAACATCTGCTCCTGGTTAAACGTCTTTAGACTCAGGTTCTTTGGCCTTACTTGCTTAGCTGTGGTGCTGAGATTTGAGTTCCATGAAGACTCTCAAACTGGTTTTCCAGAACATTCCCAGGAGGGTTGATAAGCCCTTGAGGTTCTTTGTCCTAAGCTAATAATTCCAGGGTCACTGCTGTTACCAAAGAATAAAGTTGGGGTTGTCAGTGTCAGCTGATCCAGGATTCTAGATTCCAGCTGGTTCTTTCTTTGCTTTTCTGGAAATGCACTATCTTATCTTGGGTAGTGCCTGGGGAAAGAAGGCCCAGTGGAATGCCCAGCTCGGAGGCTTTTTTTGTTTGTTTGTTTTTAACCTTGATGAGAATTACTGAGACACAGGTGACCCTGTGTCTGTCTGGGTTTGCTCGGACAGTTCAGGCTCATGCCTCTTGTCACAGCATACCTTTTGCTTTCAAAAGTGTCAGACTGTTCAAAAGTTTGGACAGTAGGTCACCAATGATTTGACACATCGCATCCCATCGCGTCTCGTGGTATGTCACCTCGTAGTCAGTACTGCCATCTCTGCTCTGGGTCTCCATCTCCCTTGTCCGTCCTTTCCCACGGCAAGTGTAGTCTCTTCTGACCTCTCCCATGAGCTCTGCAGTGACTGCTGGGCCCCATCCCTATCTCTGCCTCTCCCCCCCAGCCCTCTCCCCATCCATACCACATCCTGCGGAAACATCGGTCCTCCTTGGGAAAGGCCTGATTACGTCCCTGGGCCAGAAACGGTGATGGCATCTCATCACCTACAGAGTAAAAACCCAGACTCTAGAGACTCAGTACTCTTGAAGAGCTAGCCCTGATTTTCACAATATGGCTTAAAGGGTAGGATGTTCCATTGCAGACACTTGCTGAGCAGTGTAAGAGGTGGGAATATGGAGCCTGAAGCCAGGTTCACTAGGTTTGAATCCTCCCTGAGATTTTCTAGCTGTGTGCCCTTCGGCAAACTGGGAAGCCTGTCTGTGTCTGTTTCCTAATCTGTAACATGAGAATATTTTTTTTTAAATCTGTTTTTTAAAAAATTTTATTGTAGTACAATTGCTTTACAATGTTGTGTTAGTATATATAGGGCTTCCTTGGGGACTCAGTGGTAAAGAATCCACCGGTAATGCAGGAGACTCAGGTTTGATCCCTGGGTCAGGAAGATGGAGGATGGCATGGCAACCCGCTCCAATATTCTTGATTGGAGAATCCCATGGACAGAAGAGCCTGATGGCTACAGTGCATGGGATTACAGAGTCGGACACGAGTGAAGCGACAGCACACACGCACACATTTCCACTCCCTCTGGGACCTTCCCACCCCACTCCTGCCCTCAATCCTTCCCAGCATCAGGGTCTTTTCCAAGGAGTCAGTTCTTCACATCAGGTGGACAAAGGATTGGAGTTTCAGTTTCAGCATCACTCCTTCCAATGAACACCCAGGACTGATCTCCTTTAGAATGGACTGGTTGGATCTCCTTGCAATCCAAGAGACTCTCAAGAGTCTTCTCCAACATCACAGTTCAAAAGCATCAGTTCTTCAGCGCTCAGCTTTCTTCACAGTCCAACTCTCACATCCATACATGACCACTGGAAAAATCATAGCCTTGACTATGAACCTTTGTTGACAAAGTAATGTCTCTGCTTTTTAATATACTGTCTAGGTTGGTCATAACTTTCCTTCCAAGGAGTAAGCGTCTTTTAATTTCATGGCCGCAATCACCATCTGCAGTGATTTGGAGCCCAAAAAAATAAAGTCTGTCACTGTTTCCACTCTTTCCCCATCTATTTGCCATGAAGTAATGGTGGGTACTGAACAAATTTCAAATTTTATTTCCCATGAGATGATGTATCTACATGACAGACATTGCCTATTTTTTCTGCCCTGAGATTCCTTTTCTTCTGAAAGCGGCTTTATTCCCACAGTCCAGCTGTGTGATTTCTGCAGGAGCCACCCTAACGCTGGCCAGAGCTGATTGGCCCCGAAATGAACACCTGACCCAAGCTGAGACAATCAGAGCCCTTTCCTGAGCTCTTTTACTTGTGTGGACCCAGGACATTTAGATAGTCTATCTCCAATGGCTAAGGCACGAGCAGAGAACCTCAGAAGTTGGGAGTGGCCATATTTTCTGCCCCATGGAGAAAATTGGTCCTACAAGAGAAAGAAGAAGAATGCTAACAATTTTTTTTAAAAGATGTAGGGAGAAAACCTGCAACCGTTTTCCTGACGGTGGTGGACATGCTGGTCCTAAGATTCTACTCTGGCTGTACCCTGCTGGCCACTTGGGTCACTGTTAGATCCTTCCCCAGAGATAGGCCTTTCCTTGGTCCCTTTCCATCTCTGATTTAGACTTTTGACGTCAGGTTGGGATCTTCTGGTGGGTTGGTTTTCACAGGGCATTTAGAGCTAGTTAAAGAGACTTCCCTGGTGGTCCAGTGGCTAAGACTCCACAGTCCCAGTACAGGGGGCCCAGGTTTGATCCTCAGTCAGGGAACTATATCCCACATGCTGCAACTAAGACCCAGCACAGCCAAATAAGTAAATAAATAATTTTCTTAAAAAGAGCTAGTTGAAGATTTTTGAGAGTTGAGAGCTTAACAGCATACTCCCTCTTGGGTCTACTGATTTCCCAGGAATGACATTTTCAGTGAACAGTGAAAGGATAGGCACAATGTAAGTGAAAGCACCCAGCCAGTTAATAAAGATAATGAAGGCCAATAAAACTCCTTTTGTCAGAAATACTTGCCCTGAACAGTGCCACCAGAGGATGAATCTTTTCTCTGCTTCTGTCCCAGCGCTGGACTCTTATCTCTTCCTTTTGTCTTTAAGGGAGTTTACGGTTTTCTAGGTTATTCCATCATTTCTCAAGTGTCCCACCAGGTCACTGCTAGTAGCTGAGGAGAATCAAACCTCTTCTCCCAACTGCAGCCCTGCCAGGGACTTAAGAGTTAGGAAGCAGTAGTCCTTCAGACTAAGCGCAGGCAGGTTGAGAAGGAGATCAGATGGACTCTTCAGAGTCTCTGAGTTGCCCCTAGACTGAGACCAAAAATTATTGAATCCAGGAGGTCAAGGATCGTGCCTGTTTGCTTCCCCAGGACCTCGTGCTCAGCACATAGTAAGTAACTGAATAAGTAATATCTTACTCAGTAAGATACTGAGTAAGTAATTAGTGAGTGAATTAATCCTTAGCATTATCCCCATTTTACAGATTAGGAAACTGAGGCTCAGATAAATCAACTGGGTCGACCAGTGACATAGCCAAGGGAGTGGCAGGGCTGAGTCCAGAGCTTTAAGCCTCAGACTCCTCATCTCAGGCTCATTCTGAGACCTCTCAGTCATTGAAAGAGAAAACCACAACCCCAGAAGGGCTGTGCGATCTTTCTGTGTGGTCTCATAACAGAGCTGAATACACAGCAGCACTTGGTAAAAGTTTCAGTTCCTGAAGCTACGTGTTAACACGTCAGAACTAAGGACCGCTTCAGACTTAAGCTAAAGCCTGTGTTATTTTTGAACCTCCATTTTCTGAAAGCTGTACCAGAGCTCAGGCGACAGAAGATGAGAAGGGCTATGTGTGTGTGTGTGTGTGTGTGTGTGTGTGTGTGTGCATGTGATAAAATATTCACCGTAAAGACTCACGTGTAACTGTGCAACCAGAACGGCATTTTTGTGTCTGCTCTTGACATATGGTTCATGCCTCTGTTTGTAGGTCCCCTTTGTATGTCACGGGTCCCCAGAGACTTTAAAAATGTCAGCTCTCACAGAATGTTGGCCGCTGAGTTACAGAGGGGGGTCAGAGTGGTCAGTGGTCCAGTTTAGGGTCCATTTGGGATGTGTGAGTCTTGGTCTTTACCCTGTGTTATATATATGCCTGTGCAGGCACTGTTGAAAACCCTGTTTCTGTTGCCTTGCATTTTATATGGTTTATTATGCTCTGTATGGGCAGTGTCCAGTAGAACTCTCTGTGATGATGGAAGTATTCTGTATTTGCACCAGATGTTCTATATTTGCATTCAGAAGGGCAGTCGCCAGCCACCGGGGCCGTCAAACCCTTGAAATGTGGCTGGTGTGACTGAGGAATTGAATTTTTAATTTTATTTTATTTGAAGTAATTTAAATTTAAATATTAATAGTCACACTTGGCTAGTGGCTACTATCATATTGGATGACGCATCTTTGTATTTTCAAAAAGTCAGTACGTTTCTGATTCCCAGCCTTAGTTAGCATGTTAGTTATAGGGATTCCACTCAGTTCATCTGAAAGTTACAAATTGTGTATAGACATTAAATCTGCCAGTTAAAGATTGAATTCCTTTACCGTCAAATATGGCCAGGAGACTTCTTTCACATGGGCAAGAGTAAGTGGGGTCCACCTTCTTGTGCACCTCAGCCTGTCCTCTGGGACCTTTGATCATCACCAGACTGAATCCTTTTCTTTGCTCCTGTTCGGGGCCCACTTCTCTCCCTGCCTTTGGGGACCTCTTAAGAAGCCCTTCCTTTTCTGCTCGGTCTATTTAGGTTGCAGCATCAACCTGCTGCTGCAGTCCTCTTCCCCCTCATTCGCTTCATCTGCCCTTCTCCTGTGTGACGTTTCTCCAGAGAAACAGCTCATAGTGTTATCTGTCTGTCTGTCTGTCTGTAGTAGGAGACTGAGATTGAGATTGACTTTCATTACTGGCCCAAGTGACTGTGGGAGCTGGGCAGTCCCAAACCTCCAGGGCCATGTGGTAGACTAGAGGTTTTGGGTAAGAGTGATGTCACAGTCTCAACTCTGAAGGCCGAAAACTCGGGCAGGTTGTCTGGAGGCAGAATTCCTTCTTTGCCAGGGTCCAGCCCCGGCGGAGTCCAGGGGTTCCCTTCAGATGAGCAGTGTCGGCGAAGAAAAGAAAGCGAGTCTTGGTTGAGTGCAGGATCAAGACTACTTTATTCTTTTACATCAGTGCTTATATACCCTAAAACCAATAATCCTTTAAAGAGGTTTAAGGAGGGAGGAATGATAAGATTGTACCAGGTGCATAATCATGGGTTACATCATAAATAACTTTCCAGAACATAACTTTTAAACATACCTACACATAACTTTTAAACAATTCAATGGCAGCAGCTAGTCAACTGTGAAAAGCCATCTACAAACCTTATCTTGGGAAGCTCAGCCCCCAAGGTCTTAGCTCTGGTATGTAATCCTAAGAGGGTCAGAGGTCTCATAATTCCATTCTGATCACACCCTAAGGAATCTTCTCAATCTCATAATGAACTCTATCTACTTTTGCTTATGGGATAGATAGGCCTGTTTATTGGGACCCATGTGCCCCCAGGGGCTGTGTTGCTGCCATGCTAAGGTTTCAAGGAGGGATTTTAGGTAAGAGTCAGAATAGTTTTTAGGGAATATAGAAGAACGCCAAGCATCAGAAGAAGAAAGGACGAAGACCTGGGAGTAGATGGTGGGGGGATCCCGAGAAACCCTCGGAGGACCGGACGCCTTTGCGTGCCAATTCCTTGAATCCAGACCTTGTCACGGGTGGGGTTTCTCTCACTGGCTCCAACACTTCTTCTTTGGAAAACCTTGCTCTTCGCTTTTAAGGCCTTCACCTGATTGCCAGAGGCCTGTCCCCGTTAGAGAGGGTGACTTGCTTTACTGAAAGCCAGTGGACTGTAGATGTCAACTGCATCTAAAAGTATCTTTATAGCGGTATCTGGGCTAGTGTTGACAGTTAGTCACTGTAGTTTTTTGCAGGGTGACACATACAATGAACCATGATACCGTCTTCATTAGATTCAGACCGAACGATCCTAGACCGTCTCTGGCCCTTTGCCTGTGCCATCTCATGTGGCCGGTGGGTACTCAAGTCCTGCTGACCTGTTAGCAGAAGTCTTTTCTGCTGCCTTTCCTCTATTACATATGGCTTCCATTTTTACCAAACCCAATCAGGACCCCATTTCCCCCTTACTGGTTTTATCCTCATTGCTAAATGTACTCTAAACAAGTGTGTGTTTAAGACAAGATAGTATGTATTTACACTCAGCAGCAGCTGCATGGCATTCATTTTGAAAGTAGAATAACAGACAGTATGTCCTAGATTTTCAGGGACTATCCCAACATCATGGTGTTACTTTTAATAAAAATGATTCTTGAAATATATAACCAAAGATGACATCATTTTCTGATGCATTGAGACTTTTTATAGAAACAAATTTTTTTCAATAGAAAAAAGAAACCAAAGAAATAAGAAACCTTTTTCACATTATTATGTCTGGTTTTACGTCAGGAGAATGTAATTATTGCCATTTGTTCTTACTCATCAGAGTTGAACGAAGTCTTGGGTCAGTTGAAAACCCTCTTGTTTAATTTTTGGTGCTTAAACCAGCAGTTGTTACTCTTATAAGTGTTGAGGGTGAGATTGTTCTTAAATGCAGCCAATGTGATAAAAAGGTGGATGAGGGTGTATTTCAGTTAAATCTTGTATTGAGTGGGCATCTTGGGACAGTTTGGGTTGTATAATGTGAAGGAGTGCTGTCATTTAGGAGCACTGATGTGCATTAAGATACTCAGAGTCGGATCCAGGCTTTGCCATGATCTAATTGCAGTTGTTAGAGAAATTACTTGGGCTTGTGTGTGACAGTCTGTGGGGAACTCCTTCCCCAAGGTGGCTTGAATATTCAGGGTTTGATCTTCTGTATGGATTCGATTCCATGCTCTTGAAGACCTGCCATAGCTTGACGTCATGGTGGTGTCCAGTAGCACCTAGCGAGTCCCTGAAAGTAAAGTGACCTGGATGTCTGGAGGATGGGGGTGGGACTCCAGAAACATTGCAGGATGGTTCGGCAGGACATGGTGAGTGGATACATGGGTTACAGAAAGGAAGGAGCGGAAGAAGAGGCACCTTGACCCCAGTTTGAGACCCATGGTGGACCCATCAGCTGTGATCATTAGCCATGGAGGTCTGAGCCCCAGAGCAAAGGTAGGGATGGGGAGTCCAAACTTGGGAGTAATGAACACATGACTAGTGGCTAAATCTGAGTGAGTATCTCCTAAATCTGAGGAGGTTCCCATGGGGGTGAGGAGAGCTGGTGGTCAGAAGCGAACCCTGATGAACACCGTCTCATGCCTGCCTTTCTGAGGTTTGTGAGACTTGCTTAACGAAGGTTATAAATGAAGGAATGAGTGAATGAGTAACAAACAGAGTTTGGTTTGACACCTCTAGAGAAATCAAAGGTGTCACAGCCCCTAGGGTCTGGCCAAATATTGATCTTTATAAAATCTAAATGTGGGTTTTCTGGTTAAAAAAGACTGCTCACCCTTTCTGGGAAACAATTTGGCAGCCTGCATCCAGCCTTTGAAGAGCTGATATCCCTTGGCCCACCTGTTCCACTTTCAGGAATCCACCCCAAGGAGATAAACAGAACTGCAAAGATGTGTGCACAAGGATGTTTCATATTCTTGAGATACACGTTCCCTGGAAGGTTTGCCTTGGGGAGAGGGAGTGTCTTTACCATTTACCCTGAGCATCTTTTTAAGAGTTTTGATTATTAAACAATGCCAGGTGTAGGATACAACACTTTCATTAATGTCTAAGGTAAAAAGTGAGCATTCAAAGAAATCTGAGCTTTGCCCTTGGACACTACCCACCCTACCCCCACCCCCACCCCCGGCCCCATCTGCTCTTCAGAGTTGCTGTGTTGGGTAAGTTAGGGACCTGTTGCTGCTGAGTGAAGTCTGAGCCTTTGTTGTCTTGTTATTTGGTGATATCCATGGTATGGCCCTTGTGATTTCTGGTCCAGCCTCATTTCTGGGTGCTCCTGGCTTCTCATGTCATGTTCCAGAAATATTTCTAGAAATTTCTTCAATACCCAGACTGTTGCACACCATCAGGCCTTTGACCACGATGATCCATCTTACCTGCACTGCCCTCTTGCTTTCTTTGATCTGTCTGGTGAACTCCTATTCATCCTTCAAAGCCTCCTGCAGGTTGAGTCCCCAAATAGGTTTTGCTTAGCATGATACTTGGGGGAAAATTTGAATCTGAGTGTTGCAGGAGAGGCTCACACACTCCAGCTCTGCCATGGCCTTCGCCTCCTCCAGCTGTGTTACCCTATTTCATTTGTAATAGCCCTGACCTTCTGTGAGAAAGGTCTCCGTGTCCCCTTCAGGCAGAAATAATCACTTTCTATACCTTTATATCCATTACTGTGCTTAGCTTCTCTATGAAAATTTTCTGAAATGTGTACTTATTTTCAGTTGTAAAGGTAATATGTATGCTTGTTAGATAAATTTTGAAAAATTACACATAAAGCTATCATAATGCTGTGTTTTAAAAGTTTAGAATCTTTATTTTTTATCATCATAACATAAACATTATTGTGCCACAGTAGTATAATTATTTTTAAAATATTTTTACCATAATCAACTGAATCTTTTGACAGTTAAGACTCCTCTATTTTGTAGCCCGAGCACCTAAGTGTGATGCTGCTTTGAGCCACTGTAGGAACTTAATAAATGTTTGTTAGTTTGTTGGATTCTAGAGCTGAAAAATTGGTCTCCATCCCTGCCTTCCAGGAGTCGTTCTGGAAGAAGAGACACAGATCCACTCGGTATTTAATGTGTTCATTCACTCATTCATTCAACAGATCCTTATTGATCACCTACTATATGTTAGACAAATCACTAGCAAATTACGCTTCTCTCTTATTGACCATGAGTTAATCCACTGCTTTTCTCTTTTGCCTGTGCTGCCAGGAACCTCGGCGCTTAGCCTCCCTGAACCTCAGGCTGTTTGGTACAGTTACCTCCTCATTGTTCTGTTTTTAAAAAGTTTGTGACCTATGTCTTCTTTTAGAAATTTTCTTACACAGTTTCTAAAAATAGGTAGATATCACAGATTAAAGGGTAAAAAAATGAATTTTCAGAATGGAAATGATGACTTCAAGGTTTTTTTAAAAAAGCGTTTGAAGTGTGAATTGCGCCAGCCGCGGGCACTTGTGTGGGCACGTGCATATCCGAGAACTTGACGCTTTGACATGTGTCCACTTGGCCTTGTACTTAAGAGAATGAGCTTGGACCTGAGCCAAACCTGACTGCCCACAGCTCGCCTTATAACTTTAATGTCTCTGGGCTTCAGTATCCTCATCTGAAATGAAGGTCATGATATCATGTAGGGTTGTTGGAGGATTAAGCCAAACCGTTGATATAAAATGCATGGTGCAGGGTTTGACACATAGTAGATCCTTGGTAATCATTACATCTAGCACAGGCTAGACTTTGGAAGGACTGATGCTGAAGCTGAAACTCCAGTCCTTTGGCCACCTGATGCAAAGAACTGACTCATTTGAAAAGACCCTGATGCTGGGAAAGATTGAGGGCAGGAGGAGAGGGGGATGACAGAGGATGAGATGGTTGGATGGCATCACCGACTCAATGGACATGAGTTTGAGTAAACTCCGGGAGTTGGTGATGGACAGGGAGGCCTGGCGTGCTGCAGTCCATGGGGTCGCAAAGAGTCAGACACGACTGAGCGACTGAACTGAACTGAACTGGGCTGTACTTTTGTATCACTGCTCCTGATCATGTTCCAGAACGGCCAGGGCTGAACTAAAACGACCTTCTGCCTTAAGTTCGGGTGGGCCATCCGCAGAGGGCGACTGAGGCTTGCTTCTCCTTTGGAGAGGTGCTCGTGCTAGTGTTTCTGATTCCTTCTCAAAAGACAGGAGCGGGTCGCTGCTGACGCCTGCCGGCTTTCCGAGGTCATCCACTTGGGGGTTGGTGACTGAGCCTCCCAGGGCTCCGAGGTCTCCCCCTCCTGCTGCATTTGTAAAGAGACTTGAGTACCCTTGCCCAACAAGTGCCCTAGAGCCTGTCTTCAAATTTTGGCCGGCTCTGCTTTTGTTTAGCTTTGACTTTCTGTTTGTCTTTCACTTATGACAGTTACATTCAGTTGCCTGTGGGGGGGACGGGGTTGCTTTTTTAGGGAGGGGAGGGTTCACGCGGCCCAAAACTCTTGTAGTCATGTGTCCCCCGTCTTGAGGCTCAAGAGGTGAGAAGGTGCCACCTGTTACCTGGACTGGATGGGGGATGGAGAGCCGTGGGTCAGCCTGTGCAGTGCCCACGGCCTGGGCATGGCCTTCGGGCATCCTTGCTTCCCCCTGGGCTGCTGTCCTCAGAGGTCCCCTCTCTCGGGGAGTGCCATCAGCTTTTGCACGTGGGTGATTCCTGCCACCTTTGCCCTTCTCTGCCAGAGCAGTTGTTTCAGAGAGGAAGCTCTTTGGGTCATAAAATGTCATCTGGTAGTTAGTATGTGGTTATATAAATGTATTGAGTTATACAGTAGCCTGATTAGCAGGAAGTAGGTGATTCATCAGAAAAAAAAAAAATCACACAAAAAAATAAACTCTTACCAAAATGAGCTTCCTCTTTCAGCCTCTTTTTGTTCCAGCTCATCCTTTATAGAACCTTTTTTCAGCTTCTTAGGAAAAAAAAAAAATTACTAATTGGGACTAACATAGTGTTTCACAGAGAGGCCATCCCAGCCCTTCACAGTCAAATGCTTTATTTTTTTTACAGTTTAAGAAAACAAGTCCCATGCTGTCTGTCCCCAGTCAGGCCAGAGTTGGGGTGTGGACACCGCCTTGAGGAGGTGGAGCCTTGGCCAGCTTGAGAGATTTCACGTTCAAACAGGAACATCCAGACTTCCCCGGTGCTCCATTGGTTAAGACTCAGTGCAATTGGGCATGGGTTTGATCCCTGCTTGGAGAACTCAGTTCAGTCGCTCAGTCGTGTCCGACTCTTTGCGACCCCATGGACTGCAGCACACCAGGCCTCCCTGCCCATCACCAACTACCGGAGTTTACTCAGACCCATGTCTGTCGAGTCAGTGATGCCATCCAACCATCTCTTCTGTCGTCCCCTTCTCCTCCTACCTTCAGTCCTTCCCAGCATCAGGGTCTTTTCAAATGAGTCAGTTCTTCGCATCAGGTGGCCAAAGGATTGGAGTTTCTGCTTCAGTGTCAGAGAACTAAGATCCCATTTTCCATGTGCTGCAGCCACACACACACACACACACCTGGAAACACCCCCGAGGCCTCCCTGAGGGGCCGCGTATGCCCCTGCTCTGATAGAACATCCAGTTTACCTGTTTCCCTTGGTTTGGTTTGCCTCGCAGATCCAGGAGGCCGCGAGTCGCGGCCTGAAGTTCGTCGGGGTCGTGCCTCAGTACCGCTGCCCTGGGAACCCGACGGGCAGCTGCCCCCCAGCAGATGCCCAAGACGCGACACAGGAGCCTGGTGGTCATGGGGCTGCGGAGGAGCTGGGGGCTGCAGACGCTGCAGCGGGGACCAACGGAAGCCCGGAGCCTGGCCAGGACCCCCGAGGAGAGACACCCGCCGCCCAGCAGCCCAGCTTGCTCCCGGGAGAGGGGGACGGTGCAGGGTCTCCTGCTCGAGGGACTCAGGAGGGACCAGATGCTGATCTGCCATCTGAAGGGCCTGGAGAGCCTCCCGCGGCCAGTAAGTATGTCAGCGCCGGGACTCTGAGCCACTTGGAGTGCGACTGCTAGCTTTTCAGTAATCGCCAGGGGCCTTTTAGGAAAAATGAATGGAATCTGAGCGTAGAGATGGCAGTCCATCAAACGGGAGAAGCTGTCAGGCAGTCTTCCCGGCCTCCTGACTCTTTTCCTTCCTGAGGCTGTGCCTTCTGGGGGTGGGGGTGGGCAGACCATGTGACGCTGACCTGTCGCAGCTCCAGAATGTCACATGTGCAGCAGGTTCTAGAATGCAAGGTGTTTTCTCCCCCACGCCCACGCACTGCCCCCAAATGACCCCGTGTGACCCCAGGAAGCGTGGTGATGGCTGGGCACCGGTGCAGAAAGCACCTTCCACGTCTGGTCCTCTTGTTTTGAATTTCTGCCTAAAGAAGGAAATCCAGAGCACCAGCTGAGGACAAGGTGTGCAGGAAGCTGGTGATTCAGCCCTTGCGGCTGTAAACAGCCAGGCTTCGGGGGGGCCTGTCTTGTGGACAGACCAGCACCGTGGAACACACGTGGCCAGGGAGAGGCCGCCGGGAAGCGACTGTTCTGAGTCGCGGTGGTTAACAGCCGCTGGGGCACGGACTTTAGGTTGGAGATTTCAAATAATGATGCAGGAAGGAGGCTGGCAGCCAGTGTTAGCAAATGCTTCCTTCTTCCTGTGATGTGGATGGCCGCTTTGCATCGTCACCCTGTTTACAGCTGAGCAGACTGAGGTTCAGAGGGTCCATCCGTCGCCTAGGCTGGAAACAGATTTGCTGGGTGAGCCCAGGCCGGCTCCCCACCTGGTCCTTCCTGTGTGATGCTCAGACAGCCGATCAGGGTTTATTGAGGCCCTCAGACTGCAGAGAGTGACGTTTCTCTTCGTTTCCGTGTGATTCTCTTTCACTTTCCTGCCCCAAGAAATCTCACGTCCCGCCGTTTCCTGGAAGCCAGGCCCTTGTATGAGCTGTCTACCCTTTGGAAGGTGACGAGTGACAAGACGGATGGAAGGAGGCCCAGGTCTTAGGAAGACTTTCTCTTTAGGCTTTTCTGAATCATCTCCCTGGTTAATGTTATGGTGGTTTAGTTGCCAAGTTGTGTCTGACTCTTGCAGTCCCATGGACTGGCCCTCCATCCATGAGATTCTCCAGGTAAGAATACCGCAGTGGCTTGCCATGTCCTCCTCCAGGGGATCTTCCCCACCCAGAAATCGAACCCGGGTCTCCTGCATTGCAGGCAGATTCTTTACCAACTGAGCTATGAGGGCTGGTTAGTGTTATTATTTATGTACTAATTCTTGAGGTTAGCTTCTTATAAATGAGGAGAAACTGCTTATGCTTTGAGAATAGAAAAGGGTGAGGGACTTCCCTAGAGGTCGAGTGGTTAAGACTCTGCACTTCCACTGCAGGGCACACAGGTTCAATCCTTGGTCAGGGAACTAAGATGCCACATGCCACAGGGCGCAGCCAGAAAAAAAGAGAGGATAAAAGAGCTTTTCTTGTTATGTTGTAGACTCCGAAAAGAGAATTGTGGGATGGTTAATTCTGGGGCTTGTCTGCAAGGATGACTTAGAAGGGGAGATGATAGCCACCTCACTTCTCAGAGAGATTAGGGCTAGTGTTTCATCAGGGCCTTGATTTGTGGTGGCTCAGATGGTAAAGAATCTGCGTACAATGCAGGAGGTGAGGGCTTGATCCCTGGGTCAGGAAGATCCCCTGGAGGAGGGCATGGCAACCCACTCCAGTACCCTTGCCTGGAGAATCTCAGGGACTGAGGAGCCTGGCGGGCTACAGTCCATGGGATTGCAGAGAGCTGGGCATGACTGAGCAACAGAGCATGCATGCCAGATGAGATGTCCACCTAAAGCAGTCCAAAGTAGGAGCCCTTACCACTGGGGTGCAGGCCCCGTCATCCTGACCATTGCCGCCAGCTCTGCACGGAGCCCTGGCTTTGGGAAAGGAGGCCGTCGATACTGAAAGGCCCCTCAGGAGTTTCAGACGTTCCCTGTTCCGGAGTGCACCTTCCTCCAAGACTCCCTCAAGACCGCCTGCCCCCTGGGGTTAAGTAACTGGGGAGACTTGTCCCAGGACTTTCCCTCCAAGACCCCCCCTGCTGTATGTGACTGTTCCTTCCCTCAGACCCTTCCCCCATTGCTGGGTGCACAGAGACCCCCCCAGCACCCAAGTGTCTTGGCCTGCACCTCATTTCCTCAAGCCCCTGCTCTCTACCGGAAAACCAGAACCTTCTGAGGGATGCACGGTTCAGGTGCGTCTGGAGGCGGTCAGCCCGAGCGCGTGTGAGAACTGCAACTGTGAGGGGTGACGGTGCCCCCGACCCCCAGTCCTGCTTGGTAGGTGGCTGTCTGTCTGTCTGTCGTCTGCTCATGCGCCTGGCTCTCAGCTCTCCTTGTAGGAGGCCACAGCTCTCCGAGACTTAAGTAGCTCACTGTGGCCCTTATGTCTCTTCCAGTGGAATAAATGAATCTTTGGCTCTTTCTCACCAGCCCGTGAACACACAGCGGGTACTGGTGCCCAGGCTTGGCCTCCAGGGGACAGACAGAGGACGGTCATCATGGTGACAGCCCTCCAGTGGCCGGAGCTCAGCTTGCCTGGGTGACCATGCGTCACAGTAGCTTTGACAGAAGATGCTCTTACTACGCCTGTGTCACAGATACAGGAAGTGGCCTGTGCACCCTCATAGAGTTACACTTTATCTCATAGTTTGAGCGTTAGTGCTTCCCTGGGGGCTTAGCTGGTAAAGAATCCGGCTGCAATGCGGGAGACCTGGGCTCAATCCCTGGGTTGGGAAGATTCCCTGGAGGAGGGCGAGGCTACCCACTCCAGTATTCTGGCCTGGAGAATCTCATGGACTGTATAGTCCATGGGGTTGCAGAGTTGGACACGACTGAGTGAGTTTGACTTGAGCATCCGTTGAGCATAGTTTCCGCCCCCTCGAAGGCTGGCCAGGGGCGCTGTCCCTGCTGGTCAGCTGGCCCGGCCCTCAGCTCAGTCCAGCTTCTGTTCTGGTTGTTTTCCTGTTCCAGGGCGTCCCCCAGCGCCCCCTCCCCGCTCTCAGCCCCCCTCCTCTCAGGGCCCCCTAAGGAGGGCCAAGTGCTTTAATTCTGCTTCCTGCCAGGTGGATTTAAATAGGCAATCACAGCAAGACAATTAAAAAAGATCGGAAGGGCGTCTCCCTGCTCCCCCTGCCACTCCGCCTTTAATTCATCTGCTGTATAGACGCTGGGGGGCTCTGTCTGTCTGGGCGGCCCCCCACCCCCGAGCTGTGGGGGCCCTCGGGTCCGGGGGTTCGCTCCCCACGTCCACCTGGGCTCTGGTCATCCGGGGAGCGTCCTGTCGGTTCAACGTCCGCTGGGCAGGCGTCCCTCCACACCTGCCTCGTTCCTGGCCGCGCATGGACGCAGGGCCCCCGGGAAGAGCCGACCCACCCCGGGGCTGGGTTCCCGGTCCATTTCTGTGCAGGGGTGGAGGGGGACAGCTTCCTCCATTGACTGTAAGCAGGCCAGGGGGCAAGGCCTGGGCTCGGGAAGCTTAGAGCGGCGTCTCTGGATAGGTGTTCCCTGGCCTTCTTGTCTGGCCTCCGGCATCCCTGTCTGGTCTCGGGCGCTGCAGCGTTAGTAGGAGAAACGAGGGGGCTGCCCTGGTTCATGCAGATTCAGCTTCTTCTCTCTGTCACCCGAGTAATAAGGCAGCGTCGTCCCCGAGTTGCCCTTCCTACCTACACTGGCTCACTTGAAATGTCCAGAATGCAGAAGCCTGAGCCGGATCTCCGTGTCCTTCTCCAGGGCCTTCTGTGAGTAAGCCTCCTGGCAGGCAGCTCCTTCTGGGGGGACGCCACCCGAGTCTGCCCTCCCTCACCAGACCTGGTCCTCCCCTCCCGGAGCCCCCTGGACAGCTCTGCCCTGGGGTCCGTGCGCCCCCCGCCTGCCGCCGTTGGCCTGGCCGTTTGCACTCAGTCTGTTTACAGCAGCCGCTGAGCACCTCCCCGCCCGCCCACGGGCGTCAGCTCCCGCTCTTTCTGCTGAGGAAACCGGCCTCTCCTGAGGTTTGGGAAACAGCCCAGGGCTGGGAGATTTGGAAGAGTCTTGACTGATGTTGAAGCTGAAACTCCAATCCTTTGGCCACCTGATGCGAAGAGCTGACTCACTGGAGAAGACCCTGATGCTGGGAAAGATTGATGGCGGGAGGAGAAGGGGACGACAGAGGATGAGATGGTTGGATGGCATCACCAGTCAATGGACATGAGTTTGAGCAAGCTCCAGGAGTTGGTGATAGACAGGGAGATCTGGCGTGCTGCAGTCCATGGGGCCGCAAAGAGTCAGACACAACTGAACGACTCAACTGAATTGGCTTTGCCACTTGCCGGCTTGTGATTCTGGGGAATCCATTTAAGGCTTCCAGGGCGTAGAAGGGACACGGTTTCCCCGTGGAGGTGGGCATCGCAGGAGATGGTGGCGGTAACGACCCTCACTGACACACTCGCGTCCCACAACTGCTGTCCAGGCAGTGGGTCCCACACTCCTCCTGGCGAGGCGACCTACCCCCGACCCGGAGGTGCCCCACACTGCACCCACACCGGAAGCGGCATCTCCCCGTCCCAGCACCTGGCTGGGCCCGAGGCCCCTCCTCCCCCTCGCGCTGTGGTGCCCACCACCCCGTCCTCCCAGCGTAACCTTTGGCCCCAGCCCTCCTGCGGTGACCTCAGCTGACCAGGGCCCCCGCCCAACCTGGCTCCCAGACCGAGTCTGGTGCCCACTTGTCTCTCCACCCCGGCCGACGTGCCAGCCGGCTCCTTCTCCCCGTCCAGCCTGGGGAGCTCGTGCTTTCAGCCCGACTCTGAGCCCCCCTCCCTCCTGCCACCTGGAGGTCCCCCGGAGTGCTAGGACCGCAGCAGCTCAACCTGCGGGTCACCGTCTCCCGGGGGCCCCAGCTGCAGACAGACTGCAGGCGTCCGTCCCGTGCCTACGTCCCTACTGCCTGGTACCTGCCTCGGACCTGCGCGTCTGCCTTCTTCCTGCTCGTTCCCGGGGAGCCTGACAAGGCCTGGCTGGCTGACCCCAGCTGCGGACACCCCGTGACCCCCGCCCCAGCTGCTTGCGCTTCTCTGGCTGAGGTCAGTCCAGCGAATGCACATGCAGCCCCGGACGTGTTTTCTAGACTGCCGCTTTTTCTGGACACCGAGGGTCTAGATGGCACCAGACCAGGCTCCCCGCCCCTGTGTGCAAGGGGGTCAGAGGAGACGAGACAGAAATAGAAATACAAGACAGAACCATCTGGAAGCTGCTTGGGTGCCCTGCCAGGCCCGGCCCGCAGCCATCCTCGGAACATTCTCAGCAACAACGCCTTCCCCCTCCTTGGGGACTCTGTCCCGTGTCTGCAAAAACCTTCCAGCTGGGGTCAGGGCAGAGTCAACGGAGCAGCTGAGAAAATGTAAACACACTTGGTCTTCTTTGTGGAATCCCTGGTGACCGCTCCCGTGAGGATGTGTACTGGAGAGCCAGAACATTAAAGCATGAAAAGGTGTCGTCTGGGGACAGTTTCTCTTGGCTGGTTTCCGGGTGAAGACCGTGACCGGGGAGCCGGCGGGACAGAGTTTACTGCGGGGCTGGGCATCTGCAAGCAGGTTTCTTCTCATGCTTTGGAGGCTCTTGATTCCAATAGCCTTCCCCTTTTCCTTCCCGAAAAGTTTTATTTCTGTCTCTGGCTCTGGCCCCGCTCCCCCGGGAGGACCCAGATGGAGAGCTGGGCGCGCTGGCAGCACCTCGCTGCCGGCCGGGTCTGCAGGCTCTGTCTTCGTGGCCCCGGGCCTGCACCCGCCTTCTCCTTCGGCCTTCCCCTTTTCTGTTTCGTTATGCGTGTGGGAAAGTCATGGTTCTGTCTTGCCGTGTGACTGGGGGTCCTTCTGTGTGATCAGGTGTTGGGCCGCTTCTCAGTTCCCCTTGCGGAGGCTGTGGTTTCTTTTTCTTCTTAGTTTGCATGGCCTTGGGCTTGCTTGATCGTCACCGAGTGCAGTGATGGATGCTTTGGCCCACCGTGAGGGTCACCTGAGGACAGCTTCCCTAGCCTCTGCCTGCGGAGTTCTCTGGAGTAATGGGCAGGTGCCCCAGGCATTAATGCCCCAGGAATGGCCTCAATCCGTGAGGACAGATGCCCGCCTTCCTTGCCCCTCATAGGGCAACACACGGCATCTCCGGTCCCCAGGAACCTGCTTGTGGAAGCCTGCCTTGTCTTTCATCTCCTCCTTGTTTCTTATCCCTGCTCCCCCACTCTTATTGTCTGGGATGACTCCCCAGAGAAACAGCTTGCACCCCAAAGCTTAGTCAAGCCCTCCCTAAAGCCTGCTTCCCACTCTTCCCTTTTAGTAGCTGCAGTTCTTACTTGAACCCCCAACTCCTCAGACTGGAAAAGGGCACTTCCTGTCCCACCCCCCAGCCCTAATCCCCTTGCTTGATTCTCTTCCTTTACAAACCTTTCTCGGCATGATGCCATGGCTAACACTTGAACTTGAAACTCACAAAATAGTCGGGGGATTGCTAGCTCCATATACCAAGAGCTAATTTCTCCCCTGAAAGCACATGCTGGCTGCCTTTTCCATGGCTTCCTGAGTCAGGGAAGTGGACCGAGGAAATAATTTGGGCTGGGGATGAGGGACAGGCCAGCATTGGTTGTTGGAGAGCCGGGCGGCCGTTTGTGAAGACGGGGTCCCCTCCTTCCTTATTGATTCTAGCCCCTGGATTGCTTGAAATGGCCTGCCTGACGGCTTCACTGTTGCTGACAGCAAAGTCTTTGGCCCGGAATTGCTCCCTGAGGTCTCTGCTGGCGCTCACTCAGGTGGAGCTGTGGAAAGACTCCCTTTGTCCCAAAATACAGTTGTCCTGTGAGATGACTTGAGATGCTACGTGTAGAAACGTTTTTGGTGTGAAAGTGCCTCACCACCTGCTCCTGTTTGTGGCAAATGGTAATGGTTTCCCTTATGGTTGTGAAGCATCGTTTCCTGTTTAAGCAGACTTTTCTAGATAAAGGATAGTGGGCCCATTTTCAGATAAAGGATAGTGGGCCCATTTTCAAGGGTAATGTGTTTGGAGACTGGAAAACTGGGAAATAAACAGGGGATACAGTGTCCCAGAATGTGGGGTCCAGGCAAGGTGTCTCCTGCAGGGAGTGTGTGGGTGTCCCTTGTCTTTTTTGCTAATGTCAGCCATTGTTTATGACCTTTAGAATATTTCTTTGGAAGAAGGGTGGGGATTTTCTTATTATCTGAGTAGATATTTTTGGAAACCAAAGCGTGTTCCTGAGTAGCCTGTGTAAGCAAAGCTTCTCAAGCGGGGTGAACTCTTGATTGCCCGACTAAATGAGTAACACAAAAATAGACCTTCAGCCTTTGATTGAAACTCCAGGTATTTGCTTCCGGAGGCTGAGACTGCTCGCTCATGGCCGGCCGCACGTAGGGCGGGAGGCAAGTGTCAGCCGCCTGGTGACAGGGAGCATCAGTTTGTAAAGAGCCCAGCCATAAACGAAGGCCCAGGAAGCTGCGCCTCACTGTCAGGGCCTGTGTGGCTGTTGGAGCGGCCTTACCACTCCAGGCAGGAACCCTCACTTACTGGAACGTATTTATTTTTACATTTCAATGATGTATTTTTGATGCATTTGATTAAGTATTATGCGCTCAGCCCCAGGAAACACCACTGCAGTTTATAAATAGTGAATTCAGGGAGGTGCAGAGTTCCTGGAATTACGGCAGTATTTTTGTTTTTTCATGCCTCTGTGCATTTCCTTTTTTTAAAAAAAAAAAAAGATCAGCTCTTACCCCAAAACATGTCTGCTTTTTCTTCTAAAATACACCTTTGTATGGATTTCTAGAAATGTCTACTATGTTCTTTCAAACACCTAAACCATACAAACTAATCCTAGCTAACAGCTGTACATCATGTGTCATATTCAGGACTAAGTTCTGTTGACTAAAAAACACACAGCATGAGAGTTGCAAGCTAAGTTTTACTGGGGACTTAGCCTGGGAGACAGCATTTCCGGTAGCCCTGAAAAATGGCTCCAGAGAGGTAGGGGGAGAGGTCAGTGTTACATATGGTTTCAGTGAAGGGAATATATGTGTCAGGCACACGTTTTGGTGGAGGCTTGCTGCTAGCCACAAGGAGCAGATGTCACCAGTAATGATTTTAGTCCTTTTCTCGATTGGAGGAGATGCAAGAATTCAGCTCATAAAATGTTCTCTTAAAGATACCTCTCTAAAAAAGAAAAAAAGATATCTCTCTAAAGGCTTAACCTGCCAGTTTTTCACAGAGCACAGAATACCCCTTCCCTGATCTCCGCTCTGGATGCCTCTCAGGGGGTGTTGAAGGTCCATGGCTGCAGTGGCCAAGGACTTCATCCTCATGGGCGTGGATGACAAGTGCCGGTTTTCTGTTGGCAGTCCCCGTAGGACTCGGCCTTCGAGGCCCGTGTCGCTTTCGAGGCTCCCTGACATGCTGCCTGGGTTTTCTTGTTAGGCAACAGGCACCCTCGGAGAATGCTGGCCTTTGACACCATGTCTGCAGGTTCCTGTTAGATCGCATCCGGCCCCATAAGGCAGTTTGTCACCGTTTGACCTCCTGTCTCCCCGTTCTCTTTGCGAATCCCCGCAGAAATGGAGTTCTTCGCTCTTTTCAACAAACCGAAGAGCCATCAGAAGTGCCGGCAGTACTACCCGGTCAGCATTCCTCTCCGGGTCTCCAAGAACGGCCCGACGGTCAGCGGTCTGGACGCCAACTGGCTGGAGCACATGAGCGACCACTTCCGGAAGGGCGGCGTCCTGGTGAACGCGGTCTCCTGGCTTGGCTTGGTCCACGGTAAGGACACATCCCCCACCCCACCATCAAGTGGCGCTCCTGAACCCTGCTTCTCACGCATGATATCTCAGCCCGCCTTCAGAGCACCCCCCCCATTCAGAAAGTTCCGTGGGTTTGATTTCAGTTCACACATCTGGAGTCCCTGCAAAGCCCACACCCACGTTCGCCCAGCCCCTCCAGGAGGCAGCCAGGTCTACGCTAACACCACGGAGGGGGGGGGGGGGGGGGCAGTTTCGTTTCATCATGGTGGCCTCCATCGAGGTTGCTTTTAAAGGCTTTTAAAGAGATTATTCCTGGGGTTTGTTAATTACCCCCTAGGATCCTGCCGCTCTGAAAGTGCAAATTGTTTGTAGACACCATTACAGTTTGAAGTAACAGTAGCAGCACCTTGGAATTAACAGCAGAGGAGTGAACGGAACAGCTGGGTTTCTGTAAACTCCATCGGGATGCACGCTGCTCCCAGGCCTCACGGTACCCGGCGGCCCTGCCGGTAATGGGTTCTCTCTGGGGGTTTGCTGCTCAGGCAGCCCTATTGGCGTCAGCTCCTCTGAGGCAGAGAGAAAGCTTGCCCCAAATGGGTAAGTGTGTCAAGCAAAGAAGGAGTTTTCAAGCTAACACGAAGGTGGGTTGAGTCGCTAGGGTACATCGAAAGCCAGAGACCATTTGGGGCGTGGGGCCAACCTGCCAGCACATGTGGATCCTGAGGGCTGCCAGTCAGCAGGATTCTTGAGCAAGTGAAACGTAAAGTGACACGTATCCATTGATCCCAGTGAAACCTGGCAGGGGGCACTGACGTTGAGCAGTTTTCTCTCTAAAAAATAGCAGAGTCAGGAACAGAGTTTGGATTCTGTATTACTGGTAGTCCTTGAGCTGTTAGTAGACATCCTTGGAAGAGGCATCAGTCTTAATTCTGAGTGTTCATGCGTGCAGTCATCCAAAACCTTAAGAACGTTGTAGAGTACAAGCCAGTCTTGTTCAATGCAAGTCCTTTGTCACTATCTAAATAGCAATATCTAATGGTAACGAGTCCACGTAGGAGCAGCAGGCGCTGCATAGCATCGTGGGCCACGCCCACTTGTGGATGGAAGCAGGACATAGGATAGGAGATGAATGGGCCGGTGGGACTTGCCGTGTGGGTGAAGATGTTCTGTGTCTGTGCCACCAGCCACAAGTGGCCCCTGACCACTGAAGATGTGGCAAGTAAGACTGAGAAACTCAATTTTTAATTTACTTAATTTTTTTATTAATTTCCATTTCAGTAGCCACAAGTGGCTCTCAGCTAGTATATTGGACAGTGCAATCCTAAAGCATATTTTCTTTCTTTTTTAAATAACTGTATTTATTTGTTTTCACTGTGCGGGGTCTTCGTTGCTGCATGCAGGCTTTCTCTAGTTGCAACAGGCGGGGGCTCCTCTCTAGTTGGGCTTCTCTGGATGTGTGGGCTTCTCTTGTTATAGAGCATGGGCTCCAGGGTGCGCGGGCCTCAGTCTTCGTGGGCTTCAGTTGTTGTGACACGCGGGCCTCAGTCATTGTGGCATGCAGGCCTCGGTTGTGGCACGTGGGCTTCAGTCGTTGTGGTTCACAGGCTTAGTTGCCCCACAGCATGTGGAATCTCCCCAGACCAGGGATCGAACCTGTATCCCCTGCCTTGGCAGGGTGGATTCTTAACTGCTGGACCACCAGGGAAGCCCTAGAGTATTTTTCATTAATACAGCTAAGGAAGAGCCAGTTCCGTTCCCTGTCGACAAGATCAGTAAACTCCCTGAGTGCCAGGAGCCCTTCCCTGGGCACTGGCAGAGTTCCTGCAAGCTGGGGGCTGTGCTGGCTGGTTGGATATGCACCATCCAACCCCAGGGCACGTGCTCAGAGCAGACGGTTACCGCCTCGTTCACCGACGTTGGAAGGCCTGGCAGGAACCCTTTGCCTCCTGCTTCCGCAGGGACACCCCGTCATGCCTCTCCGGGCATGCAGTGACGGCTCCTTTTCAGCTCCTCCTGGGCCCAGAGAGGCGCTCTGTGGCTACGCGTGGTTTTAAGTCTCCGCCTAGGAAACCGACAGTTAGTGGTACTAGCATCTTAAAGATGAGCAGGGAGGTGTGGGGGCCAGGAGCCGCCCAGGCCGCCGCTGGTCCTGCTCCACCCCTGGGGGAACTGGGGCTTCAGAGTGGAAGTTCTCTCTTTGGCCCTTTGCCTGTCAGGGCCGAGCCAAGCCCTGAGAGAAGACACTGTGAACACGAAAGTCTCTGCAGCCCTTCAGGGTCCATCTGGCTGTCGCGCTTCAGCCGTCTAGGCTACGTTCTCACTTCCACTCCTCCCCTCCCCTCATTCTCCAACCTTGAGTCCAGAAACACAGACAGCGCATGCAGTCTTTCTTCGCATCTGACTTGAGTGTTGGAAATGCTGTTTTAGCCTCCCTTGGCTTCAGCTGCATGAAATCCAGCCTTCCCGCCTTGAAGACAGAACATGACATTTCCTCTGGCACGTGAGCGGGAAGCCTTGCACTGAGCCCGCGGCGTCTCCACAGCAGGGCTGCCCTCCTCGAGTCCAGCTCCCCCGGCTGCGTGTCCTTGTTCCGGGAATGCCTGCAGACTCCTCACATCAAAATGAATCTAAACCCACTCAGCATTCCAACAGGCTTTCTTCCTGATGTTTCTGATGGGGTGGGTGGGGGGTGACCTGGGAGCAGAACTTACTGGGTGAGGGAGTTTCTGCTCTGGAAAAGCCGAGGCTTTCCAGGGAAGAAATACGTTCTTTTCGCAGAATTTGGGGGAAAAAAAGGAAAAAAGCAAGCTAATCATCATTATAAAAGGAACCTATTTCTAGTAGGATAATTAGCGTCCTTACAAATAAACCTGGCAGAGCCAGGAGCACATCTTTAAGCTGTTCGCCATCTGGGAAAAAAACCCCCAGTCTTCTGAACTGGATATTTGTGCTTCAAAATATTTTCCACAAAGTTATAAAATGCCTGAGAACTTTGTCCCGTAAATTAGGTGATGTTCGGCTGAAAGAATCCAGCTCAGTTCAGTTCACTCACTCAGTCGTGTCAGACTCTTTGCAACCCCATGCACACCAGGCCTCCCTGCCCATCAGCAACTCCCGGACTTTATTCAAACTCATGTCCATCAAGTCGGTGATGCCATCCAACCATCTCATCCTCTGTCGTCCCCTTCTCCTCCCGCCTTCAATCTTTCCCAGCATCAGGGTCTTTTCAAGTGAGTCAGTTCTTCGCATCAGGTGGCCAAAGTATTGGAGTTTCAGCTTCAGCTCAGTCCTTTCAATGAACACCCAGGACTGATTCCCTTTAGGATGGACTGGTTGGATCTCCTTGCAGTGCAAGGGACTCTCAAGAGTCTTCTCCAACACCACAGTTCAAAAGCATCAATTCTTCGGTGCTCAGCTTTCTTTATGGTCCAACTCTCACATCCATACAGACTACTGGAAAAATCATAGCTTTGACTAGACAGGCCTTTGTTGGCAATGTCTCTGCTTTTTAATATGCTGTCTAGGTTGGCCATAACTTTTCTTCCAAGGAGTAAGCGTCTTTTAATTTCATGGCTGCAATCACCATCTACAGTGATTTTGGAGCCCAAAAAATAAAGTCAGCCATGCTTTCCACTGTTTCCCCATCTATTTGCCTTGAAGTGATGGGACCGATGCCATGATCTTAGTTTTATGAATGTTGAGTTTTAAGTCAACTTTTTTACTTTCCTCTTTCACTTTCATCAAGAGGCTTTTTAGTTCTTCTTCACTTTCTGCCATAAGGGCGGTGTCATCTGCATATCTGAGGTTATTGATATTTCTCCCAGCAATCTTGATTACAGCTTGTGCTTCCTCCAGCCCAGCGTTTCTCATGACATACTCTGCATATAAGTTAAATAAGTAGGGTGACAATATACAGCCTTGACATGCTTCTTTTCCTCTTTGGAACCAGTCTGTTGTTCCATGTCCAGTTCTAACTATTGCTTCTTGACCTGTATACAGATTTCTCAAGAGGCAGGTCAGGTGGTCTAGTATTCCCACCTCCTTCAGAATTTTCCACAGCTTGTTGTGATCCACACCAGAAGTCTGGGGTAGGGAGACCCACTCAGAACTTGTTTCCCACCAAGGGCTCCCAGGCCTGCGGAGTCCCTGCCGCCATCAGTGGGGGCGGGGCCGCCCTCGCTGGGGGAGGGACCACCACTGCTGTCCTTGCCCCGCAGTCGCCTCCCTTTGTCCCCCTGGCCCTGGCCTTGCTCTGCGTCCCTCTTGTCCTCCCCTCCTTTGCGTGTCTTGCCCTCCCCTTGGCCTTGCCCATGACCATATCCCGGCCCTCCCCTTTCCCTCTCTGACCCTCTGACCCTCACTCTGTCCTCAGCTTCTCTCCCCACCCTCACCCTCACCTGGACTTCTGCCTCTGGCAGCAGCATCTCTGTGTAGCCTATATGTACATATCTTCCATCATTTCTAAAATGTCCTTTGCAGCACGTTGTCCAAACCAGATTCCAGTCCAGCCACAAGCACCACATACGGTGACCACATCCTCAGTTCTTTTTGACCTGAAAGGGTTGTTCTTCAGGACCCTGCCTGCTTCAGATTAACCTAGCCTCTTAGAGTGTCCTGCATTCTGGATTTGTCCAGCCAGAGCCTCATGGTGGTATCTTATTTCTCCTGCCTTTATCACCTATAAACTAGAATGTAGTTCTAAGACCTTGGTAGACTAAGCACTTAGGACTAGGATACATTCCGGATGCTGTCGTGTTTGATGAGCTGTGTCACATCAGGGGACGTGTGGTACCTGGATGCCCCGCCTTCCCTGCCTCTTCAAAGTGTAGGTTTTCTTTAAGACTGATGCCCCAGCTTCATGTCATCCAAATAACATTTGGTATTTAGATCACATTTTTGATGCCTAGAATAAGCCAGATTGCCTTATATTTGCAAAATACATATGTAAAAAACATGTGCATATTCCAAGTAAAACATACATAGGGACACATATTGTAGGCAGACATATTTTTTTACCTTTTTGTTTTGCATTGGAGTACAGCTGATGAACAGTGCTGTGATGGGTTCAGGCGAACAGCGAAGGGACTCAGTCATACATAGACAGGAGCCATTCTCCCCCAAACCCCTCTCCCGTCCAGGCTGGAGGCAGACATGTTTGCAAATCCTTGGGCAGGGCCTGCTTCCTATGCTTCTTAGCGTCCCAGTGTCTATAATCTGTGCTCTGTATGCAGAAAGCAACCAGTAAAGGTTTTCAGATGCTGCTCGGTGATTCTGGGTGCTGAGGAGAGCCGGTGTTGGGATGTGCCTCCCCAGGGTCCTGCGGACTGGGAGAGCAGGGAGGGTGAGGTTGCAGCGGGTTCACAGCCACTCCCTTGGCCGGCCACGGGCTCCAGGCATGTTGACTCCATGTTTGCAGGCGTGGCTTCTATTTCAGAAGAGCTGCTGAATAGAGCAAAGGATTTCACTAAGATTTCACTTAGGCTATGAATGCATTTTCTCCTCTATCCATGGCATGTCTTTAAGTAAACTTTTTCCTGCAGTATACCCCACATACAGACACCTACACAGATCCTGAGCTCAGCAGATTTTTCCCAAGGTGAGTGTACCTGTGTGACCAGCCCCAGATCAACAAACAGAACATCCCAACCCATCAGAGACTCTCTCACGGCCTCCTGGTGCCTCTCCCCAAGGGCGACAGCAGTGCTGGTTGGAAGCGTCGCGGATGGGCGTGAACTTTGTATGGGTGGAGCCTGCCCTTCTTGTGTTTGGCTTCTTTCCATCATTCTCTTTGTGAGACTCATCCCCATTTTTACACATCATTCGGATTACTTTTTCTCACTCCTGTGTACTACCCCTTGTGTTGATAGTTACAGCTTATCCATTTACAAGCATGTTCTTGGTCTTTCTTTGCCTGCTGCGGGAAAGGATGGCCTCTGCACAGATTTGGTCCCCAGCAGAAGTTGTCAAGCCATCTCACTGCAACTCCACTGGGATGCACCCAAAATACGAAGGCAGGAGCACAGCCTCATGGTCAGAGCACGCCTGCTCCATGAGACCAGGCTCTGAGGCTGTCCATCGCCCACCACCAGCTGGACCACAGCCCTGGCACATCCTCGTGGTAGCAAAATTAAGTGGCTGTCAGCTCTTGAAAGAACAAAGGCTTTGGAATCAAACAAACTACTTTCAGGTCAAGATTGGCCCTTGTGTGCACTTGAACGTGGACATATGACTTCAGTCCTGTAGCTTCCTTCCATGTTCTCACCACTTAGAGGGAAATATAAGCCTTGTAGAACTGGGGAGAAGATTCACCGAGAATCCATGAATGTGCCTGGCAGAGGGCCTCCTAGTCGGCATGCACCAAATCAGGGCACTTGCTTCCCATCCGGTCATCTGGTCAGGTAAATGACACAACTTTGAGTCTGACCCTTACCGGCACTGAAGGTTATTCAACGCTTCCAACAGGGACTGCAGGGAGGGAAGGCAGGCAGGTTGAGAGCAGCAGTGAGGGCTGGAGAAGCAGGAGAGGCAGATACCCTGTGGTGTGAATCAGGAGTGGCACACACCATTGCCCAGACTGGTTGATTCCATTTGCAGTGGGGTTGCGTATCCGTATAACCCAGGCAGGTAGGGCTGAGCGGTTGGTATAGGCCACTCCTGGAACCAGGGTGGTGCCATGACTGCCATGCTGGTAGGGAGAAGGGATGCCAGGGGCCCAAGTACATCTGGGATGCCAGCGACGCCAGTATGGGTAATTTACACCGTCTTAGCATATTACTGGGTTGGCTCTAAAGTTCGTTCAGGTTTTTCCATAAGATGTTACAGACAGAGCAAATGAACTTTGGGGCCAACCCAATAAAAGGAAAACAGTGACATCTTCTAGTAGACCATATATCGGCCAGTTGTCACGACGTGTGCATTTCAGGCTGGCCTTGGCAGAGGACCAGCACCCAGGGTGGGCTGAAGGATCGCTTGCTTGACAGGGTCTTCATGTCCCAGAGGCTGCAGAGGGAGAGCAGTTTTCTCACAGCATTTACCTCTTGGGGGAACAGGGCGAGTCTCCTTTTCCCACACTCTTCTTGTATATCATAAGCTTGGAAAGTCAAGGCGGCCTTTTGCCCAAAGACCAGCATCAAATATTTATACAATGCCAGGGCAAACCACTTCCTGTGCACAGTAGGGAAGCATCTTTACTTTAATAAAAAATGCAGTGATAATGGAGTGTTTTCCATCGATGGAGGGTGAGTTAACCTTTTTGCAGGGGGAGCCTCGCTCTGAGAGCGACCTTTTAATCCCATCTCGAAGCTCACGACAGCGAGGCTGAGCTGAGAAGGTGATAGAGAGACGGGCGGTGGATGAGGCCATCAAAACAAGGGGCTCTTTAAAAGCCCAGCTGTCTGCTCTCTGTGGTTCATTGACTTTTTTGCTGTTACAGATGACCAGATTTTGACAGCCGCTCTGAACGTGCTGGGTAGTTAAGTGGGTGAATCAGTACTCTGGATTCAGAGCAGAGCAGTGGGCTGAGAGGCTGGAGGTGGCACTGAATGAGGAGGATGGTGAACAAGGACTCGATTGGTTCCTGCTTCCCGCCCCCAAGCCTGGACCACACAGCCCTCCTCCCTGTGGGTGGAGGAGGGGAGGCCAGGCAGGGATTAGGAGAGCAAGTCCCCGTCCCCCTGGGGACCTCAGCTGTGTCACCTTGGGCATTCTAGTACTCAGAGGGAGCTGGGCACATTTAAAGGACTTGCAGGCTTACCGGTGAGGAAATCTGTAGGTGGAGACTTTGAAAATTGGGTTTAATATATTTTGTAGAAGCCTCGTAGGCATGTGTGCTATGTTGATATAGTACTGAAGGATCAGTGAGTATCTTCCGGTCCCAAGCATCCCCAGGTCAGGGCTTGGGAAAGCTTTATTCACAAGGGTTCCATAGGGTATCCCTACATGGCAGGGTCTTCCGCTAGACCTGTGTTGCCCAAAACTTAAAAAGTGAGCTAGACTATTGCCCATGCTTGTCCTGGATCCCAAAAGACTTACAATATGGTTCAGCCGAAGAGTAGTTCTATTCTTCCTTGCTTACCTTAGTAAAAGGTGTCTTAGAAGGGTATTGGACTTGGGAGGGACTTTTCAGCAGAGCAAATGAGAGAAATAAGGTTAGTGCTTTTGCTAAGGCTAGTTGATAACAGACTATCGGTTTAGGAAATAAAATTAAAAGCAGAGCGTGGTACTGATTAACCCACAGGGATCTTACTGGAAATGGAGTGTTGTTTTGTCAGGTAGGAATAATATGAGACTACCATGCTCCAGGAATTCCCCTGAGAGCCGTGGTTTGTTGAGTTGATCGGGCCCCTCTCTCACTCTGGAATAATCAGGAATATCCCCCAGGTATTCCTGGCCTCGAATGTCTTAAGTTTTGATCGAGCCTTGTAACGGTCAGTTATTGCCACGATAATGCTGTGTAACAAACCGCTCCAAAGTTTCCATATTTGCACTTTGGCTGGAGCAGCTTCGTTGAGGCAGCTGGGCCCGCTCTCAGGTCTGAGGGTCAGCGGATCTAGGCTGTGCTCCACTGGGGCAGGCGAGCTGGGGCACGTCCTCTCAAAGTGGTGGCAGAGACGTGAGATCAAGTTCAGCCCTGCCTGTGTTTCCCAAGCCCCCGCTTGCATCCCATCTGCTGAAATCCCACTGGCCAAGCAAGTCACCTGGGTCAGCCCCTGGTGGGCTGGTCTCCTCCCCAGCCCTAGGTTGACTTGGTCTTGACTTTCTTCTCACGACTCTGCTGCTCATCTGGCCCTCGGTGGCCCCTCATTCACTCTGCAGTCTACTCCCTTGAACTCTCAAAGCCCGTGTTCCCATGCGGCTTGCTTGCAATTCAAATCTCTACTCAAAGTGGAGGGTCCTACTCTGAGCATTTCAGTCAGAAACAGCCACATGGTTACCTCCACCTCCACACGCCTCCTCCCCTAACCCACTTTATATTCTCATAGCATTGACCTCCTCGCACGCAGTGTCATCATCTCCCTGCCCCAGGGCGGGGGAAAGCTTCATGAGGGCAGGGTCTTCATTTATCACCCATAACCTCAAGGGCACCTGGCACATAGTAGGTGCTCAGAATAGACTGAAGGAGGCAGGGTCTCTGGGGTGAAAGAGGATGGACGTTTGTCTTTCAGGCTTTTGAGACCTTGCTCAGTTGTTCTCTGGAAAGGTGGTGCAGTTAAAATTCCCTTCAGTGCTGGAAGCTTTTTCTATATGGTAAAGAGTGGTAAGCAGAGCCATTTATTTGTTCCTTATTTTGTTGCTGCAAATAAGATGCATGTTTCTCATCCTAATGGCTTTTTTGGCTTTGCTTGTGAGATCTGTTGGAAGTCAGGTGCTGAAGGTCCCTGTGTGTGTCCATCTGTCTGTCTGCTTGTGACTGCTGAACAGTGCAGGCAGTTCTTGAACTCCACTGTGACTGGGGCTTTCTGTATCTGTCCTCCTTCCCTTCCAGACGAAGACAAGATCACATTCTTGTGTGAACTGCCCTTTATACCATGAAACATGTTTTGTCTCTGTTGCTGTAACCAAACTCCATGCACTGCGGGGCTTAAGCAATAGACGTTTATCTTCTCATGGATCAGGAGCTGCACACCCGTGGTCAGGGGGCTGCCACGTTGTGTTTCTGGCGAGGTCTCCTTTCCTGACTTGCAGACAGCAACCTCTGTGTCCTCCTATAGCCCTTCCTCTCACAAGGCTGGGGGGTGCTCTGGTGTCTCTTCCTTGTCTTCTGAGGACTCCAGTCCTGTTGGACTAGGGCCACCCTTATGACATCACTGAACCTTAACTACCCCCGGAAAAGATCTGTCTCCAAATATAGTCACTTTAGAGGTCAGAGCGTCAGCGTCTGAGTTGGGAGTGGGGCTGGGGACGGAGTTCAGCCCAGGAGAATGTGACGGAGCAGATTTGTACAGTACTGACTGGCAGGAACGCTGTGTCCCTACTCCCCCTTCACAGACAAGAGGACAGACCCATGGAAGGGTCATTTTCCTTTTCCAGCACAGCACAGGCCCAACCGCTTGCTTCTGAGTCCATTCCTCTATTCCACACAGCTCTTCATCTAAGTGGATCCAGGGCATTTAGGAGCCATTTACTAGATGTACCTCCTCGAAGTTCTTCTACAGGGGCGAGGGGGGTGTATTTTTCTTGACACTCTCATTGCCTGAGGCTGTTCTGAATCGTGTCGTACGCGTGATGTAGGTTTGATGAATTGTACAGAACTCAGAATCTTACCATTGATACGCCCAAGGAAACGTTTTCCATGGTAAATCATTTGGAAAAAGTCCCCCTTTCCCCAAATTTCACCTCCTGACAAGAGCGTCCTGTGTTCGGCATGCACGTCACACAGTTGTCAAGGAACCAGCACCTGTGGATCTGGCCTGCAAGCCCAGAGCTGCTGGGTTACACCCAGCCCCCCTTCCAAACAATCTGTCTCCCCTCCGTATAGTTTTCTCCTAAAAATTGTCCCTGAACGACTGCGTTTTCCCCCCGAATCCATTCTCGCTAGTGCTTCCTGACGCTGGAGCGTGAAAAGGAAGGTAAACGCGTGAAATCAAATGGTGATTGCTAACAATGAGATTTGGGCTCATAAAATCAAGGATATTATTCAAAACCGCGAGGTAAATGAGTCTCATTCATTCTGATGGGGCTAGACTCTACGACTGTGTGTGCCTTCTTTAATTAACATGCTGAAAAGATGTTCTGATTGGGATTATTAATGAATGCAGTGAATATTTTCACTGCTTGTGAGGCTTCTGCCACAGACAGTTTACAGCAACCACCACCCCCCTCCCGCCCCGCTTTTTCTTTCTCCACAGATTCCTTGCACGACTTGACAGATGGAGTCTTCATCTTTGAAGCTGTTTCCACAGAAGACAGCAGAAACACGCAGGGCTACGATGCTATTGTAGTCGAACAATGGACGGTTCTGGACGTAAGTGTGGGGTTTGGCTGCGATGCTTTTTTGTTTGGACTGTGGTGGTTTTATCCGCTCGCTCCTCTGAGCGAGGCTGCCCCTGGACAGCAGGTGGACCTCTGGACACCCCTAAGACCCCTGTTGTTCTTAGGGACCCTCCTGTGTCCCCCAAGGTGGGAGAGAGGCCCCCACTTTTCCCCTTTGGTAGAAAACACACATCGTGTGTGCCCAACCACTGGGTAGAACAGATTCTTCTTCACTCATCTGAAAGATCCAAGTGACATAAGTGAGGTAGACGCATGGTTTGTGGGCCCCGTGATAATGACAGCGTCATCAGCATTGGAGCACAACCCTCTGGCCCCCCTCTGACAGGGGGCCACAGAAGTTTATACACCAGAACAAGTGTACATGTGCCTGTGTTTTTAACCTTTACAGTGAGTCTATGGGTGAGTGCTGTGATGGCTTCCACCATACAGATGAGGAAACCGAGGCATCTGGCGGTTAGGTCCCTGGCCCGTTAAGTGCAGCAGGATGGCTTTGGCATATTGACCCGAAAGGCCACCAGATCTGGGCTATGGGCAGAGGAATTCCCCAAGCTGTGTTCTGTTGGGATTTGGGAAGAGCTGGTACATTTCTGAGGTTTGCTGGTGTGGATTTGAAAGCTGCGAAACTGTGGACTTTTTAGACCCGTCTCTTGTGCACCCAGCATTTGGGGTGATTGAAGCTAGTGGACTGCTGTCTGCATGCTCTCAAGTCACCTTAGGAGCACAGGGTCAGTGGGCTCGGGAGGGCCCCACCAGACAGGACCGCCTATGCCAGAGTAATATGGACAAGGAAGTGGCTCTCTCTGCAGAGTGAGGGCACGGGGATCCGCCACCTCTGTGCCAGCCGGCGGCCAGCCCCGGGCACTGCTGCTTCCAGCCTTGAAGCCTGCGGCCGTTCTGAGCAGCCTGCCTCTGAGCCAGGGTGGGCAGTAACTGCTTGTAGGCGTGGCAGAACAGAGTCCACGGAAAAGCTGAGATGATCAGAAATGGGAATTCCAGCATTGCAGCAACCAAGCCAGTCAGGTTGGGGACCAAGAGTCCCATGGACGTAGGTAGAGAGGGAGGTGAGGAGGTGGGTGGTGACCTGGTCTGCCGCCCAGCTCCACCAGGGACCCCACCTGACCTGGGTCCCTGTGGGCCTCCATGCGCCTGACTGCAAACGGGATGCCAGGGAAGTGAGACTCTTGAGACTGCAGAGTCCAGTGTGGGCAGTTCATGTCCCCCCAACCCCTCCGTGGGGACCCTAGACTTCCTCAGCTGTGAGACGGCCGTCCGTTCACCCAGCCCGCCTCCGGGGGTGGGTGCAGGCTGTGGGATGGAGCAGGACCACCCAGACGGGCCCGAGCTGGCCACCCGCACCCACGGGCTACAGCAATGGAACACAGGGGCTGTGTCAGCGAGTGAGGCGTGACTACCCCAGAAACATGTGCATGATTTTGCACATGCGCGATTGGCAGCAGGGCAGTGGGGACCGTGTCAAATCCCTTGTTCTCCGCACATTAAAGTGGCTATTAAAGGCGGACTTTGAGGTTTCCTCAGGAAAGATGGCTAGATGGCAGTGATCCAGAACTGTCTACGAAAGTGGTTCTCAGAGTGTGGTCCTGGGGTCAGCAGCAGCAACAGCCCTTGATGAGGTGTTAAGAAATGCAAATGCTCGGGCCCCACCCTGGACACAGTGAATCTGAAGCCCTGGGGGTGGGCCCAATTGTGTTTTGGTGGTGGTGGTTTTTTTTTTTTTTTTCTTTTTTTTTTTTTGCAGAGGGTGGGGTGGGTTTCCCTGGTATCTCAGCAGGTAAAGAATCCGCCTGCAATGCAGGAGACTCTGGTTCGATTCCTGGGTCGGGAAGATCCGCTGAAGAAGGGATAGGCTACCAATATTCTTGGGCTTCCCTGGTGGCTCAGATGGTAAAGAATCTGCCTACAGTGCAGGAGACCTGAGTTCAAGGTCTGGGAAGATCCCCTGGAGAAGAGCGTGGCAACCCACTCCAGTCTTCTTGCCTGGAGAAAGTCATGGACAGAGGAGCCTGGCAGGCTATAGTCCATGGGGTCACGCAGAGTCAGGCCCAAGTGAAGTGACTTAGCATGCATGCAGACCAGGTCTTAGCTGTGGGATGTGGGATCTAGTTCCCTGACCAGGGATTGAATGCAGTCCCCTGCTTTGGGAGCATGGAGTCTTAGCTACTGGACCATCAGGGACGTCCCACCATTAGAGTTTTAACAAGCCCTCAAAGTGATTCTGAAGCTCACTCAGTTCTAAAGAATCAATATCTGAAAGAACGGTACAGACGCTCCTTTCTCCAGACGTCTGTGGTAATGTGGTATTTGATGCAACGGGTGATGGGAAAAGCACCCCAAGGATTTGTCCTTCTTCAGTGTTTACAGTACTGAAATTTCAAAATGTGACCTTGATGTGTAACTGGAGGGAATGCCTACAGTCTGAAATATCTGCGGGAGGGGGATATGGTTATAAACTCAAGTAAGTACATGGTAGTCTTTTCTTCCCCCTTGTCAGTTTGTAAAATTATTACTATCTTTTTAATTGAAGTATAGTTGATTTACAATGTCATGTTAGTTTCAGGTGTATAGCAAAGTGATTCAGTTTTATGTATATATATATTCTGTATACTTTACATATATTCTTCATATTCTTTTTCTTTATAGGCATACAGAATATATGTTCCTCACAGTTGGTCCTTGTTAGTCCCAAACCCCTCATTTATCCCTCTTGTCTCCCCTTTGGTAACCATGTCTGTTTTCTGTGTCTGTGGGTCTGTTTTTGTTTTGTATATAAAGTTATTCCTAGCTTTTTAAAGGTTCCACATATAAGTGATACCACATTTGTCTTTGGCTTACTTTAGTTAGTACGATGATCTCTACATCCACCCGCATTGCTGCAAATGGCATTATTTCGTGTTTGTTATGGCTGGGTAATATTCCACTGTATGTACATGCCACATCTTCTTTATCCATTCATCTGTCAGTGGATGTTCACCTTTGTTTTTCAAGGCACCCACGAGTTGCTTCTTGAATTGCGCCAAAGAGTAGACCAGTGTTTCTCAAAACTGAGCTTGTATCAGAGTCCCCTGGAGAGCTTTTTAAGACAGACACCCAGACTCTCGCCCCGAGCTCCCCACTTGCGCCCGCCGTGAGCATCAGCCCCCGCTTGCAGGAGCCACGTGTGCGCAGGTGTTACGGTGCAGCCCAGCAGGGGCCATTCCGGGTGGACTTGCCTCTGACCCAGCAGTCGGAAGAGCTCTGTCAGACCCTCGCCGCCGCCCCCAGATGGTTCCTGCCCTGCACACGTGTGCAGGTACCGTCCAGACCCCGGACCAGGTCCTCCAGGCCCGGCCCCTTCCTCTCCTCCCCACCCTTTCAGCCTCTGGGGAGGACCCTTCCATTCAAGCCTGGGCAGGGCCCTCTTGGCTCGTGGTTGGCCCTGCTTGTCTGGCAGCCACTGTCCTGGAGAAGCTCCCAGGGCTCCAACCGCAAAAGACCTCTGAGCAGCTCTTTCTCTTCTCAGAGCTGGGACTGGCTTGTCCTTATCCAGCCCTTTACTCCTGGATACGCTGATTCCTCAAACTCTGGGTGCAGACACGCCTTTCTAATTCTGCCTCGTCTTCCTGGCCATCCTGTGTCCCTCTACACACACACACACACACACACACACACAGACAGACACACACGCACACTTTCATAAGAAAACCTACCTGGCTCTTCACAGCTCTGCAGACAGTGTGAGTGAGTGAAGTTGCTCAGTCGCTCTTTGCGACCCATGGACTGTAGCCCACCAGGCTCCTCCTTGCATGGGATTTTCCAGGCAAGAATACTGGAGTGGGTTGCCATTTCCTTCTCCAGGAGATCTTCCCGACCCAGGGATTGAACCCAGGTCTCCCACATTGTAGGCAGACACTTTGCCGTCTGATCTACCAGGGAAGCTCAGTGTAGTAGGTTGCAAAGAGAATGTGGATTCTAGAATCTCGCCCGGGTACACATCCTGCTCTTTTACTTCCCGCCGACTGAGTGTGAAAAGGAAACCACCCCCTGTCTGCTTTTCCATTTTTCACTTGTGCAAATGAAGACACCAGTAACCACCTCTTGAAGTCTATGAGAATGAAAAGAGATAATGGATTTAAAAGTGGTGAATGTCTATAGTGAGTAAATGGGGCTTGCTTTCTTCATTCACCTGGGATCATCAGTTAGAAAGATCCTCCGCCTGTTGTGTTAACCTTGTCCTAAAATCCCAGAGGAGGCTGGACTAGGGAACGCGTGGAGTCAAAGGCCAATATAATGATTGCGTTTGTCTCCTACGACCTAAGACTAAAGGCAGTTGTGAATGGGATGAAAGTCCATCCATAGGGCATTTATAATGTGTGTTTTGTTTATGTTCTTTGAGCCTACTTAATTTACAGTCTGGAGTGTGAGCAGAGAGGGTAACTCTTCGAAAGGAGGAAAGGGAGATGGTGCACAGACAGAGAGGTGAGAGGCAGAGACGAGGGTGGTCTTCCCTGTATCCCGTTCCTCAGCCTGCCCGCCCCTCAGAGCCGCGGGACCTGGTGCTCGGGAGCCCTGGCGCCTCCTCCAGGCACAGCCCTCTCTCCTGCAGGGTCTTCGAGCTTCTTGTGAAACTCACCACCAGAACTAAACATAACACAGTAGGGAGAACACCTAGAGCTGACGCAGTTGCTATGGGAGCTGCGGGGTTAATTGAGAAAATCAACGCAAAGGAGCCAAAGAATATCACATTCAGAGGGAAGGATTGGGAGTTTGGGATTGCAGATGTAAACTAGTATATGTAGGATGGATACGCAGCAAGATCCTACGTATAGCACAGGAAATTATATTCAATATCCTGTGATAAACCACAAGGGAAAAGAATATGAAAAGGAATATATATATGTATCACTTTGCCAGACAGCAGAAATTAGCACAACATTGTAAATCAGCTCTACTTTAATGCAATTTTTAAAAAAGAAAAAAATCATATTCACATCTTATTCAGTTGAGTATAAAATATGTAAGTACACATCCAGTCTTTTTGAGTTTTGGGTCTGCTGGTTAGAATTCTGCTTCATCCTTGTTTTATAAACCAAAGTGTGCTGTACCCCAGAGCCAGTGACACTGTCTTTAAAGTACAGCAAAGGGCTCTGACTGCAGAATCCTGTTTCCATGATTTTTTCCTGGTCTTTTCCAGCTCCACCCCTGCCTTCCCACCTACCTGCCCCACCCACCCCCTGACAGTGACAGCTGTTATTTTTTAAGCAACTGTCCTTTGTCAGATCTCTTCAAAGCGCTCTACCTGGTTTTCCTAGAAACAACTTTCCGTTGCACTTCCTATCCACTCTAAATAATTTAAATTAAGACATGGAGCTGTGGTAACGGGTCTGACTGACCTGAATTGGTGTGGGAACACAGAAGACTCACCTGGAAGTGCTCACCTGTGCAGCATCCCGGGATCTGAAGGGCCTCGTGGAGAGCAGCCTGCCTCGTGGGCTTCTCGTGCAGCTGGAGACGGGATGGGCTTCTGGGTCCCCTGTTTGGGTCAGGTCAGTTCAGTTCAGTTCAGTCACTCAGTCATGTCTGACTCTTTGCAACCCCATGGACAGCAGCACGCCAGGCCTCCCTGTCCATCACCACCTCCCGGAGTTTACTCAGACTCATGTCCATTGAGTTGGTGATGCCATCCAGCCATGTCATCCTCTGTCATCCCCTTCTCCTCCTGCACCCAGTCCCTCTCAGCATCAGGGTCTTTTTCCAGTGAGTCAGCTCTTCGCATCAGGTGGCCAAAGTATTGAAGTTTCAGCTTCAGCATCAGTCCTTCCAATGAACACCCAGGATGGATCTCCTTTAGGATGGACTAGTTGGATCTCCTTGCAGTCCAAGGAACTCTCAAGAGTCTTCTCCAACACCACAGTTCAAAAGCACCAATTCTTTGGTGCTTAGCTTTCTTTATGGTCCAGCTCTCACATCCGTCCGTGACCACTGGAACTCCCCTATTAGAATCTCTGAACCCCCATAGGTTTCATCCCAGGAGTTGCTGTCGTCAGGGGTCTCTCCCCCCTCTACCTTTAGATTCCATTTGCTGTTGAATTGCCTCCACAGCATCTCCTCCCTTTGGTTTCTGCCCTTTTTTCCAGCCTGCTGAGAAAATTTGTGATTTTCTCAATCCTGGTGATCACATTTGTGATCAGGATCATATCATCCTACATCTGGGGGATCTTCCCAGCTCTGGCTTCTCTGAGCCTTTCTTGTGTCAGGTTGCTCCCTGCTGCCTGGACTGAGGCAGACTGAATGGAGGCCTCAGCCCTTTGGTGTGCTGTGGGAACCTCTCCAGGCCCTCAGGCGACCCCAGCCCCCTCTGCAGAGGTTTAAGACGGCCCAGTCATTCCACCCAGCAGTCCCCATCTTGTCCCTGAAGGACCCAGGAGAGGCTTGATACGAGGCATTTCTATAACTGGAACCACTCTGGGCTACCCTCCACCCCCAGCCTGAACTTCTGCAGGCTCCTGGGGGCCCATCTCCTGATTCCATGGGCCCCCAACCATCCCTCTAACTGTCCCCACTGGGATTTGCCAGGCAGTAACAGCAATGTCTGCAGTATCTAGAATTCACCACCGTCTGCTTCAACAAAGACGCCAATATTTGTCCTTTTAAAACCATCTGGCTTTTTTTTTTTCACTGCCACAGTTTCTCCAAGATAATTATTTTGGTTCTGAGATCATAGCCTTTAGTGCCAACAGCAGCAGATCTCGGCCTTGTTTCTGCGATACAGGAGATTTTCCCGTGGACGATCACTGCCGAGGAAGGACCAGGCCTGCCCTCCCAGGCGGCAGTTACACTGTGTCCCACCCAGGGCAAACCGCAGCTCAGCGGAGTCTGCCGGTGGCTGGGTAAATGAGACGTCTAGCCTCCTGGCTTTCCCTTTGATCAAGTTCCTCACTTCCACCTTTGATAGTGACATGCCAGTGTGCTCAGCACTGTTTCCTTAAAATGGAATTCTTCTTGGCTTGATGAATTGTAAATTCATCATTTAAAAAACTGAGGTTGCTTTGGAAGGCAGGTTGCCAACCTCTATGAAAAGTTTTCAACGCCCACCCTACCCATGATTTGTGACATCCACACGTCACGTCCATCTCTTTTGGAAAAACACAGGCATTTGTTCACCAGAAGGCAGATCGATACCAAGACACAGTTTCAGCATCTTAGTAGTAACGGGAAAAAGGAAATAAGGTGCATGTCCATCAGTAGGGGAATGGTTAAATAGTGGATGGTGCCTCCTTGCTGCGTGTGTGGTCATTCTATACAGACTGACACGGAAGGAACTCCAGGACATGTTCACTGGGGAGACAAGTTGCAGGTTAACTGCAATGGTTACTTTTATGTGACACCCTGGTCAGGCTGGGCTACCCATTGGTTCGGTCAAACACCAGTGCAGATGTTGCAGTGGAGGTGTACGATTATTGTTCGGAGGAGTAGACTCTAAGTAGGTGATGAACCCTCCATACTGTGAGTAGACCTCATCCAGTCAGTTGAGGACCTCAGGAGCAGGCCTACCCTGCAGAGCTGGACTTGCCAGCCTCCCAGTTGCACAAGCCAATTCCTCTAAATCAATCTGTCTCTCTCTGTCTCATCTGTCTGTCTGTCTGTCCTAAAGTCTGTCTGTGTTCTCTACCTGTTCTGTTGGTTCTGTCTCTCAGGAGAACCCTGACCAATACAGAGATACCCTCACCAATGTGATACCTTTAACGGGGAAAAAAACTTCACAAAATAATGTGATGCATATTCTGTGGGAGTATGCAAGTGCAGAGAAAGGCCTGGAAGGACCGCCATCAAGCTGGTGAGCGTGGTTACATATGACTTGGAATGGAAGGGCAGAAGGCGGCTTTACCTGTAATGGTTTAATTTTTATGTATAGAATTATTCATTCACTTGAGGAATCAAAAACTTGTTTTTAGAAGATAGCTAGTTCCGTATCCCCGTAGCCTTTCTTCTCTGAGGCTTTGAGAGAGAGAGGGAAGTCACTCAGTCGTGTCTGACTCTTTGCAACCCCATGGACTGTAGCCCTCCAGGCTCCTCTGTCCATGGGATTTTCCAGGCAAGAATCCTGGAGTGGGTTGTCATTTCCTTCTCCAGGGAATCTTCCCAACCCAGAGATTGAACTTGGGTCTCCTGCATTGCAGGCAGACTCCTTACCGTCTCAGCCACCAGGGAAGTGGCTAAGATGTATTTAGGTGTATTTATTGAACCACTTTATACACCTGAGGCTTTAGGTGTATTTATTTTCTCCTTGTGGAAAAGAAAGTAAAATAGGAATTGAGTAATTCCACTTTCCATTGTCTTACATGTATTTTTTCTTGTGCAGCTTCTTGTTTGGAACAGAATTTTTTTATTCAAGTAGATTTACAGGGTTTCAGGTATATAGTAAAGTGGTTCAATTATATATGTTATGTTCTTTTTCAGATTCTTTTCCATTGTAAGTCACTACAAGATACTGAATATAGTTCTCTGTTCTATGGAGTAGGACCTTGTTGCTTATCTGTTTTATATACAATAATGTGCATCTGCTAATTCCAAACTCCTAACTTTTCCCTCTCTCCCTGTTCTGTATGGTAGCCATAAGTTTGTTTTCTATGTCTGTGAATATATTTCTGTTTTGTAAATGGCTTCATTTGTACCATTTTTTTATGTTCCACATATAAGTGATATCATATGATACTTGTCACTGTCTGACTTCACTTGATATAATAATTTTATGTCCATTTATGTAACTGCAAACAGCATGATTTCATTCATTTTTATGGCTGAGTAGTATTCCATTGGGCTTCCATGATGACTCAGTGGTAAAGAATACACCTGCCAACGCAGGAGATGCGAGTTCAGTCCCTAGGTTGGGAAGATCTCCTGGAGAAGGATGTGCCAACGCACTCCAGTATCCTTCTCTGGGAAATCCCATGGACAGAGGAGCCTGGCAGATACAGTCCATGGGGTCGCAAAAGAGTCTGACACAGCTTAGTGACTAAACAGCGAGTATCCCGTTGTATATATGTCCCACATCTTCTTTATCTGTTCTTCTGTCTATGGACATTTAAGTTGCTTCCATGTCTTCCCCAGTGTAAATTGTGCTGCTATAAACATTGGGGTTGAACATAGTTTTGAAAGGTGTGTGCATGTGTGTATATATATATATTAGCTATGACAAACCTAGAGAGCATATTAAAAAGCAGAGACATCGTTTTGCTAACAAAGGTCTGTATAGTCAAAACTGTGGTTTTTCCAGTAGTCGTGTAACAGATGGACCATAAAAAAGGCTGAGCGCCAAAGAATTGATGCTTTTGAACTGTGGTGTTGGAGAAGACTCTTTGAGAGTCCCTTGGACAGCAAAAAGATCAAACCAGTCAAACTTAAAGGAAATCAACCCTGAATATCCTGCTATATTCAGGGTACGTACCTGAATATGATGCTAAAGCTGAAGCTCCGATACTTGGGCCACCTGATGCAAAGAGCTAACTCATTGGAAAAGACCCTGATGCTGGGAAAGATTGAAGGCAGGAGGAGAAGGGGATGACAGAGGATGAGATGGTTGGATGGCATCACCGACTCAGTGGGCATGAGTTTGAGCAAACTCTGGGAGATAGTGAAGGACAGGGAAGCCTGGTGTACTGCGGTCCACAGGGTTGCAAAGAGGCAAACACGACTTAGCGACTGAACAGTGTGTATATATGTAGGTAGTCAAATGTACCCGATCTCATTCAAGACTTGACCTTCTTCCTCCTGTGTTGGCTTTGCCTCACTCTGCCTCTCTGGGGGGCCGGGTACATCCCTTCCACCCTTGTGAATCACATTATCCATCTCCACAGACTCACCATTTTCTTAGCTGCTTCCAACTTTTGCTCGGGAGTCACATGTCCACCTGGAGCCAGCCTCCCATGGAGCACTTCTATCCGTGGGGCCATATTGAACTTCCCGGAACTTTTGAAATCCTTCTTCTTGTCTCTGGAAAGGGCTTACAGTGCTCTTTGGCTGTAAGAGACTTGGCGGAAGACAGCTTAGTCTGAACAGTATGTGTTCTCTAGGTTAATTGTTCTCCTTCCCAAACGATGGAGATCATATTTTAAAACAGTGACTTAGAAAGGCCACTCTTAGGTCATTGAGTCGTGACTTTTTTTTTTGCCTGCGCCAAGAGGCTTGTGAGATCTCACCTTCCCAACCAGGGATCAAACCCAGGCCCTTGGCAGTGCAAGCACAGAGTCCTAACTACTGGACCACCAGGCAGGTCCCAAGGCCTGAGTCCTGAGTCCTGCCCTGACTCTGACCCTGTGCTGGGAGGGCGGAGCTCAGCATGGCCCTGTGATGTCTTTAATTCTTTTCAGACAGATGTTTTCCTCTGCATCCTCCTGGTCAGCAGCAACCTGGCTGGGAGGTCATGAGTGTTGCGTGGATTGTAGCAGACGCAGAGACAGCACGTAGAGACGATGGGGGCTTGGATTAATGCCAGCCCTCCAGTTCCCCGAGATGCGGCCGTCCCTCGGTGGAGGATTACATAGGAGTAAAAATAATTTAGGGTGAAGGGGATTCGTGGGCACAAAACGGAGAGCCCTCAGGGAATCGGGAAGCCCCAGAGGGTCAGAGTGAGTGGCCGGCTGTTTGCTGTCCTGGGACGGGAATGCAGAGTCCCGGCCTGTGGGGACCCTCCAGGCGGGACGCAGACTTCCTGCAATATGTTCCGTGCCCTGCGGACAAGACGTTCGCGGGCAGGGCCGAGACTGACCAAGGCCCCTGGGCCCCGTGGGCTCAGGCGAGGTGGCCATGGTTAGGATGTGGATGAGCCGGGGGCATTAGGGGGGCTTCCTGCCGCTGGGACGTGGGGCGGAGCGGAGGAAAGGCGCGTCTGCTCGCTCTGGTCACCGTTCGGAGATGCAGCGGACACTGCCGGCCATCCTCTGGATCCCGTCTCGCTTGCTTCTTTCACTTCCCCTGTGTCTTCGCTGCCACCTGCCACTGGGTACCGAGCCTGGGGCTCAGGCAGGGGGAACTATAAGTGCCTGGAGCTTCAGATGCCCCTGGGGTGGTCCCTCCCCAAGGGGGAGGAGTCTGAAACCCGGGGTGGTCCATCTCCAAGGGGGTGGAGTATGAAACCCGGCATGATCCATCCCCAAGGGGGTGGAGTATGAAACCCAGGGTGGTCCATCCCCAAGGGGGAGGAGTGTGAAACCCGGGGTGGTCCATCCCCAAGGGGGGAGGAATATGAAACCCGGAGTGGTCCATCCCCAAGGGGGAGGAGTGTGAAACCCGGGGTGGTCCATCCCCAAGGGGGGAGTAATATGAAACCCAGGGTGGTCCATCCCCAAGGGGGAGGAGTGTGAAACCCGGGGTGGTCCATCTCCAAGGGGGTGGAGTATGAAACCCGGCATGATCCATCCCCAAGGGGGTGGAATATGAAACCCAGGGTGGTCCATCCCCAAGGGGGAGGAGTGTGAAACCCGGGGTGGTCCATCACCACGGGGGAGGGATGTGAAACCGGAGTGGTCCATCCAAGGGGGAAGAATTAACCTCATTTGGAAAAAGGGTCTTTGCCGATGTGATCAGAGTTAAGGATCTTGGGGTAGGGGATGATTCCAGATTATATGTTGGGTTGTAAGAGCAGTCTCACGGTTCTTGTTGGAAAGGAGGGTCAGGGGATGTGAAGACAGAGCTCAGAGATTTGAAATGCTGGCCTTGAAGCTCGCAGGGACGCAGCCGCAGGCCCAGGAAGGAGCCGGCCACCTGCAGAGGGGAGAAACAGGAAACAGTTCCCGGATAGAGCCTCCAGAGGGGGCATTGCCCCGCTGACGCCTTGCTCGGAGCGCTGATGCTGACCGTGAACGTCTGGCCTCCAAAACGGGGGACAATTCGTATCTGTTGCTGTAAGCCACCGAGGTTGTGGGCAGTTGTTAGCGCAGCCCTGGGAAATGGGTACAGCACCCACAGACATACCTCCAAAGGAGCCCTGGGATGTGTACTTGAGGCGGGTCTGTGTGGGAAGGGAGCCTGCGGGCGGCTCTGTGCTCCAGGCAAGTGCTGGGCTTGTGGGCTGAAGGGGACAAGGTGGGAATCTCATCAGAGAGCCCCGCTTCCAGCCTGTTGGCCTCGAAGTGATGCATGTTTGGAGAAACGGACTGGAAAGGGGAAGGCAGGCAGGAGCCTGGGGGAGAGGTCCCCAGGTGAGAGAGTAGGGGTGTTCTTCGAGAGCATCAGTCAGGATGCTTCCCACGGTCCGCGCCGAAGTCCGCCTGGCGGTGGCCGGGACTGTTGGGGTCTGTCAGCATGTTTGCCTGGGCAGGAAGTCTGGAGCAAGGCGCTGGCTGCAGAGTCAGCTTTTTCAGCAGCTTGGGGACATGACCAGGGACACGGGTACCGTCACCTCCTGCGTCCTGGTCCTTGACATGTCTGCCAGGTCTCCTCTCACGACCCCGACCCCCAGGCAGCTGCAGCAGATCCCAGCATCTCATGGGAACATGACGACTGCGACGGGGAAGAACAGGGCGTTTCCTGCCATGTGCCCTTTTTTATTAGCAAGCAAGACCTTTCCCAGGAACTCCCAAGCAGTTTCCCTTGGGTCCTGTTGGCCAGGGTTGGGTCCCAGATGCATGTCGCTCTCAAGACTGTGATGAGCTGGGGCTGGGGAGGGGCTGGGGACCTGGGCTATTGGCTTTGGAAGTCAATAGTTTGCCGCTGAGTGGGAGCAGAAGGCAGGGACGCCCCAGGAGTATTTTAAAGAAGACAGTTAATCTTGGACTTGGTGACGGCTCGCAGACCGGGGAGATGAAAGGAAGAATTTTATTTTTACTCTCTGTCTGCACTTTTTTCTTCCATAAACTAGATGGCCCTGTCTCTCCGATTCCCATACTTCACTTCCTGCTCAAAATTTAGTTATACACTCAGTTAGACTTTTTAAAAAATGTATTCAACAAATAAATATTGAGTTCCTACTGTGTGTCAGCCGCTGCGAAACGTGATGAATAGAGGAAATCCAGGCAGAAGGATTGATTTCTTTAACCGAGGGGAAGAAGTGCAGTCATTAAAAATGAATGCCACCCCCTTTCCATGCCCGTAAATAACTTCTCTTCCTTGTCAAGCTTCCTGAGGGGTGGTGAGAGGCCCTAAATCACCAGGAACCTTTGAAGGCTGATGAGAGTGGAGGGGCAAGTGTGTGGTCTGGTGAAGATCCCAGGACACAGCAAATTTAGAGCCTGGGTGCAGTGGAAAGGAGAGGGAAAGAAATCACCCCATTTTCAGAATCACGGGACAAGCGCATTGTTTGAAAGTGATATGCTTTAAACCATCCATGCGTTCCACAGAATGACAAAAAGGAGGCGTGAAAATAAAGAAAGGCTTTATCTTTAGGCTTTCTTGATGTGTTTGGAATTAGAAGGGTGGGAGATTATTCTAGAAGATCTTTAAACACACACATGCACACGCACTTTATTGTCGTATAGTTTCTGTAGGTCAGAAGTCCAGGTGAACTCAACTGGGTCTGCTCCTTCGGGTCTCGTAAGTTTGAAATCAGGGGGTGGCAGGGCTGTGGTTCTTACCAGAGGCTCTGGTGGAAGGATCCGCTCCCAGGCTCATCCAGGTTGTTGGCCAAATCCAGCTCCTGGTGGTTATAGGACTGGGGGCCTTGCTTCCTTGCCGGCTGCCAGCCGAGGGCTGGTCTTTGCCCTGAGGACTGCCTGCACTCTTTCTCACACACTCCACGTGGCCCCTCTGAGAACGTTTTAAATGCACAGACAGCCTGGGAGCCACAGGTGAGGACAGGACAAATGCTTCTCTGAGAATTTAGTACATGAAGTTAGTGAGAATAGAAGGTAGGCAAGTATTCTTCTAAGTGATCATTAATCACTGCTCCTTGGAATTTGTTCTTTTTAAGTCCAGTAGGCCAAGAATTTTAGGAAAACCAAATAAAAAGGAAGGGTCTATGAGGGGAGCAAACGGGTGAGGGGCTGCCCTCTGTAAGAACATCTGTAACTGGGTGGAGGGCTTCCTTCCTGGGCCCCATGTTGCCCTCCTGTGCCTCCTGCCCTTTTCCACATCTTGGTCCATGTCTTGTTTAGAAGGTGGGGACCTCTGGGAGGCTGTGGAGCATACAGGGTGGCCGTCAGCATCCAAAGAACAGAGGTATTCTTCAGTTCAGTTCGGTCGCTCAGTCGTGTCAGACTCTTTGCAACCCCAAAACCGCAGCATGCCAGGCCTCCCTGTCCATCACCAACTCCCGGAGTTTACTCAAACTCACGTCCATTGAGTCGGTGATGCCATCCAACCATATCATCCTCTGTCGTCCCCTTCTCCTCCCGCCCTCAATCTTTCCCAGCATCAGGGTCTTTTCAAATGAGATGCTCTTGGACTCCACAAAAAGAATTTCAGTTGTGTATGGAGTTGGGGGGAAGAATTGAGGGAATCCTTGAGAGTGAGGGGTGGGCATGATTCTGGATAACCTACTCATAGCAGTGGGACCCAGAGCTGCTTTTTCTGCATCTATCTGCTTCTCCATATTGGGCTCCCAAATTAGATTTCATTGGTCTCTGTGGAAACTCTTTCACTACTTCTTAAAAAAAAGAAACAAACAAAAGCAAAAACCTTGAGAACTACTTCTCTAGTCCAGCTTCTTTTTTGAGTAGGGTTTCCTGACTTCTTAAACTCCTTCCAGTTTCATCATCTACTAGTTTATCAATGTTAGGTCAAAACCAGTTCAATAAAATGCAATAGGGTACATTTAAGTATGAAAAAAATCAATTGTATTTAAGTGCAAAAAAAAGTCAATAATACAGAATGGAGAATACCTGATTTGAAAGCAGTCCTAGTGACTAAGTTTAATGCAGGTGAAGAGTCTGCCCGCCGCTCCCTGCCAGTACTCCAGGGCTCTGAACTGGGACCCAGCGGGGTTCTCCAGATCACACCTGCTTACTTGTCCCTCCATCTGTATCCTCTCCTGCCCTCTGCCGAGTCACGTCTGCACCCCAGTCTCCACCTCTGTGATCTTCGCCCTTCCAGCTGCTCCTCTTTGTGACGTCACCTGTGATGTCCTGGGCTGGATTTGCGTTCCCTTCCTTTTGGCACTTACCATGTTCCACCTTCCTTTAGAGTTACATAATTTTTTTAAAATATGTGTTTCATTGAAGTGTAGCTGATTTATAATGTTGCATTGGTTTCACATGTACAGCAAAGCAATTCAGTTACATGTATATATGCATTCGTTTTAAATGCTCTCTTCCATTATGTTTTATCACAGGATGTTTATCATAGTTCTCTGTGGTACACAGTAGGACCTTGTTGTGTACCTATTCTCTTTATGTAATAGTTTGCATCTGCTAATTCCAGCTCCTAATGCATTCCGCCCCTGATCCTACCTCCATTTTGCCCCGGATTGGAACCACAAATCCGGTCTCTGTGTCTGTGAGTCTGTTTCTGCTTCATAGATAAGTTCATTTCTGTAATATATTAGATTCCACATATAAGTAATATCATACACGTTTCTTTCTCAGAAGCCTTACTTCCCTTAGTATGGTAATTTCTAGATCCATCCATTTTCTAATTTTTCATTTGCTTTGCCTAAGTTTCCCAGATAAATTGTGAGCTGAAAATGGCGTTATTTCATTCTTTTTTATGGCTGAGTAGTATTCCACTATATCTATCTATCTATCTATCTATCTATATATATGAAGATGTGGCATATATGTATATGCATAGATGCCGTATCTTCTTTATCCATTCATCTGTGGGTGGACATTTAAGTTGCTTCCATGTCTTGGTTATTGTAAATAGTTCCGTTGTGAACATTGGGACACACGTATTTTTTCAAATTATAGTTTTGTCCGGATGTATGCCCAGGAGTGGGATTGATGGATCGTACGGCATAGAGTTATTTTTTAAATGCTCTGCAAACTCCTCGAGTCAGGAACTAGCTGTTTCTAATGTTCATGTTCCCTGGATCCAAATTAACCCCTTTTGTGTTACAGCTTCTCATCCAACACTGGTTGGATGGATACGGAACAATCTGAGGTTACTGCTGTGTTTAAAAGATAACTGGCCATGTTGTGAAATGCACACGGGAGGTTCTTATCCTCTGGTCTGCATTGTGATCTTGGCTGACTGTGGACGGTTATGCCCACCACACTGCTGTGTTTGACAAGAACCACAGACAGATGGGGGTGGGGGGCAGAGGTGGGGGACGTGCCTGGAAATGGTTGAAAACATGTGGGCGTGTTTATGTTGGAGGAGGAAGAAACACGGGGAGTCAGGAAGCTGATTCCGCGTCTTTGAAGGGCAAACCTCTGATAAGGGGTCAGGCTCTGTTTTCCTTGCCTGCAAGGGGAAAGTTGGGTCCCCTTGGGGAACTCTGGTGGAGCCACGTGCCAGAGGAGGTGGCTGGGGCATGCTGCTGCTGACCCAGGTACCAACTCTCAGGGGTGATGGAGGTGGCCTTCCTGAATCACCTGGGGACTTGATACAAATGCACATTCCCAGGTGCCAGCCCTGGCAGCTCAGAGTCGGGAGGTCTGGGGGTGGAGATTAGGGGTCTGCATGTTAAAAATCCAACCAGGAACCACTGGACAGAGAACCACCCTGGTCCCTTCCAGCTTTAATAAACTAGGATGCATGGGTCAACTACTGCTTTTAATTCAGTGGCCTCTTTAAGGAAGAATTCTTAAACATCCTCTTCAACTCAGTGGAAAGGGGGATCATTTGGCAAATTAGACAAGAAGGCTCAAAAGCTAGTCTAATGAGGCCACGTTTTATAGCTTTTTTCTTATTGCAAAAGTGATGCGTGGAGAGTTCCTTAAAATGTTCAGCATCATTACCATATGACTGACCTGCAATTCTACTCTAAGACGTATATTCAAGAGAAATTGAAAATGTAGGTCTGCATAAAACCCTGTACATGAATCTTCCTGGCAGCATTATTCACAATATCCAAAAAGTAGAGACACTCCAAATGCCCATCAATTAACAAATAAGTAAAATGTGTGCCATGGAGTATTCTTCAGATAACCTTTTATTCAACTCATGACTCTTTGGGTCCTCTGAGCAGTTCCTCTGCTCTGGAGCAGCTTAGCGGACCTGTCCTGGGCTCTGAATCAGGTGATGGGAGGATCCAGGTGGCCTCACTTGTGTGTCTGACAGTTGGCTGGCTGTTGGCTGGGCCAGTGGGGCCCTGTGGGTCTTAACGTCTAGTAGGCTAGCCTGGGCTTCTTCCCAGGAGGGCAGTCACAGGGCCCCCAAGAGCCCCAGGGTGCTAGCTTACTTCTTTCATTTGTTAATATCCTATTCATTTCCAAAGAAAGTCTCAAAACTAAGCTCAGATTCAAGAGACAGAGTCATAGACCCTTAGACTCTTACCTCCTGGTAGGACCATCTGCAACAGTGCAGTGAGTGGCACAGAGGCTGGGCAGGGTGGATCTGTGTGTGGTCAGTTTAATAATTTACCAGTCTTTGCTAAAGCATCCAGTGGCCTTAGTGGTTGATGACCAACGTGATTTTGCATTTAATTTTCATGCATGAATACACTTCCAGCTTCCATGTACAAAAAGGTCAGAAGGTTGGTATCACAACACCCTGGCAGATTAACTCCCATTTTTAAAGGCAAATTCCTGTCTCGTTAGTGTTGGATGTGATTTACAGCAATTTTGACAAGATTTTGAGCATATAGGACAGTGGTGGCAGAATCTACCCCAGAAATACTAGGAAAGGTGCATTCGTTCATTCACTCACCCATTTTGTGACAGACAATTCCCTAGTTGCTTGGGATCCATCAGGAATAAGATAAACCCCTTGCCTTTGTAGAGAATGCGTTCCAGGAAAGGAGATAGTGATATGTCGATAAACTCATTGGTGTTAAGTACTGATCAACATGATGAAGTGTTAGGAGACAGAGGATAGTGGGGGATTTCCTCCAGGACCCCAGGCAGAGTTGGCCAGTCTCTCTGACACCATGTTTATTTTCTTGACCTTGGTTCTCTTAGTCAGCTCCTCCTCTGATGGGTCACAACCCAGATGCAGGTGGAAACCCAGCGGGGCACCTGTGACAGCCTCTGCTGCACGTGTCTCCAGGCCGCAGTGGAGCAGGAAACCAGAGGGAACTGAAGGACTCCGGAGACCCGGGAGCCGACAGTCAGGGCTACGACATGTCCTGAAGGCTGGATATTCCCGCCAGCGTCTCCCAGCCCCTCGGAAGCTGTAGAAGATGCCCCCCTAGCAGGAGCAGGGTCCTCAGAGAGCACGCTGAGGATCTGTGCAACACAATTAGGCGTAAGGGAGAGGGGACGATAAGAAGACGGGGTCCAGTTAGCATCCTGGTAACCATGGCAACAAGAAACTGACAGTTGGGTCACCACCAAGAAACTATTGACCAGGGAGGACATTGACTGAATGCCAAAGTGGGCCCTTGAATTTCCCAGATGGAGAAAGTCAGGGAGAGAAATGTATTGTGTTGAATGTTGCACAGTGAGACTTCTTTTCGGAGTGACTGTGCTTTTCAGCTCTGATGCTGCTGGCTGCCCGGCGACAGTTGCGTAGCCCTTAACTTCCATCTCCTCTGCTCGGGTTTTGAACCAACCTTTGCTCAGGGACATCCTCTGGGCCGGCGTTTTGTGATTATTGGTAAACAGTCAGGAATGAGAACTGGTGATAACTTGGATGTAGTTTTCGAACGTTTTAGCTGACACACTTCCCCCCCCCACCCCCACCCCCGCCAACTCCAAAATAAATCCCTTTTCATTGTATACTTTGGGAAAGCTGTTTTTAAATCCTCTATTCTCTGGGTTGTAGATACGGTGGAAAAATAAGCAGAATTTAAAAGTGATCCCTCGTTCACGTCTTGTCTAAAGACAAAGTGACAAATCCCAGTTACTCCCAGAAAGCCCAGTTTCCTTTCACTCCTCCCAGCAAGTGGAAGGGACTTGGCGAGTCCCCGGATGGAGAAAACGTTTCTTGTGTAATTGTTATCAAACAAAGCTGTTTCCAAGTCTGCCTGCCTGAGAGGACGCGCTCACCCTCGACACGGTCAGCCCGCGCGCGCGCGCGCGCGTGTGTGTGAGTGTGAGTGAAATGTCCGCAGCGCGTGTGTGTGTGTGTGTGTGTGTGAGTGAAATGTCCGCAGCGCGTGTGTGTGTGTGTGTGTGTGTGTGTGTGTGTGTGTGTGAGTGAAATGTCCGCAGCGCGCGTGTGTGTGTGTGTGTGTGTGTGTGTGTGTGTGTGTGTGAAATGTCCGCTCCTGGAGGACGCGGGCCCTGCAGAGCTGCCCATGGGGTGTGACAGCTTTGAGCTGCGCGTTTGCCCTTGGAGCGGCAGGAGCCCCTGCCCACTGATGGTCAGGGTCTGCCCCGGCCGTGCCCCCTCAGCCTTAACCCGTCCAGCCTTATTCAGTTCAGCTCAGTCACTCAGTCATGTCCGACTCTTTGCAACCCCATGGACCGCAGCATGCCAGGCCTCCATGTCCATCACCAACTCCCGGAGTTTACCCAAATGCATGTCCATTGAGTCAGTGATGCCATCCAACCATTTCATCCTCTGTCGTCCCCTTCTCCTCCTGCTCTCAATCTTTCCCAGCATCAGGGTCTTTTCCAGTGAGTTAGCCCTTTGCATCACGTGGCCAAAGTATTGGGACTTCAGCATCAGTCCTTGCAATGGATATTCAGGACTGATTCCCTTTAGGATGGACTGGGTGGATCTCCAGTGTAATCGGGGAGCCCTGGTCGTCACACACCTGACCTGGTTCTCACTCTGCCCGGCCGGCAGCTCTGGTGAGCGTGTGCAGCCCCCAGCCCCTCTCCCCACACCACCCACCCCAGGACCACATCGCCTGTCCGGCCTGGAATCCAGGAGATGGCTATCTTGCTAGGCAGGTTCAGGCTGCCTGCCAGCCTGGCGCGCGTGGTGCTTTGGGAGGCGGCCGACAGCATCTCGAGCTGGCGCGCCTGCCTGCGTGCGTGTTTATCTCTCCCTCCCAGAACTCGCTGGCGGCAGTGCCCAGCCTCACAGTCGCTTGTCACCAGTGAGACTGGGGGGCCGCTGTGCCAGGCCGGGTCCCCGTGCGTCTGCCATGGAGGAGATGAGGGCGAGGTGCTGCCGGCTCTGAGGGAGGGGAGACATTAGCCAGCCCGGCTCCGCTCAGCGGTAGCAGTCACCGTCTCTCCTCTCACGCATGTTTTCCAATGAGGTGACTTTCCCTCTGATGTTCCTCCCAGAGGTCTGCCCCGGGGAATTGACTCTTTCTTAAATGATCGTGATCTGTGTTAGCTTCTGCCATGGGATGAGGCGTCCCAAAGCCTGGCGAGCTGAGATGAGCAGCGTTTGCTGTTGCCGTGAGCGCACAGGTCCGCCGGGGGTTCCTGCTCACCTGCCCTGAGCTTCTCTAACCTCACTCTGCTTCTGCATCGCTGGAGGGTCCTCGGCCCACTCCGCTGGCTCAGGATGGCATCTCTCCTGTCTGCCGGTTGCCTGGGCCGCGGGGCTCCTGTCCTCCCGCAGGCCAGCCTGGGCTTGTCCCCGGTCCCCTGAGAGCAGGTAGAAGCAGCAAGCTCCCTCTCGGCCCGGGCTGAGAGCAGCGTGTGGTCATGCCTACCATCTGCTGTTGGTCAGAGCACGTCCCAAGCCCGGCCTGGATTCAGGGGGTGGAGAAGTGGACTCTATGGGAGTTGCTGCTCATTTACCTTGTCAAGAGGCCTCGAGGCAGGCAAGTAATCATTAAGGCCATTCTTTGCAAACAATGTGTCTCAAATAATAATGACAGTCATTATTGCTATTCTGTTGGGCTCTCAAAGGGCTACTGAGTTGACTGTTTTTCTTGCATGGTAGAGAATATCAGGGTAAGATGTGAGGAACCAGCAGGGGTGGGTAAGGAGTCCCAGGAAGGAAGCCTTCCGCACATTGCATGCATTTATTTCATCTGCCCCCTTTTCCGCATCTGAGAACTAGGCTTTCTTTCTTTCTTTTTTTTTTTTTTTTAACGTATTCTCTTTGAACGTTATGAAAGCCAAAGTTGTCGAAAATGAGACCGACGGCTTTCTTAGACTCTATTATGTTGGCCTAATTACATATCAGCAAAATGTTGTTTCTGGGGCATTGTGTGTAAAACAAAGAGGGAAACAGCGTCTCCAGCCAGCCCCAGCATCGGCTGGCAGAAGCGGTGGTCCCTGCCAGCCGTGGTCCCAGGAGAGGCCTCTGGAGGGATGGGGGCCAGGGAGGCAGGCCCACAGCAGCTGCCGCTGGCTCAGAGGGGTCAGGCCTTCCCCAGAGTGGGGGGCCTTCCGCCCTCCTTCCTCAGCACACCCCGGCGGCTCCCCTCTGGGGAGGGGCCGGGTGTCTGGCCTCCCCACCCCCTGGACTAGGATTGCCTGCAGTAGCAGAAGAGCTGGTGCAGCTTCGCTTCCCTGATGCCTGGCACAGAGCCAGATGGACTGGATGCAGAGATTCCTCGGGGAACAGTGGTACCCAGGAGAGCCTTGCCCCTGGGGACACTGAAGGACGCGGGGAGTTTCCCGCAGGACCACCCCAGGGTTAATCAGCGCCCGCTTTCTATTTGATAGGGAGAAGGAAATGGCAGCCCACTCCAGTATTCTTGCCTGGAGAATCCCGTGGACAGAGGAGCCTGGTGGATTGCTGTCCATGGGGTTGCATGGTCAGACACAACTGAAGTGACTTAGCATACATGCATGCATCTATTTGATAAAGAGAGATGCAATGGTGCCTCTTTGGCCTTCCCTCCTGCCCCATCCTTGGAGCTTTCCATCACCTGAGGGCATGATCTTTCCTTCCCCACCTGCCCTAGAGGTCAGGGTCTCTGCTCAGCCCAGGCCACGTCACGGGGAAGCCCAGATTTCCCAAGAATGTGTTCACACACTGGTCGCTGCCTCCTGCCCCCTGAAGCACCCTGGCCGCGGTCACCCAAGACCTCACTGTCCATCCCGAGCTGGTTTTTCAGCCTCCACGGTGCTTCCGTTCTCAAGGCAGTAGACCCTGGGGATCTCCCTTCTCTTCCTTTGCCTGCACAGCTTGGCATGAGATCTTAGTTCCCGACCAGGGGTGAAACCCGCCCCCCTGCGGTGCAAGCGCGGAGTCTTCAACATGCGACTGCCAGAGGAGTTCCTGGATCTTTCTTCTCAAACGCATTTCCCACCCTGGACGGCCGTCTGGCCTGGTTCCTCCCAGTTCAGTGCTTTTTTATCAGCTTCTTCTCCGCCCACCCCAGGAGATCCAGTCCTCAGTCACCTCACCCTTCCTGAGTTGCCATCTGCCTGGTGTTGGCCAAAGCCTGCAAGTCTTCATTTTCACCCTGACCTCTCCCTGGCTTTAGACTATGTTTCGGTGCCGCTATGAAAAGTGACTGCAGACTTAAGACAACACAGATTTAGTCTCTCAACAGTTCTGGAGGCCAGAAATCCAAATCGAGTCGTAAGAGATTATAATCGAGGGGTGGGCAGAGCGGCTTTCTTTCTGGGACCGTCTGTTCCTCGCTTTCGACTTCTAGAGGCCGACTCGCTTGTGGCCAAGCGCTCTGCTCCCTGCCCACCTCTCTTTCCCTGACTCTGACCCGCCTCCCGCCTCCTTTTTTGATTTTTTGGCATTATGTGGGATCTTAGTTCACCAACCAGGGATTAAACCAGCGACCCCTGAAGTGGAAGCGCAGAGTCTTAACTCCTGGGCTACGAGGGAAGTCCCTAAGGCCCTGTTTGATTACACTGAACCCCCCTTGTAAATCTCCCCATCAGGTGATTCATAACTTCATCACTCTGCCAGATCCCTTTGACTGTGCCGTAGAACGTAGCCTCTTCCCAAGCCCCAGGGTTTAGGATGTGGAGATGTGGGGAGGGAGTGTGTGGGTGTTATTCTTTCTGCCACAGAAATCATTCCCTCTCGCTGTGGTCCTTGCATTGGTTCAATACACAAGGAACCATTACCGCACCCCCCAAGCCATCACGTGATACAGTATAATTTATTTAACAAGCCCAACATGCATGGACACAGGTGTCACTCAGGGTTCTGCTGTTGCAAGCAGTTCTCCAGCGAACACCTTTGTCCGTTTGTGATTTTTTATATATAGGATCCATTACCAGAAATGAGATTGATGGGTCAAAGGGCAAATGTATTTATAATTTAGAGAGATGCCATCAGATTGTTCTCCCTGAGGTTGAATCCGTCCCCCTGCCAGCCTGTGTGAGGATACCTGCCTCCCCCCCAGCCTTGCCAGCTAAGTAGTCATTAAACTTTTGGATTTTTCCAATATGAGAGGTGGAACTGTGATACCTCAGGGCAGTTTTGGTTTGGACTTCTCTTACTGTGAATTTGGCATAGTTTCCTTTGCTTCATGACCATTTGAATTTCCTTTTCTCTGACTCTTTTTGCACCTTCATCCCATCTTAAAATTTGGATTACTGGATTTTTTTTTTCTCATCAGTTTTTAGGAGCTCTTTTTTGACTGTAATTTGTGCTACAAATCTTTTCCCATCTTGTCATTTGTCTTTTGACTTTGCATAGCTTACCTTTTGTCATGGTGAAGGAGTTTTTATGTCACCAGATTTATTATTTTTACTTTATGGTTTCTGGATTCTAACCTGTTTAGAAATGGCTTCCAGTAGACCTTTAAAATTTTAAATAATAAAATTGTGTTGAATGTGGGGGATTGGCCACCGGCATCTATTTCTTCTGAAAAATCCCAGTGAACCGATACCAAGAGAATGTTTGAGAGATAGATGTGTGTAAGTCACTCCTGCTTATTCATGGATTCCATTTTTGCAAATCCTGTTTGCTGACACTTGTTTGTAACCCCTGAACCAGCACCTTCGGTGCTCCCACAGTCACTTGCAGATGTACGCTTTGTTGTTGATCAGTCGCTCAGTCGGGTCCAACTCTTTGCGACCCCATGAACCGCAGCACGCCAGACCGCCCTGTCCTTCACCAAGTTTACCCAAACTCATGTCCATTGAGTCAGTGATGCGATCCAGCCCTCTCATCCTCTGTCGTCCCCTTCTCCTCCTGCCTTCAATCATTTCCAGCATCAGGGTCTTTTCCAATGAGTCAGCTCTTCGCAGCAGGTAGCAGAGGCATTGGAGCTTCAGGTTCAGTGTCAGTCCTTCCAGTGAATATTCAGGGTTGACCTCCTTTAGGATAGCCTGGTTGGATCTCCTTGCAGTCCAAAGGACTCTCAGGAGTCTCCGGCAGCACCACATTCATGTTGCAAACGAGCGTGTTCCCAGCTGAGCAGCTTTCACGCTGCACACTAGTGTCCTGCTCGCAGCTCACTTAGGGCCGCGTCTCTCGCAGGCTCCTGCTCTTTGTCGGTGACCTCACTGTGTCGTCCTGCTGCAGGGCCGCCTGCATTCCCAAGCGCAGGAAAGCTGACGGGGACCCCACAGAGTGGATGCACGTGTTAGGAGCTCTGCTCATGAGTGAGTTACAGTGCTGCTGGCGGGAGGTTCAATAGTAACGAATCCACGATATATACTAATCCAAGGTGTCTTTCAACAGAAACTCTCGTTAAACAAAGTTATGTACTGATCAGGTAGAAAAAATCTGACCAAAGGCTCACAGGATGCTAATCCTGTGTTTCCCCAGGTGCACTGGTTCAGTATCTGCTAATTTAGTGTTTGTGATGCCATTGTAGTACATAGTTCCCACAAATAGTTAAAACTGACTGTAAAACTGCTAGATGGATAGAGACACAGGCAGGTAGGTAGGTGGATGGATGGATAGATAGGTACATACATACATAGAGATGCAGACAGGTGGATGGACGGATAGATAGGTACATACACATAGAGATGCAGACAGGTGGATGGACAGATACACAGAGAGACGATAAGCAGAGACACAGATATGTAGGTAGGTGGATGGATAGATGGATGGATGGATAGATAGATAGGTACATACGTACATAGAGATGCAGACAGGTGGATGGACAGATACATAGATGGATAAACAGAGACACAGATATGCAGGTAGGTGGGTGGATGGATGGATGGATGGATGGAGAGATACATACATACATAGAGATGTAGACAGGTGGATGGACAGATACACAGAGAGACGGATAAACAGAGACACAAATATGTAGGTAGGTGGATGGATGGATGGATGGATAGATAGGTACATACATTCATACAGATGCAGACAGGTGGATGGACAGATACATAGACGGATAAACAGAGACACATATGTAGGTAGGTGAGTGGATGGATGGATGGATGGATGGATGGATAGACAGATACATACATACACAGAGATGTAGACAGGTAGATGGACAGATAGATGATACATAGAGAGATGGATAAACAGAGACATAGATATGTAGGTAGGTAGATGGATGGATAGATAGGTACATACATACATAGAGATGCAGACAGGTGGATGGATGGATAGATAGGTACATACATACATAGAGATGCAGACAGGTGGATGGATGGATAGATAGGTACATACATACATAGAGATGCAGGCAGGTGGATAGACGGATAGATAGGTACATACACATAGAGATGCAGACAGGTGGATGGACAGATACACAGAGAGACAGATAAACAGAGACACAGATATGTAAGTAGGTAGGTGGATGGATGGATAGATGGATGCCCATAAGAACAAAAAGACTGAAGAAGAGAAAGAGGAAGCTGTGTGATTTGAACAGATTTTTAGAAGATGGCAGGTGCATGGAGAAAAGCTGACTGATTCAGCACAGTGGTGGGAGCGGCACCTGGAAGAGGAAGGGATTGTGAGGAAATCTCTGGCCTTGGAAGCTTAAGTCCCTGCAGCATGGTGGGATGAACTGTAGAGCTGGAGGCAGGCATCGGTGCGAGGTCCGCACACAGTGTGGTGAGATTCCTGGCTCCCACCTCTGCCTCATAGACGCAATCCAAGGGTCAGATGAAACCACTTCAAGAGACAGAGTATGCGTATCCGTGAGAGAAAACCAAGATGCTATAAAAAAAGAAATGATCAAAAGAGAAGAAGGAGCTTCAGGGCCTGAAAATAGGACAGCAGAGCACTTTAAAACATTACAAAAGGTCTGGAAAATGAAATAAAGGACATCTTTAAGAAGGTAAAATTAAAAAGAAAGTGAGTCCGACTCTTTGTGACCCCATGGACTGCAGCCCACCAGGCTCCTCTGTCCATGAAACTATCCCAGGCCAGGATACTGGAGTGAGTTGCCATTTCCTTCTCCAGGGGATCTTCCCAACCCAGGGATTGAACCCAGGTCTCTCGCATCGCAGGAGGATTCTTTACCATCTGAGCCACCAGGGAAGAGAGTAAGAAAACAGCACGGGGGAAGGTCATAAAATTATAATATCAGTCCTACATTTTGACTAACAGGAAGTCTGAAAAGAAAAAAGACAGAAATGGAGGAGAGCAAAATTATCAAAGAGAAGGAAAAAAGAATACTTTTCAGAGCTGAAGGGCAGGAATCGTTTGAGGGCAAAGCTATTGAGTGTACAGCCCTTTGAGTAAAAAAAAAAAAAAAACACCCACATGAAGGCATATTGTGAATTCCGGAACTTCATGGGGAAAAACATCCTAAGATCTTGCAACGCAGCACAGCAGGGTACACTCAAAGCCTGAGTAATCACATGGGTATCACAATAGCAGTGCTGACATAGAGAAGCTAGTGGAGTGATGTTTGGAAAGTTGTTGATGGAAAGTGATCACAGCCTAGACTTCTGGACCAAAATGGTTAGTTAAAGGTGAAGAGAAAGACACTTGTAGGAATGCAGGGGTGCAAATAACTTCCAGGTCACTGTTTCCTAGGGAGCCACCAGAGGGTGTGCTCCAGCAAAACGAGGGGGAAACCCAGGAGAAGACATCCGCCCTAGACAGAGCAGAGGGAGAACCCGGGCCAGAGAAGCATCCACGCCAGTTGGAGCAAGGGCACAGAACGTTCTAGAAATGAGGCCTCCAAATGGGAAAAAACAGAACTGATAGCTTATGGTGAGCGATGTCGGATTCGTGACCTCCAAAGAAGATTTAGCTTCGGGACCAGGGACCAGGTGTGATCACTCAAGAGCTTTTGTGTAGCAGAGTTTTATTAAAGTAATAAAGGGACAGAGGAAGCTTCTGACACAGACATCAGAAGGGGGGCGGAGAGTGCCCCCTCGCTAGTGTTAGCAAGGGAGCTATACACTTTAAATTAGTTATTACAGTAAATCAAAAGAATGTCTCAAGTTTGTGACGATTCTACCAGACCCACTCCTACAATTTACATTTTAGGATAACAGGATTAGAACTCAACAGTAGAAAGATCCTACCAGACCCACTCCCATAATAGACATTTTAAGATACCAGGATTAGTCAGAAGGGTTCAGGAAGGAGAAACTGCCTTCAAGCAGGATACACTGTTGTTATATAATCTTTGTGCAGAGTTTAAACTGAGTTGTTTGTTGTGTAATGATCAGTTCCAGGCTTAAAGAAAAAGCATTTTATGTGACTAAGAAATGTAGAAAAAAAAAACAAAACAAAAACCTACGTTTGTCTTTTCCTCCTCCTTGAGAATTCCAGACCCCTTTCTCCTCCTCAGAAGCCCTAGCCTCTCCTTCTTGGGGACCCCAGACTTCTTATCAACCTGCCTAGGAATTGATTCTCTCAGTTCAGTTCAGTTCAGTCGCTCAGTCGTGTTCGACTCTTTGCAACCCCATGGACTGCAGCACGCCAGGCCTCCCTGAACTAATATATTAATATTTAGGCACATGGGATATTTACTGGTGGGTACAAAGAAGAGGTGTTGGAACATGTGGAGTGAGTTTTAGTGATGAGTTCCTATATGACCAGACAGGTGAAAAGAATTGAGGCCTCAGGAAAAATAAAGGACTATATATTTTTTTAAAGGTGTCACACTTCATTACTTGACCGAGCAATATTTGCAATGCTGTAGTGACATAGACTTTTGATTTAATTACATTAAAACCATTGGGGGCACCAAGAAAGAGAAAGTAAGAAATGTGAACGGGAACGCTAAGCCTTCATGTCCCATGATAGGAAATCAAAAGATGCCTTCAGTTGATACGTAAGAAAATCATATATAAATGTGCCTTGCCAATTAGTGTTGGGCATTAGTGCTTTGGCAGCAGTTTACAAAAGCCTCTCGTGGGCTGTTACTTCACGTGTCCTCTTGGGGAATGGAGGGGAAGGACCCCCCAAGGCTGCTAGGAGACCAGCCCAGAGGTCCTGCGTACTTTTCAGACATGGAAACTGAATTCCCTTCTTCACCTCCAGTCCCAAGTCAGGAGCAAAGTGTTTTTTAAGCTGCTTTTGTCCCAGATCCTTCTAGAATGGAAACAAGAAGAAAAAGAGGTGTGTGGTGATGATACCAGTATAAAAACTTTCTCACTGGGCCAGGGCGTCACCTCCTAATATTCCCTGCTGCAGGGGATCTTGGAAAGGATTAGAAGACACAAGTGTTTGTTAGTAAACCCTGCGCGTGTTGTCCTGGTTTTGGAGGGCAAAGGAAGGTTGCGTTGGATGTCCCTTTCTTTAGTGGATTCGTAGCCACCGGAGGCATCATTGGGAACAAAGGAAAAAGAGCCATAAATACAAACGAATCCCTTTTGTGCAAGTCGAAGAACCACAGGACCTGCCCCGTTTTTTTTTTTAACACTCCAGGTGTGATCGGAGATGCTGCATCCACACAGGAGAGTGGGGAGTTAATTAAAGTTTTTGCTCCTGTTCCCTGAAATGTCTTTCCGTTTGATCAGCGGACTGGCTTTGGAGTGCTGCGTGTGCGTCCCTCCTCACTGGAGTGTCACGGAAAAGCAGATCAGAGAGAGCCTTCCATCCGACGCCTGCCCGACCCCCTTTCCTAGCGCACGGACTTGAAAGCCGCTTCCGCTGACTGCATGGGGCCCGTGTCGTGTTTTTAGAAATGTCATCTTCTGACTATTGATAATATGCAAACCGGCTTTGATACAGGTGCCTGTGGAAAACCGCATGAACCGTTAATTAAATCAGTGCCAGCCCAGAGGGCTGGGCGTGGCAGAGATTGGCAGGGTGAGCCCCCTCACCCCTGGACCGTTCGTATTTCCCTTTTCCACCCGTCCTGTGACCGCCGGCTGGCAGCACCCAGGACGGAACCCTCGGCTGCCTCAGTAGGACCGTGTTTTGCTGTGTTTTTTTCTGTTTTCCTTTTGGTCTTTATGGTTCTGGGCCCTCTGGCTGGCATCCCCCACCTTGAGGGGGAAAGCTGCTGGGGAGGAATCCTGCCGCTTTCCTCTTGAAGATGGTGAAGGAGGAGAAGAGCGCAGAGCAAAGCCCGAGCAGCTCGGGAGCCCCGTCTGGGCAGGCGGGCCAGGCTGCCCCCGGGGTGCCCATTGTCCGGCCGCGCTGGGCGCGGAGGAGCGAACCCGGCCCAGCGCCGATGAAAGGGCTCCATCCTGCCGCTCGGGCTTTGTGAGCACCGCTGGGCCTGGTCCTGGTTGCCATGGCGACTGTCTGATTGTGGCGGGCCTGTCACGGCGCTTGATAAAGTGGGAAGGCTATTCTTGATAGACCCGAGTAATCACAACCTCTCAAAGCCCGAGTGTGGATTTCACATTTTCTTCCTTCTTCAATCCGGGATGCAGGGATGGGGGCCCGGCTTCTCAGGGTAAAGCGGCCTCAGCAGGCGGGGAGGGCCCTGCCCAGCGCCGGGGATGTACTGGCCAGGAGGGCCTGGCAGGGAGGACCTCCTGTGCCCGGGGGTGGGGCAGAAATGGGGTGGGGCCTGCGTGGGGGCTTCAGGGTCAGGCCAAAACGGGCCCTCCCATCCCCTCCGCCGTTGGTTTTTACACGGCCCTCCCTCCCCCCCTCCCTCCCTCCCCCGTCCAGCTGTCCCCGCACCGTGTCAGTGCAGGGCTGAGCCTTTCAGAGCCCCCTGACCTCTCCTCCCCTCGTGGAGAATGAGGGGAGGGCTTAGCTTCCAGCTAACAGCAGACAGATTCTGGCAACAAAACTGCAGACTCTTTTCTGTCATAAGAAGAAACCTAATTGATTCTCTAGGCAGTCTTCTCCAGACTAAGTTGCATCTCAACTATTAGAAGTGTTCTTTAAAAAAAAAAAAAAATAGAGCTGCCATATGATCCACTCCTGGGTGTGTTTCCAAAGGAAATGAAAATGCTAATTAGAAGAGATACATGTACCTCAGTGTTCATAGCAGCAATATTTACAATTGCTAAAATACAGAAGAAACCCGTCGATAGATAAATGGATTAAAAAGAGTGGTGTATTTGTGTACACACACACACATACACACTATATGTCTATACACACACAGTGGAATATTACTCTACCATAGAAAAGGATGAAATAATATCATTTGCAGCAACACGGATGGACCTAGGAGGTATTACGCTTATCAGTGAAATAAGGCAGAGAAAGAGATGCTTTATGATTCCAGTTACATGTGAAGTCTAAGTAAAATGAATAAATGTAGCAAAGCAGAAACAGCCTCACAGACATAGAGGACAAGCTAGTGCTTACCAGTGGAGAGAATGAAGGGGGGGGGGGGCAAGGCAGGTAGAGGGGATCAAGAGGTACAACCTATCATGTATAAAATAAACAAGATGCAGGGGTGTAATATGCAGCACACGGAATATGCGTTTTAGGATCACTTTATATGGAGTTTCACCCAGTGACTCAGCGCTAACGAATCCAGCTGCCATTGCCAGAGGCACAGGTTCAATCCCTGGGTTGGGAAGATCCTCTGGAGGAGGAAATGGCACCCCAGTCCAGTATTCTTGCTGGGAAATCACATGAACAGAGGAGCCTGGCGGACTGCAGCCAGTGGGGTGGCGAAGAGTCAGACATGACTGAGCATGCATGTGGCGGGCACAGCTTATGTGGAATGTAATCTGTAAAAATACTGGATTGCTGTGGTGTACACCTGAAAACAACAGAATACTGTGAGTTGGCAGCACTTCTGTGATTTCCTTTGGCCACACAAGCACGCGGCATGTGAGATTTTGGCTCCCTGACCAGGGCTACTGTGGGGTCTGAACCACTAGACTGATGGCATGCCCTGGTCCCGTACAGCACTTTCATTAAGAAAAGAAGGAAAAAGCAGCCCCCTGGGCCCACCCCCAGAGTTTCTGATGTGCAGGTCTGGGTGGGTCCGGAGACTGTCTGCAGCAGGTTCCAGGGGGAGGCTGCTCACGGGACCACACTGGGAGAGCTACTGGCATGAGCCACGAGGTCCTGTGTGCAGGGGCTCCCGGGGACGCTGGCTGCAGTGGCCGCGCTGGGACAGGTGCCTACGACGGGAGATCTAGAGGCCCCTGGGGAAGCAGGGCTGCCCGCCCGCTTCTTTTTCCGGGCCCCCGGTTCTGTCCCCAGAGGCCCCCTCGCTGCAGGCCAGCCCTCTGCCCAGCGCTGGCTGTATTGCTCGTGCTGGGGTCCCCCCAGGAAGCCCCTCCCGGCTCTGCCTGTCCGCGTTCCCCAGCCCCCAAGCCCCAGGCAGCCCGCCCTCACCACGATGGCCCCGGCTGCTTTGCGCTGACCGGCCAGCCTCCTGGCCCTGCCAGTGGGCCGTCTTGTGTTCAGGGGCGTGTGTGTGTGTGTGTGCACCGTCTTGTGTTCAGGGGTGCGTGTGTGTGTCTGTGCGCGTGCGCGCGCCCTGGCGTCTGCGGGATGGGAACCCAGCGGCAGGGCTGAGCCCCTCCCCTCCGCCCCTCCACCGGCCTGCGGTCCTCCTGAGCGGGTCCTGCGGTGGTCTCGGCCGCAGGGACTCTGGACGCCTGTCAGGGTGCAGGGCCGGGTGGGGCTGCCCCCGGAAGTCCGCCAGCCTCTTGAGAAAGCAGGGTACAGGGTCAGGGGTGGGGGGTCCTAGGCAGGGGCGTCTCGGTGGGGTCCTCTCCCCGTGGGAGCAGCACTGGGTTTTAAATTGAGAGACAAGCGTCAGTCCCCTCCTCTCCTCCCTCCCTGCCTGATTGGAAGTGAAACAGGTTTCATCTACACCTTTATGGCAGGATGTGTGACGCGGTGAAGTTCCCCGCCTGTGTGCCCGCGCACACGCGTGTGTGTGTGTGACCGCGCTGGTTGGATGCAGTGACTCGATGTTTGCTCAGATGTACTCTTAACTCCCACAAGACGCTCTGAATCCGCCTGAGCAGCGCGTGGTCACGGGCCCTGGGTTTGTCCTGGAGGCGAAGTGACTGTGCTTCTTCAGTGACTCTCACGGAGGAAGCGATTTGTCCAAATGAGAGTAAAACAAACGCGTTTAACCCCTCGGCTCAAACGGCACAGACCCGGGCGAGAGGGAGACCCCACGACAGTGCAAACCTGGGCGGAGGGAGACCCTCAATGGCGCAGACCTGGATGGGGATGGGGGGAGGAGGGAGACCCCCGATGGCGCAGACCCGGGCAGGGGGAGAACCCAGGGTGGCACAGACCCCGGCGGCAGCATGGAGACCCCATGATGGCACAGACCCGGGCCGGGGGGCCCGGGGCGGGGGCGGGCGGAGGGAGACGCCCGATGGCGCAGACCTGAACGGGCTGGGGGTGGGGGGGCGGAGGGAGACCCCCGATGGCACAGACCCGGGCCAGGGGAGACCCCACGCTGGCCGTTGGACCCAGGCTCTTGCAGCATCTTTGCTCCGGAGCGCGAGCCCCCTTCCGCTCTGTTGGGTTGGTTGCCGGGTGGTCCCTCCCTGAGCCGTGGTCAGCGGAGGCGGCCCCAGCCCTGACCTGGCCTTTCTCCCCAGGGTATGGAGGTGCAGACGGACTACGTGCCCCTGCTGAACTCGCTGGCTGCCTACGGCTGGCAGCTCACCTGTGTGCTGCCGACCCCCGTCATCAGGACGACCAGGTACCGATAACCAGCGTTACCTTACCGAACGCTTGCACCATTCCGACTAGCTCTTCGTGTGCGTGACTCGTGGAATCCTATGGCATCATCTCTCCACCTGAGGAAGGGCAGGCCCAGCATTTCAGATTCTTAACCACCCCTGCCCTGAGTACCCCACATGGGCAGCCCAGCCTGTCGCGGGGCAGAGGGGGCCCAGGCCTCTCATTTGCAAGAGAAACTTAGCACCTAGTGTGTGCCCCGGGCCAGGCACGGCACAGTCTCATCTAGATGTCCAGTCTCATCCATTCCTCAGAGCATCTCGGGAGGCGGGATTGTTCGTTTTGGGGATTTATCCCAGTCTTACCAACCCTCAAAGGCCTTGTCTCCGTTTTCTGGGCTTGCTGTCAAACTAGTCCTCCTAACTACCTGTAGTTTGGTAAGCACAGATATCATGCCCATTTTATAGATGAAGAAACTGAGGCTCAGGGAGGCTCCATCACAAACCTGAGGACACAGCCTGCAGGAGCCTCAGCCTGGGCCAAGGTCCTCACTGGCCACCCATCCCGGGCCAACCAGGCCACCCCTCCCCCAGCCTTATCCCCAAAGACAGACTTGGAAGAGTTCCCCCCCCCCCCCCGCCCCTCCCAACCCGTCTGGTGTTCACGATCATTTGGCCAAGATGCCAGCTGTCATTTCACACCATGGGAAGGGGCGTTTTCAGACACAGAACTGTCTTTCAGTGGTGCCTGCTTCTGTTGGGCCCACGAGACAGCCCCCCAGAAGCAAAGGTGTATGCCGTTGGGGGACTTCATGACCTCTGACCTGTCCCTCTGGGGCAGACCCCTTCCCTCCCTGGGCGGCTGGCCTGGATGAAGTTGGAGGTGGCGGCCTCCGTGTGAGGTCTGGGCCCCTGGGTGTAACAGACTCATCCTCGCCTCCCGTGTGTGTGTTGCAGGGAGGGGACCGTGTCCACCAAGCAAGTCGTCTTTCTCCAGAGGCCATGTCTACCTCAGAAGGTCAAGAAGAAGGAATCGAAGGTGAGCGACCTTGCCGCCCACCCTGGGCCTAGCTCCGCGGAACCCGGGGGGACCCCTGAGCCCCCCTCTGCAAAAATGAGCCACGTCACCTGCAGGTGGGGGGCGCTGGGGTCCACGTGGTTGGCCGCGTCCTGCAAGGATGCTTGGGCAGGCAGGGTTCGCCTTCTTGGGGCTGAAGTGGGGGGCACGGGGAGGCGGCTGCAGCCTGGGCAGGGGACCCACGCCCGGCTCCTCTGTCTTCGTCACCGTGCAAGCTGGCCAGAGCTCCGGCCTGGCCCCCATCCCTCCAGCCATCGGAAGTTTGGAGATCTTGGCAGAGAGAACATGCCAGAACGCCTTCCCCAAAGGGCTCACGCCGTAGGGCTGAGTGGCCGTGGCTGGTGTGGGCGCAGGGAGGCGCCCCTCAGGAGCGAGTCTGTCCCTGTGACGGGCATGGCCGCGCCGTGGAGCAGAGCCGGCTGGACGCCCCCACCCTTCCCCGGGTACCGCCACAGGGCCTCCTCGTGTGCTGGGGCCTAGGGCCCTGGGCAGGCGCGCCAGGCCGTGAACAGGTTGGGGCCGCCCCTCTGCAGGCAGCACGTTGGGGGGCAGTGCGTGTGGTGGGAGGGACCCTGAGGGCAGCCTGGGGCCGGTTCTGGTGCGCGCTGGACCATCACCGAGGGAAGGGCGGGTGGAACCTGGACTGCGGGGTTCAGGATGGGGCGCCGGGCTGCTGTGAATGTTCGGCAGGGAGGGTCCGGAGGGCAGCGCCGGCTCTGCTGGGTCGGGAAAAGCGTCCACCGCGCCCAGCGCCTCAAGGCCCCACGTCCTCAAGGAGGCTCGCTCAGCCCTGCGCCTCGCGGGGGTGACTGGCAGTGGGCACTGCCCTCGCTGTGACGCGGGGTGGTCCCCGGAGGGCGGCCTGTACCGGCCCCGCCCCGCGGGCCCTCTCCTGAGCCCAGAGTTCGCTGTTCGGCTCCTGGGAGACCCCGGGCGCCCTCACACCGGCCTCGCCTTCCAGCCCAGGAAGCACTTTGTTCTCTCTCTGCCCCACCACGCCTGCCTCGTTTCCCACCCACTGCCTCTTTGGAAGCTCTGCATCTCCCCACTTTCTCTTCCTTAGAGAATCTCCTGCACCCCCAGACCTAGATGGCGCCCGTGCCTACCCCTGGGCCTTCCCCACCAAGAGGGCCGGCCCTTCCAATGCCCCAGGCTCCCGCCCCCCTGGAGCTCACCTGGGGCCTCCGTCTCCTCCCCCACCACCAGTCTATCCTGAAGGCATGTCTAGTTTTAGGCCCTTGACCCTCTGGAACCCCCTTTCCCATCATCACCTGCCTGGACTACCCTCATCTCCTGAGGACAGGCCTCCCTTTCAAGTGTGTTCTCCACTCAGAACCAAAGTGATCTTCTAAAAAAGCAGAGTCGTGTCACCTGGGCTACTTACAATGCTTCTAAAGCTTCGTGTTTTTCAAGATAAAGGTGGGAGCTTTTGCTGGGGTCCACATAGCCCTGTGGGGTCTCCCCGCACCCTGCCCCCCCCCCATCCCACCCATCTTCTGCATCCCACCTGTCTTCTGCATCCCAGCGCCCTGGCCTGCAGGCTCTCTTGGGCTCCTCGCTGCCACAGGGCCTTTGGGTGGTCCCTGCACCTGGGATGCTCTCTTCCTTTGTATTGTCTCAAGACAGCGTCCTCTCCCTTTAGACCAAGACAGGTTCTTCTGCGATTCCCCAGGAAGAGCCATGTTCCTCTCCTCTTTGTTCCTGTCTCCTCTCTGTTCCTAGTTATTTGTGATCAATAGCTTATCCTCTGTCAGGAGAATCGGACATTCACTCTGTGAGATCACACCCTTTCTGTCCTCACTGCTGTATGCCCGGCCCCTGGCTTTAAGTTCATACTCAGCAAACACTTGTTGAACCAGCGAATGAACAATCAAACTGCTGGACCCAGGACGTGCGTGGTGTGTGTAGCACTGACGTTTGAGGAAAAAGAGTACAAAATTCAGACGTCAAGGATGTGGCATATTTAGTCCTCTTTTAATCAACCAAGTGGATAAAATTCTCCAAACAGGACTTTCCAGTATTTGAAAGAAACCTCTTTGTTCACCTGTGAGTGTGGCTTTAAAAGCAAATATTAACTTCCTTTGAAGGTAACACGTGCTTTCTGCAACCCGGGAGACATCTGTCTTCAGCTAAACTACCAAAGTGGAGGCAGATACAGACAGGTTTTAAAACGTGTGAATTAAATCCACCAGCCCTGCTGACGTGGAACTCTGGACATGTGCATGCTGCTGTAAAGAGAACGGTCCCTTTCCTGCACTTATTTCGGGCACGAATGGCAAGTCGGGGTTTTCTCGGTTTCCGCGCTGGCCGCACACCCTCACCCGACTCATGCCCTGGCTGGGGAAGGCCTGTCCACCCCGCTCTGTCTGCAGCAGCTGGTCGTATTCAGAGACTTGCCTTGGAACCGCTCAGGACGCTACACGTCCTCCAGCCTGGCAACCTGCCTCTGCGTGTGATGCCGACGACCTCTGCTCAGAGCCGCCCCACGGCAAGCTCTCCCGCCTCAGGGTCTGAGATACAGACCACCCACCCTTGGACAGCGCGGAGGTTAATCTGAGTGTAATTCAGAGTGAGCCTCCCATATCTGAAGTTACCTGAATCCAAGGATGCAAGCAACCACTGACCTCGTAGCTCTGTAATTTTTACTGCTGCAAGCCACCTGCGTTAAGGGGACCCATGTGGTCCCAGGGTCAAGCGTCCTTTTGTTGTTCCTTCAAGACTGTGACTGTCCCGAGCACAGCAGTGAGGGGAGCCTGGTGAGGCTGGTGGAGGCTGGTGGAGGAGACCCTCCCACGGATGCCGGACTGGGGCTGGTGGGGGTGTGGGGGGTGGGGGGAGGCCGTTTCCCGCAGTGAACTGGTGGTGGTCTTCGCTGTGCGCTTCTCACACTGTGGCCCATGAACCTGCGGAATCGGCATCACCAAGGAGCTTGTGTGAAGGGCCAGTCTCTGTGGCCTCCCCAGGCCCCCCGATCAGAAACCCTGGGATAAGGTGGGGACCCTGTGTCTGAAGGCATCCCCCAGGTGATCCTGAACACCTGCTTAAGTCTGAGAGCCAGTGTCTCAGCTGAATAGTTTAGGGCCCTTTTCCAGGCTCACCATGTGGATCTCCATTCAAAATTTATCATTATTGATTTTTTAAAAATAGGCCTGTCAGAGTATGTTCAATGTAGATATTTGTTTTGTTTTGTTTTTAATCAGACAAACAGAAGCATCTTTCATGGCAGTTAAATCTGTCCTTCCATTAGCTGACCACTTGGTTTCATGCATCAAGCCTTGACCTAGCAGATTCTGTCCTGATGTCGTCAAGTCTGAAAGCTGAGGCACTTACGGGCAGGCTGAGCTATTCCAAAGGCGCGTGGCGTCTCCCCTGTCTTCATGTCCTCACTTCCTTCCAGAATGTGAGTCTGAAATCTTTTACCCACCAAGAAGGAGCAGACGGAACATTAGTGTAGGGTCACAGAAAGCTGTGTTTCAATTTCAGCTCTGCTGTTTTCTAGCTGTGTGACCTTCAGTTACTTCACCTCTCTGAACCACTACAGACTCATCATAAAATGGTGCCAGCAGTTCCTAGTGAGATCACTGCTTCGGGGATTCACGGAGATGGGAAACCTTGTCACAGCATGGGACACTTAGAACATTTAGTTTTCAGATTCTAGAGACCCTGAGGTTCAGCCAGGACTACTTCCCTGCTTTGTGAGAGTGCTCCCTGCAAAGGAGAGAGGGAAGGGCAGGACTCCAGTGCAGCCTCCAGGTGACGTGGCTGGGGTCTCCCAGGAGCTTGGGGAGTCGGTGACATCACCACCCTCCATCTAAAGACAGACAGAATGGTGCCATCCTTGAAGGCGTTTGGCTTGGCAGAGTTTTCCGAAGGACAGAAAAACACTGGTCGGAGTAGTCCCATCCAGCTCGGCGTGGACAGTCCCAAATCCTCCTCCGCCCAGCAGCCCTGGTGGAGGCCTGGAAAGAGTGAGCAGAGCGCCCCCCGCAGGCCTGGCCCGGCCGTGTCCTCCGTGGTGTATCAGGAGGGTGGTGCAGCGTGATCCTCTGCGGGAATCCGGACGCGGCCAGGACTCGTCTGCTGTTCACTTAGTAAGAGCAGCCTCTGCGAGGACATCAGGTTCGCATTAGAGACTCGCCAGGGTCTGCCACAGCTAAGAGATCCTGCGTGCCACGGTTGAGACCCGGCTCAGCCAGATAAATGCATAAATAATTTAAAAAGGAAAGAAAAAAAGAGCCAGGGTCCGGGGTGGACTCTGGGCCCCGGGGGATGGGCACGATCGTGTGCACCAGCCGCCTGCAGGGGGCGCTATGAGTGGGCCTCCTGCACCCCACCGCCTGGTGAGTGGGATTCCCGGGAGTGACTCACATCCACTGCGGGTGAGTGGGTCCCCAGGGGTGTTCACCCAGCCCCCGGGGGCAAGGGCAGCTCTTCTGGAGATTACTGTCTTGCCTAAGGACAGTCAGTTCAGTTCAGTTGCTCAGTCGTGTCCGACTCTTTGCGTCCCCATGAACGGCAGCCCACCATGCCTCCCTGTCCATCACCAACTCCCGGAGTCCACCCAAACCCATGTCCATCGAGTTGGTGATGCCATCCAACCATCTCATGCTCTGTCTTCCCCTTCTCCTCCTGCCCTCAGTCTTTCCCAGCATCGAGGTCTTTTCAAATGAGTCAGCTCTTTGCATCAGGTGGCCAAAGTATGGGAGTTCCATCTTCAACATCAGTCCTTCCAGTGAACACCCAGGACTGATCTCCTTCAGGATGGACTGGTTGGATCTCCTTGCAGTCCAAGGGACTCTCAGCAACACAGTTCTTTCCAGCAACACAGTTCAAAAGCATCAATTCTTTGGTGCTCAGCTTTCTTTATAGTCCAACTCTCACATCCATACATGACTACTGGAAAAACCATAGCCTTGACTAGATGGACCTTTGTTGGCAAAGTAATGTCTCTGCTTTTTAATATGCTGTCTAGGTTGGTCATAACCTTCCTTCCAAGGAGTAAGCGTCTTTTAAGTTCATTGTCGCAATCACCATCTGGAGTGACTCTGGAACCCAGAAAAATAAAGTCAGCCACTGTTTCCACTATTTCCCCATCTATCTGCCATGAAGTGATGGGACCAGATGTCATGATCTTAGTTTTCTGAATGTTGATCTTTAAGCCAACTTTTTCACTCTCCTCTTTCACTTTCATCAAGAGGCTTTTTAGTTCCTCTTCACTTTCTGCCATAAGGGTGGTGTCATCTGCATATCTGAGATTATTGATATTTCTCCCAGCAATCTTGATTCCAGCTTGTGCTTCCTCCAGCCCAACATTTCTCATGATGTACTCTGCGTATAAGTTAAATAAGCAGGGTGACATATACAGCCTTGACGTACTCCTTTTCCTATTTGGAACCAGTCTGTTGTTCCGTGTCCAGTTCTAACTGTTGCTTCCTTACCTGCATACAGGTTTCTCAGCAGGCAGGTCAGGTGGTCTGGTATTCCCATCTCTTTTAGAAGTTTCCACAGTTTATTGTGATCCACACAGTCAAAAGCTTTGGCATAGTCAATAAAGCAGAAATAGATGTTTTTTCTGGAACTCTCTTTTTCGATGATCCAGCGGATGTTGGCAATTTGATCTCTGGTTCCTCTGCCTTTTCTAAAACCAGCTTGAACATCTGGAAGTTCACGGTTCACGTATTGCTGAAGCCTGGCTTGGAGAATTTTGAGCATTACTTTACTAGCATGTGAGATGAGTGCAATTGTGTGGTAGTTTGAGCATTCTTTGCATTGTCTTTCTTTGGGATTGGAATGAAAACTGACCTTTTCCAGTCCTGTGGCCACTGCTGAGTTTTCCAAATTTGCTGGCATGTTGAGTGCAGCACTTTCACAGCGTCATCTTTCAGGATTTGAAATAGCTCAACTGGAATTCCATCACCTCCACTAGCTTTGTTCATAGTGATGCTTCCTAAGGCCCACTTGACTTCACATTCCAGGATGTCTGGCTCTAGGTGAGTGATCACACCATCCTGATTATCTGGGTCGTGAAGATCTTTTTTGTACAGTTCTTCTGTGTATCCTTGCCACCTCTTCTTAATATCTTCTGCTTCTGTTAGGTCCATCCCATTTCTGTCCTTTATTGAGCCCATCTCTGCATGAAATGTTCCCTTGGTATCTCTAATTTTCTTGAAGAGGTCTCTAGTCTTTCCCATTCTATTGTTTTCCTCTATTACTTTGCCAACAGACAGCTACCAGACACCAGAACCGGGGTTTGAACCGGGGTCTTAGCCACCACACTACCTGTAGCACTGTGTTGTCTTACTTTGGGCCTTTCAGCCGAAGCAGTCTCACCAGGTTTTTTTTTTTACAAAAGTACAACTTCTTCCAACTTCTCTGAGAGCTGGCTGGCTCTCAGCTCGCTGTATATTGACCAGCTTAACTGGCCTTTTTGTAAAACCATGCAGATGAAGAGAGTATTTGGAGTATCTGACTATTTGGAGACACCCATTTAAAAAAAAACTTCGTGTGGGCTGAAATTAAAACACAGCAGCAGCACACGAGAAGGCAGCAGTAATGAAGGATGACCGCATGGTACCCAAGAGCCATGCAGGGCTGGCCCTGGAGGCCACAGCATCCGTGCTGAGGTCAGAGGTCCTAGTCCCCCACTGGTGATCGTGGGGCCCCAAGATGCCTGCTGCAGTCTTGGCTGAAGAATCTTCTTGCCTGGAGAATCCCATGGACCGAGGAGTCTGGCGGGCTACAGTTCATGGAGTTGCAAAGAGTTGGATACGACTGAAAGAGTTGGATACGACTGAGCGCCTGACACACACAACCTCAGCATACACACTTCACTGCTTTTCCTGTTGGTTGATGGAATATCCAGATTTGCCGGTCTTGTTCAAAAGGAGTCAGCGCGCTCACCCCAGGATGTGTTCCATCTCGGAGCCCTGAGTGTGTCCAGGCAGATGTCTTATTTGGGGAAGTAGACCTCTCCCGCTGAGAATGCCATGGAGGTGGCAGATTTTTAAAGAATTTTTGCGGTACATTTTTGCTTCTTCCTGGGAAAGCACCCAGATTTATCTGCAGTGTGGTAAAGCCTTAGGAAATGGTTTTCCCTGGATGGTACAGCTGCCCGCGTGGAGCCTCACCAGAAGTCATTCAGACGGAAGGCTCCCTTCGCTTCTCTTTAAGTCGCAGAAGGGCTTAGCTCCAAGTCCGGGTTTGGTGACACCAGTGTGCTTCGACTCACGTGGAAAGAAATGAAGCGAAAGGAAGACGTGCAACTTCAAGTGGAGCCACGTGTCCAGGGGTGGGGAGACCGACACCCTCCCCTGGGGTCGAGGCCTCCGCCCCCCCCCCACCCCGTTCCCTTCCCTGTAAAACCCAAGTTTCCAGAGGGGACACCGCCCCCCCACCCCGCCGGCGGAGCTCTGGGGTGCAGGGGAAGGCCGTGGTCCCCTCTGAGCCGTCTGCACAGCGCGTGCCTCCCTTGTGAACACAGGGACCCACGTCTCTGCCTTCCTTCACCGCCCCTCGCGCCTCTGTGTCTGCCCCAGCTCTGCACCCGGATTTCTCCCTAGTGCACAGGCTCCCAAACCGCCTCCCTCCAGAGTGGCTCTTCTTGTCAGCAGGCTCAGCAGGACTTGGATGTTTTACTCCTCTTTTCTTCCCAGATTAATCTCTCTTTCTGGAGCTCCTCCAGACCTGATGTGGGGATGCGCCCCCGCCTCCTTGCTAAAGCCCAGGCTGTGTTTTGACTTAAAATTACAGGACCGGCTTCCCCTGATGCGCAGGGCAGCCAACTTGGCCGGCGCTGAGTCCTCCCCGTCATCTGTCTCACAAAGGGCTCTGAGCATCTTCTCCGCACCAGACTCCCTGCTGTATCCCTGGGATGCCGGAGCCAAAGACAGGCGGCATCCCTGACGCTCTGAACTGACATGCAGCATCAGTCGCGGTGAATACACCTGGTACATCATGTGCTGGATGCAGCGCTAAGCCTGACACGTGGATTGTCGAATCATCAAATGGACGTGAACACCTACGGCAGAGCTTGGCTCACTGCAGCTCTCAGTCCAAAAGGGGCCGGCCCACTGCCTGATGTTGTCGATAAAGTTTTATTGGAACACGGTGACGGCCGTTTATGTATTATTACCCGTGACTGCTTTTGCGCTACAATAGCAGAGTGGAGAGGCTGCAACAGAGAACACGTGGCCTGAAAAACCTAAAGTCCTTATTATCTGACTTGGTGCAGATAGAGTCACCGCCCTGATTTAAGTTAGAGGAACTCCCCCGTCGTATAGATTAGCACGCAGCCGAGCTGGGTGGACTCTGCCCTGGGCAGTCCCCCTCCACGGCGTCCCTGTGACCCAGTCCTTGTCCAGCCCTGGTGCTGACTGTGCCCTTGGGTCTCTCCGCTCCGTGGACCCCCCTGCCCACAGGGAGCGCAGCGTGGAGCGCAGCGTGGAGCGCAGCGTGGGGCTCCCTGGGAAGCGGCAGCTGGGGTGGGTTTGGAGGAGGTTTCAGGGGGAGTGCTGTGGGAACGCCGGTGGGGAAGGGGGCCGTGGCTGAAGGAGGTGCTGGGCTCCCTCACGGTGACCGCAGTGACCTGACCAGTGCTGGGGGGACCAGGAGGATGGTCCGTTGTCCCCACGTGGCCTGGCCATTGGGCGTTGCTTGGCCCAGAAGGGAGTGAAGGCTTTGGGGGGGCTCTCTAGCAGAGCGGGGTGCAGCTGGTGGCTGGCACGGCCTGCCAGTCCTTTAGGGGGACCTGAGTGCCCAGGTTCTGACCCGGGTGATACCCTGAGGAAGAGCAGGCCCGTGTGCCCACACCCCTCCTGCTTCTCCAGATGACAGGGTTTCAGCACCTCCCTTCCCAGGCCTTTGGTATGGGGCCCTCTCCCCGGAAATTCACCCCTAGAGTCCATGCTGTGGCAGGAGCTGCTGGCTCCCAGTGGGTGCGAGGTTTGGGCCGTGGCTGGGGAATAGCGGACCTTGTGTGTCTCGCTGCCAGACGTGGGTGTGAACGCAGAGCTCGTGTCCAGGGATGCTCCGGGGTCACGGAAGCTGCATGTATTTATCTCCCTTCTCCCCCGATCTCTAGTTTCAGTGGCGATTCTCCCGAGACGAGATGCGTAACAGGCCGACGAGGAAATCCAGAGGGAAACTCCGTGCCAGGGGCAAGCGGCAAGCCGAAGAAAGCGAGAAGAACCCAGAAGAGCAGCTTCCCAGAGCGGGAGACGCGGGGAGCCATGCGCCCGGGCGGGAGGACTGGGCCTCCGCGGAAGGGGCGGCCCCCGGCTGGGCGGAGGGCCCCGTGGAGAAGCCGTGTCCAGACGGACGGCCGTGTGTGGAGGGCGAGGTTGTGCAGAACGGCCCCGCGGGCCCCAGCCCGGCCCCTGTAGGGGGCAGCGCGGGGCGCCCCTGCTCTGAGCCTGGAGAGGATGCTGAGCCTGGAGAGGATGCCGGCGCGGGGGTTTCCGCGGAGGTGGCTCCGGGGCCCGCAGCAGCCGAGCGCCCCTGAGTCTCGCTGGGCCGGCCGGCTGGGGGCTTGTGCGCCCTGGAGTGGCGCGTTACCTTTGGCTTGGCGTGACCCCTCATGGTGAGCTTAATGAGCCCTCTGAGGAGGGCCGGGTCCTCGGCAGCGTTGGTTTCTGCACATCCTTTTGAAATGTGTCCTGGGCTCCAGTGTTAGCACCCAGGAGGGCGGGTCGCTTCTAGACCTCGGGGCTGGGAGTCCAACCCGGACTCTTACCGCTCCTGGAGGGGCTGCACCACCCACGGTCTCCAGGGAGCCTCAGGCCAAACCCCGGGGCCTGCCTGGCTGCCAGTCAAGGCGGACGTGGTCGTTGCCCCCAGCCCCCGCCCCGAGATGGGGGTCCAGCCCCTGCTGCTGCTGCAGCTGCTGGGTGCTTGTAACAAGCCCTGGAGCCCGGCCACTGCTTTCCTCTGTCTAACCCCTGGACCCTGCTGCTTTGGCAAAGAACGTGACATTGGGAGGGGAGGTGCCTCACCTCCTGGCTTTTCTCTAAGTGTTCCCATAGATACTGGTGATCGGGAAACGCAGAGGGAATTCTGTGCTTGTACCCACTTGGGCAGAATGTCCGCGAAAGTATTCTGTGTTCGTATTAATGCCAAAAAAAACATTTAAGGTTTTGTCTTCAGCACACCCTAGGAACACACCTTCTTTCTGTTGTTTCAGGGCAGCTGACTGGTGGGGAGCCTCTATGGTGTTTCTGTAATCCGTGTGTCCTTGGCCAGGTCGCTTCCCACGCGTGTTATGATGTGTTTATGTCGTCCAGAAAATACTGTGGAGGCTCTAAGTAGATGCAGCTGCAAAGCCTGGAGAGAGTGCTGACTGATGTAACCAGCAGCCTGTCTCTTCTCTTTCTTGTTTAGCTACTTAAAGCAATAAATCACCTGAGTTCAGTGCATTGTGAGTACCAGTCTTTCTTGACGTCACGCTGAAGAGTCCTACCCTGGTGTCCAGACACCCCGACCCCTGGTCCCCTGGTCCTGTTTCCTGAGTCCCTTAACTCCTGGCAGCAGCAGGGGGAGCCAGCTGAGCTTGCTCTGCTTTCGTGTCATTTGTACAAAGAAGATGAAAGCGGGATTCAAGGGCCACCAGGCCTGTCAGGGCACCCCCATCACCCCAGGGTGGGGGAGACAGTACCTTTTTAAAACTAAAAGCCCCACGTTGATTACTCAGCATGCCTCCAAGCTTTTTAAGTAAATTATTCAGTGTGCAAATAATTTATCTGTGTGCAGATAAATTTTTATTTATTTTTAATCTTTCTATCTGTGTGCAAATTTGCTAAAATAAAACACATTTTAAATATAATGTAATAGGGAAGAATTGAAAATCCTAACACAGTCACATTGCACATTTTCCTTTTATGAGCAAACTTTGAGCCTAAGCCCCAGAGCTTATGATAAAGGATGAAGACTGTTCAAAGAGAAGATAGGCTGTATTTCAGTTATACACCCACACACACCCACACACACTCAGATTCTTTCCTTTTATAGGTGATTACAAAGTACGGAGTAGAGCTCTCTGTGCTAAACAGTAGATCCTTGTTGGTTATCTATTTTATATACAGTGGTGTGTATATGTTAATCCCAAACTCCTAATTTGTACTGTTTCAATATGTAAGTTCATTTGTATCATTTTTGTTTAAGATTCCACATATAAGCGGTATCATATGATACTTGTTTTTCTCTGACTTACTTCACTCAGTATAATAATCTCTAGGTCCATCCATGTTGCTGCAAATGGCATTATTTCATCCTTTTTTATGGCTGAGTAATATTCCATCGTGTACATGTACCACATCTTCTTTATCCGTTTATCTACCAGTGGACGTTTAGGTTGCTTCCTGTCTTGCCTATTGTGAATAGTGCTGCAGTGAACACTTGGGTACATGTATCATTTTGAATTTGGTTTTCTCGGATATGAGCCCAGGAATGGAACTCCAGAACTGTATGGTAGCTCTGTTTTCAGTTTTTTAAGGGCCCTCCGTACTGTTCTGTATCATGGCTACACCAATTTACATTCCCACCGACAGTGTAGGATGTTCCACACCCTCTCTGACATTTATTATTTCTTGACTTTGATTATGGCCATTCTGACAGGTGTGAGGTGATACCTCATTGTAGTTTTGATTTGCATTTCTCTAATAATTAGCAATGTTGAGCATCTCTTCATGTGCCTCTTAACCATCTTTATGTCTTTTTTGGAGAATTGTCTATTTAGGTCTTGAACCCATTTTTTTTGTTTGTTTTTTAAGTTGGGCTGTTTGTTTTTTTAATTGAGCTGTGTGTGTATTTTGGAAATTAATCCCTTGTTGGTAGCATCATTTACAAGTATTTTCACCCATTCTGTAGGTTGTCTTTTTGTTTTACTTATGGTTTCCTTTGCTGTGCAAAGCTTTTTCATTACATTAGGTCCCATTTCTTTATTTTTATCTATCTCTGACTAGGAGATGGATCCAAAAAGGTCTTGCTGTGATTTATGTCAGAGTGTCCAGCCTATATTTTCCTCTAGTTTTATATTAGTAGTATCTAGTTATATGTTTAGGTCTTTAATCCATTTTGAGTTTACTTCTGTGTATGGTGTTAGAGAAGGTTCTAATTTCATTCTTTTAAATGTAGCTGTCCAGTTTTCCCAGCAACACTTAGTGACGACCTTGTCTTTTCTACATTGTATATTCTTGCCTCCTTTCACATAGATTAATTGACCATAGGTGCATGGGTTTATTTCCATCCCATCCCATTGATAATTGCTTTTGTGCCAGTACCACACTGTTTTGATGACTGTGGCTTTGTAGTATAGTCTGAAGTCAGAGAGCCTGGTTTGTCCAGCTCTGCTTTTCTTTCTCACGATTGCTCTGACTATACAGAGTAAAAGAATATGTGTACAGGCTTCCATACAAATTTAAAATTTTTTTTCTAGTTTTGTGAAAAATGCCATTCGTAATTTGCTGGAATTGCATTAAATCTGTAGATTATCTTGGGTAGTATGGTCATTTTGACAATATTCATTCTTCCAATCCAAGAACACATTTTTCATCTGTGTCATCTTCAATTTCTTTCATCAGTATCTTATAGGTTTCCAAGTACAGATCTTTTGCCTCCTTATGTAGGTTCATTTCTAGGTATTTTATTAAGATTGTTTTTAAAATAAAAGACAGTTTTAAAGAAGATGTTTTTTAAAAATTATTTTAAAATGACATTTTCCACACTTACACTCACAAATACCTACACAGTATTTTGATTTAGTAAGAATATCACCTCTTTTAGCTCATATCTTAGAGGAGTGCGATGCTTGAAAAATAAGCTCCCAAAGTAGCAGGCTGGGACAAAAGCCACACCGATTCTTAGGGCTCTGAGAAGCACAGGATGCCGGCTGCATCCTCAGGTGGATGCCTTAGATCACAGAGTGGGGTGTGTTTTTTGATAATTAAATGACATCTCTGCGGGCAGAATTGTGGAAAAATAGTCACAGGTGAATGTAGCTAATTGGAACTCCTCAGGGAGCATGGCCCCAGCACAGGGAACAAGGAGGTCTTGTTTTGGCAGGCTGCGGCACATTCCCACTGCCATCTGGTCTACCTCGGGCAGGGCCCAGATTGGCAGCACCTTAGTCACTGGGGGAGCTTAAAAATCTCAGGACTTCCTGGAGGCCTGGTGGTTGATGCTGTGATTCTGATGCAGGGGGAGCGGGTTCAGTCCCTGATTGGGGAACTGAGATCCCACAAGTGGTATAGCAAAAAAAATAAATAAAAGATCTCTGACACCTGGGTCCCACCCCAGAGACTGCCCCTGGGGAGTGGTCAGGCCTTGGGATTTGCAAACCGCCACCCCGCCCCCACCCCTGCAAATTCTCTGGTGCAGCTGAGGGTGAGACGCGTGGTCACAGGATGGCGATGAGCTGACTCCCAGCTTGTTCCTTGTGAAATGAGACATTTCTGATGAAAGGTGAATAAACCCCTAAATCCCACTCCCTTCCTCCTGCATGCGCCGGGTAAATATGGGGATTTCTGAAGGGAATTTTACATTGCCAAGGTTGCCAGTGGGGGACAAGGCCATCTTTGGCATTGCCAAGGCCCCAGGATACCAGTGAAACTTGGAGAATTTGGTGAGAGGCTTGTGTGCATGGAGATCAGTCTCTAGGGCTGCAGCTGTCACAGCAGGCCTGGAAGAAGCGGGGTGTTTTGAGGTGATCAAGTGATGAAGAGGGGGGCCCCAAGTAACCCCAAGTGGCTCCTGATGTCAGCACTGTGCAGCCTAGCGGGTTGTTCCTGACGCTCAGCCATCTCATCCCAACAGAAGCTCTATGACAACGTTTATAGTCCTAACATATTTGTTGTTCATTAGTCGTGTCCAACTCGAAGACCTTGCGAATGTAGCCCGTCAGGCCCCTTGGTTCATGGGACTCCCAGGCAAGAACACTGGAGTGGGTTGCTGTTTCCTCCTCCAGTGTATTTGTTACTGGTCTGTAAGTAACCAAACAATGAACATCAGCTCAGTTGTTGCCGAGTTTTTCCAAACCTCTAAATGGATTATACTTCAGTCATGCTTGAGGGGACCGGCTTCAAGAGGACATCAGCAGGAGACATTCTAATTCACTTCTTAGGAAGCATGTTTGATCAGTAATCTAAACATATTAATCACAGCCCTGGCTAAACCACAAATTATCCTAGTTGAGGATGAGCTCTCAAAGGGAAGAGTGGGACGTCACTGGCAGGAGTGTTGTTGTGAAGCTCACCGCCCACATCCGGGGCAGGGTCACGCAGGCCCTGGGGGCCGTCTGCTGGGCTCACCTGAGCAGGCCGAGAGCTGCAGTCAGGGTTAAAGATGACGTTGTGGGGGGCTGTATGGGGGCGAGGAGAGGGCTGGGGGCACAGGTGGCCTGGAAGAGGCTGCAGAGAGGTTGGCACCACATGGGGAGTCTGGGTTTCCTGTACCTGCCCCCAGAGTGATGGTATCCCGTCAGATCAATGACAGGACCCGCCAAGCTGTAGACTGGCTTTCCGAGGCAGTGTTCCCCACAGGTTTCTGTTGCCAAACATCACTTCTGCGGCCAGACCACAGTGAACGGTCCCCAAGTTGCGGGCCCCGCGCCCGGCTGGTGCTGGCTGCCCCCAGCCCTGCAAGACCAGCCCCTGCGCGTTCACCTGGGCATGGGCTCAGACCACTCTCTCTTCTGGACTTGCGGCTTTAACGCCTACCCCCCTGTGCTGGGTGCTGGGGAGACAGAGCCAACCCCCGCTCCCCTGGGTCCCACGGCACACCCCGAATGACTGCACAGGGGCAGGGACTGTGCTATCGTGGGCCGCGGAGCTCGGCAGGGCATGAAGGCGAACGCTGGACAGGCCGTGGAAAAGGTGGGCCCTGAGGTCGGGTGAGTGGTCTGCGGGGAGGCCGTGTGCCTGGTGGTCCAGACAAGGGGCATGGATGCTGGGGCTGCGTTGCTGGATAGAAGCCTGACAGTCACTTCCCAGGCGCGGGGTCTGGGTAATATGCATAGGACAGTGTGAGAGTTAAATGAATACATGCAGAGCTCTTGGAGAATGGCTGGCACACGGCAGGTGCTGCATAAATGTCCGTGACGAGGAGGAATCTGAGAGCGGGCTCTGAAGATTCTGCAACTGACCAGAGAATGAAGAGGTGCTGAAACTACCTGTCACACCAGAATACTGTCTTTTTTTCAGATTTTTTTTTTTTTCATTGTGAACCATTTTTAAAGTCTTTATTGAATTTGTTACAAGTTACTTCTGTTTTCTGTTTTGACTCTTTTGGCTGTGTGGGAGCCCAGATCCCCAACCAAGGATCAAACGCACTCCCTGCGCTGGGAGGCAGTTTTAACCAGTGGACCAGGAAGCCCCAGGAACACTGTCCTCATCAGACATTTCCTCAGAGGAACCAATACTGTTGTTGAGGACTTCCCTAGAACCTCTCTAGAGGGTTCGTGTGCAGGATTTGAACCACTCATCCAGCATTATTCCACAAAGTCACTAAAATGCAAGTCTCGAGCCTTTCCTTAAGACCCAGGGAATATGTCTTAACTTCTGGGGAGTCAGGACGTTTCAGGGCATCAGGGAGGCAGTTGGCGTGGAGACTCCAGGTGAGGCATGCGCTTGTACGACTGTTTACCCTGCGTGTGGGGGCAGAGCCTAACTTCTTTCTCCCAAATGATTCAACAGGGATGCTGGCAATCACAGCCACGCTGGCCACGGTATCTCAGAAACGGGGCAAAGGGATTCATTCAATCCAGAGACGGTTTAAAACGCAGACCCCATGTTGGCTGACTGGTGAAAGAGGTTTTTCACCCTATAACTAATGCAGTAAAACCTACACATCCATAGTTAAATGTGTTGCTCAGTAGTCATTAAACCCAATATGCCTCTGGATTTTTCTGCTGCCTCTAAACAATGTAAAAGTCTCAGTGATGGTAAGGAACAGCCTTCACTTATCAGGGTGAGTATTAAAATGCTCCGTGTAATGGACCCCTGTGTCTGAGACTCTTCAGGCCTGTACCTCCCCTGTCTTATGGATTCTTCAACAAAAACAACAAGGAAGTCATCCTGGAAGAAAGGACAACCAGCAAGCTTGCCAGTTTCTGGGTCCAAGAAATGCCGAAGTTGCAGTCTACAGCCTCCTTTTCTTGAAGCGGGGGAACTATCAATTCAGCCCTGTCTCAGTCCAGCCCACCTAAAGCCCCAGTAGGCAAATGTTTTGTCAGCCTTCTCTCTTATTAATGGTGATCCCACCACTTCTCTTGAGCCCCAACTCCAGAATTTAATCAGTGGCAGAGTGCAAGAGTCCTCTTCATCAAACCAAACTTTTCCCTTGCTTCAGTCCAAGGCAATTTTGTCTTATGCTGGAGATGCAAACTACAGTCACTGTGACAATTAATCAAGCGCCTGAAGACAGTTAAGACAGTCTTTGGTCATCGCTCATCAGAATGGCCAACCGCAACTCCCCGTGGCCCCTAAGGCCCGCTTTCCGTCATGAAACCATAGGACGGTAAAGCGGAAAGGGATTTCAGTTGACAGTCCTACCTGCTTGACAGATGACAGCAGGTCAGAGAGCCGGGCAAGCCGGGCAGGTCTCCGGATGCCTGGCACCACGCCCTTGCCATCAGACCACACTCTCACTCTATACTCCTCTCTAGGCGCCTGACAACAGAGATGCCAGTGGGATTTAAAAACCTCACCCAGCGGGATGCTCTCACACTGGTCAAAATGGCGAAAGTCTACAAATAATAAATGCTGAAGGTTTGGAGAAAATGGAACCCTCCTACACTGTTGGTGGGAATGTAAACTGGTGCAGCCACTGTGGAGAACAGTGTGGAGGTTTCTCAAAAAACTAAAGCTAGAACTACCATATGACCCAGCAACCCCACTCCTGGGCATGTATCCAGAGAAAATCATAATTCAGAAAGATCCATGCATCCCAGGGTTCACTGCAGCACTATTTACAATAGCCAAGACATGAAAACAACCTGAATGTCCATCAACAGATGAGTGGATGAAGAAGGTGCCAAGTATGCAGACAGAATGGAACGTTACTCATTCATGAAAAAGAGCAAGTCAGAAAGAGAAAGACAAATACCGTATATCACTTGTGCAATCACATGTGGAATATAAAATACTATACACGCGAACATACCTATGAACAGAGACGGACTCACAACTTGTGGTTACCAGGTGGGTGGGGGGATGGATTGGGAGCCCGGGCTGAGCAGATACAAACTCATATATAGGAAGGATAAACAACAGGGTCCTACTGGACAGCACAGGGAATTTTACTCAATATCCTGTCATAACCCTAATGAAAAAGAATATGAAACAGAATATGTAGATGTATAACCAAATCACTTTGCAAAAATAAATACATTTTAAATCAACTATCAGTTCAGTTGCTCAGTTGGGTCCCACTCTTTGCAACCCCAAGGATAATCACTATACTGCAAAAAAATTTTTGTGATAAGTAAAATTTTTTAATAGGAGCTCTTTTGACCCTATTCCCCTTTCCAGCTGCCATCCTATCTTTTTCCTTCCCTTAACAGTGAAATTCTTTGCAATTATAATCAATACTCACTCGCTGTAATTTCCTCCCCAAACCCACTCCAGTGTTTCCCTTGTAATGGCCCTCTTATCACGACCACTGGTGACCTTCCAGTTGCTGTGTCAGTGACTGCTCATTAGAACCTCTCTCCTGTTACTTCAAGCATGGTACAGCTGACCCATCTGTCCTACTGGAAACACTTTGCTCACGTGGGGTTGACACCACTCTCTTCTTGTCTATGCGAGCACTTTCTGCAACTCTAGAAGCGCCAAACCTCATCAACCCTCCACAGTTTACTGAGGGCCACTAACTCAGCCCAGGAAGCCCCAAACAAGCTGAACATTAAAAATTTGAGCACAGTGGATACAAACAATCAAATGTACAAAAAGCCAAGAGTTCACAGGGAGACTTAAAAAAACCTCATCGGTCACTTTGGAGGTTGCTTGGACACCCAACTCATAACAGGTTAGTTGGTAAACGAAGAGAAAGAATGGAGCGCTGATCCCACCTTTCCAATTCAGACTCATTTCAGGGCAAAGTCGATGAGGGCAAGTTCTTTGTAGAAGAATCATGGGCAATAAATGCAGGCCAGATGATAGAAATGGACAGTTAGTTCTTAATGAAATAGCACACAAAGATCAACAGCTACTAAGATAACTTGGGTGAAAGGCTGACAGAGAACTTTATAGTCGGAGGAATCAGGCTGACAAAAGCTGAACCCACCAACCAATCTTAAAAACACTGAAAGCGGGACAGACATTAGGTGCCACCTCAGGATGCAACAGAAATATGTAACACCACTCACAATGTGGCCTTGCAAAAGAAAAAAAAAATCTTGAGTCTGAGTGTAAATAAGCTCCAGACCTACTTCCCAGTTTATGTGACATACAGCACAGAGGGCCATGTTCAGCCACACCGAAGGATACCGCGGGCTGGGTTCACAACGTGGGAAAGTCTGCAGGACAGACGACCCGGTTTCTTCAGCAAAGTGTCTGGACATGCGTGTGGGGAGGGGAGAGGGGACTGTGGATTGAAAGACGCTCACAAGAGACACCAACCGAATTGCGAGATGTGGACTTCAAGGCAATGTGGGGAGAACAATGTACGGAAAACAATGACCTCTCAGACGATAGTAAGCGGTCATTGTTACTTGTGCTGGTATGACAATAGCTTAGTAAGCGGTCATTGTTACTTGTGCTGGTATGACAATAGCTTTATGGTCATGTTGAGGTGATATGGCTGTTACCCGCTCAAGAATTTAAAGCTATGATTTCTAGGGTTTGCTTCAAAATACTCCTGAAACATCAAAACCCAAGAAACTGAGGACAGACAAAAATAGACCAGAGCATGCTGGTAATCAATGACGTGGGTGATGGATGTATAAGAGTTAATTCTACTGCCTTCTCTACTTTGGTGTCTCTGCCATTTCCTCCTCCAGGGGATCTTTCCAACCCAGGGATCAAGCTCACGTCTCCTGCACTGGAGGGGGGCGGGGCGGATTCTTTACCGCTGAGGCTCCAGGGAAGCCCAGCTAAGACCTGGTGACGCCAGTGTGTGTGTGTGGTAGTCGCTGAGTCGTGGCCGACTCCTTGCAACCCCAGGGATGGTAGCTCGCCAGGCTCTGCTGCCTGTGGGACTCTCCAGGCAAGAATACCGAGGTGGGTGGCCACTGCCTTCTCCAGATGTAGCCAATAAATAATTAAAAAAAAAAAAAAAACAGGGCCCAGTTCACCAGCTCTGGGAAGGCCGTCTCACCCATGTAAGAAGTATCTACTAAGTGCCTATCTCACGTTCAGGAGAGCTCTGAACAAGGCAGAGCCCTCCTCACAGGCAGGCTCCAGGCCGGCGGGCGAACCCCGGGCTGTCCAGCCTCTCACATCTCACATCCTGAACAGGAAAAGGAAACGCAGAGTCGCACCACACGAGAGGATACAGCAGGCTGGGTTCACGCACTGCCCTGCTGAGCCCTCCCTGTGGACCACCACTTTCAGTCCTGTGAACGGCCCCGAGTGGGAGGTGGCACAATTCTGTGCCCACACTTGTGTAATTACAACCTGGGGCATGGCGCAGGTCAGCGACGAGCTCTAGGTCACCCAGAGCAGGGTGGAGCTGAGATGCGAACCCAAGCAGTCTGGCTCAGGGTTCTCCCCAGCCGCCGTTCTCAGCCACCATGCCATCAGTTCCAAGCCACGTGGGCTGGACTTCCCCGAGACGGAGCTAGGAGCTCCCAGGGGGATCCTGACTATCCTGGCCGGCAAGGGCAAACGGATATCCTTGAGCAGCGGACCAGAAGCACCATTCCATGTTCATCGCCTGAAAGGACAGAGCTGGAAGGAACTGCCGTGCAGGCAAAGGTCATGACCTGGCCCCGCAGGGGTTTACAGCCAGTGCCAGGGAGCGAGCAGCTGGTGAGAGTTAACTCAGGGCGGGAGTCTGGGGCTCTTCCAGGAGGAGGTGAACATTCTCACTCATGTTTTCCTTAAGCTGTGTGCAGCAGTGGGTCTTGCCTGAGAGCTGGCCTTTCTTTAGGACCTAAGGATAATACTGCACAAGGTCTCACTCATGGAAATGCTTTTCTCAGGCTCTTTGTTAAAGGCTGTAATTGTAGCAAATCTTGCCTGGGGACCTGTTTCTCAAGACTTGTTCCCCTGATGACACAGCCCAGGACCTGTTCTCCCTGGCTAGTCTCCGATGGTTATCTCAGGATGTCTGCCTTGGGGGAGGGTCTGGGGGAGCTCTTACCACCTCAAGGTATTCTTTTTCTCTATTCTCAGCAGTTAGCTGAGAAGTATCCAATGCCCTGCTTAAAACAGTGGGGGTGGGTACTCTTTCTATCCCCTTCTGATGTCCATGTCAGCAGCTTTATCTGTCACTTTCACTTTCAATGAACATCTACCCAAGGCTCTGGTGAATGAGACAGCCTCTGGTCCCGGAGGTGAGACTTCGGAGACCACGGATCCAGCACCGAGACTCGCATCAGCTGTGCCGGGCAGAGCTGGGCGCCCCAGGGCGGGCAGCCCTTGTTCTCTGACAGCCTGCCCCAGGCCGTGCTGCAGACGCCCCAGCACCCCTGGGCGGGCACAGAAAGGCCCGGGACAGCCCTGTGCACTGGGCGTCTCCTCCCAGGGCTGCCAGGGCCAGGGCGGAGCGCGCCACCACGATCCCCGCCCCTCCCCTCACCTGCTCCTCGGCCTCCTGACTGCGCGGCCCTCGGGCCCAGCCTGCGGCCTGGACACTCGGGGCCTCCTGACTCAGGGCTCCAAGGAGCCAGAGCTCCCTGTGTGCCCTCCACCTCTGAACATTGCCGATCACCGCCCTAAACGGACCCTGACGTTCCCATTGGGTCACAGGTCCCCCTTTGCTCCTCAGTTCAGTTCAGTTGCTCAGTTGTGTCCGACTCTTTGGGACCCAATCAATCGCAGCACACCAGGCCTCCCTGTCCATCACCAACTCTCGGAGTTTACTCAAACTCATGTCCATTCAGTCAGTGATGCCATCCAACCATCTCATTCACTGTTGTCCCCTTCTCCTCCTGCCCTCAATACTTCCCAGCATCAGGGTCTTTTCCAATGAGTCAGCTCTTCGCATGAGGTGGCCAAAGTATTGGAGTTTCAGCTTCAACATCAGTCCTTCCAATGAATATTCAGGCTGATTTCCTTTAGGATGGACTGGCTGGATCTCCTTGCAGTCCAAAGGACTCTCAAGAGTCTTCTCTAACACCACAGTTCAAAAGCATCCATTCTTTGGTGCTCAGCTTTCTTTATAGTTCAACTCTCACATCCATACGTGACCACTGGAAAAACCATAGACTTGACTAGATGGACCTTTGTTGGCAAAGTAATGTCTCTGCTTTTTAATATGCTGTCTAGGTTGGTCATAACTTTCCTTCCAAGGAGTAAGTGTCTTTTTATTTCATGGCTGCAGTCAACATCTGCAGTGATCTTGGCGCCCCCAAAAATAAAGTCAGCCACTGTTTCCCCATCTATTTCCCATGAAGCGATGGGACTGGATGCCATGATCTTATTCTGAATGTTGAGCTTTAAGCCAACCTTTTCACTCTCCTCTTTCACTTTCAATGAGACGCTTTTTAGTTCTTCTTTGCTCCTAGTGAAATCAAATCTGGGATTGAAATAGGTGACCAACGATCTCTGCTTAAAACATAACAAAATTCAAAACATCCTAGTCGAAGCTAGTGCGGTGATGCCAGCCATCACGAGGCCCCACAGATCAATGATATGTTTACGCCCTGGAGTCCCCGAGACCTGCCTGGAGAGGAGAAAGGCCCCTGCCCTCTCTCCTCAGCTGAGGACTGAACCCCCCATGGTCCCTACACCTCCAGCACTGGTCTGCCTCTCTTCCCAGACCGCACACGCCTCATGAGGTTCTCCAAGAAGCCGGCCGCAGTCCTTGTCACAGAAAAGAACGTCTGCCCTAAGCCTGGGGAATTCTCTCAGATTTTTAAAAATCTACACAAAGATAAGGAGTACAGTCTTCTTTCTAGCGGTTCCCCCAGAGCAGCCTTGAATAAGGCCCTCCACTCTTTCCACACACTCTGGGGACCACTTCCTGACCCCAGGCTTAGCAAGAGCTTAAATGGTAGCTGCTCTCTTTCAGCCACTCAACAGGTATGCGAGAAGCTGCGACGCCAGGAACAACCCTGGCCAAAGAATGAAATACGAGGCCGAGCAGCAGGACTTGGAATCAGCTCTGCACCCCCTGATCAATCCTGAGTACACGTCCACAGCCCGTCAAGCCCAGCCACTGAGGGTAGAATCACAGAGGACACAGCACTCATCGTCGCCTTGGTCCTGAAAGAGAAGCCGCCTCCCACGTGGGTGCTGAGACAGACAGCCAAGACACGGGCCTCAGAAAAGGTTTCATCTGAGAAGAAACTCAGTCAGGATACATACTTCAGATATTCATTAACACAAAGCAAATACACTGGACATTCAATACCCTAAAGCAGTTTTCCTAACAGCTTCCTATTTCCAAACCCAACTTTAACAGTCTGAACAAAGGTGGCTACAGGCCACAAGAAAGTAAACTAAGACATTAAACAGAAACAATTTCAAATGAAATTACATTTAAGTTTATTCAACAAAAGACACATAGGTGGCTGTCAAATAATTTAAAGAACCTACATTTCACACACAAAACCTGTATTTTCATATGTTTGAAGGATGTGTCTTTTTTCCCTTAAGGGGAAATAAAATACATATTGACCAATTGAAGGTACACCATGAGAAATCAGTCATTCATAAGAGAAAGTCAATGTAGTAAAAATCAGTTTAATTAATGAAGTTTTGGCAACAATTTATCATTTAAGTCTGTCAGCTGATTTTTCTTGTTTCTCCAACTGGTCAGAGTCCACAGCCTTAAAAAATAAGAGTGGGCAGAGGTAAATCATGGGCCCGAACCACAGAGCATCCTGAGTGTCAGGCCTTGGGGACCTCTGTCTGCCTCCTTCTCCCAGCCCCGCCCGCCCCTACCACCACTTCTCAAAGCAGATGTGCTCTCTGGGGACGCGGCTGCTCTCCAGCTCCTTGGAGAAGAAGTCTGTCATGGGAGGTGGACCACAAATGTAGAACAAGGTCTCTTTCGAAATGTAATCCCTTATCTCCTTCTCCGTTATTCTTCCTTCTGCCGAAAGCACAGAATAAACACCAAGTTAAGCCAGATGTGTTTGTACTGAAAGGGGGAAGGACCGACCACAGCTCGGCAACAGAGTTTATTTTCATTAACTGGGCCCAGAGGTCTCGCCCTGAGTCATCCATGCTGGACCCCAGCGGACAGCATGTCTCCAGGCTTCCTGAAGCCACAGCGAGCAACGCGGGCAACTGGTCACCATGAACTCTCCAGACAGGGCCAGGCAGCATGCTGGTCTTTGGGACAGATTCAAAACTGCCTTCAGCAAAGTAACTAAACTGCTTTGTGAGAAATCCTTCCAGGAGGGGAAACCACGAGAAATTTAAATGACTATTAATGGCAAATGGAACTGATTCAGTCAAAGCCGGAGGATAAATTCTCTGTATGCATTATTACAGCAATGACGCAAAGATCCCCGAAAAAAATGCAGAAAATAAATTTTTAATATAGGCAGCAGGAGATCTGTATATAATAAGTGAACACAACTAATCTCTCTTTATGTTTCCATGATGAATCATCTCTCAATCCCCCAGGTAGTGACATTCCTAGCCAGAAACTCCCAACAATAAAGCATTTACACTCAACCAACTGGTACGTCCACACAGTAATGGCATGGAGACAGTCAAAATACCTTTTAGAAAATACCTTTTAGGAGACTCACCCGTGATGTATGGTCTGAGGTCTGCACTGATTTGTGTAGTCTGTTTTGTAACATGGAAACTGCATGCAATCTTCTCAGGAAATTCATTTACTAGATCGAGGATATTTTTCTGGAATGTCAAACGTATTTGGTCACACGACAATTTTAAAAAATCAAAACAGATGTGCACCCCCCGGACGCCGACGCTCCACTGACAATTCTGCACACGTCCGTTGCTCGGCTCTCCACTTAGAGAGACATTGTTTGCAGCCGGGCAGGCCAGAGCAATCTGAGTGCGGGGGGCTATTTGCCTTTAATTGAAATCTGAATATGCTAACAAGCATATTACTAACTCTCCAGGAGTTTTTGCTTTTTTCTCTCAGCCGTGGGCAATTAAGCAGCAGTTTCACTGACCACAGTTGCGTCTTTTAACTGTTTCTGTTCTTTTGTTCATCCTTGCAGCTGCAAAGCAACCCAGAGCGAAAGCCTTCTCCTGTCAGATGGACTTGGTTCCTGCAGATGCGCCGATGGGGGTTTCACACACTGAGCTGGGTCTCACCTACTCCTGGGGCACCCAGGCCCACTTGTAGGCCTCCTGACCCTCTGGGAAGCCCCAGAGGCAGGCTGAATTTTCTGCTCACCCACCTCCAGACTTAAGCCCACCAGACCCGCCCTCTTCTGTGACTGCACTGGGAGGCTCCTTAGCACTAGCTTTTTTTAATAGTTTTGGGCAGGATAGGATGCGTTGGTTAATTCTCACTTGAACAGGGCTCAGCCTTTCAAGCCTCTGGCTTGAACTGTTGCAGAGAAGAGCGATGCAGAGAAGGCAGGCCCGGGCCACGAGCCTGCTCACGCCCAGCTAATCGAGACACACGCTGCTCCCTACCTTGAACAGGAGCTCGCTGGTGTCTTTTGCGCTGTAGAGCAGTCTGACTGTCCCCATCTCATACCCCCGCCCCTTGCTCGCCCATTCTCTGTGGAGGTCGGCCGCGTGCCGCAGGATGGAAAGCAGGGGGTTAATCCCAACGCCTCCTGCAATCAACACGAGGTTTCTGGAGGCGTCCGTGGGCTGCGGGTCGAAGAAGAACTCCCCCCCGACTCTGACAGCCACCTCGGAGTCCAGGGTGCACTGCAGGGGACAGAGAAGAGCCTTCAGTCCTCTGTGGCAAAGGCCTGACACCAAACGCTCGCCCGTAGTAAGGCTGAGCGTCTGCCCCCGGCGCGTCTATCGCTTTCTAGGCCATCGTCACTCACTCACAGCTGCTGTGGGGCCATGAACCGATTCCACTCGCACGTTCCCCAGGCCGTTTGCGCGTCCACCTTCGTGATGCAGGCAGCACAGCCACGCCGGATGCAGACAAGGAGTCCTGCCTCAGGGACTCTGCCACATGCTGACTTCCCGGGTGATGAACTAGCTGGCTTGTGCAGAGAGGCCCTGGGCCCAGGGGACAGCCTGGAAGCATGAGGTGAGGACCACTCCCACCCCTGCAGGCCAAGGGGCTGCTCCTGGGTGAGGACACCTAAAGCAGGGTGACTGTTGGGACTGCACGCGCTGGCTCTCCAGGGGGGCATGCTGCCCCAAGGGCGGCATTCTGGAGGCTGTAACCAGGATCTGAGGGACCCAGGTGGCATTTAGAGGGCGGGGCCTGAGATGCTGGATGTGAGGTCAGGGGTGTCCCAAAGCTGCTCCTACTAAGCAGACAGCTAAACCGGCAGGAGTTCCATGGGCCAGTTTCTGCTGGTAGTTTGATGCCAGCCCTCTGGGGGGCACTCAAACCACGGAAATCAGCAGATACAACAAATGGCAGAGAGCCGGTCTGACAGCACACCACGATCTGCAACACACAGGGGCTGCCCTGCATGATGTCTTTCTGAACGATCCACGGGACGTTCATGTAGGTAAAACCAGTTCACAAGGATCTGAGACTAGACCCTAACTCATTTTATTAAAAAAACTGAAAACAGTATTTGCATGGATCTAACGTCACCTGCTTTTGAACTATGGTGTTGGAGAAGACTCTTGAGAGTCCCTTGGACTGCAAGGAGATCCAACCAGTCCATCCTAAAGGAGATCAGTCCTGGGTGTTCATTGGAAGGACTGATGCTGAAGCTGAAACTCCAGTACTTTGGCCACCTCATGCGAAGAGCTGACTCATTGGAAAAGACCCTGATGCTGGGAGGGACTGGGGGCAGGAGGAGAAGGGGACGACAGAGGATGAGATGCCTGGATGGCATCACTGACTCGATGAACATGGGTTTGGGTAGACTCCGGGAGCTGGTGATGGACAGGGAGGCCTGGCGTGCTGCGATTCATGGGGTTGCAAAGAGTTGGACACGACTGAGCAACTGAACTGAACTGACTGAACACCACCTGAATTTTCCAGAATGTTACCGCCATGTAGACTGTATGGTTTGTGTCCAGAACTTTACCAAGCATGTTCACTGTTCTATAAAACCACACCTGAGTGTGCAGCACACATGGGTGGTCCTGTAGCCAGGCGATGGCTGTGCGCCATCTGCATTTGCAGACAAGTATTCACACATGGTGATTCTATGCTGAGGAGAAGAAACCTGACCAAATGCCTCATGCTACCTTCTAGTTTAGACATGCCCCACCATTTCCTGGGCTTCCCTTGTGGCTCCGCTGGTAAAGAATCCCCCTGCAATGCAGGAGACCTGGGTTCAATTCCTGAGTTGGGAAGATCCCCTGGAGAAGAGAAAGGCTGCCCACTCCAGTATTCTGGCCTGGAGAATCCCATGGACTGTATAGTCCACGGGATCACAAAGAGTCAGACATGACTGAGTGACTTTCATGTCACTCACCATTTCTATGCTGAAGCACAGTCTGATTATGGATCACTTTCCTTTGCTTCTCCTTTGTATTATACTTTGTATTATAGACAGCATATTAAAAAACAGAGCGATTACTTTGCCAACAAAGGTCCGTCTAGTCAAGGCTATGGTTTTTCCAGTGGTCATGTATGCATGTGAGAGTTGGACCATAAAGAAAGCTGAGCACCGAAGAATTGATGCTTTTGAACTGTGGTGCTAGAAAAGACTCTTGAGAGTCCCTTGGACTGCGAGGAGATCCAACCAGTCCATCCTAAAGGAGATCAGTCCTGGGTGTTCATTGGAAGGACTGATGTTGAAGCTGAAACTCCAGTACTTTGGCCACCTGATGCAAAGAGCTGACTCATTGGAAAAGACCCTGATGCTGGGAGGGACTGGGGGCAGGAGGAGAAGGGGACGAGAGAGTATGAGATGGTTGTATGGCATCACCAACTCAATGGACATGAGTTTGGGTGGGCTCTGGGAGCTGCTCCGTGGTGGGCTCCCTGTTGGACAGGGAGGCCTGGTGTGCTGCGGTTCATGGGTTGCAAAGAGTTGGACACGACTGAGCGACTGAACTGAACTGATGATGTTTTCTTTTTTTTTTAATGTACTTTGATTACATGAACTCTGAATTTCATTTCGGAAATGGAAGAAGGCACTGGATCTGGCTGTGTTGAGAACCCCTAGTTAGGAGAAAAACACATTGACCGAGGGGTCACTATGAGTCAGCAAGCCCATGCCCTCCTCAGAGCCTCTGCTTCCGCACCTGGACAATGGGCCCCTGCCCTCGGCCTGCTCACTGCCCCCGGGGTGCAGTGGGCATCGCAAGACACCGTGGGGAGGCCCTCGGCAGCAAGTGCCACGTGGAGGGTGTTCTGGTCACGGGGCTGTAACAGAAGAAGAGACACAGAGGTGCCTGCCTCCTTCTCTCCTGTCACCAAAGGAATCAAGAAACCTATGTTAGGAGCATTCCTGATCAAATCAACTGAGTGGACTCCCTCCTAAGGATTCTGAAGACCAACCCTGAGCACTCACCCAGCACCCTGCCCGACAAGTACGCAGTAAGTACTTTTTGATATGAATTTAATTTGTGGCTCTATCACTCAAAGAGTTAAAATTTAGAAAAAAAATCAAAGAAAAAATGAAAATCATTTGGTCAAGAACTGCTAAATGAATGGAAATCCTCCCTCTGAGTGGGGGGTGGGGGGGTGGTAACTGAACTTAACTATTCTTAACTATTTTAAATATATAGGAGATTTTTACATGAAGGATAGTAAGTGGGTTTTCATTCTTGACAGAAGAAATTAGCAGCAAGGCCACATTCCATTAGGAATAACTAAAATCTAGGAACTGCAACACTAGCTACCATGTGCTTTTAAAATGCTCCTTTTCCTTACAAGTCTCAAAAATAGAAACAAGAAGAGGCTCAACCTAATGACGACAGTGGCGTTAATCCCTCTCTAACCCCCCTCCCCTTCTTGCTTGCCTATATATTTCTCTTTATCTGTAAGAATAGAAGAGTAGAAGAGGCTAAGAAACAGGAGAGAAGACATTCTATCCAACAGTCACCTTCAGCGTGGTTAGTGATGACAAGCAAAGCCTTTAGGTTATTGTTTTTAGAAACCAGAGTATTTTCAACCCTAAAGTTGGCAAGAAAACGTGCCACAGGGAAAGATAATACTCAAGAAGCCTGTCGTATCCTTAGTGACAAGATGATCTTCAGGAGACCTATCTGCTAATTTGCTAGCATCTGGAAGGAATCAAAAGCCATCTTTGTCTTTTGTTGATCAATAAAAACCGCCAGGGTAGCAGGAACACGAGACTTAAAGGTACTGTAGAGTATAAAATTGAAGCGCGTAAAGGGACATTACCTCCAATTACACGAAAATGTATCTAATCTGGGTATAGATTTTCTACTTGTGAAATAAACAACTTTTTCACAGCAACTGGAGCCCAGCACACAATAGCTGTCTAGAACCCTTTACCCTGCCAAGAGCTTGAGCCAAAGTAGATAAAATAAAGGAAGATGTTTATGGCACTTTATTCCACGTCCCAGCAGAGCAGCCTGCTGCCACCCAGACACTCACGCGCCTCTATTGTCCACTCTAATAGCTTAATAAAGACAAATTCTCAGGAGGAAAACAGCCACCTGAGAACAGTTCCAAGAAAAACCTGACTTCATAAAGGCTGCCTGCAACTACCACTGGGCAGAGTGGAGCAGGCACCACAATTAGGATGTGCATTCAAGCAATGCCACTTGGAGATTTTCTGCAGCCTCTTAGAATAAGTTCCTTCACTGAAGTGTCAATGAGCCATGAAACCAAGCAAGGAGCTATGGACCAGGACCAGGTCACGTGGGCGGCCAACGGCCGGAGGGGACCGTGGTACTGCAGGGTCGGGGTGGCCGAGCTCCTTTAACACTGAGCTCCCGCCCCCAGGGCGTGTGTTAACAGCTCAGGATACAACCTGGAGATAGTATAGGGGAAAATCCAAAAGGAATCAAAAAAGGAATGAGGTAGCCCAGGCCACACCAAAGGAAGGACACAGAAGTTCAAAGGGTAAAAATGTGACAGGATACATTTACAATGGAAACGCCAAGGCAAGCAGCTGGAAATGTGTCTAAACTTACACAACGTGCCATGTAAAACCTAAGAATATATTTTTAATGCTGCTGTAGGTTTAGAAATCTTTTAGTTTTTAAAATTATCTTCTAGTAACATTTTTTTTTTTGTTACACAGTTCAATGAATTTTAACACAAACATAGAGAAGCGCAACTACCACCAAAAGCAAGATACTGAACAGTCCCGTCAGCGCCCCAAGCTCCACTTTGCTATCCCTTTCTGCTCCCACCCTTCCCCGCTCTAGCCCATCAAGCACTGATCTGTTTCTACAGCTGTATTTTTGTATTCCAGACTGTAGCATAAATGAGACTGGCTTCTTTCACGCACATAACGCCCCTGAGATTCACCTACGCTGCTGTGTGCATCGACAGCTTATCTGTTTTTACTGCTGAATAATAAATACAGGCAGACCTGGGAAATACTGCAGATTCGGTTCTAGACCACTGCCATAAAGTACTGAAATCAAGCATGCTTGCCTGTGCGTGCTCAGTCATCTCTGACTCTGTGACCCCGTGGGCTCCCCTGTTCATGGAATTTTCCCAGGCCAGAATACTGGAGTGGGCTGCCATTCCCTTCTCCAGGGGCTCTTACTGACTCAGGGATCAAACCTGCATCTCCTGCACTGGCAGGCAGGTTCTTTATCACTGGGCCGCGTGGCAGATCACAGCTGTTGTTAGGTTTCCCATAAAAGTTACGCTTACACTATACTTCAGTCTTTTAAGTGTGCAATACCAATGTGTCTTAAAAACACCAACAATGTACATAACTTAATCTAAAAATACTTTATACTATTAATACAAAGATATAGCAATCAAAACAGTTTTGTACTGGCATAGACAGATAGATCAAAGGAAAAGGTCAGAAAGCCCAGAAATAAATCCACACACTTATGGCCACTTAATCGATGACAAAGGAGGCAAAAATACACAGTGGAGGAAAGACAGTCTCTTTACTAAAGTGGTGCAGGGAAAACTGGACAGTTGTTATGTAAAAGAATGAAATAAGAACATTCTCTAACACCATACAGAAAAATAAAACCTCAAAATGGATTAAATACCTAAATGTTAAGACCAGATACTATAAAACTAGAGGAAAATATAGGCTACTCTTTGACAGAAATCGCAGCAATATTTTCTTGGATCTATCTCCTAGAGTAAGGGAAATAAAATAAATAAATAAATAAATGGTACTTAATTAAATTTAAAAGCTTTCCTTTGCATAGCAAAGAAAAACATAAAGACTACGGGAAAGTATTTGCAAATGCTGCTACCAACAAGGGTTTAATTTCCAAAATATACAAACAGATCATACAGCTTAATACAAAAAAAGAAGAAAAAAACAATTAAAACACAGGCAGAAGGCCTAAACAGACATTTCTCCAAAGAGATGTACAAATGGCTAATAGGCACATGAAAAGATGCTCCATATCACTGATTACTGGAGAAATGCAAATCAAAGAACTACAATGAGGACCCCCCCTCACCTCACTCCAGTCAGAATGACCATCACCAGAAAGTCTACAAATAAGAAATACTAAAGAGGGTGTTGGTCAGAATATAAACTGATAATCACAGTCACTATGGAGAACAGCATGGAAGTTCCTTAAAAAACTAAGAATAGAGTTACCATATGATCCCAGAATCCCACTCCTGGGCTTATCTAGAGAAAACTCTAATTTTAAAAGATACATGCACCGCTATGTTCATAGCAGCAGTATTCACAATTGCCAAGACATGGCAACAACTTAACTGTCCATCAACAGATGAATGGATAAAGAAAATGCAGTACACAAATGCAATGGACTACTACTCAGCCATAAAAAAGAATGAAATAATGCCATTTGAAGCTACATGGATGGACTTGAAGATTGTCATATTAAGTGAAGTAAGTCAGACAGAGAAAGACAAATACTATATAATCACATATGAAGTCTAAAAGATGATACCAAAAAAAAAAAAAAAAAAAAACGTATTTACAAAACAGAAATGAAGAGGATGGCAGTAAAAAAAAAACTCAAGGTTACCAAAGGGGAAAGCAGAGGGAGAGATACTTTAGGAGTTTGGGATTAACATACATGCACCTATAATGAAGACAGTGAACAAGGACCTACTATATAGCACAGGGAACTATATTCAGTATCTCATAACAACCTATAATGGAAAAGTATCTGAAAAACAACTTATATGCATATATGAATAGCTGAGCCACTGCTGGACATCTGATACAATATTGTAAATGACAATAAAAAAATTTTCTTCATATAAAGAAACCTTTATTGCTAAAAAAATGCTAATAACCATCTAACAGCACAGGGCTGCCACAAACATTCAATTATAGAAGAACACAATTTTCTATAAAGTGTAGTAAGGTGAAACACAGTAAAACAAGGTCTGCCTGTACATTATATGAATGTATCACAGTTCCTTCACCCATTCACCTGCTGAGGGATGTTTGGATTGTTTCTGGTTTTTGAGGACTATGATTAGAACCACTATAAACATTCAGATTCAGATTTCTGTATGAATAATTCTTTTGCTTCTCTAGAATGAACACCCAGGAGTCATACTGCTAGGTACTGTGGTGAAGTGTGTCTTTAGTTTCATATGAAATTGCAGAAATAATTTCCAGAACGGCTGTAGCCCTTGCATTCCTGCTGACACCATAAGCAACATAAGAGTTCCAGTTGCTCCACGTCGCTGGCATCACTTGCTATGGTTGACACTTTAAATCTGAGATGTTCTAATAGGTCTGCAGATGTATCCCACTAGATATAGTTTTAACCTGCATTTCCCTAATGATGAATGATGTGGACTGTCGTTTCACTCCTAATTTGTCATCTTTATATCCTTTTTAGCAAAGATTGAACAGTGTCTGTTCAATCCTTTGTCCATTTAAAAATTAGGTTTGCTTCCTTTTTGCTGCCTTTTGAGTTCTTCATATATCAAGGATACAAGTTCTTTGTTGGCTATCTAAAGTGCAAACACTTTCTCACAGGCTGTGGCTTGTTATTAAAACTTCTGTTAATAGGGTATTTTGCAGAAAAAAAAAAATGTTTAGTTTTGATTAAATCCAATATATAAACCTTCCCTTTTATGGATCTCACTTTCTGTGTCATGTCTAAGAACTATCTGCCTATGCTGCTGTCCAGAATATTTCCTATGTCTTCTAAAACCTTTATAGTTTTACATTTTACACCTTAGACCTAAAACATATTTTAATTTTGAATATAACGTGTGAGATTTAGGTCAGGGCTCTCTGTTTTATTTTTGCATATGGACAGACAACTACTCAGCACTGATTGTTGAAAAGGTCACTGCTTCTCCGTTGAGTTTCTTTAGCACCTTTGTCAAAGTTCAAAAGGTTGTATGTGTCAATCTATTTCTGAACACCTTAATTTGTCCCTTTGATCTGTATGCCTATTCCTTCACCAATACTATACTGTACTGATTATTGTAGCCTTATTTTAATCTTAAATTTGAGCAGTATGATTCCTCATACTTTAGGCTTCTTTTTTAAAACTGCTTTTGCCATCCTAGTTTCTTTTCTCTTGCATATAAATTTCAAAATCAGTTTGTCTGTATCTACAATATTTGCAGTACAGCACACTCTGTTTTGTGATCCCAGGTGGCTCAGTGGTAAAGAATCCGCCTGCTAAAGCAGGATATCCAGGTGCAGTCCCTGGGTCAGGAAGATCCCCTGAAGGAGGAAATGGCAACCTACTCCAGTATTCTTGCCTGGAAAATCCCATGGACAGGGGAGCCTGGTGGGTGGGCTACAGTCCATGGGGTCGCAAAGAGTCAGACAAGATTTAAGGACTGAGTAGGTACGCACCCATTCTCCTTTCTGGTAGAGAGGAGAATAAAGTGCCTGGGATGGGATGTAGACTGTTGGTAAGTAAAGAAGGCACACTCCAGAAATGAAGGGGATGGTAGTAAAAAAAAAAAAAAAAAGACAAGGATCAAAAGGATCAAAAAGCAAGAAGACAGATCTTTTCTGAGTTCACTCTTTATTATGAGAATTCTAGCAGATGTGTGGAGCCGCATAGGGCCGTGCTGAGCCCCACGGTGAACCGTGAGTTATTAGCAGCAAATGCAGACTCCACAGAGTCATGAGTGCAGAGCTTCCCAGAGACTGAAATGGAGAGGCAACCACACCACGGGTTTAGCAGTGCTCAGGTCTGGGCAGGAAACGTATGTAATCAGAGATCGTTTCCCCCCCAAATAATGAAAGAATGGTAGCTTAATTCCCTTCATTTAGGACAGTGAGGACAAAATAATCTGATTTATAGAATCACCACTGACAAGACACCCAGAGAGCCAATTTTCAAAACCTTACATATAAAGTAAAATGCTTTAAGTCTAAAGTAGGATTCAACTGAATGCTGTTTGCTGACCCAGAAGGAATTTCCAGACCCCAGGGTATCTTTGCATCATCCTTTAGTGCATCAGAACGATTCTGCTTCTTGGGGACTTCCCTGGTGGACCCGGGGTTAAGACTCCACCCTTCCACTGCATGGGGTGCATGTTCTTTCCCTCGTCAGGGAGCTAGGAGTCCACACGCCATGTGGCAAGACCAAAAAGTACTAAATAAATAAACAAACATGCTGCACCTGTAACCCTTCTGGAACCTGAGTTCTGGCTGGAAGGGAGCTCTTTGTGAGGGTGGACCCTTTGCACCCAAGCCTAGGTTCCTTAGGTGGATTAAGTGAGCTGAATTTTGTGAGACACAGATCCCAGATCTCCAAGTTTAAACAGAGGTTTGCTCACCTGATTGTGAATCCAGAGAGCAGGAGGGTGGTTTGTATGTTTCACTGCCAGTTCTATCATTCTCTCTTGTTCCAGCAGTCTAGGGCTGGAGTATATTGAGAACCCACCAACCACAGAGACTCCTGGGATAAAGAAATCAACCCTAAAAAGAAAAGCAAATAAATTAACTATCATTAACACTTTACAGTGGGTAACAAGGTAAACAAAACTGACAAGCTTTTAGCTAGAATGACTAAGAAAAAAGGAAAAAAAATAAAATTACTAAAATCAAGAATGAAAGATGGGATATTATCACCAACTCTACCAAAAAAATAAAAAAGATTATAAAGGAATCCTATGAATAACTGTAAGACAAAAATCTGGCTAACTCAGATGAAATGGATGCGTTCCTAGAAAAACACAAACTGCCAAACTGGACTCTAGAAGAAGCAGAAAATCTGAACAGATCCACAATAAATGGACTGAATTAGTGCAATTTAAAAATTTCCCACAAGGATAAGTCCTGATGGCAGCAGAGGTGAACTATGTTAAACATTTGAAGAAGAATTAATGCTTATCTTTCACAAATACCTCCCCCCAAAACAGAAAAACACACTTTCCAATTCACTCTATCATGTCAGTATTAGTCTAATACCAAAGCCAGACAAAGCTATCACAAGAAAATAAACTACAGCTCTACCTCCCTTATGAAAGCAGATGCAAAATCCACAGGAACATTGGTTCAACATATGAAAATCATTAATGAATTAAACCACTTAACACATTAAAAGACAAAATCCATGTGATCATCTCAACAGATGCAAAAATGGCATTTGACAAAATTCAACACCCTTACAAAATAAATATATGCAACAAACCAGGAATAAATGGTAATTTCCTCAGCCTGATAAAGAAAATTACAAAATATCTAATCATATTTAACCCTGAAAGGCTTAAAATTCCCCACCTAAGAAGAGAAATGAGGCAAAAATGTCTGCTCTGACCAATTCTACTCAACACTGTACTAGACATTCTAGCCAAGGCAATTAAATGCAAGAAAATGAAATAAGAGGCATCCAGACCGAACAGAAAGAAGTTGCAGATGACATAATATTATATATAGAAAATCCTAATGAATTTACTATAAATATATAAGAACTAAAAAATAACTTCAAATAAAGTTGCATTATATAAAATTAATAATAAAAACCAACTGTATTTCTACCCACTAGCAATGAACAATCTAAATGTGAAATTAAGAAAAATAGTCCTACTTATAATAAAGTAATAAAATAATTGGGAATAAACTTCACAAGTGTAAGACTTTGTACAAGTTATTAAAAAAATCATTATTAAAAAAATTAAAAAAAATTTTTTAAATTATTTAAAAAATCATTAGTAAAAAAATCAAAGAGATCTAACCAACAGAAACAAGATCTAAATAAACAGAAAGGCTTTTTATATTCATGGGCTGGAAGACTTAATACTGTTAAGATGGCAATAGTTCCCAAAATGATCTACAGATTTAATACAATACCTATCAAACCCTAGCCGGTTTCTTTGATAAGTTGATCATAAACTGATATGAAATTCAAGGAACCTAGAATCATCAAAATAATCTTTAAAAAGAAGAACAAATTTGGAGGATTCACACCTTCTGATTTCAAAATTATTTTAAATCACAATAATGAAGACACTGTGATACTAGTGTTAGGACAGGTATAGGTATCAATGGCAAAAGACTGAGAATCAAAACATAAACTTAGTTTATTTTTGGTCAACTGATTTTCAACAAGGCTACCAACACAATTTAATGCAAAAGAAGAGTCTTTTCAGTAAGTGGTGATGGTTTTATAATAATCTATAAAGGAAAAAGAATCTGAAAAAGAGCAATAACACACACACACACATATAACCGAATCACTTCGCTGTACACGAGAAACTAATATAACACTGAAAATCAACTACACTTCCATTTAAAAAAAAGCGCTAGGACAACTGAACAGGAACCAGAGAAGGATAAAGTTACAAACACTAACTCCAGTTAGACCAGAGAAGAATAAAGCTGGACCCCTGCCTCATACCCTACACAAACGCTAACCCCAGTTAGATCACAGCCCTAAACATAAACACTAAGATTATAAACTCAGACTTACACAGGGGTAACTTCATGGCCAGTTACGTAGAAACGACACTAAAACACAGAGGTCAAAGAAAACCTGGAGAAACTAGACTGCGTAAAACGAAAAACTCTGTGCCACACACTCATGTGTAGCACACACCATCAAGACAATTAAAAGACGACCCTTGGAATGGGAGAAAATATTTTTGAATCATGTATCCAACGAGTAATTTGTATACAGAATATAGTAATAAAAAGAAAATTCAAAGAATGGGCAAAGGAGGCCTCCCTGGCGGCTCCATGGTAATGGACCTGCCTGCCAGTGCAGGAGGTTGGTCTGGGAAGATCCCACGGGCCAGGGAGCAACTAAGCCTGTGTGTCACAACTTTGGGCCTGGGAGCCAGAGCTCCTGAGCCCACATACCCTGGAGTCCGCGCTCCACAACAAGAGAAGCCTCCGCAACGAGAAACGCACGCACCACAACTAGGAGCTCCTGCTCCCCAAAACTAGAGAGAAGTCCACGCAGCAACAAAGACCCAGCACAGCCAAAAAACTAAATAAAATCACATTTTAAAAGTGGGCAAAGGATTTGGACAAGCATTTCTCCAAAGAAGATACATAAATGGATAATAAGTACATGAGAAAACGCTCAACCTCATGTTATTAGGGAAATGTGAATCGAAATCACAATGAACCATCCCGTCACACTCACCTGGATGGATGGCTGATCAAAAAGACAATGGCAAGTGTTAGTGAGGATCTGGAGAAATTGGAACCTTTATACACTGCTTATGGGAATGTAAAATGGCCTTGCTACTTTAGAGAACAATTTGGCAGTGCCTGAAAATGTTAAGATGTGACCAGCAGTTCTACTCTGAGGTATATACTAAAGAAAAAAGAAAACACATATCCACTTAAAAATAGGCACATGAATGTTCACAGCAGCATTATTGATAACAGTCTAAAGTTCCAAAACAACCTAAATGTTCACCAACTGATGAATATGTAAACAAAGGCGGTACATTCACAGGTGGAATGAAATACTGATACATGCCACACACAGACGCGTTAAGTGAAAGAAGTGAAGTCGCTCAGTCGTGTTGGACTCTGCGACCCCATGGGCTGTAGCCTGCCAGGCTCCTCTGTCCATGGGACTTTCCAGGCAAGAGTACTGGAGTAGAGTGCCATTTGCTTCTCCAGGAGATCTTCCCCACCCAGGGACTGAACCCGGGTCTCCTGTACTGCTGGCAGACTCTACCGTCTGAGCCACCAGGGAAGTCAAAGAAGTTAAAGATGCTGGTCACAAAAAAAGACCACATACTACATAATTCCATTGACACAAAATGTCCAGAACAGGAAAATCCATAAAAGACAGAAACTAGAACAGTGGTTGCCTAAGGGTGAGGATGGGGGGTGAATGATATTCAGGGCAGAGTTTCTTTCTGGGATGATGAGAATGTTCTGAAAGTTGACTGGCTGATCACTATACAATTCTAGAATATATTGTGAATTCAATTCTGTGAATATACTAGAAATCACTGAACTGTACCCTTTAAATGGGTGAATTTTATGATACGTTTATCTTGATAAAAGTTTCTTAAATGTGAAAAAGAAGGCAACAAAAACTCTCTTGCTGGCACTTGACCAACTCAGTTAAATGCAGTCTCCTAAATCCTGACAATCTCAAGTTGCCTTCTTCGCTTCTAAGCCTTCTCCTAGAGTGGAGAACTCATGTGAGTTTCAAACCATCAATAATTGCAGGCCACAAACTTTTTTTGGGTGAGGGTGCTAGGAAATGCAATAAATCAAGTCATATACCAAGGAAAGAGAAATCTACTAGAAACTGAGAACCACAGGGAACTCCCACCCCCACATCCAGGAAACTCATGTACCCATCAGAGCTGCTCCTCAGCCAGCGAAGGACAGACAGTATAATAAAAAAGGCAACAGTCTCATCCCCCGCCCCCAGGAGGAAAAAGCACTTGATGTCCTCTCCTGATCTGCTCTATGGCCTTAGAAGCTGTTCTCTTCTCAACTCTGGCCTTAGGTATCTGGTCATTTTTTATAGCCTTAGAAAACAAGTTCTGGGCAGGAAGTGCCCCAGAAAAGGTCCCCAGGTTATTTCCGCCTGTATTTACTTCCTTCTTTCCCATGAACACTTTAATTTCCTTTCCATTTCAGACAAGATACAAATTTTAAAAGACTATAGTTAACACTTACTAACACCGCTGCTATATGCTTTCAGAGAAGAGGTGAATGGCATTTCCAAAGCCATTCACAAAGGTGAATGTTTAAACACAAAGGTTTGTGTTTAAAAAAATTAATCTCTGAGCTATTTTTTGCTGCTTTATTTCCTGAACTATAGCACCCTCTGCTGTTTGATGATGATAAAGACCTTTTTCTCAGGTAACTGACAGGGAATCCCTCTTCTCTAGTAACTCTGGAAACCCTCCACCTTTAGGAAAAAGGACTCCTTCATGAAATGCTACAGAAGAACCTCATCTGAATAGGCTTAAGAAAAGATGCACAATACATATTTAGTAAAACATCTTTCCAAGAAAGAAAAAGTTTTGGACACACACACACACACACACCCTGTTAAAAAGGATGTCCTTCACAGTGAGTACATGAAGAGCACAGACAAAGGGCCTCGTTCTGCAGCGAAGCATGCATATCCATGTCTAAGGTGACACCTGGCAGCCCTGTCCCGCCCCAGGGCCCAGCACACAGCAGGCACACGAGCCACAGCCGAGTGACCATGCTTCACCCTGAGATCCCAGCTCTCAGCTGCCCTCCTCCGCATACATGATGGACAGCATCTGTTGACCATGTACAGGCAAGGAGGCTGGTGCTGGCGGTAAAGATTTAAGTCTGTCTTGGTTCCCGCCCTCACATACCTCCCTAATGGGAGGAAGATTAACCTGACGGCTCAGCAGGTAAAGAATCTGCCTGAAATAAAGGGGACACAGGAGACTCCTTGGGTCTGACCCAATCCCTGGGTCGGGAAGACCCCCTGGAGGAGGAAATGGCAACCCACTCCAGTATTCCTGCCCGGAGAATGCCATGGACAGAGGAGCCTGGTGGGCCACAGTTCAAAGGGTCGCGGAGAGTCAGACACGACTGCGCACTAGTGTAGTCAGCAAAGAAGCAGCAGGGCTACGAAAAAAATCAGCTTGGGAGAGAACGTTCATCACTTGAGATGGGTCTGGAAGTACCATACTTAGTGCAGGCTTCTACTTAGCTCCAATATGTGTGATCCCGATTTTATCAGGAAAATACTAATAAAGCTACTGCATTTTTTTTTTTTTTTAATTTGCTTGGGGGTGGAAGGGACATGGGGAGGGGAGGAAAAAGAAGTTAATTCCACCAGGAGGAATCAGGAAAGACTTCACAGAGGAGTCCTGAAAGACAGTGCTCATCAGACAGGCAGCAGAGGAGGACACCATCTGCACAAAGACTTCCAGGAACGCGGCACCTCCCCCACGGGGTCCTGTGAGTCCGGGTCCTATGAGTCCGGCGGATGACGTAGTGCTTAAGTCTGCAGTGCAGCTGCCCTGCTGGCAGGCGGGGCAGAGTCCTAGCTCTCTAACCTGGCTCCACTCACCTCATTACCCCAAGCACTTTCAAGCATGAAATTCTGCTATCTCGTATGAAGTCAGAGACACAGCCTGCCCCACTCAGAAACGCGCTGCCTGATCCCCGGTGTGCTGTGCACACAGCCCGGGCGGGGGGCAAGCACTGCACCAGCGTTGTGCGCCCGCCCACTCCTCACAGACCGGCTGCTCTCCCCACAGTGGCCTCGGTGCCCGGGAGGCCAGCGAGGCGCTTAGTCTGTCCCCGGGACCTCACTCCTCAGAGGACCTCACCAGCACAGGTGCTCTCTGACGGCCTGAGCAAAGCACTGGCCACAACAGACACCAAAAACATGCATAAAGGAAACATCAGGCACTGTGCCAAATGCCAGACACATCCTACAACACCGACGTGTTACTCTTTCCTCTTCAAGGACATGGAAATCTAACCCCAGAGCAAAAAGGAAGCCGCCCACCTCGCAGAGCCAGCAGGTGGGAAGGGAGAGCGGCAGGTGGGAAGGCAGAGTCGGCAGGTGGGAAGGCAGAGCAGCAGACTGGGACCGTGACACAGCCCCCGGGACGGACCCGCTCACAGCACCGGCACCGCTGAACCTGGCAGCCCTGAGCACTCACAGGCGAGGGGAGACCACTGGGGCCACGCCCAGCTCCATCCTTCCCCTCCTCTGTCGGGGAAGCGCAGAGCAAGGTCCAGCGCAGAGCAAGGTCCAGCGCAGGACTCCCCAGGGAGCTACGTGCTAAGCCATGAGCTCCTGGTGGGAGAAGCCCCGAAGGGTCAGCTCTGCTCGTGCGGGAAACGGGTTGGAAGGAATTCTCCCTTTCGGCCTCTCTCTCTGGATGGGATGGCGTGAGCTCTGAGAGCGGTCTCCCAGTACAGGAAGCAGTCTCTTCCAGAGGGTCAGGAAGAACGCACCACAGCAGCGAACAGCCCCGGGAGACCATCCCTGGTCCAGGCTGGAGTGTCCACCCATGGGTCAGGGCCCAAGGCCGCAGAGCATGCACTTGCGCACTCAGAGGCGGCTCTGCGCCTCCCTTCAGAGTTTGGCAGGCGTCAGCAGGGGCCACTGCTCATGAGTCCAGGGACGTGGATCGTGGATCATGGCCCAGCGGGCGCCCTCCCCTTCACCTCCAGTTGCTCTCACTCCAACCACCCTGACCCCGCAAGCGCATGGCAGCCACATCCACTCTCCCTCCCGCCCCCCGAGTGCCATGTGGGGTGAGGGCCGAGAGGGCCATCCCGGCGACAGGGCCGACGGAGCAGTGCCCACCACCTCACATAGCCAAAGGGCTCACAGCGTTCAGAGCCGTGCGGAGAGGCGGTGTCAAGGCAGCAGCCTTTTACAGAAGTGGTCCGGGTGCCAGGGACAAGTGATGGACTCGCCTGGCAGGGAACACGGACCAGCTGGGGCTGACCCCCACCCCACGCCGGCCCTCTGCCCAGCGTGCACTGAACCAGCGCCCGCATGGATGGGCTTACCAGACCCATTCAGTGACACTGCCTATGCGACACCCACCCTGAGGAGTCTTCCACCGTGGCGCATGGGGAGACCCTAATCTGTGCATAGCGCTAGGCAATGCCGTCTTCTTACGAGATAACTACAGTTTGCATGTGCTACCATACTCACATGCACACCGCGGGAGCAGCAGGATAACCAGGCACAAGCTTTCTCTAATCGGGACACCGGGGTCAGAGCTGGCACCATTCCAAGCGGAAGGCACACAGAGAACGCTGTGCACAGAACACAGACACCTCCCCGGAAGGGAAACGTCGAAAGACAGAGCCTCATAATTGAAGTTTGCACTTTTCAAGGCAATAACTGCTAAACTAGTTTTGAAGGGTAAAAACGTTGCCAACTGCCCCCACCCTCAAAACAGCCCAAATGCACTTAATATGTATCACTGAACATGTGCAAAGATTGCAGTAAATTGCTTCACAAGCGCAAATTATTGCAATCAGCATCTTGTTTTCTGGTTCTAAATTCAAAGCAAACTATTAACACAAGCCTGCTAACTCTTGCTATTATCACACATCCTCCTCCTAACAAAACCACATTTCCAGATGGACTGCCAAAATTAGTCAAGTGGCTCCTAAGAAAGACGACTAAGATTGACATGCCAGAAACTCATTTAGAAATGAATGCTGGATTTAAATAAAGGAAACAGACACCCAAACACACCTTTCCTAAGGAAATGCGGGTTGCGTTTACGATCCAACTTCCAGAGCCGCTCAGTGAAGCCCTTCGCGGGAACACTGGGACAGCTGGGCTGCTCCCATCAGCACAACGACCAGCCCTCGGTCATGAGAGTGATGCGGGCTGGGTCCGATTGGGGGGATGTTCTGATAACAAATTAGGCAAGATATTTCAACTCAACCCAGACAAGGTGCGAGGGTTGCAGAATTCAGGCGAGACGGCGGGCACTTCTGTGAGGAGACTGATTGCCATAACCAGTTTCAGACTCATGCATTTACTAGGCATTTGACATAAAGGCTGATAATTTAAAAATGTATCCACCCACAGCAACACGTAAGTGAAGCAGAGGGGACGACTGCAGTGCATTCTGTCGGCAGCCAGTCCTGCAGAAGAGAATCACTGTCAGAGTTACCGGGTCCGGACTATGACTAGCCACTCTGTTTCCCTCTGGAAAACTCAAGGAAGCAACTTTCATCTACAATGAGAGGCTCCAAGGCTCAGAACCAAGGGGGGACCTGAGGCTAGGAAAGGAATCAGGTTCTCCATGCCAGGAAGAGTATCAGGCTGAAGGGAGACGCCCTAGAATTCTTCTTCCCAGGAGAAAAAGTAGTCACAGAAGCCTTTCTAGAAAGAAAAAGCAGCTCTGGTGTCTGATGGCACCTTGGACACTCACGCTGAGGACACAGAAGAGCCACTTACCACTGGCCGGCCTTAAAAGAAAAGTCTTTATCGGCAACGAGCAGGCGGAGCCTCTTCACCAAAGGGGACTCGCTGGCCACTCCACACACCTTGGCTGCGGAAACGACCTGGAACCAAAAGACGATGCTGGCTGAGGTTAGGGGCGCTCAACTCAGAAACAAAATGGCTTTCTAGTAACTAGATTTTTTTTTTTTTTTAATTTACAAAGATGTGGTTTTCAAAAATTGCAAAACAAGGTAGAGCATACTTTGCTTCAGAATTCTGCCTACCACCAGATGAACGAATTTCAACTACTTTGGGAGACTTGCTGTCATACTCACTGAATTTTATTCTGCGTATAAAAACTGTCTCTTAAGGGGACTGTTTAACAGGTGCGTATTTGCTGAGTGTGCAGCCTGTGCCAGCACCAGGCTGGGGTCTCTGGAAAAAGTGTCCCCCAGCCCCGTGAGGCCCTGCCTGCCACCCCAGTGCTCTGGAGCAAGCATGTTAATGAGTCACGGTCAGTCACAAGCCTGTGTTTGTACTGAGTCTGCCAAAGTCCAAGTCAAGCTGACTTGGAAATGAAAAGCAAACACTTAGAAACTTTTTGTTTAGCAATCTCGAAGAGTAAACTGTGTTTCTGTTGACTCTGACAACAGACAACAAATTGGATGTGTACTCCCTGTGTCTTTGCTTTCTTCATCTTTTCCAGTTCATTTTTATTGTATTTTACAAGATATAAACAGTTCACAACCTTCAAACAGCAACGAAAACAGACTTTTGCTACAGGTTGCTGGAGAAGCACTGTTTTAAATGACGTGTCTGATTTTCAGAAAATTCTAAACAGGCCTGAGTCAGGCCCTCCTCAGTTCAGTGTCATCCATACCCCACGTTCCTCAAGCTCCACATGGTTCTACTTCTGACATTCCTCGTTTCTTCCACCTTTGGGTCTCTTCTCTTCCTCCCAGAGCTGGGACTTTTTCACCACAGCAGAGAGAAGACAATAAGACTCTCCCCGCCTCCTAAGATTACCGCTCCACTTTTGGCAGCAAATCCCATCAGCAGCAGGTGTCCAAACACAGCCTTTCTGCCTGTGTTACCTTCTCAGCTCCACCAGGGGGCACCCCGGGGCTCTGTCAAGGTCAGGGGGCCGCCCCTGCTAATGTGAGCCTGTTTCAGTTCAGTCGCTCAGTTGTGTCCGACTCTTTGCGACCCCATGAACCGCAGCACACCAGGCCTCCCTGTCCATCACCAACTCCCGGAGCTTACTCAAACTCATGTCCATCGAATTGGTGATGCCATCCAACCATCTCATCCTCTGTCGTCCCCTTCTCCTCCTGCCCTCAATCCTTCCCAGCATCAGGGTCTTTTCTAATGAGTCGACTCCTCACATCAGGTAGCCAAAGTATTGGAGCTTCGGCTTCAGCATCAGTCCCTCCAACGAATGAGAGCTCATCCAGCCCCTTCTCTCCAGTAGGACCAAGTCTAGTCAAACAAGCAGTGGGAGACAATTCCTAAAATTCCACAGGAAAGTTCTCCAGATGCTGGTGATCTCCCTCACTGCAAAACACCTCTGAAAACGTGCTGGCTTTCTCATCCTCCTGTAAAATCCCTGCCCCTGAGGACCTTTCTCAGCACTCACCGGCCCTCTCTCGTCTACCTGAGAGTAAGCGGGGTAGCTCTGCCCTGTGGAGCCCCCACCTGTGCCTCTGTGATCCCAGCCCCACCCACCCTGCCTGGAACACTGCCTCACTCAGCTCACCCAGCCTGCCCCCCAGACTCCCGATTCATCAGACATGATGCCCAATGCCAACGGCCCGTCTGTAACAATTCAGCCAACATGAGGAAGCAGCAGAGGATGGCTGTTTGCAGCACAGGTCCCACAGCCACAGTGCAGGCTACCGCAGCCTGGCTCCACCACGGACCTGCGGTATGAGCCCCGGCACACGAGTGAGCCCAGCCCCTCAGCCTGGTGAGAGGAACAGCGTTCGTCCCTCAGAGTTGGCAGGAGGCTTCAACATGCAACTCATGCAAAGCCTGTGTGAGTAACACTGCTGCCCCTCAGTAAGTGCTCAGTAAGCGTTTACTGTATCTTACCACATTAATGGTAACAAGCCTACCAGTATGTATCTGTTATTACAAGGCAATCTTACACTTGATCCCTGCACCACTGCACAGGTCACGTTGTTGCTGCCGCCACACAGGGCCTCAAAGACCGAGCACCCAAACCCAGGAGGCTGTTCTCACGGACAGCATGGTGGTCTTGGAACCACAGCCTACATGTTATTTTGCTAGAACCAACTTAAAGCCATACTGTCTTTATTTTAGAAATCCAGCTTTTAACCCCAGAATCTACCAATACTCTCATCCAACAGAACCTTCCCTGCCCCCTGGATGCTCTCGGTGCCCACGATCACCTGGCTGCTGCCCTCCCGTGACCTTCCCCCTCCCGTGATGTCCCCTGTCCCGTGACATCCCCCCTCCCATGACTTGCCCCAGGGCTAGTGGGCATCTTCTCCAACAACCAAACTCAACACCCAGTCTCAGTTCTCAGCCTCCCTGATCTCTCCTAATCGGATGCTGCCAACTTCCTCTCCACATCCTAAGGCCTCCTCCTTGCCTGGGACATGGGACACTGAACTCCCCCAATCCCCCCCACCTCCCTGACCTGGTCCCCCTGCCCCTTCTTTGCTCCTCCTCCCATTCCTCACCAGGAGCCTCACCCCGGCTTGCTTTCCACCTTGGGGCCAAGGCCCTCAAGCACTCCCAAAGCTACTGTCCCTTCACCCCAACTTGGCATTCCTTTTCAGCCAACTGTCGGCTCACAGCTACACTCTCTGTTACGACAGCCAACATCTGAGAGGTATCTAGCACAGGTGCACTCCAGGTTCTGGAGTACATGTTAACACACCTTAATTCACTCAGCTAATATGGATAACTACATTCCACCCCAAGAGACAGGACTGTTACCCTCCATTGTGCGGAAGAGGAAACAGAAAGGTTCAGTAACGTGCTCACGATCACTCGGGCATGGCTGAGTCCAGAGTCACAACAGGCCTGTCTGGCTCTTGGCCGCCTGAGAGCTCTGTCCTGACGGCAAAGTCACTGACACGCACAACTAAACCCACCACACTCCTTCCTTCCACAACCCTTCTGGAGCCTGGGACTGGCCTCGGCGGGGTCGAGGTAGAGAAGGCTGTACCTCCCCCAGGGGCCTGTAAAAGCAGCCGCCTCCCGCCGCCGGGGCTTCCGTTCTGGATCCACCCAGAACTCAGCATGTCAACCCCACACCAGGCACAGGCACACACAGTTGGGCTCATCCCTGATGCAGGAGCCAGCTCTATGAGCTCCCCTCATGCCGTCTCCTCCCCTCGCTCACCCACCACCACCGAGCCAGGAGCCCCACTCTCCTCGCACAAATTTCCGCCTCAGCCTTCCTCTTATCGCCCTCAAAACAGCCAATAGGCTGTTGGACCTTGGTGGGTCACTCTCCCGCTCCAAACTCCTAAGGGCTCCCTAACACTAAACTGCAAACGGAATGCTAAGAGGTCTGGGCAACGCCCACCAGTTCGAGCCCCTCTTGGTGTACCAGCCCAACCAGACAGCCTGCCAGCCCTCAAGGGCACCTGACACCTGCCTACCTTTCAAAGCCCTGCTGAGGGCATGGGGGATCCTCAGTCCTGTCTGACACCCTCCAACCCACACCCCGGGCACTGCACAGGTCCTCCCTCCAATCTCCAGCCTCTCAACCTAACTTAGCATTTTATGTAAATAGAAATATTCATGAACACATCTTTTCCACACGCAGACCACAAGCCTCCTGCAGGCAGGAAGAGATAGAATGGACATCTAGATCAACTCCCTACCTTAAGCACAGGGCTAAACACATAGTTTAAGATTCAGTCAATATTTGCAGAATGGATCAAAACTCTTAGTTCAGTTCAGTCGCTCAGTCATGTCCGACTCTTTGCAACCCCATGAATCGCAGCCTCCCTGTTCATCACCAACTCCCAGAGTCTACCCAAACCTATGTCCATCGAGTCGGTGATGCCATCCAGCCATCTCATCCTGTGTCATCCCCTTCTCCTCCTGCCCTCAATCCTTCCCAGCATCAGGGTCTTTTCCAATGAGTCAACTCTTTGCAGGAAGTGGCCAAAGTATTGGAGTTTCAGCTTCAACATCAGTCCTTCCAATGAACACCCAGGACTGATCTCCTTCAGGATGGACTGGTTGGATCTCCTTGCAGTCCAAGGGACTCTCAAGAGTCTTTCTCCAACACCACAGTTCAAAAGCATCAATTCTTTGGCGCTCAGCTTTCTTCACCGTCCAACTCTCACATCCATACATGACCACTGGAAAAACCATAGCCTTGACTAGATGGACCTTTGTTGGCAAAGTAATGTCTCTGCTTTTAAATATGCTGTCTAGGTTGGTCATAACCTTCCTTCCAAGGAGTAAGCGTCTTTTAATTTCATGGCTGCAATCAGTGACCTAAAACTGGTTTCTATAACAAAGGTTAGTAGAAATTCAGGAGCTTTTTATGGTCAAAACAGAAAGAAAGGAGATGGGAGACCATTAAAGAAAGCCTGGCCTAGTTCATATTCAAAACATAGAAGACAGCACGGAAGACAGGGACTTTTTTCGTGGGATAGGACTCTTACTCACATACTCTAGTCACATACTCTAAACATCTTATTACAAAGACAAGTAACAACGATCATCAGGGGACTCTCCGTTACATTAATATTCTCAAATTTTTTTTTAGGTTTACAAAAAGGAAACATTTGTTTTCATTATTTTCTTTCAGTATAATAATCCGTGAAAACACAGCCAAAAGCTCGATTATTTCACCAAAACAGTTAAATGGGCTTCTGTCAGATTCATTAAAATCTAGGTAAGTGCAAGCTTTAAACACATCCCAAAGAGTCACCTGGTGGCAGGGAAGTGACATTCATAGTCATGGGGGGAAGGGGGGTGGGGGAAAGTGCAGAGAACTGAGCTGAAATGCAAGCTTGCTCGGTCAGCAAATGTTAGACCATGTAAAATACCATCAACAACCGTCTGTCAAAGTCCAAATAAAGAATTCAATGAAGAAGAGAAAGAAGTTACACCTCCTATTGAAAAGGTCCACTTTTCATTTGGAAAGCCTTCATGAAAAAATTCCCAGGTGCTTTTTGCCTACTTGTATTACTACAAAAGGCAACATTCCTGTGGCTATTAGTCTAAATAACCTAGGCAAAAATGCAAACTACCTTGCACAATCCTGGATTTTTAAAGACATGTCTCCCTCTTAATATTTCATTTTATTAATACAAATACTGTTCACTATATACAGATTTCTGGCGATGTAGAGTGAAAAACATTAGCAAAATCTTTTTGAAGGCCACATCATTTTTATTCTGAAAATGATTTCATGTAATTAAGATCTGTCATCATGGCTCTGGTTATATGCTATTCTTTCTCTACTTTTAGTGAAAAGGCAAAATACAATGGAGAAACTACATGTTTTAACATTTGTACTTGTTCTCATGCTCAATGAATCAGAAGATTTCGCAACTGAAACCTCAACTGGCCACGTCCTAAGGTAAAACACATGGCAGGAAATGAAGTTTTCCATAAAATAACTCTTCTACTGTTCAATAAAACAATATATTTGCGAGCTCTCAGTAGCACACATTTCTCATGCTTTGACAGAGTCAGCACCTAAAAGGAAATGCCATCACACTAATTGAGGTTTTGTGGATGGTATTTTGAGTTTCCTGCTGCTACAGGAGTCTCTGCAGGAAATGGGCCTTTCTCTGGGAAACCCGGCTGCCTTCCCCCTTCCACATCCATTCATTCTTTTGCTGGCTTAAAAATTTAGACCAAGTTAGGACTGGAGACAACCTGTAACAAAAACACAGTCGGGGCACACAGCATTGCAGGACTGAAGGAAAATTTAGTCATTACCAAGGATAGTGTGTCATCTTACACATAAGCACACCAAGGCCCAGAAACATGATTTCAATTGTGGCCGTAGAGCAACCTGATGAGTGGGAATCTGATGACGAGAAGGTTTTTACGGAAGTAAATCACTGATGAAGAAAGAGCGCACATTCTGCCACCTGTACGACCTCTTCGGTGGCTGAGCTGTCAGCACCGCAGCCTGGTGTGACCACACACTCTCCCCGCTCCTCCCGAAGACTCAGCCGCCCATCCGGACTGAGTCTGCCCTCTGCCCCTCAAGCATTCCCTTTCTTGGGCACCACCCTCTTCTCACTTGTCTCCATGACAACACGCACACCAGGGTCTCCCGCCACAGGAGGAGATGCCGGTGAACGCCCACAGACAGAGTTCACTGGGCACTGCATGCACAGTAATTGATTCTACTGTCACAACAGCCCTAAGGAGCGAGTATCACTAACATCCCCGCTTTGTATGTGAGAAAACTGAGGTCCCAGAGCTGCTAAGTGGCAAAGCTGAGATTTGAATCCAGAAACTTGACTACTGTGCTCTGCTTCCTCTCAAAATACAACACACAAAACAAGCCTCTCCCTTCATCAAGCTGTTACCCCATGTCTCTGCTCCCATCCACATAAAAAACTGAAGAGCAGTCCATGGTCCTGGCTCCACTTTCTTATTTCCCACTCGACTCCCCTCCAGTCTGGCAGGCGTTCACACTCAGTGATGCATGGAAGGTGGTCACTCTGGCCCCACCACCCACTGCACGACGCCTGGCGCTGGCCTCTCGGGATCCACGTGGCTGCCTGCACCCTCCCAGAAGCGCTCCTCCCCCTGGCTTCACCCACACCTGCTCATCGCCCTCCCGCCCCGTTTCCTCCACTGGCTAGTCCTCTTCCACTTGACTGCAAGATGTGGGCACATCGTAGGCAGAGTCCCGCAAGCCCGCCCCCTCCTCTCCACGTGGCTTACACGGTTATCTCCAGCAGCGAACTCCAAACTCATAAATTCAACTGCCGACCTCAGTTTTCAACTCAAACAACATAAGCTGACATAGAACGCTTTTATCTCTCAACGTTTCTTCCTTTTTCACTATGGAAAATTTCAAGTACATACAAAACCAGTAAAAACAGCATGATGAATTTCCATGTAGATTAACAGCTGACATGAGCTGACAAAGCTCATGGCTAATCTCATCTCACCTGTAACTCCATCCACCTGCCACCTCCCCCCCAGGCTATCCCCAAACAGAGCCCTTTATTCCCTCCTCCAAACCTGTTCTCTGTTTTAACAAATGAGCCCCCACCATCATCTTCCCCGATTATCCAAACCCCAAAGCTACAAGTCTCTGGCTCTCCTGTCCTCTTCTATCTATGTGGACCCCCCCACACCACCTGTGAATCCCATCAGCCCCACCCCAATCCCCACCACCCTGCTCTAAGCCACCATCATCTCTTCCAGGACTAAGTCATGTCTGACTCTTTGCAACCCCATGGATTGCAGCCGCCAGGTTCCTCTGTCCATGGAATTCCCAAGCAAGAATACTGGAGTGGGTTGCCATTTCCTTCTCCAGGAGATGTTCCAGACCCAGGGATTGAACCTGGGTCTCCCACACTGCAAGCAGATTCCTTACCGTCTGAGCCACCAGGGAAGCCCCAAATAGCCTCCAACTTGGTATCAAAGCACAACAAAATCAAAACAAAACCTCTGCAGGCCAGAAGAGGGCGGCATGACACACAATATTCAAAGTGATGACGGAAAAACTTACAACCAAGAACACCCCCAGCAAGGCTCTCCTTTAGAGCTGATGGAGAAATCAAAAGCTCTACAGACAAGCAAAAGCTAAAAGAATTCAGCACCACCAGACTGGCTTTACAACAAATACTAAAGGAACTTCTCTAAGTGGAAAAGGAAAGGCCACAACTAAAAACAAGAGAATGATGAAATGGGAAGGCTCACTGGTGAAGACAACATACAGTAAAGAGAGTAAAAAATCCACACACAAATATGAGTCACCTCAAAACCAGTAATCATGAGGTGAGTACAAGCACATGGCACTTGAAATGCATTTGAAATTAAGAGACCAGCAACTTAAAACCATCATATATATACACATACAGACTGCTATATCAAAACCCAATAACCACAAGTAAAAGATCTATAATAAGTATATACACAAAAAAGAAAAGGGAATCCAAACACAACATTAAAGATAGTCATCATATCACAGAAGAACAAAAGAGCAGCAAAGGAAGAAAAAAATACCTACAAAAACAGATCCAAAACAATTGATAAAATGGCAGTAAGTCCCCTACATACGAACCTTCAATTTGTTAACTTTCAAACATGCAACATGCATTCACATGTCCAATCACGTGAGTTCACATCTCTGTAAAAGTTATCTGTAAAAGCTGGATGCCTAGGTTAACTCTGTTGAACTTACAAACAAACTGGGCTTACAAATGCACTCCCAGAATACAACTCATTCATATGTAGGAGACTGTAAGAACATATATAAGCGATAATTATCTTATATGTAAATGAATTAAATGCTTCAACCAAAAACTCAGACTGGCTGAATGATACAAAAACAAGACTCATATATATGATGTCTACAAGAGGCTTACTTCAAATCTAGTGACACACACAGACTGAAAGTGAGGGGATGAAAAGAGAAAAGAGACAGTCTATGCAAATAGAGATCAAAGGAAAGCAGGAGTAGCAATACTTGTATCAGACAAAATGGACTTTAAAATAAAGACTGTTACAAGAAATAAAGAAAGACACACTGATCTCTGATCAAAGTGTGTCCACTTTGAAGATGATCAAAGAATCAATCCAAGAAGATGTAACAATTGTAAACATGTGTGCCCAGCACAGGAAGCACCTCAGTATATGAGGCCAATGTTAACAGACAAAAAGTGAGAATTGACAGTAACGCCGTAATAGTTACATCAATGGACAGATCATCCAGACAGAATAAAAGAACACAAATCTTAAATGACACATTAGATCAGATAGACTTAAGTGATATTTATAGAGCATTCCATCTGAAAGTAGCAAGGTTCAAATGTACATGGAACACTCTCCAGGACAGCTCCCATGCGAGGCCACAAAGCAAGCCTCAGTAAATTTAAGAGAACTGAAATCATATCAAGTAATTTTTCCAACCACAACATTATGAGATTAGAAATCAATTACAGGGGAAAAAACTGCAATAAACATGTGGAGGCTAAACAGTAAGCTACTAAACAACCAATGAATCACTGAAGATATCAAAGAGGAGAGTAAAAAATACCTAAGAACAAATGAAAATGAAAACACAGTCATACAAAACCTATGGGATGCAGCAAGAGCAGTTCTAAGAGATAAGTTTATAGCAATACAAGCTTACCTAAGGAATAAGACAATTCACAAATAACAATCTAACCTCACATCTAAAGCAACTAGAAAAAGAAGAACAAACAAAACCCAAAGTTAGTAGAAAGAAAGAAGTCATAAAGATTGGCGCAGAAACGAAATAGAGATAAAGAAAATAAATGGCGCAGAAATGAAATAGAGATAAAGAAAATAAAAAGATCAATGAAACTAAAAGCTGATTTCCTGAAAAGATAAACAAAATTGATAAACCTTTAGCAAGACTCATCAAGAAAAAAAGGAAGAGGGCCTAAATCAGTAAAATTAGAAATGTAAAAGAAGTTACTACTGACATCACAGAAACACAAAGGACCATAAGAGACTACTACAAAAAAACTATATGCCAATAAAATGGACAACCTGGAAGAAATGGACCAATCCTTAGAAAGGTACAATCTCCCAAGAATGAACCAGGAAGAGAGAGAAAATATGAACAAACCAATTACAAGTACTGAAATTGAAACTGTGATTTAAAAACTCCCAACAAAGTAAACTCCAGGAACAGATGGCTTCACAGGCGAATTCTATCAAACACTTAGAAAAGAGTTAACGCCAATCCTTCTGAAACTATTCCAAAATAATTGCAAAGGAAGGAATACTTCCAAACTCATTCTATAAGGCCACCATCACCCTGATTTCAAAACCAGACACAAATACCACAAAAAGAAGAAAATTACAGGCCAACATCACTGATGAACATACATGCAAAAATCCTCAACTAGCAAACTGAATCCAATAATACATTAAAAGAATCACAAACCCTGACGAAGTGGGATTTATACCAAGGATGCAAGAATTTTTTAACACATCATTGACAAGAGACATACTTATACGTCTTTTGTTACCTGAATGTTATTGACCACCATGTTTCAATATTCACTTACATAACAAATCACTGGCTACAAGCATTAATTTCTGCAAAAATTCCCCAATCAATAATATGTTAATATCCACTAATCAATCAGTGTGACATAACACATTAACAAATTGGAGAACAAAAACCACAGGACCATTTCAATAAATGCAGAAAAAGCTTTTGATAAAATTAAACATCCATTTATGATTAAAAACTCTCCAGAAAGTGGGCTTAGAGGGAACCCACCTCAACATAATAAAAGTCATATATGACAAACCCACAACTAATATCATACTCAACAGTGAAAAGCTGAAAGCATTTCCTCTAAAATCAGGAATAACACAAAGATGTCCACTCTTGCCACTTTTATTCAACATACTTCTGGAAGTCCCAGTCACTGCAATCAGAGAAAAAAAAGGCTGGGGCAGAATCCATATTGGAAAAGAAGTAAAACTGTTGCTGTTTGCAGATGACATTATACTATACATAGAAAATCCTAAAGATGCTACTAGAAAACTTCTAGAGTTCATCAGTGATTAAGTCAAGTTGTAGGATAGAAAACTAACACAAGAAATCTGCTGCATTCCTACACACTAACAATGAAAGATAAGAAAGAGAAAGGAAACAACCACATTCACTATCACATCAAAAAGAATAAGATACCTAGGAATAAACCTACCTTAGGAGATAAAAGACTTGTACTCTGAAAACTATGAGATGCTGATGAAAGAAATCAAAGATGACACAAACAGATGGAAAGATATACCAAGTTCTTGGATTGGAAAAATCAATATTGTCTAAATGACTATACTAACCAATGCAATCTACAGATTCAATGAAAACCCTATCAAATTATCAAAGGCATTTTTCATAAAACTAGAACCAAAAATGTTTTAATTTGTATGGAAACACAAAAGATCCTGAAGAGCCAAAACAATCTGGAGGAAGTAAAGTATAGCTGTAGGAATCAGACTCATGATTTCAGACTATACTACAAAGTTACAGTCATCAAGAGTAGGGTACTGGCATAAAAACAAACATATAAATCAACAGACAGGATAGAAAGTCTAGAAATAAACCCATAGACCTATAGTCAATTAATCTAGATGGAGGCAAAAATATACAATGGAGAAAGATGGTCTCTTCAATAAGTGGTGCTTGAAAAACTGGACAGCTACATGTGAAAAAATAAAATTAGAATGTTCCCTAACACTACAGACAAAAATAAACTCAAAGTGAATCAGAGACTTAAAAGCAAGTCTGGATACTATAAAACTCCTAGAGGAAAATATATGCAGGACACTCTGACACAAATTATAGCAGTATCCTATTGGATCCATCTCCCAGAGTAATAGAAATAAAAACAAAAATAAACAAATGGAGCCTAATTAAACTTAAAAGCTTTTGGAAAGCAAAGGAAACCATAAATAAAATGAAAAGACAACTACAGAATGGGAGAAAAAATTTGTAAACAATGCAACCAACAAAGGATTAATCTCCAAAATGTACAAATAGACTACACAGCTTAAATCAAAAATCAAACCACCCAATCAAAAACTGGGCAGAAGATCTAAATAGACACCTCTCCAAAGAAGATATACAGATGGCCAATAAACACATGAAGAGATGCTCAACAATGCTCATCAATAGAGAAATGCAAATTAAAATTACGAGGGACTTCTCTGGTGGTCCAATGGTAATCTGCCTTTTAATACAAGGGACACAGGTTTGATCCCTCGTCATGCAACCCAATGGTTACAGCAGTTAAGACAAGGAAGCAACCTAAATGTCCATCAACAGATGAATGGACAAAGAAAATGTGGTACGTATATATATATATATAATACATATGTATGCATGTATGTGAGTGTGTGTATATATATATATATGTATGTATATAATGGTATATTACTACATATATATATAATACATATGTATGTATGTATGTGAGTGTGTGTATATATATATATGCATGTATATAATGGTATATTACTCAGCCATAAAGAAGAATGAAACATGCCATTTAAAGCAACATGGATGGACCTAGAGATTATCATATGAACTGAAGCCAGAGAGAGAAAAAGACAAGTATCATATGGTATCAGTTATATGTGGAATCTAAAAAAATGATACAAATTAACTTATTTACAAAATAGACTCACAAAAGGAAGAGGGGTAGGAATAAGTTAGGAGTCAGGGATTAAGATACACATACTACTATATATAAAACAGATAATCAACAAGGACCTACTGCATAGCACAGGGAACTATACTCAGTATTTTGTAATAACTCGTAAGTGAAGAATCTGGAAAGACACACACATGTAAGTGTGCATGTGTATAACTGAACTGCTGTGCTGTACACCTGAAGCTAACATGATACTGTCAATCAATCACACTTTGATAAAAATAAACTTTAAAAAGAAAGAAAAAAAGAGAAGGAGGGAGCAAAAAGATTAGTGCACTAGAATTAATCAGGTACACAGAATCAGTTTCTTCTGACCACTGAGAATCTGAGATTAGGAACCTTATCTAACGTTTTCAACACTGCAGCCCCAGGACCTAGCCTAGCGTCTGGTATGTTTCTCAAAGAAAACATAAGGATTAGTAAGTTTAAAATTCTTTCATTACCAGAATCTCCCAGTAATTGATGAAAAGAGTATGTCTTGCTCAGAGAGCCAGTCCTCCATAGAGGCCGAGCAGGGAGTGAGTGACTCCCGGGGTGAAAGCTTAGTCTTGCCTGAATAATCCTTATTGCCTTGCAGTATCTCTATTCTGATCTCCTTGACATCTCTAAGGTTACCCAGACTGTTTACACTGGATCCTTAAAAGGAAAAAACGTGAGCCCGAGTTCAGAGCTCAGTTCCCTGCATCAGCAGGACTCTACAGGGCCCAGGTAAGAGGTGTTAACATCACAGGATGGCCGTTCAGGGATCCTGCAGAGGGAACCGTGCAAGTCCAGAAAGGACCCTCCCGGCGGGGTGAGCGCCCCGTTCAGGACGCAGGGTCCCAGGGACTAGGAATCAGAGACGTGGCGCTCCCCTCTGGTTCCAGGCTCTGTCCCCTCTGCTGAAGAGGCAGAGGCCAAGCAACCCTTGGGCTGCCTCCCGGGCTGGAGCTGACGGGAAGTGACGCGTGGGGAAGTCTGTGAAGCGCTCTCGCCACATGGCAGGGCCGGCAGATGAGGGAACCCGGATGTGATCCGGCCAGACCTGAGGAGCCGGTGGTGCCCTCGCGTCCAAGCTGAGGGCCCGCTCTATGGCGGGGATCGGGGGCGTGTGCTCTCTGGGGGCGTGGGTGAGGTGGCGGTCACCTCACACCACGGAAGTCACCTCACACCGCGGAGGTCACCTCACACGGCGGCGGTCACCTCACACCGCGGCGGACACCTCACACCGCGGTGGTCACCTCACACCGTGGAGGTCACGGCTCCCGATGCCCCCAAGCTTCACCCAGACCCCGCCCCCAGCTCCTGCTCTCCTTCTGTAGTGGAGGAGTGGAAACGAGAAACAGGAGAGGAGTGGCTGCTGGAAAAAATCTGCCCCTGCCTCCCCCAAAGCGATGCCACAACTGGAATCACCCCACAAATCTCTGACTTCTGGGTGTGAAAACCCTCAGCTGTTCACGCTAACAGAGCTTACACTGACTTTCTGTCAAGTTTTCTTCAACTTGGCTCAAAATAACCTCTCACAAGTCTCCATAGTTTTGTCCTGGCAAATTTTGAAATGCTACTCTGAGGGATTAGCAAACTACAATCAAACCATAGGCCAAATCCAGGTGTTCTGGTAAATACCATCTCACTGGCAAACAGCCCCACCAATTTGCCCACATGCTGCCTACGGCCATCCTCACATGACAAAGGCAGTTTTGTAGTTGTAACTAAGCTTGGCCCTGGACGCCTAAAACATTCACTATCTTGCCCTTTAAGGAAAGGCTGCCAAACTCAACTCTTAATTCCACCTGCCTCAAAATACAAAAGAAAAAAGTACAGTCCAAGCCTGCTAAATAAACTGCTTTTTCTTCAAAACTGGCAAGATTTCACTTTTCAAAATGGAATTCTAACAAATATCACATTTACAGAATCAGCACTTTTGTGTGTTGAACAAACCAAAAAAAGTATTTTCAGATTTATCATCAGTGGGAAAAGCATATTTTCCTACACATCCATAAATCTATTATGCTGAACTACTTTTACACAGACTCCTCAAAATCACACGAGCGTAAAGCTGAATCCACAAATACACCACTCTTGGTCCCAAAGCAATTTTCTGAAAGTAGAATAAGCTTGAAAAGTGGAGCCTAAATAATGCTCTCTTACATTAAATTCTATTATTAACACTAAAAACTAAACTACAGCAACAATATAATTTCTGACCATGTTTATAGAAGTGGATAATCCTTCTTTATATAAAATACATAGTTTTTTAACTGTTATAAATACTTATAAAACTAAGCTAAACACAAACCAAGTATTTGAAGAATCATTCAAAAGAAAAATCAAATATCTAATTTATGTTTTTAAAAGAAAATGGGGTTACTCCCAGAGGGAAAGGGTAAGGATCCTTTACTTTCCAGCCCGTGACACCCCTTCGGGTTGGTGGATTAGCCCTTCCATGGTCTGAATGTGGAGGAAAAATTCTGTACATGGGAAGGTAACGAGAGCTCACTCACCTTCCTTTCTCAGTTGTTAGTGCTTTCTCCCTTTTGATGAATTAAGAAGGTGTTCTAAAGTAGGGATAAGAACAAGGACTTTGAGACATGGTGCCAAAAAAAGAAAGAAAAGGCAAGCTACTCATAAAATTGAGGCTCTAAAGGAAGATCTCTTCCTAAAATAGCACCCTAAACCTTATGCCTGTGAGGTCAGTTCCCTCCGTTGCTACAACACTCCCTTCATCAGAAACAAAGCCATCCATTCTGAGTTTCAAGGGAACGACTGGAGTATGTGGCTATCGTCTGTTCAAATCAGTTGTCCTATGTCACATTTGGAGAAGTTCTGGAGAGAAATATAACAAACCTGCCCAGACTGTCCCTCAAAGGGATTCAAGCTCATCTAAAGCCGCTGTGGTAATCCAGGCCTAACCATGTGCAGACTGCAAGCTAGGAGAACCTGCCCTGGCCCGAGATACAAACCTCCTGGCGAACGACATCTGCAGTTCTCTCCAAGTGATCAGGTCTCCTTTTGGATTTCATTACACTTTAATAGAAAGTAAAATTAGGTTATTTAAGTATTATCCTCCTAAAAATTAATTATAGTATTAATTATTGTGACTATCCAGTACCTGTGAGTGGAAAGGAACACCATCCAGTACACAATATAACTGGCTGTCCAGGATACAATATAACATTATGAATCCTAGAGAACAGCCCATGGGAATCTACAAACTAACTAAAGCTTACAACCCACTGACACCAGGCACAGTTCAGAAAGATGCTACGACCTGCCTCCAACCGTCTTCAGCAGGTCCAGGCTCTTTGAAAATCCACTGCCAACGACACTGAAGATGACCACTCACCTGCTCCGAGTGAGGTGGCGCAAAGCGCTGGGTGTCAATCTCAGCAGAGCCGCCTGAGTGCAGATGGCGCCCACAGAGCCTCGCAGCAGCCTGGGGATCATGACCACCATGGTGTTTCCTGGGAGACAGCAAACTCAAAGTCACAACATTCCAAGAAAAAGGAGGGAAACATCAGACTGTCTTAGGGGCCAGTGAAAATGAGTTTGGATTTTTGTTGCTGATGCTACAAGCTGATCTAACAGCAAAACAATTATAAACCTAACTTTACCCTGACAAAACTGCTGCTGCTATTTAGAGTTGAGTCAACTGATCCCCACAACACATGCATATGTATCAATAATTATCGGTGCTGTCAAATATTCCTGTCCTCTATTAGTTTCCAAAATCTTTGACCAAGCTCGTGGGACTGATCTTACACTATCACAGAAGAGGACAGCAGATTTTATAACTGCCTAGTAATTATATTCCGCCCAGAGCACCACATAAGTCTTTAATATTTCTTATGAGATAAAGAGAAAAGGGCAGACAAATTTTCTGAGGTTCACAGCAATGAGAATAAACAGACTCCAACCACAGGCAGTAAAATAAATAACACAAATACCTCAGTAAATGAAAAGAATGACAGAAAAGACTCAAAAGAGCACCTATACAAAGCACCTATTCTACGAGTCCAGTCATACATAGTACAAAAACAGAAAAAAATGAACCTGTCAAGCTGGAAATCAAATGAGCAGTTACCCATGGTGAGGTGGCCGTAACAAAGTTGTTTCTTAATCTGAATGTTGATTATATGGGTATTTTCATTTTGAAAAAAAGTCCTCCAACACAAGAGGAGTTTCAAAGCAGTCAAAATACTCCAAATGGTACCATAATGATGGATACATGTCATCAAACACTTGTCCACATCCACAGAACATACAACACCAAGAGTGAGCATGCTGTTAGACTTGGGATGGCTCTCCGAGTCAGTGCAGGTTCACCGATTATAACCAAGGCCCCACTCCGGTGGGGGCTGTGGGGACGATGGGGGGCTGTGCATATGTGGGGGCAGGCAGTGGAAGGGAAACCTCTATACTTGCCTTCAATCTTGCTGTGAACCTAAAATTGCTCCCCCCAAAAAATTTTGTCTTAAAAATTCAACCAAGCAGTCTTAAGATTTATGTACTTTCGCTTACATGTCAAATTTCAAAATCAAGTTTAAAGAAAGAAAGAAAAAAAAAAAACAGAAAGATTCTCCAACACATCAAATTCTAAAAACTACTGCCTATCAGAAAAACCACTCATCGGGAGTCAGATGATATATTTTTTTTTGCTTCCTATCACTCTGTTCTTTCTCTGCTAATTCTAAAATCCTTCTTTGCTTAAAAGGGCTTCCCAGGTGGTGCTAGTGGTAAAGAACTCACTTGCCAATGCAGGAGACATAAAAGACATGGGTTCGATCACTGGGCTGGGAAGATCCCCTGGGGAAGGGCATGGCAACCCACTCCAGTACTCTTGCCTAGAGAATCCCAAGGACACAGGCATCTAACCCTACAATCAATGGGATCACAAAGAGTCGGACATAACTGAAGCGACTTAGCAAGCAAGCACACTGCTAAGGATGGCCACTTGTAACAAGTGATATTGCCACATATATCTGTCCTTTCCTATCTTAGTTGGCTTCAGAATAAATGAAAACATATGTAAACACTCTATTTCCTGAGCTCTTTGGGAGGTACCACATAAATGAACTGCAACAAATACAATGTTAGAAAATATTCAAGTGAAGTCTACATTCCTACTCCAAGGGAAGTGTGCTACATTCCTACTCCACACTCATTAATTTAGCCCTTCATTTGACCAATATTTATTATTAAGAGCCCATCATGTAGCAGGCCCTGGGGCCACATGAACAAAACAAAGACCTTTGGGAGCTTGAAGATACTTTAGAAGATACAGACAGGAAATGAAAGTAAATAAATTGAGAGGTGACAATTATCATATGTAATTCATTCAGTTACAATGAAATCATATTAAAAAGCCACTGCTCTCTAACTAGCCTTTGGATAAAAGATCTATTTCTTGCCATTGTGGATAAACATGCTACTTGCTGTTTTTCTCTCTAGTAAATGAACGAAGTAAAAGGCCTCTTTCCACCTCATGTAAAACGTAGTTTCTCTCCTCTGAACGTGCTAAACCAAAAATGGTATATTAATCACTGAAAGAAGGAAGGCAAAACTTACTTCAGAGGTCCACGAGAGTTTGGGAGTCATTAAGTATGTGGCTGGCTGGCTGGCTGGCTGGCTGACATGCAATATCCTGAGCCTGGAATTACACTGAGTCCTCTGGCATACACACGGGTTGGAACACAAACAGTGCCATCTACTGAAACTCTCACCAAGTTCCTACAACAGCAGAGACAACATGTAAGAACAATGTTTGGGAAGCTGTTCAAATGCACTGCCATCTCGGGACTTCCCTGGTGGCACAGCGGATGGGAGTCCACCAGCCAATGCAGGGGTATGGGTCCAATCCCTGGTCCAGGAAGATTCCACACGCCTAGGAGCAATGAAGCCCATGCGCCACGACTACTGAAGTCCGTGCTCCACAACAAGAGAAGCACGTGCTCCACAACCCCTGCTCACCACAACCAGAGAAAGCCCCTGACCCACAACAAAGGCCCTGCACAGTCAAAAACAGATAAATAGACTTGTTTAAAAAACAAACAAAAAACTGCACTCCTGTCTGTTAACGGTAAAAGCAAAGGCTCATTGTAATAAGCAAGCACCACCTCACAGCCAGCCTACTCTCCACAACGTCCCCCCTTCCATCCATTCCTCATGTTCCCACTTCTCTTGTCTGTTTTTCTTGCTGCTTCTCTCTTTCATCTTTCTTGTTGTTGTTTCATCGCTCAGTCGTTTCCGACTCTTTGCAACCCCATGTACTATAGCCTGCCAAGCTCCCCTGTCCACAGGATTTCCCAGACAAGAGTACTGGAGTGGGTTGCCATGTCCTCCTCCAGGGCATCTTCCCCACCCAGGGATCGAACCCGTGTCTCCTGCAGCGCAGGTGGATTCTTTACCGCTGAGCCACCAGGGACACCCACTCATCATTCTTGAACCGTCTGTATGTCCTGCTGCTTAGGGTCTCCACCCCATGAACAACCAGACCAGTGACTGGGCTGATAACAGGTACATGTCATTTGGGACCAAACTCCCTGACAAAATTTAACTGATAAGTAGGCAAACATGGACACACTGTTCTGCTCAATATTTTGGACATCTATTGCTACAATAAGTTACCCTCATCTAAGACACATCTTTTAGTGATTATACTGTTTGATCTACTGCTCAACTTGAGCTGGAAAACAAAGAACACTTAATTTTTAAAAGCTGTTTTCTTTAAAATTCTAAAATCTTGTTTCTTAACAATAGTAACCATAACCAAGAGTGCCACCTACTGGTAAATAAAGGGTATTTTATCAAACTGTGTTTAAAGTGCCTTCTAAAGCAATAGGGTATTTAAAGAAAAAACCTATCCATATTTTGAAATACATCCAGTGGCTTCATATAGTCAACGAAAGTATTAATTAACTATAGAAAATTAACATATACTAAGTAATTTACTACTAGACCTCATCAATGAATTTGGTAAGGTCCCAATATACAAAATTAATGCAGAGAAATCTGTTGCGTTCTGATACACTAACAATGAAAGATCAGAAAGAGAAATTAAGAAAAGAATTGCAATTACCATACATCGAAAAGAATAAAATACTTAGGAATAAACCTACCTTAGGAGATAAAAGACCTATACTCTTAAAACTACAGGAAGCTGATCAAAGAAATCAAAGATGACACAAACAAATGGAAAGATAGACCATGGTCTTGGGTTAGAAGGATCAATACTGTCAAAATGACTATATTACCCAAGGCAATCTACAGATTCAATACAATCTCTATCAAATTACCAATTGAATTTTTCACAGAACTAGAACAAAAAAAATGTTTTAATTTGTATAGAAACACAAAAAAAACCCTGAAGAGCCAAAACAATCTTGAGAAAGAAATGCAGAGCTGAAGACTCCATGACTTCAGACTATACTACAAAGCTACAGTCATACAAAGAGTATAGTACTGGCATAAAGACTAACATATAGATCAGTGAAACAGGATACAAAGCCCAGACAGAAACCCACACACCTATGGTCAATTAATCTATGACAGAGGCAAGAATATACAATGGAGAAAAGATAGTCTCTTTAATAAGTGGGGCTGCAAAAACTGGACAGCTACATGCAAAAGAATGAAATTAGAATACTCCCTAACATCACATACAAAAATAAACTCAAAATGAATTAGAGACCTAAATGTGAGACTGGATATTATAAAAATTGTGAAGGAAAACATAGACAGCACTCTCTTTAACAGAAATCACAGAAAGAATTTTTTTAATCTGTCTCCTAGAGTAATAAAAATTTAAAAAATAAGCAAATGGGACCTAATTAAACTTAAAAGTTTTTGCAAAGCAAAGGAAACCATAAACCAAATAAAAAGACAACCTGCAGAATGGGAGAAAATATTTGCAAACAATGTGACTGACCCACAAGGGCTTAATCTCCAAAATACACAAACAGCTCTATATTAAAAAAATTACTCAATCAAACAATCGGCATAAGATTAAACAGACATTTCCCCAAAGACATACAGACAGCAAAGAAGGCACACGAAAAGATGCTCAACATCACTAATTATGAGAGAAATGCAAATAAAAAATACAATGAGGTATAACCTCACACCAGTCAGAATGGCCATCAACAAAAAAGTCTACAAATACTAAATGCTAAAGAGGGTGCAGAGAGAGGAACAATTCTACACTATAGGTGGGAATGCAAATTGGTATAGCCTTTACGGAGAAGAGTGTGGAGGCTCCTTAAAAAACTAAAAATAGAGCTACCATATGATCCTTCAATCCCACTCCTGGACATGTACCTGGAGAAAATCACAACTGAAAAGATACACACACTCCAATGCTCACTGCAGCACTCTTTACAAAGTCAAGACATGGGAGTAACCTAAATGTCCACTGAAAGATGAAATGCATACAAATGTGGATAAAATACACAATGGAATATTACTCAGCCTTAAAAAAAGAATGAAATAATGCTATTTGCAGCAACACGGGTGGACCTAAGATGAACATACGAGGTGAAGTCAGAGAAAGACACTCATGTGGGATCACCTACACGTGGATCTAAAGTATGATATAACTGAACTTATCGACAAAACAGAAACAGACTCACAGACACAGAAAATAAACTTATGGTTACCAAAGAGGAAGGGGGGGTATATGTTAGGAGATTGGGATTAACATACACACACTACCATATATAAAACAGATAACCAGTGAGGACCTACTGTATAACACAGGGAACGATACTCAGTATTATGTAAAAACCTCTAAGGGAAGAGAATCTGATATATATATACATGTATGTATAATATAACTGAATCATTGTGGTGTTCACCTGAAACTAAGGGATATTATAAATCAACTATACTTCAATAAGGGCTTCCCAGGCGGCCTGCCAATGCAGAAGACACAAGAGATGCAGGTTCGATCTCCTGGAGTAGGAAATGGCAACCCACTCCAGTATTCTTGCCTGGAAAATTCCATGGACAGAGGAGCCTGGCAGACTACAATCCGGGAGGTTCCAAAGAGTAGGACACAACTGAGCATGCATGCACTCATACTTCAATAAAAAAAGAAAATTAAAATGGCCACATTTTAATGCCACATTCAAAAACTTAAAAAGTAAACAATACAAAACAAAAAGGAAAACACCTATCCATATCTTGGAATGTGTCCAATGGTTTTATTCATTCAATGTAAGCATTAATTAACTATAGAAAATTAACATATATTAAGTAATTTTCAAAACCATACAAAAAAGAACATTCCATCAACGTTTGCATCCTCATTTGGGCCTTACCTCACCAAAAAGTTATTTTATTTCTGGAACAGAGAAAAGTATCATAAATACTCAATGAAACACACAGCCATTTAAGTAGTCCTACAAGCAACAGATTAAATTTAAGATTTAAAATGAACTATACTAGCTTCTGTTCAACAAGTACATTCAAATCATTTAACAATTACTGGGGCACCCAGCACTATTTTAGGTTGCGGAGACACAATAAAGAACCAGACACAAGGCCTTTGCCATCACATGAAGCTTTTATCACAATGTCTACAGCAGCTAATAAACAGATACGTAAAAGAATAAACAGATAAGTAAAAGACACAGATCACAGTAAGTGTGCAAAGGAAATAAGAGTGATGGAGGCTGGGGAATATCAGGACAGGTCTCTCTCAAGAGGAGTCTCAGCTGAGACCTGAACTATGAGGAAGAGGCGGCCAAGTGCAGAGCAAAGGAGCAGAGGCCCCATCACAGAAACCACGCTGGTGTGTGAGACGGAGCACATCCAGTGTGACTGGAGGGCAGAGAGCCAGGGACCATGACAGACGAGCCCCAGCATGGAGACACATGCCAGGCCACGGCAGGCCACGGCTAGGGGTAGGCCTTCTTCTAAAGGCAAAGGGAGGCAACTGGAGGGTTTGAACAAACCAGAGGAGGGTCATGATCTCATTCACACTAAAGGATCACTCCGGCTTGCCTTGTAAAGAACAGACCAAGAGCTGAAGCAGGAAGTTCAGTTAGAAGGTGCCAGGCTAAGCTCAGACAGAATAAAACTAAGACAGAAACAGATGAACATGGACTAGATTTTGGAACTAGAGCCCTATCACTTGCTGAGACAGGATGATGTGTGAACAAGCAGTGAGAGAAAGAAAAAAAAAAAAACAAGAATGCCTCAAAGAGCATGAAGGCACAGAAATAAACTCAGAACTAGCACGGCACTTGCTGATTTAGAATCCCAGGTGCCAGTGAGGAAGCACAGGGGTTCTCAGCATTTGAAAAGGGGACCAGAGTGAAATACAAGTTACTGCAGAGTGCTGGACTCAGAACCAGCAGAATCGGGCTCAGATCTGACTCCTTTCTAGCTTTTGACCTTGGGCCAGTCACCTCTTCCCCTTTTTAAATGGAAATGGTGAGACTACCTCACTGGGTTGCTGAAAGGGGTACATGTCTGGGAAAATACCTGGCAGGCAGGAGGATCACTTAAAAACAACCCCAATCTAGAGGGGCAGTGGGTTATGTGCCAAAAAAACAACTGCCCAGCCTGACCTACAACAACACTCATAAACATAGCTGCTATGACATAAGTATGACCTAGTTCTAAATTCAATCTCATGCTAAGAATTTTGGTCACTGTTGTTTATAAGCAGCATTACGATTTTTAAAAAATTATTTTTAAACCATAAATGTGATCTCAAATGACCGTACAGCTTCTAGTAAACTTGTTTTTGTCATACTCTCAAGAGTCCAAAGATATCTCATTATGAAATGTGTCCACTCTTTTCTAGGAATAATAGTAGTTCAGTAGTCACTGTTATGTTTTATTCAAAAACGTTGGGTGGCATAAAATAAAGCATCACCGGTTTTGCTACAGTTTTACTTTCTTCAGCACAGTATGCACTCAAACTGACAGAACCATAAGGGGACCCACCTCTGGCCAAACAAGGGATGTGGCAACAGATGGCATGATGAAAGCAGTACGCAAGGCCAAGGAGACCCCCAAATCAGGTCTCAAGGGAACCAGCACCACTCTAGAGGAAAATCTGAGCAGAGAAAATCTGAGTGCCAGAGCTGTCTATTTAACCCAGCCCTGCTTCAAGCACCATCAGATCACAGATGGCGCTGAAGGTCATGAAGACCCAGTTTCCGGGCTCAGCCAGGCCGGAGTTCTCACCATAGCTTACTGCCATTCATGGGCTTGGTCCCTTTCAGCAAGTTTCTAAACCTAAGCCTCTAACCCTCAGGTTTCCCAATGTTAAAAATAGGAGTGATACCTATACCTCATTGTTTTAATAACATGATGCATGTAAATACCATCTGCTACAGGGTCTGGCACACAGTGCCACCTACTATTAATAAAATGGTTCATTCACTTTTCTTTTTCCATTTGAGGTAATACCTACTCAAAGAAAACTTGGAAAATTACAAAAAAATTATAAAGAAAAATTACCCAACAACTTCTGTAACTTTTAGGATTACTAACTTCAGATTTCAAAATTCCTCAGCAAATTGCTTTTGACAGACCCAAAAACAATTTGCTTTCTAAAGGGTCTACCAATTTACACTTTCATGAACGAAATATGCCCCCATTTCTGGACCTTCAAAAACAACTCACCTTTATTCTGGAGGTACTTATGCTCAGAAGTACTAAAGAACAAAAAAGATTCCCAACCTCAAAATGATCACTGGGACTACAGTTCTGACACTAACAACTCTCTTCTGTCCTCCTCTCTCCAAGAGGCTACTTGGGAAAATCCTTGTCTACAAAGACTTTCCCTGTGGCTCAGCTGGTAAAGAATCCGCCTGCAATGTGGGAGACCTAGGTTCGATCCCTGGGTTGGAAAGATCTTCTGGAGAAGGGAAAGGCTACCCACTCCAGTATTCTGGCCTGGAGAATAGTCCGTGGGGTCGCAAAGAGTCGGACACAACTAAGCGACTTTCACTTCACTCACAAAGACACAGCGAACAGCCTCTGAGCTACACAGGTTTTACTAAAAGAGCTTTTCTAAGCTCCTTTGCTCAAAGCAGAATCAGTCCAGTTAACCCTCAACGAGTTTAACAAACGTTTAACAAACATTTTCCAACTGCTGGTTAGATCTCCAATTAAGCAAAATGGAATGTTTGTGAGGCCTCTGAAATATTCTATAAACCTTCTAAATGTAACTTCCAAATTTTCTCCCAAAGACTCCTTTGCCATTAGGTTTTCAAGCTTTAAAAGAGCTAAACCAGCTGGAACTTCAGTACACACAAAATTGGTAATTCATGCAAACGTTTGTGTATGCATAAATAAGCATAGGGAAATGTACATATGTATTATGTTAACATAAACTAAATATGGTACATGTGATTGCTGAATCAAGTAAAACTCTCAATTTCCACGCAAAAGTAAAATGTTAGAGTTGAAAGGAATCTTGTAAATCATCTCTAATCCAACTCTTCTTCAGTCAGAAGAGGAAATAAGGCCAAAGAATGTAAACATCCAGCTCCCAGATAGAGATCCAAACAGTCATATTCTGAGCCCAGATCTGCTTCTCCTTAGGGCTTTTCCCCACTGCCTTACTGCTCTACCAAGATTTGAATAAATACTTAGTAATAGAGCAAAACTCCCATGAAACGCCATTTTGCCAACACAAGACCTATCACCTTTTATCTGCATTTCACTTTAAGGTATATTAAGGTCTCATGATATTATAATAACGCTGCGTCCTGATTCCATTTTCCTTACAAAGAAGAAACTGTGGTTCAGTTCAGTTCAGTCGCTCAGTCGTGTCCGACTCTTTGCGACCCCACGCACGTCAGGCCTCCCTGTCCATCACCAACTCCCGGAGTTGTGGTTCAACACCAGTTAAGTCATTCGTTCCTAGACTTTGGGGACAGCCAGGCTCTTCATTTTCCAGGTGTGTGATTTGGGTCAAGACATCTGACTCTCTGTATCTCCGTTTAAAGACTAATAACACGGTATGAATGACACCTAGATTCCCAGCACTGGTGGAAGAATGACACTGAGCGTCAACACCGCGTAAAAGACCTCGCTTTGTCCTTTCGACCACACACCTCACGGGCTCCTGAAGAGAAGCTGGGCTGAGGGAGAGGCCGGGCTGTACCTGGACAGTCAAGCGCGGCGCGATCACAAGCTACGCGCTGCTCGCAGCTCAAAGTCACAAGGTGAATCAAGACCCCTGAGGAGCTTTCCGCCCCTCACCCGGGAGGTCCAGGGGGCTGAGCAGTTCCCGCCGCCGCCTCTCACCCCGCAAAGCGCTTTCCACCAGCAGCGCCAAGGGCCCGGCTGACGCTACCTAGGCCGGCCGGGGCCTCCTACGGAGTCTGCTTAAGGCCTAAGGTCCACGGACGTGAGACACGGGACGCTACGCCTCAGTCAGGAGGCTCCACACCGCCGCCACCGCGACGACCCAGCCGCTAGAACAGCGCCAAGCTCCGCCCTGGCGCCGGAAAGCTTCCGGCGTCCTCGACGTGACGCACAGCGGCGCAGAGCGAAACCCACATTCCATTGGTTGCAGTCGCCCGATGGGCGGAGCGACGCTCGACCGACCTCGAGCCCCGAGCCCTATCCGCCCGTGTCTCCGCCCCCTAAAGCCGCCATCTCCATGGTGACCGATGCCCGGTCACCCCTTCGGCCTCATGCCCGGAGTTTCATCGTTGTCTCTGCGCCGGAAGCGGACCTCCGTAGACCGGAAGCGGACCTCCGCAGGCCGGTGCTCTGTAAAGACGCCCGTCTGGGCGGGCGCAAGCGAAGTTGGCCGAGGGCCCCGGATTGGGTCGGACGGCGAAACTGACGGGCCTATGCCGGTCCCAGTGACGATGGCGGTATTTCACGACGAGGTGGAGATCGAGGACTTCCAATACGACGAGGACTCGGAGACCTACTTCTACCCCTGCCCGTGTGGGGATAACTTCTGCATCACCAAGGTGACGGGCGGCTCCTCGGAGCGGGCGCGTGTTCGTTCTGCCGAGTCCTGCCGCTGACCCGCGCGGCTCAGAGTTATCCGCTCCCTTTTTTCATCCCTTCTGAGTTCTCCCAGAGTCGGTACTTGGCGCCGTTTGTGGCCACTTGGTTCTGGTCTTCAGTCAAGCCTGAGGGGAGAGGGGAGAGGGTGGACGGCGGCGAGTACCAGTCTTCTCGCCAACCCCCGCCGCTCAAGCTTCTCCTCCCTAGGATGCTTTTTGGAGGAAGGAGTGTGTTTTTGTCTTCCGGGGGGGGGGGGGGAGGGAGGGTGTTGAGACGACTAAACCATGACTCACCCTCCTGAGTGTTTTTTTCCCCAAGTGACGCTTCCAGGGAAGAATGGGGCTGGCATTTCTCTCGGGAGGTGCTTTTGGTCCTCACGTGCCTTGTGGGTTTGTCCAGTGGTCATGTATGGATGTGAGAGTTGGACTATAAAGAAAGCTGAGCACCGAACAGTTGATGTTTTTGAACTATCATGTTGGAGAAGACTCTTGAGAGTCCCTTGGACTGCAAGGAGATCCAACCAGCCCATCCTAAAGGAGATCAGTCCTGAATATTCATTGGAAGGACTGATGTTGAAGCCGAAACTCTAATACCCTTGCCACCTGATGCGAAGAGCTGACTCCTTGGGAAAGACTCTGATGCTGGGAAAGATTGAAGGCGGGAGAAGAAGGGGACAACAGAGGATGAGATGGTTGGATGGCATCAACCACTCGATGGACATGAGTTTGAGTAAACTCCGGGAGTTGGTGATGGTCAGGGAGGCCTGACTTGCGGTCCGTGGGGTTGCAAAGAGTCAGACGCGACTGAACTGAACTGAACTGCCTTGTGGGGAGGCCAGTCTCCTAGGAGCTTGCTCACAGAATGAGAGGGTTGGGGAGGAAGAGATCGCCAAGGGAAGGTTGCGCTGACCATACGGTGTTTAATTTTATTTATAGGAAGATTTGGAGAACGGGGAAGACGTGGCAACTTGCCCTAGCTGCTCTCTCATTATAAAAGTGATTTATGACAAGGTAAGAAGTCAGTTTTTAAAACGGGGGGTAGGGGGGAGAGGGTTGCAAGAACCTTGAGCAGTCTGCCTGTGATATGTAAGTGCAGGAGATTGTTTTCTAATGGTGTGTTAGAAAAATGCTATGTTTTTTAAACGAATTTTTAAAAGCCATTCATAAGTAATTGTAAATTAAATTTTTGTATTGTAAATTAAAATTTTAAAAGCTCAATTTATTAACTTTTTGGAGAAGGCAATAAACTGTTCTGTATCTAATGAATATTACTGGAATTACTTATTTAACAGAGGAAAATGATCATAAAGATTATTTAATTGAAAGTCTTTATTCCTCCATTATTTAATAAGTAATTAAAATCGTTCAGAGCTCCTGGGCTTATTTTGAAAGGAACAGTTTTATAGTATCTCTTACCTGACTTATACATAGAATTCTGCATTATCTTGTTTGAGCTGTGTCATAGTTGGAATTTTACAACTTTCATTTTAATCTTTAGTTGTCCTGTTGTTTTCATCCAAAGATGTTGACAATAGAAAATAAAACAAGTGTTATGACTGCCCGCCTCAGCCCTAACTTTTGGTCAGTACTTTGAAAGGAGTCTTAAGAGACTTAACATTCTACTTGCTGAGTTTGTTGTTGTTGAGATATAATTGTCACGTAACAGTGCTTAACATTCTTAAGAATAAACTCTAAAGTGGTTATAGGCAAGGTGGGCACAAGACCCTTAGACTCCTGACAGAAACAGGCTATAATTTAGACTGTACTTTAGCAGTTTACTGATTTATTCTTGCATTTAAATGTGTTCTGAAAAAGCAGAGAACAAGCCAATGGTGAGCAGGAGTGCTGGTATGAGGAGAGATGGCGATCTCAAGTCAGGTGATCAGGCAGTTAGGCTGTTGAGTAGCATCCCTGGCCTCTGCCCATCCGATGCCAAGTGGCACCCCTCAGTATGTCACCCCAGAATGTTTCTACACATTGCCAAGTGTCCCCAAAGATAAAAGTAACACCTCCTTTCCACCACCCATTGAGAACCCTGTGTTATAGCAAGAAGGCTGTTTTACAGACGTTGAGAACATGGAACCTCCTGTTGATGGTGGACCATAGGTTCCAAAGAACACAGTGGGAGGGTTCCAGGTGCTGGGCAGGAGTCAAAGATTGCCGGGGACCGAATAAGGCTGATCCTCACAGGAATCAGACTACAGGAGATGAGGAGTAACCTGGAACGCAGAGGTTTCCTGGGGTGGCAGGCATAAGCCAGGATAAATCATCAGAGGGTGAACTTCATTTACAGAGTAGCTAATTTGCAGATTATCTGTGTTGGGAAGCATAAAAGAGCTACCCACTTTAGTTGGAAGAAGTAATTTGAAGAGAACAAGTATTTGAGCGACCAAATATTGAAGTGGAGAAGTAGTAGTGCAAGTAGTAATTAATACAGAAACTTAAAAGATATAACTTGTGTTTCATAAATGTGATTTCTGAGAAGTGGGAGCTCTGTAGTGAAGATAGACATGTTTGCTTATAAGGTAAGGTGTGTGTGTGCTAAGTCACTTTAGTCGTGTCTTACTGTGCAAGCCTATGGACATTAGCCCGCCAGTCTTCTCTGTCCATGGGATTATCCAGGCAAGAATACTGGAGTGGGTTGCCATGCCCTCCTCCAGAGGATCTTCCAGACCCACGGATCAAATCTATGTCTGTTACCTCTCCTGCACTGGCAGTTGGGTTCTTTACCACTAGCGTGACCTAAGATAATAATATGGTGCATTAAATATGAATTTTGGGCTAAAAACTTACACATGTTCAAGATCATGTTTCTGGTGCTGACTTTGACCAAGGATGAAGTCATAGAGCAAAGGAAAAACTTAACAGAGCAAGACTGATTGTGTAACAAAATGAAATCTTACTATTGATGCATCTGTGACACACACTCAATGACTGGTGTAATTTCTTGTTCTGTCTTAGGATCAGTTCACGTGTGGAGAGACAGTCCCAGCCCCTTCCACCAGCAAAGAACTAGTTAAATGCTGAAGAAGACTTTTAGATTCTAAAACCTGAACTTGAGGAATGAGGCAAGCTGGAAAAGTCTAACGCAGAGTCTCCGGCTTCTTCACGGGGAACAATCATTTTGTGGTTTGCTGTTCATGAGAGTCGATTCTTTCCATCGGGCGCCAAGTTCATCTCCGGTTGAAGAAGCAAGTCCACCACATGACATACCTTGATTTTGTGCTTAAACTTTGAACTGGAAGTGTTTCCATCCAAACATAAAAGAAGATAATTTGAAATCAGTGCTTTTTTCCCTCGGTTTTATTTTTATATCTTTATGACTTTGTTATCTGACCACAGCATCATCTACCTCAAAGCATTAGGTTTCTTTAACTTAAAGATTTTTATTTTGGTCACTTACGAAGATTTTTAAAATCAGCCCTTTCTTTGCAGCTTAACATCAGCTTTGCTGCTGTAAGCTAAAGGAAGTCAGTTGCCTCTGGTCCATTGGGACTGCACCTTCTACTCACTCACCACACTGACCTTCGTCAGGGATCTGTGTTCTGTTAAATATTCCATTTCATTATGCTTCATATACTGGGTCCTGGTCGTGGTGCAAAGGAAAAATATACTGAGCTCACAAAGTTAGTGAGTTAAGAAGAAAAGTCAAAAAACAAAATGGTCAAAGAATATGGACTTTGCTTATCAATATTCTGTGTTTTCCTTGAAAATCAGGACATGATAAAAAACAGCCAAAGGAAGTGAAACTGGTAACAGAATGATAGGAGAAAACTGTGCCTACTTAGTTATTTAATTAAATGCTTGAGTGATTTTGTGAGATCAGTGCAACTAATATTTCTGTATCTGGGTTCTTGGGTGTGTATTTGTTTTTTGATAAGGCTAATGAAATTTCACTCTAGATGGGGGTTAACGTCAAGTCTTCGTGGTTGGCGGCTGTGCTTTTAGCACTACCACCAAATCAAGTCACCAGTCCTAAAAGGTAAAGCTTTGATAACAGCTCTTGTATTTACTAAGGATGAACTTGAAAATGAGATGCCTGTTCTAATTAAATATGCCCCTGAGGGCATATATGTGCTGCGCTTAGTTGCTCAGTCGAATCCGACTCTTTCTGACCCCATAGACTGCAGCCTGCCAGACTCCTGTGTCCATGGGGATTCTCCAGGCAAGAATACTGGGGTGGGTAGCCATTCCCTTCTCTAGGGGACCTTCCCAACCCAGGGATCAAACCCAGGTCTCCCATATTGCAGGCAGATTCTTTACTGACTGAGCCACCAGGAAAGCCCAAGGGCATATATAATAAGTCTCTATAAGCTGCAACCACACATACATTCACTCTTGCAGAGAATATTTGCCCTGGAGAAAAAGAAACATACAAAGATAGGCCATTGGTCTTCCCTTGCCACAGCCGTGAGAGTAGCAAAAAATAGAATCACTTGCATAGAAATTCAAAAATTCCCTTTATGTACACACCTTTGTGTGTACATAAAATTAACTGATGTCTGGTGGGTTGTTGTGGAATTGGCTCCTGCAATTAATGAGAAAAATAGCTTGCCAGAATGTGAGCATTTTATCACTAATAAATGTGCTGTACACTCATTGGGGGTTTAAATTAAAACAGGCCAGTGGCCTTTTTGCTCCTGCCAATAGCATGGCTATGTGAAGCCATTAGACTGAGAAGTAAATTGCCAAAAATTGCATGCCAGAACTGCTTGGTACAATATATGAAGTGTATGACGTGTTCTTGATGTGTTGAGAAATCACTGTCGGGGACACTGACACCCCAGAAGTCATCCACAGTTGCTTTGAAACCAGTGATGGCTCAAGTGAACAGAGCAGGGTGTGTGCTAACTGGTGGGGATGAATTGCAAAGAGAAAGACTGTCCCACACTCAGATCTGATGGTTTTGTAGATACCGATAACCGATGATGAATTTCAAATAAGAACAGACATCTTTAATGTCACTTCTGCTGTGAGCAAAAGAGCAGGAAGAAAAGGTGCCCAAGTCCAAATGTCCCAGGAGACAAGCCAATGGCACTGATGATCAGTGATATTCAAGAACGTGATCACAGGCATGATTTCATTCCCTAAAGCAACTGAGTCACTACATCTGTTAACCACAAAGAACACATCAGGATTTAATCCTATGTTAAGCAGAAAGTAAAACCAGGGTCTTGCAGATATGACTAGAGTTCTGTGGTGTCCCTTGCTTAGCTTCACAGACATTTCAGAGCCCCTCAGGACTGATTGGTAATCCAGGCTCTGTCACCTGCTAGCTTTGTAATCTTTGGCAAGACCAGTGGGTTCCTCATCTGTTAAAATCAGGAGACTGAATCGGGATTTCTAAATTCAGGACTATAATTTCAGGCTTTGTGGTTTGCAGGTGCTGGAATGGTAATCGAAACCTTTCTAAACTAAACACTAAAGATGACTTACAGAGAAGGACACTCCATTCTTCAGAAACTCCACATCAGAGGATTCTGCATATACTTGAGTGTATACATTCAGAAACCCTTTTCTTGGAAAGCACCCAACATTTTTGATAACTGTACATACTAATTTATTAATAGTTTAAACTGTGTTAGCATGCCAAATAAAGTCAGATTATTCACATCCATTTCTTTTCATATAATTTTTCTTCTGCTAAATACCAGCATTATTAATTTAAATTTGTAATGTGTTTATATATGAGATGGACATCTTTAACCTGCTTTGGGACTTTGTAGGTAGGTTTCTGGTGTGGACAGTACAGTTTTTAAATAGGAAAGAAATTGCCACTATTTCTAGTTTGGCCAGATGGGCATTGGTTCTGGATCTTTATTTGGGAAAAAATATACTTTGAATTAAGTGGCAGTAAGGCAGATAGTTGGACTGTGAAGAAAGCTGAGCACCAAAAAATTGATGCTTTTGAACTGTGGTGTTGGAGAAGACTTGAGAGTCCCTTGGACTGCAAGGAGATCCAACCAGTCCATCCTAAAGGAGATCAGTCCTGGGTGTTCATTGGAAGGACTGATGTTGAAGCTGAAATTCCAATACTTTGGCCACCTCCTGCGAAGAGTTGACTCATTGGAAAAGACCCTGATGCTGGGAGGGATTGGGGACAGGAGGAGAAGGGGACAACAGAAGATGAGATGGCTGGATGGCATCACCAACTCGATGGACATGAGTTTGAGTAAACCCGGGGAGTTGGTGATGGACAGGGAGGCCTGGTGTGCTGTGATTCATGGGGTCGCAAAGAGTCGGCCACAACTGAGCGACTGAAATGAACTGAAGGCAGATATAGTTGGCATTCTTAGGTGAGTATTTCAGTTTATTGCTGGGAAGGAAGGTTGCTACTTAATACTGATGGTAATTCTTATAGTGGTTTAAGAGCCCAGCTATAGTCAGGACACAGGTTGAATCTCAGTTTCTCCACTGTGATCTTGGACAGGTTTCTCAATCTTTATGTATCTCTGTCCTGGTCTGTGAAATATAGATGATAATGGTAGCTTTTTTCCCAGGGTTGCTCCGTGGGAACAACAGACCCACATTCAGCAAGGGTCTGTGGAATGCTTACCACTAAGTGAAGAAGGCAGGTAGGTTTGTGTCGTTATGGAGCTTACTTGCAAGAAGAAGGGAGGAAACAGAGAACAGGCTGTGTTTAAGGCCCAGGAGGAAATAAACCACGTGATGTGATACAAGTGCCTTTCTAAAGGGCAGACCAGAGGCATCTCAGTCTTGCACCTTTTCTGAGACCTGAAAAATGAAAATGAAACAGTCTTGTAAAAATGACTACTTTAGCTAATGATGACAACATTCAGTACTGCCTGTAGTATGTGCAAAAACAAAAAAGATTACCTATTCTGATGCAAAAGGAATTCATCGTTTTGAGCACTGACAACATTATATGAAACACGCAAAATATTGAACACCCTTGCTCCACATTTACTGATCTCTGGCATGGATTTTGACAAGCCCTCAACATGGTTCTGATGCAGCTAAAGCTTGAGAACTGCTGGCCGAGCACTGGTGTTCAAACTCAGCAGTTCACTAGAATCACCTGAGGAGCTTTTGAAACTGTGCTGCCCCATTGGTCTATATCTCTGGGCCAGTACCATACTGTTTTGATGACTGTAGCTTTGCAGTATAGTCTGAAGTCAGGGAGGTTGATTCTTCCAGCTCCACTTTTCTTTCTCAAGATTGCTTTGGTTATTCAGGGTCTTTAGTGTTTCCCTGAGAAATCTGTGTGTAGGTCAAGAAGCAACAGTTAAAACTGGATATGGAACAACGGGCTGGTTTCAAATTGGGAAAGGACTACATCAAGGCTGTATGTTGTCATCTTGCTTATTTAACTTACATGCAGAGTACATCATGTGAAATGTCTGGCTGGATGAAGCACAAGCTGGAATCAAGATTGCCAGGAGAAATATCAATAACCTCAGATATGCAGATGACAACACCCTTACGGCAGAAAGTGAAGAGGAACTAAAGAGCCTCTTGATGAAAGTAAAACTGAAAAGGCTGGCTTAAAACTCAACATTCAAAACACTAAGATCATGGCATCTGGTCCCATCACTTCATGGCAAATAGATGGGGAAACAATGGAAACAGTGACAGACTTTATTTTTTGAGCTCCAAATCACTGCAGATGGTGACTGCAGCCATGAAATTAAAAGACGATTGCTCCTTGGAAGAAAAGTTACAACAGACCTAGACAGCATGTTAAAAAGCTGTCTTCCCCAGCAAAGGTCCGTCTAGTCAAAGCTATGGTTTTTCCAGTAGTTATGTATGGATGTCAGAATTGAAGGCTGAGCACCAAAGAATTGATGCTTTTGAACTATGATGTTGGAGGAGACTCTTGAGAGTCCCTTGTACTGCAAGGAGATCAAACCAGTCAATCCTAAAGGAAATCAACCCTGAATATTCATTGGAAGGACTGATGCTGAAGCTCCAATACTTTGGCCACCTGATGTGAAGAACTGACTCATTGGAAAAGATGCTGATGCTGGGAAAGATTGAAGGCAGGAGGAGAAGGGGACAACAGAGGATGAGATGGTTGGATGGCATCACTGACCCGATGGACATGAGTGTGAGCATGCTCCGGGAGTTGGTAATGGACAGGGAGGCCTGGCATGCTGCAGTCCATGGGGTGGCAAAGAATCAAACATGAGAAAGCAACTGAACTGACCTGGTTTCCATACACTTTGTGAATTTTTTTTTTCTAGTTCTGTGAAAAATACCATTGGTAATTTGATAGCGGTTGCATTGAATCTGTAGATTGCTTTTGGGTAGTATAGTCATTTAGACAGTTTGAGTCTTTGAAGATAGCCTCTTCAATAAGTGGTGCTGGGAAAACTGGACAGCTACCTGTCAAAGAATGAAATTAAAACACTTCCTAACACCATACACAGAAGTAAATTCAAAGTGGATTAAAGGCGTAAATTTAAGGCCGGAAACTATAAAGTTCTTAGAGGAAAACATAGACAGTACACTCTGACATAAATTGCAGCAAGATTCTGACCCACTTCCTAGATTAATGGGAATAAAAACAAAAATAAATGGGACCTAATAAAACACTTTTGCACAAAAAACTATAAACAAGATGAAAAGACAACTATCAGAAAGGAAGAAAATAATTGCAAATGAAGCAACTGACAAGGGATTAATCTCCAAAATACATAAGCAGCTCATACAGCTCAATATCAGAAAAACAACCCAATCAAAAAATAAGCAGGAGACCTAGACAGACATTTCTCCAAAGAAGGCATAAAGATGGCTAATAAACACATGAAACGATGCTCAACATCTCTCATTATTAGAGAAATGCAAATCAAAACTACAATAAGGCATCACTTCACACCATTCAGAATGGCCATCATCAAAAAAAAAAAATCTATAAACAATAAATGCTAGAGAGGATGTGGGGAAAAGAGAATCTTCCTGCTTTGTTGATGGGAATGTAAACTAATGGAACCATTGTGGAAAAGAGTGTGGAGATTCCTTTAAAAACTAGGAATAGATCTACCATATGACCCAGCAATCCTACTACCAGGCGTATACCCGGAGAAAACCACAATTCTAAAAGACACATGCACCCTGATGTTCATTGCAGCACTATTTACAATAGCCAGGACATAGAACCAACCTAGATGTCCATCAGCAGATGGATGGATAAAGAAGATATGTTACATGTTTACATTGAAATATTACTCAGCCCTGCTGTGGATAAGTTGGGGCAGGGAGGAGAGGGTAGGACGAATTGTGAAAGTAGCGTTGACATATATCCACTATTGGATAAAACAGATAGTGTCGACTTAAAAAGGTGTTACGACCTAGAAGCTGAGAGTTACGTTTTATTTGGTGGTCATTCTTAGGACTTCAAGCCTGGGAGACAGCATCACAAGTTACACTGAGAGAACTGAGTAGGCAGGCGGAGGAGTCAGTTTATATCTAAGTTTGGCAGCAAAGGGGGCAGGTATTCTGAACACTGGAGGTTATTGTTAATTAAGGAAAGCCAGATACCTGAAACTAAGGAATTTAGCGCTCTTCTATGTATGGCAAGATGCAAACAGTGATCTCAGTGATTCAGTGATTTCATTAACATCACTCCTTTCATATGCATTTCAGCTGTCTAGGGCCAACATCCTGCTTCTTGACTTTTCCCATCCTTAGGTCCTCACTTTCCGAAGGGAGTGGCGGCAGCCGACAGCTGCTGGATCGAAGACATTGTTCTTCCTTTTGGGTGCCCGTTGGACTCAGAAATTTATGTTTTGCGGCCCAAAATTGCAATGGCTGTGACATCCTTGTTTACTGATATAGCAGGAAATACTCCATTTCACAGTAGCTGTGGAAAGTTGGTATATAACACAGGGAGCCCAGCCTGTTGCTCTGCGATGACCCAGAGGGGTGGGATGTTGGGAGGGGATATGAATATATATAATTATGACTGATTCTCTTTGTACAGCAGAAACCAACACAACATTATATAGCAATTTTCCTCCAATTAAGAAAAATGAAGATCAAACTGTGCTGCTCAAGAGAGGCTGATTTACTTGGTCTAGGTGCAATTTGAACATCAGGGTTTGTAGAGTCTCCCTGGTGATTCTAACGTGCCGGCCACGCTGTGATCCACCAGACTCAGCTGGAAAAGAGGATTCACACTCACAAAGGAAGAAAGATTCAGTTTTTTCAATGGTCACAACTTGTTTGCATGTGGAACAGGCGTGTGGGCTCACTTGGCCACCTGCTTTTATGTCCAGGCATGCAATACACCTTAACAAATGCTGGCAGAGCCCAAGCTGGGCTAATAACCCCAGTAGGAGAGCCTCAATCTGGGCAGGCTCTGAGCTGTGCCCCAGGCTTAAACAATCACATTTTCCCAGCACACACTTGGGCAGCTAATTGCACAGCTTACAGAGGTGACAGCTTCTGCAGGTGTAAGTAATTAGGATTCCTTTAATCCATTTGGGGGTGCCTGCCATCCCCTACTTCCTACAGAGCTAATTATTCAGGATTATATATTTGACTGGGAAACAATTTTTCAAATTATTCTTCTTTAAGGGTTTAAAACAAAGAAAAAGAAATGAAAAAGAAAATCACATGAAAAAGAAATCACAGTTAAAAAGGCTGTCCCCTAGCCCACAACATGCTTAAAATGCAGGAGGGATATGTCAGCCACCTCAGTCCGGCAAATGAAGGGTATTTGATGGGAAAGGGGTTCCAGACAAAGTGACTTCCAAATAGAGTGAATGTCTAGTAAGGGATGGGGTATCCTAGTAAGTGGCACAGAGCCCAGACACTGCTTCAGGGGGTCAACACTTTGGACTGTGACAGGCAAGCAGGACCCAGTCCCTAGGCAGAGATTTGAGGCCAGACTTTATTCTTGGAGGGGAACTAAGTTTTGGATAGGGCCAAAGTTTGTACATCTGGGCAGTGATTAATGCCAAGGCTGAGGGTGTGGAAGAGGGGAAACACAGTCTTAACAGGTACCTCCTGTGTTCCAGGCTGTTTCCCCGAAAGTGGGACTGGGCACCCAGGGTCACCCTAGAGAGCACTGGGTCCCGGCCTACAATCCCAAATGGCAAAGCCTGGACTATTACTGGACCCAGCAGGACTCTGAACCACCAAACGGTGATGAGGAAAAAGTCAGCCAGCTGGAAGGGGGCTTTGAACCCTGTAATGAGATGAAGTGAGATGATACACATAAAGCAGGGAGCGGTGTTTGCACATAGTAAGGGCTCAGTAAACAGTTATTTAATTGCACTTAATTCTTGCTGTATCAGAAATGACCCAGGACCACGGTTTGAGAAACTTGCCTGCATTCCAAGGTTAAGACCACAAGGAACCCAGCCATGATGTGTCAGGGTTCGATGCAGAGAAGTGGAAAAGCCATGAGTGGTAGAGAATGAGGGGTTTGTTAGAGGATCAGGCTTCACGTGATGCAGGAGTGAGAAGGAGGCATCGTACCTGTTATCTTGCACCTGGTGTTGAGATGAAAGCCACTTACAGGTCAGCCCAACACACAGGTGAGGAGAAAAAGGCTTGGTGTGAAGAAGAGAAAATACAGACTGGAGATGTAACTGTCCCCTCCCCCTAGACACCGTGGGTGATTTTTGAGGGAGACTGGCACCATTCCCTGGGGAGCTGGGTAAGTAGTTAGCCCAGAACAAGGCAAGCTGGTAGATGGGCAACAGTGTGTGTGGGCTCTCACTGTTGCAGAGGCCCTGCTCCAACCTTCCGAGCATAAAAACGCGTCTGCCATTTTCCTTCTTGCTCCCTTTTCTTGGCCACGTGACTGGTGGAAACTTAGCTCGCCAGCCAGGGACTGAACCCAGGTCCCAGCCTTAAGAGAGCGTAGTCCTAACCACTGGACTGCCAGGACGTCAGTGTTCACCCAGGACCGTACAGAGAAGGGGATTCTGGGAAATGTAGTCCCCGAGTCCCAGGGCAATCACCATACCCAAGGTTGGGGAAGCCATGGCAGGAGTGGGACACTCGTTTTGTTGTTAGACAGGTAAAGTGATCCTAGCATGGTGTCATTTAGATTACACTGTGATGTTGATTTCATCATCCCCGGATTAACTGAAATACTAGGTCATCAGCCTCTTTTGCTGGCCAGACATCAGACAACAGTCCCATAGGATTAATTTTTGCTACACTTGTGTTGTGAGATGAGCAAGGCTTTGGCTGTGCTTTCTGTATTCAAATGTAAAGCAACTTCACCCTAGCATTAAATAATCAGTTCAGTTCAGTTGCTCAGTCGTGTCTGCCTCTTTGTGACCCCATGGACTGCAGCACGCCAGGCTTCCCTGTCCATCCCCAACTCCCAGAGTTTACTCAAACTCATGTCCATCTAGTCGGTGATGCCATCCAGCCATCTCATCCTCTGTCATCCCCTTCTCCTCCCGCCTTCAATCTTTCCCAGCACCAGGGTCTTTTCAAATGAGTCAGTTCTTCGTGTCAGATCGCCAAAGTATTGGAGTTTCAGCTTCAGCATCAGTCCTTCCAATGAATATTTAGGACTGATTTTCTTTAGGATTGACTGGCTGTATCTCCTTGCTGTCCAAGAGACTCTCAAGAGTCTCATCCAACACCACAGTTCAAAAGCATCAATTTAGGTTAATATTTTCAAAGTCTGCTGTATATAGTCACATGAAGGTAGGTATACATGAGCTCTAATTATAGAGAGAAATGGAATATGTGGTCATACAATGTCATTAAAAGTGAAATGTAATACCCCTGGGAATCTTACTGATGTGTCGTTTCCTGGTTGCTGGAAAATTTGGGATGACCCATTTTGAGTGTTTTTATTGCAATGGATTCCCTGATATATTTCAGTGGTGCCCAACAGTTTCTCATCCCGACTGTTTAAAATTGGGTGAGAAGCTCACATGTCAAGTCGGATATGGTCTGAAACCTTGAACTTGGACCTTGAACAGAACCTGCCAGATATTGCTCATATATTCCTGGCAAAATACGACCTACTTATGACTTGTCCATCTGGCTTGGCTAAGTGCTTGTCACACAACGCTGAGGTCTAGAGAAAAAAAAATCTGTGAAGTTAGACATGAAAAAGGATTTTCTGCTTGTAAAAGTGTTAAGGTTATTAGTAGTTACTCAGCCACCAAATTGGATAAGCAGTGTCACTCAATCAATAAAGATGCCGTAAGCACTTTTGTTTATGAGTTAGGCCAAATCTCTGTGCCAAGAGGGGATTTAAAAAAAATATAATCATATTACAGAGAAAGTTTAAGAGCAGAATGGAAATGCTTTTCACCAATGTGACAAATATGTGTTGGCAGATATTATAAATGATTGGAAGCTTTGTTCTCTTTGCCGAGCATACCCCTTCCTCCTCAGAAATCTTGAGGAATTAAGCACCGTATGGACACAATGAGGCAGAAGGGCCCTGATCTCAGCCAGATGGCTTCTGCTGTCCCAGCTCGCACACGTGTTCCCTCCCATCTGTGGGATCCGCAGGGCAGGGCCCTGGGCAAAGCGCCCAAGGACGGTGCTGGTCACCTGTCCAGGCCTTGGTCTCTCTGCTGTAAAGTGGGAGGGGGGTTGAAGGAGTGATTTCCTCTGAAATCACTGTTGGCTCCATTCTGGCGTGACTTTGACGAGGTGACTATTTCCAGACTCCGATGAAGCTGTCCTGGCAACCTGAGGGGGCCTCCTGGAGGGGACTGCCATGCCCTGGGCTGGGAGGGGGCACACCCAGAGAGCAGGGGAGGGGACAGCCTCTCAAGAGTGGCCATGAGTGACAGTCATCAGGCCTGTGGGAGAAGCCAGAGCCCCACGGGGTACGGGTGTGGGCAGCCCAAGCCCCGCCTGCTGGGCCCCGTGTCCCCTCTCCAAATGAGCAGGCTACCACATGCTAATGCCACCTGCGGGAGCTTCAGCCCAGGTCTGCAGCAAATGTGGCCCACTAGGCCCTGGCCACCTGATGCACAGAACCGACTCATTAGAAAAGACCCTGATGCTGGGAAAGATTGAAGGCAAGAGAAGGGGATGACAGAGGATGAGATGGCTGGATGGCATCACCCACTCCATGGCCATGAGTTTGAGTAAACTCGGGGAGTTGGTGATGGACAGGGAGACCTGGTGTGCTGCAGTCCATGGGGTCGGTCACAAAGAGTCAGACACAGCTGAGCTGACTGAGCCTGCCATCTTCCTGGTCTGCCAGCTCCGCAATTCAAGTTTCTTCCTTGCCTCCACACCTGTCTCTCAGATCCATCGGCCCGTCGTGCAGTGGGCGGGGCGAGCTTGGACTCGGCGGCACGGACAGCACAGGGCGCTCCATTCAATGCTCCCATGGCTCAGCCGGTGAGTCTCAGTGCTCTGTGGCCACCTAAATGGGAAAGAAATCCAAGAAACAGGGAATGTATGTGCACATACAGCTGATTCACTGTGCTGTACAAGAGAAACTAACTTTGTAAAGCAACTGTACTCCAATAAAGATTAATAAAAATTAAATAAAACAGTGCTGGGTCAGAGTGGAGACAGCAAGTTGGGATCAAGGGAAACCCCGGAAATTTGTCAGGGGCAGGAGGATGACAAGAGCCTTTTGTGTTTCCAAGATTTAAAAAAAAAAGTATTTCAATAGGAAACTAGGCTTCATCTAGAAGTTTGTTGCTGTTTAGTTGCTAAGTCGTGTCTGACTCTTTTGCAACCCCAATAACTGTAGCCTTCCAGGCTCCTCTGTCCATGGGATTTCCCAGGCAAGAATATTGGAGTGGGTTGCCATTTCCTTCTCCAGGGGATCTTCCTGACCCAGGGACTTAACCTGCATCTCCTGCACTGCAGGTAGGCTGTTTACCGATACACAACCAGGGAACAACCTCCGATTTATCTGCTTCTGGTTTCACTGTCTCTGAGCTGTTTTAACTGGATTTATTGGTGGTGCTGTTCAGTTGCTCAGTCGTGTCCTACTCTCTGCGACCCCGTGGACCGCAGCATGTCAGGCCTCCCTGTCCATCACCAACTCCCAGAGTTTACTCAAACTCATGTCCATCGAGCCGGTGATGCCATCCAACCATCTCATCCTCTGTCATCCCCTTCTCCTCCTGCCCTCAATCTTTCCCAGCATCAGGGTCTTTTCCAGTGAGTCGGTTCTTTCCATCAGGTGGCCGCAGCATTGGCCTCTCAGCTTGGGCATCCGTCCTTGTCTGTAAGCGTTCCTGGTTCCCGGGCGTCCGACTGTTGCAGTCCGGCCACCAGGTGGCGCAGGCTCCTCGCTCAGCGCAGCGGTGAGAGGGCCGCTCCTAGGAGTCCTTTGTTGTACCGTGACCTTGGGAGAGCCGGTTTCGCCTCCTGCGAACCCAGAACCGTGAAAATCACCTTGCAGGGCGGCGGTGAGGTTAAACACAGGCTAAGTGCCTCGCACGGGTCAAGCGCGCAGTGGATGCTGTATCATCCCTACCTTTCTCTTTCCACTCCTTCTATTCACGCTTATCAGCCCCTGCTTCTGTGCTGTGGGTCACAAGCCCCCTGCAATGTAGCAGAGTGACTTACACTGTTACACACACACACACACACACACACACACACACACACACACATCTGTATAGTACTGGAATAAAAGACATGGCCTCCCTCTCCCCCAACCTCGCCCAGTTCCTAAATCACCCAAAATTTCCTCTTCTTCAGATGCATTTCAGTATGACAAGCCACATCCTGAAGAGCTAAAAATAATGATAAAAGATGTAGCAATTGTAGAAGAGTGTTAACTTTGTGTTCAGAACCTGCTATTCCCCACTGGGCTCCACTATAGAGGATTATACAGACAAGATAAGATGTTGCTCCATAAAACTAACTTGAAATCATTCTTGAAACAGGTGTGATGTTTTCCCCAGAGGAGGGACAGTGATGCTGGCTCAGGAGATCTCCCTCAGGACAGCTTCAGGCTCGTGGACCAGCAAGCCCTGAGTGCAGGGTTATAGGGCTGTAAGGAGAGGTGGAGAAGTGGATGGAGCTGGACTGGGTGGGGGTTGGACACAGCCCCCTTCTGGACTGAGGGATGATCGGTCAGCATTCCCGGCCCCACACCGTAGAGAGAGCCACGGCCCTCCAAGGCTGGGGGCTAGGTAAGTCCCTCCTTCACCCCCCCCACCCCGAACCTTCTTCCTTTATCCCACCTCCTCTTTCCCATCCTCTCCTCCTTCTATTCAATGCTTCACTCATTCATTCGTTCAGTAATTATCTTCATTCATTCATTCAATAATTATCTATGAATTCTTGGGCTTCTCTGGTGGCTCAGCGGGTAAAGAATCTGCCTGCAATGCGGGAGATCTGGGTTGGATCCCTAGGTTGGGAAGATCCCCTGGAGAAGGGTAAGGCTCCCTACTCCAGTGTTCTGGCCTGGAGAACACCATGGACTGTATAGTCCATGGGGTCGCAAAGAGTCGGACACGACTGAGCGACTTTCACTTGCACTTTTCAACCATACACCAGTTGCAAATACGTTTTAGGCCCTTGAGTCAATCAGTGAGCAACAATGACAAAGAGTCTTTCTGGAACTTACAGACACTCATTCACGTTACGATATTTATATACACACTTGTCTTCTTTTGGGCCACCACAGCTGTTCCCTGGTAGCTGAGACAGTAATAAATCTGCCTGCAATGCAGGAGACTCGGGTTGGATCCCTGTGTTGGGAAGATCCCCTGGAGAAAGAAATGGTAACCTACTCCAGTATTCTTGCCTGGAAAATCCCACGGACAGAGGAGCCTGTAGTTCTATAGTCCATGGGGTTGCAAAGAGTTGGACATGGCTGAGCGACTTGGGGCCGTCTGCCTCCCCATGTGAAAAGGCCAGCATTGTGACTTATTCTCTGAGGCCCAGCCACACTGCCGCCATTCCGAAGGGCTGGTTGAGCAATCTTTCCTTCAGCTACACAAGATGCTTTGTTATTTTCCTATAATCTCCCCGGCCTCTGAAGGACTAAGGTTGTGTCATTTGTGTTTCTGTTACCTGTCACCTAAAGGTTCTGCCAGGAAGGCGGAGCCCTTGAAGGAAGCGGATAAGAACCGGTTGCTTGTGTTAGGATGTGGGGCCAGCCCTGGGGGCGGGATTAGCTTGAAGGCCACTTGGTAGCCTGGGCCAGTCCCTCCACATCAAGGAAGGCTGCCTTCATTGAGGTTTGGCTTGGCGTCCCCTGAGGGCAGAGCCTGAGGCAAGGATTAGGTGCAGGTGCTGCCGTGGGAGGTGCGCCTCAGAAGCAGGGGCGTGTGAGTGAGGACATGGGAGGGGGAAGGAGAGGTGAGTGTAAGGGCACCTTCCCAGCTGCTGCTGGATGCCACAGGCCCTGCTGAGAAGAGTACGAGATGCCTCCCTTCGGAATCACCCCCCTTAGAGATGCAGACTGGGCCCTCCACTGGTCCCCTCCCCTCAGTGACGAGGGCTTGCCCTGAAGTGCTCACTCTCCAGGGGGCATGCTTCCTGGCTCTGTGGACTGCTCTGCCTTCAGAGAAGACCCTGGGGCAGAGAAGAGCCTCAGCACGGAGCTGAGGGAAACCGAGCCACGCAGTGATGTCCAGGCACTGGGGCTGGCGCAGCGGCGGCCACAGGACGCGTCTGCATCAGCGCCTCGCTGAATGTTGCAGCGTCCTGTGCGTTCCCTAACCCCAGCCCAGATGGGGCCGCCTCTGGCTTCTCTCCAGAACACAGCCTTCGTGCGTAACTGCGGTTTAAGCAGTGGCCTGGCAAGAAAGAGCTCAGCTTTCAGAACCTCTGAGGAGGTCTTTCTTTGACTCCGCACCATTTGAGCATCAGTGGTGGGGCTGATTTGGGGACCATGAGTTTGCACCTGCTCTGGCACATGCCGCGTTCTCCCCAGTGGACCCCGACTCTGCTGACCGCCTCCAACCCTTGATTTGCCCGACGGCGTTAAGACCCCTGGCGGTCCTCCAGCCCGGGCCGCCACTGACCCTGGTCAACACAGAGCCTGTGCACGAGCTCTGCTTCCCGAACTGGTCTGAGGGCTCCGAACCCCGTTTTAAGCTCTCCTGTGGTTGGTTGCAGCTGGCGGCCGAGCCTACAGCACGCGGAGCGCCTGCCACTCTCCTTCCTGACAGCCTGGCCCTGTTTAGCTTGCAGATCTGGGGGCCCAGGCTGTCGTCTGGGCGGTCACCATCATGCGCTGTCACCCTGAGATGGGGGGCAGGAGGCGGGTGGGTGAGCCCTGTTGGTTCTCTTGCTGCTGGCATCACTGCTGGGTTCAGCCGCGGGCACCCGGGCCACGAGTCACTGAGGATGCGGAGAGAATCCGCTCAGATGTCTGCGGCCACACTTGGAAAGAGCTCTTCAGACAGAAGAGCCTCTTCTGTGCCTGTCCCCTGCTCTTGTTCCCCGTGAGCTGACTGCCGTCTGGAGTCACACAGCTGGGCTAATGGGGTGCACAGAGCCTGTGTCGCGTGAGACCTGAGAGAAGAAATCCACGGGGCCTGGCATCACCCCAGGCTGCAGGGCCCCCATCCCTTCTCAGCACGCAGTTTCCCGGACACCAGCGTTGGACAGGGCCACTCTGGGCCGGTGATGGAGCAAGACGGAAACAGGGTCACGCCGTCGTCCGTGTGCCTGGACAAAGCGAGAACTCTGGGCAGACCTCAGAATGAGCAGAGCCCCTCCCCTGGCAAACAGGGATGGCGCTCCCTCCACCCACGATGGCTGTAGCCCTGTTCATGCCTGCCCTCACCTCGAATGAAGACCTGAGATTCCCAGTCACAGCATGGCTCCGTTTCCTGGCAGCCTCCAGCCCAGAGCAAGATCGGGTTTCCCGGTACCCTTTCCAAAGGCCCCTCGCCCCACGTCTGGCTTCCCAAGCCCCTCTGTGCCCTCCTGCTGGGACCCCCATGGTGCCTCACGGGGTGTGACCCCCCTGGCGGCAGTGAGTCCCGCTTGCACGGCCGCAGGTGCATTCCTGGCGGTGGCGTCTGGTTGGGGAGAGGCCAGTTCTGACCAGCTGCCCTGCGGGAGCTCCTGGTAACCTTCATCAGCTGCAGAAGTGTTCCCGGGAGCCCCTGGGCCGGGCATCGGTGCTCTGCACCCCCTCCCCCAGGGCAGACAAAGGGGGCATTGGATTGGCTCCTGCTGCAGACATTTTGGTACCCACCCACTGTGGCATCCCTGGCTGTGTCCAGGTTTCAGCCCTAGGGCACCTTGCCAGCGAACTCAGACTCATCTTGCGCTGCTGAGCCCAGGCCTCCCTGCTTTCCTGCCCCGGGGCCTCCTCTGAAGCCTGGAAGCTTTCTGCCCTCTCAGTCTCTAAGGTGCCCAAAGAGAGCTGACACCCCCAGGGGCCATGTCAACCAGGAAGAGAGGAGCTCTGGTGGAAAAAGGTCCCAGCCTCCGCCCTGCCGGTGGACGCTTCTGGAACACCCACGTCCTGTGAGCGTCTCAGAGGATGAAGAACCAAGCCCTTGGTTCATGTCACCCTTCCACTGGCTTTTCCTCACTCTCTACCCCACTCTCCTGACTCGCTGACTCCTCTTTCCTGGGGTCACCTCTTAAAGAAGGCACCCACATCCACAGCCTCATTCCCATCTGCTGTTAGGATTGCCCCAAGCTAGCCTGCCTCCCCAGGACCCGCCCAATACTAGCTCTTGCCTGCAGAGTTTCCGAGCTGCAGTGTGACCTGGGGCTATCTCCACTCCCAGCTCCGATCACAATCCCCAAGCTCCTGGTCACAGATGGTGGGCTGGGGCAGGTGCATCTCCCCAGCCAGTTTAAACAGAGTGACCCTCAGAGCTCTTGCTGTGGATTCTGGACATGAACTCTGACCCTGCCACTGGGCTTGTTAGGATGGTGCTTCCCTGGTGGCTCAGATGGTAAAGCATCTGCTTGCAATGCAGGAGACCTGGGTTCGACCCCCGGGTTGGGAAGATCCCCTGGAGAAGAAAATGGCAACCCACTCCAGTACTCTCGCCTGGAAAATCCCACGGACAGAGGAGCCTGGTAGGCTACAGTCCGTGGGGTTTCGAAGAGTTGGACATGACTGAGCGACTTCACTTCACTTTACTGATGAGTGCAGGTTTGTTTTTTTTTAACTCCTCCCTTTGATGACTGGGTTATGAGATGGTTGGATGGCATCACTGACTCGATGGACATGAGTTTGAGTAAGCTCCGGGAGTTGGTGATGGACAGGGAGACCTGGCGTGCTGCAGTCCATGGGGTCGCAAAGAGTTGGACACGACTGAGCGACTGAACTAAACTGAACTTGATGGGCAGAGTCTGTTTGCCCTCCTCTTCAATGTGGGTTGATCTGTGGTTGCTCTGAGCAAGGAGAATGGTGGAAGGGGTGTGTACGAGTCCCAGGTCAGGCCTTTAAGAGGACCGGCAGCTTCTGTGCTGGTCCACTGAGCCACAGGGAAGAGGCCAGACAGCGCTGCTGTAGGGACCATGGGAAAGGCCCTGAGTGGGGAGGGCCTAGCCGAGCAGCCTGCCGGACACCCTGGCCAAGGGGCTGGGTGTGTAAGTGCAGCTGTTTTGGACCCTCCAGGCTAGACCAGCCAGACACCAGCTGAAAACCACCAAGCAGCACCTGTTGTTGCCACATGAAGCAGAGGACTTGCCTAGTTCAGTCATGCCCAAACTCACAATCCATGAAACTACAAGTTATAACAAAGTAACTGTTTTAGTCCATTAATTTAGGGATAATTTGTTATGCAGCAAGAGTTGTTGTGGCCACAATTAGGGGTGTCTAAAGCCAGCAAGTAGCCATTCCTGGGGACCAGGTAATAGAGTTGAACCAGGAAATCAGACCAGGTAATGGATCTGGTGATCCTTTTGAATCCTGGATCAAGCTTGACCTGAAGCTGTCCCACGTTTGTCAGTTATACGAGTCTACTATTTCCCTCTTTTGCCAGTTAGGATTAGGTTTTCTTCTGCTTATAAACCAAAGTATCCTAAGTAATCCAGCACCCAGTTTTTTTAAGCTAGGAAGAATATAAAGTTTAGTTTTGTCCTGGTGTCTGCAGTGGTTAAAAGGCAGTTACTTGATAAGGCTACGTCTCAAGGGCATGAGAATCCTGATTCTGGCTACCTGTCAGAAACACTGAGAGATCTTTAAAAAAAAAAAAATAATACAGATGCCTAGGCCCATCTGGTTGGTAGCACCGACCTCGGGGGAAAAAATAAAAATTCAAACAAAAATCTACGTTCTAAGGGGACTTGAGGGTAGACGCACAGATTCTGAGGCTTTCCTTGCAGAGCCAGAGGGAAACTCACACCATGCCCCTCCCCATTGTCCCAGAGGTTGGCCACGCCCAGCTTGCAGTGGGACCGAGCTGGGATGAAGCAAACGCTGGGCCAGCCCAGGTGGGGTGAGGGGCCTGTCAAGGGCAGAGTGAATCTGTGGCTTCCCAGGAGGACCCGAGAGGATGACAAGCCCCCAGTGTGTCCCCGGGGTCAACTTAGCACGGGAGCCCAGGTGGCTGTGGGGTGAGTGAGGGCAGAGGGTGTCTCTAACATCCAGCGTGGGGCAGCTGAGGATGGGAGTTAGTCTTTCCCGCCCCTGGGAATATCCCGGAGGTAATAATGGACAGAAGACCCGCCCAGCAAGTCTCCTGTGGCCCCAGAGAGGCGCAGGGAGAAGCACTGTTTCCAGATCCTGAGTTCAGCAGTCTGGGCTCAGAGGGACCTTCTCCGTGTTAACGAAGAAGATTCAGAAATCACTCGTGTAGACCAAAGCAAAGATGCCCACTTGGCCTCTGACGCCTCTATCCTGTGCCAGCCCTGAAAACTCAGACTCCGCCCAGGGGAGGTGCCCAGGACTCACGGGATAGGAGCCCTACATCCACTTATTCCTGAGGAGCGAAAATAAAAGCGCGTTTGAGTTTGGGAACTGTATGCATGGCTGCTACGCTTATTCTGCGACTGTATAAGAACCCACCCCCATCGGGAATCCACTGCTCCATGTTTAACCAGAGTCTGCAGTGTGTCTTCACCTCCCTGGTTTGCTCTGGGACCCCACTGACTCGGGGTAGAAGGCCAGGTCTTCCATATGAGGTTTGGGGGCTTACTTGTCCTCTGCACTGTTACCTTCCGGGTCATTTCCAGGCTTTGAAGTGTTTCTCCTTAGTGTCCTTATTTAAAGTAATGGATTGCACATAGTCTGCTTCTATAGTCAGCACACTGACTTGCCTGATTCATGTGCCTTTATGCATCATTATTATTTTTTTTAAGATGATACTCTTTTGACAAAGTTTGATTCCAAAGAACTAGACTTGTGAGTTCTTTTAAAAAATTGTTTTAGCTTGTTTAGAACTTTTGCCTCCTAATCTAAAGAGTCTGGAAGACAAGAAAGTAATCAAGACAACATCTTCTTAATATATATATATATATATATTTTTTTTTTTTTTTTTTTGGTTATACCGCACAGCATGTGGGAGTTCTCAGCTCAAGGGTCGAACCTATGCCCCCTGCAGTCAAAGTGTGGAGTCTTAACCACGGGACCACCAGGGAAGTTCCCAAAGTTTTCTTAACTTTGAGCTCAAATAAGAGCTCTTAAATTGAAGTTCTGTAACTTTTCTTGCATTCATTCTACTTGACTCAAGGTACATACACAAACATGTTATCACTTCTGTTAAAGTTCCACAAGCGTATATTATGTGTCTAACAAAAGTCAGATACTGCGCTAGGGACTCTGGGTAAAAATATGGGCAAAACTCTAGACTAGTGGAGGAGGCATATGTTTGATCATTTCCATACAGAGTGGTCCATGTTCATGCAAAGCTACATACCCAGCTCCCCAGAAGACAGGCGCTTAGCACAGCCCTGGGGCTTGGGGAGGACTCTCTGGGGGAGATGCTACATGAAATGTCAGGCGTGATAGATAAGAACAAGCTGATAGGAGGAGAAAAGGGAGCTCTTTTTAAAAAATTATTTTATTGAAGTATAGTTGATTTACAATGTTGTCATTTCTGTCATACAGCAAAGTGATTTAGTTATACATATATAGACGTTCTTTTCCATTATAGTTTATCACAGGATATCAAATATAGGTCCCTGTGATTTACAGTAGGACCTTGTTGTTATTCATTCTATATATAACAGTTTACCTCTGCTAATCCCAAATTCCCTAATTCTCCCTCCCCCTCCCCTTCCCCCGGTAACCATAAGTTTGTTCTCTGTGAGTCTATTTCTGTTTTGCAAATAAGTTCATCTGTATCATTATTTTTTTTAGATTCAGTATGTAAGCAGTATCCATATAATACTTGTCTTTCCCTAACTTACTTCACTCAATATGACAATATCTGGATCCACGCACATTGCTGCAAATAGCTGTATTTCATTCTTTTTTATGGCTGAGTAATATTCTTTTGTGGCCTATATGTGCACCTCTTCTTCCTCCACTCATCTGTGGATGGACATGAAGGTTGCCTCCATGTCTTGGCTGTTGTTCACAGTGCTGCAGTCAACACTGAGTGCACGTGTCCTTCAGATCATGTTTTTCTCTGGGTGTACGTCCAGGAGCAGGACTGCGGTATCATATGGCAGCTCTATGTTTAGTTTTTTTAAGGAACTTTCATACAGTTCTCCACAGTGGCCACACCAATGCATATTCCCACCAACAGTGTAGGACGGTTCCCTTCTCTCTACACCCTCTCCAGCATTTATTGTTTATAAATTTTTTGATGATGACCATTCTGACTGGTGTGAGGTGATATCCCAATATAGTTTTGATTCGCATTTCTCTTATAATTAATGAACTTCCCTGGCAGTTCAGACAGTAAAGCGTCTGCCTACAATGCGGGAGACCTGGGTTCGATTCCTGGGTTGGGAAGATCCCCAGGAGAAGGCAATGGCAACCCACTCCAGTACTCTTGCCTGGAAAATCCCATGGACCGAGGAGCCTGGTAGGCTACAGTCCATGGGGTTGCAAACAGTTGGACACGACTGAGTGACTTCACTTTCTTTACTTTCTATAATTAATGCTGTTGAACATCTTTTCGTATGCCTATTAGCCATCTGCATGTCTTATTTGAAGAAATGTCTATTTAGGTCTTCTGCCTATTTTTTGAGTGGGTTGTTTATTTTTATATTACACTGCATGAACTGTTTGTAAATTTTGGAAACACCCCTTGTCGGTTACATCATTTGCAAATATTTTCTCCCAATCTGTGGGTTGTCTTTTGGTGTTGTTTATAGTTTCCTTTGCTGCGTAAAAACTTTTGAGCTTAATTAGGTCTCATTTGTTTATTTTTGTTTTTATTTCCATTACTCTGGGGGGTGGAATGAAGATACTACTGCAATTTATGTCAGAGAGTGTTCTGCCTATGTTTTCCTCTAACGTTTTACAGTGTCCAGTCTTACATTTAGGGCTCTAATGCATTTTGAGTTCATTTTTTGTGTATGGTGTTGAAGAGAGTTTTAATTTCCATTTTTTTACATGTGGCTGTCCAGTTTTCCCAGCACCATTTATTGAAGAGACCGTCTTTCCTCCACTGTATAGTCTTATCTCCTTTGTTGTAAATCAATTGACCATAGGTGTGTGGGTTTATCTCTGGGCTTTCTGTCCTGTTCCATTGATCTATATGTCTGCTTTTGTGCCAGTGCCACACTCTTTTGCTGACTATGGCTTTGTAGGATAGTCTGCAGTCAGGGTATCTTATTATTCCAGCTCCACTTTTCTTTCTAAAAATTGCTTTCTCTGTTTGGGATCTTCTGTGTCTTCATACAAATTTTAAGATTTTTTTGTTCTAGTTCTGTGAAAAATGCTGTTGGTAATTTGATTGCAATCTGTAGATTGCTTTGGGTAGTGTAGTCATTTTTGACAATATTCATTCTTCCAATTCAAAACACGGTGTATCTGTGAAAAATGCTGTTGGTAATTTGATTGCAATCTGTAGATTGCTTTGGGTAGTGTAGTCATTTTTGACAATATTCATTCTTCCAATTCAAAACACGGTGTATCTTTCCATCTGTTTGTGTCCTCTTCGATTTCTTTCATCATCCTATAGTTTTTAGTTTTTTGAGGAAGGGGCTGCACCAACCTACATTCCTACTGACAGTGGGAGGAGGGCTCCCTAGAAAAGGGCAGTCTTGGTAAAGGGCACAGCATAACAAAGGCAGGTAGAAAAGAAAGAGTGTTGTATTAGGGACTATGTGTTGGAGACAGTGGGATGAGTGGCGGCTGGTGAGTCCAGAGGCTAAAGGCCAGGCTAGGATAGACGTTGTAGGCATGCTATGTTGGGGACCCGTGGCATTACTCTGAAAATAATGGGTGAGCCATAGAGGGGATTCCATCAAGGGAAGCATTTTAGCGAGATCACTTGAACTGTAGGAAAGATTGAAGGTGCTTGAATGAATGAATCCGAGGTTCAAGGGAGGAGTCGAGGCTGGAGAAACACCTGGGAATTATTTGAATATAGGTGAATTATTACATCACACATAGGTATTTGAAGGGTCACTGGATGCTGGGCCTGTTGCTGTGGCATTTTTGGAAAAGATAATTATTTACAAATGTAAGTCTATTTTGTGTCCCACTTGGCAAGTGTACTTAAGAAGCCTGTTCATTTACTTTCCTGGAATTGTTTTTGAAATAGCTTTGCCTTCTCAGAAACCAGAGAGTACATATCCAACTCCATGTGAGTCTGTACTGATATAATAGGCAGTGAAGATGATGTATTGCAATTTTCTGATTCATGGATGGCTCATCAAGATCATCCAAGCTTAGCTTCCCCAAAACACACGGGATGAGGACTTAGCCATGTCCTTGGTACATAATAGAAATTCAAGAAATACTTGGTTCTTTTTAATTTGGAAAGTGACCCAAAGTGTCTAGAATTCACTCTGGAAAGAGCAATGTAATCTGGGATGCGAACAGTAAACGTTTCATTCAGAAGCTTAACTTTGAGCTCTGCAAGCCTCCTAAAGCCCAGCCATTGAAACTCGTCAGAGAACAAAAAGTTTCTCACTTTGCCAACTCATTCCTCGTGGGTGTCAGCAGATGCCGCACCTTCTGGTTAATCACTGAGCAAAGAAGACAAGGATTAGGACCAAAGGGCTAGAGGATTTTGTTCTAAGCACTTGCCTTATGAGAAAGCCTTGAGGAAATCCAGAGGCCCCTTGACAACTGCCATGTAATGAGCTCTCCCACTCATGAGGAGCAGATGAGTCAGCAGGCTGAAACTTGTTTTAAATAAAATCCCCCAAACAAATTCCTATATCGTACACAAGACAGGAGGAATGTCATTGTAAATCCCAAGGGGCATGACTTCCTCATGTTCAGAAGAAGCAAGCTGTATGTACTTGCTATTTATGTTTCATTTAGAAAGCAAATGGAAGCCTGCCTCTCAGAGACAGGAGTAAAGGAAAAGAGTTTTATGGACTGGTGCTTGGGGCCACGGTGTTTTCCAGAAGGTGTGTGAGAAAAGAGATCAAAACACCTCTGCGTCTTATCCCGTCTGAGCAGCCCCCGGGGGTGGAGGGTGGGATCTGCATGGCAGGCACCCAGTGAACTCCCCCACCCCCACACTGAGGTGCGGGCAGAAGCTGGTTGGACAACACCCAGGAGTTACGAGCCCAGGATTTTGTAGGTCTTGGACTCAGGGTCTGGTAATTTTCATTTCATAACAATAAGGAACAGGAGCAGAGCCCTGAGAGAAGCGTTGTCTCAGTGGCAGACACAGGCCCTGCCCCAGTCAAGCTCCCGTCTTCCCGGCTGGCAGAGCCCCAGTGAAGTCTGGGTGGCAGGGTGCCCAGCCTCCTCTGTGTGAGGTACTTTCTGTGACCCTGTGACCCAGTTCTGGCCAATGAAGCAGAGGGACGTCTAATGATAGGGAGTCAGGGGCAGGTCAGGGGAAGATCTCTCTCAGCACAAAGATGCAGGAGGAGAGCATCCTTCCGCCACCTCTCTTCCTTCCTACCTGGGATCCTGGGCAAGGACGTCATGGTAGGTGTCGGGATGGATGTCCTGTAACCATGAAGGGATGGATGCCAGAATCCAAAGCCAGCAGGGAGGATAAACGGAAGGCACCAAGAGCCTGCTGATGAATGAGGTCTGTGGGCTATTGCAGCCAATGGGGACCTACCTGCCTTTGAACAGGGCATCTGAAATGACTGAAGAGTGCCATTTCATCATCCCCTGGGAGCTGGTTATTCTTTTACTTGCACCCGAACTCATTAAACAGACTAAGTTTTGGTAGATCCTAAAACGATCATGCGAACAGTTGACTCATTGGAAAAGACCCTGATGCTGGGAGGGATTGGGGGCAGGAGGAGAAGGGGATGAAAGAGGATGAGATGGCTGGATGGCATCACCAACTCGATGGACGTGAGTTTGAGTAAACTCCAGGAGTTGGTGATGGACAGGGAGTCCTGGCGTGCTGCAATTCATGGGGTCGCAAAGAATCAGACATGACTGAGCGACTGAATTGAACTGAACTGAAAACAACTTGACCCTTATTTTCACCCATTCCTGTTTAGGTCATTGTAACAAACACTGGAAGGCAATATTGAGAGAGATAATCCTTAGGTAGGTTGATAAGGAGTCCGGGGTCCTCAAGGAGGAGAAAGGGACAAACATTTTTTTTTATACATTTTTTGGTCACATAAGATGTTCTTTTCTTAAACTCTGAGTTGTTATGACAACAATCTTTAAGACTTTCTTTAAGCCCAGAGCTAATGATTACACAACAAAACAACTCATGTTCTCCCCTACGCTCTGTGAAAAGTGAAAGTGAAGTCGCTCAGTCATGTTCGACTCTTTGTGACCCCATAGACTATAGCCTACCAGGCTCCTCCGTCCATGGGATTTTCCAGGCAAGAATACTGGAGTGGGTTGCCATTTCCTTCTCCAGGAGATCTTCCTGACCCAGGGATTGAACCCGGATCTCCTGCATTATAGGCAGATGCTTTACTGTCTGAACCACACAGTTCAATTCAGTCACTCAGTCGTGTCCAGCTCTTTGCGACCCCATGAACCACAGCACACCAGGCCTCCCTGTCCATCACCAACTCCTGGAGTTCACCCAAACCTATGTTCCTTGAGTTGGTGATGCCATCCAACCATCTCATCCTCTGTCGTCCCCTTTTCCTCCTGCCCTCAATCTTTCCCAGAATCAGGGTCTTTTCCAATGAGGTAGCTCTTTGCATCAGGTGGCCAAAGTATTGGAGTTTCAGCTTCAACATCAGTCCTTCCAGTGAACACCCAGGACTGATCTCCTTTAGGAAGGACTGGTTGGATCTCCTTGAAGTTCAAGGGACTCTCAAGAGTCTTCTCCAACACCACAGTTCAAAAGCATGCTTCCCTTGTGACTCAGCTGGTAAAGAATCTGCTTGCAATGTGGGAGACCTGGGTTTGATTCCTGGATTGGGAAGATCCCCTGGAGAAGGGAAAGGCTACCCACTCCAGTATTCTGGCCTGGAGAATTCCATGGATTGTATAGTCCTTGGGGTTGCAAAGAGTCAGACACAGCTGAGCGACTTTCACTCATTCCACTGGCTTCCCTTGTGTCTCAGCTCAGCCACACAGCCTCCCCTCAAAATCAAAAGGTGAAGGGAAGGCATCCCTCGGTGGACGTCCTCTGTACTAATGATTATATAACATCAATGTATCTTGCTCAAGGACATGTTTTTTTCCTAACAAGAAACTCTGACGAAACTTATTATCTTAAGACTGTGCGTGGGAGTGGGTCTGGTAAGACCTTTCTATTGTTAGTTCTAATCTTATTAACTTAAGATGCATGTTGTGGGAGTGGGTCTGGTAAAAGTGTATAAGGCCTTGATAAGACTAGCGAGGGGGGGTGCTCTCCTGATGTCCCCCTTCTGATGTCTCTGTCAGAAGCTTCCTCTGTCCCTTTTTACACTTTAGTAAGACTCTGTTACACAAATGCTCTTGAGTGATCAAGCCTGGTCCCTGGTCCCAAAGGTAAATCTTCGGAGATCGTGAATCCAACATCGTTCACTGTAAACTATCAATACAATGTGGAGGTTGAAAATAAAGACCTTGGAACCAGGTGAACCTGGGTTTGTGATCTAACTGCATCCCTTTCTTAGTTTGTGGCCTTGGGAAGATTTCTTCATCCATGTAAGCCTTTCTTTCTTCAACTATAGAATGGGAAAAGATAAAATGAGGATTATAATGATACCTACTTTGTTGGCCTATTGTGAATATAACAAGAAATTATGTGAGTTAAGGGTTACGCACAGATTTATCACCTGTGGCTGTCATTACTATTATTTCTGATGATGGGTACGTGTCTTTGTCACAGAGGTCTTATTGTCTCTTGCCTATTTAGCGTAGAAAGCTTTTTCAACTTGATTTTTCTCCAATCTCTTGAAACATCGTTCATCTGTACTACACTTCCTGGTTTTCCCTCTGTGATAGAATCCATGGAGTCGAGCACCCAGCCCTTGGGTTAGTGCTAAGAGGGACAGGGGCTTCCCTGGTGGCTCAGATGGTAAAGAATCTGCCTACCAATGCAGGAGACCTTGTTTGATCCCTGGGTCGGGAAGATCCGCTGGAGAAGGAAATGGCAACCCACTCCGGTATTCTTGCCTGGAGAATCCCATGGACAGAGAAGTCTCTGGCTGGCTACAGTCCATGGGGTATCGAAGAGTCAGATACAACTGAGTGACTAACCGTTTCACTCACTTTTAAGGGGGAACGAGGAAGCGCAGACCATGGCTCTTTGCTGAAGAAAGCCTGCTGCTCAGCCTGGGATAGAGTTCCACCGTGAGTCAGGCGGACATGCAGTGCTGGACAAGGGCCGTCGTAAGGCAACTGGTACCACGTGTCCATCCGGGCCCCACCTGTTAGGCTCGGGCCAGCTGGGTAGGGAGGCGATGCAAGGTTTGAGAAGGGCGCCGGAGCCCTGAGCAGCTGGGAGGGCTTTGCTCAAGTGGTCCGTGCAGAGATGTCCCTGTCAAGGGCTGGAGCCTCGGGGAGACGGGAGCAGCTCCACCACCCAGCAAAGCAACCACCACTAGAGCCGTGGGCACGGGCCTCTGTGGAGAGAGGTTAAGGATACTCTTAAGAGCTGACTGGAGAAGAAAATAGCATTCCCGATAAAGAGTAGGAAGCGGTGCTCCTCATCCTCCCGTTCCATGAGGCATCTGACCAGCAGGGGCGAACAAAGCAAGCCCTGTCCTTGGCCGCTCAGCGTGCCCAGCCGAGCCTCTCTCTGGGCAGTCGGAGCGATGCAGACGCCTGTCCCTTGTGCGTGGTGACGGCTCACTGCACAGGCGGGGTCAGCGACGTGCAGAGCAGAGGTGGGGTTGGGCGCTTTGAGCTGTGTGTGTGGTGGGGAGGAGGCGTCCCCAGGCTGTTTATCCGGAGCCAGCCTTGGGCATGCGGGCACCAACTCTCAAAGCGCATGACGGGCTGGCAGCTTTGTATGTAGACTGCACCAGGCAAGAGATGCCCCTGGGTCTGGCCTTTCAACACACTCCATGGGCCGTGTCGGCTCAGGAGCACAAGGAGGGAGGCTGGTTGGCCTCGTACAGCCTGGCCCCGAGCCCTGCTGTTGGGAGACCCTCTGCTTGACTTGATTCCAGCTTGTGTGCTGAAGTCTGGCTGAATGGGCTGCCAAGGACCAGAGTTTATGTAAACACGCAGAAGCCATGGTTCTTGCTCCACACAGGAGCGCATATCTGATCGTCCTCACATCCCAGTTGCAAGGGAAGCGTGTTGGGGGAAGGCGGGGAGGGTGTGCGCTGTCCTTTGTGAGTGTCTTCACCACTGTAACCTAGAAACACGTCAGATTTCATCTGTTCCTGCAGTTGAATCCCATTGGCTTGGCTGAGATGCTGAGGGGTACTCTGCTCCTTAGTACCCCTCCCTTCCTTGGTGATGCTGCCTGTGGTCTCATTTAGGAAGCTGGCCCTGCCCGACCTGTCAAGAGGGAAGGTGCGAGGCAGCTGTGCGTCCAGGGAAAGGCAGCTGACAGCTACAGGGTCAGTGTTTTATATTTTGATTTTTAAAAAAATGAGTCATTTGTTTATTTCTATTTCTTTCTAAAAAGGATTGGAGTCTGTTTACAATTAGATCCTGTTTTTTCCCCTCTTGTGTTTTCTTTGCCTTTTGGTTATTTATAATGTAAAAACACCCTATTTTTAAACTTTCCACCTTTAGTCACAGTTTCTTTGGGAACAGTTTTCTGTTTTTAAAGACTCTATCATTTGTCTCCTTCTGCAGCTCAAAGGAGATGGTAAACATGGCCTGTGAGCCACATCAGCCCCACCGCCTGTTTTTGTAAATAAAGTTTTATTGGAACACAGGCACGTGCATCTGTCTATTATTGACTCTGCCTGCTTTTGTGCTACTAGGGCAGAGCTGTGGAGTCAGGGCAGAGACCATGCGGCTGCAAAGCCAAAAATAGTTACTATCTAGCCCTCTGTAGAAAAAGGATAAATACTAAATATAATTTAAAACTTTAAGTTATCATTTTAAAATGCTATCTGACCCAAGTGCATTTATCCGGATTGGCACTGTGAGGTGATGTGCGGCTCGAATTGGTGTCCATTCTTTTCTGTAACAGTGTTGCCCTGGTTCCCGAGGCCCAGCCTTTTGGGATCTAAAACTTTATTTCTGACCTGCAAAGGCTGCTCTTTCTGGACTCAGTCCCAGACAGGGGCTCAGCCCAGTTCTGTGATTCCCATCTTCCAACACAGGACTCGGTCAGTGTGGAAGGCTTGGCTGAAAGTTCGGGGCAATGCAAATAAAGTTTTAGACTGAGGACTAGACACAATTCTGAAAATCCCTCTGGTAACCCTTTCTGCCCCCACTAGGAATATGTTTTTGACCATCTTGCTCTTTAGATGTTCATGATATTGTTTGACCCTTCTCTTCCACTTTCTTCTGGAGAGCTATCATGCTCTCTACTCCTAATTTAGAGTATACCTGATATCCTCCAATACTGGTATGTACCAGTAACTGAAAAATAACTGGAATATGAGAGGGAAATTTTCTGTGCTGCGGGGGAACTTTGCTTCCCTAGGCTTCAGTTTTCCACAAGGAGGGGCATCAATTAGCGGAACATGAGGGGCCTCTCTCTACTTCTCACTCACTGGTCCTCAAGGAGAGGACCTTAAGTCCAAGATGCAGGAGAATTGGCCCTGTCATCTTCATTTAGCGTTTGTCAAGGGTTCTGGAATATCACTTGACTGTGAGTTAGCTGTATGGTTCAGAAATTTTCAAACTCCTCTAAGGGCAGAAAGTGAAGAGGAACTTAAGAGCCTCTTGATGAGGGTGAAAGAGGGGAGTGAAAAAGCTGGCTTGAAACTCAACAATAAAAAAATCTAAGATCACGGCTTCCAGTCCCATCACTTCATGGCAAATGGAAGGGGAAAAAGTGGAAGCAGTGTGAGATTTTATTTTCTTGGGCTCCAAAATCACTGCAAATGGTAAGTGAAGTCATGAAATTAAAAGATGCTTGCTCCTTGGAAAAAGAACTATGACAAGCCTAGACAGCATATTAAGAAGCAGAGACATTACTTTCCCAACAAGATCCGTGTAGTCAAAGCTATGGTTTTCCTGGTAATCATGTACAGACATGAGGGATGAACCATAAAGAAGGCTGAGCACCAAAGAACTGATGCTTTTGAACTGTGGTGCTGGAGAAGATTCTTGAGAGTCCCTTGGACTGCAAAGAGATCCAACCAGTCCATCCTAAAGGAGAACAGTCCTGCATAGTCATTGGAAGGACTGATGCTAAAGGTGAAGCTCCAATACTTTGGCCACCTGATGTGAAGAGCTGACTCATTTGAAAAGACCCTGATGCTGGGAAAGATTGAGGGCAGGAGGAGAAGGGGACGACAGAGGATGAGATGGTTGGATGGCATCACCGACTCGATGGACATGAGTTTGAGCAAGCTCTGGAAGATAGTGGAGGACAGAGGGGCCTGGTGTGCTGCAGTCCATGGGGTGGCAAAGAGTTGGACATGATTTAGCAACTGAACAACAACAACAATTTTCAGACATGATGCTGATCTGTTTGGGCTGAGCTTGCAAACTATCACTGGAAGTGAAGTAACCATGCCGACTCTGTTCTTAACCCAAAAAAGAGTCAGGTGACTTGCTTTGATCTCATGAGAGCATAGCATATTGGTATAATGTAGAGACTTTGGTGATTAAAAAATATCCACATCCCAGACCTGTGCAAAGAACAGCCACATCAGCAAAGATCCTCACAATATTAAAGCAATGCTAAGGACACACTTCCCTATTTAAAGAGCACATTTTACAAAAGAGGAGGTTGAAACTGCAGAAACATTGAAGTCAAGTGAAGTCTGTTGTGTCCAACTCTTTGCGACCCTATGGACTGCAGCCCTCCAGGCTTCTCCATCCATAAGATTTTCCAGGCAAGAGTACTGGAGTGGGTTGCCATTTCCTTCTCCAGGGGATCTTCCCGACCCAGGGATCGAACTCGGGTCTTCCGCATTGTGGGCAGATGCTTTACCATCTGAGCCACCAGGAGATTGCAGAAACATTGGAGACTGGAATATAATTAACGCAGAAATAGCAGAGGATTCTAGAATCCTGGAAATATCACCTCCTTGGTTATTGTGTTCAACATAATTATTGAAAATATGCCCAAATCAAGGCGTTTGAAGAGTCAGGGCAGGACTTGTAGGTGCTTTGGGCTTTGGCCAAACAAGCTGCATTTCTAACAGAGCCTTTACAGAACAAGCATAAACAGTGTCCACAATATGTAGAGCTGTGCCCATCAGGCAGCCCACGGCAGTGTCAAGATTTAGTGACTGGTCACAGGTCGTTTGGTGCCCCACTGGCTTTTTCACGGCCTCTCAGGGCAAAGCAGAAGGCTCCCCTTGAGGTGGGCATGATAACGTGACCTCCAATGATGTCAAATTCTGGCACAGTGACTGACACACCATCAGCTTGGGCCGGGGGACTGTCTGATGTTCGTGGGAGTTGAGATTCTAAGTTGGCCAGTGAGATTAATGCATTGAGACCAAAGAGGAAATAGATCAGGGCCCCTCTGGGGATGACATCTGCTTTCATTATGAAATAACACAAAGAGTGTTGGACTCTTAACATTGTTGGCTGAAAACTCTGTCCCCACAGCAGGACAGTCTCAGGATATCAGGAGAATTTGTGTTGAATAGAAACAAGTCTGAAAGAAGAAGATGGTGGCTGAATCTCTTCTTTCCATGGGATGATGAATCTGTCTAGATCATTACTTACTAATGATGGTGAATTCAATCTTAAAATCCAAACAATAAAGTCTTATAAAATTCAGATAGACAAGTGAAACTCTTGGGAATCAAATCTTCTGATGGCCAGGTTTCTCCACTTTTAAACTGATCATTGTTGATAAAATCAGAACTGAGTCCATAGAGGAGAGGATTTGAATACTATACTCTATGATGAGAAGGTTGAATTTCTTTGAGAATTAAGTGGAGGCATCTGTTTTGTTTAAATTAAGGGTCTTTAAGTACCAGCCAGGGACTGAGTTGACAGCCATTTCTCTAACAAAGTAATAAATCATGGGGATGGTTAAGGAAGCAAGGAACACCACATTCTTGCTTTGTTCAACCAATTAAGCAATAAGCCATCTGGGTCCTTTTGCAAATTACTGTCAAGCACAACTTATACGATTCAATTCAGCCTTTCATTTAATTATATTAATTTATTCCAGCAACTTTAAATGCCAAACAATGCCAATACCAATGTTCATTGGTAAAACAGAAGTCTAGTTTAGCTTTTATTTTTTTAACTATTAACACTCTTCCCAAGGTTGTCATATGAGAATTTTTAGCTCTGTCTCAGCCTCAGGATATTAGGAGAATTTGTGTTGAACATAAACAAGTCTGAAAGAAGAAGATGGTGGCTGAATCTCTTCTTTCCATGGGATGATGAATCTGTCTAGATCAGTGCTATCCAATAGGCCTGTTTTCATGATGGAAGGTGCTATTATCTATGCTGTCCAACACAGTGGCTCTTGAGTACTTGAAATGTGGCCAGTACCACTGAGGAACAGAGCCTAAATTTTCTTTAGTTTTAATGAATTTATGTTTAGATAGCCACATGTGGCCAGTGGCTCTTTACCCAGGTCTAGAGTATATTCTAAGGAAGGAAAAATACAGTGTGCCGTTAACTTCAACAGGTAGAGAAGAGATGCATAGTTATGAGGGATATTTTTTGGAAACCCTCAGTGTTTGTTATCTGAAACACACTGTATCCCAAGACAGCCCAGAAGAGATCAGCATCTTTGAGGGGAGATTTATAAGCTGACCGTGTGAAGAGGGAACTCCATCTGGAAGAGAAATGGGCACCACCTCTTCTTAATCGCAGAACCAACCCCACTCAACAACCCTTAAGTCACATCTAGATGGGCCAAGTCACAGCATCAGAGCCATCCGGCTTTCACCAGCATGGACTCTGCCCTGACGAAGATGTGTTCTTCCTGTGGCTGAATGTTCAGATGTGGGCCCCTTTGGGGATAACCAGACATTTCCTGGGGGCTCAGACCCAGCCCTTTCAACCTCATGGACATCAACACCCCACTCTAGTTCCTCTCAAAGGAATTTTGACTCAGATGCTGGCACTTCCCTCCCAGGGAGATTTGCCTCTTTGCAAAAGTTGCTTGTTCTGATCCCATCAACGCAAGCCTAGTAACAGGACATCAGGAGTTTCTCAACTGTACACACTTCCTTTTAGTGGGAGCGTTCAGTTTAAGCTGACCCAACACCAATGACTATAGAGAAGCATATTGCATGAGAATCTGATTATGGTTAATCTAGCTAGAGAACAGTGAGGGCAAGGGTGAATGGAGGTAGAAAGTTCCAAGAAAATTCTCATGAACATGAAAACATCTTATTCCAGGTCTACTGACTCTTTGCAGCTGCTAGGCTGAGCTGAAAATTGGGCAAAAGTCTCTGTAATACTATTTTCTCTTGAGTAGCTTACTTCCTTCATCTGAGCTATGGTTCAACCAATGAACATGAAATTTGTCTCAAGCTTATTCTAAAGTTTTTGGATGTCAGAACTTTGCACCTTCTTCACACTTTAATTTTATGGTTGTCAACACAGACAGTCCAAGGAAAGGCAGTCTAGAATAAATTGATCAGTAGGAATTATGTATCCTGAAGATGTTGTCAGGCCTCTTTTCTTTGTTGTTGCTGTTTAGTTGCTGAGTTGTGTCCAACTCTTTATGACCCCATGGACTACAGCCTGCCAGGCTCCCCTGTCCATGGAATTTTCCAGGCAAGAATACTGGAGTGGGTTGCTATTTCCTTCTCCAGGGGATCATCCCAACCCAGGGACAGAACCCACTTCTCCTGCATTGGCAGGTGGATCCTTTACTGCTGAGCCACCAGAGAAGACCCTTCTTTCCTTAGTCAGAGATAAAAGAAATGGTATACTGCTCAGTAGGGGGAAAAAAAAAACAAGAATCTTCTGTACCATGCTATGATCATCTACCAGTGATGAAGACAGTGAGACAATGGGTCCATATTTTTTGTCTAAAATAGACAGTGGGCTGTGAAATAAAGGGCAGGAAGAAAAGACGTTCCGTATTCATTCATGGAGCTTGCATCTCTGTTTTTGCCACTGCACACACGTAAAGGGCCTGCTTCATGAAAGGCACGTGCTGCTGCAGTTCCCTGGGGTTGAACTGCGATGGCCACGCTTCTGTGTTCCTCCTGAGGGTGGCGTTCACCGTTCATCCACGGTGCTGACGTTGTCAAATCGCCACAGCTGGCTGGCTTTTCCATCACACTCACGCAAGTACAGATCTTTATTGTTTTCCTGTGCCACAGCTTCCATGCATTTCCCAGAGAGAATGTGAATAATCATTCCATTCTGAAAGGAGAGAAGAAAAAGAAAAATAAAGAAAGAAAACCAGTTGGACCCTCACAATCAGTCAGCAAAGAAAGAAATATCTACAATTTGTGCTAGTCATTAAGAGAATGACAAAAGTGTTGTCAACCGGCCTGATAGGGTATTAGAGTATTCTGTTTACTATATAATATAATTTATGCAGCCCTAAGTTTCCCAGGTGGCTCGGAGGTAAAGAATCCACCTGCCAAGCAGCAGACACAGGTTGGATCCCTGGATCAGGAAGATCCCCTGTAGAAGGGAATGGCAACCCACTCCAGTATCCTTGCCTGGGAAATCCCATGGACAGAGGAGCCTGGTGGGGCGATGGTCCATGGGGTTGCAAAAGAGTCAGACACAACTTCGCAACTAAACAACAGCAACAACGATATGTAACACAAAAACGCCCCGCCTTAACCATTTTTAAATGTAAAATGTATTCGTGTTAAGTATATTCACATTGTGATGAAACAGATCTCCAGAACTTTCTCTTCTTTCAAAACGGAAACTCAATACCCGTTAACTGACAACTTCCCTTTCCCTCCTTCCTCTTGTGCTAGGTAACTACCATTCTATCTTCTGTTTGTATGAATCTGACTTCTCTATACACCTCATATTAAGTGTAATCATATAGCATTTGTCTTCTTGTGACTGGCTTATTTCACTTAGAATAATGTCTTCAAGTTTCATCCATGTTGAAGCAAATGACAGGATTTCCTTCTTTCTTAAGATGGAATAATAGTCCATTGTATGTACATAGTATATTTGGTTTATTCATTTATCAATCACTGGATTCTTGGGTTGCTTCTGCCTCTTGACTATTGTGAATAGTGTTGCTATGAACAGTACCTCATTTCTTTTTATGGCTGAATGAGAATACTTTTTTAAAGTCTTACTTTTTAATGCCTGAAAGATTCTGGGTATATCTTAGTCACTAATCTTTTACACATTATGTTTAAATGCTGTTTCTAAATCTATCTTACCCAGAGGCCTTGCTTAGAACGATCCTTTGTGATCATTTATAAAGTGCCTTAATTTGGTTTCTAAGAATTCCTTGAGCACATGTGGCCCCCTGAGCCCTGGGTTCACTTGTCGCCAAAGCCCCAAGAGCTTTGTTCTCAACATTTATTGTGAGTTCAGCTTAAGTCTTACACTATATGATTTTCCTCTTTCACAGCCTGCTTTAAGAGAGCTGATGCATGGAGTTCTGATTAGTTATTTAACCTCCCATATTTCTAAGCAAAAGGTGAAGATAAGACATTTTTAAAAGATGTGTGTATTAATTTTTTTTTCATGTACTTATACCCTAGCTCCCATCAGAAGGGATTTGAGGTGAAGGAAAAACAATGTACAGACAGTTGTTAATACTGTCTCCTTCCAATCCTTAAACTGCCCACTCTGTTTAAATACTTAGACTCCTCCTATTCCCTCTTTATGGATGCTAACCTCTGGAAATGAGCTAGAGCCTCTCTCTGGGCAACGGGAATTAAATTCTTATGAAAATGATGAAATGCTCAGCACGAAATTAGCCAAGGAAGAAAGTATGATCGATGCCATCATCTATTTGATTGTGGAACAGGAGGCGGGCCTTTCCTCTGCTCCTAAAAGCACACCGCCAGTGGGGTTTGACAGCCTCTGTAACACGCCCCACAGTCCTACTTGAGGCCTAAAGCTGATAAACTTGACAGCCAGGGGGTTTCCTCTTTCCAGGGCATGAAGACCAGAGCAACACAGAGACCTGGTAAATTAGCACCTTTCCGGATGCTGGCAGAAAACTGGGCTGCGAGGCTGGCTTCACCACCCCCTGAGGCCTTAGCACCAGGCCGCTAAGTTCAGCGCCAGGGACACAGGCTTGTGTGGTAAGACTCAACCTCTCAGAAGAGCCAGACAGGTGCCCGCCAGCGGCCCCACGAGCTCCTCCTGGGCGGGCCACTCACCTTCTGATGGTCCCAGTGCTGCTGGTGGACGGCAGGGGCCCCCTCGGTGCAGTTCTGGAGAATCACCTGCTCTCCCCTGACGTCAAAGCACAGATGCTGTGGGCTGCCGTAGCGGATGGCATGCCGGCCCATGTGCTCCAAGCGCTGGGACAGAGGAACGGCTGTCAGCACAGCTAGAAGGAGACCCTGCCAAAGCTGGACGAGGGGAGGAGAGCTCACCGCAACAGGGCCGAGGTCTGGGGGCAGATTCCGCAGGAGTCAGCAAGACCCCGTCTCATTGTCAGGTCCACAGATAGCATGCTGCACTAGCCCTGACCTCTGACACCGCTTCACTCCAGTTACCGTGGCATTCATATTTATACATTCTGACAGCTTCCTCCTTTATTCTATTTACTGTGACACAGGCGAAGCCATTGGTCTTCCCTCATAGCTCAGTTGGTAAAGAATCCGCCTGCCATGCAGGAGACCCTGGTTCAATTCCCAGGTCAGGAAGATCCCCTGGAGAAGGGATCGGCTACCCACTCCAGTATTCTTGGGCTTCCCTGGTGGCTCAGCTGGGAAAGAATCTGCCTGCAATGCTGGAGACCTGGGTTTGATCCCTGGGTTGGGAAGATCCCCTGGAGAAGGGAAAGGCAACCCACTCCAGTCTTCTGGCCTGGAGAATCCCATGGACAGTATAGTCCACAGGGTCGCAAAGAGTCAGACATGACTGAGTGACTTTCACTTTCCTTTCAGGTGAAGCAATGAAGGACGCCCTGTGTTTTGTGAGGGTCCTTGGAGATTTCTCTTTGCTATAAACTTAGTTTCTTATACATAAAAAAGTGTGTTTCTTCTTATTCTTAATACAGCAGATGGTGGTTTCAGCTTAGCTAGTTCACAATTTTTCTGGATACAGAAGCCGTTGCTAATCCCCACCTCCTCACCAAGACTCTTGGTGGTGGTCTAGTCGCTAAGTCATGTCCGATTCTTGCAACCCCAGGGACTGGGAACCTACCAGGCTCCTCTGTCCATGGGATTCCTCAGGCAAGAAAACTAGAGTGGGTTGCCGTTCCATTCTCCAGGGGATCTTCCCGACCCAGGAATCGAACCCAGATCTCCTGCACTGCAGGCAGATTCTTTACCGACTGAGCTACAAGGGAAGCCCAAGAATCTTAACTCCAAAACTCCAAAACATTCCTCTTGCATGAGGCAGTCTATTATCCCTACTTGCAGGTGAGGAAACCAAGACTCAGAGAGGTTAAGAAGGCTGCCTGATGTCACACAGCCAGAAGGTGAGGTGCTTCCACGGTCACAAGGCCTCCTCACTTAACTGCTTTCTTTCTGTCCTCTGGGCCGGGAGTGAGTGCCTATGGGTGTGTTCTAGAACACTGGTAGACAGTAAAACTGGAAGGTGACAGAGGGATCCTGATTCCCTGCTTCCCGACAAGTCCTCCAGGCCCAGGGCCATCCCCTGGGGTCCCAGAGCCTCGCCGGTCCTGCCTGCAGGGTTGGACCCTCCAAAGCACTTTCCTGGCTTTGGCCCCAGGCCCTCGGGGGCTTATCTGATTCGTTCCATCAGTATCTCCAGGAACTCACACTTTGTTGTTCGTTTTTAATAGAAGCCTTTGGGATAGAACAGTTTAATGCAACAGCCCCATCCCAGGCTGAAAGCAGAGAGGTTTGGGCCAAACTTTCTAGGTTATCATCCAAGCTGTGAAAAGAAGTGAACCCCCCAACCCTCAGTCACAGTCACAGGGGCGTCCCATTACCTGGGCAGGTATCTGTGTGATGGGAATTTGAAGAGAAGAAACGCCCTCACACAGAAGGAGCCCTTCCTTATAAGACAGGACCCCACATGATGCTGGAAGCACCCTCTGCCTCTCGATCCTCCCCCTCACTCGGCGCCGATCTCCTAGTCCATCCTGCTGGCCACATGCGCCCACGAGCAGGACCTCAGGGTCAAGGAGACCCTCCCCGTGTGGGAGAACCTGCTGGTCATGCTCATCGTCTCCCTTTGGCCGCCCCTCAGGTCATAAGCTGGAGAAGGAAATAGCAACCCACTGCAGTATTCTTGCCTAGAGAATCCCACGGACAGAGGAGTCTGGTGGGCTGCTGTCCATGGGGTCACACAAAGTTGGACACGACTGAAGTGAGTTAGCAGCAACAGCAGCAGCCGGTCAGAAGCTTCTGTTGTCACCGGGCAGCCCGCCCTTCCGGCTACCCCGGGCTCCAGCCTCGCTGCAGAGGGAGCCCCCGGGAATCCGTGGACAGTCTCCATCATGCCCGCCCCAGGAGAGCTGTTCCCCTCCCTTCCCCAGGGGCGTTTCCACCCTCTGCCTCCCTTCTGACTGTGGAGTGCAAGCCCTTCTCCCCAAGGAAGGAGTTTCACAGACCACATGCTCGGTGCATGGGGAGTGAAGCCGCTGCTCTGAGACCTGCAGCCGATGACCCAGCTGGGTGACCCCTCCTCTGGCAAGTGGGGCGGGGGTCGCTGAAACCATGAGGCTGTCTGCCCAAACCCAGCCCTCTCTTCCCATCACACACACACACACACACACACACACACACACACACACACACACACGGCTCTTGTGTTACCCTGAGAGACTCCTCTGGCCTGGGAGTCTTGGTCCCCAGAGATCCGCATTAAATGCCTGAAAGACACAGCGTATCTATGCGGGCAAGACTCAGCGCCAGCAGCCTGGAGCCTCAGGAACACAGTCACGAGTCTCGGGTTTGTTGCACCGCTGTACATGGGGGACATTTTCTGGGGTCTCCTCGCTTGCTCGGGGCTTCTGTGCCTATAGCGCCTGCTTGGTGACCGACTGTCCCCGTCTCTGGTTCTAGTTGGCTAATGGTCTTGAACTGGTTTCAAAAGGTGGCCTGGTGGGAATTTGCCTGCAGATAAGTTTTCTTTGATCTCTGATTACAGATTTTTAATTTAAATGATCAACTTTTCCATTTTGTAAATAAGTTCATTTGCATCATCTTTTAGATTCCACACATAAGAGACATCTTATGATATTTGTCTTTCTCTGTCTGAGTTACTTCACTTAGTATGTTTACAAAACAGGAACAGACCCACATAGAGAGAAGATAAACTTACGGTTACCAAAGGGGAAAAGGGGTGGGAGGAACAGATAAATTAGGAGTTTGGGATTAGCAGACACAAACTACTACATACAAAATAGATAAACAGCAAGGCCCTACTATATAGCACAGGGAGCTATATTCAATATCCTGTAACAAGCTACAACAGGAAAGAACCCGAAAAAGAACATAAATAGGTATGTAGAACTGAATCACTTTGTTAATACACCAGAAGCTAACACAACATTGTAGATACTCCAGTGGAAAGAAAAAGAGGAAATTCCCTAGCAGGACAGAGGTTGGGATTCCACACTTCCCCTGTAGGGGACATGGGTTTGATCCCTATTTGGGGAGATCCTGCATACTGTGAGGCTTGGCCGTAAATTTATTTATTTTTTTTAATGGGAGTCTTTTCCATGAATTCTAGATTTCCAGTGTCTTTTATGTTTTTGGATGATCTTGTAATACTGGATCCGCTTGTGTAGACAAGACAAGAGACATGCATGCGGCCGGGGCAGGCTCTCCTCTCCGCTCCCACTGCCCCTTACCCACCGGGATTCTGGAGACACCTGCTTTGGTCGCCCTGAGCTAGCCACCCTCCAGGCCCCCGTTTCCTTATCTGTCAGCTGAACGCACTGGCTAAACAGCCTGGCCCTTCCCCTTGAGCACAGAGGCTCGCCTTCTCTGACGGCTCCACATCTAGGCTAGGAGCTGGGGACAGGTTGGGGGGGACAGGTCACAAGAGTGGGGGATCAGGCACAGTCACGGACGCGGGACCCGGGAAAGGAGAGGCCAGCAGAGGAAGAGAGGGGCATCCCGGCAAACACTCCCTGGCGGTCTGGGAGCGCTGGCCACCCACCTGCTGCTGCTGGGCGTCGCTGCAAGGGGCCAGCACCACGGCGCAGCCCGGGGCGGCCCCTTCTGCCGCGCAGTCGGCGCAGAAGCCCAGTCCCGTGTTGTGGAGCTGTAAGCAGACACACGCAGGGGTGAATCCCGCCCTCCCCGCGAAGACGCCCTCTGTCGGCTGCGTTCCCCTCCTTCACTCTCAACGGTGGCGCTCAAGGCCCACGATCGGGCTGCAGAATCGAGGGAGCCCAAGCTCAAGCCAGCGATCCTAAGAGCCGGGCCTCCTGAAGGACGTGGAAGCACCTCAGGGCGAGGGGCCCCGCGGTGGGTTACGGCCCAGCCCAGCCATCCCCCGCAGGGAGGCCCCGCTGGGCTGGGCCTGGGTGCCCGGGGCGGTGGGAGAGCCTCTGAACCCAGGGCCTGGCGCTCGGCCCCGTTTCCTCCTCCTCTGCTCTTTGTCTTTCTCATGCCTTGCCTTTCCGGAGAACCTGGGCCCGCGTTCCAGTGGGTACAGCTCGGGGTAGACGTTGGCCAGAAACCAGTGGAAGGTCCGGCAGCCCAGCCTCCTCTGCAGTTGCTGACGCTCCATGCAGTCCGGCTTCCCAGCCTGGGGAGGGGGAGACACAGGCGGCAGCCCGAGAAAGCAGCTTTACATCACAGCTCACGTGGGGGAGGGACCGGGGGTCTGGGAGGAGGCTGAGGGATGCCGACAGGACACGTCACTATGAGCCGCGACCCACGCCAAACAGTATTCACATGTCCTGCCATCAGAACTGTGCTGAGTGGTCGTGGACCAGTTGAAAATGCCCTGTTTGTGGACATTTAATCACATTTGAAAGGTTTATTTTTCTGGGCCTTTGGGGGGAGGTCCTTTACATTTACTTTTATGCTTCTATTTGTTTCACGTCTTGGGGTAATTGCATAGCCTTGAACACTTTCCCTGGGATGAAAGGGCCCTCAGGGACCCATCTCAGCAATTACGCCCCACCCAGTCTCTGCTCTGGGCCCAGGGTGAACGGTCGCAGCCTTAAATGTGATGACAGACCCTGCCCCACAGACATCTGAGGATTCGAGGCCAGGACCAGCTGTGACTGCCTCCCCCTCCAACTCCCCCCGCCCCCCAGAGATGCTGGGAGAGACAGAGGACAACCCCACCGGGAGGGGGAGCCCCTTGAGAGGGCCCCCATGGAAGTATCAGCTGGAAACTTCTGTCTGCCCTTCAAGGCAGAGGGGAAGTACTCCTGACCCAGCCTCCCCCTGGGGGAGCCCTGGGTGGGCCCAGAAGCCTCTGCTGGGCTCCCTCCTTACCTTGCTCAGGGACAAGGCCTCTGGACTGTGCCTGTAGAAGGTTTCTTTGAAGGAGCCCAGCCAGGTCTCAGCAATGCGGACCTTGTTCTGCAGGGTGGCCTCCCGCTCACGCTGGGAGTGGGCATCTTCATTTCGGTAGAGGTGCCCCACGCGGGAGCAGGGCAGGATTTCCACGGAGCCCCCACAGAGCCAGGTCTGCCAGGAAAGGAGAAGACTCACACCTCTGTGCTCCTCTCCAGAGACATGGGACATGAGGGGCCCTGGGAGGGGATGGCAAAATGTCTGGGACGTACTGAGTGCAGAATGACCCTAGTTCTCAGGATGGAACAGAGTTTACTGATCTGAGAGTTCTGGACAGGGGGGTGAGGGACAAGGTGGGGAGAACGAGGGTGGTGGTCCCCGGCTGGGACCTGTGGGTTGAGGGGCCACACCCCTGCAACAATGGGAAACAGTGGAAACAGTGGCTGACTTTATTTTCTTGGGCTCCAAAATCACTGCAAATGGTGATTGCAGCCATGAAATTAAAAGATGCTTACTCCTTGGAAGAAAAGTTATGACCAACCTAGACAGCATATTCAAAATGTCAACAAAGGTCTGTCTAGTCAAGGCTATGGTCTTTTCAGTGGTCATGTATGGATGTGAGAGTTGGACTATAAAGAAAGCTGAGCACTGAAGAATTGATGCTTTTGAACTGTGGTGTTGGAGAAGACTCTTGAGAGTCCCTTGGACTGCAAGGAGATCCAACCAGTCCATCTGAAAGGAACTCGGTCCTGGGTATTCATTGGAAGGACTGAAACTCCAATACTTTGGCCACCTGATGTGAAGAACTGACTCATTAGAAAAGACCCTGATGCAGGGAAAGACTGAAGGCAGGAGGAGAAGGGGACGACAGAGGATGAGATAGTTAGATGGCACCACCGACTCGATGGACATGAGTTTGAGTAAGCTCTGGGAGTTGGTGATGGACAGGGAGGCCTGGCGTGCTGCAGTCCATGGGGTCGTAGAGTCAGACACAGCTGAGCGACTGAACTGAACCCCTGCAACTGCCTGAATGTCCCTGCCCCACTCCTGAAACACATGCCCAGATTCAGCACTTAGAGGATGCATCCGTGCTGTTAACACCTGGACTCTCCCAAAGCTGCTTCCTGAGGGGAAAGGGAGCCCCTAGTGGCCAGGGAATCTCTAAAAGCTTGTGAAGTCTCCTGCTGCAAAGTTACCAGAAGCCATCCGGGTGGAGATCAAAGCAAGCTTTCCTCAAACAGAGTTTTTCCTACTTCTAGGAGTTTCTTTGCTCTCCACTCACTCCTACTCCCAAATGCCTGGAGTTCATCTGACAAGAAGTGTCTTATTCCCTACTTGGGAACAAAGAGGAAAGTGAAAACCTGCCTCAGATAGGCAGAACAGGAACCAAAAGACATCAAGAAGGCAAACCATGGTCTTTCCAAACTGGGTGCCAAGGCACCCCAGGGTGCCAGAGCAAACTCAGATGGCTGAGTGGGCTATTTTCAACATTCAGGAGAAACAGAATGACACCTGTTGGATGTTCTGCAAACTGATTTCAACCTCAGATTGCTGTACTTTCAATGCTGTTTGTCTTCGCTGGGTTGGGTTTTCAGGGGTTGCTGCAGTGAAAAAGCAGGCTAGAAATCAATGAGGAACAGGAAATGTGGGTGGACGGTCTATTCTGATCCAAGGCTTGAGAAATTGTGTGGTGCACAGTGGGGCTATACTGTTTGGACAAATGCTCATTAAGTTGTTTGGTGGTGGTTTAGTCGCCAAGTTGTGTCCGACTCTTGTGACCTCATGGACAGAGGAGCCTGGCAGGCTACAGCCCATGGGATTCTCCAGGCAAGAATACTGGAGTGGGTGGCCATTTCCTTCTGCAGGGGATATTCCCGCCCTAGGAATTGAACCCGGGCCTCCTGCATTGTAGGCAGATTCTTTACCAACTGAGCTACAAGGGAAGTCCCATTAAGTTGTTTGGATCAAATGAAGCACACAGAACTGTGTGGTATTTGCTCCGGCCAGTGGGTGCAGTGAAAAGTCTCTAAGGGCTAAGTGTGCTGGCCTCGGAGGACATCTGGGAAGCTCTGTGTCAGGCAGAGATGGCTGAAGACATGCCCTTTCCTACGAGTGGGCTCAAGTGGGTTCAGGAGAGAGGCTGTGGTGACGCCAGAGAGAGGCCAGAGGGGCAGAAAGCAGGGTGGGACACCCCCCGGATGATGACTCTGTTTGTCTGAAGCCGCATTCTTGACCTCAAAGCTGTGAACCTACCCATGGCTCCAGAGAACCTTCTGGGCCTCCCGCGGCCCAGGGCATACCTTGAGAGACAGCTCGAGGTTTTCGCCTCCTTGCAGTGACAGGAGAGGGTCATACGCTCCGGTGTTTTGGAAGTAATGTCGGTCCATGGCCACCACCCCGCCAGGCACCACAGGGCTCCTGGGAAGAGAGGGAGAGAACAGATCGCAGTTCAGAACCCGGAGCGCCTGGGGGTGGGCATGGCAGGTGTGGGTGCTCCAGGGGCCCAGAGAGTGGACTCGGGGCTCAGTCAGACCTCAGGGCTTTTAATTGTGAGACTGGGGCCAAGCGAGCATGTCACAAGTCCTGGTGGTTCATGAAAAGAGAGCACTGGCTGCCTGGACCTTTTATACCCCATCCTTGGACTCTGCTCCTTCAGGGAGGGACCCCTCTCTGGTGAAGTCTTTGGGAAGAAGACCTTGGTTAAAATAAGGTGCCCCCAGGCCAGCAGCACCAGGCCTGGACCAGAGGGACCAGCAGGCCTCTTCCTGCCCTCACTCTTGACCTCACACTCTTATCTGCTTCACGAGCACGCACCCCCTAAGATGAATGCTGCAGGGACTCTGGAATAGGTAGGTCCCCAGATGCTCTGGGGGAAATACACGTGCCTTAAAAACACAGAAAGCTGGAATCCCTGAGTGAGGGAATTAAGATGACAGCAACAGCCTTTAGAAGAGCTTACCTGAGGAGGACAGAGCCAGAGGCTTCGGAATCAGAATCTCTTCATTCAAAAGAGTACACATTTCAATATGGCCAAACTCTGGGTGTGCCTCAGGAGTGGATGACTCAGAGTTCAGATTTTTTAAATTACTAAGACAATAGTTTTACATGAACAAAACTACTGACATTTGGGCTATTAAAAATACGAAGTTACACCACAATAAAAACCAGTAGTGTAATTCTTTCCAGTTTTACCACTTACAATTTGTAAGATCTTGGATGAGATAGATGACCACTCTGGGCTCAATTTCATCACCTCTAACTGGGGACAATAATGGAGTTTTGGGAGACTCAAAGAAATGTCATGTAAAGTACATCTGCTTGCCAAAACCCAAAGATCTCTGAAAATCAAGTGCTTTTTCATGATGCCTTTGGCAGCAAGCCCTGCCCTGAACTGACACGGGTATCTGTATAGCCTTTATGTACCTGGCAATGATAGATTGTATTTAAAACTTGTCTTTAAAACACATCAGGGCAGAGCCATGAAGAGCATTGTGGCAGAAGACTGGCCTCCAAGTTTAACCTTGGATCTACTACTTAACAACTTTATGCAACTGGGCAACCTCTGGAGAGTTCATGTCTAATTTAACCTCTGTGTACCTCCATTTTCACATGTGTGAAATGGGACTAATAATAGTAATTACTACCAGTAACTGCTTCACAGAATCATGTGCATGGTAAGTCACTTCAGTCATGTCGGACTCTGCATGACCCTATGGACTGAAGCCCACCAGGCTCCTCTGTCCATGGGATTCTCCAGGCAAGAAAACGAGTGGTTGCCATGCCCTCCTCCAGGGGATCTTCATGACCCAGGGATCCAACCTGTGTCTCTTGTGTCTCCTGCATTGGAAGGCAGGTTCTTTACCACTGAGCCAGCTGATATGTATAATACGTTTATAGCATTAACTAAGCACATGTTCAGTAAATATCGCTTAATACTGTCATTTGCAAATGTACAAATGATGATATCCTTTCTGGAATTTTCTTGGCATCTGTATATAGTCGGTACCCAACCTCATCCTAATTCCACTTTCATGCTCTGATGAGAGAGGCCATGGAGTCAGAGTACCCAGGGTGGGGAAGACACAGTTAGAAACGTATGAATATGTGTGAAAAGAGATGTGGGCCCTTCACGGGGAGCCTGAGGCCTCCACAGGGGCCGGGCAGCAGCTGGTCTCAGGGAAGGAGCAGCTGCCCCAGGCAAAGGCGACTGGGCTCTCTCTGGCTAGAACAGGAGAGGCGCTGACTTTGGCCAATGGTAGGTCAAACTGGGTGGGTCAAGGTGACTGCAGTGACCTTGGGCATCAGAGAGACCCTGAGGCCTAAAAGAAGGTTCCAGAGAGGACTGGTGCCTAGAGTCAAGGAGCCTTTGCCTCAGGTTGGGCAGAGGTCCTCTGAGGAGTCTGTTCTCTTGAATGGAATCCCTTCGCTTTGGCTGGAGCAGAATACCTTGCTCCCTCAGGCAGGCCCCTCTCTTAACTCTCTGGGGACCCACCTATCCAGCACTCCTCATAATGCTGAGATCTACCATCCTCCCACACTATAACTCAGAGAGGTCCAGAAACTTCCCTTTCAATTCTTTGGGGTCACAGACCTCAGTAGAGTGTCTGGCATGAAACAGGGGCTCAGGAGATGCTGACAGGCCAGTAATGAAGTTAGAATTAGCTCTCTGTGCTTCCAGGATGCATGCCTATGACAGAAGGAGGTAAAATATATCTGGTTCTGCACCCTACCCCTTATACCTGCATCTTAGTACCATGACCCTTCCCCACTGGGAATACGAGGCCTGAGGTTGGTATGGGCCTGTTCCAGACTGAATGTCTGCATCCCTCCCAAATCCACATGTCAAAGCCCTAACCTGCAGTGTATTGGATTTGGAGATGGGGCCTCTGAAGAAGTAATTAAGGCTAATGAGGTTCAGCAACATAAGAAAATAAATCTCATGTTGATTAAGCCACCCAACCTGTGGTTTTTTGTTATGACTGCTGAGTTGGCTACAACATGACCCCAAAGCCAAGAACAGAGACAATAGACTCTGAGTTTTCAAGTCTAATGGCAAAGCTGAAGTCTAGGCCTAAGGTGAGGGCTCATCCTCGCAGAGCCAGGATTTTCTATGTCCAAACTAGATAAGATCCTCCAGCCTGCGGAGAGAAGAGACAGCCCATGGGGAGACCAAGACACAGAGATTCAGGTAGATCCCTGAGAAGGACCTGGTATCCACCTTGACACCTTCAGGGCAATTCCTGGAGGAGGGGGATCCCTTGCTTGTTGTTTGGGGACCAGAGAGCAGAGGGCCCATGGCCCACCTCCCAGCTGGCTGCCCTGGGAGTTCGGAGCCCCCAGATGGCCCTTGAACCCAGGAGATAGGGTCTAGGTGGTGCCTGGGCAGGCAGGTGGTAGGTGCAGCTCCTTAGAGGCTCCCGGAGCATCAGCACGCCAGGGTGGGCCGGAAGAAGATGTGGGACCTTGGCAGATGCCAAGGGGAGGGTGCAGGCCAGCGGGACCCGCGTGCCAGCTGCCATCTTCGGCCACGGCCGGTGAAAACACACGCATCATGGTGAACCCAACACAGGACAGCCAGAGCCTGACGTGGAGCACATCCTTCCCACCAGTGTCCCCCATGGAAGCCTGGAGCCCAGAGTCCACCCCAGAGGGACGGGAGGGTGGACACGCCTGGATGACAGATCTAATGACAAGGTGGCTAAGCTATCACTCAACCTGTCTAATTTATCCAGAAGTTTTCTGCCATTAGCAGACAGGGATCAAGAGAGAAATTACCTAAATTAAGTTAGTAGAAAATAAAAAGATACTTTTTACAGTTCTAATCTTGGCTTAGGTCAGCTATTAGAGTCATACACCCTCGGGTAGGCACTTGGAAGTCCTGTTTGTGACGAACGCCTCACTCTGTGTCCATAGCCTAAGCACATGGAAACAGCTTGGGTGATTGCTTGGTGTTGGGCAGGTCAACAGTGGCAGAATCCTTGTTCCTTGGGCTCTGTCTACAGTGTGACATTGACCCCAATGTGAGTTAGGGCCACGTCTCCCTCCCGGGAACCTAGGGGGCCCATGGCTGTGGAGGAAGTGACCCGGGGTGATCTCTGAGACTTGCTTATAAAAGGGGGTACATACTCTGAAACATCATGATAAGTGGGAGAAGCCAAACACAAGAGGTCACCTATTGAGTGAGCCCCTTGGTGTTAAATATCCAGAACTGATAAATCCATGGAGACAGACAGTGGATTGGAGATTGCTAGTGGCTGGAGAAAGGGGACAATGGGAGACAGCAAGGAAAGGATTTTCCTTTAGAAAAAGGGAAATGTTTGGGAGCTATAAAGAGGCAATGGTTGCTCAGCATTGCGAATATGCTGAATTGTTCACTTAGAAATGGTTCATTTTATATTATATGAATTTCGCCTCAATACATTATTTTTTTAATTAGGTAGGAGATTACAGCTTGCTTTGCCTGAGTCTTCTGGGACCCTTGCTATCTGAACCCAGTGCCAGGGTGTAGGAAGCCCCAGGGAACCCGCCTGCAGTGATCTCATGGAGAGAACAGGGAAGAACCTCCCACTGGGTCCCAGTGATGGCCAGCATCACACTCTGGGGAATCCTGCCCGGAGCTGTTGAGTCATTTCCAGCCAGTCTAGTCTAGTCGAGGCTGGTCCTGCTGAGGCCCTGGACACCACAGAGCAAACAGCCAACATCACTACTCCTCTCAGAATTCACAATCCAGAGTCCAGGCTCTTAATAAAAGTTCCTCCACACCCTAAAGTTTGGATGGTTTGTTACACAGCAGAAGCTCTCTAGAACATTGACTAGATTTTAAACATAACATATCCTACGTTAAACATAGGATATTTGCCTAAAAGTCAAACTCGTGAGAAGCAAACCATAAAGCTGGACATATTTTGAGACTTCCGGTTTCTTAGCATTTACCTAGCTGAATTCTTCCCTTTTATCAAGAAAGCATCTGAGCCCTGGGAAACTCCAGAGTTTCCTGGTGAGACAGAGCTGGATTGAGACCCCAGATAAGATGCTTCCGCTTCCTACTTCCATGGTCTGGAAACTTCGCCGGACTCCACTCGTATAACAATGTGAGGATAATAACACCCATCCCTGAGTGTCTGACAGTTTCTGCATGCTTCTCATATATTAGCTCACTGAAACCTCACAACCTCCCTAGAAGGTAAGTACCATTGTGATCCCCAGCTTATTAATTAGGTAACTTGCTACAAGCTCCAATATTGATGCTCCAATACTTTGGCCACCTGATGCAAAGAGCTGACTCACTGGAAAAGACCCTGATGCTGGGAAAGATTGAGGGCAGGAAGAGAAGGGGACGACAGAGGATGAGATGGTTGGATGGCATCACTGACTCGATGGGCATGAGTTTGAGTAAGCTCCGGGAGTTGGTGATGGACAGGGAGGCCTGTGTGCTGCAGTCCATGGGGTCGCAGAGAGTCAGACACAACTGAACGACTGAACTGAATTGCATTGAACCTGCTAGGAGAGGGGGAGAGCCCGGGTTGGCCCGAGCCCGCATGGGGGAGGCAGCGGCGAAGCAGGCCAGGGGAGGAGCCTCACCTGATGGGACTGACAGGGGAGGCGAGGGCCCTCCTCTCGCGCTCCGGCAAAGGCTCCCAGTGGAAATCCAGCTTCCAGTCCAACACTCCTCGCTGCTGGTCCTCGGAGGGGTAATACTGCAAAGTCTTCCAGTCAATCACGTCTAGGACAGGAGACACCACCCTGCTCCTGGAAGGAACCGTGAGATCAGAGAAGTGAGACACACATTCCACTTGCTGGGGGCGCAGAAACATAATCTAGCCAGCAGCCTCCAAAGTGGCAACCACCACCCACGCGGCCACTGGGCACCTAAAACACCAGGTGTCTGAACCGAGATGCGGTGTGAGTGTGAGGCTCGCACTGCGTTGAGAAGACTTAGTATGAAAAATGGTGTGCCCATCTCAGTAATTATCGTATGGATTGCATGTGGAAAGATAATATTTTGGACATACTGGGTTTCCTAAAACATTTTGTTGAAATTAATATTATCTGTCTCTTTATTTTGCAATGGGACTGCTAGAAATGTTTACGTTACACCTGCGGTTCCCGAACAGCGCTATTCTAGAAAATACATTTTTCCACAGGGAGTTGGGGGCCCGTTTCATCAAAGACTACCCTTTCTTTAAAAATGTCTCTGTTCAATAAAAAAAAAGTACAAACACACACACCACACACCACATACACACACACACACACACACACACACACACACACACACACACACACACCCTCTCTGGACAAAACTGAGAGACAGAACAGTGACCTAGGCTCAGCTCTGTCACTAATGCTCGGTGTGATCTTGAGATAGCTGTTGTGCCTCTCTGGTTCTTAGCTTCCTCATTTGTCAAATGGGAGGTGGAACTACTTCCCAGAAAGCTCTTTCTTTCTCAGCTGTAATGCTCTAGGACTATGGCTCTTGACTTCTTTGGAGGTCTTTGATTCCTTTGAGAATCATGAGAAAACAATCGATCCCTCCTCAGAAAAATAATCGTATGCATATATACAAAATACTGTGTACAACTGCAGAGGGCTCACGGGCCCCTGCTCTAGGGTCTAGTTCTGGTTCCTACCTGGATCATGAAACTTGGTTGTCTTGGGAAACCAGGATTGTCAAGCCCCAGAAGTCTCCTTGATGTTAAAGCATGTGTGTGTGTGTGTGCACACGTGCACACGCATGCACGTGCACACCTGCGTGTATATGAGTTCATGGTGTCTCTCAGCAAAGTCCTGCAACTAGATTTACTTGTTCATTTACTGTAGCTGTTGGCATTGTATTTCATCCCAGTTTTTTTGCATAACCTGGGACTACATGATGTCAGAGAGAGCCCTATGGGAAATTGGTACAGATTTCAGGACAGGTTGGAAACTCTGCCTTTTGATGCATCACTCAGGTATACCAGCAGCTGCCCTCCACTTAGTCATATCTCAGTCACATTTTTTTCCTGACCTCTCGTGACAGTTTCTTCTAAAAACTGTACCTTGGAATGAGTTAGGCATGAACTCAGGGGTTACCCAGTTAGACTGGTAAGAAAAGTCTTAGACTGGATGGCAGTTACCAGTCTAAGAAAAGGAATATTCCTAGGAAAGAGATGCCAGCCATGCTGTTTACACTCCCATCGGTTTCCATCCACCTCGGAGATGGCCGGGGCTGGCACGAGCCTAGCCCATATGGAGAGGGACAGGGTGGTCCTGGAATTCAACGATCTGTTTTAATCTGTGGCCTCCAGTGACTGGCCCTGGCATGAAGGGTCATGGGGTTTATATTTACAGCAAGGATCTTGATACATTTTCCCCTCCTTCTGGAAGGTAATGGTAACTTAATACCTCTGGCCTCCACCACTTTGGAGCACGATGCATTGACCTAAGGAAACTGAGGAGTACGGGCAAGGACTTCAGGAGGACCCCTCCCAGGTTTGCTTACTGTTGAATGAGCTGTGCAGAGGGGGTGGATTTGGCAACTGGCAGAGCATTTTGTGGAATTTCAGAATCAAGAGCCAGGGAAGCAGTATGGCTGAATTCTGAAGAATCCCATCAAGTCAGTGCCATCTTAGTAATTGTAACAGGACAAGAAAGGAAACTGCGTTCAAGTGTCTATACCATCAATTTGTCCCAGAGCTTTCAGCTGTGTCCTTCTTGATAAAAAGTTGTACATCCCTCTTCATCAGAGAATGATCACCCTAAAGTTTCTCTTTTTGCTCTTTCTCGCTGGAGGCTCAGGGTCATAAGTAAATCTAGTTTCTAATAACTGTATTACCCCCCAGTTTCCAACACCGTCTTTTCCTTTCTGAAGTCTTCTCCTTCTATTTTAGCCAGTTACATAAGTGATTCATCATAAGCCTCTGAACACACTTTGGGTAAAGATGAAGATTAAAATGTCAATGAATGAAATGAAAGGTGTTTCCTTATTTTGGTTTTTATTCCCATGGGCCAGAGTGGCTACTTGGTCAGAGCTGAATTAGGAAGACATTGGACTGGAGGGACTTGAAAAGGGGTGATTAAAAAAAAAAGTCAGCTTTGTTTTTCAAATCTATAGATGTATCTGGAGTTCTTGGAATTCACTTAGGGCAAAATAGCAAAGCTTCCCTGTCTGACTTGGAAGGAGTGAGGAAAGGACTCACTCCACCATCCTGTCACTTGTGAACTGAGTTTTAACTCAGGCAGACTTGAGGTCAATCCTCTCTTAAGCCTTTCTAAACTCTAGGTGGTCAAGCATTTGAGTTTCAATGGAGCCGTCAACAAACACCAACAAAAATTTAAATATGTGAGGTCAACAAAGGCATCACTGTCCAGAGAGCCAAAAGCTGACTGCAGCTGCAAACTCATCCACCAAACTTTTACCACAAGGAGGAAGGACCCTAGTTTATCTCACTACTCTTTGTTTTTCCTCCGGGCCTGACTGTTCCTCTTGCTCTGTGATGTAGAAAATCATTCTGGAAGCTCATGCAAATTCTCGGTGTTTGTGGGAAGTGTCTTATACTGAGAAGCAAGAAGCTCTAAGCCTCTCTTCCCAGAGCTTTGCTGCTCAGGTGCGACCCCAAGACTGACGCTGGCCCTCCCAGGACCCTGTCTGCTGAGGGGGGCAGAGTAGGAAAGGGGCTGAGAGCTTCCCTGGGGCCACAGACCGGAGGAAAGCAGCTCGCTCTGCAGGGCTGGAGGCATCTTAATCCCTTGCTGCTCCTCAACACACACACACACACACACACACACACACACACACACACACACACACGCACACGTATATGCACACACATGTGGGATTCTTCACTTAAGCCCTCCAATATGGAGCAGCCTCAACCTCAGCTGAGTACCAGGTGACCTTGAGAACCAGATGACCCTGAGAACTAGGTGACCTCGAGAATTAAGTGACCTTGGGATCTAGATGAACTTCAGAACTAGGTGACCTTGAGGACTAGGTGATCTTGAGAACTATATGACCTTGAGAACTAGGTGACCTTGAGAACTGGATGACCTTGAGAATTAGGCATCCCTTTTGGATGCTTTTGATTTGTTAATGTGGGTTCATCAATTGTAACAATTTTATCACTTTGGTGGAAGATGTTGACAACAGGGAAGGCTATGCACGTGTGGAGGCAGAGGATGTATGAGAAATCTCTGTAACTTCCTCTCAATTTTGGGCTTCCCTCATAGCTCAGTTGGTAAAGACTCTGCCTGCAATCCAGGAGACCTGGGTTTGATTCCTGAGTCGGGAAGATCCCCTCGAGCAGGAAAGGGCAATCCACTTGCCTCTCAATTTTGCTGTGTACCAAAATTTGTTCTAATAATAGAGTCTATTAAAAAAAAATAGAATGAAGACATCCCAGACCCTTCCCTTTGACCAGTGATCCAGGAGCTCTTTGGAAACTATAAAGTGATACACACATATTTTTAAAAAGAACTACATGTCCCTAGGGCAGGAGCCTGGACCAGTCTTCAAGTGGGAAACAGCGTGGTCAGGCTCCTGAGCCAGGAACACCCCTAAGAGGGGGTTTGCCCCTTTGCCCTTGGAGATCTCCCCTTCCCTCTGGCTATGACCCTTCCTCCCTGGCCTGGGCACTGGAGCTACAGTTGGCTCAGGCAGTGGTGGCCAGGGAGGGGGGTGTGTGCTGTGAGTGGCTGAGGCCGTAGACCATTTTTCCCTCTCCCGCCTCCTGCTCTACAGCCCCCAGTAGTGAGTTACCTGTCACCAGCTATTCTGGCCAGGAGGGGCTCCAGCCAGCCCGGCTGGCACTCGCAGTGGGCATCCATGAAGACCAGCACGTCCCCGGTGGCCCTGGCGGCCCCCAGCATCCGGGCCCTGCTGGCGCCCAGTCTCCTGTTGCTCCTGAGCAACTTCACCCCCTCCAACCGGGCCACATGCTCACTGAGAGCCATCTTGAGTTGTCCTGGAATCGACAGGGTGGTGGTCAGTGAGGTCATGGGATGCCACAGCCCCTGAGAGCGCAATGACCATCACTGGGATCATTGCCAACAGGCCGCTCTTGGGAGCGGTGGTGAGCATCACCTACATTACCGGGTGGTTGTTGCTAAGATACGAGAGGCTTTGTTCCTTTGGGTCTCTGGTAAAAACCAGGACAAATGGCATTGTGAAGCTAGAAGAGAAGAGAACGTGCTCACATTCTCCAAAGGCAGCAGCGAGGTTGAAGCAGACACTGCTGGTACCCCGCTCAGATGCCCTGGGATCCCTCTTTCTGGTTTGGTTTGCAGGTGCCCAGCTGCTGGGGGTTGGCTGCTAACTGAAGTCCCCATTCTTCCCTGGAGACGTGCCCCAGGGGACGTCCTGTGAGCCTCTCCTGCAAGTAGCAGGGAGTTGGGCAGAATGCCACCCCTCACCCCAGGTGGGTGGTGGGTGGTTGGCAATGACCGACCGCTGCCTGAATACCAAAACCACTCTTTGCCTCAAGGCAAGACAGATGCTGAGGTGCATCTGGGGACAGACTGTGGCTGAACTTCTGACACCGAATCTTAGCTCAACTCCTGCTTCCTCCTGCTTTCCCTGCTCCCCTAGAGTGCTCCCCTGAGAGCACCGACCCACCCCCCAATAAACATACACATGAGTCCCCATCTCAGGCTCTGCTTCTAGCATACCTGACCTAAGACACAGGGGTCAAGGAAGTCAAAGACAGAGGGTCCGTTGTAGACGGCCCCCAGGAAAGTGGCACTGGCCAGAGAGGTCTTAACTTCAGTGGTGGGGAGTGAGCAATGCCGCGGTGAAGAGAAAATGGGAGGCTAGAGACTGAGAGCAAAAGTCTACACGTTCTTTCAGGAATGACAATCCTATAGAGGATACAGGTCGAGAGAAAATTTTTAGGCTTTGTATTCAAGATCAGGTTCGATTCCTGGGTCGGGAGGATCCTCTGGAGAAGGGATAGGCTACCCACTCCAGGATTCTTGGGCTTCCCCGGGGGCTCACCTGATAAAGAATCTGCCTACACCGCGGAAGACCTGGGTTCCATCCCTGGGTTGGGACGATCTCCTGGAGGAGGGCTTGGCAACCCACTCCAGTATTCTTGCCTGGAGAATCCCATGGACAGAGAAGCCTGGTGGGCTACAGTTCATGAGGTTGCAAAGAGTTGGACACGGTTGAGCGACTAAGCATAGCACTGCACAGTCAAGATCAGAAAAACTGTGCCAATGGACAGGTGTGAGTGGGCCCAGATGAGGAAACTAGCAGAGATGGGAAGACCACCGGACAGTCATCCTTCAGAGTCGGGGTGAGGGCGTTGGTTCCAGGAGTCCCCCCACCCACCGCAGACATCAAAATCTGCAGGTGCTCTAGTGCTCAAGTCCCTGACATAAAAGGTCAGCACAAGGGACCTCCCTGCCGGTCAAGTGGTTAGGACTCCACACTTCCAATATAGCGGCGCAGGACTAAGATCCTACATGCCGTGCAGTGCGGTCAAAAAAGCCAACAACGAGAGAGCAGCACAGTCACCCTCGAGCTGCTGGTTCCGCGCCTGCGGCCAGCATCACACCCTGTGGGTATCACAGTGGGGCGGAGCCTCTGGGGCTCTTCCCGGATGAGTCTCCTGCGCCCGAATCCCTGTCTGTGGGACTGCTTCCGGGAACCCCGTCTACACAAGCTCCAAACCCTAGTCTGTGCAGGGAGCCCCCCTGGGTCCAGGCCCTCCCGAAAGAGCCTGGAGGAAGCCCGCGGCCACCTTGCTGGCTGAGGTCGTCCACCAGGACGATCTCCTTCAGAAAGGCCCTGGGCGCCGTGTCCAGGATGCTGTGCACGGTCCTCAGGAGGGTGGACCAGGCCTCGTCGTGGAAGCAGAGGACGACGCTGGCGGTGGGCAGGCTGTCTGTGGGCGGTGGCTGCTGCAGGCACCTGCAGGGAAGAGAGGCAGGATGTGAGGGGAAGGGGAGCCCCAGCTGGGGCGGCGCCTGCCAGTGACTCTCCTCCCAACTCGATGGCTCTCTCCCTGGGTCTTCTCAGAATTTCCACCAAAGAGAACCCATTACACAGAAGTGCTGTCCAACTCAATGGCTCTCTCCCTGGGTCTTCTCAGAATTTCACTAAGGAGAACCCATTACACAGAAGTGCTGTCCAACTCAATGACTCTCTCCCTGGGTTTTCTCAGAATTTCCACTAAAGAGAACCCATTATGCCCTCACAGATGTGCTGTCCACTGTCTCCCAGGCCTTGGATTCCAAGAACTGATTTACAGTGTTTATCCTTGTCTCTCCCCTAGCAGCTGAGTGGTATTACCACCATTTCTCAGCAGACGACTGTCCTAATCTGTAAAATGGAAATGAATGACAAGATCACCCACCTCTTAGAGCTGGTGCGAGGCCCTAACAGGACAAGATACACAGTAAGTGTCCTGTCAACATGAAAGATCGTCTGTTTAAGAGCAAGGACGCTATTTTCTTTATTTTTGTCCTACAATCTAGCATAGCATCTGACACAGTACATGTTAATTTTTATTTCACTCTATGTGTATCCTTTGCCCTCAAGTGGGTCTCTTGCAGGCAGCATTATTGTGGGTTCTTGTTTTTGTTTTTTTTCAACCCACTTTGCCACTCTATATCTTTTAGATGTGGCACATTTAGAGGCACATTTAGCCCACTGGCATTTAAGGTAATTATTGATAGACATGTATTTATTGTCATTTTAAACCTTGTTTTCCCGTTGATTTCATATTTCTTCCTTGTCCTTTTCCATCTTGTGGTTGGATGATTTTCTTTTGTATTAAGCTTATATTCTTTGCTTCTTGGTTTTTGTGGACTTATTGTATATTTTAGATTTTTGGTCACTCTGTTTTTCAAGTACATTAATCCCTTCCTATATCTTCTTGTATTAGACTGGTAGTCATATAGGTTCAAACACATTCTGGAAAAAAGAACTAGAGTATTTTCTTAAATACTATGAGTATTTTCTTACTCATCCCCTACATTTGATGATTTTGATGATTTTATGATTTTACATCTTCAGAATCATCCCTTTGCTGTTCATTGTAGTTGTCATCACTTTCAGAGAAAAAAGTTGTCTTTTTTTTTTTTTTTAATCTGTGTACTTGTTTATTTACATGATTTACCTTCCAATTATAATTTTATCCTTCCTATAGATTCTTACTTATTTTCTATTTAGAGAAGACCTTGCAATATTTCCTTTGGGGTAGGTTTAGTATTGCTCTATTCTTTTCGTTTTTGCTTGTCTGAGACATGCTTTACTTGTGCCTCTATTCTAAATGATAGTCTTGCTGGGTAGATTATCCTAGGTTGCAATTTTTTCCCTTTCAGGACTTTGTAAATGTCTTGCCTCTCCCCTGTGGCCTGCAACTTTTCTGTAGAGAAATCAGCTGATGGCCTTATAGGGGTTCCCTTGTCATCCTCTCTTTAAGTTTTGCCATTCATCTGTCTTGGTGTAGACCTGTGTCTGTTCAGATGACTCACACGTGCTGACTTTACAAAGCCAGGGGCAGGGGTGTAAATCCATGGTGTGCACAACTGAAGGAAGAGAAAATTCAGCCCTGCTTCCCAAGTAGTGTGGTCCCTGGGGCTCAGCTGTGGTTTCATCTACCCTTCTGCACGTGGGCAGCCTGTGGCATCTGCTGCTGAGCCCCTGAGCGGTGGCTGGGGTGCACTCTCTAGGAGCCCATGGAGGTAGGGTCAGTGTGTGGAGACAGCAGCTGCTATAGTGACCCTGCCCTTGGTGCGCTACTTAGCAATGGTGCGTTGCTACTGTGGAGGGCTGGGCTTCTTCCAAGAATACCCTTTGTTGAGCTGGGTCACGCTCCAGGCCCTTCAGGCTACCTCTGAGCAGCCAGCACCATTCCTCTCCCCAGGCCAGGCCTCTGAACTCCGAGTCTCAGCACCCAGCCCCGGTCTGTAGCAGCAGACTTATGTCTCAGACTGGGTGCCCAGGCTGGTGACTGGACTGTCCGTGCAGGCCTCTCTGCTCTGTCTGCTGCGGACTGGTGGCTGGGCTCACCTCTGAGCCTCTGAAGCTCTGTTTCTGAGCTCCCCACTGGTGAAGGGGCTTCCCAGAGTTCAGGAACATTTCCTCCTTTCAGCTCCCTCCCAGAGATCCAGGAGATGTCCCACTTACCCCCTTCCCCCCTTTCATCCTACCCAGTTGCGTAGAAACCTTTCTTGTCCTTTCAGGAGTTTGAGATCTTCTGTTGGGTCCAGGAAGGAGGTGCTCTGTGAGAACTGCCCCACCTGTAGATGTGTTTTTGATGTATTCGTAGAAGGAAGTGAGTTCCACGTTCTTCTACTCTGCCATTTTGATCAGAGCTCTCTACATGCTAATTATTATTATGATTAATATTGTAATTATTATTGAAGAAGGGGCAAGGATCGAACCTTTGGGAGCAGTAACAACATGCCAGATGCTGTGTCAAGCCCTTTATGCACATTACTGCCTGTTGAGTCTGTGGATTGGACCATCTCACTCCACTTTACAGATGAAGAAACTGAGGCCCAGAGGGAACAAGGATCATCAAAGCCACATGATCAGTGATTGGCAGAGCTGGATATTATACCTTCACAGCAGTCATGCCCTTTCCCCTTTGCTGGTTTGTGACTGGACCAATGGGTGTGTGTGTGTGTGTGTGTGTGTGTGGGTGTGATGGTGTGATCGCTGCCGGGAGATTCTTAGGTTCCCACTTTCCTCTCCAGGTGAAGAGAATGCTCTGCTCTATGTTTGCTGAGCATGGGGTCTGTGAGGACTTTGAGTGAATCCACAGTGGAAAGAACTCTAATAACACCCTGACCCATAAAGCAGCATGCAGTTCATACCTGTCCACAAAGGCACTTTCTTAAAATGCACTGCTAGAGCATGTCTTTCCAGATTGTAGCTGCTGAAACCACCAGTCTGTCCTCACAGAGGCATTTGCATTTGAACTGGGGTTGTCTCAAGGACCTCAAACTTCTAACATCTAATGGCATCTGTGAAAATTACTAGAGCTAATCAATGAATATAGTAAAGTTGCAGGATATAAAATTAACACACAGAAATCCTTTGCATTCCTATACACTAACAATGAGAAAACAGAAAGAGAAATTAAGGAAACAATACCATTCACCATTGCAACAAAAAGAATATAAAATACTTAGGAGTATATCTACCTAAAGAAACAAAAGACCTATACATAGAAAACTATAAAACACTGATGAAAGAAATCAAAGAGGACACAAACAGATGGAGAAATATTCCGTGTTCATGGTTTGGAAGAATCAATATTGTCAAAATGGCTATACTACGCAAAGCAATCTATAGATTCAATGCACACCAACGGTATTTTTCACAGAACTAGAACAAATAATTTCACAATTTGTATGGAAATACAAAAAACCTCGAATAGCCAAAGTATCTCGAGAAAGAAGAATGGAACTGGAGGAATCAACCTGCCTGACTTCAGACTATACTACAAAGCCACAGTCATCAAGACAGTATGGTACTGGCACAAAGACAGAAATATAGATCAATGGAACAGAATAGAAAGACCAGAGATAAATCCACAAACCTGTGGAGACCTTATCTTCAACAAAGGAGGCAAGAATATACAATGGAAAAAAGACAACCTCTTTAACAAGTGGTGCTGGGAAAACTGGTCAACCACTTGTAAAAGAATGAAACTAGAACACTTTCTAACACCATACACAAAAATAAACTCAAAATGGATTAAAGATCTAAATGTTAGACCAGAAACTATAAAACTCCTAGAGGAGAACATAGGCAAAACACTCCGACATAAATCACAGCAGGATCCTCTATGACCCACCTCCTAGAATATTGGAAATAAAAGCAAAAATAAACAAATGGGATCTAATTAAACTTAAAAGCTTTTGCACAGCAAAGGAAACTATAAGCAAGGTGAAAAGACAGCCCTCAGATTGGGAAAAAATAATAGCAAACGAAGAAACAAAGGATTAATCTCAAAAATATACAAGAAGCTCCTGCAGCTCAATTCCAGGAAAATAAATGACCCAATCAAAAAATGGGCGAAAGAACTAAACAGACATTTCTCCAAAGAAGACATACAGATGGCTAACAAACACATGAAAAGATGCTCAACATCACTCATTATCAGAGAAATGCACATCAAAACCACAATGAGGTACCATTACACACCAGTCAGGATGGCTACTATCCAAAAGTCTACAAGCAATAAATGCTGGAGAGAGTGTGGAGAAAAGGGAACCTTCTTACACTGTTGGTGGGAATGCAAATTCATACAGCCACTATGGAGAACAGTGTGGAGATTTCTTTAAAAACTGGAATTAGAACTGCCATATGACCCAGCAATCCCACTTCTGGGCATACACACTGAGGAAACCAGATCTGAAAGAGACACGTGCACCCCAATGTTCATTGCAGCACTGTTTATAATAGCCAGGACATAAGCAACCTAGATGCCCATCAGCAGACAAATGGATAAGGAAGCTATGGTACACATACACCATGGAATATTACTCAGCTATTAAAAAGAATTCATTTGAATCAGTTCTAATGAGATGGATGAAACTGGAGCCCATTATATAGAGTGAAGTAAGCCAGAAAGATAAAGACCAATACAGTATACTAACGCATATATATGGAATTTAGAAAGATGGTAATGATAACCCTACATGCAAAACAGAAAAAGAGACACAGATGTACAGAATAGAATTTTGAACTCTGTGGGAGAAGGTGAGGGTGGGATGTTTCAAGAGAACAGCATCGAAACATGTATATTATCCAGGGTGAAACAGATCACCAGCCCAGGCTGGATGCATGAGACAAGTGCTCAGGCCTGGTGCACTGGGAAGACCCAGAGGAATCAGGTGGAGAGGGAGGTGGGAGGGGGCATCGGGATGGGGAATACATGTAAATCCATAGCTGATTCATGTCAGTGTATGACAAAAACCACTACAATATTATAAAGTAATTAGCCTCCAACTAATAAAAATAAATGGAAAAGATAAATAAATAAAGGCATCTGTGCTGGCCTGGGAATCAGCCCTAGCTGCTCACCAGCTGGGCACCACTCTGCCGGATGTGTCCCAGCTGAAACTGGAGCTCTCAATGCACCAGAACCTTGCCTGTGACTCTCTGGGAAAAATGCTACATGGTGAGGGATTGGTTCTAGGTGAGTGCTTTCAGATAACGGAAAAACAAAAATCTTAGATGGTGAAACAACAAAGCACGTGAACGTCTCGTAAGCTAGCTGTGACAACTGTAACATTGTTTCTGTATTTATACACTGCTTCTTTTCATAAAGTATTCAAAGTCACTCCAAATTGGGAAGGGAATATGTCAAGGCTGTATATTGTCACCCTGCTTATTTAACTTATATGCAGAGTACATCATGGGAAATTCTGGGCTGGAGGAAGCACAAGCTGGAAGCAAGATTGCCAGGAGAAATATCAATAACCTCAGGTATACAGATGACAGCACCCTTATGGCAGAAAGTGAATAACTAAAGAGCCTCTTGATGAAAGTGAAAGAGGAGAGTGAAAATGTTGGTTTAAAACTCAACATTCAGAAAATTAAGATCATGGCATCTGGTCCCATCACTTCATGGAAAATAGATGGGGAAACAATGGAAACAGTGACAGACTTTATTGTGGGGGCTCCAAAATCACTGCAGACGGTGACTGCAGCCATGAAACTGAAAGGCATTTGTTCCTTGGAAGAAAAGTTATGACCAACTTAAACAGCTTATTAAAAAGCAGAGACATTACTTTGCCAGCAAAGGTCTGTCTAGTCAAAGCTATGGCTTTTCCAGTAGTCATGTATGGATGTGAGATTTGGACTATAAAGAAAGCTGAGTGCCAAAGAATTGATGCTTTTGAACTGTGGTGTTGGAGAAGACTCTTGAGAGTCCCTTAGACTGAAAGGAGATCCAACTAGTCCATCCTAAAGGAAATCAGTCCTGAATATTCATTGGAAGGACTGATGCTGAAGATGAAACTCCAATACTTTGGCCACCTGATGAGAAGAGCTGACTCATTTGAAAAGACCCTGATGCTGGGAAAGATTGAAGGCGGGAGAAGAAGGGGATGACAGAGGATGAGATGGTCGGATGACATCACCGACTCAATGGACTTGAGTTTGAGTAAATTCCAGGTGTTGGTGATGGACAGGGAGGCCTGGCGTGGTTCAGCCCATGGGGTTGCAAAGAGTTGGACATGACTGAGTGACTGAACTGAGCTGAACTGTTCAAAGGCACTCTGAAGAAGTATACATAATAAAATAATGATTTTTAAAAAAAGCCTAAACAGAATGCTGCCTGCCAGTCCTGTAAAAAAAAGAATGTTGCGGCCAGCAGACAGTACAGCTCCCTCCCTACCCCCACCTCAGTGCACCCCGAGGGCATTCAGGATAGAGGAAAACAGGATACTGAAGATGAGTATCTAAGAAATTATTTCAGTGAGCCCAGATTCTTGCATCTTCCCATACAGAGCAGCGCACTAAAATCACTAACTCGAGATGTCTGTTTCTGTGATTGGCAGTAATCTTTTGATGTTCAACTCCATTCGATGTTGACTCCATGGTTTATTTGCTTTTCTTTTTTCCAGCAAAAACTGCTACATATCTGGCTCCTCTCTTACTTCTGGGGAGCAGTTCCTCAGAGCTGCCTGAGTTGTTGTCTCCCTGGTTACAGTCCTCAGTAAGGTTCCCAAATAAAACACAACTCTCAACTTTTAAGTTGTGCATTTTTCTTTAGTTGACAAGTGGAAAGTCAACATTTGGAGGAGGACATAAATGTATAGGTCAAAAGAACCTTGGTATTTCTAGAGAGAATTTGAAATTTGACTCTAAGCTTCCTGGAGCCCAAAGTAAAATGGGAGATTTACAGAATTGTTACTGTCAGAAAAGCTACGTACCAGGTAGACTTTTTTTTAAATACAATGGATAAATTATTAATTTGAAATCATTTAGGACTCACAAGAAGTTGCAGAAGTAATACAAAGAATTCCCATGTTATCTTTACCTAACTCCACCCAGGGAGAGTATTGTACACCACCACCCACAACTGTCAAAACCAGGAATTTTACATGGTTCAATACTATTAAGTCAAATATAGGCCTTATTTAGATTTCATCAGTTTTTACATCTAGTGCTGATTTCTAAAAGAAATCCCTATGGACTTTAGGGCTTCTCTGGTGGCTCAGTGGTAAAGAATCCCCCTGTCAGTCTAGGAGACACAGGTTCAGTTCCTGGTCCAGGAAGATCCCACATGCTGTAGAGCAACTAACCGGGGTCTCCTGCATTGCAGGCGGATTCTTTTTCAACTGAGCCACAGGGGAAGCCCAACTAAGCCCAAGGGCCACAACTACTGAGCTGTGCTCTCAAGCCCAGGAACCGCAACAAGGGAAGCCTCCACAATGAGAAACCTACTCATGGCAACTAGAGAGAGACAAGCCTGCACTGCTGTGAAGACCCAGCGCAGCGATAAATAAATAAAGAAAATTTTAAGAGAAGTTCCTGTGGACTTTAGAAAGAAGGCCCTCTTAAAGAGATGACGTATTCTTAGAAGCATCCCCAAGATGAACAAAATAGTGACCTATACATGAACTTTTGCAGCTTGATTTCAGGGCTATTCAAATAACACACCAGAAGTGGAATAATACCAGGATTGGCAAACCCAAGGGTCCTAGACACAGGGGCTTCCAATGGCTACTGAAAAGAAATCTTGCCACAGTGAACCCAGTGGATACAAAAAAAACCCCAAAACATTATTTGGGCAGTTGCTTGCATGATGGCTGCTTTCCAGGTCAGATAGGAGAGGAGCTGGGGACAAAGAGGCCTGCATATGGGATTCTCACGGGTGTAGGTTCAGTGGGACTGAAGTCCATCACCTCAGAACACAGCCGCACCATCCCAAGGGAGTGACTCCTTGCTCTACCCCAATCCATAGAATATGAGGACAGGAAACAACACCTCTGTGTGTGTGTGTGTGTGTGTGTGCGTGCGAGCGTGCACATGTGTCCTTGTAGTGAAAGTGAAAGGTGCTCAGTTCTGTCTGACTCTTTGCAAGCCTATGGACTGTACAGTCCCAATTGGGAAGATCCCCTGGAGAAGGGAAAGGCTATCCACTCCAGTATTCTGGCCTGGAGAATTCCATTGACTGTATAGTCCATGGGGTCGCAAGGAGTCGGACAGGACTGAGCGACTTTCACTCACTCACTCACTCACTCACTCACTCATAGCTGATTTACTTTGCTCTATAACAGAAACCAACACAACATTGTAAAGTAACTAGACTCCAATAATATTAATAAAAAGAATGGTGCTGGCCCTGAGTGAGCACTCTGCATTCACTGCCTTCATCAGAAGATATATTACTACTGCAGGATGGATCCCAAAGGCTCTGGCAAGCCTTGAAATTCTGTGCTCCTGACTCTTCAGAGAGCCCTTTGCATAGAACAGGGAGAAGGGATGAGGACAAATCAGGGGAGCAGGGTTTTCGAAGAGAATCTCATAGGACTGTCCTCTTCTCCCTCCACATCCTGTTCCAGAGTTTTCTAGGTTTTATGAGCAGAGAGAACTGTGTTCTGTCTTCCTGGTGAGAGAGGGGTGAAGAGATGACAGGGAAGGTGCGTGGCTGGGGTGAACTCAACCGGCTTCGAGGACTTTGAAAAGCAAGCGAGCTTTGGAAAAACTCTTCAAGGCTAAGGGTCGGGCGGGGGGCTCCCTGAGCCATGGAGGCGGGCATCTGGCAGCAGCTCAGAGAGGACCCTTCACGTGCTCCAGGGAAAGATGCTCACATGTCTTCAGGACATAAGCAGATGGCCCTGGAATACCTCTTCAGGCAACCACAGCGCTGCCGGGGCTGTGAGCTGAAAATAATCACGGTGGCAACGTGATGCTCCCAGGAGGACCGGCGTGGGCTGCTGGGGGCAGGCCAGCTCTCCCACCGAGGCTCTGACAGCAGCACAGAATATCTGAGACAGAGCTTTAGTGAGGCCTGTGTCTCAGGGCCCACGAGATGCTCTTCAGAGGAGCCAGGATTGATTCTTGTGTTTCTGGGGGGTGGAGTGAGCGAGAACAGGGGGCTATGGGCCGAGCAGGCTGTGTAGATCCCTATGGAAGGAAGAGGCTCCGGATACATGCCTGGGCTTCTGGGGTCCAAGGTCAGCACTCCAGGGATGGCCTCATCAGCCTCTGGGCAGCACCGAATCTCATGGGGGTGGCTAGACGGGTCCACGTGGTAGCATAGGGGCAGAGGGGGTGTGGGAGGGGATTCCCTGAGAGCTCCAACACCCTGACAGTTGAGGGAATCTTAGGAAGTTCAGTTCAGTGCAGATACTCAGTCGTGTCCAACTCTCTGCGACCCCATGGATTGCAGCACGCCAGGCTTCCCTGTCCATCACCAACTCCCAGAGCTTGTTCAAACTCATGTCCATCGAGTCAGTGATGCTTAGGAGGAGCGCATATCAAACTCTGACACTGAGTTCAAATCCCAGAGCTGTCCTTATGTGACTTGGACGAGAGACACAAGCTGGCTGATAGTCATTCTTCAACAGTTTCCAGATCCACAGGCCCAGTCACTTCTGTAGTAACCAGTGCTTATTTTTCAGAATCTTTTTGATTCCAGCAAGTCCTTTTCAAGCAGGCAGTTTACTTTTAATTTTTTAATCTGAAAAATGGGTTTGTTGCAAGGAGCAAATGAGTGAATTCATATAAAGTGCTTAGGTCAGTGCCCTACTCATTAAGTAACCTTCCAATAGAGGCTGTTGATTATCGTTTCCTGCAAGCCTTCCAAGATCCTGACTAGCTCTCTAGGCTTCAGCTTCTTCATCCATAAAATGCGGATAAGATGTACAGTGACTGTTAAGGACTATGGGAAGATTAAAAACCTGATGTAAATGGAATCATATAATCTGTCGCCTTTCGTGTCTGGCTTCCTTCACTTTGCAGTGTTTTCAAGGTTCGTTGTTTGAAGCACATATCAGTACTTCACTCCTCTTTACTGACGAATACTGTTCCGTTGTTTGAGTAGACCTCACTTTATCCATTCACCAGCTGATGGGCATTTGAGTATTTCCATTTTTGGTTATTATGAGTGGTGCTGCTATGAACATTCATGTGTAATTTTCATGTGAACATGTGTTTCGAATTCTCTTGGGTATACACCTAGAACTGGCGTTGTTGAGCTATGTGGTAAATGAATGCTGATATTTTGAGGAGTTGCCAAACTGTATTCCAAAGCAACTGCACCATTTTTTACTCCAGCAACTTCTTTACAGCCTTGTCAGCACTTGCTATCGTCTTTTTTTTTTTTTTTTAATTTTAGTCATTTCAGTGGTGCTGAAATGGTGCCTCATTGTGGTTCTAATTTGCATTTCTCCACTGACTAATGATCTGAGCATCAGCTCGTGTACTTTTTGGTAATTTCCTCTGCATTATTTGGAGAAATGTCTATTCAAATCCTTTGCCTATTTTTAAGTAGGATATCTTTTTATCTTTATTATGAGGGCTATTGATATATTCTGATGCAAGTCCCTAATCAGATATATGATCTGCAAATACTTTCTACCATTTCTGGATTGTCTTTTCACTTTCTTGAAGCACATAATTTAAAAATTTTATGAAGCCCAATTTACTTATTTTTTAAGTCACTAAATGTTGAGGTTGTATGTATGTAGCACTAGATGAGGCATACATAGTCCATTCTAAAGATGAGAAAACTAGAACACAAAGGCCTTAAGTGACCTGTTTAAAGTTGCACGGCAAATGGGGCTTCCTCGGTGGCTCAGTAGTAAAGAAGTTGCCTGCAATGCAGGAGCTGCAGGAGACTCTAGTTTGATCCCTGGGTCAGGAAGATCCCTTGGAGGAGGGCATGGCAACCCATTCCAGTATCCTTGCCTGGAGAATCCCAGGGACAGAGGAGCCCGGTGGGCTACAGTCGATAGGATTGCAAAGAGTCAGGCATGACTAAAGTGCTTTAGCATGCCTGCATACACAGCAAATAGCTGATGGTCAGTGTGACTCTAAACCTTGTGCTCTTGACCAGTGTACGTATATTGGCATCTTAGACTAAAATGCTAACAGAATGTTGTGGATTCAGTCATAAAGCCTGTGTTCCAGTGACTGTGATGGGAGGGGATTATTTGAAGAACACATTTGTTTCATCAAATGCTCTGGGCTGTCTACACTGATTTAGTAAAGTCCTCGGAAAGCAACTTCCTTTGATCCCACTGTCTTGGCTGCCTTAGAAACTTGCTTCTGTGGAGTGTTGCTTGGCACCATGCTTTCAGCTTTTCTCAGAGAACAGTGAAAGAAAGTTTTTCATGACAATTGCTTTGTGTTATGGTCACTGTAACACCTGTAGAGGCATGGTCTCCTCCAGCACTTTCTATCCCCTCCACACAACTCTGGAGGGAAATTTTCTCAAGATAGAAGTGCCAGGAAAATTCTTTCCTCCTCTGAGGACCTGGTGTGTGTCCTCCTCCTGAGCAACAAGGGTCTCAATATTTATGGTGTTTCCTTTTTCACTGTGGCCGCCAGGAAGCTCAGAGTAAGAAAATGGTGACTCAGCTGGTTAAGAATCTGCCTGCAATGCGGGACATCTGGGTCAATCCCTGACTTGGGAAGATCAGGTGGAGAAGGGAACATCTACCCACTCCAGTATTCTGGCCTGAAGAATTCCATGGGACTGTGTGGTCCCTGGAGTTGCAAAGAGTCAGACACGACTGAGTAACTTTCACTTCACCAGTCATTGATTGCCTATTTTCATTCTAATTTTCTCTTTGATCTCAACTTTCCATTTTCTATCCAGTCATATGACAGTTATTGACTGACAACCTACTACTACTGGGAGGTAGATTAAATACAAGTCCCCTCCATACGAATCTTCAAGTTGTAAACTTTCAAAGATGTGAATGTGCATCTGATTCCAACAAGAAACCAGACCCTGTGCCGTCAGCGTCAGGGGTGAGCGACATTGCAGCTAGCCCTCTGTCTCCCAAGGCTGACAACCCTTCAGCTCTACCGTCACCCGCCTCCTCTGTCTCCTCCAGTCAGCAGCTCTTCTTGCCTGTCCTCCCAACACCAGCCCCTGCGTGCTAGCTGTTGCACTGGACTTCTGTACCCTTCAAGGTACTGCCCCATAAGAGTAGAAATGTTTTCCTTATTTTTTGTGATTTTTTAATGTATTTATTGTGTGAACAGTATTGTAAACCTGTTACAGTACAGTACTACTGAGTCAGTGATGCCATCCGACCATCTCATCCTCATTGGATGGCATCATCGACTCAATGGACACGAGTTTGAGTAAACTCCGGGAGTTGATGATGGACAGAGAGGCCTGGAGTGCTGCAGTCCATGGGCTTGCAAACAGTCAGACACGACTGAGCGACTCAACTGAACTGGACAGTTCTATGTAGCCTATTGTGTTCACTGGGTACCTAGGCTAACTTTGTTGGACTTGTGAACAAATTGGACTTAGGAATGTGCTCTTGGAATGAAACTAGTTCAAATGAAGGGGACTCCTCGTAGATAAAAGCCTTGAAGCAGAGTTGTGTGATGCTCCCGCCTGTATCCCCTGGGGGATATCCTATAGTACAGCACAACCTGACTTTCAATTGTCTGGTGGTTTTCTCTGACGGCCAGAGACGTTCTCCTTAAGCACCAGTGCCTGAAGAGCTGCAGAGGAACCTTCTCCAACCCTGGGAGCTACCCTCAGTCGGCACCTAAAAGGAGTCGGTGTATTCATATCCAGCAACCCAGACCCTAAGTGAGGGGCAGCAAGGTGCTGTCACCAGGTGCCCCGGCGAGGCTGAGCCTCAGCTTCCCACAGAGGTAACCGCCTGCAAGCCCGCTGTCAGCTGCCTCCTATTCCCTGTCTCAGCATCCCAGACCCCCAGCAGGGCTCCCTGGCACCAGAGACAAAACAAATCCTTGCCTGGGGGTCTGCCTCGGGGGGAACCCAAACTCAGAGAGTCTCTGATGTCGTGGACTTTATCTCCAATCAAACAGAAAACCAAAGAATTATTCAACAGCTGAAGTCAGGACCTGAGGGTGGGCGGGACACAGTCTGGGAAGGTGCCTGGTGGGGAATGGTGCTCCTGGCAGATGTCACAGCCTCTGCTAAGGACTGGAGGTAGGCAGGGGCTTGGCGTGTACCAGGAACGGAAAGAAAGATTTTCCCAAGTACACTTCCCTTTATCTTGACTAAACAGGATGTTAGGAGCAATTTTCTATTTCATGATGTATCTTCAAGTCCTTCAGGGGAATACAGTAGATAGGGAGGCAAAAAAGAGAGCAAAGGTAAGTGGTCCATGCAGGGGCCCTGGGCAAGTCCCTTCCCCTCCTGGGGTGACTGGCGTTCTTTCTGTCAATCGGGTTTTTTCCCTGCTCAGTCTGTACCACGGCTTTGCTGGGAGGATGGGTGAGGCAGGGCAGAGAAACAGCTCTGGACCCCGAGAAGCAATGCTCTAATGTGACCAGTTCCAATGCGGTGCTCCCACAAGAAACGCTTGCTTTTACTATTAAGTGATGGCTCCGCTTTCTTTGTCCTTCAACCAAACACCTGGTGCATATTTTACTCTCTCAGTGTGTGGACATCACGCAAGTGTCTGAAAGCCCACCCAAGCTCACTTGTCCCCCTTCTGAGCAGCAGCAGGGAGGAAGGAAGGGCCCAGGGCTTTGGAACCAAATCAATGTGGCTCTGAATCTTGGCTCCACTATTATATCCCCTAGTTGGCCAACATAGGGAGGCTGAGACTCCCCTCTAATCCAGGGATCATTCTGGCTCAGGAGAGTTGCTCAATGCACACAAACTTCACACTCGGAGATCAGAAGAGCCTGGGTCTGTGTTGACACACAGACGCACGCCCCAGCTTCCTGCAGCTCCGGGGTTCCCCATGACCTCAGAACATGCATTTGGAGGCTGATTCTGAAGAAAAGGAGTCACAGCCGCGCCCCAGATGGCCGGGCTATGACGCAAACCCTTGTCCGCCCTCCCCTTGCCTGGCCAGAGTAGAAAGGTTTCTGCTGGATTTTCTGAAGCTGGTTTGGAGTTCCTGACTCCCATGCATGCTAAGTCCCTCCACAGCTCCTACCAAATCAGTTGAGGTCCTACACTGACATGGGCTTCCCTGTCTCTGCCCTGACCCCACCTATGTCGCAGCTGGTTGCTTGCCTGCAGCCCTCAGGGTACCCCAAGCTCCTCAGGGGTGGGGCTGGGGCATGCTCACCTAACCACCTTCAACAGTTGCTAACCAAACACTCAGAGCTGGGCATGATGGAAGGGATTTCGATTGCATGTTGGCACAAAGAATTATTTATTCAATGAATGAAGGAGGATACTGTTCTTACTCTCAAGAGGTGTACAGGCTGGCTGTCTATAGGTACAGGATAATGATACAAATTCCTTGCATTCTATGAGAACCCCTGGGTTCAGCCCATGGTGCCCCTAATTGGTGGAGCTCATTGTGGAGACCACAATTTCCAGGCCAGGCCTGGGGGCCAGGGCTGCTGGGACATGGCCTGGGGGTGATGCTTTAGAGCAGTGGTCTCCAACTTTTTTGGCACCAGGGTCTGATTTCATGGAAGACAATTTTTCCATGGACTGGAGAGGGGGATGGTTTGGGGAAGACTCAACAACACTACATTTATTGTGCTTCTATGAGAATCTAGGGATTCTCTCATGCCTCAGTTGGTAAAGAATCCGCCTGCAGTGCAGGAGACACCAGTTCGATTCCTGGGTCGGGAAGATCCACTGGGGAAGGGATAGGCTCCCCACTCCAATATTCTTGGGCTTCCCTGGTGGCTCAGATGGTAAAGAATCTGCCTGAAATGTGGGAGACTCAGGTTCGATCCCTGGGTCGGGAAGATCCCCTGGAGAAGGGCATGGAAACCCACTCCAGTATTTTTGCTTGGAGAATCCCCATGGACAGAGGAGCCTGGTGGGCTACAGTCCATGGGGTCGCACAGAGTCGGACACGACTGAACGACTAACACTTTCACTACTTTCACTTTATGCGAATCTAATGTGGCCCCTGATCTAACAGGAGGCGAGGCTCAGGTGCTAATGCGAACGGCGGGAAGCCACTGTAAATACAGATGAAGCTTTGCTTGCCTGCCCACCACTCACCTCCTGTTGTGCAGCCTGGTTTCCAACAGGGCACGGATCGATGCCAGTACGTGGCCTGGGGGTTGAGGACCCCAGTCTTAGAGGGACAGACAAAGGAGCCTACATATGAGGCTGCGGCTGCCAGCCTGTCACTGCCCATGGAGGGGACAAGTCACGCAAGGTGCACGCAATCCTCTTCTCTTTGTGGAGGGATCTCCAAATCTCCCAGCCTCCTTCCGAGGGGCTCCAGGCATCCCTGGCTTTGCTCTGATCCTGGTTCCCTTGCCCTGGACTAATGATGGCTGCACACGAGAATCTGTCAGACAGTGAGTCCCTGTGGGCTGTGTTCACTTGGTTAGTCTGGGGGGAGGAGCCTGGCCACGGTCATTCATAAAACCCTCCAGCTGATTCTCACACGCAGGCAGCGCTGTGAACTGTAACCTTCATCAGTGTTACTCAAGCTTTGACACGAACATAAATCACCTGGGAATCTTGTTAGAGACAGATTTTCCAGCAGTAGGGCTGAGAGGACCTGAGACTCTGCATTTCCAATTGTTGCAGGTCTGAAGCCCCACGCTTTGAGAGGCTCTGGAGTAAATAACACCAGCTTTCCCCGGTGGCTCAGCTGGTAAAGCATCTGCTTGCACTGCAGGAGACCTGGGTTCAATCCCTGGGCTGGGAAGATCCCCTGGAGAAGGGAACAGCTACCCACTCCAGTATTCTGGCCTGGAGAATTCCATGGACTGTATAGTCCATAGGGTCACAAAGAGTCAGACACAACTGAGTGACTTTCACTTTCACTGGTAATTAAAAAGGATAAGATGCAAGCTGACCACTTCTGATCAAACCCTCGAAGCACAAGGCAGGACCCCCCCACCCTGGGCACTGCATGCTCCAACTCAGAGGATGGCACTTGGCACAGTCTACACCGCAGCCCCCTCATGGGGGCTGGATCCAGACTGGAGATGCAGAGAGGTGCCCTCCATGGCCGTGGCTTTGCTGGACTTGGAGGGCTTGGTGATCACGGGGTACCTTTGTGAGCTGATCAGTCAGGCACCACACACCCTGGCTTGTTTTCCCTCTCATTACAGGTGGGGGATTAGCTGGGCTTCAGCCTCTCATCTCTGCCAGTTACTGACATCCGCCCCCCCCCCCCCAACTCCTACCAAATCAGCAGAGGTCCCCTCACTTGCCCTATGGCCGGGCCTACCCGCTCAGATTTACTGATGCCCTGGCAGCTGCCCTCTTCTGCAGCCCAGGTGACAGAGCTATCCTGCGGTGTCTGGCTTCCTGGCAGGAATCGACCTGACCCTGTGAGGGCCACACCCCCTCCTCCTTGACAACACGTCACAACTCCAGGGGACACCCAGGCCTCAGCCCAGACTGACTATATAAGAATCCCTGCCAGCAGGACCCGGGCAGGAGTCCTTTTTAAGACTTTCCCGGCAATTCCCAGTGCTGCCAAGTTTGTGAGGATTCGGCAGCTGGAGGGGGCAGAAGATAATTCATGGGTCAGAGAAAGGACAGTGGTGTGCAGTCCTCGGGGGCGCTCTCCAAGCTTCTTTCCACCTCACTCCTCGGTCCTACCCTTGAGAATATGCCAAGGGTGTCTTCCGTTTGGACTTGAGCACTAGGGGAAATCGCACACATCTCATCTCGTTTTCATCACAACCCTTCGCGAGGGTGTTACTGTCATCACCATTTTACAGTTGGAGAAACAGGCTCAGGGAGGCTGAGTGATCGCGCAAGGTCACACAGTAAGGGGTGATGTCCAGAATTCAACCCCAGGGCCACTGTTCCATGGGTGTATGGCTTAGTCATGGTGTGGGTGTATAGCCAAGGAAACCCAGACCAAAGCATAAACACAAAGTTGGCGTTAGCAAGTAGCGCATAGCCGGCTACAGCTGAGCAATCATTTGTCTTCAAGTACAAACCCTGGACCGTGAAAGGGACTGCATTCCTTTCTGCCTCTCCTCTCTATTTTCCAATCCCAGTACTACCTCCTCTGTGGAAACATCCAGAACCCCACTGCCTCTCCACTTCACACCCAGCAGGGCTCTGCGGGCCTCCTGGGCATGAAGCCTTTCTGTCTCCCCCATTGATCTGATTACAGGAAGCAGCCTTCATTCAGCCTCCATGACCTTCCCTGAGTGCCAACAGGGGGATTCAAGCAGTTGTTAATTAGGGGAGAAGGGAGGGATGTGAGAATAGGGAGAAACAGTCAAGAGGAACAATCGTGGAGCCTTGGGCCAGGGTCCCAGGTCCCCATCAAGGGATGCACACAGTAATACCTTTGCACTGTTTTGCAGTAACTGAAACCCCCTCCAGCTGGGAGAAGTTAACTGTACACTGCCCACAAGCATGTAGACCCCAGACCAGTTGGAACCAGAGGGTTAAAGATGCTGACTCCTACTTACCTAGTGAAAGGGAAAGTCGCTCAGTCCTGTCCGACTCTTTGTGACCCCATGGACTATACAATGAATGGAATTCTCCAGGCCAGAGTACTGGAGTGGGTAGCCATTCCCTTCTCCAGCAGACCTTCCTAACCCAGGGATTGAACCCAGGTCTCCCGTATTGCAGGCAGATTCTTTACCAACTGAGCCACCAGGGAAGCCCAACTAACAACCAATTAGAAGAATGTCCATGAGCTTCTCATGCCCTCTTTGAACCATTACTATAAACCTTCTCGCTGCCCCATCCAGGTTGGGGGACACACAGTTTTGAGGGTGTTAGCCTGCTGGGGTCTCCTTTTCCTGGCAAAGCAATAAAGCTCTTCTTGTTTACTTGACCCCAAACTCTGTCTCCAATATTTAGCTGAGTGTCAGAATACAGAGGCAGATTCGGCTTCACACTCACCCCCAACTGTCTAGTACCAACTTGTAAAAATTCAGGTCGCTGGGCTGCAACTCAGAACCACCGAGAATTCCTAGCAACTGTGTCTGAAAAATCTACTTTTTAAAAAACAAGCCATCTGCAGGAATCTGACATGCACATACATTTGAGAACCAGTGATAAAGCCCCTTGCTGCTCCAAAGTGTGGTCTATGGATCAGCAGTGCTGGGACCAACCCGGAGTCTGATAGAAATGTTGCACCTTGGGCAGCCCCCCCCCCCCCCCCCGGCCAAATATGTCATACTCCACACTTTCACAAGATGCGCAGGGGATCTGCATCAGTATCGGTCAGTTCAGTCGCTCAGTCGTGTCCGACTCTTTGAGATCCCATGAACCGCAGCACGCCAGGCCTCCCTGTCCATCACCAGCTCCCGGGGTCCACTCAAACCCATGTCCATTGAGTCGGTGATGCCATCCAGCCATCTGCATACACGCTGGAATTTGAGAAGCGCTCTCAGTGCAACCTGGCGGACATAGAGTGTCCTCAGACACATAGGAGAGGTGCTTCTGAGAGGGCTGTTCTTTAAAGGACTGCGTTTGGGGCTGGTTTTAAAGTCCTGTCACCCTGGAGGAAGATGGGGTTGGGGCCTTACTCTGCCTTACTCTGCAGAGAACCTCTTGTCATCCGGGAGCCCCGCCAGGAGGGGGAGGCGCTAGCGCCCCGGGTGCCCCTGGGGGAGGGGAGCTGGGGACCCAGGGCCGGGCTCGCGGCTGCAGGGACAGACTGCAACCGGGAGAGGGCGCCGCACACCTCCGGAAAGAGCCAGCCGGGGGAGGGGCGACAGCCGGACAGCCGGGCGGGCCAGGACCACGGGGCTTCCGGGACAAGAACGTCCGGTAAACTCGGAGAGCTGGTCATTCTGACTGGGAGTGGTGCACACACACCCGTGCACACATGCACGTATGCACATCACATGCATAACACAGGGGGTCCGCACACGCACAACACTCAGCCGTGCACTTAGGCCACAACACCAACGACATACCGGCAAAAGTATACACGCACCACTTGCACAATGCATTTATAATACACACTCGGCACACGCACACAATACACATGAGCAGCACACTCATAACAAATACACATGCTCACAGACCACACGGACACGCCAAATGAGCCGTCCATCGCAGCACACACGCGCGCACACCAGCACAGCGCAGGCGCACTCCATGCCACAGGCACCGCACACATAATGCACACGTGTACCATACATGGTGGGCCACCCATGCGCTTCACACCACTCACACGGCGCATCATACGGACCATACATGTGCAGCACAGTCACAGCACAATATGCGTGCACACGAACAGCAAAAACATGCCGCCTGAGCATCACATCACGACAGAGACACAAGGTCACGTGCACCACATGTGTGAGGTGTGCACACGTCATGCAATCATGACGTGTACACACACGAACACTGACACCCTCAAGACACGCACGCGTACGTGACGGCACACCCCGCGCACCGCTAACACTGCACACAACACACTTGCACAGAGTCCATTTACCACGCAACACAGTGCATTCACCTTGCACGAGGCAGACACCCAGTCTCACACACACACACACAGCCACAGACTTGATTGAGGCCGTGTGTCTGGTTGGAAAACCTTCTTGCTCTAGGCCAGTGAAAAGATTCATCATGGAATTAGAAGACGATATACCGGCTCATTCAGCAATCACTCCTTTGCTGTGTGCTGGGCCTCCAGGCCCACTGCACGGCAGGGGACGCAGGCACTGCATAAACCAATACATCGAGGACCGTTTAGCCTCAGCTGCAGCGAGTGCTGTGAATTAAAGCGGCCGGCAGCACAAAACGGCAACAGGGCGGACCTGGCGGGGTCTGGGAGTTTCCCGAAAGGAGCTGTTTCGGTTGAGACCTGGAGACGAGCCGCAGGGCGGGAGCTTGCGACCTGGACGAGGCGCTGAAGTCCAGAGTCTGCGCATCTGCCCTATCCTGAAGGCAAGGAGCCGCGCCGGCAGGAGCCGGGTGGGCTCCGAGGACGACGTGGCCCCGCCCCCTGCTGCCCCACTCCGCCCCTCCCACCCAGAGGCGCGGAGGGTGGGTTTGCTTCCTGAGAGACTCTCCCGGCTCCGGGAAGAGCGGTGCCTACAGGGAAGGGACCCGATCACCGGCTACCCAGCTGCCCTGCCCCAGGATGCTGGGGATGGTGGGGAGTGCAGGGGTTCCAGGATGAGTCCACCGTCTCCCTGAGCACAGTTTGTGGGTCATCAGACCTCCCAGCTTGCCTCCTGGGCTGGTCCTGGAGGTGGTTGAAGCCACCCTGCCAGGCCAGACTGCATGAACGCAGTATTCTAGCTCCTGGGTCCTGCGCGGTCCACCTCGTCTAGTGGGCTAAGGGGGAAGGCATAGTGTAGGGAGGGGCTCGGGCTGGTTGGAGCAAATCCCTGCTTCGGCGCCTCCCAGCTGTGTGACTGTGGACGAGTCACTTGGCCTCTCTGTGCCTCATGAAAGTGAAAAAGTGAAGTCGCTCAGTCGTGTCTCACTCTTGGCGACCCCATGGACTGTAGCCCACCAGGCTCCTCCGTCCTCGGCATTTTCCAGGCAAGAGTACTGGAGTGGGTTGCCATTTCCTCCTCCATGTTCATACCTATAAAATAGGCATGATAGCCGAGCTAGCACCCGTCTCGCTAAGTTGTAAGGCCTTTATCAGTCGATACATGAAAAGCTCTTTGATTAAAGCCAAGCAATGGCAAGATGCACATAAATGTTAACTGCAGTCGTTACTTTCATCCAAATGAAAAGCCAGCCCAACAATCACAATATCTAACTGTGCTGGAGTGACTTAGCCCTGGAAACGTCTCGGGGAACGTCGGCTCCCAGGCCCCTCGGGGTTACAGATAAGGCTGACCGGCGATCCAGAGACATCCAGAGCCGGAAGGACTGGAACCCGGGTAGGTGGGGAAGAGAAGGGACGGGGAAGAGTTCCTCCCTCTCCGTCTCTAGGACGGTGGATCTCCCTTGGAGGGCTGCTTAAAGACAGACGGCTGGACCGCACCCGGGGTTTCTGCCTCTGCGGCTCTAAGAAGTCCCCAGGTGATGCCGCGGATCCGGGGACCACACCTGGAGAAGCGCCGCCTGCCACAGCGGGAGCGGCGGGCGGAGCGTCTGCGCCCCTCTAGGAACCGGGAAGGGGCGGTCGGGGTTTACTTACAGCGGATGCCGCGAGCCCCCCCTGTGCGCGGGGCTGCGGGCACTGGGCGCCTCCTCCGGGCTGAGCGCCGTCCGCTCGCCCTCTTCGGACGCCTCCTCGTCCTCCCCATCCTCCTCCTCGGCCGCCCAGTCCCTCTCCGGGGCCGCTGCGTCCTGCTGCTTGTGCGGCCGCTGGATGAGCCGGTAGCCGCCGCCTCGCCCGCCCCGGCTCCGGTTCCTTCCGGCCCTGAGCGAGGCCACGGCCACCAGGAGCTGGTCCTCCCGCAGGGAGACGAGGGGCGGCAGGGGGCCATACTCCTGGTCCTCCTCCTCGGACTCCAGTAGCCACTCCTGGGGGTCCCCAAAGTCCAGGCGGTAGGCGGCCTGGGGGCTGCGCACGACCGCCTGGTGGACTGGGGGCGCCCGGGACAGGGCGTGCGGGGGCGGGTGCAGGGCCCCCAGCATCAGCAGCACGCACCCCAGCACCAGGAGGGCGAGCAGCGCCTGCCGCCGGCAGGGTCCTTGTCTGCGCCGCTTCCTTACGAGCATGCTGCGGGGAGCTGCCAAACGCAACAGGTCATGTTCCACTTCACCGTCTCCTCCCGCTCCGGGGTCCTCCACGCTGGCAGCACAACCTGGCTTCCTGGGTCCACTTGGGAGCGTTTTTTTCTTTTTCTTTTTTTGCCAGCTCACTTAACCTGGTCCTTTCCCCCCCGCAGCTGACACTTGCCAGCAGCGTGTGTAAGACCGGCTGCCACTCAGAAAGCTACCGACCCAGGTCCCAGCCCAGGTCCTCTCTGAGCGGATGTCTTTAATTGCCTTCCGAAAGCCCATCCACGGGGGGCCGAGGCGGGGAGGTGGGGGTACTTCAGACTGAACCCTGGTGCCCTTTTCCTCTTTGGGAAAAAGAATAATTCCTTTCTGCTCAGGGAGCGAGTCCCACGTGTTTCGCTCCCAGCCCCCTCGCCGCTTGCTTGAAGGGTCAGGTTGCTGCGGGGTGTCTGCCGGGAGCCGGGAGGTCTCGGTCCGGCAGAGCTGACCCCCGTCCTCCTTTGGACCCTTCAGGTCAGGTTGGATCCACAGATGTGAAGCCGGAGCAGCCTAATTTGCTTTCATACATCGCTCTGCGCTCGGCCAAGACGCTGCGGGCCCGGCTGGCGGGCGGGCGCCCGGCTCCTGGTCCTAAAGCCCTCACTGTTCCCGGGAACGCGACCCGGGTAAACAAACACTGGCGCTGCTGGGACCAATCCCAGCGGGAACACCCTGGGGAGGTCCGGTCTGCATCTGATCCCAGGAAGGCTTCTCTCCCCACCCAAAGGGGCGGGAGAGAGGATTCCCGCTTGATTTCCAGAGGGCTGTTCCTGGGACGGAAATGCAGGGAGCTGGCGGGCTCAGGTGATCCCGGAGAGCCAGGCTGGGCCCTCCCTCCCTTCCTGAGGACCCCGTCCTCCTGCTTCTGAAAAGGAGGCGAGCTGGTGGAGATGCTCCCATAACAAGCTCCCCCTGCCCACCCGAGCCCCTGAATGCCCGCCTGGCCCTGGCCACCGAGCAGGTGGGGACAGGGAGGGGGATGATGAAACAGGAAGGGTACGCTCCCTCCATTGTCCACTCCCTTCATTCAAACCACACATATTGATGAGCCTCCACCTTCTGCCGAAACTATCCCCGGGGGCTGGGCGCAGAGATCGCAGGGAATAAAACAGCAAAATGTGTGCCTCGTGGAACTTACAGCCTAGTGGGAGAGGCAAACGTGTTAAGAAAGACCTACAGTGGGAGAGACAGAGGGAGGGGGCTGGAGAGCAGGGGCTGGGGGGGGGGCAATCCACGGGGAGTGAGAAAGGGGTCCCAGAAGCTCTGCTGAAGGAGGAAGGCTGGGCGGCTCAGTGCAGGGGGAGGAACAGCAGGTGCAAAGGCAAGAGTGTGCCTGGCCTTTGGAGGACTCGCAGAGGGCCCGTGAGGCCGGAGCAGGGTGGGCGGGTGGGGATGGGATGAGAGAGGTAAGGGGGGCATCTTTTAGGACCTTGGGGGACACTGCGAGCCCGTGGGCTTTTCCTCTAAGATGGGAGCCCTTGGAGGGCTGTAAGCAGGAGACAGGCACCGTGGACTAGGATGCTAACTGGACGCTCTGACTGCTGAAGTTAAACAGCGGGAGCGCAGGGCAGAAGCAGGGAGACTGACTGAGGCGTTGCTGCAGGGAGACACGAGGGCATCCCTGGGACCAGAGGTGAGTGCTCAGCTTGGGCACGTATTTTAAGGAAGAGCCTGTAAGATTTGTCGGTGCATTTGTGGGTGAGAGACATGTGAGTCAAGGATGGTTACAAGTTTCGGGTCCAGGCAACTGGAGGAATCAAGTTGCCCTCGAAGAAGACGACGGGAAGGCTGGGAGCAGGCGGAGGGCAGAGGGTCAGCAGGGACTCGGGGAGGGGGGGACACACATCATTGAAGACGGTGTTTCAACGGCCAAAGGGAGGGGAGGCGTGGGCAGCTAGACGTATGGATATATGGGGGTTTATAATAGCTGGAGGTCAGGGGACAGGTCTGGCTTGAAGATGTAAAATCAGACACCAGCAGTATAGATATGGCTTTTGAAGATTTGGGGAGTGATGGAGACAAGAATATAATCAATCTGATTTTGGTATTGACCATCTGGTGATGTCCATGTGTAGAGTCATCTCTTGTGTTGTTGGACAAGGGTATTTGCTATGACCAGTGCGTTCTCTTGGCAAACTCTGTTAGCCTTTGACCTGCTTCGCTTTGTACTCCAAGGCCAAACTTGCCTGTTACTCCAGGTATCTCTTGACTTCCTACTTTGGCATTCCAGTCCCCTATAATGAAAAACACATCTTTTTTGGGTGTTACTTCTAGAAGTAGGTCTTCGTAGAACCGTTCAACTTCAGCTTCTTCAACATTACTGGTCAGGGCAAAGACTTGGATTATTGCAATATTGAATGGTTTGCCTTGGAAATGAACACAGTCATTCTGTCATTTTTGAGATTGCACCCAAGTACTGCATTTCAGACTCTTTTGTTGACTATGATGGCTACTCCATTTCTTCTAAGGGATTCCTGCCCACAGTAGTAGATGTAATGGTCATCTGAGTTAAATTCACCCATTCCAGTCCATTTTAGTTCACTGATTCCTAAAATGTTGACATTCACTCTTGCCATCTCCTGTTTGACCACTTCCAATTTAACTTGATTCATGGACCTACCATTCTGGGTTTCTATGCAATATTGCTCTTTATAGCATCCACTTTACTTCCATCACCAGTCACATCCACAACTGTGCATTATTTTCGCTTTGGCTCTGTCCCTTCATTCCTTCTGGAGTTATTTCTCCACTGATCTCCAGTAACATACTGGGCACCTACCAACCTGGGGAGTTCATCTTTTAGTGTCCTATCTTTTTGCCTTTTCATACTGTTCATGGAGTTCTCAAGGCAAGAATACTGAAGTGGTTTGCCATTCCCTTCTTCAGTAGACCACATTTTGTCAGAACTCTTCACCATGACCTGTCCATCTTGGGTGGCCCCACACGGCATGGATCATAGTTTCATTGAGTTAGACAAAGCTCAAAAAACTAAGATCATGGTATCCGGTCCCATCATTTCATGGCAAGTAGATGGGGAAACAATAGAAAAAGTGAGATTATTTTCTTGGGCTCCAAAATCACTGCAGATGGTGACTGCAGTCATGAAATTAAAAGACATTAGCTCTTTGGAATAAAAGCTATAACAAACCTAGACAGCATATTAAAAAGCAGAGACATTACTTTGCCAACAAAGGTCCATCTAGTCAGAGCTATGGTTTTTCCAGTAGTCATATATGGATGTGAGAGTTGAACTATAAAGGAAGCTGAGTGCTGAAGAATTGATGCTTTTGAACTGTGGTGTTGGAGAAGACGCTTGAGAGTCTCTTGGACAGCAAGGAGATCCAGCCAGTCCATCCTAAAGGAAATCAGTCCTGGATATTCATTGAAAGGACTGATGCTTAAGCTGAAACTGCAATACTTTGGCCACCTGATGCGAAGAGCTGACTCTTTTGAAAAGACCCTGATGCTGGGAGGGATTGAGGGCAGGAGAAGGGGATGACAGAGGATGAGATGGCTGGATGGCATCACCGACTCAATGGACATGGGTTTGGGTAGACGCTGGGAGTTGGTGATGGACAGAGAGGCCTGGTGTGCTGCAGTCCATAGGGTCGCCAAGAGTCGGACACGACTGAGCGACTGAACTGAACTGATGGAGACAAGAGACGGCAGGGGTGTTGGCAAGCTCAGAGTCCTCGGGCATCTGGTGGACGGGATTGATGGAGGGTAGGTAGCATCATCACGAGAAGCGACTTTTTTGATAACTGTAGGAGGAACCAGGGTGTGGGGGGCAGGTTCCTCAAATGGATTGCTCATTTTCTGATTTGATTTTGATCTTAGATTGTGAGCATAAAACTTCTCATGGAAAAAAATGTTTTTTCTTTGGACTCAGTTGCTGCTTCCAGTGTGTGCGTGTGTGTATTTGTGCTCATATTTGTTTTCCCTGAAGCCACTCAGAGTCAGAGGTGAATGAGTGGGTCCTAAACAACTGTTCTCAACAGCCACGCCCCCAGAAGGAAGCTCTTTGGAATTGACAGAAATAGACTGTATTTTTCAAATTCCACATCAGGATGTCCAGGAGGAGGGAGTTGCGTGACTTCCAGGTTCAAGAGGCAGGCATTCCGGGAGATGTGGCTTATTTATTTATTTTTCTCAGATTTTTTTTTTTTTTTTTTAATGTGGACCATTTTTAAAGTCTTTATTGAACTTGCTACAGTAGTGCTTCTGTTTTTCTGTTTTTTGGCCCCAAGGCACATGGGATCTGAGCTCTCCACCCAGGGACTGAACCCATACATACCCTCTGGAGTGGAAGGTGAAATCGTAACCACTGGGCCTCCCGGGAAGCCACTGGGAGGTGTGGTTTAGAATGTAGGGACTCTGGGGGTTGAGGATGATGGGAGAGAGAGTTCCCCTTCCCGGGGGCTCTCAGAGACCTAAGGGTGTGGGGTCTCCACCATCAGGCAGAGCGCCTCCTCCCCCCTCCAGTAACACCGACCTCAGGCTGGCCAGCCTCGTCCCACAGCAAGGCCTTTACCTGATCTCCCCTCCGCTTGAGGGCTCTTTTCGCAGAGGTCCAGCCATATACCTCATTTCTCCACTTGGGTGTCAACCCCAGAGTCGCCTCTTCAGGGAGACCCATCCACGTGTGTCTTTGTCACCCCTGCTTTCTCTGTACCTTTGGGGCGCTTCTCAATATTCAATATTCTTGATCTGTTTCAATTCATTTTCTTCCTCCTCATGGGTCATGTTTTACTGACTCTTTGCATGCCTCATCATTTTTAATTTGATGCCAGATGCTGTGGATTTTATCTTGTTGGATACCGGATACTTTTGTATTTCTCTAAGTACTGTTGAACTCTCCCCAGAAGGTCTGGCCTTGAAGCGGTTTTTAACTGAGGGTCAGTGTCTCCACTGCTGAGACAGGGCCTGAGTCCTCTCCCGGTCTCCCGTGCTTGTCGAGGATCTCCTCTCTGGGAGCGGGGCTGCTGCCCACCCTGTGTGAGCGCCGGGGATTCCTCCCTCGGCTCCTCCAGGCGCTCCTTTCCCCGGCCTTGGTGAGCTTCGCCAAAGGCAGGTTCTGATCCCCGCTGGTCCCCAGAGCCCTCTGCACACAGCTCTCTGCTCCCCGGGGCTCTGTTACAGGACTGTGACACCCCTGCCTCCGGGTCTCCCAGCTCCACCTCCCCAGATCACCGCCACCCCCAGTTCCACCCGGAGAAGCTCCACCCTCCGGCCTGGAAACTGTCTCCAGGCAACACACAGGGGAAATCCCAGGACTCACCTCCTTGGTTTCCCACCTCTCTCTAGGTCACCTCCCAGTTACCTGATGGTAAGTCCTGAAATTACTGTTTTGCATTTCCTCTGGGGTTTTTAGCTGCCCCTGATTTACTTGAGGAGGAAAACAACTCTGAGATGTCTTCATTCGGGGTTCCCTAGAAGCGGGTGTGGAAGTGTCCTGATGGATTCTGTTTTTGTGGTTTCATCACTTGCTACAGTTGATCTGTAACCTCAGAATCATTTGTGGACATGCGCAGAGTGGCATGAATGTTAACTTGCGTGATGTGCCCCTTCCCAGCTGAGGTCACACAAGGTGACAGTCTGACCTTGTTCCAGCTCTCATGAAGTGTCTTTCTCACATTCTATTTAGCACTGTGTTTGCACCTTTTTGTGTTTTGTGTTGGTGATTTTGCTGTTTAAAATGGCCCCAAGCCTAGCGCGGAAGTGCTGGCTAGCGTCCTAAGCTCAGAAGGCTGCAATGAGCCTTATGGGGGAAATGCAAGAGTTAGGTGAGCTTCATTCCCGGATAAGCTCCAGTGCTGTTGGCTGTGGGCTCAATGTTCATGAATCCACAATATATATTAAATAAGGTGTCTTTGAACATAGTATATTAAAGCAAGGTTATGTATTTATTGGTTGACCAGAAGGCCAGAGAGCGGTGAGCGGTTCTGTATTCTCTAAGCCAGTATTCACAGTGACTTGGTAGAACAACACTCATATGAGGTCTTGTTACTGCACACACACAAAAACTGAACAGATGGTTTATTCAGGGAGGGGAGAGGGGAAGAGAGGGAAGGTGGGCAGGCTTTGAAGGGCACGTAATCAGGGCAGTTACTACTGTGGGTACCTGGGGCATAACATCTTGGGGGATACTGGGGGTCAGAGGGCAGCCGGCCTCAGAGTGACGGCAGCCAAGGAAGGGGGATTTGGGGTGTATATGCACCAACCCCATCAGCGGAGGACAGCTGCGGAGGGGCATTCATGGCCTGCTGGGGAGCAGATAGAGGCAGTGACTGCCAAAGACTGTCCTCAGGCAAAGAGGTGCGGACGCTGGCAACTGGGGTGCCCACTACGGTGGGGACAGGTCTGAGCACGTGTGAGCCACAGATGGAAGGGCGGGGGCCTGTGGACTCAGGAGCCCCCAAGAGCGGGCAGGTCAGGTAAGCCAGGGCTGTAGGCTGAGAGAGGCTGCAGAAGCCAGGAGATTCTCTCCCTGTCTAATAAGAACAGCTGTTTCTCAGCTATGGTCAATTTTTGCCATGCCAGAAGATAGGAACTAGACTTGCCAAATCTCCTGATTTTTTTCAAGAAAAGTGGGAAATGCAGATTTTTTTTAAAAATGTGAAATCCCAAATTTGTAAAAACTGGCAATGAATTTAAAAAAAAATTCTAAATATACTGTTAAGGCTGGACGAAACATGGCAGCAGGCCAACGGCAGCTTCGAGGTCTGCAACCTCTCTGATGGAAGGCGCCCGAGATCCCACCTGCTGGGTATGAGCCTGGAGAAAAGGTATCATCATCTTCTGCGCACGCCGAGCCTCCCGGGGTGCAGCCGGCTAAGCATTTGTCCCGACACCCACGTGGCGAGGCGCCCTTGTGTCTGTGCGGTGGGCTCACCTCGCTCTCCTGCTTTGAGGCTTCTGAGAGACCTAAGGATCACCATTTCCTGTGGCTAGTGGAGTCTCCAGCCATTTCTTGTCACCATTTGGCATTTTTCCTCTTGTGAGAAATTAGCTGAGCCTTCTAGGCTCTTTGCCTGGGACCTGCTCATCTGCATAGACGGTCAGCCTCCTCCATCCCCGAGAACAGGGCTGCCCGCCCAGCCTCCCACCTGCACGCCGACCAGAGATCGTCAGAGGCGCTCGCAAGTCGAGTGGTCCTGTGTGTGGAAGCAGAGCCCAGGGAATTGGCCGCCACATGCACAGAGGGAGAGGGGAAGATGACGACTGTGCTCCCAGGGAATGGCAGAGCACCCGTCAGCCAGTGGTCAGGAGTCAGCCAGAGAGGCAGATCCACCGAGAGACAAAAACGGGAGACGCAGGATTTGTCACAGAGATACGGCCTCACGGAGTTGTGGGAGCTGCATGTGGTCTCTGCAAGGCTGCTGTCTTCACATCTGATGCTGCAGCTTCAAGTCAGGACAGGCAGCTATGAAGGAAAGATAATACCAAGGTGGGGGATATCAAGAACGAGCTGGAACCCATAAGCATGAGCTGGAACCCCATATTGATGCCCTGCCGTCTTTGCTGTCTCTACGTGAGCAGTATGGGTGTCCAGCAGAAGACGGGCCCTTTGTCGTGAATCTAAACGCTGACCCCTGGCCCAGAAATCAGATCAGAGGTGTGAAGGAGGATTCAGGGAATATTCTGCCACTTTGGGCAGATGAGATGAGCTAGCAGATCAGTGACAACGCACATGTCCTACACGTCTGTTTCTTCCCTTCTGTCCAAGAATCTCCCCTGTGCCCCCGCCCTGCGGAGAGATCGGAACAGCTCTGCCTTCACTTCTGGGGACACCTGAACGTCTGGGTTTTGACTTATGACCCAGATGAAGGCAATGAGGTGTGTGATGTCCTGTCTGAGGTCTGAAACTCTACTGGCAAGCCTCAGGGATCTCGTCTTTGCTGGTGGATTGCAACGGCCTTGCCAGTTTTGAGAAGCCTGGCTGGATGACATAGCCCCCTTTCAATGAGTTTTCCTGAAGCCAAGTTTCCTCACCCTGGTCTTGGCAGTCCAATCCAGAGATTCAGTGCGGTCCGTGTGGACAAAGGATGCGCCCCAGTACACAGATCCTGTGTCTCAGAGCTACACTGCTGCCCTGCTTTCTCTTTCTTTCCTTGCAATGGATCTTCTGGCTTTAAATAAAAGTCTTAACATGAGGCAGGAGGAGAAGGGGACGACAGAGGATGAGATGGTCGGATGGCATCACCAACTCAATGGACATGAGTTTGAGTAAGCTCCGGAGGTTGGTGATGGACAGGGAGGCCTGGCGTGCTGCAGTCCATGGGGTCGCAGAGAGTTGGACACGACTGAGCAACTGAACTGAACTGAACTGAACTGAACATGAGTATATTCTGTGGAGTCTAGGGAATCCTTTCTGATATCTGAACTGGGGCAAAGAGTGTAACCAACCTTGCTGAAAACATGCTAAAAAGTTCATTCTGGAAAATGTGGGTCAGCCTAATTGACACGTGATGAGGTCACCATAGCATCCATGGGCCTCATTGCTCTGTGGCCGCCATCTTGATATAGGAAGCTTGCTCTTGGCATTGGTAACAAGGATGGCAGACCTAGGTCTTTTTAAAGACATCATTCTACAGATGGCTGGGGAAACCAGAGCAAATGAATTCTTAGACGAAACAGACTTGTTGATTTCTTCAGACTCTCCCTTCCTGTGATTCTGTGGCTAAAAACCCTGTGGTTTCCTGCTAGCTTCCAACACTAACAGATAGAGAATGCAGAAGGTCTGATTCTTGCTGGGAAGGACCCTCTAGAAAGAGCCAGGAAGACATAGATGAGAAAACTAGAACTGCCAAGAGGGAGTTACAACATGGCAGATTTTGGCTCCATCAGTGGGAGGACTTTATAATATTGAGAGTAAATTGTCCAACAGCTGAAGGAGTTGACTTGTGAGAAAAGGAGTTCAACTTTTTGACTTGTTAGCTTTAAGCAGAGATTTAATAATATCCTTCCTTCTTCCTTCCTTCCCTCCTTTCCCTTCTCCCTTCCCTCCTTCCTCCCTTCTTTCATTCCTTCAGTGAGTCTGTACACTCAGTTATTTTCTATGAATGCAATCAGTCCATCAACAATTATTGAATACTTATGATATGCCAAGTTCTGTGCTGGGCTCTGGAACTACAGCCAAGCAGAGAAGGTAGTCAGGGGTTATTGACTGCTTGCTGTGTGCTGGACACTGCTTGAGTTGTTAGAGTTTAGACCCTAGGATAGAAGACAATCCGGGACTGGTGTTGAGATTCTTCTATTCTAAGCCATGATTCTTAAGTGAACCCCCGATTCATGAATCCCATCCTGCTTGGCTCTACCAGCCATGATCTCTTGACTCAAAGGACCCACACGGCTTCTGTTGCCACTAAGATTGCTTTTGTTTGGCTGGGTCCAGGAAGGCTGGGATGTTCTGGGCTGTGACCTCATTGTTTATCATCGTTTTTTAAAGCTTCTCTCTCCCTTCTATGGGCTGGACCAGAGCCGGAGACAGCAGGGACTATGTGAAATAAACCCCAGCCAGCATTACTATCATCTTGAACACCCAAACAATGGGTCACACACCCACAGCTCGTGTCTTCTTGGCATCATGGCTGAGCCTCAGCTTTTCCATTTTTATCTGCCATTTGAGATAGGAAGGCATTGGAAACAGCTGATCTGTGAATATCTACAGTGTAAAATCCATGCAGAGAGAGAGGAGACAAATTTATGAGCAGTCCAATCTTAGCCCTCGGGAAAAGACTAGGAAATACATTTAGCCTGACATTTAAAAATCTGATATGATCCAGATGCCGTTAATTTAGCACCCAATTCTCCCCAAACACTATGTAGGACCTGGCAGGGGATGGCGGCCCACGATAGGACACGTGGGTGGAGGAAGACCATGAGGACAATCGTTCCTCAGATGGAGGCTGGATTTTACCACTTGGATGTGCCTTGCACTGTGTCCCAATTTACAGGGGTGAGACTGTCTCTAAAGGAGGCTTTAGCAAATATGAGATGATCCTCGAGAGAGTGTGTGTGTATAAAGCTGGAGACAGCTTTTGACAGAAGTGTTTTGCTAATATGCTAGAATGGGGCAGGCAGAAATGTAGGTCTTGGCTGCCCGTAGAGAGAAGGCAGGGCTGGATTCCCAGAGAATTCTCATTGCCTACAGGACTTTACATTAGGACTTGTGTTCCTTTATGTGTTCAGAAGGCTGTTCATCCAGATGGTTTGGGGCATAGATGCCTCAGGCAACCCCTGCAATGCTTGGAGGATGAACATCATTGTGAATGCATCTTGAATGAATGCGTTGAGTACGTTGGAAAGGGCTTGGAGGAAGTCTCTGAAAGTTTGTCTCAAGTTAGAATTAAATTTTTTAGGATTTTATTTTGTTTAACTTTAAATGAAGTATGATTGATTTAAAATGTTGCATTAGCTTCAGATGTACATCAAAGTTCTTCAATTATGCGTATATATAAATAGATATATTCCTTTTTTACATTCACTTCTATTATCAGTTCAGTTCAGTTCAGTCACTCAGTCGTGTCCGACTCTTTGCGACCCCATGAACCGCAGCACACCAGGCCTCCCTGTCCATCACCAACTCCCGGAGTTTACTCAAACTCATGTCCATCGAGTTGGTGATGCCATACAGCCATCTCATCCTCTGTCATCCCCTTCTCCTCCTGCCCCCAATCCCTCCAGCATCAGGGTCTTTTCCAGTGAGTCAACTCTTCGCATGAGGTGGCCATAGTATTGGAGTTTCAGCTTCAGCATCAGTCCTTCCAATGAACACCCAGGACTGATCTCCTTTAGGATGGACTGGTTGGATCTCCTTGCAGTCCAAGAGACTCTCAAGAGTCTTCTCCAACACCACAGTTCAAAAGCATCAATTCTTTGGTGTTCAGCTTTCTTTATAGTCCAACTCTCACATCCATACATGACTACTGGAAAAACCATAGCCTTGACCAGAAGGACCTTTGTTGGCAAAGTAATGTCTCTGCTTTTTAATATGACTATCTAGGTTGGTCATAACTTTCCTTCCAAGGAGTAAGCATCTTTTAATTTCATGGCTATAGTCACCATCTGCAGTGATTTTGGAGCCCCCCCAAAATAAAGATCATTTCAGATTTTTAAATGTCAGCCCCAAAAAACACTGTTTCCACTGTTTCCTCATCTATTTGCCATGAAGTGATGGGACCAGATGCCATGATCTTAGGTTTCTGAATACTGAGCTTTAAACCAACTTTTTCACTGCCCTCTTTCACTTTCATCAAGAGGCTCTTTAGTTCCTCTTCACTTTCTGCCATAAGGGTGGTGTCATCGGCATATCTGAGGTTATTGATATTTCTCCTGGCAATCTTGATTCCAGCTTGTGCTTCATCCAGCCCAGCGTTTCTCATGATGTACTCTGCATATAAGTTAAATAAGCAGGGTGACAATATACAGCTTTGACGTACTCCTTTTCCTATTTGGAACCAGTCTGTTGTTTCATGTCCAGTTCTAACTGTTGCTTCCTGACCTGCATATAGGTTTCTCAAGATGCAGGTCAGGTGGTCTGGTATTCCCATCTCTTTCAGAGATATATTTTGATCCCAAATCCCTAATTTATCCCTCCCTTGCCCCTTAGAACTGAATTCAGTGCACCTGATTCTGGGTTGGCCACAGGTGTGATGGAGATTAAATTCTAATCCAAAATCTGCGACTTATTCTCTGTGTGAATCTGGACAAATTTTTATGTATGCATGGAAGGAAGGGCTGGATTAAACATTCCCCAGAGATTTTTCAGCACTAAAAGTCTATGATGGAAACTGGACAGGTGTTATAAAATTGAGATTGTGTCTGAGTCATTTACACAGAATCTCCTAATAGTCACACGGCTGGAAGAAAGTGAAGAAATCTTGGATATCCTACCCAGCCTCCCTGCTTTCTGAGCAAAGGCATTCCTGGAATAACCAAGTTGCTGGAATATACAAATATAACCCCACTGAGAACCAAGTCGTCAGCCGCAAAGAGCTTAACTTCAGGTGTTTAAGACTTCCCTGCATTCCTGTTAAAAAGGCCGTGCTCTTGGCTCAGAATATTGCTGTAAGTTATAAATGATATTTGCATATTATTTTAAAAGGCCGCCTCAGCGACTAAGTAAATAAATTGATTAGAACAAGTGACTCTGGTAGCACTCCAACCCAGCAATGACATCACCCCTATAGAGCACAGAGTTGAGCTTGTCAACCAATCAAGATAATTGTGCTCTTGATCGGGAAGGATAAATGTGCTGTTGAAGGCATTTGTCAGCTACTCAGCTCGGACTGTGTGGAGAGGCTAGGAGACAGTTTCATAGAGAAAGCTGAAGCGAGTTCCCTGGGTTGGGCATTTGGTTATTAATTTTTTATTTTGCATGAGATGGGGTGAGACAGAAGCATTCATCCAAAACTGGAAACCTTGCATCATGAGAGTCAGCAAGATCTGCTATGTAGAGCTCCAGTATTTTTTTGGCTCTTCCCCTTCCTAAAAATCAGTCAGTTCAGTTGCTCAGTTGTGTCTGATTCTTTGTAAACCCATGGACTGCAGCACGCCAGGCTTCTCTATCCATCACTAACTCCCGGAGTTTACTCAAACTCATGTCCATCAAGTAGGTGCTGCCATCCAACCATCTCATCTCCTGTTGTTCCCTTTTCCTCCTGCCTTCAATCTTTTCCTGCATCAAGATCTCTTCCAACGAGTTAGTTCTTCGCATCAGATGGCCACAGTATTGGAGCATCAGCTTCAGCATCGGTCCTTCCAATGAATATTAAGGACTGATTTCCTTTAGGATGGACTGAATGGACCTCCTTGCAGTCCAAGGGGTTCTCAAGAGTCTTCTCCAACACCACAGTTCAAAAGCATCAATTCTTCAGCACTCAGCTTCCTTTATAGTCCAACTCTCACATCCATACATGACTACTGGAAAAACCATAGCTTTGACCAGATGGACCTTTGTTGGCAAAGTAATGTCTCTGCTTTTTAAGATGCTGTCTAGGTTGGTCACAGCTTTTCTTCCAAGGAGCAAGTGTCTTTTAATTTCTTGGCTGCAGTCACCATCTGCCGTGATTTTGGAGCCCAAGAAAATAAAGTCTCTCACTGTTTCCCCATCTATTTGCCATGAAGTGATTGGACCAGATGGCATGATTTTAGTTGTTTGAAAGTTGAGTTTGAAGCCAACTTTTTCACTCTCCCTTTTCATTTTCATCAAGAAGGTCTTTAGTACCTCTTCACTTTCTTCCATAAGAGTTGTGTCATCTGTGTATCTGAGGTTATAGATATTTCTCCTGGCAATCTTGATTCCAGCTTGTGATTCATCCAGCCCAGCATTTTGCATGATGTACTCTGCATTTAAGTTAAATAAGCAGGGTGACAATATATAGCCTTGACTTACTCCTCTCCCAATTTGAAACCAGTCTGTTGTTTCATGTCCAGTTCTAACTGTTACTTCCTGACCTGCATACAGATTTCTCAGCAGGCAGATCAGGTGGTCTGGTATTCCCATCTCTTTCAGAATTTTCCAGTTTGTTGTGATCCACAAAGTCAAAGGCTTTGGAGTAATCAATAAAGCAGAAGTAGACATTTTCCTGGAATTCTCTTGCTTTTCCTATAATCCAAAGGGTGTTGGCAATTTGATTTCTGGGTCTTCTGCCTTTTCGAAATCCATCTTGAACATCTGGAAGTTCATAGTTCATGTACTGTTGAAGCCTGGCTTGGAGAATTTTGAGCATTATTTTGCTAGCATGTGAGATGAGTGCAACTGTGCAATAGTTTGAGCATTCTTTGGCATTGCTCTTCTTTGGAATTGGAATGAAAACTGACCTTTTCCAGTCCTGTGGCCACTGCTGAGTTTTCTAAATTTGCTGGCATGTTGAGTGCAACATTTTCACAGCATCATAGCTCAACTGGAATTCCATCACCTCCATTAGCTTTATTTGTAGTGATGCTTCCTAAGGCCCACTTGACTTCACATTCTAGGATGTCTGGCTCTAGGTGAGTGATCATACTATCATGATTATCTGGGTCATGAAGATCTTTTTTGTACAGTTCTTCTGTGTATTCTTGCCAGCTCTTCTTAGTAGCTTCAGCTTCTGCTAGGTCCATACCGTTTCTGTCCTTTATTGAGCCCATCTTTGCATGAAATGTTCCCTTGGTATCTCTAATTTTCTTAAAGAGATCTCTAGTCTTTCCCATTCTATTGTTTTTCTCTATTTCTTTGCATTGATCACTGAGGAAGGCTTTCTTATCTCTCCTTGCTATTCTTTGGAACTCTGCATTCAAATGGGTATATCATCTTTCCTTTTCTCTTTGCCTTTTACTTCTCTTCTTTTCTCAGCTATTTGAAAGAACTCCTCAGACAACCACTTTGCCATTTTGCATTTCTTCTCCATGGGGATGGTCTTGATCACTCTCTCCTGTTAAATGTCACAAACCTCCGTCCATAGTTTTTCAGGCACTCTGCCTATCAGATCTATCCCTTAACTCTATTTCTCACTTCCACTGTATAATCATAAGGGATTTGATTTAGGTCATACCTGTATGGTCTAGTGGTTTTCCCTACTTTCTTCAATTTAAGTCTGAATTTGGCAATAAGGAGTTCATGATCTGAGCCACAGCCAGCTCCCAGTCTTGTTTTTACTGAATGTATAGAGCTTCTCCATCTTTGGCTGCAAAGAATATAATCAATCTGATTTTGGTGTTGGCCATCTGGTGATGTCCATGTGTAGAGTCCTCTCTTGTGTTGTTGGAATTGATGTTTGCTGTGACCAGTGCATTCTCTTGGCAGAACTTGGTTAGCGTTTGACCTGCTTTGGTTTGTACTCCAAGGCCAAATTTGCCTGTTACTCCAGGTATCTCTTGACTTCCTACTTTTGCATTCCAGTACCCTATAATGAAAAGGACATCTGTTTTTGTTGTTAGTTCTAGAAGCTCTTGTAGGTCTTCATAGAACTGTTCGACTTCAGCTTCTTCAGCGTTACTGGTTGGGGCATAAGCTTGGATTACTGTGATATTGAAACTATGATCCATGCCATGTGGGGCCACCCAAGACGGACGGGTCATGGTGGAGAGTTCTGACAAAATCTAGTCCACTGGAGAAGTGAATGGCAAACCACTTCAGTATTCTTACCTTGAGAACCCCATGAACAGTATGAAAAGGCAAAAAGATAGGACACTAAAAGATGAACTCCCCAGGTCGGTAGGTGCCCTATATGCTACTGGAGATCAATGGAGAAATAACTCCAGAAAGAATAAAGGGACAGAGCCAAAGCAAAAACAAGGCCCAGTTGTGGATGTGACTGCTGACAGAAGCAAGGTCCAATGCTGTAAAGAGCAATATTGCATAGGAACCCAGAATGTTAGGTCCATGAATCAAGTTAAATTGGAAGTGGTCAAGCAGAAGATGGCAAGAGTGAATGTCAACATTTTAGGAGTCAGTGAACTAAAATGGGCTGGAATGGGTGAATTTCAGTCAGATGACCATTACATCTAGTACTGTGGGCAAGAATCCCTTAGAAGAAATGGAGTAGCCATCATGATCAACAAAAGAGTCCGAAATGCAGTACTTGGATGGAATCTCAAAAATGACAGAGTGATCTCTGTTCGTTTCCAAGGCAAACCATTCAATATCACGGTGTAGGCAATTGCAAAAGTGAAACTCTCTGAGCTTCCCAGTAGCCAATGTAAAGAAGGGAACATGGTTGGTCATCAAATTCACTGTATCCTTAGAATAAGAATGTTCCAGTTGGACAATCAATAGATCCTCCTGTCATCAAACCTGGAGTTCAGGATTTTCAGCTTTAAGAGGCAAGTAAGTACCTGGAGATAAGATGTCTGCATTGATCATAGGAACAGTGCCAAGTGCTTTGACTATAAAGAATATGTAATCTAGGACTGATCTTTTTTTGTTAAAAAAAGAATTGCTTAAACCAGGATGACGCCTGAGTGGAGGCCCGTTCACATCTGCAAAATGGTGAGCTGAAGGAGACCCTGAGCAGAGCCAAGATTTTCCTGAAAAAAAAAAAAAGGATTAACTGTTTTTGACAAAGTGGAAATCATGTGCCTGGGATTCTAGGTCCTAGAGCTTCAGGACCTTAACCCTGGCTGTGGGTCAGAATGACCTTGGGGCTTTGAACGGCACAGAAGTCCAGTCCCGTAGGGGATTCTCATATGTCCCCAGAGACGGGGAGCACCGCCCAGAGTCTGAGGTTGTTTGGGGAGGAAAAACCAAAAGCCGTCCATCACAGGCCACAGCCACACTAGTAAGCTGCGCCTGCTGGATCTGATTGAGTGGCGGAAGGTCCCGGTGAACTTGGAGGAAAAGTGCAGCGGCTGGGAGTGAGGCTACTGAGTTGCTGCATCAGATCGTGGGAACTTAGCCCACGAGTCTTGGAGGATCCACAGGAGGCCCTGAACCCTTGCACACAGGGCCCTGTGACTCGCATTTACGGAGGCTGACTAGACAGCCTAGCTGGTTCACCCAGGCTAACCCAGTGAACAGTGCTCGGGGCTCTTGTTGCTGAATCTAGTGCCGACCCAAGCAAACTGGGACGTGTTGGTCACCCCGAGGCTTTGGCGTCTTCTCAGTACAGGATCAGAGCGTGGAAAGAGTGACCCGGCCAAGAGGAGTCAGGCCTGAGGCTCAGCGGGCCTTGACATCCTGTGGATGTTTATCTGTGGCATCCCTTCTAGTCGGGCTCTCGGACACAGGGTCCTCTCCTCGCCTCGTTTCCATCTCCCTGAGACATTTCTGTGTTTGTTCCAGATTCCAGCAGTGACCCAGCCATAGCTCCAGAGCCTCGAGGGCCTGGGAGGAAGTAGAGCTTCCTCAGACTCTGAAGAGCTGCTCTGTCCAACCCTGAAGGACCACAGCTTTCCTCCAAAGTCAAGACACTGGGCTTTGAGACTCACAGCCTTTTGCCTGGAGCCTTTGTCCTTGAAAGGTGGGTGGGCAACCCCTGGGGTGCAGATGAGACCGACTGGGCCCTGGGCCCTGGGCCTTTTGCTGTAGTGCTTGTCCTTAGGTGAATGTCTCCCCCAGCAGCAAAATAGAAATGATAAGGGACGAATAATAACAGTGTGTATTCACCGGTGGGGGATGCCTGGGAAATCCCATGGACAGAGGAGCCTGGTGGGCTACAGTCCATAAGGTCGCAGAGGCAGACACGGCTGACATGCTGCCTGAGCTGCAGCAGAAGCATGAAGAAGGTTCTAACACACAGCTGCCACTTCTGAAGGGCTGGGAGCAAAAGCAGGGAGTCGGGGGCAAGAGCATGGTACTGTGCGTGCCCCCTGCCCTGCACCACCCTGGGATGGGCTGACCACCAAGCCACCCGTCCTCCCCGCCCCCCGTCGCACACACCTTGGCCTTCACCCTACGTAGGGAACCAGCTCAGCCCTGCGTGAGGGGCGATCGAACAAGGATACTGTTTACTGTTCTTGCTCCCCCCACTGCGGCAGGGGCCCCAGCAAAGCCTTGCCTAAATTCCCATCCGGCCTCATATTAATTTCTATTGAGTTAGGAGGCCAAGGAACCTGGTCGGTAACACATATACTTAGATGACACGTGAGCCCCACAGGCAGATGGGGCCGGTTAGCAGGGCTTCCCTGGGGCAGTCACCTGGGGCCCCTGCTTGGACCGGTCTGTGCCTGCTGAAATGTTCTGCTGTCTTGAAATCCTTAACAACTTTTGAACAAGGGGCCCTGCAATTTCCTTTTATGCTGGACTCTGCAAACTCTGTGACCAGTCCTGCCCGCCCCGATTGGTTCTTGCTGCCTTTGCCAGAGGTGAAAACTGACAGTAAAATGGGAAATCTTCCCCGAGGGACTCACGCCCTGAGATTCCCGGCCTAGTTTCGGAACCGCTCAATCGAATTTCTTAGGGGCACAGCCCCCAAGTCTGCGTTTTAGGAGGGGTACCTGGGTGATTCTGCTGCATGGTGAAGACTGGGCTCCAGTATTTTAGAGCAGGATTTTAAGTTAAATAAAGGGGGATAAGAAAGAGTGGAAGCTGTGAGAGGTAAGCAGCTGCTGGAGCCACTGACTCAGGCCAAATTTGAGGCCCCCACCCTGACCTACAGAACCCTCATTTGGCGCTGGCTATGGACTTCCTTGGTGGCTCAGAGGTTAAAGCATCTGCCTGCAACGCAGGAGACCAGGGGTCAATCCCTGAGTCGGGATCCCCTGGAGAAGGAAATGGCAACCCACTCCAGTATTCTTGCCTGGAGAATCCCATGGAGGGAGGAGCCTGGTAGGCTATAGTCCATGGGGTCACAAAGAATTGGACACTACTGAGCGACTTCACTCACTCATGGAGACTTAGAACTTTTGTGTATTCCACTGCCTGAAATTATGAAAAAAGTCTCTACATCACCATTCCTGTGAGCAAGTTCTCTGAGGCCCGGGCCTACTCTCCGCCCACGTTTTAGCCTCTACTACCATTTGCAGCCAGGCCAGACTTCCCAGTGAGAAACCCTAGATCTGTTTTTTCTGGAGCCTCACACCCCTGCCTGCACCCTTCTTGGGTCTCAGGGCTTCCCAAATGCCCTCCTTCTGACCAGCCTCTCCAGCTGCTACACCCCGTGTTTGCTCCTGAGTTTGACTGACCCTGGTCCGTGGTTCTCAGAGGACTCCTTCTGGCACTTCCAAGGAAGCCTCCGGGGCAAATAATCGTCTGTCCCCTACTGGGCTGAGCTGTAAGTCCTCCTGATGTCTTCATGAGACTGAAAAAATGATGCCCCTAGGCAAGTCTCACACTAGTGAAAAATGTGTAGCAGTTCTTTCTGGCTTCAGGCATGGCTGGATCCAGGAGGTCTCTCTGTTTCTTCCTTCCGACTTCCTCTGTGAGTGCTTAGAGTCGCATCTTTGCATGCCAGAGGAAAGGCATGCTGACCAGCGCGCCTCCCCCTATTAGAGGCAGAAGGGAATTTGGTTGGCACAGTCTGCCTCCTCTGGGGTCTCTCATTTTCTGATTTTGACATCCAGTGATGGTGTGCTGGTCGATGTTTAAAAACTGTCTCTCACCGGGGGAGTGGGGAGTGGTGCCTTGACTTGTTGGATTTACTGGTTTCTGGGATATAAATACTGTCATGGTGACATATTTGAAGCTAAAACTGTATCTGTTAACACAGATTTGGGAAGAGATACCCAGTAGCACACCGTCATGTAGCATTTCCAGATACCATATTTACAAATAACCTCAGGCACATAGATGATAATAAAAGGTGATAAGGCAATTAAGAAGGGACGAATTTTGAGGATCTATTACTTTTTCTTTTAATGTAATTCATTTAAGTATTAACTTATATCATTTAGTTTTAATAATGAATATGCTTGACAAACAGCTATCAAGGTTCCTGAATTATTATTTTTTAATTTATTTTTTATTGAAGGATAATTGCTTTACAGAATTTTGTTGTTTTGTGTCAAACCTCAACATGAATCAGCCACGGGAGACATATCTCCCCTCCCTTTTGAACCTCCCTCCCATCTCCCTCCCCGTCCCACCCCTCTGGGTTGATACAAAGCCCCTGTTTGAGTTTCCTGAGCCAGACAGCAAATTCCCATTGACTGTATATTTACACATGGTAATATAAGTGTCCATGTTATTCTTTCCATACATCTCACCCTCTCCCCCCTCTCCCCATGTTCATAAGCCTATTCTCTATGTCTGTTTCTCCATTGCTGCCCTGTAAGTAAATTCTTCCAAACCGTTTTTCTAGATTCTGTATATGTGTGTTAGAATACTATATTTATCTTTCTCTTTCTGACTCACTTGACTCTGTATAATAGGTTCTAGGTCCATCCACCTCATCAGAACTGATTCAAATGCATTCCTTTTTATGACTGAGTAATATTCCATTGTGTATATGTACCACAACTTCTTTATCCATTCATCTGTCAATGGGCATCTAGGTTGCTTCCAGTTCCTGAATTATTTTTAATGTTCTGGTCATGCCATGTGGCATGGGGTTTTTAGTTCCCTAACCAGGGATCGAAACCATGCCCCCAGCATTGGAGGCTTGGAGTCTTAACTACTGGGCAGCCAGGGAAGTTCCAAGATTCCTGAGGTTTAACCATCGGCTCTCATGAGGTGGTACCAGCTGGATCTAACACAACGCTGATTCTGGAACTGGGCTGAGTGGTGAAACATGCTATGATCAACTAAGAACATCTGCTAAGGACCCAGAATGGAAGGAGTGTGGCAGGCATGTCACATGTGTACCTTTTCTAGAATGTCAACAATTTTCAAAAAGAATGTTTGTTTGTTTTTTAATGGCAAAGTGCCTGGGATCCCTGGGGAGGAGCACCTCGATTTTGCCCCTGTTTATGGTGCTCTGCACTGGGGTCTGACTGCATCTCATCAGCATTGCCAAAGTCAGGTGAGAAGGGAGTGGGAGCCCCTTGGGGAGGCATTTCTCAGTTCTGTCCTGGGGTGCTAAAAGCCCCATTATTACCGCATATCACAGAAAAACCAACCACTGGAATGTGGGCGTAGATTGTTTTTCAGCTTCCTTTGCTTGCGAAGAAGTAGTCTTCCAAGGTCAGAATTGCACAGTTTAGTATCTCAGTAAGATTTTCTGCATCGGCTTTCCTGTTTCCCTTTTGCTTTCCCTGGCGGAATTTGCCAGCGACTGAGCATCTCTTGGGGCGGGGCTGGTTCTCAAAGGAACCGGGCGACAGCTGCCTCCGTGGAAGCATGACAGGTTAACATGGCTTCCCAGGTGTCAAAAAGGCTCTTAACGAACCCTTAGCATTTGGTCTGATGTGGCTCAGCGGCTGTGACTTGAGGACTTCCAGGTGTTGAGTCAGGAGGTGGAAATGTCTCCCTGCGAACCAGGGCTGCTCCACCCACCGCCCTTTGCTATCCCCGTGATTAGTACAAGAATCTGTACATGGCAGGTGCTTGTCAAACCTTCATCCCAAATGGATCCGTTGCAGGGTGTGAGTCACAGTGAAGAGATAATCTTTCTTACCAACAGATTTAATTTTCAGTTCTTTATCGAGTTGCAGTTTGCATACAGTAAAATACATATGTCTGAAGGGTACAGCTCAACCCTTTTTTGCATATATCCATGTAAATATCCATGTGACCACCACCCTGTCAAGATGTAGTACATATCCTTCACCCTAGAAGGTTCTCTGTGTCTTTTTTCAATCATGCCAGCTCCCCCAGAGACAACCCCTGCTCTGACCTTGTCTTAGCTTGGGCTGCCATAGTATTTATAAAATACCATAGACTGGGTAGCTTAAACAACAGAGATGTACCTTCCCGTGGTTACTTTCCCATGGAGGTTGGAAGTCCGGGAGGAAGGTTCCAGCTGACTCAGACAGCTACCTTCTCACCGTGTCCCAACACAACCTCCTCTTTGTACTGGCAGATAGACAGTGAGCCCTCCTGTGTCTCTCCTTAAGAGGACACTAATCTTCTAGGATCAGGGCCCCTCTCTCATGATCTTATTAACCTAATCACTTTCATAGCGGCCCCTTTTCAAATATAGTCACTCTGAGGGCTATGGATTCAACATAGCAATGGGGAGAGGGGTACAAGCATTCAATCCACATAGACTAGCATTGCTAGTTCTAGAGCTTCAAACAGATGGAATCAGACAGTACATGCTCCTTGGCAACTGGCTGCTTTTTCTCAGTGTAATGTTTTGGAGATTCATCCATGCTCTTGTACGCATCAGTGAAGCACTCCTTTTTATTGCTAAATGGTATTTCATTGTATGAATAGATAAGTTGTTTATCCACTCTCCTAATGATGAACATTAGGATTGTTTCCAGGTTGCCAGTAGATATTTATTCTGTGTAGGGCATTATGTTAGCTATTAAAAAATGTTAAATATGTCCCTGCCCATCAGGAGCTTATGCTCGGGATCTGTGCTTGAGAAATAGTTAAGAATGTACCAACCTATCAAACAAAGTAGGACTCTGCTACTTGCTGAACAAAGACTGACTCAGGGACCCAAAAGAAGGGAGATTTTTAAGGAACATAAAAGTCTGTTTGTAAATACATACATGCAGAAGATGAGCCAACTTCAAAAAGCTGCCAGAGAAATAAAAGCAACTCCAAGTGAGGCTGGACCTGGCAGGTCATCAGGCTGGTGGCATGGGTACCTCTGGGAGCCTCAGGATGCTTCACCGCCTGTGTCACAGGCCAAAGAGTTCCATGAAGCGGAAATAGGGTGAAAATATTCCCTCGGAACAAAGCTGGCTCCTGCCTTGTTTTTGTGGTTTCCTCCAAGAGGGCGGGGGGGAAGTCTGGGCTCTGAAGGACAGCCAGCACCACGTCCACGGCCAGGAAGCCTCTCCGTGGCCAGCCATGGATGCTCCACGTGGCAGGAAGGCAGGATGGACAAAGGAGTATTGGGCCTGGGTCCCAGTTTGGGGTCTAGAGGGTGCACATTCACCTTCTCTGGCCCAAAGGTGGATCTGAGTAGGTCAACAGAGGGCTAGCAGCAGTGACGATGTCAAGGGCAGGGGTTCTTGACAGGGTCCTCTGGGTCTTGACAGCCCTCCAAAGGGACTGCAGGCCTGGTGGAAGTCTGTGAGCAGAGCTGCTAATATCTGTCCATGAGTCTGAGAGTTGAGGTCTTGCATGCCCTTATAAGCCTTCGGAAGCTCCCCCAAGCCTTCCCCCACCAAGTTTCACCTAATGCCCTGGGTCTTGCCTTTCCCTGTCGAGTCATATAGCAGATGGAGTTAAAGTGACCTCAGAGCTCATGGGCTTCCCAGGAAGTGCTAGTGGTAAAGAACCCACGTGCAGGTTTGATCCCTGGGTCGGGAAGATCCCCTGGAGGAGGGCATGGCAACCCACTCCAGTCCTCTTGCCTGGAGAATTCCATGGACAGAGGAACCTGGCGGGATACAGTGCATAGAGTCACGAAGAGTCAGACACAACTAAGCGACTTGCATGCACACACAGACCTCCCTAAGTATTTGGAGATGAAAGGGTGACAGAATGGGTAAGTGCGGGAGATTTTAGGAGAGTCACTCAGTGAAATCTCCTAGCCATTGTTCTGTGACCATGTTGGTGGTAACTATCAATAATAATATATAATATATATTAATAAATAATAATATATAATAAATCATGATATCAATAATATCATATAATGTTAATGCTCTGCTTGTTTGGATTTTAAACTTTCTTACACTTTTTCATTGAAAGGACAAAAGCCATGGTTAAAAACACTGAGAAAAAAACAAAGAAGCTTCCTAATGGCCCCTCCTCACAGATATTTTCATGCTTATCTTACCTTCCAATTCATATTTTATACAACATCTTTTTTTATATACTTTTCCCCTTAATAGTTAGTTTATTTACTTATTTGTGTTTGATTGCGCCAGGTCCTTGCTGCTGAGCATGGGCGGCTCTCCTTAGTTGTAGCAAGCCCAGGCGATTCTCTAGGAGCGGTGTATGGGCTTCTCCTCACAATAGCTTCTCCTGTTTCAGAGCGCAGGCTCTAGGGTGCACGGGTTCTGTAGTTATGGCTCCTGGCTTCTAGCACACAGGCTTAGTTGCTCCTCGGCCTGTGGGATGCTCCCCTGCCAGGGATAGAACCCATGTCTCCTGCATTGGCAGGTAGATTCTTTATCACTGAGTCACCAGGGAAGCCCTATACACCGTCTTCTCACAAGTTTGAGCATTTCCACTTGAGCCATTTGTCAAGTGGCCGTGATACACTTGACAATGGTTATGCTTAATAGTTGCACAATGTTTAGTGTTGATGTGCCATAATTTTCTATTGCTGGACATCTTGGTGTCCAGATTCTGCTATTATCCTTGTCACTACAATTGAGCAATTCATTTTAAAAGAATTTATACTCAAAGGTGTGCTTACCACAGCCCTTGAGGGAGGCCCAGGGTGTCATCAGTGTTTGAAGGACAGAAAGATGAAGAGGACTTGGGACTTAGAACTGCATTCTGGTGAATCCAAAGGAAATCAGAAACAGAAATGGGGGGTGGTGGGAGGAGCAGGGGACTGTAGAAAGGATGTTTAAAATGTTAAAAAAGCAAAAAAAATGTACAAACACAAAAGTCAAAAAAGCAAAAGGAAGTATAATCCTCCTATAAATATCTAAGGTGTACGTGACAAAGTTTTATTTTAACTCATTCATGAGAACCAGGTGTGTAGGATCTGATGCATGGTTAGTGAGAGGAAAAAATGGGGGGTAAGGTCACTGAGTTAGACACAAACTGTTAATTTTCTTCAAGGCAATAAAACTACAACCCTTAGAGTTATCTTCTTTATAAACAGAACATCATTTTTATCTCTACAGAAAAAAATCATTTGCACCACTACTGGATAAAAGTCATTGGTACCCTGCTGCTGCCGCTGCTGCTAAGTCGCTTTAGTCGGTTCCAACTCTGTGCAACCCCATAGATGGCAGCTCCCCAGGCTCCCCCATCCCTGGGATTCTCAAGGCAAGAACACTGGAGTGGGTTGCCATTTCCTTCTCCAATGCATGAAAGTGAAAAATGAAAGTGAAGTCGCTCAAGTCATGTCCAACTGTTAGTGACCCCATGGACTGCAGCCTACCAGGCTCCTCCATCCATGGGATTTTCCAGGCAAGAGTACTAGAATGGGGTGCCATTGCCTTCTCCGCATTGGTACCCTAATGGTTTTCAAAATTAATAGCTGATTTAAAAGAGTTATAAAATACTGAATCAAGAGTAAACAATAAATCAAAGTTATATCCTTCTAAAACGTCTAATGCTCCCAAGGGGCAGACATTCTGTTTTGCACCTTTTTTGCCTGATTTCTGACTTTTGGACATTGTTTTTCTGGAAAGGGGAGCCCATGGTGGTGTTAACTGTCCCCTCCAGCTATTTCAGAGCAGGGAAGTATTGCTGAGTTGTTCTCTGGAGCTGAAGCAGTGGGATGCACAGGTGGCTGGTGAAGACAAAAAAGGAAGTTTGAATAATTAATGCCATCCCACCAGGGATGGGTGGAGAGGAGGGCCCAAAGCCTGGAAGAGGAGTAGAGGAGAACTCTAGGATTTGGCTAGAAGCCAGACCACCCCTAACCACAGGGCTTCTGCTGCAAGGCTGCCTGGAGGGGACCTTAAAAGCTCAGTTGGACCTGTTCCTCTTATAGTTTAAGAGATCCCTTCCTTATGGAGTGGAGTCCTGCCTCAGTCCCTTTGAGCCCGCAGATAGACAGTGAGACCTCCATGTCTCTGTGACAGTGTTCACCACCACCGTGGCCACTTTCTCACCCCAAACGTCCCTTAGTCCCCTGAACCGAGAAGCCTAAGTGACTGGCGGCTCCTCTGGCTTTGTCCTTTCCCCTCCAGGCCCCAGCCTGACCATGGCATTGCTTCTACCTCCTGTTCCAGAGCAGAACCTGGCTTATCCCAATGGAGATTCTGATTGAGGAAGTGGACTCCAGCAAAGGGGGAGGGGTGTGGGGGAGGGGAGAGGAGGGATGAACTGAGAGTTTGGGATTAGCAGGTGCAAACTATTAAGAATAGGATGGAGAAACCACAGGTCCTACTGTATAGCACAGGGAGTTATACTCAGTGTCCTGTGATAAATCATAATGGAAGAGAATATATATATATATAATGTAGTCATTTTTCTGTACAGCAGAAATTAACACAACACTGTAAGTCAACTATACCTCAATAAAATAAAAAAATAAAGAGAACAAAGGAAGAGGGCTCCAGTTGGGTGATGAACTCGCCTGGTGTTCCTGGACTCTCCTGGACTGGGAAACTGAAAATTTCCACGGCCCAGGCTACTTGAGACCGCTGGCCACCCTAAGTCGCGCCCCACTTGTGTTCCAAGCAGTTGTAGGTGCTGCTTTTCCACCCCGAGTGGCTCTCTTCACTTTTCCCCCTCTGCTCTCCTAGTCTTCCTCTCATGTAATATCTCCTTTAAATACCCTTTAATTTATGATGCTACAGCAATAGCTCAGGGATCATACGAGTTCCCTGTGGACTTCAATCTGGAAAAGAAATGGATACACGTTTTGCATTTTTGTCTTCTAGCAAAGAGGTGTTGTGGAAGCCTCCAAGAAGATAGGCAGAGTGGAATGGGACGTTTGTTTTCATGGGTCAGAAATGAATCCCATCTCCTTCTTTCAGTAAATGACAGAGAGCTGTACAGTCTTGGGAAAGAAAAGACCTTCTGGTGGAGATCTGCGAAAGGAATAAAGGCTCCTCAGTGGGGAACTGAGGTTAGGAGAGGAAGATGGACAGTGGGTGGACTCTTGAGGGACAGTAAACGTCGTGCTTGTTGATAGTCCGGGGCTGTTTACCTCTGGTGCTATTTCCATACCCCCTGCCTAGGCATCCAGGGTCCTCAGAAAGACAGGTTAACAGTTGACTGGAGGGGAGGGAGGCAAAGGGGCCTCTGTGGAATGGTCCAGGCTGAACTCTTCTCAGGGCCGAAGGCGCATAAGGGGGTATCACGCCCAGCTCTGAAAATAAAATGTTATTGGCTCCAGTCTGAAGCTGTCACTTTCCACTGAGATGGAATATATTACTCAGAAGAGAAAGGCACCAAATATTATGCCGTCTGCCTTCAGGGACAGAAAAAAACACCCACTTCTTATAAAAACACTTTTTTGGGATGAAGGATTTGATTTCAACTGATGAGTCATCCCTGTGTTTTTTTTTTTAACCACTTAGCCAAAAAATGAGGTTTTTTAAAAAGCATTTCTTGAAACAAAATCTTCCATTGCTTGGGTTTCTCTCATGACAGAGAGGCATCCTGAATGGTTATTTCCACAGGCCAGAAGCTGCCTCAGTTTGCATGAAAGATATTGTGGGACAAAATACATAACAATCAAGTTTCAGGCTCATCAGGAAAAAGCAACCTTAAGATACTCTTTATGATCTAGAAGTGAGAAATGATCAAGAAACAGAAAATACATTTTAAAGCCCAAATTTCTACAAGCGTGTGTTTGGAAATGACACAGTGAATGGTCAGAGGGCAAAGGAGCTGAAGAGGGCTATGGACATTGGAGCAGGAGGGACCGCACGTCCTGGTCCGGCCAGGACAGTCCTGATTCAAGCTGGAAAAGCACCTACTTTCAAGGATGCCTTTTTCTGGACAGTGGGTTATAGGGTTGCCCCACCCACCCCCCCAGCACCCCAAACGTAGCGGTTTGAAACCACATCTGCCCATTCTTTGACATGCTTACCATGAAGAAGTATGTGTTTCTCCTTGGAAACGGGTGGGCATTTGCGACTGCCTGGATGAGCAGTGTCTGACTGCAGGGACCCCTGGAAGAAATCTGGCTGCCCAGGAGCTGCGTGCTGGAGGCACCACATGCAAAGACCAGAGATCAGAGCCCCAGATGCCTGGGGAGCCCCTACTGTTAAGGGTCTTCCCGATCAAGGCCGATCAAGGCATACGAGTGAGGAAGGCTTTGTGACGACCAGCCTTGGCCATCATCTGATTGCAGTCACATGAAAGGCCCTTAGGGAGAGCTGTGAGACTTAGCCCAGGCAAATCCAGAACGGCGGGAGAAAAAAATGACACGTGACGGTCCTCTCTTAGGCTAAGGAGTTTGAGGTGGTTTGTGCAGCGACAGACAAGCCGGATGCTAGGTACAGGCTGGTGAAGCACTTTGAGGGTGCCCACGGATGACGTTCACGTTGCTGGCGCTTTTCCATGATGCAGGCTCACTCTGCCGCAGCCGCCCTTTCATTCTGTTCCCCCTCGAGGCACCCTCCTCCTGAGCCAGTACCCACTGTCTGGAATGCTCTCCATTTCTTCCCACCTCCTCCGGATCCCACCCTAAAAAATCCTGGATCCCTCTAATGAAGTCTTCGCTCTCTCATAGCCGCTTATGAGATATTACACGTTCCAAAACTTCCCCTAGCCGCATTTCTGATCCTACCTGCGGTTCTGAAACCTTATCAAGAGATGGGGAACAGTTTCCCCTCCCCTTGAAGTTGGGCAGGAAATTGTGACTGCACAGATGGCTCAGCATCTCGCCTGCCCTCTTTCAGGACACACACCCTGGGGCCCAGTCATACCGTGGGGAAGCCCAAACTGCACGGAGAGGCAAGGTGGTGTGTTCCATCTGACACATACAGCTGAGGTCCCAGGGACAGGGCAGGGGGTTTTCCTGCAAATGATTCCAGCATCCAGCTTTTATGCCACCCCAGCTAGTGCCAGCCAGAGCTGCAGGATGATCGATTTCTGTCCAGTGATCGTCAACATCATAGTCTATTGTCCTTAAGACTGAGCATTGGGATGGTTGTTGTGCAGCTACAGGTAATCAGAACACCACTGTATTTTTATTTCTTAAAACTGTCCCAATCGCGATTCTACATTTTTTCTTTTTCCTGTGATTAAACATTTTAAAATGATTTACTGAATATCTGCTTCTCTACCAAAACTGTGAAATTCCACGAGAGCCAGGACCCTAAATACTTTGTTCATTGTTGCTGTTCCAGCACCTGATTGTGGCTGCAACACAGCAGATGCTCCGAGATGTATTTACGGAGTGAATGAATGAGTACCACAGCCTGAAAAATGCATAAGGAATGCCACCAAGGTGAAAATGAAAATCAGAACAGTTCCTGAGGATACACAGCTATTTTGGTAATCAGTGAAGTGGGGGAGGACATGTAGCTTATACAGGACATCTGTGGAGCTTGGATGTTGCTTTGTAATTTTGCATATGTCCACCATCCAATCGCATTTGTGTGTACACAGTCACACAAATCATCTCAACAAAAGCCTTTGATAATCTTTTGACACTCTAAAGAGGTTTAGAGTAGATTCTTGGTTCATACAACTTCATTAATGCATTTACCAAAGATTTAACTGCAATCACAGACCAAAAACAAGCATCATCTCCCATAAGTGGGAAGGTGTTTGTCCAATTAAATTCCACAGAGGAAGAGTTGCTTGAAGATGAATATATTCAAGCCAGTACAATGGGAGAGGTACGGAGTTGTTGACAAGTGTTATTGCAAAACACTCAGCTATTATTTTTGTACCATGTGGCAGACTGAGGTCCCAGCGAGGGGAAAGCTACAATAGTGCTCATCTTCTCAGAAGGAAATAACTTCTCAGGAAAGGAGAAAAACAGAGCGAAACACCAATTTATCAATTTGTGGTCACCAGGCAGAATCTGGCTTCAGGGAGATGGGTTTGGGGCCAGGACCAGCTCACAGCCTCCAGTGAGAGCGACAGGCTGGGTAAACAATTGCACAGTAACGAATGACGCTACTGGGGCTTCTTGGGTGTTGGACTGCAGGTGAATAAATCAAATGCCTCTTCAAAGAACAGGGCCTGAGGAGGTTTTATAAACATCTCCTACTACTGGGGGAGAAGCTCATACAATTTTGTGAGTTGGAATGACTCACATGAAGCATAGCTCCAACTAGTCATCCTTCCCTGTGTCCTGGCCAGAGCCCTCTTCCACCCTCTGGTTCATTTGCTCCAGTGACAGCACCCCCATTCTCCTTTGAGGAGGGAGAAGGGTGAACACGAATCACCCAACTAGGGAGGACTCCTACCCTCACTGCGATTAACTGCTGCCACACACCTCCTTTCCATTTTTTACAAATATTTCAGGCGTTAGGCTGCTCCAGGACTCAGTTGCGGCATGTGGGATATTTAGTTGCAGCGTACCAGGGCCCTCTGCATCAGGAGCTTGGAATCTTAGCCACTGGACCACCAGGGTAGTCTCACTCCTTTCTTTTTAAGCCCAGGATTCTGTCTATCCCAGCTGCAGGGCAGTGGACTGATGTATATGCCCCCTTCCTCCCAATTTACCAGTTGAAATTCACCCCCCTGGGTGATGGGGCAGGGAGGAGGGGCCTTTGAAAGGCCATTCAGGTTCGTGTCCTTATATAAGGGACCCCAGATTGCTCCCGTGGCCCCTTCCTGCCACGTGAGGACACTCCGAGGAAACAGCAATCCGCGACCCAGAAGATGGCTCTCACCAGCACCTGACCATGCCGGCCCCCTGATCTCGGACTTCTTGCCTCCAGGACTGTCAGAAATAAACATCTGTTACTTATAAGCCACCCACTTCATATTTTGTTACAGCACCCGGAGCCAAGAGGCACCGAACCTCTGTTCTTGGCAAATGTATCGTGTTCTCTCTTCCCCTTGTAACTCTGCCCTGAAATACCCTAGTATCCCCTCTACCATACTACTCTTGACTAGAACCCTCTCTAGAGTCAGCTCAGGCATTGTGCTAGAGGTTGGGGGCACTCACCCTGATCCCTGTTAGCTGAGCAGGACACCTGTCCCCCAAGTGCTACGAGTGTTAGCTTCTAACAGTTCAAAGCCAGATCCTTCACCACGATTCACTCTCTGCCAACAGGGGCTTCTCCCTTAGAAATATATGGGAGGCTAGGCACTCTACCCCTGGGATGCAGCTTCTAGCCAGTGACTGGCTGGTAAGAGTCCAGAAGTCTGTCCTCTTTGGCTCAAAGAGAGACAGCTCTGGTATAATTCCCACTCCCCATGGAAAGTCCCCTGGGATGAGAGCTAGACTCCAGCAGAGACCTAACTTGGTCTCTTGTTCTATCTCACTCCCCTCATTTCTTGACAGGCTTCTTCAGATGTTTCTCAATAAGTCACTTGTACACAGTTTCCCCTCCCAGACTCTGCTTTGAGGGAAGCCAGCCCAGGCAAACACTGTCTCCTCTGGAGAGACCTTTCCTGACCATTTTCCACCCATTCACATTTAGGGACCCCTGGAACAGCAGCCCACTCCAGTATTCTTGCCTGGAGAATTCCATGAACAGAGGAGCCTGGCGGGCAACAGTCCATGGGGTCATAAAGAGCCGGACACGACTGAGTAACTTGCACACACACACCTCTATCTCTGAGCGCCTCACTGAGTTCTGAGATCACTGACTTACCGCTCAGTCTCCTGCTGGTCCACTTGGCAGCATGTGAGAGTACAACACCCTGCTGACCTCTCCTCGGCACCCAGAGCAGCATCCGTCTGGCCTATAGCAGGCGCTCAGCAAAACCCGGATGAACTGAATTCTCGAGGGCCTTCTAAAAAGAGAATGTGCTCACGAGATGTACAGACATGAATTGCTGAGCCTGATTTTGGCCTCCCATGTTGGAAGAGGGTTGAGAAAAACCACAGAGCTGGTTCCAGAAATAGGATGTAGAATGTTGGTGAGTACCATTGAAAGTGGAATGTGACCTGGGATTTTGATCAGAAAATAATTATCAAATCAGCTATTACAAGGTACAATGGAAGGTTTTTTTTTTTTTAATGTGATACATGGATCTTATTTCCAAACAACTTAAAATCCAGTCTGGGAAAGTTTGACTATAAATATAAGAGGTAATCCAAGTAGAACATGAACTAACTTCCAGTCACAGTACAGAACAGGTAGAAATAAGCTTAAATTGTAGTAAGTTACATGGGAAATTTGAGCGTGACTGCAGCCATGAAATTAAAAGACACTTACTTCTTGGAAGGAAAGTTATGACCAACCTAGAGAGCATATTAAAAAGCAGAGACATGATTTTGCCAACAAAGGTCTGTCTAGTCAAGGCTATGGTTTTTCCAGTAGTCTTGTATGGATGTGAGAGTTGGACTATAAAGAAAGATGAGTGCCAAAGAATTGATGCTTTTGAACTGTGGTGTTGGAGAAGTATCTTGAGAGTTCCTTGGACTGCAAGGAGATCCAACCAGTCCATCCATCCTAAAGGAGATCAGTCCTGGGTGTTCATTGGAAGGACTGATGTTGAAGCTGAAACTCCAATACTTTGGCCACCTCATGCAAAGAGTTGACTCATTTGAAAAGACCCTGATGCTGGGAGGGATTGGGGGCAGGAGGAGAAGGGGACGACAGAGGATGAGATGGCTGGATGGCATCACTGACTCAATGGACATGAGTTTGAGTAAACCCGGGGAGTTAGTGATGGACAGGGAGGATTGGCGTGCTGCGGTTCATGGGGTCGCAAAGAGTTGGACACGACTGAGCGACTGAACTGAACTGAACTGAGCGTGGGAAAACATTTGAATCAACTTCCTGACTGCCAGGGCAGCAGAAGTCTCATCGGCGCTAACAGAGACTATTCTTTGACCAAACTCGAATCAGGCTCCCTTGACTATTGGCTGGGCCTCATCTTTGGCCCATGAGAACTGCAGGCTCTTGGCACAAATGATTTTGTCCATCCTGTATACTAAGACACTTGAACAACACACACACCTCAGGTCTGCATCCCCAGGACAACAGTCCCAGTCCCCTTAAATTGTTGCTGCTCAGTTGCTAAGTTTCGTTGGACTCTTTGTGACCCCATGGACTGCAGCACACCAGGCTCCTCTGTCCTTCGCCATCTCCCGCAATTTACTCAGATTCATGATCACTGAGTCAAGAACAGATGACAAGATAGATAGTGATGCCATCCAAGCATCTCATCCTCTGTCACCCTCTTCTCCTGCCCTCAGTCTTTCCCAGCATCAAGATCTTTTCCAATGAGTCGGCTCTTCGCAACTGGTGGCCAAAGTATTGGAGCTTCTGCTTCAACATCAGTCCTTCCAATGAATATCCTGGGTTGGCTTCCTTTAGGATTAATTTTTTTGACCTCCTTGCTGTCCTTGGGACTCTCAAGAGTGTTCACAAGCACCACAGTTCGAAAGCATCAATTCTTCGGCGCTCAGCCTTCTTTATGGTCCAACTCTCACATCCGTACGTGACTATTAGAAAAACGATAAATTTGACTATCCAGACCTTTGTTGGAAAAGTGATGTCTCTGCCTTTTAATACACTATCAGGTTTGTCATAGCTTTCCTTCCAAGGAGCCAGCCTGTTTTAATTTCATTGAAATCTCAACACTGCCAAAAGGATTTACTGTTTGTTCCCAAAACCTGATTATATGCCCCTGACTTCCCTTTTCTTATGAGCATTTACTTTGAAGAACTTGCAGTTGGAAATCCTTTCTCTGTGCTGTTGTGATGTATCTTTCACAAGCCAGTACTATCTTTTTTGAGGACCTAGGAGCCATCACTTGAAAGGTAATCATCAAGAAGGGCAGGGCGGTGTCTCCTCGCCTCCGAAGGGAGGAGGGGGAACGTGGGGGGAGGTGGGAGCCCACTTTCAGTAGAGAACACAGGTGGGGGCTTCCCTGGTGCCTCAGTGGTGGAGGATCCACCTGTCAATGCAGGAGACACGGATTTGATTCCTGGTCCAGGAAGACCACACATGCCGCAGAACAACCAAACCTGTGTGCCACAACCGCCGAGCCTGTGCTCTGGAGCCCAGGAGCCCCAGCTTCTGAATCCCGAGTGCCCTAGAGCCCTGCTCCACAACAAGAGAACCGCCACAAATGGGAAGCCCGTACACCGCAATGAAGAGTAGCCCCTGCCCGCTGCAACTAGAGAAAAGCCCACACAGCAACAGAGACGCGGCACAGCCAAAAGCAAACAAATAAAATTATTAAAAAAAACAAAACAACAAAATACGGGTGGCCTTGACCCATCACCCAGCCTCCATCACATTCTTTGTTATGTTCCTTTAGCATGCCCCAGGGTGTAAATGCCTCCTGTCCTACATTTCAGTGGAGTTGAGCTGAGCTCTCTCCCCGGCTGCAGTAGAACTGAATGAAACATGTCTTGCTGCCTCTGAACAATGTCTGGCTTTGCTTCTCTTTGACAACACCCAAGGGAAGCTGGGACTTCAGCTTTAGTAGGATGCTTTGAGGAGGAGAGCAGTAAAGCTCTGATTTCTACAGTGAAGCTGGAGAGAGGACACAGTGACCTTTTCAAGCCTCTCTGCTGACATTTGTCAGATCATGGGGGAAATGTCCCTGAGGCACCCCCTGAGTGTAAGGAGAGAACTTGGGAGAGAACCAGGCAATGAATTAAGTCCCTAAAATAAACAGAGAAGTCATTTCTAAAGTAAGCAAGACTGAGACTGATTCCTGACTCTGGTTTTCCCTTGCGAGGTGACTTTGGATAGATCACATAGCCTCTCTGAGCCTCAGTTCCCCTGTTCTATAAAAAGAAGGGGTTGTGCCAGCTGATATCTCCAGGGTGGGCTTTCCAGGTGGCACAGTGGTAGAGAATCTGCCTGTCAGCTCAGGAGATACAACAGATGTGGGAAGATCCCCTAGAGCAGGAAATAGCAATCCACTCCAGTATTCTTCCCTGGAAAATTCCACAGACAGAGAAGTCAGGCCAGGTACAGTCCATGGGGTACAAAGAGTCGGACATGCGTGGATGACTGAGCACACACATACACACACACACGATGTGTTTTTAGGCTCCTTTCCAGCCTTGCTATGTTATGCATTCCAGAGCCCCCAAATTCCAGAATTAGCAGTAAAGTCCCTCCTGCTCATCGCCCTTGATGGGCGCACTGACATGCCTGCCATCTGAATGCTAGGATGTTCGAGGACTCTCTCTTGCCCGCCAGGAAGGTAAGGTCACACCTCTTCCAGGGCCATATGCGGCCAGGACCCCCGGGAAACCAACAGCTCACATGGTTGCCAGAGTCTAAGTTTGTGACTCAGAAACTGCCATCTGCTAAATAGCTTTTAATTGAAGCTCCAAGAGGCAGAAGGTGGCTGGAAAAATCTTGCAAGTTGATCCAATAGGATTATCTTCCCTAAAAGAGGTTTTTCTCTGTTTAATTAGTTGGAAGCCACTTTGTCACAGATGGATTTTTCGCATGTCAGTCCTTTTGGTGCCCTGCCCGCCCACTTTGCACCCCCACAACCCCCTCTCTGAGTTTGAATGCCACAGATTCTTTAGTTAGCAGCAGCTTCTGATTTGTTTTATCCCTGGAGGCTGCATTGACCGTCCATGAGGCACCCAGTGTTACGGAAGACTTTCCCACCACTCAGGACACAGGTGCGTTGTTTCAACCTGGATGAAGAAGTCAAGTGTAAACAGTCTTAGTTTCTGGTAATACAGGTCCGTTACGCCAGACTCGGGAGCCACAGACTCACGGTCATGCTGGTCTGTACTGAGTCATCAGCAAGGCATGAGCCTAAAAGGCAGCTCTGACCAAAGGGAAACCCAGTCATTCCAGAGGCAGAGTGTTAACCCTTTGTACCCCAGGCTAGAGAGGACTTGCAGTGGCCGGGACCAGCTCCACTGGTTACTGAAAAGAAGCCAGTGAATGAGGGACTTCCGCTGACTTGGGATTTGGACTGCTGCACTTCCCTGGGTGTCCTCAGAGGGGCGCAGTAGGGTACTCTGGTATGACAAAATGGATAGAGTAGGGGAGTGGAGGCAGGAGAAACATGGTCAGGAGTGGCTAGAGCAACTGAAGATGACGTTCAACACACTTCCAGGTTTGCAGCGGGGCAAAACACTCCACTCCAACATGCAGGCAGATGACAGCATCTTCATTTCAACCCTTTCATTATGGGAATTTTTGAAACACACAGAAGTGGAGAGAACACCAAAGAATCTCCATAGACCATTTGCCCAGTTTCAACAATAATCAACCCAAGGCTACTCTGGTTTCACCTGTATCCCCACCAACTCCCCAGACCCACCTCACTTCCAGTATTAAGGCCTCACACTTCGTAACTGAAGACAGCAAGGCTTAAGCACAAATGAGGTTGAATGGATTGGGTCAGTTACACTCAATGACTGGAAGGAGGGAGAGGGTTCCATTCTTTGGTGGTGGCATACATATGTGTTTTGGAAAAAGCAAGTAAATAATGCTCTGTTATATAATTTCATGTGGAACATGAAAATATAATACCTATCGTCTTTTAATTATTTTATTACAATAAATTGTAATTTATTGTTAGAAAAATTACACAAAGAAAAGTTGAACAAAATTTTTCTCAAAGCAGTTGTGGGATGACATCAAGAACTCTCAGTCCATGGGATCTTTAGCTTATCATAAGGAAGCCATAGGTTAGAAAAGGTCAAAAAGCACAGAATGAGAATTTGTCCAAAGCCTATTTCCTCTTTGACCTCTCAGTATTTTTAATTCTAATGCCAGGTAACTGGGGGCCATGACTGTTTTCCTTTATAGCTTCTAGCACAATTCTGTATAATCAGGAGGCTTCAAAAATTGCTTTGAAGAAGTGGCCTTCCCTACAGTTGTAAGTAAAATATTAACAAGTGGGACACCTAGAGCAAATTGCCCATAAATATCTGAAATCCCATAAATCCCATAAAAATGGCATTTCCAAATTGGAAAATAAGCAAATCTCCAAATTGGAAAACTTTATTGAAAATAACTAAGCTCTGTAGTTTTCAAACTCTTTTCCTGGGATTTTATGGCGATATGAGAGGTTTGGCAAGTATTCATGTGTCCCAGTCAACCTTAGAAAAATTAACCTTGTGTCATTTTGCTTTATATTTGGGTTTTGCCATAAATTTTCATTCGATTAAAAAAAAAAAAAAGAGTTCTGCGCTAAAAAAAGCCAATGGCTATAGTCTCCTGCCACGGAAAGGAGTTGGTGGTGCGGAGAGGGGATGTGACTTGCCCAGGTTCACGCAACAGGGCAGCAGAGTTGCTGGGACGGAGACCTCACATCCCAGGACGTGCGGGCAGGTGGCATGGTTGCTGGGCTGGAACCGCAGAAAGTGCCCAGTTGCTGTGGTTGTTCAGTCGCTCAGTCCTGTCTGACTCTTTTCGACCCAATGGACTGCAGCACACCAGGCTTCACTGTCTTCCACCATCTCCTGGAGCTTGTTCAAACTCATGTCCATCAAGTTGGTGATCCCATTCAACCATCTCATCCTCTGTTGTCCCCTTCTCCTCCTGCCCTCAATCTTTCCCAGCATCAGGGTCTTTTCCAGTGAGTCGGCTCTTCGCACCAGGTGGCCAAAGTATTGGAGTTTCAGCTTCAGCATCAGTCTTTCCAACAAATATTCAGGGTTGATTTCCTTTAGGATGGACTGGTTTGATCTCCTTGCCTTCCATGGGTTTCTCAAGAGTCTTCTCCAACACTACAGTTCAAAGGCATCGGTTCTTCAGTGCTCAGCTTACCTTATGGTCCAACTCTCACTGGAAAAGTGTTTTCATTTCAATCCCAAAGAAGGGCAATGCCAAAGAATGTTCAAATTGCACAATTGCACTCATTTCACATGCTAGCAAGGTCATGCTCAAAATCCTCCAAGCTAGGATTCAATAGTATATGAACCGAGAATTTGCAGATATATACAAGCTGGATTTAGAAAAGGCAAGAGGAACCAGAGATCAAGCTGCCATAGAAAGTACCCAGAGTAAGTGGGAAACCCCTTTGGAGTGGAAACATACTCACTCAGGTTCTCCCGCCCCCTCAGCCCCATCAGGCTTAAAGAACAACAGAGGACATTTGCAGGGGATGTTTGGGAAGGTTCCTGCAGGGAAAACTATTGTTCCAGGATGTGACAACACGATTAGAATGCCGGCTGTGGGATTTTCTCTGATAAGCTATAGAACCCTTGAACCATGACCCTCATAGCATCCCGATTGCTTAGATATGTCCAAGTCAGAAGTTACAGATGAGTGGTAAGGAGGCTACACATTACCCCCAGAGATGTTTTGTTTAGCTTTATTTGAATACACACACACACACATTGACAGCACATGTATTACAAATATAAGTCATGAAAGAAGGGACATCACTGCAGACCCTACAGTGTTTGGATTTTGATTGAGAAAGTCATCAACACTTTTAAACTGGGGGATTAAAAATTCTGAATTTCTTGTGTATCTTCCAAAAAAAAAAAAAGATTTGACAATGCTGGGCAACATTGGCAACACATTCTTGCCACAGTCAGCTGGAAGCTGGGGCTTTAAAGGGAGCATCTGTTCTCTTGTCTCCTTTATTTCTCACTGCTCCCTACTGCCTTTTACCCAGCCTGCTTTACTAGTTCATTTTATTTTTAATTTATTTATATATTTTAATTGGAGGCTAATTACTTTATAATATTGTAGTGGTTTTTGCCGTACATTGACATGAATCAGCCATGGGTGTACATGTACTAGTTCATATTATGTCCTGGGCCCTGTTGTAGCCTGGATTGGTGACCTAATGCTCTGACAAAGGGTTTTAAACAATGATTCTCAAATATTAGCATCAGAATTCTCCATGGTGCTGGCCTGAGAGATCCTCATTCCAGTGCACAAATGAGGCTCAGGACTTGCATTTTAAAGCAGCAGCCCAGACAGTTCTGGTACAGGTGGTTGTTTTGACCACAGTTTACGAAAAGCTGCCCTGCAACTGAGGTCCTCAGTACTGGCTCTGCTTTTGCATTACCAGAAGGAGATTTTACAATGGATTCAGCTTTTACCTTCAAACAACTGCATCAGAGAACACCAGAGGCCAGACCCTGCATGGTTACTATTTCTTCATTATTTTTTAAAATTCCCCAAATACAGAAAATTTGAAAGAAGGGTTCATGGGACTCCTTTAAACCTCTTATCTAAATTTACCAGCTATTAACATCTTTCCACACCCATACTGTCTCTCTTATTACACACACATTCTCTTTTGGCCAAACCATGCCAAAGCAGTCTGCACACATTGACACTTCACTCCTAAATGTTTCAGCATGTCTCCCTTAAGAAAAGGGACATTCTCCACAATCACTACACAACCATTACATGCCAGTCAGGATGGCTGCTATCCAAAAGTCTACAAGCAATAAATGCTGCAGAGAGTGTGGAGAAAAGGGAACCCTCTTACACTGTTGGTGGGAATGCAAACTCGTACAGCCACTATGGAGAACAGTGTGGAGATTCCTTAAAAACCTGGAAATAGAACTGCCATATGACCCAGCAATCCCACTCCTGGGCATACACACTGAGGAAACCAAATCTGAAAGAGACACGTGCACCCCAATGTTCATCGCAGCACTGTTTATAATAGCCAGGACATGGTAGCAACCCAGATGCCCATCAGCAGACGAATGGATAAGGAAGCTGTGGTACATATACACCATGGAATATTACTCAGCCATTAAAAGAATTAATTTGAATCAGTTCTAATGAGATGGATGAAACTGGAGCCCATTATACAGAGTGAAGTAAGCCAGAAAGATAAAGACCAATACAGTATACTAACGCATATATATGGAATTTAGAAAGATGGTAATGATAACCCTATATGCAAAACAGAAAAAGAGACACAAATGTACAGAACAGACTTTGGGACTCTGTGGGAGAAGGCGAGGGTGGAATGTTCTGAGAAAATAGCATTGAAACAAGTATACTATCAAGGGCGAAACAGATCAGCAGCCCAGGTTGGATGCATGAGACAAGTGCTCAGGGCTGGTGCACTGGGAAGACCCAGAGGGAAGGGATGGGGAGGGAGGTGGGAGGGGGGATCGGGATGGGGAACACATGTAAATCCATGGCTGATTCATGTCAATGTATGGCAAAAACCACTACAATATTGTAAAGTAATTAGCCTCCAACTAATAAAAATAAATGGAAAAAAGAAAAAGAAAAAGGACATTCTCCACAACCACACAGCATTACCAGGATAGGATAACCACTGTTTCCTTGAGAAGAGACTCAGGTCAAGTACTTCTGGCAAGAAGCTCACATGGTGATTCTGTGTGATATTCTGCACCTCCCGTTATACCACGCTCGGAGGCAGAAAATGCAGAGGTTCACAGGCTTCAGTGTGCACCTGAAGGGCTTGTTAAAACCTAAATTCCTGTGTTCGCCCTTGCAGTTTGGGGGTCTGTGAGGGCCCCTGAGCTTTTACATTTCTCACAAGTTTCCAGCTGATGCTGGTGCTGCCAGCCCAGGGCCTGAACTTGGAGACCCACTAACCTCACAATAACCATCCAGTTGTTGGCAATAGGCCTCAGTAGCTTAAAATTCATAGGAGAAGGAAATGGCAACCCACTCCAGTGTTCTTGCCTGGAGAATCCCAGGGACAGGGGAGCCTGGTGGGCTGACATCTATGGAGTCACACAGAGTCAGACACGACTGAAGTGACTTAGCAGCAGCAGCAGCAGCAGCTTAAAATTCTGCCAGGTGACCATAGGCTGCCAGCGCTGAGACCCATTGCTAGCCTGGCCCATCACCACTCAAATACCTTCCTCAACCAACAGCATCCACATTACCCAGGAACTTGGGAGAACTGTGGAATCTCAGGCGCTACCCAGACCTACAAACCCAGCAGCTGCAGGTTCATAAAACCTGCGCTGAGCACGTGCACATTGAAGGGTGAGCAGCTCGGCTGTGGAGGGAGCCTCTTCCACGCCTCCAGTGCCTGCTGGCATCTTGGCACCTGGGGGTCTGTGGGAACCGGCGATGGTGGGGGCACTGCTGCTCCAAGGACACAGCCTCAACTCTGGAGGGAGCAGAAGAGAAAAAGAACCTGCCGGCTGACTCTGGGCCCACTCTCCCACCCCCACCCCAGCCCTGGAAGGCCTTATTTTAAGAAGCTGCTTGCTTCAGTTCTGTCTCTAAATTGAACCTTGTATTATCTGCTCCTTGTGGCTTTGTTGGGCCTCACTGTTTCTAGGTGGGCAGCATTTTGCTGAGCCCTGAAGGTATAAACTAAAACACATCCCCACCCTCAGGGAGCCTGCATCCTGGTTTCTTCTATCTTGACAGGCCGCCTGCCAGGCATTGGAAGGTCCCTGCACCAGGCTCCCCATACGGTGGCCTGTTGTACCTGCTTTAGGGCTGAGGTGAACAAAGAACTCTGCTGGCCTTTCTCTTTCCAGTTTAGATCTGACTTTTAGAGACTAGGGTCCGTGGGGCCATCTGTCTGCTATCATCAAATAGTCGTTCAACAAACATTGGCTCTAGGGGGTAGATGTAAAGGGGATAGATATGGTTCCGATTACCTACAACACAGATGAGATGGGCTCTCAGGGAAAAGGAAGTAATACCAGGAAGAATCTGTATGGAGACCTTCATGAGGTTTCAGACTGGAGAGAAATCACTATCCCCTAAGGGTCTAAGAAAGGCTTCATGGAGGAGGTGACATTTGAGAAGAGGACAGCTTCATCTTCAGGGTCAGATAATCTCTGCGAGTGGCTTGGTTTTGCTCTGAGGCCCAGCAGTAGCCTGGATTCAGACCAGATTTGCTGCCAGCCCAGTTTCACACCCCAGGTGCCAAGGAGGAGACAATATATTTGCACATAAAGTGTTTTACAAGCCTGGGCAAAGGGATGTGGATTGTGAAGAGTTCTCACCAATTCCTCCCTGCCTTGAAAATCTGGAAATTGTTTCAGCAGCTGGGAGGAGAAGAACCAGGTGGGAATATGGGGACTGGGGACTGGAAACAGCCCTCAGAAGAACTGATCTGCACTTTCCATGCTGGGCAGTGGGCAGGCTGTTAGGAGTGGGAGCAGATGGTCGGGCCAGGGAGCCTCCAAGGCACATGTGAGGCAGGGAGGTCATTGTCCTGGTGAAGTTAAGTCGGGGATCAATCAGGAGAAGAGGACAGATGAAGAATCGAAAGGAGCGTGGGACAGGGGCCATCTCATCTCAGAGCACTGGGCAGGGTGGAGCTTGAGTCAGTTCAGGAGGCTCTGCCTTTGCTGAGGGTCATCAGAGAGGGCTTTGGGGGGCTCTCAATTTTACAGCCTGAGTTGGGACTTTCCTGGTAAATGAGGAGCTATGGGAAAGTGGAGGACAGCACACGGGATGCAGGGAGTACGGTGTTCTAGGATGATGAGAACGTGGTGGACTGTGGCCCCATCCTCACCCCAGACAGGCCCTTGTTTGGGTGGCGTGAGTGGACCCAGCTCACCCCCCATCCCTGCAGCTATGCTTTCAGCTGTGACACCACACTGCCGTCTGACTCTGACACAGTCACTAGACTGAGACAGAGGAGACAGCCTGTGTTAAAGGATTAACTCCAAACTCTGCATATTCCAAAGAAGGCTTGGTTCCTGCTTCCTGGGAGGTAGCATTAAGCCCGGGGGTATCCTGCCTGACAAGAGTGTCCTTGTTTACCCGGAGCCAAGCCAGATGGTGACACAGTGCTATCTATGGTGATGCCTGGGACTACAGAGCATCACATGGACCTTCGGAGGGGCTGGTCCACACTGTGGTAAACACAGCAGCAGCCAGCTGTGCCTTCATGACCGGTGAGAACTCTGGCCACCAAGGCTCAGGGGAGCGTCCCTTGTTGCCAATATTCCCTTTGTGTCATCATACATTGCTGCTAGGAGAGATAGGCCCTGTCTGTAGACCCCCCCCGGGAGAGGACAGCTGGCCCCCAGACCCGGCCCTTGGTGCCTTGTTCCTTTGCTCATTTAGTGTGCGTCTGTTACTGAGCCCTGTGACTTCTGGCACACCTGAGAGGGGGCTTTGGGGGTCCCCACACTCCAGGCAGCATGTTGATTCTGAGCCTAGACTTTAAAAGGCTTTATGAGTGCTTCTGCTTATTCTCAGAACTCATGCAGTTGCCTTAGGAAGGGCATGCTCCAGTCTTCCCACAATTCCAGGAGGGGAAAGAGACACACTGGAGCAGGGCCACTTCCAACAGGTCCATCTCAGATCAGCTGACCCCCAGTGGACTGTGATGACCAAGCCAAACAGAGAACAGCAGAACCACCCAGCTGAGCCCAGCCTGGAGTCCCTGATGTATGAGAGAAACATGCTTGTTTTCAACCACTGAGCTGTAGATGGATGTGTCCTGCAACGGTAGAATTGATCAGCCCCCAGATAACCGTGGTGGTTCCAGCTCTGTTCTAATGGATACCAGGGTGCCCAGGGGCCTCTGCAAGCTGGTTCCTCTGAAGGACGCTCCATCCTCAACTTCCAGGTCAGGATGAAGTCACAAAGTAGCCAGCAGTGTAGTTGCAGTCACCAAAACTGCAAGGGATCAATTTTTCCAAAGGAAAGTACTTGAAAGGACTTCTGGGCCTTCTGGGGAGGAGGGTCACAGGTGAGGGGAGAGGAAATGTGGTCTGAAAGCAGAGCTAGGTGAGAGGGTGGGGGAGTGGGCCTCAGGAAGAAGTGCAGAAGGGGGAGAAAGGAGAGTAAACAGGAGGAAAAGGGCTCTGAAGGAGGGAGGGGTGGGAGGAATCTTGAGAGTATTTCTTATAACCTTCCATCAGGTATATATATGCTAACACTAGGCAGTGTGTGCCTTCTAGGATACTGCAGCCTGCCATCCTGGATGGCATAAAAATAAATGACTGTTGAAAATCTTGGAGCCCAGAGGCTATAGCATAGACTGGGTAGAAAGGGCAAGGATGGAAAGATGGGTTAGAGGATTTAAGTTCTCATGAAGAATATGAACCATACATAGTCAGTCCTCATTATTCATCGAGTCTATATTTGCAAATGGTACCTACTCACTAAAATGTATGTGTAACCCCCCAATCAAATACTTGCATTGCTTTCATAGTCATGGTTCTATTTCCGCTAGGAGCAATGTTTCAGTGTTCATGAATGCAGTGTTGCTGATGACTTCAGAGGATATAATACCATGAATAACAAGAATCAACTGTATATTGGTCTAAACCATACTGACAGGCACACTGCTCTGTACAGACACTCTAAAAAATGACTATAATGGGGGAAGTCCTTTGAAGGGCATGCACAGGCAACAGTTCCAGATTTTAGCTTTTTGGTTGAAAAACATTGACCAAGAAGTCAGAAGAGGCCAAGTATCTAATTGAAGACTATTTTTGCATTGAGCAGAGTCATCACTGAGGCAGTGGTTGAGTGATCCAGCCTAGAATCAGATCAACAGAAGAAGTCAGGCAGAGCCTTCCCCAAGCAAATCAAAGGGGAGTCCATTCAAGTCAACAAATGCCATTTTATCACCTGGCATTAGCCCCTGCTAGATATGAAGACTAGCTCTGTGCTCTCCAACGCACCCCAGAGGCACAGTGGTGTACAGAGAAACCTTCAGGTGATGCTGCCAAGTTTATATCCATGTGAAACATTTACAATAATTATTTTCTACTTATTTTCTGTTTATTTACACACACTGTTCCAGTGAGGGCAGTCAGGATGTGGAGTTGCATGACTGTGCTATATGCTAGGATAGCTCAGAGTACCATTGTTAAAAGAGAAGAAATGGCTCACAACAAACAAAAATTTATGTGTGTTCATTGGCAAGACTTCTGATGATCTGAAAAAACACTGAAAGAAGATGATGCTAAAGGAAAAGCAAGGAAATAGTGCAGTGACTTGATACACTCTAATTCCTTCAAGTGTCACCAAATGTTCTTGTATGTGAAAACAGGGAATGGCTGGATCATGGTAAGTATGTTTTATATTTAGTAGACATTGCCAAACAACTTTCCAAAGTTTTGGTATTCGTTCACATTCCCATCAGCATTTTAGGATAGTTCTAGCTGCTCCATATCTTCTCCAACACTTGATGTTATCAGCCTGGGATCTTGCATCTTTATTGGAGGGTCTCAAGGTCAGAGACGACAGAGGATGAGATGGTTGGATGGCATCACCAACCCTATGGACTTAGGTTTGAGTAAGTTCCGGGAGTTGGTGATGGACAGGGAAGCCTGGCATGCTGCAGTCCATGGGGTCACAAAGAGTCAGACATGACTGAGTGACTGAACTGAACTGAACTGAAGGGCAGAGAAATCTGTCAGAGCTTGTTTGTTGGTCCCTTGGCAGGGATCACTCTGTCAAGGTAATTAAGCAGTTCTGATGGGCACCATTCCCCAAGGCACCATTTTTGTGTTTAATTCTTCTGCTGTCCCAACAATTCTCTGAGCTCCCTAATATCCTTTTATAAATTCCATGCTGACTTACCCTAACTTGAGTCAGTAACCAAAGAACCCAAATGATGCATTAGTCAAAGCTACTGGAGACTCTAGACTGGGCCCCTGGACTCCCCTGACCTGGGCAGCAAGATACAACGTCATGGACCACATACTCTAGCCACAGACATACTTCTCTCCAAGCCAACCAATTGTCCCACTTCTTTACCTGTCCAGGGTACCTTGCTCTGCCCAGAATTCACTCTCAATGCCTGTCCACTTGGAAACATATTATAGGACTAAAGTTAAACATCATCTTCTCTGGGAAACCCTCTCTGACCACCTCTTACAGTTGTTCCCTACTCCCCTGAAGAGAATTCTAGTCATAGTCTGTGCAGAGCTGTCCCCTCATAAATTCATATATTCAAGTCCTAACCCCCCAGCACCTCACAATATGACTGTATCGGGGGACGGGGCCTTTAAAAAGGTGGTTTTGGTTAAATTCCCAGGTGGCTCAGTGGTAAAGAATCAGTCTGCCCATGCAGGAGAGGGGGGTTCAATCCCCAGCACGGGAAGATCCCCTGGGGGAGGAAATGGCAACCCACTCCAGTATTCTCGCTGGGAAAATCCCATGAACCAGAGGAGCCTGGAGGGCTACAGTCCATGGGGTCACAAAGAGTCAGACACGACTGAGTGACTGACCACTACCACCACATGGTTACACGTGGTCATATGGATAGACTCTGGCCCAGCCTGACAGGTGACTTTATAAGAAGAGAGATCAGAACACAAAAAGACACCCTAGTTGTGCACACACTCAGATAGAAGACTTTCAGGAGGACACAGCAAGAAGGAGCTGTCTGCAAGTCAAGGAGAGAAGCCTAAGGGGAGGCTGGCCCTGAAAATACCTCTCGGAGCTTCATTGAGTTTTTCAGTTTGGGGCTGTCCCCATTTCTCAGCCATGCGGGCCCAGAGGTGCAGTCACAGCCGTCAGGGACCTCAGCCCCTGACTTGGGTTTATAGGAAACACAGCCTTCCCTGGGCTCAGCTGTCTGCAGCATCAGGGCTGTTCCTGGGAAGACGTGGGCTAGTGGTTCTCAAACTCTGGTGTGCATCAGTCACTTGGCAGGCCAGTGACGGCACAGATAGCCGGGCCACCCCCCGATTCCTCATTCAATAGGCCTGGGGCAGGGACTGAGAGTCCACGTTTCTAACAAGTTGCCATGGGACGCTGATACTACCAGTCCAGACATTAACCCAGGCAGAGGGAGGCAGACATTCCAGGGAGGGATGGCAGGAATGACTCGAAGAATGTTGAAGGAGACTCAGGCAGAATGTGATGAAAGGGGACAGGCATGGATGTCTTGGCCAAAGAGGGCTCAGCGTGTGCTGGGCAAAGCTGGACAGTGGTTTCAGAAGCCACGAGGCAAGGGAGGGAGAGGGATGCAAATGAAGTGACAGGACCATCCTACAGACAGAGCTCAGGCTCATCTGGGCGAGGAATGTCCACGAACAGTGCAGAAGATCTCCACTCGCTTTCAGATCTGTGAACGTTCCTGGGGCTTGCACAATTTATACATTAGATACTAAGTTGGACTTCCCTGGTGGCTCAGATGGTAAAGCGTCTGCCTACAATGCAGGAGACCTGGGTTCAATCCCTGAGTTGGGGAGATCCCCTGGAGAAGGAAATAGCAACCCACTCCAGTACTCTTGCCTGGAAAATCCCATGGACTGAGGAACCTGATAGGCTACAGTCCATGGGGTCGCAAAGAGTCGGACACAACTGAGTGACTTCACTTTCTTTTTCTTTCTACTAAGCTGGGGGCAGCAGCGATCATGGAAGGCGTCGGATCTGAGTCCTGGTTTTGTTGTTAGCAGCTATGTGTCTTTGCCATTCAACCGCCCCTTTCCAGCCTTCATTATCTGGTTTTCAGCAACCCCTCAAGGTTGCTGCGAGGATCAAGTGAGATTTGGACAGAGCAGCATTTCATAAATTATGAAACTCTGGAGAAGCACAGTGGATGCAGATCTGCAGGGGGTTCAGGCAGGAGCAGGGCTGGCCCTTGCCATGGGCAGTCACACTCCGGAGCGGGAGGCCCTGTGTCCAAACCGACAAATTCCAGTAGGACTCTGCTGATCTTTCTCTCCTTTGCTGCTATGTAGCCTAACTAGCATCATCACCCTCCCAGAACAATCAATAGCTCCCTAGTTCTTGTCCTCTAAGCCGCCTCATTTCACAGCAGCCAGAGGAATTGTTTAAAAATCTAATCAGATCACGTCCTCACAGACTTAAAATGTTCCAGTAACATCTGCCTCTTGTCTTGATATCAAACTTAACTTCTCACCGTAACCTACGAGACTGTGTGATCCAGGAGTAGCCCTAGTTCATGCCTCCCAAAGACACCAGCCTCCATTCCTTCCTGGAACACAGCAAACATCTCCCTGCCTCAGGGCCTTTGCTTGTTCTCTGTCCTCGGCCAGAGAGGTTCTTTCCCTCCACCCTGTCTCCCTGAGCCCACTCAGCCTTCAGATTTCAGCAGCACCACTGAAGTCAATTAGATCACCCCATTCCTGGCTCTCATGATACCCTGTCCCTTTATTTCACAACTCTCTGTAATGCACACTTTTTCATTTGTTTACTGTGTATCTTCCCGACCAGACTGATAGACTCTGAAAGATGGGATTATGTCTGTTTCATTCATTTCTTGTGTCCAGTCAGGGTGTTTGGGATGAAAGCAACAGAAATCGGTGTGGCTAATCTAAGGAAAATGAGATTTGTTGGAAGGACATCTGGAATCAATAGGCCAGAGAACAGGGCTTGGAAACGAGTAGTAACAAGGCAGTCCTAACAGTGTGAAGTTAAAGTGGCAGGAAATGTTCTAGTAAAAACAGCCTGATTGGGGTGTGAGATCCCCAAGTGCCAACTTGTTTTCAGTCTTTTTAATCTGTTTTGATTTAAAATCCAGGGCAAGAACATTTAATTGGCCTGGCTTGGGTCACAGGCTCACTCTTGGTTTGGGGAGGGAGAGAGGACTCATCTAACTGGATCCAAAAGAAGGAGGCTATCTCCCATCCTCAAAAAAAAAAAAAAAAAAAAATTGTTTGGTTCACTCTTCCCAAGGTGAGAATGCATGCTGGCAGGCCTCAAAAGAAGAAATATCTGCTCAGCCATCATATCGATCCGTAAGGTAGCTGCCCAATAACATACTTTTTCAATGAATGAATGAAAGTTTGCTTCTTGGCAAAGTTTAGTGCTTAGTCACTGACTTAAAAGGTTTTTAATGTCAGTCTTGGTGTTTTGGAATAGAAATCCCTTGGTACACTTAATAGTACTTGGAGCCTTGCATCCTGAATGGAATCAGTAAGTAACTGGGGACACCTTCAGCCAGAGACAGTTATTCCTGAGATACCCAGCCAAAACATTCCCAAGATCCCGGAAGAATTTTTTATGGTTTTCAAAGTATTTATTTGGCTGAGTCGGGTCTTTGTTGCATCATGTGGGATCTTTTGATTCAGAGCCCAAGCTCTCTAGTTATGACACGCGGGCTTAGTTGCTCTACAGCTTGTGGGATAATAGTTCCCTGACCAGGGATCGCACCTGTGTCCCTTGCATTTCAAGGCAGATTCCTAACTGCTTACCACCAGGGAAGTCCCACTTAGTAGTATTTTTCATGACCTTAGAAGATGGTGACTGCCTCTCTAGGTAGCTTTCTTTGTCATTAGGAAAATTTACCCTTCAATGTTTAAGGACTTAAACCTGTCACACTACAGGCAATCTCACAGGAGACTGGGTGATAGAACAGGAGTTACTTGAAAACAGCTTTCTCTCTTGGTGTCTTTGTGTGTGTGTGTGTGTGTGTACATGCGTGCTCAGACACTCAGTTGCTCAGTCAGGCCCAACTCTTTGCAACCCCATGGGCTGTAGTCTGCCGGGCTCCTCTGCCCATGGAAACTTCCAGGCAGGAATACTGGAACGGGTTGCCCTCTCCTCCTCCATGAGATCGTCCCGACCCAGGGATTAAACCTTCATCTCTTTAGTTTCCTGCATTGGCGATCATCTTCTTTACCACTGTACCACTTGGGAAGGCCCCTGGTATCTTGGGAGAACCAAAAAGAAAAACAACTGCAGCCTTCCCTTCAAGCTGATATACTTATTGAGGAGAAAGCAGGAGTGAGAGGCCTAAGAGAGGAATGTGTGGAGCTCTGTGAGAGTCTAGACTCACCTGGCTGGTTAGCAGGACTTTCTTATGCCTTGTGACTTAAGGATTTTCTTTTTCTGTTCAAGATCTGAGGGGGAAATTTTCTCAATTTCCAAGAGAGAATGAAGACATCTCCAGATTTCATTTTTAGGGCTCTTTGGCAGTATTCCCAGAGCCAGAAAATTTTCTCCAAGGGTCCTTGGCCAGACATCTGGATGTCTAGATGAGTCTTGTATCCAAGGAAATTTTAAACAAGGCATGTATTTTAATAAATCTTTTGTAGCCTTATAAACCTCCCCTGAACAGTGATTTAAAACAACAGCAATTTATTATTTCTCATGATTCTCTGAACTGACTGGTATCAGCTGAGTGGTTCTTCTTTCCATGTGGTACGTCTGAGGTCACTCATGGGATGTATTCAGTGGCTGGGCCTGGGGTCTCCTCTTCCCATTCAGCATGGTAGCCCAAGTTTCCTTATAGAATGGCAGTTGGCTTTTAAGAAGGAACATTTCCAGAGGACAGTTCCCAGTGTGAATTCATTTAGCAAGTCTGTTGGCATCACTTTGCTAATGTCTCAATGACCGAAGCAAGCCCATGGTCAAGTCCAGAGTCATGTGGGAGATGAGTACTCAAGGGTGTAAACACCAGGAGGTATGGTTCATTGGAGGCCAGTGGCGGAGATCAATGTAGGCTGGGACTCCCTAGCTGTCAGTTTCTAGGTAAGGATGCATGACCCGTTGTCTGGTCTATGACTTTGCATTTCTAGGAATTCAGTATGATTAGGGTTGCACCTAGCTCCCTCCACCCTTTTCTTTGAAATATCCTCTGGTCCACAGACCCTGCTAAAGAAAGAAGTTGAAAGTGTCGTGTTATTTTAAGATCCTATCTCCTTGACCACAGACGATTGGATCAGAGTGGACACCGGAGCCAGGAAAATCTAGCCATTCGCTGGGCTGGCACAACCTGGTTATCTCCTCTGACTTTGGAGTTGGGACACTGAGAGATTAAGATCTAAGTTGGTGAAGAAGTAACAGAAGATCTTCTGGGTACCCTAAAACTGTGTCTTCTGAAGTATGTCCCAAACTCCTGAGAGCAATGAGACAGCTGGACCTTAGTAAAGAATCTTTAAGGAACACTGGCAAGTAATAAAGTGTTAGAGGGTTGTAGAAAATGAAATGAACACCATAAACCACTATTCATTCATAGATGTCACACGTTTCTTCACATGGGTTGTTACTCCAAAGGCCTGCCAGGGAAGAATGTACCCGAAGGAGGCACTGGTCCCATGAGGATAAGACACACAGGGAGCAAGCCAGGAGATGCACCCAACCTAGATCAGCCTAGCTGCCCCTGACTGACAGACCCACAGGCGTGATACAGATATTTTGGGAGATGTTTGTTACACACTACGACGCCAATGGTTGACTGATACAAATCTCATTGTTAAAGGTCCCGATTGTCCAGTTCCCTGCTTCACTGATCATTCAGGGCCTCAGTCTCCTTCTTGTAATTCCATCAACCCCCTTGAATGTGGTTCTCATCTGCATCCTTAGAGCCTGGTCGCAGGCCTGTGCAGCTTCCAGCTATCAGTAAAGGAAAAAGGCACAGAGAAGCACAGAGGCAATGTTTAAAGGCCCAAATGTGGAAATTGAGTACATCACTTATATTTGTCTGGCAATAATGGAGTCAGGACCCTCACTGCAAAGAAGGCTGGGCAATGTAATCTCTAGCTGCGTAGCCAGGTATCCAACTACCATGAAAGAGAGGAAAACAGCTGTGCATGAACCATCAGCCATCTTCACTCCTAGATGGGAGAAGTGACTTAAAAATCTGTGAAGGTTTCCTTGACTAGCAAGATAGTAAGATAGTTTCTTAGCACAAACCGGACAGTGAAACAAATTTCATGCTACCTTCCATAGATGACAATGAGAAAACATGATGGCCCTGAGGTGTCCAATTCGTGGCCACCTTCCAGGAGGGACAGACAAACATGGGTACTTATGTTAAGAGGGAGTGAAGAGGATGCTGAAGGCCTCAAAAACAGGTCATAGCAGAAAGGTTGAGGACCTTGGGGATTTTCAAACGGAAAAGAATGTTTGAGGAACAAAATGACTATCCTCAAAGTTTGTCACGGCCAAGAGAGAGAAGGTTTATTCTGTAAAGTCCTGCAGAGAAATATATTTATGCTCACTCTAAGAGAAGAAGATTCTAGCAAAGAGGTCCAAAATGATTTCTACAACAAATAGATTTTTGGACTAGAAGATACAAAAAAATAATCTGCTGGCGTTTGTTGAGTACCTACCATGTACCAGATACTACTAGCAACATTCGCATAGTTTGTTTCAACTGTGAAAGTCTATACACTGATAACACAGCATCCTATATTCTTTTGAAATATTCTAAGGAGGCTGCTTACCTCGACTCAGATTAATTTGTACTAGTTCCTAAGAGTCTTCCCTTTGTCTCCAAATTTCTGGAGGCAACTTTATTGCAGCTCTACCTACTTTTCTTCAAGCCCTCCTTTTGGAGACTCACCAACAGTCCTGCAGAGAGCATATGTAACTGAAATTTGTGGAGTAGAACCTCCCGGGAAGAAAGGCCTGGAGATGTAGTACATATACCAAGTTGTGGGTTCTGTGGCAGATGAAAAAATTGGCTTGGGCAGGGAAAGACGGAATACTATCACTCAGTAATTTTCCGATTCCCAGCAGAAACCTTAGATGTTTTGAGGAGGATGGGAAGGTTACGGTCCTGACCAGCACAGTTTTGTGGTGGCTCGCGTGTCTGCCGCATTACCGCATCGGAGAGTCTCGAGGATGCTGCCAAGAAGACTGAGCCGGCTGGTTTTGAAGCTCTGTCCAATGCACAGATGACCAGGACCTTTCACAGACCTCTTCTGGGAGCCGGTGGGAGAGACGCCTTTCCTGATATGTTAGGAGTTAACTGAGGGCTTGTTTGTACCTCCCGAGCCAACGTTCTCAGATCTCCCAGCTGTTTCCACCTAAGTCAGCCCCAGTCTCTACCATTGTGTTCTTCTCCCACTGGGAGCCCCAGGCAGGAGACAGGAAGTGCCCTCAAGGAAGAGACCCTAAAACTCCAAGTCTTCTCAGAACTTGAGAAAAGCTTTCATGTTGTGTGTTAATACATGCCTTCAGTGTGTGGTCAGTTCTTCCCACATGTTCCCAGGAAGTTAACAGAGAGTCCAAAGGGTACAGTTCAGTTCAGTCATTCAGTCATGTCCAACTCTTTGCGAGCCCATGAACCACAGCACGTCAGGCCTCCCTGTCCATCACCAACTCCCGGAGTTTACTCCAACTCATGTCCATCTAGTCAGTGATTCCATCCAACCATCTCATCCTCTGTCATCCCCTTCTCCTCCTGCCTTCAATCTTTCCCAACATCAGGGTCTTTTCAAACAAGTCAGCTCTTCCCATTAGGTGGCCAAAATATTGGAGCTTCAGCTTTAACATTATTCCTTCCAGTGAACACCCAGGACTGACTTCCTTTAGGATGGACTGGTTGGATCTCCTTGTAGTCCAAGGGACTCTCAGGAGTCTTCTCCAACACCACAGTTCAAAAGCATCCATTCTTCTGCACTCAGCTTCAGGAAGCTGTTTGACACATAAATATTGCAGTTAAGCTGACAGGAAGGTGCACAGAGGACATTTGAAGCCTGAGATCACAGGCACAGGATGGAACAGGCAGCCTCTCTCCCACAAACGCCATGATCCACCTCCCAGCCCTCCACAGCCTGTGTCTTCTAAACCCTGGAGCCCTCAATCGGCCAGATGTTAGCAGAGGTTTTGGAGAAGGAAATGGCAATCCACTCCAGTACTCTTGCCTGGGAAATCCCATGGACAGAGGAGCCTGGCAGGAGACAGTCCATGGGGTGGTAAAGAGTCAGGCACAGCCTAGTGACTAAACAACCTAGGAGAGGTTTGCTGCGTCCGGAGGTCACGGGCATCTGGTGTTCTAGTCCTGTGACCTCATGGGATAAAAGGCTCACAATCCAGTTTGGCCCTTCCAGCAACAAGAGCTCCAGTTGGCTTCCTCTGATGTATTTAATGGAAAGCCTGATTCCCCGCAGCAAGTAATAGCTTTCCCCAAGACAATATAGAGCCTAATCAGAAATGCATATTCTTTTTGACTTCCTAAGCCCCTCTCACCTTTGTCTCCCACTTCTCCTCTGTTGACAAGTGTTTGTCAAGTGTTGTCAACCATTTGAGAACAACCATCTAGAGAACATTCTAGAACAGATGTGAAAGGTCTGTGTGAAAAGACACGGAAGAGGAAGTAGAGACTGATCGGCGGCACCACAAAAGGCACATTGGGAGTTCATGATTGTAAAATGGGGGTGATAATAAAAAGTACTCACTACATCAGGCTATTGTGAAGATTAAATGAGTCCATTTGTGTAATCAGAACAATGCTTGTTGGGCGGTGGCACAGGAAGTCTCAACCACTATTATCAATAGTAGAAATGGATAGATTTTGTCCATTCAGGAGAGCTTGAGTGGTGAGACTCCAGTCGTGTTGTATTACCTATTATCAGACGGAGATCTCAGATCTCAGAGTTAAAAGTAAACACAATAAATACAGGAAAGCAAGGGGAGGCATAACACATTTGTCTTGACATGAGATGACTCTGAGGTATTCAGTTCAGTTCAGTCGCTCAGTCATGTCCGACTCTGTGACCCTATGGACTGCAGCACGCCAGGCCTCCCTGTCCATCACCAACTCCTGGAGTTTACTCAAACTCATGTCCATTGAGTCGGTGATGCCATCCAACCGTCTCATCCTCTGTCATCCCCTTCTCCTCCTGCCTTCAATCTTTCCCAGCATCAGGGTTTTTTCCAGTGAGTCAGTTCTTTGCATCAGGTGGCCAAAGTATTGGACTTTCAGCTTCAACATCAGTCCTTCCAGTCCTTTCATCATAGGGGACTGGAATGCAAAAGTAGGAAGTCAAGAGATACCTGGAGTAACAAGAAAATTTGGCCTTGGAGTACAGAATAAAGCAGGACAAAAGCTAACAGAATTTTGCCAAGAGAATGTACTGGTCATAGCAAACACCCTCTTCTAACAACAAAAGAGAAGACTCTACACATGGACATCACCAGATGGTCAATACCAACATCAGATTGATTATATTATTTGCAGCCAAAGATGGAGAAGCTCTGTACCATCAGCAAAAACAAGACCAGGAGCTGACTGTGGCTCAGATCATGAAATCCTTATTGCCAAATTAAGATTTAAGTTAAAAAAAAATAGGGTAAATGACTAGACCATTCAGGTATGACCTAAATCAAATCCCTTACAATTATACAGTAGAAGTGACAAATAGATTCAAGGGATTAGTTCTGATAGACAGAGTACCTGAAGTACTATGGACAGAGGTTCATGACATTTTATAGAAGGCAGAGACCAAAACCTTCCCCAAGAAAAAGAAATGCAAAAAAACAAAATGGCTGTCTGAGGAGGCCTTCCAAATAGCTGAGAAAAGAAGAGAAGTAAAAGGCAGAGGAGAAAAGGGAAGGTATACCCACTTGAATGTCGAGTTCCAAAGAATTACAAGAAGAGATAAGAAAGCCTTCCTCAGTGATCAGTGCAAAGAAATAGAGGAAAACAATAGAATGGAAAGACTAGAGATCTCTTCAAGAAAATTAGAGATACCTAGGGAACATTACATGCAAAGATGGGCTCAATAAAGGACAGAAATGGTAAAGACCTAACAGAAGCAGAAGACATGAAGAAGAGGTGGCAAGAATACACAGAAGAACTGTACAAAAAAGATCTTCATGACCCAGATAACCATGACAGTGTGATCACTCACCTAGAGCCAGACATCCTGGAATGTGAAGTCAAGTGGGCCTTAGGAAGCATCACTACAAACAAAGCTAGTGGAGGTGATGAAATTCCAGTTGAGCTATTTCCAGTCCTAAAAGATGAGGCTGTGAAAGTGCTGCACTCAATATGCCAGCAATTTTGGAAAACTCAGCAGTGACCACAGGATTGGAAAAGGTCAGTTTTCATTTCAATCCCAAAGAAATGCTATACCAAAGAATGTTCAAACTACCGCGCAATTGCAGTCACCTCACACACTAGCAAAGTAATGTTCAAAATTCTCCAAGCCAGGCTTCAGCAATACATAAACCATGAACTTCCAGATGTTCAAGCTGGATTTAGAAAAGACAGAGAAACCAGAGATCAAATTGCCAACATCCACTGGATCATTGAAAAAGCAAGAGAGTTCCAGAAAAACATCTACTTCTGTTTTATTGACTATGCCAAAGACTTTGACTGTTTGGATCACAACAAACTGTGCAAAATTCTTAAAGAAATAGGAATACCAGACCACCTTACCTGCCTCCTGAGAAATCTATATGCAGGTCAAGAAGAAACAGAACCACGCATGGAAAAACAGACTGGTTCCAAATTGGGAAAGGAGTACATCAAGGTTGTATATTGTCAGCCCTGCTTATTTAACTTATATGCAGAGTACATCATGTGAAATGCCAGGCTGGATGAAGCACAAGCTGGAATCAAGTTTGCCAGGAGAAATATCAATAACCTCAGACATGCAGATGACACCACCCTAATGGCAGAAAGAAAAGAAGAACTAAAGAGCCTCTTGATGAAAGTTAAAGAGGAGAGTGGAAAGGTTGGCTTAAAACTCCACATTCAGAAAACTAAGATCATGGCATCTGGTTCCATTACTTCATGGCAAATAGATGGGGAAACAGTGGAAACAGTGACACATTTTATTTTTTTTGGCTCCAAAATCACTGCAGATGGTGACAGCAGCCATAAAGTTAAAAAATGCTTGCTCTTTGGAAGAAAAGCTATGACCAACCTAGACAGCATATTAAAAAGCAGAGACATTATTTTGCCAACAAAGATCCATCTAGTTAAAGCTATGGCTTTTCCAGTAGTCATGTATGGATGTGAGAGTTGGACTGTGAAGAAAACTGAGTGCTGAAGAATTGATGCTTTTGAACTGTGGTGTTGGAGAAGACTCTTGAGAGTCCCTTGGACTGCAAGGAGATCCAACCAGTCAATTCTAGAGGAAATCAGTCCTGAATATTCACTGGAAGGACTGATGCTGAAACTGAAGCTCCAATACTTTGGCTACCTGATGAGAAGAGCCGACTCATTGGAAAAGATCCTGATGCTGGGTAAGATTGAAGGCAGAAGGAGAAGGGGACAACAGAGGTTGAGATGGTTGGATGGTATCACCAACTCGATGCACATGGGTTTGAGCAAGCTCCAGGAGTTGGTGATGGACAGGGAAGCCTGGCATGCTGCAGTTCATGGGATCTCAAAGAATTGGACACAATTGAGTGACTGAACTGGTATACATACATATATCTTTGATTTGGAGATACACATATATGGTTTTTCTATTTCTCTGGAGAGCCCAGACTAATCCAATAGCGAAAGGGTTGATGCCTGACCCAGCAGGGAGCCTTTGGGACCTTCCTCCAGCCATTGTGGCAGAAAATCACTGCGACTAGTTAGTTCGTGTGTCTGTGTGCGTGTTGTTATTTGCTCAGTTGTGTCCAACTCTTTGTGACCCCATGGACTGTAGCCCACCAGGCTCCTCTATCCATGGAATTCTCCAGGCCAGAATACTGGAGTGGGTAGCCTTTCCCTTCTCCAGGAAATCTTCCCCACCCAGGGATTGAACCTGGGTCTCCTATATTGCAGGCAGATTCTTTACCCTCTGAGCCACAGTGCCAGCGATTAAACATTTTGGCTTCCCCACAGGCGTGGGCCTCTGACTGCACCGAGCAACAGTGTCCCTGGAGAGCCTGAGTGGAGCAAAGGAGGAGTCACTGTCTGGCCTTCTGCATCTCACCAGGTCCCGCACACAGCCCCAAGCTGAGGCAGTCCTACCTGCCAGCCCAGCATCAGCGCCTGCCCAGCAGGCCTGAGCTGAGATGCTTCCGTAAGTCATTGCCATCTGTGAGCTAAATCTACTGACGCTGGGACTGTGGAGAAGGGATGGGGCAGGGTTGCCACTAGGAAAGACGTATCCCATCAGGGTTTGGCTTGTGATCACTTAGTGCTTGAGATCCAGAACGCAGATCTCTGTACCAAGAACCCATGTGAAAGGAAGATAAACTTTGTCTTCGTTCTTCCTGGCCCCATCACATCACATACAGGCTCGTGTGGGAAGGAGCTGCATGGTCTTTTGCACTCTGCACTCATTTTCCAGCATAATCAGATGTAGGAGTGAAATGCGTTTAGTTTTATAAAAGAGTCGGTTTGTTACAGAAACTTCTGTAGGATGGCGAAGACTCAGATCCATCACAGGAAAAGGGACAAAGGCCCAGTTTTGTAGGGAGTTGCTGTTCCAATGTGCCTTCCCCTGGGGCCCATCTCAAAACATAAAGTGGTCAGAGATTTTCCCAGCACCCCTCCCACCACTCCCCCTCCTGAAGGAATGGTCAGAAGGAATAGGACTTGTCCTGACAGAAGACCTCCAGCTCAGCTACTCTTGTGGACTGTATTCAACAGTGAAGCAATCTCAATGCCAGGTTGTTTTTGTTTCTTCTAAAGATCAGTTTCTGTCTGTTTGTTATTGTTCAGTCGCTAAGTCGTGTCCAACTCTTTGCGATCCCATGGGCTGGAGCATGGCAGCCTTCCTTGTCCTTCACCGTCTCCCGGAGTTTGTTCAAACTCATGTCCATTGAGTTAATGATGCCATCCAACCATCTCATCCTCTGTCATCCCCTTCTCCTCCTGCCCTTAATCTTTCCCAGCATCAGGGTCTTTTCCAACGAGTCTGCTCTTCGCATCAGGTGGCCGAAGTACTGGAGTTTCAGCTTTGCCATCTGTCCTTCTAAAGGGCATTTAGGATTTATTTCCCTTAAGACTGTCTGGTTTGATCTCCTTACTGTCCAAGGGACTCCTTGCTTTCCAAGAGTCTTCTCCTGTCTCTTAATGCTTGTGTAGCTTCAGTCTTTAGGTCTCTGATTCTAGTTGTTCTGTGAAAGAGTGAATGCCTCTGTGTGTGTGTGTGTGTGTGTGTGTGTGTGTGTGTGTATTTGTGTGTGTGTACTGGGATGAAAGAGAGGGCGTGGGTGGGGAAAGAACACAGAAACACAACTAAAGCAGCACTGGAGGCTGATGGAGGAAGAGGAGACAGACATCCTTTCTGGGCTCAGCGGAGGCAGTAGATCAGAGCTGAGCTTCCAGCTCCAGAAGAGGCCTGTGGATGGGACCCTATCAGTGTAAACAGTGAATTAGACCAACCCAGCTCCAGCCCAAGGCAGAGTCCAAGGCTCCTGCGTAGGCCACCATCTGCTCCTTCATGGCCAGTTTAGACAGGGAGACCAGAGACCGGCGCCTGCTTTGTAGCCTTCTGAGATGTCAGCTTTCCCGTTCCAAGCTTTGGCATTCATCTGCTTCACGCAGGGGAAGACACGGGCAGTCCTGTTGGTGCCAAGCTGTTGCTGTTTAGTCACTCATTCCCGTCCGACTCTTTGCAACCCCAGGGATGATATAGCCCGCCAGGCTCCTCTGTCCATGGGATTTCCCAGAATACTGGAGCAGGTTGCTATTCCCTCCTCCAAGGGATCTTCCTGACCCAGGGATCGAACCTGCGTCTCCTGCATTGGCAGGTGGATTCTTTACCAGTGAGCGAGCCACCAGGAAAGTCCAGGATGTTCAGTCAACTCTGGATCTGGGGCTCTTGGCTGATCCGTGGAGGCCACAGGATCCCAGGAGCTTCAGAGAGGAAGAGCAGGCCCCTGAGGACCCCCGAAGACGAAGCTCACCTACCGGAGGAAGCCAGCATGGGCTCCTCCTCCTGGCTCCCCTGACAACAGCCCAGGCTACGGCTGCCGTGGCGAGGGGAAGGGGAGGGAATGGAGTGGGAGGAGAGTTCCCTTGACTTAGATACTCTCTCAACGGGATCTGTAATGCCTTCTTGACATGGTGAAGCATCAAGAAGTCATTCAAGTTTCCCAAGATTCTGTGAGCCAGCCTGACCTCTGACCCACTCAGAGGAACCTTCTAGGACACATGATATTAACATGATATGAAGGTATTCTCTCTCCTCCGATTGGAGAGTGGGCTGTGGTCAGGTGTATTTTCAAAAAGCAGCATCTCTCACTGTATACACTTTTCTAGAACAGGGGTCCCTCTGTAGCCTGCAGGCTAGCCGCCTGTTCTTGTCAAGTTTTCTTGGAACACAGTCTTGCCCGGTTTGTCAATGGTCACCTCATCGGCAGAGTCCAAGAGCTGCAGCACAGACTGTATGACAGGCAAGCCTGCCTGCCATATTTTTTAATTCAGGCAAACCTGAAATATTTACTCTCCGATCCTTTAAGGAAAAGTTTCCTTGCCACCTCTCCACCCCCATAAGGAGGCTGGGGGCACAAAAGGCCGTGTGGTTCCGCCCAGCCCTACTGAATAAATGCTTCTGGAACCAAGCTGTATTCCAAGCTGAGCTCTTTCCAAAGGACAGTTGGAGGCTAATCCAGTTACCATAGTTATACTGTTAGCAGAGTAAATCAGACCCATGAATAGCTTTGTTAGGGGTCTCTTGAACTTCTGTCCTCTGTCTTATCTGAGAAGCAGGCTGTTCCAATGGAGGGCAGAAACTAGTCAACTTACCCTTCTGGTACCTACCTCGCACTCAGCAATAAAATAGTACACAGTATAGGTTCTTTGTCATGTAGTATGTAAAATAGGGATAGACTCTAATTGTAAAGACAACATCTCCTAATAAAATGTAACTTTCTCACATTTTCATAGGTTTTTAGTATTTGGGCTTCCCTGACAGCTCAGTTGGTAAAGACTCTGCCTGCAATGCAGGAGACTCTGGTTCAACTCCTAGATCAAGAAGATCCCCTGGAGAAGGGAAAGGCTACCCACTCCAGTATTCTTGGGCTTCCCTGGTAAAGAATCCACCTGCAACGTGGAATACCTGGGTTCGATCCCTGGGTTGGGAAGATCCCCTGGAGAAGGGAAAGGCTACCCACTCCAGTATTCTGGCCCGGAGAATTCCACGGACTCTATTAGTCCATGGGGTTGTAAAGAGTCAGACAGGACTGAGCAATTTTCACTTTCACTTAGTATTTGGATGAGTGGCTTTTGCATACTTTGTTTCATTTTTCCCCTTCCAAGAACCCTATGAGGTACTTAGAAATCTTTACTCCAAAAACACTGATGTGAAATTGAGCAGAAAGCTTAATGAGAAGGGGTGGGGCTTTGGCTGAGCCTTGTCGAAAGGGCCACACTGGAGGTGGCGATGGAAAAGGGGGAGGGAAGTCACAGCAGGCGGAGGGGAGGCCAGTGTGCAGGCTTGGGATGCTGTGTGGTTCCAGCCTGAGCGAGCGGAGTGTGAGGTCAGCGCTATCTCCCAAGCTGCTCAGAGAGGGAGACTTTCTAGGGGACCCAACCTGGCTCGAAACCCAAGTGTGGACTTTCTGAGACCCCCCACACTGAACTGGCCCCCACGGGTATTCTGGGGCCATGCTTCCACCTGCACCCCAGGAGACTCTGTTCCTGTCTGCCCGCTCTGGTGCTCTGTGATTCTCCAGCCCCATGGCACATTTTCCCTGCCCCGGAAGTCATGCTGGCCAGTGGGCGTGGCAGTCACCAGAGAGGACAGAGTCTGTCTGTCCAGCCTGGAGTCTCTGCCCTACCTGTATCACCAAACCCACCCCCCACCCCGTCTCCTACCATCTTCCCTGACGGCCTGTGGGTCAGCCCCTCCCCTGGAGACCCTTTTCCCTCTGCTCTCCGGGAAAGTCAGCCTGGGTTATCATGAGGTCGCACTCTCCTAGAGAAGTGAACTTTTAAAATTTTATGTATTTAAAAATTTTAACTGAAATACATTTGACATATAGCGTTGTGTGAATTTAAGGTGTCAATGTTATTTTGATCCACATATATGATGCCATATGGTTGTCACTATAGCTATGATGAGGACCTCTATCGCATGATTGTCATCTCTTTTTAGTAGTTGAAATAATTTGAGATGAGTTTTTTTTCTTTTTTATTATTCCTTTAAATATCTCAGCCCCTGCCTTTCCCAGGCCCCACTCAGCCACAAGAAGTACAGGCCAAGATTGGCCCACATTGTCACCCAGCCACGGGGACCAGGGTGTCTCAGCTTCCTGATGGCCACCTGGGGGGGGGGGCATCTGTGCCATGGGAACCAGGGTGTCTGTGCACAGGGCACAAACCACCTGTGCCCGCTGCCTGGCACCGCTATGAGCTGGGCATCCGAGTCCCAGCCAGCCCCCCTTCCCCCGCCTCTGCTGAGCTTCCTCATCCTGTGATGGATACAGCTTCTGCCCCTGCTCTGGGTCTGCATTCTGCTCCCCCCAACCCCACTCCAGTTGCTGGGCCATCCTAGCCCTTCCCAGAGACTCGTCTCCCTTCCCATTTCCTGCGGCTGGAGTGCAGATGTCTGGGACGCTACCCACCCCCCCCCCCCCAGGACTAGGCTGAAACAAAGACAAGCAAGAAGCCGGTCACTAAGAATGAGGTCACAGTCTTAAGAAGATGCCTTTCTTTCTGGAAGGGCTCATAGGGTTTCACCCCACAGGGCAGCTTTTAATTTAAATTACTTCCAACTCACAGCAAGACTTGCCCCTCAGCAAGGTCTGCACAGATAAAAGGCTGAACTGTCTCGGAAGCCAAATGGACAGCGCAGAGTACCCAGAGGCATGACTTCAGTGGCGCACACGCTGCTGCAAGGCACTGGTGGGCCGCTAAGAACTGTGGGCAACTCCAAATGGATTGGCTGCTCTGGGGAGAAGTGCACAGATTTATCTGAAAGGTGGTGGTCAGGGCACCCTTGGCAAAATAGCCACTTGGTTTTACGGCTGATTTAGTAGCTGTTTTAGCTGGTTTAAGTTCCTTCAAGCATTCAGCAATTAACCTCTTCTTAGAACGTTCTGGAAAATGATTTATCTCTTAAGGTCTACTGAACAATCAGCTCAGCTCCACAACACAGTCTCCGTGCTTCCCAGCAACAAATGAGACACCCCAACAGCTAGAAATGGCATCTGTGTAAACAGATCAGGTAAAACTCATTGATTTGTGCAGACCCTTCTACGGAATTTTTCTCAGGTATGAGTTTACGTGACTGTCTTTAAAGAAGGATTGTACTTGGCATTTTCATTTCTAAAGGTGAAAGGGTGGAACCTAATGAGCTTGAATACCCCAGATCTTGGATCTGCAGAGATTTAAACTCTGGACACCTTGCTTTCCTTCTCCAGAAAGAGGACAGGGAATTAGCTACCTCTTAAAGATGCCATGAAAATCAAATGGACAATCTGGGTGAAAGACCTTTGTAAACTGCAGCATGTTAGGTAGAAGTTTATGAAAACCTCGTATCTCCCATCTCCTATCTTCTAGCCTCCCATCTCCTAGCCCCTCTCTTCGCTTCACAGACACGTCAACTCCAAAAGTGCAAACCCAGCATTTTGCTGGGAAGATTCCAGATCAGACCTGGAAGTGTTTTCAGTCTTAACCCAGTGCCCGTTTATATTCTCATCCCCAAACAGAGCTATGATTAGACCTAGAGTTCAGGATGAATCACAGATTTCACAGGCTTTGCTTCTAGTGTTTTGACATGTGTGTGTGTGTATGTGCACATGCGTGTGTCCTCCTGAATATTGGGTATAATCACTCACTGGGGTCACTCTGATCCGTGACATTGTAAACTGGGCACTCTCTACAAGTGTGCCCCCCGGATATTCCATCAAGTCACCTGTGGGCCATAGTCAGCTCTGCAGTCTCTTTACTCTGGACACGCAATAAACAGTTGTGGGGTGGGGGGAGTTTGGACGGTGTTTGCGTGGGTCCAGGTGTTCCTTCTGGACCCAGTTTGTTGGATTCTTGCATCTCTGTTGTATCTGGGGTTTCTATAACTTCACCTATTTTCTTTCCCACATGTGATTGTTATGGTTCTTGGCCTGGCACAAAGCTGCCCTCTGTGGCACATGAGTTGTTGCCCCAGAAACCTCACCATGGGCACACGAATTGCTTTTGGGCCACGCCGTGCAGGTTACCAGATCTCTGTTCCCCTGACCAGGGATCGAACCTGGGCCCTCAGTAATGAAAGCCCAAAATCCTGGGAATTTTCACCAGGAAATTCCCAGACATGGGCCCTTTTAAAGCAGAACAGAATTCCCCAAGGGAAGAATCCCCGTCCCCAAGAAAATGTACTAGTTTTAGAGACAAGGGAGGAAAAAAAAATCATAAAATTTTGCTTGGGATCCTGAATATAAAATTCCTCCCTAGTGTCCTCTCTTTCCCATTAAGGAAGAGTGTTTGGGGAAAGATGGACTTGGGCAGGAGGAGGGGAAGGGTGACCAGATCGTTTCCACCAGCGCAGTCTCTGGAGCTCCTGCACAGCTTCCGGTCAGCACCGCGGCCCGAACACTCAGACTGACATCTTGGGTGGATGTTGAGAGGGCCCCGGCCTGGGGGGGTGGCTTCAGACAGAGCTGCAGACTCAACACTCCCTGTCCCTCCTTACCTCACCCTGGTGCTGGGGGTCTCGGTGGGCAGAGACCAAAGATCCGGGCATTTGGTGATAGTTTCAAGAAAACTACAACCCAGGGTGTGCTTAAGATTTTTTTTTTTTAATCACCTTTTGCAATCAAAGGATTACAAATAGAAATCATTTCTTAAAAATACAAGAATCACTACTGGCAGAGCTATCAGCACTCTTTCCCTCTCACCTCCAAACAATGACGTTATGGACCATGAGCTGTAGCAGTCTCTGAAGCAACTATAACCCCCTTCTTCTCTCCCTGGACTGCTCTGGGCTGTCCTGAGCCCCTGTCCCACCCTAGGCTGTGCCTCTGGGCCCTCAAACCCTCCCACTGGGCCCCTCGGAGCTCACGCTCCACCATCAGCGCCTCACCTCTTCTCTGACCTTCCCCGCAGCTTCTTGCCCCAACTCTGGACCCGGGTATGCCCTGAAGGCTTCATCTCCACTTCAGCCCCACCAAGTGGATCTGTTCTCATGATTGCCCTCCCTGTCTCCCATCACCACTTTCAAGCCATTTTCCATCCTTCCATGTGCCAAAGTCCCAGCTCCCTTGAAGTTCATGCTTTCAAACTGGAGCATCCCAGCCCATCTTGGGTCCTGTCATCTAACAATCCCGAAGTGATCTCCTCTGACCTGTGTAAGTTTCTAGTTTCTAGCCCCTGAATCCCTCTCTCTTTCTGGCTCTGTGATCACAGTTTCAGGGCCGCTCCAGAGGACTTGCCCCATCCTTGGCATTGCCACTCTTTGACTCCTTCCTCTCCTTTGCACTTTTCCTCTGATGCATCCCCACTTCCAGCCGCCCTTCCCCGCCCCCTCTCCGCCCCTTAGTCATCCTCCAGACCTTGACACCACTGATGAAAACACCACTCAAAACACTTGCAGCTCACTTCCTCAGATGGCCCGTCCTCACCCAGCCCTGCTTCCCCGAGGAGACGTTGGGTTCCAAAGCCTCTGTTTCCATGTTCATCAGCGCCCTCAGGTCCCCGTGTCCCTCCTCCCCCCGAATTGCATCCTCTGATCCACCATGACCCTCTTGGCCTGCCAGCCTCCCCCCACCGCCTGTCCCCATCTCTCCCCGCCTTGTGCTCACCTGGTTAAACCCCAGCTCAGGTCGAATCCACCCAACCAGCCACTCCACACCTCTCCCCAAGTAACAGACCACCGCTGGAGCAGAACACACAGCCGTGCCACTGGTCTCACCCTCAGTTCATGATGCCCACGAGTCTTAGGGGGCCTCATCAGGACGGCCGTGGCAGGCTCTGCCACTCCTGAACACAGGCTTTCTTCCTGCCCTCAAACTGCCCGTGTCCCCTCCTCCGGCTTCACTCCCAGATGACGATCTTGTCTGAGATTTTACCGAGAAAATAGAAAACAGTCAGAAATTCTCTCCCATCGTCCTGGCCCCACCTCTCACTTCCCCTGCGTGCATTCCCAAACCCCCAGCTTTCCCTCTTGCTGAAATGAAGTATCTTTGCTCCAGTCTGGAACCAACACCTCCCTCTTGCCTTCTCCAACCTCTGGAACCAGGGTGGGGCAGAAGAGGGTGTATCTAGGGCCCCCAGGAGTATACCCCCACATTTCCAGCCCTCGGGGCCCCGCTTGTTTCATTCCAGCCCTGGCCTGTCTCTAGGTCTTCCAAAGCCATCCCCCAACCTCTTTTCGTATCTTTTCCCCAGACAAGCTCCCACCTCCTCTTTAACATTCCACCACAATTACGGTGAAGTCATAGGGTCATTCTTCATTCTATGTCTACCCACCTTACGGGAACATAAGCTCCCCGAGGGCAGGGGACAGATCTAGCACCTTCACTGCTCTAACACCTCTCTGTGCCTCAGTTTGCCTGTCTGTAGAATGGGGATAATAATGCACCCAGTAAACGTGGGGTTTTATACTAGTCTCCCCATCATCCAGTAAGTTCTCAGCCCATAGGAAGTACTTCATCAGTAACTGTGGAAGAAGGCAGGAATAATTCCAGGACTGATGTATGGATGAAAATTCAGCAGGGTTGGGGGCTTTTCGAAATGTGGTAGACTGTGGAAGGTGGCCATGAAGTGCTGAAGGCAGGGACTCCAGGAGGCCCCACAGCAGCTAATGGCCACCAGCACTCATCATCAACTCTTGGGCCCCATTCCCTGCTCCTCACATGTTTGCAAACACAACCACCAGAAAAATCCTGAGATGTGGGCTTTGGTCAGGCTTCCCTGCTGGCTCAGAGGGTAAAGAACCTGCCTGTCCTGCGGGAGGCCCGGGTTAGATCCCTGGGTTGGGAAGAGCTCCAGGTTCGATCCCTGCCCCTGGAGCAGGGCATGGGACTTTGGTTTAGCTGCATGGGATGGTCTCAGAGTCCCCAGGCCTTTGCCACAAGGCACTGAGAAGTACCCAGATGGCTACAAAGCCGGGAGAGGGGAACAGCCACGAGCTCCTAGCACCCTGCAGCCGCTGGCTGCGTACCAACCTGGCATCCGCGTGGCCCAGCTCCAGATCATCACTCCTGGCCCCTTTCCTCAGCTCCCCAAGGGAGACCCGAGCTGCTGTCTGTCTTTTAGCAAAACATGTTGGAAAGAGAAACCTCTTTAAATATTTATTTTGAAGTAGAAATTGGTAGAGACACATAGGCTCCTTCTAAGCCTCTGTATTTTTCTGAAAGGGTATTCCTGGGTCAAGAGGATAGCATCTTTTTTTTGGGAGCAATTCTTGAATAACTTGATTTCCAGTTGCAGAAATGTCTCTGTTTTGGTCAGAAATTCAGTGCTGGCTTTTTAACAGGACGTTGAAAATCCACGTTGACAGCAGCGGCTCCTGCCTGCCTTGTACCCCTGTGGGTACACTGGCCGTTATTTGCCCAAGTCTGGCCGGGTTTAAGACGTTGCTGTTGGGCATTCCGTTCTGTGATGGGTAGAAGGCACAGTGAGGTGAAGCAGAGCGGGCACGCGGGGCCTTGCCCGCTCCATAGCTGTGAAGTCTCAGGGAGCCGCTGCCCCTCTCTGAGCCTCAGCGTTCTCATCCATACAGTGGGGAGAATCCTGCCTTCTTCACACCGTAGGGTGAAGCGTTACGCTGAGGTCAGTTATGTGAGCCCTGACACAGCAGGCAGTCTGGGGTGGGGTGACAGCAGGAAATGCCGGGAAGGCGTCCCATGTGCAGGCTCCACCTGGGGGCAGAGGGAGCTTGAGGGGCTGCGTGCCACCCAGGGCACCAGACCCCTCCCTACATACCCAGGCCCCTCCTGCTGGGGCTTCCGAGGAGCTTCACTTACTAGAGAGTTTCTGAGGATAAGAACAGGTCTGCTGAGGGATGCCTGCCCCATAAGGTGGAACAGAAGCTGTATCCAGTTTATTGTGGTAACTCAAACCTGAGTCAGCTAAAAACTGTGGTTAACTCAGTGGGTCGCGGGGTGGGGCCCACCAGGGTTCTTTCCCTCTTCTTCAGCAAAAGAGGCTGCCAGGTCACAGCTGAGCAAGTCTTCAGGGCCACTCTTTGCTATGAGGAATAAACCATCCATTGTACTTCAGCCACCAACCATGGCCAACAGCAGCACCAGCACCTTCACCAGGACTCATTTCTACACACCATCATGCCAGCGCCCACCCACAGTTACCATGTCCTCCCCCACTTTTGTCATCTCACTTGCTCTCCCTTCCATCACCCCCACCACCATCACCTCCACCACCATCACCCCCACCACCATCACCACCCCCACTGCCATCACCTCCACCACCATCATCACCCCTACCACCATCACCACCACCACCATCACCTCCACCACCATCACCCCCACCACCATCACCTCCACCACCATCATCACCACCACCACCACCTCCACCACCATCACCTCCACCACCACCATCATCACCCCCACCGCCATCACCCCCACCACCATCACCTCCACCACCACCATCACCTCCACCACCACCGTCATCACCCCCACCACCATCATCATCCCCACCGCCATCACCTCCACCACCGTCACCTCCACCACCATCACCCCCACCACCATCACCACCCCTACCGCCATCATCACCCCCACCGCCATCACCTCCATCACCATCATCACCCCCATCACCATCACCCCCACCACCATCACCTCCACCACCACCATCACCCCCACCACCATCACCTCCACCACCACCATCACCTCCACCACAACCATCACCTCCATCACCATCCGCATCTCCACCAATATCATCATTCTACCTGCAGCACCAAATCACCATCATGCCTTCCATCTCCCCCACCTCCACCACCATCACCACCTCCATACACAGCTCATCATCATCATCACCACCAGTTCCACTGTCACACCACCCTCACCATCAATATTACCACCATCAACACCCACCCCCCACCACCACTATTAACATCAATGTCCTCACTAAGAACATCAGCGTTCCCACCTCCATTGCACAAACCATCACCACGACTGTTTCCAGTCTACTATCACCAGTGTCCTGCCCCATAAATTCAGACTTCTCAGTTTGAAAAACAGGATATTGGTCTAGACCCATTGGCCCCAAACCCTAAAATAAAGCTGAAAGGGAGAGGATTAGTAGACCTGCTTTGACCCTAAAAGGGGAGAAAGGAAAAGGAGTGGTAGTTTTGCCTTTTTGAGGCCCGGGGCCTAAGGATCTACTCACACATGGTGATGAGCAGCATGTACATTTGGAAAGAAAACAGTAGCTGGCCTTTGGGGTCAGGACTCTAGGATCTGGGGAGTCCTTCTGAAAAAAAGAGTGATCAAGACCATCCCCAAGAAAAAGAAATGCGAAAAGGCAAACTGGCTGCCTGAGGAGGCCTTACAAATAGCTGAGAAAAGAAAAGAAGCTAAAGGCAAAGGAGAAAAGGGAAGACATACATTTGAATGCAGAGTTCCAAAGAATAGCAAGGAGAGACAAGAAAGCCTTCCTCAGTGATCAATGCAAAGAAATAGAGGGAAAAAATTGAATGGGAAAGACTGGAGATCTCTTCAAGAAAATTAGAGATACCAAGGGAACATTTCATGCAAAGATGGGCTCAATAAAGGACAGGAACAGTATGGACCTAACAGAAGCGGTGGCAAGAATACACAGAAAAACTGTACAAAAAAGATCTTAATGACCCAGATAACCATGATGGTGGGATCACTCACCTAGAGCCAGACATCCTGGAATGTAAAGTCAAGTGGGCCTTAGGAAGCATAACTACAAACAAAGCTAGTGGATGTGATGGAGTTCCAGCTGAACTATTTCAAATCCCAAAAGATGATGTTGTGAAAGTTCTGCACTCAATATGCCAGCAAATTTGGAAAACTCAGCAGTGGTCACAGGACTGGAAAAGGTCAGTTTTCATTCCAATCCCAAAGAAATGCAATGCCAAAGAATGTTCAAACTCCTTCACAATTACACTCATCTCACATGTTAGCAAAGTAATGCTCAAAATTCTCCAAGCCAGGCTTCAGCAGTACTTGAACCAATTAAAGAGGCTCTGTTTAAAACATATTAAGGTAAACAGGCTGAGAGGGAGTAATTATGAACTCTGTAGTGTGGTATACATTGTGATTTTTTCTTTGGTTTTAGCATTCTCAAGCTTAGCAAGAATCTTTATTGTGTTTAAGCAAATTTTATGTGCAACATGCCCACGTGTACTATTAATATGATTTTAAAAATTTTATTTTGTGATGAAAAACTCTGAAAAGCTTTTGAAGAAAAACACAAATAAATGCAAGAGAAATAATAGATAAGATAATAACGATAAGATCCCTAACCAGCCCACATGGGAAAATTAAGGAAAAAAATTCTAATGTATCTCATTCTGGTTCTCCTCAGAGAGCTGAGATAAAGTGTGAGTGTGTCTAAATGTGAGGGCACAATATGTGTGGGGATGTAAGTCACACAGTGTGAATATGTGTTTATGAATGTGGATATGTAAGCATGTGATCATGAATGTAAGTGTGTGCATGTAAATGTGGGTGTGCATATGGGAATGTGTGTGGGCATTGACTGTACATAAATATGACTGCATCTGTGTAAGAGTTGTGAATTTCAAAGCTCATTGTATGTGTGAATATGAGTGTGTATGTTGTTAAGTCCCTAAGTCCTGTCTGACTCTTTGTGACCCCATGGAAGGTGGCATGTCAGGCTTCCCTGTCCTTCACTATCTCCCTGAGTTTGCTCAAACGTATATCCATTGAGTCAGTGAAGCCATCCAACCATCCCATCCTCTGTCACCCCCTTCTCCTTTTGCCCTCAGTCTTTCCCAGCATTAGGGTCTTTTCCATTGTGTCAGCTCTTCGCATCAGGTGGCCAAAAGATTGGAGCTTCAGCTTCAGCATCAGTCCTTCCAATGAATATTCAGAGTTGATTTCCTTTAGGATGGACTGGTTTGATCTCCTTGTAGTCCAAGGGACCCTCAAGACTCTTCTCCAGCATCACAATTCAAAAGTATCAAGTCCTCAGTGCTCAGCTTTCTTTATGTCCAACTCTTACATCCATACTTGACTACTGGAAAAACCATAGCTTTGACTATTTGGACCTTGGTAGGCAAAGTGATGTCTCTGTTTTTTAATATGCTCTCTTAGGTCTGTCATGGCTTTCCTTCCAAGGAGCAAGCATCTTTAAATTTCATGGCTGCAGTCTCTGTCCGCAGTGATTTTGGAGTCCAAGAAAATAAAATCTGTCACTGCTTCTACTTTTTCCCCTTCTATTTGTCATAAAGTGATGAGAGTTTGTTTGCAAGTGCAAATGTGAGTATGGATGTGATTGTGTGAGTACAAGTTGTATGTGAAATGAGTGCATATAAGTGGTGTGAGTGTGAATGTCATCGTGCATGAATGAGAGTGTGGCTGAGGGTGTGCATTTACTATGCAAGAGGATCTAAAGATGCACCTTCACAGGATCCTGACTTGGAGAGCCCACCGTTTCTGAGCACAGATGCAGCTCTTCCCACCCCAGGGAGGCCTGATGGGAACCGGAAGTGGGGAGGGGGCCCAACTGTCCCCTTGGCCCCCCACAGGGTTCACTGATGCCATGCTCCTGGCATGGCTCTCATTGCGTGTAGCCATCCTGAGGCTGTGGATTAGGTCTAGCTTATGCAACTACAGCACATGCCTCATGAGAGTAAAGACTGTCTACACGGCACAAACCTGAAACTACCCCCCAGATCCAGACACAGAACATTCCTAGCATGACCCTCCCCTTTTACTCTCAAAAATCTCCTGGTTGGGATGATGAACCCTTTAGTTCTCCTAGGAAAGTCTCACCAGGCTTTATCCTCAGCCCCCCTGAAGGAGGGTGCATTCTATTGTCCATTAATGTGACAGCATCTTCTGGCCTTTGAGGAATATTTTATACATGACAGAGAGTCAAAGTAAATGTATTGCAGATGTTTGGGAACCAGGGAGGGTTTGATGACATCAGCTTGACTTGATGGATGCTAGAAGGTGGAAATTATTAGAACAAATACCTTCATGGAAACTACCATTAATCCCAAGTGTCTGAACTTCCCTTTACCCCATCTCCACCACATTGGCCTTCCCCTGCCAGACTTGGCTTCCATTAAAGGAATGAGTCATCTCCATTGGGAACCATATAGAAACTGTGGGGAAGAGTATGGAATGTGGAGTCTGCCTGGCTTGGCCTTGCAACTTGTCTATACCATCAGCCAGCTCTGTGTCTTTGGGCAAGTTAGTTAACTTCTCGGAGCCTCAGTTTCCTTATCTGTGAGAGGAATGGTAATCTGCTTGGCAGTGTTGGGGTCAGGCTTAGAGTTAATGAATACAAGATATCTGGCACATACGTATCAAAGGTATAACTGTTGTTTAAGTCAGATTTAAGAATCAGAATAAAAGCAAAGTGGTAGAATAACTTTTACCAAAGTGGCCACAACACTGTTTCCAATCCTGATCATCCTTCAAGAGTTTTCCACTCTTCATGAAGATACAGAGTCAATCTCCCCTCCCCTTGCACCTGGGTGGACTCTGTGACTTCCTCAATGAGTAAAATGGGACAGTAGGAATAGTATGTAACTTCCAAGGATAAGTGAAAAAAAGCGCTCTCTCTCTCAAGATGCTCCCCTGGGAACACACCCACCATGCTGTGAGGATGGTGGTCCATCCAACTCCAAACTCACCCACAGAGAGAAACTGTGTGGAGAGACCCACAGAAGCAGGAGCTGAGGCCCCGGCCAACAGCCACGACCAACCAGCAGACTTGTGAATGAATGAGCTTTTAGATGATTTCAACCCTCATCTTAGAAAGAAAGCTTTGACAAACCTAGACAGCCTATTAAAAAGCAGATACATACTTTACTGACAAAGATCCAGATAGTTATACTCCTGGTTTTTCCAGTAGTCATGTACGAATGTGAGAGTTGGACTGTAAAGGTTGAGTGCCAAAGAATTGTTGCTTTTGAACTGTGGTTCTGGAGAAGACACTTGAGAGTCCCTTGGACTGCAAGGAAATCAAACCTAAAGGAAATCAACCCTGAGTATTCATTGGACGGACTGTTACTGAAGCTGAAGCTCCAATACTTTGGCCACCTGATCTGAAGAGCCAACTCACTGGAGAAGACCCTGACGCCGGGAAAGATTGAGGGCAAAAGGAGAAGAGGGCGACAGAGGATGAGATGGTTATATAGCATCACTGACTCAATGGACGTGAGTTTGAGAGATAGTGAAGTACAGTGACGTGAAGGACAGGGAAGCCTGGAGTGCTGTAGTCCATGGGGCTCACAAAGAGTTGGACATGACTTAGTGGTGGAACAGTAACAAATCCTCAGTCCCTGAGACTTCCAATTGAGGCCCTAGAAACTGAGAGACAAATACAACCCAACTCTGCTGTGCCCTGATTGAATTCCTGGCCCAGGAATTTATGAGTATAATCAATGGCTATTTAAGCTTCTAAGTTTGGGGATAATTTGTTATACAGTCATAGTAACTGGGGCTCAATGTATTCAGGGTTTTGTGAATGGAGCTGACATTAGTCACATATCTGCATCAGGCAGAGTAAATGTGAGCACAACTCTTCACTTGGGTCCATTCAACCTCAGAGGTAAAGAGTCTGTTACACACATTTGTCACATTGCATGTGACTGGAGCCTGATGTACCTGTCCCCACTGACAAATCTGATTCCATTGCTCAAACACAAAGTGGTCTCCTATATCCAAACTCCTAGAGCCCTGTCTATGGGACACAGAGCCAGAAAATGAGGCAACTCCTTTATAACCAAAGATGCCCAAAGTTATATATGCAAATTGCCCACTATCTTCTTCAAGCAACAGTTGTGTAAACTCTCATCCTATTTATTTTCTGTCCTCAAAGATGGAAACTTCACCCAGTGCCATGAACACATCTGGAGAAGGAGAAAGACTAGCAAGGCCTTAAGTAGCAGCCAAGGGCCATCAGAAAAATCCGACGGCAGCAAGGCCAGCATTCCAGACCGGCCCAAACCAAGAGAAATGTGTTCAAGGGCAGAGAGTGCTCATAGAGCTCTACCATGGCCTCTATCCGGGAACAGGTCATGGCAAGGAAGTTAGCGTAACAGAACTGTGAGAGCATAAGCTTTGGGTCAAGGAAACCTGGTTCAAATCTGGTTTCTCCACATACTGGCAGTGTGACCTTGGTAAGTTCTTCACCCCCTCAATCTCCGTCACCTGTAAATATAGTACCCACCTGTTGCAGAGGTCTCCGGTTGTCTACCAAAGATACTCATCTTGCATCTTCACTTACAGCAGGGATGCAGCTGCCTAGCATCTGAGTTGGACCACGTGAACTGACAGACCAATGACCCGTGCAAGCAGAGGGCATATGCGTCCCAGTCAAGCCAAGGTGGTGAGTGTCCAATGTGCACTGCCCACCTGTCATCCCCTTTCATAGTGACCTCGGAGGCCCCAAGTTGAATATGGGGACTTCACAGGATAGACTGAGGCTAGATCCCTGTGTCACCACTCGGAGATAGCCACTGAACGAGGGACATGTGCGGTAGACTTTGTGTGAGTGACAGATAAACCTTTGCTAGGTAAAGACAGTGAAAACTGAGGCTGTTGGTTATAGCAGGGAGCCCATCCTGACTCAAACATTGTTTTAGAGAATAGGGATATACCAAATGACAGGTTCTATAAAGAGCTATTTACCATCTGTCTTCCCCATTTGGCCGATGGACCATGAGGGCAAGGACTGGGCCCTATTGACCCAGAATGTCCAGTGTAGTGAGTGTCCAAGCAGTGGGTAAATTTGAACTGGTTCTTGCAGCTTGATTAAGAGAGGAGAGTTAGATTATGGACTCTTTAGCGATAGAGGAAGCAAAATGTTGGTGTTAAAGAGACTATTAGGGACTTCCTTGGGCTTCCCTGGTAGCTGAGCTGGTAAAGAATCCACCTGCAATGCAGGAGACTCCAGATTCCTGGGTTGGGACGATCCGCTGGAGAAGGGATAGGCTACCTACTCCAGTATTCTTTGGCTTCCCTGGTGGTTCAGATAGTAAAGAATCTGCCTGGGTTTCACCCCTTTGCTGGGACAATCCCTTGGAGAAGGGATAGGCTACCCATCTAGTATTCTGCCTGGAGAATCCCCAAGGACAGAGGAGCCCGGCAGGCTACAGTCCATGGGGTCTCAAAGAGTCAGACACAACTGAGCGACCAAGTACATAGACACTGGTGGCCCAGTGGTTAAGAGTTCACTTGCTGACGCACGGGACACGGATTCAATCCCAGGTCCAAGAAGTCCCCACAGGCTGCCAAGCAACTAAGCCTGGTGCCACGCCTACTGAGCCTGTGCGCTCCAGAGCCCGAGCACCGCAATGAGAAGCCCGTGCCCTGAAGCTAGAGAAAGAAGACCCAGCAAAAACAAACAAACAAACAGTTTTAAAGAATATTACATCAGTACTTCATTACCAAACATTTTAACACTTGTCAAAAGTACCAAAAATGAACAAACAAAAATCCCACCGAGCAATAAAGTCATAGTTTTCCAATTTGGAACTTTGTGTCAAAAGGGATCAAAGAAACGCATTTTCTCAGTAGTAAATTTTGGAAACTAAAGTGTACTGTCAGATATTTTTTAAAGTTCCACAAAGCTTTTACAACTTAATTGAATGGTTAACTTAAACACTAGTTCATGTTTCTAGCAGAAGAAGCTGAGGAATCTAAGTGAGGAAATAATTGTGTAAATGCAAACTCAGTAGCAAGATTTGTACCTGGAAACAATACCTTATTAGTAACATCTGGACTTTCTCTTTGAATTATCCACGTGAACAAACATGAATTGTATTTACATAGCACATTTCTATGACTTCCACTGTGTTCTCACAACAACTCTAAGAGTTAGGGCATATTTTATTGTCATCATGTCACAGATGGAAAATCCATGAAATAAAGAGAGTTGTAATTTGGCCAGCATCTCACAGCTCATGGGAGATTCAGAAGTCATGTCACCTGACTCTTGGCACAAGACTTTTTCTTCACTAGACCTCCCCGGTTGATAAATGTTCAATATAGATGACAACCCAGCAGATATTAAATCAAAGAAACTGCTTTTGAGCCCAGTCTGGGTAAGGTCTCAGGCTTGAGATAAAAAGTCTCAGTCTTATGGGATAAAGAATAAACTAAGACACAATCCCACTGTGTCCCAACAATAGAGCCATTGTTGTTGTTGTTCAGCAGTTCAATAATGTCCAATTCTTTGCGACCCCATGAACTGCAGCACACCAGGCTTCCCTGTCCTTCACCAAATCCTGGGGCCTACCCAAACTCACGTCCATTGAGTCAGCGATGCCATCCACTATCTCATCCTCTGTTGTCCCCTTCACCTCCTGCCTTCAATCTTTCCTAGCATCAGGGTCTTTTCCAATGAGTTGGCTCTTCACCTCAGGTGGCCAAAGTAGTGTAGTTTCAGCATCAGTCCTTCTGATGAATATTCAGGCTTGATCTCCTCCTTTAGGATGGACTGGTTGGATCTCCTTGCAGTCCAAGGGACCCTCAAGAGTCTTCTCCAACACCACAGTACAAAAGCATCAATTCTTCAGCATCCATGCTTATTTATGGTTGAACTCTCACATCCATACATGACTACCGGAAAAACCATAGCTTTGACTAGACATACCTTTGTTGGCAAAGTAATGTCTCTGTTTTTTAATATGCTGTCTAGGTTTGTCATAGTTTTTCTTCCAAAGAGCAAGCATCTTTTAATTTCATGGTTGCAGTCACCATCTGCAGTGATTTTGGAGCCCAAGAAATTAAAGTCTGTCATTGTTTCCTCATCTATTTCCCATGAGGTGATGGGACCAGATGCCATGATCTTAGTTTTCTGAATGTTCAGTTTTAAGCCAGCTTTCTCACTCCCCTCTTTCACCTTCATCAAGAGGCTTTTTATTTCCTCTTCACTTTCTGCCATAAGGGTGGTGTCATCTGCATATCTGAGGTTATTGATATTTCTCCCAGCAATCTCAATTCCAGCTTGTGATTCATCCAGTCCAGCATTTTGCATGATGTACTCTGCATATAAGTAAATAAGCAAGGTAACAATATACAGCCTTGATGTACTCATTTCCCAATTTGGAATTAGTCTGTTGTTCCATGTTGGGTTTTAACTGTTGCTTCTGACCTGCATACAGGTTTCTCAAGAGGCAGGTCAGGTGGTCTGGTATTCCCACCTCTAAAGAATTTTCCACAGTTTGTTCTGAGCCACACAGAAAAAGGCTTTAGTGTAGTCAATGAAGCAAAAGTAGATGTTTTTCTGGAGTGCTCTTGCTTTTTCTATGATCCAACAGATGTTGGAAATTTGATCTCTGGTTCCTCTGCCTTTTCTAAATCCAACTTGAACATCTAGAAGTCCTTGGTTCATATACCGTTGAAATCTAGCGTGGAGAATTTTGAGAATTACTTTGCTAGTATGTGAAATGAATGCAATTATGTGGTAGTTTAAACATTCTTTGGCATTGCCTTTCTTTGGGATTGGAATGAAAACTGACCTCTTCCAGTTCTGTGGCCACTGCTGAGTTTTCCAAATTTGATGGCATATTGAGTGCAGCACTTTCACAGCATCATGTTTCAGGATTTGAAATAGCTCAACTGGAATTCCATCACCTCCACTAGCTTTGTTCATGGTGATGCTTCCTAAGGCCCATTTGACTTCCCATTCCAGAATGTCTGGCTCTAGGTGAGTGATCACACCATGGTGGTTATCCGAGTCATTAAGATCTTTTTTGTATAGTTCCTCTGTGTATTCTTGCCACCTTTTCTTAATATCTTTTGCTTCTGTTAGGTCCATACCCTTTCTGTCCTTTATTGAGCCCATCTGTGCATGAAATGTTCCCTTGGTATCTCTAATTTTCTTGAAGAGATCTCTAGTCTTTCCCATTCTATTGTTTTCCTCTATTTCTTTGCATTGATCACTGAGGAAGACTTTCTTATCTCTCCTTGCTGTTCTTTGGAACTCTGCATTCAGATGGGTATATCTTTCCTTTTCTCCTTTGCCTTTCACTTCTCTTCTTTCCTTAGGTATTTGTAAGGCCTCCTCAGACAACCATTTTGCCTTTTTGCACTTCTTTTTCTTGGGGATGGTTTTGATCACCGCCTTCTGTACAATGTTACAAACCTCTGTCCATAGTTCTTCAGGCTCTCTGTCTATCAGATCTAATCCCTTGAATCTATTTGTCACTTCCACTGTATAATCATAAGGGATTTGATGTAGGTCTTACCCGAATGGCCTAGTTGCCATTAGAGATAAAATAATATAAACAGATGAACAGTTAAAAAAATAAAGAAAACATTGGCATGACAATTCCTCTTAATAACGGAAGAGACAAGGTAAAACAAGATGGGACTAAGTGACACATAAGCAGGAAGTTCAAGAAGTGTGGTGACCGCTCAGAGGAGGGAAAGAGTTCAGAACCTAGAACACCAAAAAAATGGGGTGCAGGGGCTCTCGTTTCAGAAAGAGGTACGATTGTGGCATCAAGTGTCTGATCTGCTTGGCACCCCTCCCTTGTTCCCCAGAAGGCACTTCTCCCTTTCTCTAGGGGGTTGCTTCTTCCTTTATTCCAGTCATCTGAGACGGACTTGAGATGACGCTGCCAGTGATAGCATCCCGCACCTTGGCCACTGGTGTGGGCGTGGGACCTAGTCTAAGCTGATTCAGTTCAGTTCAGTCGCTCAGACTCTTTGCGACCCCATGAATCGCAGCACGCCAGGCCTCTCTGTCTGCCACCAACTCCTGGAGTTTACTCAAACTCATGTCCATCGAGTTGGTGATGCCATACAGCCATCTCATCCTCTGTCATCCCCTTTTACTCCTGCCCCCAATCCCTCCCAGCATCAGGGTGTTTTCCAATGAGTCAACTCTTCGCATGAGATGGCCAAAGTATTGGAGTTTCAGCTTCAGCATCAGTCATTCCAAGGAACACCCAGGACTGATCTTTTTTAGGATGGACTGGTTGGATCTCCTTGCAGTCCAAGGGACTCTCAAGAGTCTTCTCCAACACCACAGTTGGAAAGCATCAATTTGTCAGTGCTCAGCTTTCTTCACAATCCAACTCTCACATCCATACATGACCACTGGAAAAACCATAGCCTTGACCAGACGGATCTTTGTTGGCAAAGTAATGTCTCTGCTTTTTAATATGCTGCCTAGGTTGGTCATAACTTTCCTTCCAAGGAGTAAGCGTCTTTTAATTTTATGGCTGCAATCACCATCTGCAGTGATTTTGGAGCCCCCAAAAATGAAGTCACCCACTATTTCCACTGTTTCCCCATCTATTTGCCATGAAGTGATGGGACCAGATGCCATGATCTTAGTTTTCTGAATGTTGAGCTTTAAGCCAATTTTTTCACTCTTCTCTTTCACTTTCATCAAGAGGCTCTTCACTTTCTTCTCTAAGGGTGGTGTCATCTGCATATCTGAGTTTATTGATATTTCTCCCAGCAATCTTGATTCCAGCTTGTGCTTCTTCCAGCTCAGCATTTCTCATGATGTACTCTGCATATAAGTTAAATAAGCAGGGTGACAATATACAGCCTTGACGTACTCCTTTTCCTATTTGGAACCAGTCTGTTGTTCCATGTCCAGTTCTAACTGTTGCTTCCTGACCTGCATACAGGTTTCTCAAGAGGCAGGTCAGGTGGTCTGGTATTCCCATCTCTTTCAGAATTTTCCACAGTTTATTGTGATCCACAACAGTCAAAGGCTTTGACATAGTCAATAAAGCAGAAATAGACGTTTTTCTGGAACTCTCTTGCTTTTCTGATGATCCAATGGATGTTGGCAATTTGACCTCTGATTCCTCTGCCTTTTCTAAAACCAGCTTGAACATCTGGAAGTTCACGGTTCATGTATTGCTGAAACCTGGCTTGGAGAATTTTGAGCATTACTTTACTAGTGTGTGAGATGAGTGCAATTGTGTGGTAGTTTGAACATTCTTTGGCATTGCCTTTCTTTGGGATTGGAATGAAAACTGACCTTTTTCAGTCCTGTGGCCACTGCTGAGTTTTCCAAATTTGCTGGCATATTGAGTGCAGCACTTTCACAGCATCATCTTTTAGGATTTGACATAGCTCAACTGGAATTCCATCACCTCCACTAGCTTTGTTCATAGTGATGCTTCCTAAGGCACACTTGACTTCGCATTCCAGAATGTTTGGCTCTAGGTGAGTGATCACGGCATTGTGATAATCTGGGTCATGAAGATCTCTTTTGTACAGTTCTTCTGTGTATTCTTGCCACCTCATTAATATCTTCTGCTTTTGTTAGGTCCATACCATTTCTGTCTTTTATCAGGCCCACCTTTGCATGAAATGTTCCCTTGGTATCTCTAATTTTCTTGAAGAGATCTCTAGTATTTCCCATTCTGTTATTTTCCTCTATTTCTTTGCGTTGATCGCTGAGGAAAGCTTTCTTTTCTCTCCTTGCTATTCTTTGGAACTCTGCATTCAAATGGGAATATCTTTCCTTTTCCCCTTTGCTTTTCGCGTCTCTTCGTTTCACAGCTATTTGTAAGGCCTCCTCAGACAACTATTTTGCCTTTTTGCATTCCTTTTCCATGGGGATGGTCTTGATCCCTGTCTCCTATACAATGTCACAAACCTCTGTCCATAGCTCATCAGGTACTCTATCAGATCTAGTCCCTTAAATCTATTTCTCACTTTCACTGTATCATTATAAAAGATTTGCTTTAGAATTCTTAAAAAAAAAAAAAAAAAACTAAGGGAAGGAACCAGCTGTGCTTGTATGAAATGTGAGAAGGAGCTGCCATACCCACGGATCCTGCTCTGTGGCTGGACTGAGGAAAGGCAGCCGGGAACAGAGATGGGGCGGGAGGGTTTGCGTCCTTTGGAACATGGTTCCAACTGTCTTCCCGAAGCTCTGCAGACCCCTTTCTTCCCTGTAGCTTACGGTGCACAGAGCCAATCGTTTCTTCCTTAACCCAGTGGCGGTCAGGTAGAGCTCACATCCTTTGCAAGCATGGTCTTGACTACAGGCACAGGTGGGAAGGAAAGAGAGAGCTGCCCCCTCTCAGAAGCTGCAAGAAAGCTGTGCAGGAAGTGGGAGGGACAAGACCTCTCTGGAGACAGTTAGGAAAGCAGTGTTTCTCAAGTTGGGCATCAGATAAAGGACAAGAAGGACCTCAAGCTCTGAGCAGCTTGAATTTGAGATGATGCTAGGATGTATCCATGGAGACCCTGAGCTGGCAACCGGGATGTGGAGGTGCGTCTCCAGAGAGAAATGCCTGATGCAACTATGTACGTTCAGTCTTATATACACTCAGTTAAAAAGACTTCAATGAGAGGGTTTTTGCATGGTTTAAAGCGGTTCTGAATTTAAGAGAATATTACTAATTTGGTGGCACCATCTGCATAGAGGTAACAGTTGAAGTCGTGGATGTAGAACATTCTCCAGGGAAAGAAGAGAATCTTGGAGAAACACTCCTCGTTAGTCAAAGACAATAAGAGCATCAAGGAATTAAGAGGAAACAGATCACAAAAAGGAGGTCAGTACAGAGTCTGAAGAGGGAGAGGTTGAGCAGTGGTGAAAAGAACGAGGAAGCCCGTGAGAAGGCTGGTGAGAAAGCCTGTGAGGCTTGGATTTGAGGAGCAAGAAGTTCCTGGTGAATGAACTTGGACATGGCAAGAGGCCAGCTGAAGGATGCAGAGAAGTTACAGGTAACATGATGTGTGCTGTTGGCAGCCCCCATATTCCTTGAGCTTTCCAGGCGGCTCCTGTAACTTTTCAGGGTGGAATCCACATCCTGGGCCTGAGGAACTGCTTCCCCAGGACCGCAGAAGGCCGCTATGCCCCAGGTGAGCCAGAAATAGCAGAGAACTGATACCTGTCAGGAGCAGCGTGTCTGACTCTGTGCGATCCCATGGACCACAACACGCCAGGCCCCTCTGTCCATAGGAGTCTACAGGCAAGAAGTGGGTGGCCATTCCCTTCTCCAGGGGATCTTCCTGACCCAAGGAAGTCAGGTGGGTTCTTCACCATCTGAGCCACCTGGCTGGTGTATGAACACCCCAGCTCACTTGCCCTGCTCTGGGGGTGGGACAGTTCAGAATAGATTCCACACCATGTCTCAGAGATTCCCTCCAAGACTACATTCCAGGTGCCCACGTAGCCACGGTTAACAGCAGACTCTTTAATCAGCGGCATCCCTTTCCTTATCCGCTTTCTTCGCCTCCTATCTGCGTGTTCCCTGCGCTCCCCGAGTCCAACACTTGCGCTTGAATCCCTGTCTCAGTGTTTGCTTCTGAGGGCAGCTGAGCCGAGACAGGTAATGATGTCATTTCCAGCCCAAACTAGGACACTTGTGAGTGTGAAAAAGGGCGGGGCTGTTGTCAACAGTTATGCTCAGACATGTGCCTGGAGGTATGACCCCACCCCGAGTTATATGCCTCTCCTTTGAGAAGCTGGACTGGGGCCAGAGAGGGGATGCAAAATTCAAATACCAGTTCCATATACTAACTCAGAGTGAAGTTGGTGAAGAATCTGCCTGCAAGGCAGGAGACCCCAGCTCGATTCCTGGGTCAAGAAGTTCTGCTGGAGAAGGGATAGGCTACCCACTCCAGTATTCTTGGGCTTCCCTTGTGTCTTGGCTGGTAAAGAATCTGCCTGCAATGTGAGAGACCTGGGTTTGATCCCTGGGTTGGGAAGATCCCCTGGAAAAGGGAAAAGCTACCCACTCCAGTATTCTGGCCGGGAGCATCCCATGGACTGTGTAGTCTGTGGGGTCACAAAGAGTTGGACACGACTGAGCAACTTTCACTTTCTTTCATACTAAACAAGAGTGAGTGAGTGAGCTTACTGAGTGAGTGTTTGCACCCTCTGCCCCACTGCCCTTTCTGGAAAGGAATATGTCCACTCAAGAGTGGGAAAACCTCTCAGGAGGAGAATGGACCGCAGAAGTAGGTCAGTGTCTGGCCCTCAGGAAAGCGAGGCTCACGCATTTCATGATTTTACGCTCAGAGGCTGTGAGCAATGCCATCAGCCGTGTAGTCAATAAGACACTCATCTTAACGGCCTCTCTGGGCGCCCCTTCTTGCTTCCTCTTTCCTTCCATTAGTAAGGTCAATGCGTTCCTCTCTCTAACTGCACAATCAGACAAACCTCCTCTGACAGCACATCCTTACCCTCTTTGTGGGCCCCCAGGCCTAAGGATATCGTCTGGAAGCCCAGATCGTTCAATACCCAGGGTCTTTCCACTTCAGATGCTTCCACGTCTACCGTTTTAGCATCTCTACTTTAAAAAGAGATTTTTTTCCCTCTCTCTGCAAGAAATTCTTTCAAGAAAGCCACTACATTTCACTACATGGTTGCCAAGGGGAAGCGTGTTCTGGAGGTCATGGTGCCAAGGAAGGACAAAACACTCACACTGCCCCCTGCCAGTGCACGTATTAATCCCCAACCACGCTTTAAGACCCAGCTTCCGTGTGATGTGGGTGGTGAGGGCAAAGGGCCTCTTACTTGAGGGGACCTCTGCCCTCCAACCCCCGGTGTCGGGCTGCGGTCCTGGCTGGGCCCCGTAGCTCTCAGGATCCCCGTTCCTGGGAGGGTCTCATCCTTCTGATAGCCTGCTCTTGACAATCTGGCTTCAGCCACCCCCCTCGAGTGTGAAACTGATAGATAAATAGACTGGGCTGAGACAAACACCTCCATGTGTGAAGTCACTTCATCTTCACAACTCTGTGGAGTGAATCCTGTTATTGACCCTGTGTCACAAGTGAGAACTGAGATGCGCAGGGTCCAAGGAGCTTGCTGGAGCTCTCTCTGAGTGTAAAGCTTGCGTTTTGAGCAGCAGAAAGCAAAAGGCCGGTGGCATACTGTGTTAGACACAGAGGTAAGACTGACTGGTCGGCCGGTCTGATTAGGAAGGAAGTGCTCTGTGGGTCTGTTCCACAGAGTTCTCATTTGCTGAATGAATTAGGATTCAGTTCTGTAGCTAGGCTCCTTCCCTAGACCTCAAGGCCGGGAGGACGAGCTCCCGTGGGTGGCCCAGGGGAGAGTTGATCAGACACAGCTGGTGCTCCTTGGCCTCCAAAACCCAGCTCCCTCCCCAGCCCTCTGCTTAGAAAGGTTTTCTCTCCTGTTAAAAGCCACCCAGATACCTTGGGGAAACCAAAATTGAAAGAGACACATGTATTCCATTGTTCATTGCATCAATATTTACAATAGCTAGAACATGGAAGCAACCTAGATGTCCATTGACAGATGAATGGATAAGGAAGTTGTGAGACAGATGCACAATGGAATATTACTCAGCCATAAAAAGGAGAGCATTTGAATCAGTCCTAATGAAGTGGATGAACCTAGAACCTATTATACAGAGTGAAGTAACTCAGAAAGAGAAAGATAAGTACCATATTCTAATGCATATATACGGAATCTAGAAAAATGGTAATGAAGAATTTATTTACGGGGCAGCGGTAGGGATGTAGACATAGAGAATAGACTTATGGACACAGCGAGAGGGGAGGAGAGGGTGAAATGTATGGAAGAATAACATGGAAACTACATTACCTTATGGAAGACAGATAGCCAATAGGAATCTGCTGTATGTCTCAGGAAACTCAAACAGGGGCTCTGTGTCAACCTAGAGGAGTGAGTGGGGAGTGAGATGGGAGGGAGTTTCAAAAGGGAGGGGATATATGTCTACCTGTGGCTGATTCATATTGAGGTTTGACAGAAAACAACAAAATACTGCAAAGCAGTTATCCTTCCATTGAAAAGTAAGTTATTTAAAAAAAGAGAAGCCACCCAGACTTTGCCCCTATGTCCCAGGTCAGATGTGTTACCTCCTTAGAAAAGGCCCTTAAGAGCCTCCCACCGTCCACATACCCCTAGAGCCCACTCTTCTGCGTCCTTCTCTCTCTGGCCTCTGCACTGAACCTTGCTTGTCCTCGACCATCGTGGACTCACCTCATCCAGACAGCAGGTGAGTGGGCCTGGGTTTCTTCCAATCAGACCAACAGTTGATGAACAAGCGCCCCCTCCACCCAACCACAGGTGTTTTGGGAGAGTCACACCTTTATTCTGAGGTCCACTTGCTGGATCAAGATCCCTGATGCTCCCCAAATACACTCATGATTTCCTGCCAATGTCTTGGCTTAGACTGCTCTTCCCACCCTGAAGGACCCATCTCTGCATGTCCAAGCTCCATCCCTTTGTTAAGCCACAGTCGCCACAATGCCTGACACCCAGCCCTGGGCCCCTCACAGGAAGTCCTCTGCACCCCTCTGAACCTCTGTCTGTACCCTTCTAAGGTTATGCCTGCGCTATGTTCTTCTTGGGAAAATGGAAGATGTGTATGTTTTCGGTCACATTTCCTTTTCTAGTCCGTAAGTCCACTAAAGGCTGGATTCAACTGTGTGTCTTCAAATGTGCTTAGCAGAGGGCTTGGCATGCCAGATGTTTTTTTTAAAGAAAGAGAAGGATCTACTTACATAGAAAAGCAATGTCTGGTAGGGAAACCTTTAGGAATGACGAATAATATATTTGCCAAATAGATGTTGTCCTTGATGCATCAAATCAAATAATATTTATATTGCAATTCCTGTCCTTCTATGGACACTGGGCCCAGGATAGCTCTGAGAATCCAAATAGATCCACTTTCTATACAGAGAAAGTAGATACAAAGCCCCTGTTTGAGTTTCCTGAGACATACAGCAAATTCCCCTTTGGCTAGATAGCTAGTCTATTCTATCATTTAAGTTATATTAGTCGTGAGAGGGGACTTGAGGAAGTTTCAGATCCAAAGATCCCTTGGTTTCTCTTTTCCCCTTCATTTTTCTTTCTGATTAAAAATCACTGGAATTTTGAGAAGCCAGCTCTAAGGCTGTGCAATTTTCCTCTTTTAAAAAGTCTGATAGTGAATTTATTACACAAGATTTACAGCAGGCTCTTCACTCCTTACTCTTTAGAAGCCATGTACCTTCTGAGCAGACTTGGGGGTAGCTGTAGGATCAGTACCAGCAGTAGTAGTCATAGTAGCAATAGTACTAGTAATACTCACTAGTACTCACTAATACTAGTCTGGGCCAAAAAAGATGCCAAAGAAATGAAAACATCTTCAAAGTTAAGTCCCATACAGCTCATGATTTTGAGTATCACCATTGACAAGCTGTGTAAGCTGGGACAAGTTATCACAACCCTCTGAATCACAGTTTCCTCTTATGTAAAATAAAGCTTATATTTGTATCCACTCCACAGTGTGGTGGTAAGGATTAAACAGGACTGAGCATTTAGGACAAACAACTCACCACCTGGCACAGAGTGACTACCCGCTAATAACTGGTGGTTAGATCTACTCTTGAAAGAAATGTTGAAATAGAACCAAGAAGTGATGATTGCTTTTGTACAGCTGGTGAGTATTTAATCTTTTCTTCTGTGCTTCCCACATTTTTCTGATATTTATCCACGTATGTACCTAACTCAGTTGCATCACCAACTACTGTCTATATTTAAATGGTAAACTTCTAAAAGGCAAAGATGCCTCATGTGCTATTTGTTTGAGTAGCATGATTCCAGGAACATGTAGACACAATATATTCTTAGCTCAGTGGTTTCCAACTGTGCGTCAAAAATCGGATTGGACTGCAGTGGTTTTTAAATGCTTTTGGGGTCATGAAAGGTTTTTGAGAGTGAAATGAGTGCTGTGGACTGACTCCCAGAAAAATGCACAGCCAAGCAAAGTGTCCATTACTGCATCCCTCCCCTCCCCAAGCGAGAGGCTCCCAAATTCAAGCCTTTAAAGTAAACCAAGCGAAAACAACTCACAAACACCGCCATGTGCCAGAGGCTTCATAAACTACATCTCATCTAATCTTTAGAAAAAGGCCCAGGTGAAGGGCCCACTCACACCTTCTGTGACGGTTCAGAGAGGCTGGGTGTCCAGCACGTGTGAGGTCAGACAGCTGAGCGGTTTCACTCTCCCAGCTCAGAAGCCCTCCTTGTTTCCTCATGGCCCACCAGAGATCATCTATCGATCCATAGGCAGGAGCCAGCATTTTCATGCCTGTTCTGCAGGTGAGAACCCTGAAGCCTCCTGAGAAGGCCTCATGGGAAGTGAAGGTGGTAATATCAAGGCACCCGAGGTGATCTGAGCCTCAAGAGGCTTTATTCCATCCTAGCCAATGTCTGAGCATGGCATGTGCCAGGCCCTGGGCCAGGATCTGATACATGCCAGGTTATAAAGAAGCCCATGGCCTGAGACTTCCCTGACAATCCAGCGGTTAAGACTTTGGGCTTTCAATGCAGGGGGTACAGATTCCACCCCCGGTCAGGAAGCTAAGATCCCCCATAGCTTGTGGCCAAAAAAACAGAACATAAAACAGAAGCAATAGTGTAACAAATTCATTTTAGAATAACTTTTAAAATAGTCCACTTAAAAATGTCTTAAAAATAAATAAAGAAAGAAAAGGGCCTAGAGGCAAGTAGGCCTAGACTGGGATTCTCGCTCTATCAGTTGGTTACTGTGTGACCCTGAGGAAGCTAATTCATGCCTTGAGCCTCAGTTTCCTTATCTGTAATGTCAGGTTAGTCCACTCTTCATTGGGAAGTTACTCTACGGGTCAGGGGGTCTGACGTTAGGAGAGCAGCCTGCTGGGGGCCTGCACAGAGTGGATACTGTTCAGAGGTCACTAGCAGATGGATTGGACCTGTTTTAGGCGGTCAGACAAGAGATCCTTAGAGAAAAACAGAAAGCCCTGCCCAGGAGAGGAGCCCCATGAGAAGGGCAGAGCAGGGCCCCTGCAGGAATACTAATTTCCTCTTCTGTCCAGATCACTCAGCTGACACGCCTCTTTGTTTTCGTGCTGCAAAGGGAAAAATATTTTCCTGGCAGTTGGGAGTAGAGTTTTTCCATTAATCTTCCCTCTGCATGTTGTTTCACCAAGATCGAAAGGGATACAAAACAAACCCCAGAATGTCACACCGAGGAGGAAGGGAAAATGCAGGCCCTCCAGGCAGGACACGGCTGAGCCGAGGCACAGGAGCAAGGGGACTTTCACCAGGGGCTGTGCCGGCCACGCCCAGCTGTACCCCCAGCTCACACACAAGAGCAACTTCCCACACATCTCCCCAGATATTTGAACGCAGCCCTGAAAGCATATTTTAATTCTGGACCTCCAAATAGAAATGACTCGCCTAGGAAGTATGAAAACCGCCACTGGGGGGCCAGCCAACCCCCTGTCTCCTGCCCCAAAGCCTCCATCAGGGGCTAAACCTCAGCTTTTCAGTTCTGGGGCTTGTCAGTTTCCTTTCAGCCATGAGGGATGATCTTTAACATGAATTTTGTCGGCCAGTCCAGCCTGATGTCCTATCCAGATATGGGCGCTCAGATGTGAAAAGCCTCCCTCCACACTTACAGAACAATAAACAAGGCCGGAGACCCAAGCCAGCTCTGCCAGTCCAGAGCCCAGCCAGGCTTCAGAGAAGCAGTCCCTGCCTCCTTCATCAATGGGGAGCTTGTTTCGCCACTGAACAGCTAGCTATTGATTATGCAACTGCCCTTTCTTTCACACCAGGGTGGGGCTGGGGTTGGGAGGGTCAGCCTGTCATCTGCATGTGAGCCTCTTGGCTCTTGACACGTTCTTGCTGCTTTGAAGCTGCTAGGTCAGCAGGGGAGGGTGGGGAGGGAGGAAGATGCTCCTGGGGATGGATTCTTGGGGGGCAGGTTCCTGTTCAGCCTCTACAGAGCATGGCTGTGGGGTGGAGGTGAAGCAGACAGCACCCCAGAGTCCTCAGTTCAGTTCAGTCGCTCAGTCCTGTCTGACTCTTTGCAACCCCATGGACTGCAGCATGCCAGTCCTCTCTCCTGGAGTTTACGCACCTTCATGTCCATCAAGTCAGTGATACCATCTGACCACCTCATCCTCTGTCGTCCCCTTCTCCTCCTGCCTTCAATCTTTCCCAGCATCAGAGTCTTTTCAAATGAGTCAGTTCTTCCCATTAGGTGGCCAGAGTATTGGAGCTTCAGCTTCAGCATCAGTCCTTCCAATAAATATTCAGGACTGATCTCCTTTAGGATGGACTGGTTGGATCTCCTTGCAGTCCAAGGGACTCTCAAGCATCTTCTCCAACACCACAGTTCAAAACCATCAATTCTTTGGCACTCAGTGTTTTCTTAGAAACTCAGTCCATTTCTAAGCCCCTCTCTGAACCTCTTCCAAAGAAACTCACCCTTCTTCCCCATTCAATCAAGGAACAAAAGCCTTTGCCCATGAAGATTTGCGTAGGCCCTTCCAAGAAGTCATAAGCACCCATTTCCATGAATCCTCACTGGGCTTCTTTGGGAACCTGCTCTCTAAATCCACAGGGCCAACCTACTGCCTGGCATGGTTAGGGCACAGCCAGCATTTACATTGATCCCTTCATGCGCATTGCCCCATTTAATGTTCATTTCAACCCTAAGAGAAGGAGGAGGAAACAGCAGCAGAAGAGGGTTGAGTAACTCTCCCGAGTCACCCAGCTGAGAATCGGGGAGCAGGGGTTGGAACTCCCCACAGCAGGACGCCCTCCCACCACGCTGGGCTGCCTCCCACTGCATGAATGAGCCAACGGCCCCTGTGAGCTGCAGTTTTCTTGTCAGCAAAATGGGTTTTTCTGATGTTTGCACGAGTTCATGTCTGTAAAGCAGCTCGAATTTCCCTGGTGGCTCAGTGGTAAAGAATCTGCTATCAAGGCAGGAGACTTGGGTTCGATCCTTGGATCAGGAAGATCCCCTGGAGAAGGAAATGGCTACCCTCTCCAGTATTCTTGTCTGAGAAAGTCACGTGGACAGAGGAGAGTGGCAGGCTACAGTCCATGGGGTCACAAGAGTCGGACAAGACTTAGTGACTAAACAACAACAACAGTGAGCCTCAGCATACTTGGCACATACGGCCTTTTCTTCCAGTCAAGTATGTGAGCAGTGGTGGAAGATGCATGCTGAATAAGTAAAATATTCAGGATATAAAAGTGTCTGAAACTTATCATCTCTGCTCAGACATAGCCTACTCTTTGGGAACACAGCTTATTGGCGAAAGAAAAGGCTCACAGCCCTCTCATCTGACTGCCCAGATGCCCAGTGCTTTCCTGTATCCTACACTCCTGTCCCAAAGGAAAACATCTAAGATGGCAATCCCACAAGAGAGTTGATGAAGCATGCTGTCTACAAGGGCTGGGTCATCTGTATTTTTTAAAAGGCCATTAGGGGTGGAATGGGGCTTTCCTGGTGGCTCATTCGGTAAAGAATCCACCTGCACTGCAGGAGACCCGAGTTCCATCACTGAGTTGGGACGATCCCTTGGAGGAAGCCATGGCAACCCACTCCAGTATTCTTGCCTGGAGAATCCCAAGGACAGAGGAGCCTGGCGGGCTACTGTCCATGGGGTCGCAAAGAGTCGGACATGACTGAGCAACTAAACCAGCACCAAAGAGAGGATGCTTGTCTCTATAAAATTCGATTGCTGTGGTGGGTTTGAGGCACCGAGGAACCTGGTGTTCTGCTGCTTATATGGCCCATTCAGAGACGCAGTCCTCAAGCAGCTGCAAACCAGAGGTGCCACTGTCCAAGGACCAGCAGTGGCCCATTTGTGAGAAGTGCAAGTGCAGATAGGCACAGGGTAAAAAAAGGGTGACCCCGCACATCTCCAAGTCTGCCCATGCCCTCCCAAGCAATCAAGATTCCTGAAAAGGTACACGAACTGGAACCCATTTTGACTGGCGAAGCAGAGGTCTTTTTTTTCCCCTCTACAAAGAAATTCACTTTAACACTTTTAACTTGAAGACTTTGCATACATTACAGCGGTGCATTAGTGGTACAAGTTGTAAAATACTTTTCCATTCCTTTGGGTTTTGCATATTATGGTTCGAAGCAGAGGTCTTGAATTTTAAGTTCTCTGGGCCTAGTTTAGATACCTCGGGGCACTTGGATCCCCACGCAGGGCCCTCTAACCCCTCCCTTCTTGGCTGGCTCCCCCCTCACCCTGTGACAGACTGACCTGGAGCCCCTGGGTCATCACTGGTGCCCCCTGCCCTGGGTCTCCCCATCCCACCTCTGCAAGGTGTCTCTCGGACACTTGACCACAGTGGTGAGCCGCACGGGGTGCAGCACCGCCTCGTGACCCCCTGGCCTTTGTGGATCTCCTTGACCAACAGGACTTCTCACCTGCCCTCTTTCTCTTTTCCTTCTAACCTGTCCCACAGCTGCCTGAGATTCTTTCTTTCTTTTTTTTTTTTTATTAATTAATTTTAATTGGAGGACAACTACTTCATAATATTGTGATGGTTTTGGCCATACATTGACATGAATCAGCCACAAGTGCACATGTGTCCACCTATCCTGAACCCCCTCCCACCTCCCTCCCCACCTTATTATCCCTCTGGGTCGTCCCAGAGGATTGACTTTGGGTGTCCTGCTTCATGCATCGAATTGGCACTGGTCATCTATTTTACATAATGATAATATACACGTTTCATTGCTATCCTCTCATATCATCCCACCCCCCCCTTTCCTTCTCCCACAGAGTTCAAAAGTCCACTCTTTACATCTCTGTCTCTTCTGCTGCCTTGCATATGGGATCGTCATTATCATCTTTCCAAATTCCATATATGTGCATTAATATGTAGTATTGGTGTTTCTCTTTCTGACTTACTTCGCTCTGTATGATAGGCTCCAGTTTCATCCACCTCATTAGAATGAACTCAAATGCATTCCTTTTTATAGCTGAGTAATATTCCATTGTGGATATGGACCACAACTTCCTTATCCACTTGTCTGCCAATGGACATGTAGGCTACTTCCATCTCCTAGCTATCGTAAACAGCACTGCAATGAACATTGGGGTACATGTGTCTCTTTCAACTCTGGTTTCCTCAGGGTGTATGCCCAGCAGTGGGATTCCTGGTTTGTATGGCAGTTCTATTTCCAGCTTTTTAAGGAATCTCCCTGCTTATTTAACTTATATGCAGAGTACATCATGTGAAATGTTGGTCTGAATGAAGCACAAGCTGGAATCAAGGTTTCCAGGGAAAATATCAATAGCCTCAGATATGCAGATGACACCACACTTATGGAAGAAAGCAAAGAAGATGAAAGTGATGAAAGTTAACTCTTGATGAAAGTGAAAGAGGAGAGTAAAAAAGTTGACTCAACTCTAACATTCAGAAAACTAAGATCAAGGCATCTGGTCCCATCACTTCATGGCAAATAGATGGGGAAACAATGAAAATTGACAGACTTTTTGGGGGGCTCCAAAATCACTGCAGATGATGACTGCAGCCATGAAATTAAAAGATGCTTGCTCCTTGGAAGAAAAGTTATGACCAACCTAGACAGCATATTAAAAAGCAGAGACATTACTTTGCCAACAAAGATCCATCTACTCAAAGCTATGGTTTTTCTAACAGACATGTATGGATGTGAGAGTTGGACTGTGAAGAAAGCTGAGTGCCAAAGAATTGATCCTTTTGAACTGTGGTGTTGGAGAAGACTCTTGAGAGTCCCTTGGACAGCAAGGAGATCCAACCTGTCCATCCTAAAGGAAATCAGTCCTGGATATTCATTGAAAGGACTGATGCTGAAGCTGAAACCCCAATACTCTGGCCACCTGATGCGAAGAACTGACTCATTTGAAAAGACCCTGATGCTGGGACAGATTGAGGGTAGGAGGAGAAGGGGATGACAGAGGATGAGATGGTTGGATGGCATCACCGACTCAGTGAACATGAGTTTGAGTATACTCCGGGAGTTGGTGATGGACAGGGAGGCCCAGTGTGCTGCAGTCCATGGAGTCGCAAAGAGTCAGGCACGACTGAGCAACTGAACTGAACTGATGACTGAAGGAATCTCCACGCTGTTCTCCACAGTGGCTGTACCACTTTGTATTCCCACCAACAGTGTAAGAGGGTTTCCTTTTATCCACACCCTCTCCAACTTTTATAGTTTGCAGACTTTTTGATGGTGGCCATCTGACCAGCGTAAGGTGATACCTCACTGTGGATTTGATTTGCATTTCTCTATTAATGAGTGATATTGAGCATCTCTTCATGTGTTTATTAGCCATCTGTATGTCTTCTTTGGAGAAATGTCTGTTTAGTTCTTTTGCCCACTCTTTGATTGGGTTGTTCATTTTTCTGGTATTGAGCTGCATGAGCTGCTTGTATATTTTGGAGATTAATTCCTTGTCAGTGTTTCATTTGCTTTACTTTCTCCATTCTGAAGGCTGCTTTTTCACCTTGCTTATAGTTTCTTGCATTGTGCAAAAACTTTTAAGTTTAATTAGGTCCCATTTCTTTATTTTTGTTTTTATTTCCATTAGTCTGTGGAGGCGGATCATAGAGGATCTTGCTATGTCTGTCTATGTTTTCTTCTAAGAGGTTTATAGTTTCTGGTCTTATATTTAGATCTTTAATCCATTTTGAGTTTGTTTTTGTGTATGGTGTTAGAAAGAATTCTAGTTTCATTCTTTTACACGTGGTTGATCAGCTTTCCCAGCACCAGTTGTTAAGGAGCTGCTTTGATCACGTGACTTCCTCCCTCCTTATCAGCTGGAAAAACCCAGAAGGATAAGTGACCTCACAGCATTGAAGGGAGAGTTAAAAGAAATCACATGATGTGAAAACTATCAGTTTCACAATCAATGTTCAAGAGCGAATTGTTGACTTGACCTGATTGTCTGGCTTTTGCCAGTTTGGCAGGGGACCGGTTACCAACAACTGTCTGGATTCCAGGCAGTGAGGCTGTTAATAAGTGCACATATCTTTTCTGATCGTCTCATCAACTCTGTAAATAAGATTCTTTTCTTAAACTCATTTTGTAACTGAGGGAACCTTGACCCAGCGAGCTGAAGTGATCTGTCCATGGTCCCCTGAAGACTGAGCGCAGAGCTGAGGCTCAAGTCCAGGGCCTTCTTGGTTTCAAAGCCTGTGATGCCATAAGCTTCACTCAATGATTCCTTCTTTGTAAATGCAATGGTGGGTGCTTGGGGACGTGCTTGGGGAATCAGATGAGTTATAAATCCAGAAGGGGAGGCCTGGAAGGGCCTCAGCGGTCACCTGGTCCAATCTCCTCACTTCACAGATGAGGAAACTGAGATCCAGAGAGGCAACCTACCCAAGACCCCACAGCTAGTGGCAGAACCTGGAGCTGTAGGTGTCTGAACACCCCCTTGTTTCACTGTGAAAAACAGCACAGGAATAGAATGGCTCAACCCAATACTAAAAAATGAACACCTTTGTAACCACCAGTCACATCAAACACTGGAATATTCCAGAGAGCCGCAGGTTTGCTGGTTGGAGCCAGAAGTAGGTGGAGCAGAGAGGAACACTTCCCTGGCCATCTCCTCATGTCATGGGGAGACAGATCCTGCTACCTGTGAGCCTTGAGTTCTGGTGGTGGAGGAGGAAGAGACGGACCCAGATCCACAAAAACAGAGTATGTAATCTAGAAAGTTCCAGGTAAGTAAGCTGTAGCCTGTACTTTTAGCATAAACAGTTTTTGGAGATAAAGATGGTGGAGAGACTGGACAGTCACCCACACTCCTCAATAAGATCCTCCACTGAAACTAACTCAGACTAACCAGGCACCATCGTAAACATTTACAGCCCCGTAAGTTAGATATTGTTAGTCCCGTTGTACAGAAAATGATGACAGTGCAGGGAGGTTGCTACCTTGCCTTAAATCCCTTGACACAGAGGGGCCTAGGTCCAGGCAACTCCAGGTGTGTGCTTGACTTGCTTCTGCTTTTTGAAGTGGATTCCTCACCATGTCTCTGTGTGTGTGCTAAGTTACTTCAGTCATGTCCGACTCTTTGCAACCCCGTGGACTGGAGCCCCCCAGGCTGCTCTGTCCTTGGGATTCTCCAGGCAAGAACACTGGAGTGGGTTGCCTTACCATCCTCCAGGGGACCTTCCCAATCCAGGGGGAGTCTTTACCTCTAGCACCACCTAGAAAGCATGTCTCAGTTCACCCATCAGCAAAACAGAAGTAATGATTACACGAAGTATAGCACTTAGAGAAAGCTCTGCCCACCGAGACTCTTCCTGACATCAAGTACTGTATCTTATTGGGATACCTATGTAGTGAGGTATCGGGAGAACTAAATTCCTGTGTTTTTAAAGAAGCATAGATATTCAATGGGATACGAATAGAACTTTTCCTCACAATGGAGTAGGACATATTTAATTTTAAATTTAGGAGGACAAGTAAGACCAATTTAAAGCACAAGGGCTTAAAATTGGATTAACTTTCAATTGTTGTAACACAAATGAAATGATTGGGGAGATTGGAATAACTTAGTTCTCAGTGGGTTATTGTTGTTGTTGTTTAGTCGATAAGTCATGTCTGACTCTATTGCAGCCCCATGGACTGTAGCCTGCCAGGCTCCTTTGTCCATGGGATTTCCCAGGCAAGAATACTGGAGCGGGTTGCCATTTGCTTCTCCAGGGGATCTTCCTGACCCAGGGATCAAACTGGTGTCTCCTGCATTGCAGGCAAATTCTTTACCACTCAGACACCAGGGAATCCCTCCCAATGGGTTGGCCTATACTATTTGCAAGTGTCTATTCTGTATGCCCCCTTCATAGATCACAGCCTTGTCATGGTGAAGGGGCTTGTGTAACTCAGTGAAGCTATGAGCCATGCTGCGCAGGGTCACCCAAGGTGGACAGGTCATAATGAAGAGTTTCTGACAACATGTGCTAGACTGGAGGAGGAAATGGCAACCCCCTCCAGTATTCTTGCCTAGAGAACCCTATGGAAAGTATGAAAAGCCAAAAAGATATGACACTGGAAGATGAGCCTCCCAGATCAGAAGGTGTCCAAAATGCTACTGAGGAAGAATGGAGGGCAATTACCAATAGCTCCAGAAAGAATGAAGCAGCTGAGACAAAGAGGAAACAACACTTGGCTGTAGATGTGTCTGGTGATAAAAGTAAAGTCTGAAACTGTAAAGAACAGTACTGTATGGGAACCTGGAATGTTAGCTCTATGAATTGAGGTAAATTGGATGTGGTCAAGCAGGGGATGGCAAGAGTGAACATTGACATTTTAGGAATCAGTGAACTAAAATGGACCGGAATGGACAAATGTAGTTCAGATGGCCATTATATCTACTACTGTGGGCAAGAATCCCTTAGAAGAAATGGAGTAGCCCTCATAGTAAAAAAAAAAAAAAAAAAAAGAGAGAGAGTCTGAAATGCAGTACTTGGGTGCAATCTCAAAAACAACATAATGATCTCAGATCTTTTCCAAAGCAAACCATTGAACATCACAGTAATCCAAGTCTATGTCCCAACCACTGATGCTGAAGTTTTGACTGGTTCTATGAAGACCTACAACACCTTCTAGACTTACACCAAAAAAATACCTTTTTCATCATACGGGATTGGAATGCAAAAGTAAGAATTCAAGAAATACCTGGAGTAACAGGAAAATTTGGCTTTGGAGTACAAAATGAAGCAGGATAAAGACTTAATCGAATTTTGTCAAAAGAACACGCTGGTTACAGCAGACAATCTTTTCCAGCAACACAAGAGACAATTGTACATTTGGGCATCAACAGATGATCCATACTGAAGTCAGATTGATTATGTTCTTAGCAGTCAAAAATGGAAATATTCTATACAGTCAGAAAAATAAGACCTGGAGCTGACTATGGCTCAGATCATGAGCTCCTTATTGCAAAATTCAGGCTTCAATTGAAGAAGGTAGGGAAAACCACTAGGCAATTCAGGGTGACCTAAATAAAATCTCTTTTGATTATAAGTGGAGGTGACTAATAGATTCAAAGGATTCATGGGGTTGCAAAGAGTTAGACACAACTTTGTAACTGAACAACAACAGATTTACCGGTATCTCATTATGGCTTGGTTTTTCATTTCTCAAATGAATAATGATATTGAGTATCTTTTTATGTGTTTATTTGCCATCTGTATCTGTAAAGGAAATCAGTCCTGAATATTCATTGGAAAGACTGATGCTGAAGCGGAAACTCCAATACTTTGACCACCTGATGCCAAGAGCTGACTCATTGGAAAAGATTGATGCTGGGAAAGATTGAGGGCAGGAGGAGAAGGGAACAACAGAGGATGAGATGGTTGGATGGCATCATCGACTCGATGGACATGAGTTTGAGCAAGCTCCAGGAGTTGGTGATGATAGGGAGGGCTGGCGTGGTGCAGTCCATGGGATCACAAAGAGTCGGAAATGACTGAGTGACTGAACTGAACTGATCTTTGTTTTGGTGAAGGATCTATTCAGATTTTTTGCCCATCTTTTAATTGTGTTGTTTGTTTTCTTAATGAATCTTGAGAGTCTTTTGTATATCCTGGATAAAAGTTGTTTTTCTGATACATGATTTGTAAATATTTTCTCTTAGTCTGTGACTTATCTTTATTTTCTTTTGCAGAATAGAAGCTCTACATTGTGATCAAGTTCACTTTACCAATTACTTTTGTGGTTTGTGTGTTTGGCATTCTGCTGCTGCTGCTGTTGCTGCTGCTAAGTCACTTCAGTCGTGTCCGACTCTGTGCAGCCCCATAGACGACAGCCCACCAGGCTCCCCCGTCCCTGGGATTCTCCAGGCAAGAACACTGGAGTGGGTTGCCAGTTCCGTCTCTAATGCATGAAAGTGAAAAGTGAAAGTGAAGTCACTCATTCGTGTACGATTCTTAGCGATCCCATGGACTGCAGCCCACCAGTCTCCTTCGTTCATGGGATTTTCCAGGCAACAGTACTGGAGTGGGTTTGGCATTCTGCCTGACCCCAAATCAGGGAAATTTTCTCCTGTTTTAGTTTTACATTTTTATATTTAAAACTACGGTCAGTTTTGAATTTGTTTTGTATAATATGTGAGATAAAGGCCAAAGTTCATTTTTGTTGCTACTGTTATATTTTTTGTTAAATTTTAAATACAGGGCTCAATATTACCTATTTCTTCAGAGGAGACAAACCAAATATTAGTTTATCTTAATTTTTTCATAGGTTACATCTTCATATCTTACACAATTTGGAGTATACAATGAAAAATAAGTCTCCCATGTTGGTCCTGTGGGCCACCCAGATACCACCATTCCCCTATTCCCCCTCAAGACAGCCATTGTTATCAGTTTTTTATATATCTTAACAGGAATAATTTACACATTTATAATTCAACTGAGTTCAGTTCAGTTCAGTTGCTCAGTGGTGTCCGACTCTTTGTGACCCCATGGACTGCAGCACGCCAGGCTTCCCTGTTCATCACCAGTTCCCGGAGCCTACACAAACTCATGCCCATCGAGTCGGCAATGCCATCCAACCATCTCATCCTCTGTCATCCTCTTCTCCTCCTGCCCTCAATCTTGCCCAACATCAGAGTCTTTTCTAATGAGTCAGTTTTTTGCATCAAGTGGCCAAAATATTGGAGTATCAGCTTCAGCATCAGTCCTTCCAATGAATATTCAGGACTGATTTCCTTTGGGATGAACTGGTTGGATCTCCTTGCAGTCCAAGGGACTCTCAGGAGTCTTCTCCAACACCACAGTTCAAAAGCATCAATTCTTCAGCTCTTAGCTTTCTTTATGGTCCAACTCTCACATCTGTACATGAATATTGGAAAAAGCCATAGCTTTGATTACATAGACCTTTGTCAGCAACATAATGTCTCTGCTTTTCAATATGTTGTCTAGGTTTGTCATAGCTTTTCTTCCAAGGAGCAAGCATCTTTTAATTTCATGGCTGCAGTCACCATCTGCAGTGATTTTGGAGCCCAAGAAAATAGTCTTTCACGGTTTCCATTGTTTTTACATCTATTTGCCATAAAGTGATGGGATCGGATGCCATGATCTTAGTTTTTTGAATGTTGAGTTTGAAGCCAGCATTTTCACTCTCCTCTTTCACTTTCATCAAGAGGCTCTTCAGTTCCTCTTCGCTTTCTGCCATAAGGGTGGTGTCATCTGCTTATCTGAGGTATTTCTCCCGGCAATCTTGATTCTAGCTTTTGCTTCATCCAGCCTGGCATTTCACATGATGTACTCTGCATATAAGTTAAATAAGCAGAATGACAATATACAGCATTGACATACTCTTTTCCCAACTTAGAACCATTCCGTTATTCCATGTTGGATTCTAACTATTGCTTCTTGACCTGCATACAGATTTCTCAGGAGGTAATTATGTCTTTTTAAATAAATTATAAACTGTTCTCACCAAAATTAAAAAGAAATAAAACATTCCAGCATGCCAGAAACCCCTGCCATGACCCCTTTTCTGTCTCCTCCTCAAGGACACCACTGTTCTGATTTTTATGGGAATCATGGACTTGCTTATTGCTATGGTATCATCGTCACCCCTGAACACTACAGTAAACCTTGAACTTCATAGTGTAATATCACTATACATATTCCTTTGTGTCTAGCTTCTTTCATCAAATATTGGGTTTGAAGGTTTCATTCACACTTTGCATGTGGCTGTAGTTCAATCGGTTTCACTGTTTTGTAGTATTTGATCTGGGTTGAACAGTGTCTCTCCAAAATTTATGTTCACCTAAAACCTCAGAATGTGGCCTTCTTTAGAATAGGGTCTTTGCAGATGTGATCATTTAAAATGAGATCATACTGGATTAGGGTGGAGTCTGAACCCCATGACCAATGTCCTTACAAGAAGATATCGAGAGGAGAAGGTCATGATAAGACAGAGTGATGCAGACACAAGCCACAGTGGTTGCAGGCAAGCCCCAGAAGCTATGGGGGAGACAGAGCAAAACCTCTGTCCAAGGAACCAGGAGGAACCAGCCTGGCCAAAATCTTGACTGTGAACTTCTAGCGTCCTGAATTGAGAAGTATACGTTTCTGTGATGGGAAGTCACCCATTTATGGTAACTTGCTATGGTAGCCCAGGGGTCTAATACAGTATTCCACTGTACAAATCAGCCACAATGTGCATATAAATAAAGTTCCACTTCCGATCCATTCTGCAGCGGAGGTAGTTTGGTTAATTTCAGGCTGGTAGCAATTATGAGTAACGCTTCTGGGAACACTGTGATCAGGTGTCTTGGAACAAAAGGCTGACACGCCTCCTCTATACCACACTGCTTCCTGCATGCTCAGCCTCTGATGGCTATGCCTGTAGAAACTCCTGGTCCTGTCATGAAGCAGACTCAGAAGAAGGTAGAAAGGCTGACAATGCAATCGGCAGAGCCCTGGTGATGCCTCTCGACCTGCCCCAGCTCCAGCCCATGCTGCAGAATCAGGGGCTCCTCACCCTCTCCTGCCCGAACCCTCCTCCTTGCCTCCATCTGTGGCCGTGCTGTGGACCTCACCCCCAGCCATCACTTCCTGCTTACAGGACCCCATGCACACACACATACACACTGACGTTGACCTTGCATCTACCCCAGCCAGTCTCTGATCCCCCTTTCAGCCCCTTTTTTCCTTTGCTGGTTGACTGGTTTGGGACTGGACCCGCTCTATTCTCTGTCCCGTGGACTCAGTCAATACATCTCCAGTGGGAAGTCCTTAACAATGCATCCTTCTTGCAAGGAGAGGCTTTTTGAAGTACTTTCTCTCCACCAAGGAGGAAATCCATTGGCGGTAGAGAATGGTCACTCCCAAGGACAGCAAAAGGTTGGGGGCAGAGCACAAAGGCATCTTGAGGAGGAAGAGGTGAACAGCATTTCAGTGGAAAAGGAGAAGCTGGTGCTCATGGCCACAGCACCTCTCCCAGAGACAGCATTACGGGGAAGAAAGAATGTGCCTGTCAGCTGCCAGAGGGCTGAGGTAAACGCCTGCCTCCACGTCTTCAGCGCCTGCTCCTCAGGATGACTCACTTTCTAAGCTTCCAGAGCTATGACGACGATTGTTTATCTGACACGAACGTCGAACTTATTTTCATGACTGCAATACTAACCCAAAGCCCGCTGGGTTGCCTTTTTCTGGAGTAACAACATCCTCTTATTATGAATTCTGTGTTTCACTTGGACCTATCTTCATAGCATTTGTATTTTTCTGTACAACTCGTTCTGGGAAATTGGGAAAAGAGCAGTATTGATGTAGATAGAATTCCTTTTTTTGTTTTATTCTTAAGGATAATCTACTGCTTTGATTGTGAAATACGACGACAGACCAATGGCTAACCCCACCCATCAGTGCTCTGAAGCCAGGAGTTGAATATTTGTTTCATGAGGATTTCAGCAGCCAAAATTCATTCATGCCTGCTCAAAGGTCTCCTACAGAAATGTCTAGGGAGATGGTGGGTGAGGGGCTACAGCTGAGAACGGAAACGTCTAGGGTTATGGGAAAGCAAACTATTTTGGAAAAAATCCTAAGTTTTCAAAGATGCCACGTCTTCTCTCCCAACTCATAAGTTAATGTGTTAGAGGCAGGGATATCAGTTGAGGTGAGATCAGGGAGGCATGATAAGTAATTTGGGAAAACAGATCTGCTGTAGAGATGAGATAGTGAATAATGGTGGGAGCTGGTGAAGAGGGCTGTTAACTCTGCATTTGGTGGGGGTCAATTCTGAAGTCACTGTAGGTTGGCAGGGCAGGCAGTTAGGAAGAAATTCTGGGAAATGGAGTTCTGATAGACGTAGCAGGCAGAGGTTAAGTCTGGAGCTCCATCATGGAGGCACCACTAAGCTAACATGCGCATGCCACTTGACTTATGCCAGACACATTTCTAAGCTCTTTGTATGTATTCAACTCATTTAATCCTCTCAACACCCCTATGAAGTAGTTGTTTTCATTATCCCTATGTCACAGTGAGAAAACTCAGAGAAGATCCTGAAGCTTCTAAGTCACAGGCAAACCCTAGTTCAATAGCAGGAATGCTGGGCAGTCTTTTATTCATTTTTTTTTTTTTTTACAGCCTACTGTTCTTTAATCCTGAATCTTGCTTTGTTTTGCTCTTCTGTTTTGAATCTCCTTGCCCCTCTCCCTATGAGATATGAGAGGCTCTGGCTGAATTTTCTTGTGAGTGCTCTTCCTGGTATGACCGTTGTTCCCCTCTTTCCTGCAAATCATTTGACTTCCCTGCAAGTCAGTTTTCACTAGGTAACAAATGAACTCAAATAGTGTTTAAACAACATTCATTAATTCTTGCTTTTGTCTCTGAGGGTTGGCTGTGGGTCTGCTGATCTAGGCTGGTATTACCTGAGTGGTTCTGCCTCAAGTTAAAAGTCCAGATGGACTTGGCATCTCATTGATTTGGGGCTCATGTCAGATCCATGCATATTGATTGTTGCTAGAAAGCAGTGCCTACACAGGACTAGTACTTCTCATGATAATAGAAGAGGTACAGAGAGAAACAGGAGTCAGGAACTAGTCCTTAAGACTAGGTTCAAGCAAAAACCACTACAATAAAATAAATAAAGGGATGCTCTTAGAAGGAAAAAAAAAAGACTAGGCTTAAGTCTTTCTACCACATTCTATGGGCCCAAGCACAAGTCTGGGTCAGGGAAGTATAAATATACATGGAAAATACAGATGGCATAGTGTGTCTCCAGAGGAAGGGTAAGGACTGGGATCAATCATATACATTATTTAACAACACTGTTATTATTTAAAGGCAAGCAACTATTGGGGGCAGGAGAAGAAGGGGACGACAGAGGATGAGATGGCTGGATGGCATCACCGACTCGATGGGCATGAGTTTGAGTAAACTCCAGGAGTTGGTGATGGACAGGGAGGCCTGGCGTGCTGCGATTCATGGGGTCACAAAGAGTCAGACACAACTGAGCGACTGAACTGAACTGAACTATCCTTAGGTTCTCCTTGAAATACATTTCTAGATCTCAGAAGAAAAACAGAAATGAGTGGATATTTCAGATTTGGAAAGATGACTAATGGTCAGCAGTCAGAGGAGAATTTTAGGCATGTTCTCAGCTCTCCTCCCTACACCTCTTAAGGTCAAATTCCACCTATGATATTCCATCCTGTATCTCCATGACCCACAGGTATAGGTCCATTGATTGATGCCATCAACATATTGCTATCTTTCCAGCATCAATTCTGGTGTAGCCTGACCTAGGAGACAGAGGGCCCATTCTAGGTTCTCACCATCTTCCATTTCCTTTCCAAACATCTCCAAAGACATTTATCCTCCACATATAGAAGTTGGACATGATTCTCAAGGATTTAAGGAACATATTGTGCCTCTAGGGAGAAACACCTGCTCCATCCTTAAGACTCAGGTGTGTCAGAAACATAGGTTGAATTTTCTTGCGTCTATGTATCTGCATCCTGTATCCTCTTATTTATTAGTTCATGTGTCATTTGTTTTAAAAAAAAATATTTCGTGTCCATGGTGGGGCGTGTCATCCATATTTCTTCTCTTGGGTGAGCTTTACGCCTGTTTTTTCTTCTGGGAAAAAATTAAAAACATTTTTTGGAGCTGAACTCATATTGGTCAGCTGAGTTCCCTGCAACTGGGGCAGCCCTCCTCCAAAAGAACTTCATCCTTGTAGAAGTCTTAACAACAACAACCACAGCATCAAACCAAAACCCAACCCCATTACCAATTCCCCAGGATACTACAAGCTCCTGGAGGAAAACAACGCAGGCTGTCTTCACATTTTAATATGCACAAGGCCTGGCACAGTTGGAATTCAAATGATCTTCGTTAATTAAATGAGTAAATTCCAAACCTCTGTGACACAGAGTCCGTTGTGACAACACTTCTGAAAACAAGAACACTGCCAGGTTGAGTCGCTGTGGATGTTATTTTCTAGGGAAAGGTCAATTCTAGGCAAAATTATGACATGGATAAACAATTCTCTGGATTTCAGAATTTTGACTCTGCAGGTCCTCCCTCTTAAAATTCTACATCCCTATATTCCTCTGGCTTATTCCCAGGGTGCAAAAAAAATGTAAATAAGGTTTAGAGCTATTTGTTTATGTTTTGTCCACAACGATTTATCTAGTATCTATTATAAGTTAGGTACTATGTGGGTTTTAGGGGTTAAAAAGTCAAGTACAGCAGGGTAACTGCCTTGAGGCAGCTAACGGGGGATATGAACAGTGTAATAGTGTGCACACACATGTAAACATATAATGATTACACATCGTGACAAATTACCAAATGCAATGGTAATCCAGAGGAGGTACCCCTAGTCCTTCCTGGAAGAGGTGACGTCTGAGCTGATTCTTGGTAGATAAATAAGAACTGGGGTGTGGTCCCAGCAGAGAGAATGGCATGTCCAAGGACTCACGCTGGAGAGCAGCGAACATTCTTGGAACACCAGGAGTTCACCATGACGGGGGGAAATAGTGTTAGTTGGGGTGTGGCTGAGCTGTGTGGTCAGAGAGAGAAGCAAAGACGGATCATGCCTGTCCCTCTTTAAGGTGACTTCTGAAATGCTAATTTATCCTGAGGGCAAGGCAGAGTCATTGCAAATTTGTAAACAGGAAAATGACTCTATAAAATTTGTGCTTTAAAAAGATACAGAGTCAGGGAGACCATTTATGAGACCATCGCAGTGATCAGGCAAGAGGTAAGTGTTCTTGTCTGGAGGACCCAGTTTGGTGACAGGTCACTCGTGACAGGCTTTCACCGTCCAGTGCCCCCCACAAGCTCTGGTCTGCATGCCTTGAACACATTACAAGCTTTGGCTACTTGATTCACCCTTGATTTGACCTTCCTTCTTTCATGACCACTTCATCCTGCCAAGTTTGGAGTTTACAGCCTACAACCTTTAATAGCTTTTCAGTACATAGTTCTCAGACTTTTTATTTCTTTTTAAGTGGAAAACTGTGGGGATTTTTCATGCACGAAACCCGAGAATACATGAATGATTTGGTTCAAACTTATTCCAAAATATTGACTTTGGATAAAGAACAAATAACCAAATGTTAGTCTGGAGCTCAAGAATAGGTTGGACATCTTTCTTGCTGCTTCTCCCAAAAAAAGAGAAGAAGAAGAAAGTGAAGAGAAAGGAAAAGCAAATGAGATTTCTCATTTCAGGAACTATATGTATACAGGTAGCTGATTCACTTTGCTGTAGAGTAGAAACTAGCATAATATTGTAAAGCAACTACACTCCAATTTAAAAAAAACAGAGCTTTCTCATTTCATCATTTAAGAATTAGTATCTGAATAATACAATAATATCCATGTGAACTTCTGTAATTCTACAGCAAACAACAGTATCACATTCTAGCCCTCAGATAAATGTCAGGCTCAGTACTGCCCATCACGCTGAGTCCTCCCCTGCCTTCCAGGCTGTGCCTGCATCCTCTCCCCAAACTGCCAACACCACGCAGGCAAGGTCCCAGGCAAGAGTGGCCTGGGCTTCTTGTCATTAGGATATAAAGGAGTTCTGTTCTAATGATTCTTCAAAACAAGCAATGATCAAGTAAAGTGAAAATTTTGCTTTTCACTTTCCCAGGCCTGGCTACCTGTACCCGATTCTGAAGTTCCATAAGGCCACATGTGATGCAATGGGATATAACCTATTTTCTGTCCTCATCCAACCCCCTTATACCCAGATCCTGGGTGCTATAGAAGCTTAGGAGCTGTTCTGCAAAAAAAAAAAAAAAACCACCATAAAACATGGGGACATAGAACAAAACGGTTCATTGTCTCTCACAATGCTGCGGATTAACTGGGTACTCAAATGCCTTGCAGGTACTGGCTGGGGTGTTGGGTGATGAGACGGTCCTCCATGGCTTCCTGCATGAGACTGGCAGTCGGGACTCAGCGCCAACTGGGAACTCAGCAGGGGCTGTTAGTGGGAGACCTCCATACTTCTCTGTTGGGGTTCTTCTCACAGATAATCGGGCTTCCTTACAATGTGGCAGCTGGCGCCCAAGGGGGGATGTTCCAACAGGTGAAGACGGAAGACGCTCTTCTCTTACACAGCTTCTGCTACGTTCCTTGGTTACAGCTGCTCACAGAGCTAGTACAGATTTAAGGGGAGAGGAGATAGACTCTAGTTCTCGATAGAGAAACGGCGGAATCTGTTGTATAAGAGCACATGGGAAGGGAGAGAGACTCGGGACCACCTTGAGCAGAAGAAATAGGAGGAAGCCTGTCCTTAGAGGCTGTGTGGACAGCTGACTCAGAAGTGCTGAGATCTGGGTGGTGACAGGCAGGCTCTCCTGGGCTAGGATCAGTGAGTAGCTAAAGCAGTAAACCCTTGTTTATGGAGCCCTTTCTTAAAAACAAACCAGCTTTTAGGCTTGTTTCTTGGGACATGGTTGTAAATATCCTTCCTATAAAAAGGCCGTTGGTCTCTTTAAATCTGGCCCAAAGCACAGTCTGATCCTGAGGGAAGGAGTCATGACCGCATCCTTCAGATGAGACTGGGCACGTTCAAGGTGGTATGGCCATAGACTACAGTTTCCTTCAATGTACATTGCCAAGCTCTGGGTGGTGACAACTTGGTCACAGTGGACGGACCCAGAGTCCAGGCCAGAGAAGCTGGACCAGAGGAGACAGCGGGCAATGAGAGACCTCTCCTGACACCCCATCCACCAGAATCACATCTCATTGAGGGTGACTCCCCAACATGCTCAAGTGGAAACAGACATGCAGAAATGAAGAGAGAGAGAAGCAGGGGGGGAAAGCAGCTGAGTAACGAGGGTGGGGTCAATGGGACAGAAAGAAATAGGCGCCCAGTCCTGGGGAACAAGGTGTTCAGGACACCAGAGGCATCGCTGGCCCGAACAGTGGACCTGTTACAGCTTCCTCTGCACCTGGCCTGAGGACGCCCCTCTGTGCTCCATGCTCCCGCCTCACTGGCCTTCTTTGAATTCCTGAAATTTACCAAAGTGCAGAGAAGGGCCTCTGCACCAACCTATCCCTATGACTAGAAGATTCTGCCCCAAGACCTTCCCCACCAGGCTCATTGGAGCTTTCAAGCCTCAGTCACTTCCTCAAAGAAGTTTCTCTGGACCATGCAACCTGGAGTAGCTTCAGACCCTTCTCCCCTCTCTCTCAGGCATATCGTCAGATTCTTGACTTCCTAGCACTTACGCCATCTGAAATTACCTTGCTCATTTACACGTTTTTATTATTTATCAGCCCTCACTTGAGGGGAAGTTCCATGTGGTCAGGAACCTTGTGGGTTTTTATCCACCACTAGTAGACTCCCTGGAACCTGGAACACAGTCTGACATACTGTGTTTGCTCAGTGCCCAGTGTTTGCTCAAGTGGGTATCCCTCTTCATTCCTCATAAATTGAAAGCACCTCACACTGACAGGGCAAGGGCCCCGAAAATCTTCGTGGTAGATGACTTTGTGGTGAGGAATGGCAAGGTGGCCCAAAGCCACAGAAATCCTCTGCACCGATAAATACTTAAGTTCCCTAAAGGGGCTTCCTTGGTGACTCAAAGGATAAAGAATCTGTCTGCAGTACAGGAATCCAGGTTCCATCCCAGGGTAGGGAAGATACCCCAGAGCAGTGAATGGCTACCCATTCCAGTATTCCTGCCTGAACAATTTCATGGACAGAGGCGCTGGTGGGCTACAGTCCATAGGTCTACGAAGAGTCAGACATGACTGAGTGACTAACACTAAAACAGCAAAATTAAGGTCATTTTGCTGCTAAGTTGCTTCAGTCATGGCTAACTCTTTGCAACACTATGGACTCAAGCCTGCCAGGCTCCTCTGTCCATGGGATTCTCCAGGCAAGAATACTGGAGTGGGTTGCCATTCCCTTCTCTAGGGGATCTTCCCAACCCAGGAATCAGACTTACCTCTCTTAACGTCTCCTGCATTGACAGGCAGGTTCTTTACCACTGCACTATCTAGGAAGCCAAGGACATTTTGCTCCCCTGTAAGTAACAGTATGGTGCTGGAGAAGACTCTTGAGAGTCCCTTGGACTGCAAGAAGATCCAATCAGTCCATCCTAAAGGAAATTAGTCTTGAGTATTCATTGGAAGGACTGATGTTGAAGCTGAAACTCTGATACTTTGACCACCTGATGGGAAGAACTGACTCATCGGAAAAGACCCTGATGCTGGGAAAGATTGAAGGCAAAAGGAGAAGAGGGTGGCAGAGGATGAGATGGTTGGATGGCATCACTGAGTCAATGGACATGAATTTGAGGAAATTCCAGGAGATGGTGAAGGTCAAGGAAGCCTAGCGTGCTGCTTTCTGTGGGGTCACAAAGAGTTGGACACAACTTGGTGACTGAACAATAAGAATAATTAAATACATACTTTCCATTCACACCCAAGGACAGTCAAGATGACTCAAGAAATTTTTGGAAACTTTCTAAGACCTTCCTTACTTCAATGGCCCACCATTTGCCTCTCACTACCGCAAACATACATTTTAAAGTAACACTTATCAAGACTTCCAGATTTGGAGACGATCTGCCAAAGCTGTATGCATGTTTCTCTGAGTCTGGTCCCCTAAACAAACATCCAATGTCCGAGGCATTTTAGCCACTGGATCCTATAGACAGAGCATCTGAGGTCAAAAGCTTTTCAGTGGTTTCTGAAATGCCTGAGATCTGAAAAAGAAAAAGAAAAAAAAAATACTGTATCTCAGACAGAATACATATAATACAATAAATGTTTAAGTAAAATGCGTGTGGAACAGGGTTTTTTCTCAATAGTAAATACTTCAGTACTGTAATCTGAGGTTAGCCGAACCTGCAGATATGGAGGGACTGTGGATACAAGGGAGAGACTGTAAAATCTATGTGGCTTAGCCTCCATGTTGTTCAAGGGTCAGTTGTCCCTCTTAATATCTTTGGGGTGGTGGGGATATTATCGAAAGCAGTGCGCCAAGCGCTGCTTGAAGATCATAAAACAACTCTCACACTATTTGGTGTCCCTAAGCCATGGTGATATGGCCTCTTCTACACATGAATCCATCTGTACATGAAATCTTTGCCTCACTGACAAAGTCTAGAGAAGCCAACAAGTATGTGCCTGATTTTGTGGTTTAGGGCATAGTGCGTGACCTGAGATCAGGATTCCCAATTCCAGTCTCAAGGATATAACGTCCCGTTTTCCCAATAAGTTCACTTGTCAGATCTCATGTCCTTGTTTTGGTTCAGAAAGCATGGCTAATTATGGAGGACAGGATCCGAGGATGACTGAGAAGAGGAAAGTGAGGGGGTCTTGGGATCAAGGTTCCCTGACTGCTCCCTAGGCGCTTCTCTCACCCCACCCTCCACCTTTCCCAGTTAAAGCTCAAGAGAGGATTCAGGACCCATCCAGAGAGTCTTCTGGAAGTCTTGGAAACCAGATTAGGAAGGATGGATGTGAAGAAGGAGTCTGGAGGAAGGGTGCAGAGGTAACAAACAGTGGAGGTGAAAGTGAAAGAGAAGTCGCTCAGTCGTGTCCGACTCTTTGCAACCACATGGACTGTAGCCTACCAGGCTCCTCCATTCATGGGATTCTCCAGGCAAAAGTACTGGAGTAGGTTGCCATTTCCTTCTCCAGGGGATCTTCCTGACTCAGGGATCAAACCTGGGTCTCCCGCATTGCAGGCAGACATTTTACTATTTGAGCCACTCGGGAAGGCCCTAGTGGAGGTGGGACGGTACTTAATGGAAAATGTTCTGGGAGTCCCTCAGAGGTGGGCCTCAAACCTCAATTTTCCATACAAAGTTCTCTCAGGGATTCCCTGTCAGATATTAATTTCCTTCCTCTGGGGCTTCTCTGGTGGCCCAGTGGTTAACAATCCACCTGTCTGTGCAGGAGACACTGGTTCAGTTGCTGGTCTGGGAAGATCCTACGTGCCGCAGAGCACCTAAGCTCGTGTGCCACAACTACTGAAGCCCATGAACCACAGGGCCTGTGCTCTCCAACAAGAGAGACCACCGCAGGAGAAGCCCAACCACCGCAACTGGAGAGCCGCCCCCAGTCACCGCTACTGGAGAAAGCCCACAAGCAGCAACAAAGACCCCGCACAACCGATAAATACATAAACTTAAGTTTTTAAAAAATGTCCTTCTTCCACAGTGGAGCTCCAGGCTTGGTGCAAAGCACCATCAATGTGTATTTAATATTGGGTAGACAATTGAAGAATATGGGGATTTATAACAAATCTAAAGAAAGAAAATGAAGTCGCTCAGTCATGCCCGACTCTTTGCAACCCCATGGACTGTAGCCCACCAGGCTCCTCCATCCATGGAATTTTCCAGGCAAGAGTACCTGAGTGGGTGGCCATTTCCTTCTCCAGAGGATCTTCCTGACCCAGGGATCGAACCCGGGTCTCCTGCATTGGAGACAGACGCTTTACCTTCTGAACCACCAGGAAAGCCCCAAATAACAAACTAAACTGTAACAAATCTAAAACTGCTTCAGATCCAGGATGGGTGTAAATAAAGAGCTTTGTGATTGCCATGGTTTTCGTTTTTTCAGGGGCTGTCATTTCAGACCATGGCAGAGTAGAAACAAGTCATTGTAGTTTTTTAAAGATCTCCAAAGTGTTTCCAGGGTCCTCCATCACAGTGTTCTGGCTGTCTGCAAGCTCTCAAGGCTGGCGACTTCTCCTTGCTGCTAAGTCACTTCAGTCGTGTCCAACTCTGTGCGACCCCATAGACGGCAGCCCACCAGGCTCGCCTTCCCTGGGATTCTCCAGGCAAGAACACTGGAGTGGGCTGCCATTTCCTTCTCCAATGCATGGAAGGGAAAAGTGAAAGTGAAGTCGTGCCCGACTCTTCGCGACCCCATGGACTGCAGCCCACCAGGCTCCTCCGTCCATGGGATTTTCCAGGCAAGAGTGCTGGAGTGGGTGCCATTGCTGTCTCCGACTTCTCCTTGAGATCTAACTAAATCTTACCTGCAGAAGCTCCGGCCACCCAGCATGGGAGCCAGAGGAACCTTCCACCCATTTCGACGTCTTCTTCGAGATGGTCCGGAAGCCTTTGGAGGCCTGATAGTCCCAATCCCCACCGTCTCCTTTGTGGCTTGTGGAGTCGCTGGTTCTAGAACCTCAGCGTTGACTCTGCCCCTCCCTGAAGGGGTCTCTTCACGCCCGCCCCCCGGGGAGGGGAGAGACGGCAGGCTGTTCGCAGCAGGACCGAGAGCCGAGCTCGGTTTAGAGGGTGTGTGCGGGTGAGCGCGAAGCGGCCGTCCCCTCAGGCCTCCTCCTTACCCCCGGGCCTGCCGGCGGCTGGTGGCTACTCCCCAGCACCCGGGGCGCTGACGCTCCCCCGCGCCTCGAGCAGCAGAAGCCGCACCCAGAGGAAAAGGCCTCTCGGCAGCCGGGCCAGAGGGCGCGGGGCCGCTGCGGTGGCCCGCGCATCCGGCCGCGGCGCTTCTGAGGAAGGAAGGGAGGAGCGGAAAGCAGGGCCCGCAGGCCTTCTGAAGGCCGCCCAGCCCCCGGGAGGGTCCCCACGCGCCTCTGGTCGCCTGGAGGGACGCTCGAAACCGCCTGCAGCGTCTCTTCCAGCCTGAGGCCTGCTTCGACGGTCAGGGCTGCTGAGACAGAATGAGGCCAGCAGCAGGAAGGCGTGCCCGGCCCTGCGGCTCCAGGGGCAGGGGGCGCCTCGAGAAAGAGGCCGCGGGGGTGGACTCCGGGCTTGGGGCGTGCGCCGAACACACACGCAGCTCCGGAGCTCGTGGACACCTGAGGCCCCCCCGGAGGGAAGGGCCCACCGACACGCGCCGCCGTGGGCCGCAAGGGTACTGGCCTCAGCGTGAGGGCCTGGTTCTGCCGCGGTCTCTGGGTGCCACCCGGGGCCTCAGGGGGTTCTGGGCTCCATCACCTGATTCAACTGAGGCTTAAATTTGTGCCTCCAACGTTCCCAGACCTCCACGTGCCACAACTGGTGAGCTGGATTCTAAAGATAAAATATAAAGTGAGACCATTGCGCCTACAAAGAGTCCCCTTTAAATTCTCTTAAATTACTCACGAACGCAGAGACACACTTATTTTGAGAGGCATTTGTGAGATCAGAGACCCCCGAGAGGAAGCAGTCACATCTACCCATCCCTGCTCAGCCCAGGCATCCAATCCGCTCATTCAGAGGAATCAGGGTAACCAAGTAGCGAACACTGTTAAATGGTTCTGGGTTTGGATTGACTGTTTCTGAGTTTGCTGAGCCCCTGTTGTCAAATTTGCATAGGTTCCATAGGCACGTTTTGCAATTCTAAGTGTATTTTGAATTATTTGCTAATTTTAAACATACCCTGCGACTAGAAGCTAAGGAAAGCTTTTAAATGATTTTTGTTTTATTTATTGCAATGGTATCTATGCACATTTGCAAAATTTTTTCTAAAATATGAACAAGTATGATGAAATACACGGATTATCCATGACGTTCGATGCAGATGGACTAGGGGGTCCCTGGCAATAAGACTGGGATGGTCAAGTGGGAGACAAGTGAATGAGAAGGTCTAAACAACCCCTAACCTGAAATCTCCAGATGTCCGTGCTTCCTAGGCAGGACTCTGCTGATTGACCCACATGGATACTTTGGTTTTCAACCCACATAGCTAATTTTAAATTAGCTAATTTTGAACAAGGGTGGCTCGACTTATTTTCCTTTCACCCCTTGATTCTGGTTGCACTGCACATATGACCTCGTCATTTTTAAGATGTTCATTATTAAACTGGTTTATTGCTTGTGGATCTCACAATATCCTAGGGAGGTAGGAAAAAGGAGTACACCTCCCGTTTTCCAGATCAAGAAACTAAAGCCCCAAAACCCAAGGATCTTGTCTGGGATCCAACAAGCTAAATGGATATTAGAGTTGGAACTAGAACCCAAGCTTTCTGATTTGAAGATTGTCCAGATTCAAAGAAATTAAAACAAAGCACAGATTTTATCACTGTGCTTACCAGGAAGGGTTTGTTTGTTCTTGTTAAACAGAGGAATGGCCTGTGTGCTCAGGGAACTTCCCTTTTGGCCCTAGAATAGTTCTTTGAATTCTCAGCCTTAATTCCTCCAGACGGTGCAGTTCGCTGGACCCTGTTCGTCTGCCCCCTCTGGTGGCTGTTACACACATAACAGGTCATAGGGCGGCTCCTAGGGCCGCGATGGATTTCCCTTTCCTCCGTCATGCATTCACCCCTGTGTGTGCCAGGCTCAACACCAGCGCCTAACATACATAAATAAATATAATAGAGCACCATCTCCTCGGTGCTTGACAAACAAGTGAATGGGTGACTACAAAACAGTGGGACAAATGTCCTGAAGAAGTGTGCAGAAAATGCTGGGCATGCAAAAGACACCTCTGCAGGGGAAGGAGCAGAGAGGAAAGGGAAGGAAGTGGCCTGAGCCAAGTTCCAAAGGCTGAGGAGGAGAGGGGAAGAGGAGAGGGGAGGAGGAGAGGGGAAGAGGAGAGGGGAGGAGGCATTCGGAATTCAGGGAGTGGCCGGGATCAAGTTCAAGATGGTAGAATTCAAAGCACAGGTTGCAAGGAAGGAGAGCAGGAGGTGGGTCTGAGAGACTGACTGGGGCTGGATCATGAAAAGTTTTCCAGGTCACACTAGCATCTGAGTTCATATTCCCTTGGCTAATTGACCTCCAGACTTTTTCAATCATGTTCCCCATTAATAAAAATATTTGAGTGTGCATCCCCAACAAACAGATAGTTACTCATTTATACATCTTATGCTCAAGTATGTGTGCTAAGTCACTTCAGTCATGTCCGACTCTTTGTGATCCCATGGACTGTAGCCACCAGGCTCCTCTGTCCATGGGATTCTCCAGACAAAATACTGGAGTGGGTTGCCATGCCCTCCTCCAGGGGATCTTCCTAACCCAGGGATCAAACCCACGTCTTTTACATCTCCTGCATTTAGCACCACCTGGGAAGCCCTATGCCCAAGCAATGCTATGTAATAGTTAAGAGCATGGGGTCTGGAGCCAGACAAAGTCCAAGTTCTGGTCTTGCTGCTTATTAGCAGATGACCAGGCGGCACAGGTTGTGAAGAACCCTCCTGCTAATGCAGGAGATATAAGAGATGTAGGCTCGATCTCTGGGTCAGGAAGATGCCCTGGAGGAGGGCACAGCAACCCACTCCAGTATTCTTGCCTGGAGAATCCTATGGACAGAGGAGCCTGGCGGTTTACAGTTCATAGGGTCGCACAGAGTCAGACACAACTGAAACCACTTAGCACCCTTTGATCACATAAGGTCTCTGGACCTCAGCGTCCTCATCTGTAAACTGAGGATAACAGCAGATCCACCTTGTAGGGCTGTGGGGAGGATTAAATGAATTAATTCAGGAGATCTTAGGACAATGCTTGGCATATCAGTTCAGTTCAGTCCTCATTCTCAAGCTTAGCAAGAATCTCTGTTATGTTTAAGCAAATTTTATGTGCAGTATGCCTATGTGTACTATTAATATGACTTTAAAATTTTTATTTTGTGGTGAAAAGCCCTGAAGACCTTTTGAAGAAAAACACAAATAAATGCAAGAGAAATAATAGATAAGATAATAATGATAAGGTCCCTTTCCAGCCCACACAGGAAAATTAAGGGAAAAAATACTAATGTATCCCATTCTGGCTCTCCTCAGAGAGCTGAGATAAAGTGTGTGTGTGTGTGTGTCTAAATGTGGGGGCATAATATGTGTGGGGGTGTAAGTCACATAGTGTGAACGTGTGTGCGTGAATGAGGATGTGTGAGCATGTGATCTTGAATGTAAGTGTGTGCATATAAATGTGGGTGTGCACATGGGAATATGTGTGTGGGCATTGACTGTACATAAATATGACTACATTTGTGTAAGAGTTGTGAATTTCAAAGCTCATTGTATATGTGAACATAAGTCTGTATGTTACTGTTCATTCCCTAAGTCCTGTCTGACTTTTTGCAACCCCATGGATGGCAGCACTCCAGTCTTCCCTGTCCTTCACTATCTCCCTGAGTTTGCTCAAACTCATGTCCATTGAGTCAGTGATGCCATCCAACCATCTCATCTCTGTCATCCCCTTCTCCTCCTGCCTTCAATCTTTCCCAGCATCAGGGTCTTTTCCAGTGATTCAGTTCTTCTCATCAGGTGGCCAAAGTATTGGAGTTTCAGCTTCAGCATCAGTCCTTCCAATGAATATTCAGCACTGATTTCCTTCACAATGGACTGGTTTGATCTCCTTGCAGTCCAAGGGACTCTCAAGAGTCTTCTCCAACACCACAGTTCAAAAGCATCAATTCTTCAGTGCTCACCTTTCTTTACAGTCCAATTCTCACATCCATACATGACCACTGGAAAAACCATAGCCTTGATTAAACGGACCTTTGTTGGCAAAGTAATGTCTCTGCTTTTTAATGTGCTGTCTAGGTTGGTCATAACTTTCCTTCCAAGGAGTAAGCATCTTTTAATTTCATGGCTGCAATCACCACCTGCAGGGATTTTGGAGCCCAAGATAGTGATTTTGGAGCTCAAGCCTGGCACATAGTACATGTTCTATCAGCCAGTTTTAATACATGCCTTTATAATTTGGAACTAGTGTAAAATTGGAGTTGGGATTTACACCAAGTAGGGGATCTATTTACTCCAAAAAAGTCTGTTTTAATGTAAATTTACTTCAAAATGTCAGGAATTATTCTAGTCTTGAAAATCTCCAACGAGGAGCAGACCACTCCTAATCCCCTTACCCACACACCTACCTAAGACAAAATATCTTCGTTATCCCTTGATACTGGTTCTACAGAATTCATAGGTGTGGGTGATCCCTGGATTTAACTCAAAGCAGTGAGGCCGGGCTGAGGGTGGGGCCTGAGAGGTCCAGGTTATCCTGGTGCTGGCCTCGGTACCACCCTTGGGAATTTTAAAAGGAAATACAAATATCAGATAAACAACATTTTAAAAACATTTTCGAGAAAAGAGAACCCTCTTACACTGTTGGTGGGAATGCAAACTAGCACAGCCACTATGGAAAACAGTGTGGAGATTTCTTAAAAAACTGGAAATAGAACTGCCATATGACCCAGCAATACCACTTCTGGGCATACACACCGAGGAAACCAGATCTGAAAGAGACACGTGCACCCCAATGTTCATCGCAGCACTGTTTATGATAGCCAGGACATGGAAGCAACCTAGATGCCCATCAGCAGATGAATGGATAAGGAAGCTGTGGTACATATACACCATGGAATATTACTGAGCCGTTAAAAAGAATGCATTTGAATCAGTTCTAATGAGATGGATGAAACTGGAGCCCATTATACAGAGTGAAGTAAACCAGAAAGATAAAGAACATTACAGTATACTAACACATATATACGGAATTTAGAAAGATGGTAATGATAACCCTATATGCAAAACAGAAAAAGAGACGCAGAAGTACAGAACAGACTTTTGAACTCCGTGGGAGAAGGTGAGGGTGGGATGTTTCAAAAGAACAGCATGTATATTTTCTATGGTGAAACAGATCACTAGCCCAGGTGAGATGCATGAGACGAGTGCTCAGGCCTGGTGCACTGGGAGGACCCAGTGGAGTCGGGTGGAGAGGGAGGTGGGAGGGGGGATCGGGATGGGGAATACGTGTAACTCTATGGCTGATTCGTGTCAATGTATGACAAAACCCACTGAAATGTTGTGAAGTAATTGGCCTCTAACTAATAAAATAAAATTTAAAAAAATAAATAAATAAAAAATAAAAACATTTTCACTTTGATAATTAGGACACAGCATATTTTTGTTCTCACTAAAAAATAATGGGTTTTAGCAAAGATTAAATATGCTTGTTTTTTTTTTTTTTTTGACATCTTGGTATAATACTTTGTAGTGTAGCCATTTGAAGTTCTGCTTCTAAATTCAGGTTATTCTAGTACCCGGTTTTGAAGTAACTGAAAATGAGCTTCACCAGCATAGACACCAAAAGAAACAAGTGCTTTATGGACCATGCCTAATAAATAGCGATAGTCATCCACCAATTATACAAAGGTATTTGTTAAAATTTAGCTGACAGCTTCCACTTTTCCTGAAGTCATGCACTTGTTCCTACAAAATAATTGAAAGGTTTTACCTTTTCCTAGTATTAAAAAGTTAGTTGGTGTATAAGTTAGAATATCCCGTTTCCAAGTTTTGAAAGTAAGCAGATATGTGAGTTTTTATAAGTGGCCCACTTACATAATTTTCAGCCTCAAAATCACATAACTCTAGAGAAATTTCTGCTATCCATTTCAATATAAACTCATGCTCTCCAAAGCGTAGGTTTATTTTTGAAAAGCTGTTACTGGCTCACACTTTGTTACAACATAACCTTTGCCTCCAAAGGACAAGTGTATTTATTTTTCCCAAGTATATTTTAGGTACATTTTACAGACACCACTTTCATCATGGAAAAGGTCAGCAGATTTAGAGCACTGTCTGTTTATAAAAGAAAAATTTTTAATATGTTTTAAGTTGACAACTTATTTAAATACTTTGCCACAGGAAACCGTTTTAACTTGATCTAGTACTGATTGGGAGGTAAGCTGTATTACTCATCCCCAGTTACTCTACTTCCAGCCAGGGAGTTGTATACATAGTCACATGTATAAAACCAAAAGCCTTCACTGGGGCCCATGGATGAAGTATACATCACTTCCACCAGCATAAATTTAATCTGATGGTGTGCTGTTAAATGTTAAACCATCAGCAATCTGAAAAGAAGTCAAGACCCCAGAATAAACAGTCTCACCACGGTCAGTTTCAAGCTACCAACATGATGCCTCTGATGACAGGTTTGGAGAGAGGTCCACAGACCCAGGGGCTTCCCTGGTAGCTCAGCTGGTAAAGAATAAGCCTGCAATGCCAGAGACCCCCGTTTGATTCCTGGGTCAGGAAGATCCCCTGGAGGAGAGCCATGGGGTCGCAAAGAATCGGACGCGACTGAGTGACTCAGCGCAGCACAGAGACACGCGCGTCACCCAGATGCATGAACCGTAGATGACCTCCATAACCTCCGTAGATGCCGGCATAATGTAGTAAAACTAACTAGGAAGCAATGAGTATATTTAAGAATGTATTGCTTTTTTTTTCCATTTATTTTTATTAGTTGGAGGCTAATTACTTTACAATATTGTAGTGGTTTTTGCCATACATTGACATGAATCAGCCCTGGATTTACAAGTGTTTTTAAAATAGTTTATTTTTACAATAATACCTGTGCATGTCAACCAACGTACAAAACTCCTAAATATTTAATAATATGCGCTCATGATCTGTTATAAACCTCTCCCACACTTTGACCAGTACACGCAGAGAGCCGTGCCCTGCCCAGGTATCCCCGTGTGTGCACATGTGTGTTGTATGCAGGTCTGGGTGTATGTTCCAAATAAATACCAAATACCAAATACCAAATATTGGTATTTACTTCTGAACATTTTATATGACACATTTATGACTTTTAAAACATAATCAGTCTTTGAAATTCAGTATTTTTCTTATGAGAATAATTCAGTCAGGTACTGACAAAGAATCATCTGTCTGGAATTTACATTATGTTATAGATTGACTGGTTTGGGGATAATCTGGATCTTTTCCATATCGATTTCTAAGCTATAAATGAACATGCCTCCCCATTTAATCATCTCTTTGTCTCTCAGTGAAGTTTTCCTCCTATTAGTCTTTCATCAGCAAGATACTTGGTAATACATAGTTCTGGTTGTCATAGTTAATAGAATGGTTGTTTCCCCCCTGATATTTCCAAGTTGGTAGTTGATGTTATATGTAAAAACTGCTGATATTTTATACAATGGATATTGCTTTTTAATATATTTATTATAGAAACAGGGTTCTTATTGAAAAGTGCCTTTGACTTTTAAATAATGTGTAGCAGGGCTCCAGATCCCATGAGCAGAACCTCAAGCAGGCTCCAGAATCAGATGACACAGGTTGGAATCCAGGCTTCACCAATCACTACTGACCACCACATTAACCTCCTGGAACTTTGCTTCCTCACCTGTAAATTAGAAGCAATGATACATATGCTTCAGAGGATTCCAAATAAGAGTTAATGATGTTTATAAAGCACTTAGTAGAAAACCTGGCAGGCAACGAGGACTTGGAGTATAAAAGCACTTTATATTCTTGAGCCACTAAGATTTGCCGTTTAGACTAGCACATCTTGAAAGAATAATTTCACATGATAGCAAGGTAATGCTCAAAATCCTTCAAGTTAGGCTTCAACAGTACGTGAACTTCCAGATGTACAAGCTGGATTTAGAAAAGGCAGAGGAACCAGAGATCAAATTGCCAACATCCGCTGGATCATTGAAAAAGCAAGGGAATTCCAGAAAAACATCTGCTTCACTGACTACCCCAAAGCCTTTGACTGTGTGGATCACAACAAACTGGAAAGTTCTTAAAGAGATGGGAATACCAGACCACTTTACCTACCTCCTTCTTTTTTACTGTGATGTATCACATTAACTGAGTTGCATATGTTGAACCATCCTTGTGACCCTAGAATGAATTCAACTTGGTTGTGGTATATGATCTTTTTTGTATTGTTGGATTCAGTTTGCTATTTTGTTGAGAATTTTTACATCTACATTCATCAAAGATATTGGCCTATAATTTTCTTTTTTGGTAATGTCTTTGGTTTTGGTGTTAGGGTGATGGTGGCTTCATAGAATGTCTCTGGGAGGGTTCCTTTCTCTTTAGTATTTTGGAAGAGTTTGAGAAGGATCAGTATAATTTCTTTTTTTATGTTTGGAAAAATTTGCCTGTGAAGTCATCTGCCCCTAGATTTTGTTTTCAGGGAGGTTTTATTTTATTTGTTGCAGGAAGGTTTATGTGTGTTTGTGTGTGTGTGTGTGTGTATGTGTGTGTGTATCTGTAATTATTACAGTTCTATTTCACTTCTAGTGATTCTATTTCACTTCTATTAGAGATTTATTTCACTTCTTCTTGATCCAGTTTTGGTGGGCTGTATATTTGTGGAAAGTTGTCCTTTTGTTCTGGGTTTTCCAATTTGTTGGCATACAATTGTTAATAGCATTCTCTTTTTCTTTTGTATTTCTGCAGTGTCAGTTGTGATTTCTCATCTCATTGGTTATTTTATTTGGGTCTTCTTTCTTTCACTTTGGTGACCCTGGCCAGAGGTTTGTCAATTTTGTTTATCATTTCAAAGAAGCAGCTCTTGATTTTATTGATTTTTTCCTATTTTTTAAAAAACTTCTATTTTATCTCCTTCCTCTATGATCCTTATTATCTCCTTCCTTTTTGCTGAATTTAGGTCTTACTTGTTCTTTTTTTTTTTTTTTCCCTAATCCTTTTAGGTGGTAGATTAGGTTGTTTAGTTGAGATTTTTCTTGTTTTTTAAAGGCCTATACTGCTATGAACTTCCCTCTAAGAACTGCTTTTGCTGCATCCCATAGATTTTGTATGGTTTTGTTTTCATTGTCATTTGCTTCAATGTGTTTTTAAATTTCTTTTGATTTCATCATTGACCCATTGATTTTTTCTTTTCTAGTATGTTTTTTAGTCTCCAGGAAATGTTTCTTTGTTTTTCTTGTTTGTTTTCTGTGATTGATTTCTAGTTTCATGCCACTGTGGTCAGAAAAGATGCTTGAAATAATTTCTATATTTTTTAATTTATTGATGCTTGTTTTGTGCCCTAGTATGTGGTCAATCCTAGAGAATGTTCCATATGCACTTGAAAAGAATGTGTATTATGTTTTTCTGGGGTATAGCACGTCCTGAAAATATCAATTAAGTCTAACTGTTCTATTGTATCGTTTAGGATCTCTGTTGCCTTACTGGTTTTCTGTCTAGATGTTCTGTCCATTGACGTGAGTGGGATGTTATTATCTGCTCGTATTATTGTATTCCCATCAGTTTCTCCCTTTCTGTCTGTTAGTATTTATGTTATGTATTTGGGTTCTCCTATACTGAGTACATATATGTTGATGAATGTAATATCCCCACTTTATAGTGGTCCTATATCATTATATAGTGCCCTTCTTTATTTTTCATGATGGCCTTTGTTATAGTCTATTTTGTCCAATATGAGTATTGTGACCCCTGCTGTCTTGTCATTTCCATTTACATGAAATACCTTTTTCCCATTCCCTTACTTTCAATCTATGTGTGTACTCTGTCATCTTCTCCATCACGTTATATGATTTTGATGTCCTCTTTTACATCTTTATGTCATCCCTTTGCTGTTCATCGTAGTTGCCATTGTTTTCACAGAAATCTATCTTTTTTAATCTGGATACTGGCTTATTTAATTATGATTTTCTCTTCCCTATAGCTTATTACTTCTTTTTCTATTTAGAGAAGACCTTTCAATGTTACCTTTAGAATAAGTTTAGTATATTATATTCTTTTAGTTTCTGTTTGTCTGAGAAATTCTCTCTCTGTCTTTCTAGTCTAAATGATCTTGCTGGGTAGAGTATCCTATGTTGCAGTTTTTTCTCTTTCAGAACTTTAAATATATCTTGCCACTCTCTTCTGGCCCATAATGTTTCTGTAGAGATAATCAGCTGACAGCCTTATGAGGGTTCCCTTGTAATTAACTCTTTGTTTTTCTCTTGCTGCCTTTAGAATCCTCTCTAACTTCTGTCATTTTATTTATAGTATGTCTTAGTGTAGGCCTTGTTTGAGACTCTCTATGTTTCCTGTACCTGGATATCTGTTTCCCTCTTTAGGTTTGAGGAGTTTTTAACCATAATTTCTTCAAATACACTTTCAATCCTCCTTTCTCTTTCTTCTTCTTCTGGGGTACCCATTAAGCATAGATTGGCACACTTTATATTATCCCATGGATCTCTTATGTTGCTTTCATTTTTTTCATTTGGATTTCTGTCTGCCATTCTGACTGGCTGATTTTCATTATTGTATCTTCCAGATCACTTATTTGTTTTCTGCAGTATTCATTCTGCTAGTCATTGCCTTTAGCTCATCTTTCATCTTAGTGAATGAATTCTCTAATTTTTCTTACTTTCTTTTTATAGTTTCTAGTTCATTGTAATAGTAAGCTGCATTTCTATCAATAACCCTTAATTTCTTCAGTATTTTCATTAATTCCTTTTTGTCCTCAGTGTTTATTATTAGTTTGAAGAGTTCTGTTTCATTGTTTGATCTTTCAGGGGAATTCTCTTGATCTTTTAACTGGGGGTGCTGCCTCTGTTTCTTCATTTCACTTATATGTCTTTTGCTTTTTGAGTTTAGGAGAAACAATCATCTACTATGGTCCTGAAGGGCTATTTATGTGGGAGCATCCCCATGCAGCCTGTGTGATTTAATATTTTTTTGGTTTGAGGGCTGTCTGTAGTGTGGATGCCTGCTCCTCTTTCCTCGGTGTATGCTGGCTGTTGTCCCTTTGATAGGAGGTGTGAGTGGCGTTGTGGTGCCCAGAACCTGCCCTGGATACTGAACAGGGCCTCCTCTTTGCTCTGTGGTTGTCACTGCCCTGTCAGGGACAAGGTCTGTTCCCTGTGTGTTGGAGTAGAAGCCCCCAGACCTGGTTCTAAGCTGCATTTCTGAGCTGCAGTACAAGGTAGGTGGGACTGGGACACTCCACCAAGCGTTCCTCTGAGCATGCCCTGTGGTGGCTGCTGTCACTCACTGTGCAGGTGTGCAAAGTACGCCGTTGTTGGCACTGCCCTTGGTTCCGCCTCACCCACAGGAATGCTGGCAGTGGACCCTGGTGTCCTGCAGGCACTGTGTTCACAAGGCCACCAGCACAAAGCCGCTAGAATCAGGTCCCAGGACCACAGCAGTCACACACCTGGACCTCCTGTGGGAGCTGTGGAGGCTGCTCAGACCCTGGTCTAGCCCAGGTGCCATGCGCAGGTGCCCACAAAGCCCACAGCTGCTGAGGTCAGATCCACCCTGCCTTGGGGAGCACTTGTGGTTTACTTGGATGCCGTGCAGGTACTGTTTACAGAGCTCGCAGCAAAGGTGTAAATCCTCGGCTCATGACATTATGGGGAAAGATTTCAGTCCTGCTTCTTAAGTTACCTGGGGCTCAGCTGTGGTTTCATCCCCCTCTCTGGGCCTGGGCAACCTGCTGGCATCTGCTCCCAGAGCCCCTGAGGTAATGACTGGGGTGTGGGAGCTGTCTGGGGCAGGAACCCCCAAGGTGGTGGCTGGAGCATGCTCTTCTGGAGCCCGCGGAGGCAGGGGCTGGGGTGTGGAGAAAGAGGTGCTAGGGCAGCCTCTCCACCACCCCAACTACCTGTGCTCCACTTAACAATGGCGCTTTGCTTCTATGGTGGGATGGGCTTCTTCCACGAACAGCCCTGGTTATAGCCATACCACACTCCAGCCCCTTCAGGCTGTCTCTGAGCAGCCAACTCAAGTCATCTCCCCAGGTCTGTCCTCTAAACCCCAAGTTTCAGCTCCCAGCCGCCATCTGTGCCAGCAGATGTGTATCTCAGGCTGGGACACGCAGGGTGGTGGACCAGATCGCCTGGGCAGGGCTCTCTCCGCTCTTCCTGCAACAAACCAGTTGCTGCGTTCTCCTCTGAGCCTCTGAAGCTCCCTTTCTGTCCCGGTTTGTCACCCCACTGGTTGAGGGAGCTTTCCAGAGCGTGAGAAATTGACATTTTCCCAGCTCTCTTTCAGGGGTACAAGTCCTGTCCTGCTTCCTCCTTTTGTTTTTCTTTCACCCGACGTGGCTATGTGGAGATTTTTCTCATCCTTCCAGGAGTTTGAGGTCTTTGTATTCAGTAGGTGTCCTTTGAGGACAGTTCCACTTGTAGATGTATTTTTGATGTGTTTGTGAGAGGAGGTGGGTTCCATGTTCTTCTACTCCACCATTGGAGCCCTGAGTTTTATTCTTGACTTTACTAAGTAATAATTAAATCTTTCACTGTTAAATATGATGATGACTGTCAGTTTAAGAAAGATATTATTGATCCTGTTTGTTTAAAAAGTTTTCCTCTTTCCCTTATTTACCATGTTTTTTAAGGAATAAGTAGAATACGAAAAAGATAGCTTTTCTATTTTGGCTATTGATGAGATGAATTATTATAACATTTTATAGGATTCTTTTATTATTTCAGTTACTCAAGTAAGATTTGATTGTAAAAATGCTTATTTTCATTGTAAAAATGTTTAATGGTATAGAAATATACAGAAGATACAAAAGTTCCATATTTTGGTCCCTACTGCTATCTCCACTGACCCCATTTCATCCACAAAATTATAACCTGGATATTTTCTATAAAAAGATCTTTATATTAATTTACAGATACACATGTAGATAAATAAGTATATAGTTTTGTTTTTAATATGAATGGAATCTGTTCTATAATATGATTAACCCACAAATTTTTTGCTTTTGTTTTGTTTTTTAATATGTCAAAGTTTTTTTTTCAGTACATATACTGTAACACATTCTTTATTATTTTTGTTGAAATATAGTTGATATACAATATTGTGTCAGGTTCAGGTGTATAGCAAAGTGATCCAGTTATATATATATATATTTTTTTTTTTTGATGTGGACCATTTTAATAGTTCTTATTTAATTTGTTACAATATTTGTTTCTGTTTTATATTTTGGTGTTTTTGGCCACAGAGCATGTGGAATCTTAGTTCCCCCACCGGAGATCAAAACCACACACGCCACATTGGAAGGCAAAGTCTTAACCAGTGGACCACCAGGGAAGTCCATATAAATATATATTCTTTTTCAGATTCTTTTCCATTATAGATTTTTATAAAATATTAAGTATAGTTACCTGTGCTATGCAGTAGGTCCATGTTGTTTACCTATTTTATTTATAGGAATATGTATATGTTAATCCCAAATTCCTAGTTATTCCCGCTTTCTCCCAACACGTATTTCTTAAACACTGTGATTTAGTCATTCCCTTACTGATATTGTTTCTCTCTCTCTCTTTTTTTATAAAGAAACTCTGCTACAGTAAATATTCTTGCAGACATCCTTGTGCCTGTATGAAAGTGTTTCTTTAGGACACAGATAACTATAAACGGTATTGCTAAGCCACAGACTAGATGCATGTCTAAATTTAATAGAGTCTACCAAGTAACCCTTCCAAAAAATGGTGCCAGCTTACCCCCTCCCCCAAAAATGTCTGTGATTTTTTTCATTATTGAGCTACTTCTGCATTCTTAGGAAAAAACTTGACTCATTATATTGTTCTTCTGATGGAATATTGTGCTTTACTTTTTACAATTCTTGGGACTATATTTATATCTGAGATGGCAGTAGATTTCTGCTACCAAGATTCTGTTATTCATGCACATACTGGTATATTTATAACGAATAACCGACAAGGACCTGCTGTAGAGTCCATGGAACTCTACTCAAGGTTATGTCATGGCCTGGATGGGAGGGTAGTCTGGGGAGAATGGATCCATGTATATTTGTGGCTGATTCCCTTCATTCTTCAGCTGAAACTATCACAACATTGTTTGTTAATTGAATATACCCCAATAAAAAGTAAAAAAGTTTAATATATATCTATATGAATGAACAAAAAAAAAAGATTATGCTAGTCTAGTAAAATTAAGTGAATTACTTTCCATCTTTTTCAGTGCTCTGGAATAGTCTAAATCCCATGGTAGCTCTGTGCTCCAAGGAGTTCTAAAGGAATTAGCTTATAAAATCTAGGCACATCTTGGGAGCATTTTGAAAAGTTTTAAAATTTCTTCTATGGTTGTGAGCATATTTTTACCTTTTTCATCCTTGATAAATTTTGATCTTTTATATGTTATTAGAAAATCATTCATTTTACCCAGACTTTACAACTCTTAGCTCTGAATTCAACATAATAATCTACATATAAAACCTGTGAAGCTGTTCTTTATCTATGGTTATATTTCTTTCCTCATTCTATACTTTTTATTTTTTCCTCTTTTTTTCTTGATTAGCTTTGCAACAGTTTTTTCTATTTTTCTAGTATTTTAAGCAAATATCTCTGACTTACCTTACTTCTCTTTTCTAAAAGCTATTCTGTTTTAATCTTGATCAATTCCCTCTTCCTACTTTTCTTAGTCATATTTTCTTGGCTCTCTTCTTACCTTCTACTTGAACAGTTTATTTATGTTCTTTTTTTACTTGTTTAATTATAAAAGGCTTTAAAGCTCCTAATTGTTCTATGTGCACAACCTTGACCTTCTCACTTATGTAATGTTCTTATCATTGTTTTCTAAATAATCTGTAATTACAGTTTTGTTTTCTCTTTGATCTAAAAGTTATGTAGGAGTGTGATGGAGTTTTTTTTTTTCTTTCTTTTTAAGGTTTTGGCACTCACACATACTTTCTCTGTATTTTGTCCAAGATTATAGCCTGCATGATTTCTTCTGCTTGGAATATATTAAAATTTTTCTTGTGGCCTAATAGCTGATCACTCTTAGCAAATGTTCCATGGGTTTAGAATAGAGAATTGATTCTCTGCAGGGAACAAAGTGTGACACATGTCTGTAGTTGGGAAAATATTTTGATACAACCTAATTCAAGTAAGCCCACTAAATTGCCAAATGGAATTTTTAACTCACAGCAAAGTAGGTTTTTCTTTTTTTTTTATTGCTAGGATTGGGCTTTGTGAAGCTCTCAGAAGAAGGAGAAGGAAGAAGAGGAGGAGGAGGAAAGGGAAGAAAGGAAGTTAGGTTGCTCAGAATTCCAGAAAATAGGGCTTAAATATGAAGAGCCAATTCTGGAGGACTAGCTTACTAAAGAGATTTATGCTGTGGACCCTCAGTTCAGTTCAGTTCAGTCGTGTCCAACTCTTTGCAACCCCATGGACTGCAGCATGCCAGGCTTCCCTGTCCATCACCAACTCCCGGAGCTTGCTCCAAATCATGTCCATCGAGTCAGTGATGCCATCCAACCATCTCATCCTCTGTCGTCCCCCTTCTCTTCTTGCCTTCAATCTTTCCCAGCATCAGGGTCTTTTCCAACGAGTCAGCTCTTCACATCAGGTGGCCTAAGTATTGGAGTTTCAGCTTCAACATCAGTCCTTCCAATGAACACCCAGGACTGATTTCCTTTACAATGGACTGGTTGGATCTCCTTGCAGTCCAAGGGACTCTCAAGAGTCTTCTCCAACACCACAGTTCAAAAGCATCAATTCTTCAGTGCTCAGTTTTCTTTATAGTCCAACTCTCACATCCATACATGACTACTGGAAAAACCATAGCTTTGACTTGATGGACCTTTGTTGACAAAGTAATGTCTCTGCTTTTTAATATGCTGTCTAGGTTGGTCATCGCTTTTCTTCCAAGGAGCAAGCATCTTTTAATTTCATGGCTATAGTCACATCTGCAGTGAGTTTGGAGCCCAAAAAAATAAAATTTGTCACTGTTTCCACTGTTTCCCCATCTATTTGCCATGAAGTGATGGGACCAGACACCATGATCTTAGTTTTCTGACCATTGAGCTTTAAGCCAACTTTTTCACTCTCCTCTTTCACTTTCATCAAGAGGCTCTTTAGTTCTTCGCTTTCTGCCTTAAGGTTGGTGTCATCTGTGTGTCTGAGGTTATTGATATTTCTTCTGGCAATCTTGATTCCAGCTTGTGTTTCATCCAGCCTGGTATTTCACATGATATACTCTGCATATAAGTTAAATAAGCAGGGTGACAATATACAACCTTGATGTACTCCTTTCCCTGTTTGGAACCAGTCTGTTATTCCATTTCCAGTTTAACTGTTGCTTCTTGACTTGCATACAGATTTCTGAGGAGGTAGGTAAGGTGGCCTGGTATTCTCAGCCCTTGAAGAATTTTTCAGTTTGTTGTGATCCACATAGTCAAAGACTTTGTCATAATCAATAAAGCAGAAGCAGATGATTTTCTGGAATTCCCTTGCTTTTTCGATGATTCAACGGATGTTGGCAATTTGATCTCTGGTTCCTCTGCCTTTTCTAAAACCAACTTGTACAGCTAGAAGTTCATTCTTCATGTACTACTGAAGACTGGCTTGGAGAATTTTGAGCATTACTTGCTAGCTTGTGAGATGAGTACAGTTGTGCGGTACTTTGAAGATTCTTTGGCATTGCCTTTCTTTGGGATTGGAATGAAAATTGACCTCTTCCAGTCCTGTGGCCACTGCTGAGTTTTCCAAATTTGCTGTCATATTGAGTGCAGCACTTTCACAGCATCATCTTTTAGGATTTGAAAAAGCTGAACTGGAATTCCATCACCTCCACCAGCTTTGTTCATAGTAATGCTTCCTAAGGCCCATTTGACTTTGCATTCCAGGATGTCTGGCTCTAGGTGAGTGATCACACCATCGTGATTATCTGGGTCATGAAGATCTTTTTTGTACAGTCCTTCTGTATTCTTGCCACCTCTTCTTAATATCTTCTGCTTCTGTTAGGTCCATACCATTTCTGTCCTTTATTGTGCCCATCTTTGCATGAGATGTTCCCTTGGTGTCTCTGATTTTCTTGAAGCGATCTCTAGCCTTTCCCGTTCTGTTGCTTTCCTCTGTGGACCCCTACACTTGAGAAGACATGAGACATTACAGAAAACAGTTTTCTGTGCTTGAAGAGATAAGTGTATGAGGTAGGAAGGAGAAGGATTAGAGATGGGTAAGAAAGTGAGTACAGGTGAGTATTTCTGAATGGAGGCTCTGATGCTGTCCCTCCTTAGTAATGAAACACTGCGAAAGGAAAGGCAAGAGTTAGGTCTGAGGGTCTGCAAAGCCCTGCTTCTCCCCTGGAGGCTAGGAGGCAGGAACTCTCCCAGTATTCTGTGCTAGCGTGGGGTTGCCCCCAGGGAGTAGAAATGGTGGCAGGGCTCACCTGGACCAAGCAGGGGCCCTGGGTGGACTCCAGTGACAGCAGAGAAGGCTGGCGGGAGAGTTCACTGTGGCGAGGGGTGCAGGGACCTGTGTTCGATGGCCAAAGGCTGGATGCTCCAAAGTCACAGCCAGTCGTCAGGAGAACTGCCAGAACTGCGGAGAGGCCCGAGGCTTCCAGGGACCCTCGGGCACAGGCCAGGGCAAGCAAACGGACTAACTGCCACCCTGGGTCACCAAGAAAGGAGGCCACCACCAAAGGCCAAGCTGGACAAGGCTGTGCAGTGAAGGCCAAAGCCACGGGCTCATCTGAGACTTAAACCTAAAAGAGACTCAGGAACATGGGAAGGCAACCTTGTTAGAGAAAACCTTCCTTCATATTTAGTATCTCTGGGATGGGACGCGCGTCACAGCCAATGGCCTCTCACAGTCGCAGTGGCCAGTTTGCAGTCATCACAATTGTCCTTGTCTCTATGTGTGAAGATCCAAAGTGCCAGCTTCAAAACTCACAGATTGATGGCTGTCAGCATCAATGTCAGCATCAAGAAAATGTCAAAGTAAAAGAAAAGCAGTGACCACCCTTTGGAGTAAAGTTCCAGGTGAAAGAATCTGTCCATTATGAGCCAAGCATGAACCTAAAGTGTTATCAGTCAGGTTCACCGGGAAGCAGACTCTGACATGCAGATAATCATGCAGAAGGTTTATTAGGAAAAGCCCTTGGATCAGACCTATAGAAGGGAGCAGAACTGGGCAGAGAGAAAAACTGGGCTGTGAAGGCCTCAGTCCAACCCAGAAGGAGTTCTAAAGCTGAGAAAATCTTCATGATTACTTCCAAGTTGGGGCAGAGGTCAAGGCTTTCCACCCCTGTGTCAGCCAGCTTTTAGAAGGAGACACAACTCTGAGTGAGGTGACCCTCTTCAAACAAGGCAATGCCCAAAGGGGAGTAACAGGTAAGGGCTGTCTGCCAGCAACATTTCTATCAGCTGAGGACATAAGAGTTTCTTACTGAAGGAGAATTGGGGTGGCCGACCGTCCTTTCCACCCGAGAAGGCTGGCTCTACCTAATGGTCAATTCAGCCTAATAGAGCCCAGCACCAAAGGTTTTGGGATTTCTTATGGATTCATTTTAAGAAATGTGGTGCCTCCATAGCTCTTGATGGCATGAGTGGATAATATTATGTGGAAAACACAACACCAATGACTTAAAAAAAAAAAAGACGTCCCTGGAAAATGATGCTCTGTGAGGCTCTGCCAGTGTGAAAGGCAGACCCACACCCAGCATAGGGTCTATTATTGTGAGGACAAGTTGTCATCAAGCGGTCAGTTGGTCTCCTGAAGGAGCAGTGCATTATCAGGGGCTCAGCATCGGTCTCTGTGCTGGAAGGCTAGACATTCAGAGAGGGCAGTAACTGCACCAGTCTTTCTACAATGTCAATGTCCATGGGAATATATTTTTCCCAAGAATTATTTTAAATTGTTGTTGTTAGGTCTTTTGAAGAAAGGGAAACAGACATTAGTGATCTTGAATGTATCTTTTAAAATTCAATTTATGCCATTGAGGTTCTTCAGAATTCAGAAAGTTTGTAAAGTTGGATGGGAAAAGGTTCATCTTTATCTTTAGTAAACTGTAACTGAAATTTCACATTTCCTTCATTTTGTGTGTAAACTACACACTATAGGGATGTTAGTAACACCTGTGACTATCACAAAGTGAAATCACAGGTATTTTTATGCTATATTACAGCTACATGGTAGATATCTTAAAATCTTGCTTATGCTCATCAGTGCTTTAAAACTATTGTAATCAGTGGATCTGCTACTAAATTTCACTATCTCATGTGTTAGTAAAGAAGCACTTTTGGTACCATATTATATTTTAAATATTTTGATAGCTAGACTTAATATAACACTACATTTTTAAATTAATTCATTTATTTATTTCTTTTGAAATATAGATGATTGACAATGTTGTGTTAGTTTCTGGTGTATGTCAAAGTGATTCATTTATATATACATTACATATATTATTTTTCATATTTTTTCAATTATGGTTTATTATAGGATATTGAATATAGTTCCCCGTGCTATACAATATATACATATTTTCTTTTATATAGTTGTTTGCACCTGCTAATCCCAAACTCTTAATTTACTATGTTTTACCCACTCCAGTGTTCTGGGCTGTATAGTCCATGGAGTCCTAAAGAACCAGACTTGGTTGAGCGCCTTTCACTTTCACTTTTCACTTATGCATTTCAAAATCTATTGTGCAAAGGAGTCCAGAGGCTTCACTGGATTGCCAAAAGGATCCGTGGATCAAATAACATCTCTTGCTCAAGAGTATGCAAGAGTATTCGTGCAAACAGCTTTCCACCATCCTTTAAAGTAAAAGTTCTTTTTCTTTTGCCCCCTCCCTGTAGCCTAGCTTTTCTCCTACCAGTTTTTGGGGCTCTAGATTGTCCTGGTAGCTGCTCAGAGGCTCGGGGAGAGCCAAGGGGTTACATGCAGAGCTCATTAGGGCCTGAGTCAGGTGGCGCCCCAAGGGATGGGAACACCGGGGAAACGTGTTCATATCTGATTCCTCCATTTCGCATCCAGTCACAGCACACGCCTGAACTGTGTGGACACTCTTCCGGATGACCTGTGGGCATGAAAGCTGCCTTCAGTTCCAGCTTCATTTTCCCTCCCAGCAGCCCAGGGTTTTTGCCTGATCAGACAAGCTTCTGCAATGAGGTGTGCAAGAATTGCTTTCTTCCTTGGCAAACACTCACAGCTTCTCCCTGCTTGGTTCCACGAGTTGCTAATAAGTGCTCTTCACTGGGACCTGATTTGCAAACCTTATGGATTATTTGTGGTCTGTAGCTAATGGGGATCAAAGTTTGCACAGATAACCCCACCGCACCTACCCCACAGGACTCTGGATTGCACCCGTCTGCACCTCCATGCTTGGTGTAAACAGGGCTATCAAGCTGGGGCCAGGACGCCCCTGGAAATGAAATGGACACCTCCCCCTGCTCCTGCCTGACACAAAGGAAGCCCTTCCCCTGGGCTCGTTTGGGAGGGTGGCTGCCTGACATAGGGTGCTGTGTGATTAAGTCCATAGTAGGAGGTTTTTACTTTCACCCCTGCCCCCAAGCTGGCATTAGAATTCCGGAGAGGTTTTCTTGGTTTTGTTCAGGGTTTTTTTTTTTTTTTTTTTTTTCCTTCTTCTTCAAATCATAGCCTTTAAGTGCTCTTTGTGTTTATAATTAGCCATAAGCCCTGGGATGGCCCCATTGGCATCATCGTGCAGGCCCGCCCGTCCCCCTAGCTTGCCCAAGTGCTGTTAATTAGCCCTGCAAAGATCGGCAAGCTTGATTGGCAGCAGCTTTTGCAGAAAGGCTTCCAGCCCTCTCCGCAACAAAGGAAACTGGCTTTGCATCTTGGCATTAGAATTGTCATCTGGATTCTTTGCATTTTCCCTCTGCCGCTGCTGGGAATTTCATGGATGCATTTATTTATTTAGAAATGTTAGCACTGATGTTTTGGTAGAAATTTGTAAATCTTGCAGTTGAGAGAGAATGTCATGTTTGAGATTTGTCACAACTCTAAGAAGCGATAGAATGAGGGCAGGACGATTCTTTGTAGATGAAGAATAGGGTTAACAGTTTGGGAAACTATCACCAGAGCTAAACAAAGACATACCCAATGACCCAGCAATTCCACTCCCCAGTAATTCCCACAGAAGCATGGTGTATGTATGTTTCCCCCTGGAAAAGTGTTAAGATGTGCCTAGCTGCCCTATTATAATAGCCGCAAACTGGACTCTGCCCAATTGCCCATCAACAGTATCATGATTTTTTAAATTGTGGTGAATTCACACAATGGACCACTGCACAGCAGTGAGAACATGAATTACAATTACACACAACACTATGGATGAATCTCAGAAGGGCAATTTGAGTGAGAGAAATAAATGAAAGAAAATACTCTGTAACATTCTGTTTATATAAGGAATGTGTCTAGTCGCTCAGTCCTGTCCAATTCTCTGCAACCCCATGGACTGTAGCCCACCAGGCTCCTCTGTCCACAAGATTCTCCAGGCAAGAATACTGGAGTGGGTTGCCATACCCTCCTCCAGGGGATCTTCCTGACCCAGGGATCAAACCCAGGTCTCCTGCATCTCCTTCATTGGCAGGCAGATTCTTTACCACTGAGCCACCTCAGGGGCTGAGTGCCTCTTGTAAGTGGAAGCCCATATATAAGGAATAAAAATCAGTAAAAACTAAACAATGCTATTAGTCCAAACAGTGGTTAACTTTGGGGGAGAAGAAGCATTAGTTAGAATAGAACGGTTTCCTGGGTGTTGGTCACGTTCTATTCCTTGATCTGTGGGTTGGTTATGGGAGAATGCATGTGCTGTGTTCATTCGCTCATTCATTTGCGACCCCATGGACTGTAATCTGCCAGACTCCTTTGTCCATGGGGATTCTCCAGGCAAGAACACTGGAGTGGGTAGCCCATCCCTCCTCCAGCGGATCTTCCAACCCAGGGATCAAAGCTGGATTCCCTGGTGACTCAGACGGTAAAGAATCTGCCTGCAGTGCAAGAGACCTGGGTTGGGAAGATCCCCTGGAGGAAGGAAGGCATGGTTATGGGAGAATGTTTAGTGAATGAAAATGTATTGAGTTGTAAATTTGTGTGTGTACTTTTCTACAAGAATATTGTAGTCATTCTACACAACTACGTGAATAGTCAATAGTAAAAAAAAAAAAAAAATGAGGTTAAATTGAGGTTACCTCTTCAGTAGGAAAGTTTATGGAGTAGTAATTAGAAGAGAGGAGGTTGATTTTATCTCCCAAACCAGGCCTGTGATGTGATATGCCTGAAACCGGCCTTGAGGCCTGGGGTCCCTCGGCCACCCACGGATGGTGGCCTGAGAGCTGGAGGTGTCATCCCAGCTGGATCTCAGGAATGAGCTCCTATGAGAGCCAGGTAGATGGCCTGAAGAATCACAGATGAGGAGGGAGAGAGGGATTAGAGCCAAAAGGGATATGACTACGTGTAGGATTTATAAATTCATCCCCAAGGCTTTCTAGACACAGTGGCTACCACCTGGGAGTGTCTTCAAGTCCCATGAAAACTTTTGAGGGTTTATAAAAACATATATTGACTCCAAAATTCAAAACAGAAAATTATATTCTCAAAATCAGTACATGTTTAACTGAATATCTACAAAACTTAACATAGGTCAAGTAATTCAGTGTTTCTCAAACATTAATAAGATCCCCAAGATCTGAGGATCTTGTCTGCATACAGATTCTGATTCTGTAAATCTGGGCTCGAGCCTGAGATTCTGCATTCTCACAGGCACCCATGTGATGCCTATGTTCCCAGTCCAGGCACACTACTTTGAACAGCAAAGAAACAGTTAACTGCAGCTCAATTCAATTCTTACACAGCTATAACAGATACCAAAAATGTAAGATGAATATTCTATTTTTACAAAACTCAAAATTACATTTCATTGTGGTAAGACATACATAACATAAAATTTAGCATTTTAACCAGTTTCAAATACACAGTTCAGTAGTATATTCAATAAGTACATTTACATTATTTTGCAACCATCATCACTCCCAATCTCCAGAATCTTTTCATCTTCCCAAACTGAAAAACTTGGTACCCATTAAACAATCACTCCCATCCCTTCTTCTCTCCAGTCTCTGGTAAGTGCTATTCTACTTTCTATCCCAATGAATTTGACTACCCTAGGTACCTCATATAAATGGAATCATGCACTATTTGTCCACTTGTGAGTGGCTTATTTCAATTAGCATAATGTCTTCAGATTCATCTGTGTTATAGCATGGATCAGAATTTCCTTCCTTTTTTTATTATTTCTTTTTTTCTCTCTCTCTTTTATTTATTTTTTTTATAAATTTATTCATTTTAATTGGAGGCTAATTACTTTACAATATTGTATTGGTTCTGCCATACATTGACATGAATCCGCCATGGCTGTACATGTGTTCCCCATGCTGAACCCCCCTCCCACCTCCCTCCCCATCCCACCCCTCTGGGTCATCCCAGTGCACCAGCCCCGAGCATCCTGTATCATGCATCGAACCTGGACTGGCAATTCGTTTCACATATGATAATTTACATGTTTCATTGCCATTCTCCCAAATCATCCCATCCTCGCCCTCTCCCATGGAGTCAAAAAGTCTGTTCTATATGTGTGTGTCTCTTTTGCTGTCTCACATACAGGGTTATTGTTACCATCTTTCTAAATTCCATATATATGCCTTAGTATACTGTGTTGATGTTTTTCTTTCTGGCTTACTTCACTCTGTATAATAGGCCCCAGTTTCATCCACTTCATTAGAACTGATTCAAATGTGTTCTTTTCAATAGCTGAGTAATATTCCATAGTGTGTATGTACCACAGTTTTCTTATCCATTCATCTGCTGATGGGCATCTAGGTTGCTTCCTTGTCCTGACTATTATAAACAGTGCTGCGATGAACACTGGGGTACACATGTCTCTTTCAGATCTGGTTTCCTTAGTGTGTATGCCCAGGAGTGGGATTGCTGGGTCATATGGCAGGTCTATTTTCAGTTTTTTAAGGAATCTCCACACTGGTCTCCATAGTGGCTGTACTAGTTTGCATTCCCACCAACAGTGTAAGAGGGTTCTCTTTTCTCCACACTCTCTCCAACATTTATTGTTTGTAGACTTTTGGATAGCAGTCATCCTGACTGGCGTGAAATGGTACCTCATTGTGGTTTTGATTTGCATTTCTCTGATAATGAGTGATGTTGAGCATCTTTTCATGTGTTTGTTAGCCATCTGTATGTCTTCTTTGGAGAAATGTCTGTTTAGTTCTTTGGCCCAATTTTTGATTGGGCCTTTTATTTTTCTGGAATTGAGCTGCAGAAGTTGTCCTTCCTTTTTTAGACTGAATAATATATTCCATTGTATGTATGGACCACATTTTGTTTGTCTATTCATCCATCAGTGAACATCTGGATTGTTTCCACCTTTTAGCTACTATGAATAATGCCACCATGCACATGGATATACCAATCAAATCACTACTTTCAAATCTCTTGGATATAGATGCAGAAGTGGAATTGCTAGTATCCCTGTGTTTGATTTTTTTGAAGAACCAAAATACTAATTATTTTAAAACTTGTTGGAGACTGTCATTTTAATGACCTCACATGTCCCAATGCTTATGCCCTTGCGTAGTTCTCTCCCACATTAACCGTGGGCTAGGCAAAGAGTCGGACATGACTGAGCAAGTGAACAACAAGGTCTGTCACTGCTTTGATTGGCAGAATACAGAGAAAGCAATGTTATGCCAATTCCAAAACTAGATTTTAATTGATCTGACAGCTTCTGCCTTCTCCCTCTTGGAAGGCTTACTCTTGGAACAGTCCTGCTAGAGCTCACCACCATGCCGAGTGGCCATCTAGAGAAGCCTGCATGGAGAAGAGCCAGGTGCCGCAGGTGACCGTCCAACTGGGCGCCCAGTCAAGTGCCAACAGACCCAGATGCCCAGGGATCCCGGACATTTTAACCTCAGCTGAGTTCCCGGTCAGTGCTTCAGATGATTGCAATTGCCCACCGATGCAGTTAACCCTACGTGGAGAAGAACCACCCCATGAAAGACAATGCATTGTTGTTTCAAGCCACTAAGTTTTGTTATCCAGCATTAGCTAGCTGAAACAAAAATCCTTTCAAATGTTTTGGAACAAGAGCAAAATACATTATACCTAATGTAATATTGGTTAGGATTTAAGATACTTGATACAGAGTGAAATAGGCCCAGAGTCTTCAAAGACCTTAAATATCTCAGGCACGAACCAGCAAATTGTTGTTGTTCTTCAGTCACTAAGTCATGTTTGATTCTTTGTGACCTCATGGACTGCAGCATGCCAGGCTTCCCTGTCCTTCACTATCACCCAGAGTTTGTTCCAATTCATGTCCATTGACTCAGCGATGCTATCTAATCACCTCATCCTCTGCTGCCTTCTTTTCCTCCTGCCTTCAATCTTTCCCAGCATCAGTGTCTTTTCCAATGAGTCCACTCTTCCCATCAGGTGGCCAAAGTATTGGAGCTTCAGTTTCATCATCAATCCAGCCAATGAAAATTCAGAGTTGATATCTTTTAGGATTGACCAGTTTGATCTCCTTGCTGTCCAAGGAACTCTCAAAAGTCTTCTCCAGCACCACAATTTGAAAGCATCAATTCTTCAGCACTCAGCCTTTATATGGTCCAACTCTCACATCCATACATGACTACTGGAAAAAGCATAGCTTTGACTAGCTGGACATTGGCAAAATGATGTCTCTGCTTTTTAATATGCTGTCTAGGTTTGTCATAGCTTTCCTTCCAAGAAGCAAGCATCTTCTAATTTGAAGGCTGCAGTCACCATCCATAGTGATTCTGGAACCCAAGACAACAAAATCTATCACTGCTTCCACTTTTCCCCTTCTATTTGCCATGAAACAATGGGACCAGATGTTATGATCTTAGTTTTTTTAACATTGGGTTTTAAGCCAACTTTTTCATTTCCCTCTTTCACCTTCATCAAGAGGCTGTTAGTTCCTCTTCACTTTCTGCTATTAGAGTGGTATCATCTGCATATCTGAGACTGTTGATACTTCTCCTGGCTATATGGATTCTAGCTTGTGATTCATCCAGCCTGACATATCAGATGATGTACTCTGCATTTCTGGAGGAGGGCATGGCAACCCACTTCTATATTCTTTCCTGGAGAATCCCCATGGACAGAGGAGCCTGGCAGGCTACAGTTCATGGGGTCACAAAGAGTCGGACATGACTGAAGTGACAGCATGCAGGCATGAACTGTGCACATAAGTTAGTTAAGCAGGGTGACAATATACAGCCTTGTCATACTCCTTTTCTAATTTTGAACCAGTCAGTTGTTTCATGTAAGCTTCTATTTGCTGCTTCTTGACCTGCATACAGGTTTCTCTGGAGACAGATAAAGTGGTCTGGTATTCCTATCTCTTAAAGAATATCCCACAGTTTGTTGTGATCCACACAGTCAAGGCCATAGTATAGTCAATGAAGCAGGTGTTTTTTTCTGGAATTCCCTTGCTTTCTCTATGATCCAATGACTGTTAGCAATTTGATCTCCGGTTCATCTTCCTTTTCTAAACCCAGCTTGAACATCTGGAAGTTCTTGGTTCACATACTGCTAAAGTCTAGCTTGGAGGATTTTGAGAATAATTTTCAGTTCAGTTCAGTCATTCAGTCGTGTCCAACTCTTTGCAACTGCATGAATCGCAGCACGCCAGGCCTCCCTGTCCATCACCAACTCCCAGAGTTTACTCAAACTCATGCCCATCAATTCGGTGATGCCATCCAGTCATCTCATCCTCTGTCATCCCCTTCTCCTCCTGCCCCCAATCCCTCCCAGCATCAGGGTATTTTCTAATGAGTCAACTCTTCGCATGAGGTGGCCAAAGTATTGGAGTTTCAGCTTCAGCATCAGTCCTTCCAATGAACACCCAGGGCTGATCTTTAGGATAGACTGGTTGGATCTCCTTGCAGTCCAAGGGACTCTCAAGAATCTTCTCAAACACCACAGTTCAAAAGCATCCATTCTTCGGTGCTCAGTTTTCTTTATAGTCCAACTCTCACATCCATACATGACCACTGGAAAAACCATAGCCTTGACCAGACAGACCTTTGTTGTCAGCAAAAACAAGACTGGGAGCTGACTGTGGCTCAGATCATGAACTCCTTATTGCCAAATTCAGACTTAAACTGAAGAAAGTAGGGAAAACCACTAGACCATTCAGGTATGACCTAAATCAAATCCCTTAGACTATACCGTGGAAGTAAGAAATAGATTTAAGGGACTAGATCTGATAGACAGAGGGCCTGATGAACTATGGACAGAGATTCATGACATTGTACAGGAGACAGGGATCAAGACCATCCCCATGGAAAAGAAATGCAAAAAGGCAAAATGTTTGTCTGAGAAGGCCTTACAAATAGCTGTGAAAAGAAGAGAAGTGAAAAGCAAAGGAGAAAAGGAAAGATATTCCCATTTGAATGCAGAGTTCCAAAGAATAGCCAGGAGAGATAAGAAAGCCTTCCTCAGCAATCAGTGCAAAGAAATAGAGGAAAACAACAGAATGGGAAAGACTAGAGATCTCTTCAAGAAAATTAGAGATACCAAGGGAACATTTCACGCAAAGATAGGTTCGATAAAGGACAGAAATTGTATGGACCTCACAGAAGCAGAAGGTATTAAGAAGAGGTGGCAAGAATACACAGAACTGTACAAAAAAGATCTTTGTGACCCAGATAGTCACAATGGTGTAATCACTCACCTAGAGCCAGACATCCTGGAATGTGAAGTCAGGTGGGCCTTAGAAAGCATCACTATGAACAAAGCTAGTGGATGTGATGGAATTCCAGTTGAGCTATTTCAAATCTTGAAAGATGATGCTGTGAAAGAGTTGCACTCAATATGCCAGCAAATTCTTTGGAGCCAAAGATGGAGAAGCTCTATACAGTCTATATAGTCAGCATAATTTTACTAGCATGCAAAATGACTGCAATTGTGTGGTAGTTTGAACAATCTTTGGCCTTGCCCTTCTTTGGAATTGGAATGAAAACTGACCTTTTCCAGTCCTGTGGCCACTGCTGAGTTTTCCAGATTTACTGACATATTGTGGGCAGAACTTTTACAGTATCATCTTTTAGGATTTGAAATAGCTGGGCTGGAATTCCATCACCTCCACTAGTTTTGTTTGTAATAATGCTTCCTTAGGCTCACTTGACTTTACACTCCAGGATGTCTGGCTCTAGGTGAGTGACCACACCTTCGTGGTTATCCAGATCATTAAGACCTTTTTTGTACAGTTCTTCTGTCTATTCTTGCCACCTCTTGTTAATCCCTTGCCTCTGTTTGGTTCTCACCGCTTCTGTCCTTTATTGTGCCCATCCTTGCATGAAATGTTCCCTTGGTATCTGCAATTTTCTTGAAGAGAAAAAAAATCAAGCAAAAAGATGAAAAGCAACTGGTGGAATATGGATCCCTAGAACCAACAGCTGCAACGGGACTTTTGTAGCTGCTGTGGTGGTTGTTCTGACTGAGTTAAAAGCCTGGCTGGCCCAGATCAGCATGCCAGTTAGCTTCTATCGTCCATATACTAAAGACGGCAGCCAGGGATTTTTTTCACACATGTAACTTGGCCTACGACTTTGGGGGGATTTGAACTGTTAATTAGCAGCTTCCTTTTGCCCAGAAATTAACATGTGACTGAGTGATAAGAATGAATTCAGCCAAGACTGAGCTCAGATTCCCATAAACAACAGATAAGCAGCCTGAACATGAAGCAGTGATAGCCGTGTCTGAGATGAGGCTCGCTCACCTGGACCCTGAGTCCCCAGGCCTCTCTCACTGCCAGACGCTATAAGGGAACCAGCTTCTGCCTCACTCCATCCTCCCAGGCTGAGGCCCCTTGGCCCACACCTGAAGGAACAGTGCTGGTCTTAGGTGGGAAGCGCAGGGGGCAGGGTGGCTCACTCAGTATTCAGTAATGTGTAATGAGACATGCTTTGTGCCAGGCAGGTGCAATGCTGGGCCTATGACATGTTGGTAAATAAAGCAGACTCGGTCCCTCCTGTCATGGAGACTGCAGCTCAGTGGAGGAGACAGATGATAAACACACAAGAACAATACAAACGCTGCATCTGTTTATGCTTCGGGGCCCTTTGCTTGATTTTATCTTCTTGATGTTGCTCTTTATTCTAATATTTTTGTCATTCGGTATCAGCTGAAATATACCTCCTCACTCTCCTTGCTACAGAGTCACTCTAATACATTCCACTGATATTTTTTTCCTTTTCCATTATGGTTTATCACAGGATATTGAATATAGCCCCCTGTACTATATAGTAGGACTTTATCCAATTTTCTTGTAGAGAACTTAAGAGAAGTTGTTTATCCATTCTCTATATAATAGTTTTCATCTGCTAATCCCAAACTCCCAAACCATCCTTCCCCCACTACCCCTCCTTGGCAACCACAAATCTATTCTCTATGTTTGTATGTTTCATAAATAAGCTCATTTGTTTCATATTTTAAATTTCACATATAAGTGATCTCATATGATGTGTGTCTTTGCCTGGCTTACCTCAGTTAGTGTGATCATCCCGAGGTCCATCCATATTGCTGCAAGTGACATTACTTTGTTCTTTTTTATGGCTGACTAATGTTCCATTGTATAGATATACCACATCTTCTTTATCCATTCAGCTGCCGATGGACACTTAGGTTGCTTCTGCATCTTGGCTATTGTGGATAGTGTCGCTATGACCATAGAGCTGCATGTATCTTTTCACATTAGAATTCCGTCCAGTACAGCCCTTCGATTTTGTTCTCTGAGTAGCACTCACCATTACCAGATATTTTCTTGTGTGTTTTTTAATTATTATTATCTATCTCTCACCCACAGGAGGTCAACTTCAAAAGGACGGTCTTGTGTCTCTCATTCACTGCTACATCTGGGCCCTGAAACACTGCCCTTTGTCTAACAGAGGCTGAGGAAACCTGAACGACTACATGAAGAAGCAATGACAGAAAATTGGCACCTCACCTTTCTATCACACCAAAAAAAAGATTTTATTTTTATCATGTGCAAATTAGCCGGTGATTTTACTTACTCCTCCTCACTCAAAAAATTGCACTGGCGTGATAAAAGGACAATTACGTCTTCTGTTCCTCATGAGAAAACTAAGGACATCAGAGAAGACTGACAGAACTCCAGCTGGATACAACGCAAGTAAACCTTTAGTCAGGGGGTGTTTCTTAACCTGGGTTACTGTATGATAGCCAATTGGCATTTGGAAATGTTAAAATTAGGCACAGACACATATTACGATTGTCACAATTCCGGATGGGCATGACTGACTTGAGGAGCTCCAGCTGACACCCTAAAACTCATTATCAAGCATTTCAGAGTCTGTTCATCCAGCCGTCCTGGTATGGAATGGGCACTGTGCTGAATATGGTTGTCCAAAGACAAACGACACAGTCTGGCTCACGGTGGCACCACGGGGGAGACCGAGATGAAAATCAGCAAATATTATACATTGTGATTCATGCAGTGATAGAGCAGGCAGAGGAACACGCTGGAAGGAAATCTAATACAACCTGCCACAGTCAGGGTGGGGAGCTGCCTGGAGGAGAAATTTTCCACATTGAATGTTAATGGATGGAGGAATGGAATGGAGGCAGCTGGGAGGAGAAGACAGCAAGGGTACAGGCGCAGGGGGAGAAGCATCCTGAGTATTCGGAAAATGAGATGCTGCTGTGGGAGCAGGAAAGAGTGGGAAGGAGGGGGTCAGCCAGGAGGAGGACCCATCTGATACGATACTGGACCCCACTTCTGAGGACCAGATCCCATCTTGTTCCTTCTGTCCTCCTGTCTCTGAATCCTACCCAGGACCTAGGAGCCTGCTGCGTGAGAGCCAGGATCCAGATTCATGAAGATCAGGGGAGCACTTGTGTCACTGTTGTTCATCTCTTTGGGAAAAATTTTTTGCCTACCTTGGAGAATCTGAAGGTAAGCATTTTCCTCTTGTGCTTCTTTTTGTTCCTGGTAACAGCAAGCTTTTAAAAGGTCAGCATATGTCCATTAACTTTGAAGACTGCAGCAAGGAATCCAGGAAATTTCCATTGTTTGGACAACAGGCAAGGAAGAGTAGCTTCCCCCCAGGAGTGCGCAATACTGGTACCTGCCCTCCAGTTAGACATCAGGACAGACAGACAGACAATTAGAAGAGGAGATTAGCATTTAACACAACCGGGTTCTTTTCTGGTTTATTAAAAACCTCAGAGATCCTAATTTTGCTTTCCTCTTCCATGACGAAAATGTAAGTGCTTCTTGTGGTTTTACTACTTTGTTCATCAAAAAACTTGGCCACCAAAATAGCATCCATGTTACTGTAAAACCTGAAATAGCAATTTTGGGAGAAGCACTGCAGTGGTAGATCTCCAGCTACCCTCCCAGGCTACTCACCAAGGGGCACACTAAATTCCTTTTAGCGTGAACTGCTCAGCAAGGAATATTTTACCCACATTTAAACCCAAACCCAGAGTCCCCCTAGAGTCTTCACATCTGTGGGTCGTGCTGTACACACACTCATATCGTGGCAGCTGACTTTGAGGCACAGCGCTCCAGGAGATGGAAATTGGGGCAAGTGCTACCGAGTCATGGGGAGAGAGGGGCAGAGGGACCTCACATGAGGGCGCTGTGTGTCTGTCTGCTGACCCTGCAGCTTCCTGGAGCTGGGGATCTGTGGGCAGGTCTGAGAGCAGCCAGAGAGGGAAGGATTAATGCCAGGATAGTAGCCATCACAAAGGGCAAGAAACAACTTTGCTAGACTTAGCAAATTAAAGTACAGAATTCTCAGTTGAACTTAAATTTCAGAAAAATAATTTTTAGTATAAGTATATCCCAAGTGTTGCATGGGATATACTTATACTAATTTTTTTTTTTTCACTGAAATTCTAATGTAACTGGATGTCCTGCATTTAATCTGGCAACCCTTCCTGGTAGGTCTGCAACTCACCAGTCCCTCCACCTAGTGTCCCAGCCCACCCCTACCCCTGCTGTTTTCTTCCTTCTTTCCTCCTCTTCTGGCCCATCCTCCTCCTGTCATTCTTCCCCAGCAATACAAGAGAGGATCTGACGATAGGTCTCAAATCACAGAAGCTCATTCAATACTGATATATTCTTTTCCCCCCGTGTGTATGTTTACTTCTTTGTGGCTGTCCACAGCTTAAAGACTTTATTCCCTGTTCAAATCACCCCAAGCAACATACAAGTGAAGAGGGGAAATAGAGGGACAACTGCTTTAACAATTCAAGCAGCCCCTTCTGAAGCGCTGGAGAGCATAAGCTGTCAGCACCAGGCCCCCTACTTTGCCGGCACCTCCCTGGAGAAACCCAGTTCATAGCCTCCACATCCAGTTTTTGCCACCCAAGCCCAGGCCACTCAGCAGCTTTCATCTGGGGAACAGAGAGAAAACACTGGGAAGAGGAGGCCGAAACAAAGCATCCAGCTATTGCAGAGTGAGATCCAGGGTCACTGTAACTGCATTTATGTGAGTGTCAGAGTTCACATGTGGGGCAACAATTAAGTGGTAGGTGGTATTGGGTAAAACTTATGAACATGGAGACTGATGATAGATACCGGCAACCTAAGCTAACAAGAAAAGTTAAATGGGTTTGGCTGTGTTGAAATACCACAAATTACACTGGATGCCTTCTACCTTGGATGCCTAATTACAATATGGTGCCATGATACTTATGTATATCATTTTATATGCCTTAAATTAATTTTGTTAAATTAACTTTATTAACTTTGTAATTTGATTAGAACAGGAGACCCAACCTGTGTTGACCTGTAGGATGGATATCTGCTGCTCTGAGAAATTCAGGGCAGCTACGGGCTGAGTCATGGTGAGAAGCCCCCCGTACATGGCTCCCAGTAACTCCCCACTTTCTGGGTTCATGCATACCCTGGGTCTCCTGACTCGCTTCTAACAGAAGGGATGGGGTGCACTTCTGAGACTGGGTGGAATATGCCTGTGCCTTCTGCCCTTCTAGCCATCTCTCACCCTCTCTTGTTTTGGAAAATCCAGTTGCCATGTCATGAGATGCCCTGCAGAGAGGCCCACACAGCAGGGACCTTGTGGAGGCCTCTGGCCAACAGCCACTGGGACCCTGAGACTTGGCAACAGCAGGGGAGTGAACTTGGGAAAGGATCCGCCCCCAGGTGAGCCTTGAGATGCAGGCAGAGGGTGGAAATTTCATACATCTTGTGAAAAGCTCCAAGCCAAAGGCATCCTGACCACAGGCACTGAGATAATAATTTTTAGTAACAAAAATTCATTAATAATATCTGTTTCCCTGGTGGCTCAGTGCTAAAGAAGCTGCAATGCAGGAGATGAGGGTTCAATCCCTGAGTTGGGAAGAAACCCTGAAGAAGAAGGAAATGGTAACCCACTCCAGTATTCTTGCCTGGAGAATCCTATGGACAGAGGAGCCTAGTGGGCTGTAGTTCGTGGGGTCGCAAAGAGTCACACAAGACTTACCAACTAAACGACAAAAGCAAACAATAAAATATTAAATGTGGGTTATTAAACAAGAACAAACAACAACAAAATAACAAATGTGGGTTACGAAACAAGAGCAAACAATAATAAAATAATAAATGTGTGTTGTTTGGCACTGCTCAACTCTGAGGTAATTTGCAGCAACAGGTAAAAGAATACAGTCACTCCCTGAGGCCTGCACTTGCGTGGTACTTCACTGACAGCTGAAGGCGTAACCACTCCGCACTGCAGACCCCCCAACAGCCCAATGTGCAGTGATGGCGGGTGGGGCTGAGAAGCAAGACCGGTCTGGAAACTGGCGGTTTACTGCACCCACATTGCCAGGTTCTCGAGAGCGCTAGAAATGCTCCTGCATGTCACTGAACAGTCTTGAAATCCTGCTATCATAACCCTGATTTCTGTTTGCAAACTGAATACCCAATCGCCCATGGGGCCCCGGAATTGTCTGGCCTTTCCCTTTGATTTACGTTCTTGGCCAAGTTCCAGGCCACTTCTGTCCGAGAGTCCTCAGATACAGACTCTTGAGGAAGGGATGCCCCTTATTCAAGGCGCTGTGTCTCTTGACTCCAAAGCTCCCATTCCGACCTCAGCTGTGTGATGCTGGAGGCAGCCCCTCAGAGGGGAGCCCGGCTGTGTCCGCGGCGCGGTGCCGGGCCAGGCCCACAGGGGGCGGCAGAGGGCGCCGCAGGGCTGGGGGCAGCGAGGCTGCTCCTTCGGCTTCCCGGCCCAGGCGCTGAATGCAGTTTGCCTTTTCCTCGACCCTTGACCCCAGCAGAGTCAGCTTCGTGGGGCCCCGCAGAGGCAGGAGCACCCTCTCCTAAGAGACTGGAATCCCAGCTGCTGGAACCCGTCGTCGAGTTTCTAAATTGGCATAATTTCAGTCTTTCCTTATTTCTCGAGCACCCCCAGCCTAACAGGCGGCTGCCTCCCAGATGCTGCCTCCGCGACCCTTTCGAGTTCTCCCGGGCCTCTGCAGTTAACTTCATCAACAAGCCTTCCGCCTACATCGTCTCTCTTGCAAAAGCAAGCCGCCGTGATTTCTGTCTCCTGCGTGGACCCTGGCGGACACGGCGCTTCACGTCTACACCTGCCCTCGGGCCTGCTTAGCATCTCCCTCCTGCAAAGCGAGCCTCTCGGCCGGCACAGCCAACCCTCCAAGGGAAGCCTGCTGCCTCCGTAGCCCAGGCTCCTCACCCCCGGCCCAGCCCTGCACTGGGGGAGGTGAGGCCCGCAGACAGGCCAAGCCCAGAGCCGGTGATTCAGAAAGGCTGAGGCAGGGGGGAGTCCGCGCGGAGAAGTGGGAGCCCAGCGCTGGCAGGACTGTGCCCCGTGTGTCCAGCCTCAGCGGGAATCCCAGGGGCTGCGGAGAGCAGGGGACAGCAGGCAGCAGCGCTGGCCACCCATCTGGGAGACAGTGGGGGACCTCAACTCATGGGCTGCTCGCTGGTTTTACCTGCTGCAGGGGCGCCTCCTCGGTCGGCTCGCTCCTTCTTTAAAGGGCAGTGTTACAAGTCTCCCCAATGTTTTATATATACTTTTGTGTGAGTTAGGGGGCCCATCCATAACGCAGTTGCTTAGGAGGGGCGGCCTGAAAGGGGAAAAGCGAAACTGTGAGTCGTTCAGCTGCATCTGAATATAAACGCAAATTGAGATGTAAAAGGTTCTGTCAGGCAGTGACTAAGGCTGATTGCAGTATTTAAACAGATGATGCAGTGAACTGGTTACACAGGCAGTGCATAATCTGAGTGCTTGAAAGGGGCGGGGGAGAGGAACCCCACAGGAAGCCGCCCGCCTTTGAGCCAGGACGGAGGAAGAAGTGTGCCCAGGCTGGGTTCTCAGGAAGCACACACTTAGGCATAGTTCCGAGTTCACGGTGTTTACCAGAAGTCAGCCACGGGGAGGGAAAGGGGTAACAGGATGGCGGAGGAAGAAACCGTCCTGTGACGCAGCCCAGACAAAACCTCCGCTAGGTCTGGAGTATTGCCCACTATAGTGTCCGGCGTTGCGTCAGAATGGCTGGGTGCTTAATACCCAGCCGCTTGGTCCCAGGATATGGGCTGGTCGGGAAGGCCGTGACCACCAACAGGGCTGACCCTGCAGGGGCTGATGGCCGGAGGCGGGCTGCCCGCTGTGCCCCTGCCGCTGGGCTGCGGGTCCCTCCCTGAGGGGTACCTGAGCCTATCGTGTCTCCCACCGTAGAATCGCCAGAGCCCGGGGAGGAGGATCACGGATGGAGGCTGGACCCACCCCCGGTCTGAACAGGGGTACTGGAGCCAGGCTCCTAACCGGGGTTCTGCAGGGAACGAACACACGGCCTTGCCCTTCCTTCTGTTTATAATGTCTGACTAGTGACTGCAGCCGGGACATTAAAAGACGCTTGCTCCTTGGAATAAAAGCTGTGACCAACCTAAACAGCATATGAAAAAGCAAAGACGTTACTTTATTGAAAAGATCCATATAGTCAAAGCTATGGTTTTTCCAGTGGTCATGTATGGATGTGAGAGTTGAACTATAAAGAAAGCTGAGCGCAGAAGAATTGATGCTTTTGAAATGTGGTGTTGGAGAAAACTCTTGAGAGTCGCTTGGACTGCAAGGAGATCCAACCAGTCCATCCTAAAGGAGATCAGTCCTGGGTGTTCATTGGAAGGACTGATGCTGAAGCTGAAACTCCAATACTTTGGCCACCTAATGCGAAGAGCTGACTCATTTGAAAAGACCCTGATACTGGGAAAGATTGAAGGCAGGAGGAGAAGGGGATAACAGATGGATGGATGGCATCACCGACTTAATGGACATGAGTTTGAGTGAGCTCCGGGAGTTGGTGATGGGCAGAGAGACCTGGCGTGCTGCAGTCCACGGGGTCGCAAAGAGTCAGACATGACTGAGCGATTGAACTGACTGAGTGGCTCCTATTGACCAAACCTGGTCAGAACCAACCACGGGGAGCTGGAGACATCCAGCCTGCAGCTGTGAGTGCCTTGAGCGGAGCCAGGGAAGGGAAAGCACCCTGCAAGCAAACAGAGCCAGGAAATCCTCTCAGCAGCTTTCCTGACTTTCTTTCCAGAGCAACAAGGCTTAGAACCACGGCTTACTGGCCGCCAGCCGCCAACTAACCTGTGTGCTCCCTGTTGGGTCAGGCCACCTTGACTCACTGAGAAAAGCTCCTTCAGGAACGAAAGCCTCACCCCCTCAGCTGCCAAGAGTGCTGCCCACAGCCCTCAGTGGTGACCCCTTTGGGGATGGCAGTCGCTGAGGAGAGCCATTGTGCCCAAGGGCGTACCCCTTTCTGTGGTTCGTGCCTGCGTGCCAAGTCACCTCAGTCTGTCCAACTCCTTGCAACCCTATGAACTGTAGCCCACTGGGCATCCCTGTCCATGGAATTCTCTAAGAATACTGAAGTGGGTTGCCATGCCCTCCTCCAGAGGCTCTTCCCAACCCAGGGATTGAACCCACGTCTCTTATATCTCCTGCATTGGCAGACAGGTTCTTGACCACCAGCACCACCTGGGAAGCCCAAGCTGACTGGGGTGAGGAGTCTGCCATCTGGCCAATTATTTACAATGTTAAATTGTGTGTCTCCACCCACTCAAGAGCAGGGAGTTTGGTTTTGTTCATAGCTGTATGTACACAGTGCCAGTGTTAACACACAGTGTGAATTCAGATAAATTTGTTAATGAATTCACTCACTGAGCGCTAAGCCTATGCCTGATGACATAACCCAGAGAACCCTATGGGGCATTCCTAGGACAGACTCCTCTCCTCTCCTCTGCTGTAACTCTTCTCTGAAGTACCCAGATAATAGTATCTCACGCATATATCCTGAGTTTTCCAGGTGCTAAAAGCCACCACCAGATGGAAGAAATTAAGCTTGATGATCAAGAAACTGCTTGATGATCATGAGCATGTAGCCCTCAGACCTACTGATGCCTCAAGATTGATAGCGTTAACCCAACAGCCCTGTTACCACACCATCAGCCAATCAGAGAGCTGTGCATGAACTGATTGCAGGCCCTAGGATGCCCCTCCCTCACCTGGCTTTTAAAAATGCATCTGAAACCCTTTGAGGAGTTTGGGTTTGCGAGGGCAATCTATCCATTCTCCTTGCTCGGCCCTGCAATAAACATTTCTCTGCTCCAAACTCAGTTTGTGCCTGATAATTTGTTATTTCAGTTTGTTTGGCCTCACTGTGTGTCAGGCACATGAACTTGTGTTTAGTCGCAATGATGCTTTCAGAAATTCTGATCTACTGGGGTAATTAGACCAGTAGAAAAGTAATGATAACGCAGTGCAGTAAGTGCTCAAGTGATGTGCGGTGCTTGCTCTGCCGGGGCAAAGCTTCATCGAGAAGGAGATAAGGGACTGCTGTCCGGGGAGGAGCCAGCAGAGAGGCCCAGCACTGGGTGAACCCCAGGATGACCTGAGCAGGCAGGCTGGTGATCGTAGAGGTCTCTAGGACATCAGGGTCAGGAGGACAACGAGACGGGGGGCCAGGCAAGCCCTAAGATCCGGCACCACCACTTGTGGAAAGTTGTCAAAGCGCGAGCATGAATGCGCCAAGTCTCACACAGGAGGCAGATCACTGCCACATCGGTTACGGTGGCAGGAAGCAAGGAGCAACGTCCGTGTTGATCAAGAGGGAGACAGCCGAGTAAATAAAGCAGCTTCCATACTTTGGAACTGCAGCTTTCAGAGGGAGTTGCGTCGGTCTGTATGCACCAACTTGGAAAGACGTACATAATACATTAGAGGGGAAGGGAGATTATATACTGATACCCATTTCATTCAAGTACGTGCACACATATGTTATATAAACAGAAAAAGTCATCTGGAAGGAAGCAGGCAGTTGGGACTGTGGAAGTGGAGCAGACAAGGGGAGGCAATCACTTTGGGGTATTATTTGAATCTGTTAAAGCCAGAATGGATTAACTTTCAAATCAAGGGGAAAAAGATATAAAACAAAGTCCAAGAAGCTTGTGGTCACTGGGCATCAGGGACAAACTGAAGGTGCACAAGATCAGGTCAGGATAAGTGATCAAAACAGGTCACAGGGGTTGAAGCAAACGAGAGGCAGAAATCAGGGAGGTGAGCTAGGTCAAGAGCAGGGCAGGGCAGTGGGATGGGCAGAGACGCACTGCTGACCTCTGCAGGGACCAGCTTCCTGTGGCCTCACATGTGCAGTGATCCTCGGAGGGTGATGGTGTTCTCATAAGGAGGCCCAAGTCTTCTAGCTCTCTCTAAGCCACCCCTCCCTCTATCCACCCCGAGGAAAGAGAAGACGGACAGCCTCTGCTGTTTCTCACCAGCTCCTTACACTGGAAAAAGACCTTTCTGTTTCGCTCCTTGCAGGACCCCTCAGAGCCTTTATTTTTTTAAAGTATTTATTTATGTATTTAGGCTGCACTGGGTCTTAGGTGAAATACACAGAATCTTTGATCTTCGTTGCAGCTTGTGGGATCTTTTTTAGTTGCAGCCTGCAGGATCTCCAGTTGCAACATATGGAGTCCAGTTCCTTGACCAGGGATCGAACCCAGGCCCCCTTCATTGGGAGTGTGGAGTCTTAGCCACTGGACCACCAGGGAAGTCCTGTCTTAGAGCCTTTAGCAAGCTTATTGTTTGCCTTGTGAGTGTCTAAGGCATGCCATGTGCAGTATTTCCAAAAAGGATTTAACACAGGGCACTCCTGCGTTAGGTAATAGATTTTACTTACCGCCAAGTTTTCATTACACCAGTATTATATGGGTCCTTTCTCCTTGTCAACAACCCCAGGCCATCTTCCTGGAGAGAAAGGCCACGTGGAAAGAGAGGGCCTGCAGGAGAAGCCATATGCCAAAGGCCTGAGGTGCCCGGCCTGAGAGTGGGGCCATCTTAACCCTGCAGCCCAGCCCAGTGATTACAGCCCCCGAAAAAAGCCAGCTGGTTCTAGTGGGACATAGACCCAGAGAATCATGAGTTTTGTGTCAAGCTGCTAAGTTTTGGGGTGCAGCCACAGATAACTAATACTCTCCTATCCTATCTCCAGTGTCAATCTGCTCCACTTGCAAGGAAAAAATGTGAAAATTTATTCATATCATTACTTTGTTTTTAACAGTGCCATCAAATATCTATATTTTTTTTTGTAATCCCTTTTATCTTTTTGAGCAGTTTTTGAGCTTTATAAACATAGATCCACACTCCATATATTGTAGGGAGAATGGAATTGTGGAAAACTCACCCAGTGAAATATTATTACAGCATGAAATAAACATTACCACACACAATACCAAGGAAGGATGAAACTTTGAGACATGGTTATTGTATTGAAAACATCACCTTGCAGAAAACTAAAATACAGGTCATTCATCTTTTTATATGGTTCTTGTCCATTTCTTCTTGAGTTTCTGCTACATTTCTTTTATCCATTTTTCTTTGGGATTGTCTTTTTCTTCTTAATTTGTTGGAATTCTTTATAAATTTTAAGAAGTGTCCCCCAAGATTGGAGTACTAGGAATTACTTGAATCTTGAGAAACATTTCTAAGGATAGAGTTTAAAATGACCAAACCAAACCAACCAATTAAAAAACACTCTGGAAAATATTGGAAAAAAGAACAAATAAAATTAACAATGTGTTACACAGTCCCTTTAACTTCTTAGCTGAAAATCCCAAGGCTCAGAGACCCAGTAGAAATTTCCCAGTAAGAGGCTATTTACATAAATCCACAATGTACAGAGGTTCTATTTCATATTTTCCTTCTACCAAAAGGAAATGCATCATTTAACTTGAGATATGACCCCTTTTTAAACATTTGCTGGATAGACCAATGAATTACTGTTCTTCCCAGTAGTGAATTTATATTGCACTAAGGAAAGATAAACTCCTTTAACCCCTGTAGAGTCACATTTCTTTCGGTTGGGTCACTTGATAGGGCCATTATAGACTCAGATGACGTGTGGGACTCTGTTTAATATCTGGCAATTTTCTTGTGCCTCTTCACTTATTAAAAGAATGTCTCCATTAGTAGTCATTAGTACATTCTGTCAAGATGGGAGCTAAATTCTCCTTAACAGCTTAAGAGAATTTTTTTTCAAGGAAAATAATGGACTTAATTGCTCAGTGAAATAGTTATTGCTTTCTTTGTCATAACCTCTCCCTCCTCCCCGCAGGTGGAATCAGACACTACTTACCCCGGTCAAAGATCCAGGCCATTTCCTCACTACCCTGTGAGTCAACCCTTGCTCCAGGCTATGGCCTCTCTGGTGGCAGGCCACTGTCCCCAGGAATAAGCAGAGTTCCTCACCCATCACAGGGAGGGGCCAAGGCCTGGAGAAAGAGGAATAAGGCACTCACTGAGCAAGCAGCTTCGTTTGGAAGGACTCTGTTTTAGCAACAAGAAGCACAACATATTAGAGAAATAATCACCAATCCTGGGACTCCAGGCTGACATTAATCTCCTTTTTGACCTTTCATTTGAAACATATGCTCTGTGGAAAATGTGGTTCACAGGAGGGAGCTTGTAGGAGTGTGTGCGTGTGTTTATGATTAAAAAGAGTTTTCTATGTCGCTTATTTATATAAAACCTTAAAGTTTATATCATGAAAAGCTTCTACCTCTTAAATACGGGTATCTCTCTCCAGGTTTTGTCTTATTCTTACTCCTTTCCTCACAGGTCAATCCACCCTCAGTGGCATTTATAATTGCACCCACATCAGCTACAACATCTTCAGGTGAAAATAATAAAATGCTAACTCACAGAGACATTTAATAAACCTAAGTGTCACAAGAAGTCTAGATGTTGGCAAATCCAGACTTTGTTCAGCAGATCAACAAGGACAGCAGCGCCCGAAGTTCTGACTGTCTTTCTGCTCTGTCCCCCTCAGAGTGTCAGCCACGCCCTTCAAGGTGCTGCTCTAAGGTTTCCATTCTCTCCTGGCAGGTCACTGACAGGAAGGAAGATGAATGCAGAACAGCCCTTCTCCTCATAGAGAAAAATCCTTCCCAGAAATCCATGCATCTCACTGGCTAGAGTTGGGTCACATGGCTCACCCCTGGACCAATCAGAGGCAAGTGAGGTATCGTATCTGGACTCAGACCGATCATGATTTTTCCTCTCTATCTGGGCCCTGGCTACCCAAACACAGGTGGGATTCTACTCAGAAGGAAGGAGGAAGAGCTGTTGAGGGGGAGATGGCTCCCAGATCCTTATTTCCAGCCCTGACTGTTCTGTCAGCTGATTGCATCTTTCCAACTGTCCGGACTACCTACCTCAATGTCCTATTGCCTCAAACTCCATCTGTTGGGGGAAATTCCTTTTCCCATCTAATAGGTGACTCCTTTTTCTTCATTTCTCAACTTTACCAATGGTAGTTTCGTCCATCTATCCACCATGGAGGTTGCAACCCTGAGAGTCATATTTTTTTTAACTTTCTTTTTTAAGAGCTGAAGCTCCAATACTTTGACCACCTGATGCTAAGGGTCAACTCACTGGAAAAGATCCCAATATGGGGAAAGACTGAAGGCAAAAGGAGAAGAGGGTGGCAGAGGGTGAGAGGGCTATGGAGTGTCACCAACTCGATGGACATGAATTTGAGCAAACTCTGGGAAATAGTGAAGGACAGAGGAGCCTGGTGTGCTGCAGTCCATGGGTCTGTAGGGTCGGACATGACTTAGCAACTGAATGACGAACACAGCTTATTTATTTATTTGGCTCTGCTGCTTGGCATGTGGGATACTAGTTCCCCAACCAGGGACTGAACCCATGCCCCCTGCAGGGGAAGCATAGGACTGCCTGGGAAGTCCCCAGCATCATTTCTGATGCCCTCTCAGTCTGGACTGCCTTATCCAGTTGGTCTCCAGAGCAGTAGCACCTTCATCATCCCACGCTGGCTCATCATCTCTACCAGCTGTCAGTCATCTGTTCCAAATGCGCATGGACCACTTCATTTCACCTGAAATGGGCTCCAGCCTCCAGGGCCATGTGCTCTGCCAGCAGACCCACCTTCCTAAAAAAAAGCCTGCAGTCCTCATCCCTCCTGCTCTAGAATGAGGCTCCCATGTTCCTACAGGAGGAAAACCCATAATGCTTAGTTTAGGTTTTAAGATCTTCTAAACATTATCTTTTAAAAAGGATTCCCCATTATTTTCTGCTCCAGCCACACTGGTTGAGTCATTGTTCCTTGACATATGTTTTAATGCATTCCCATTACGACACATTTGTCCACATCATTTGCAGAGATAAGACCTTTCTGCTTTCTCTCTCCTTTCTGAATCCTACCTGGCCAACTCCTGTCTCACTGCTGAAATCTCCTTAAAATATCCTAGGCTTCAATGAATGCTTTATCCTCTCAAATCCTACCTGCTAATGGAAATATGAGTCAATATTTTTTAATAGAGATCTCAGGATTAAATAAGCAAGAATAATTCTCTTATGGCCATATTACCAGTGCTTTGAAATGTGCCATAATAATGCTTACATGGTAAATAATGATACAATACCCATTGTTCAATATTGAAGAAATTTTAAAAAATATTCCATTCTGATTATTAAACTTCAGAAAGTTTGGAATCTTTTTAAAAGGTATAAGTATTAGTACTTTAAAACAAGACTGCATCAGATTCTTCAAAAGGCTGCCAGTGAATCTATGCAATTTGATGTCATCAGTGGAGAGACCATTCATTCATTCATTCATTCACAGTCAGAAGATTGCAATTTTATTGCCTGACAACTGTCACCAGAATTCTTGGCAGGAGAACTCTATTTTTTTTTTTTAAGAACTCTCTATATTTAGGAGAATATCTTGACAAATTGCTTGAGGATAGAGAATGAGATTCAGAAAGAATTTGACGACACTATGTGTATCCAACCCCACACTCATGTCCAGGGAAGTAGAGGATTTAGCCTCCTCACCCTTTCCTCAAAAAGAAATGCCAAGCCATTTAAAGAAAAATGCAAGGTTATCAAGACAGAGCATTATGTGGAAAATCAGAAGACACACAGAACTCTTTTCTATTCAAGTATTTTACAAGAACTATAGCAAAAGAGCAGGGGGCCTTGAAATTGCTCCTAAACTTAGGTGAAGGTGGCCCTGGTACTAAGTCAGCCATAGAGCTTCTCTGAAAGAGTTTGTGCAAGTGTAGCTTTTGGTTGATATCTAGGATTTTTCTATTTATTCTGGTTTTGCCACTTAAAGCTTTGTCAAAACTCTCTGAACTTATTTCTTCATTTGGGAAATAGAAGAGGGAAGACAATACTGTATCCAAACCTGCTCTGTATTTTATTTTCTAGATGCACATATACATTTATGTTTCTTTTCCATAAGACTGAGTTCTCATTTTTCAATTCACATTTCTTTGGTAAAATTATCTACCTTTGTAGTGATGCTTTTGGATGCAAGTAAAAGAAAACTGCTTTTCAATCAGCTTATGCCCTAAAGGAGATTGATGTGTTCATGTAGCTGAAAAAGTCCAGATGCTGGGTAGCCATCAGGTCTGGTTCCACAAGTCCCCCAATCTACCTCTCTATGATTTCGTTGTCCCCTTCTTCTTTTGTGGGTTGATTGCACACTCGGGCTGACAGCAAGGTGACTGGTACATGTCCTGACCTTGCAGCCTGGACACAGTAACATCTATTAGAAGAATCATCTAATCCAGCAGCTCCGCTCTTAAGATCAGAAACCATCCTGACCAGAAACTCCTACCAAACCTTCTGTTTCACCTCATTGGTCAGGATTTTGTCACATGACCACTTCTAAACCAATCTCCTTGGCCTGAGGAATGCCACATGCTGATTATCTAAGATTTAGATTCTGAAACTAATCTCTGGGGCAAGGGGGCAGGATTACTCAGGGACCAATCAAGCCCACGTGCAACTGCAGGTGGAGTTAGCTTCTGTAAACCTCGGGCAGGTGGGGGGTGGGGGGCAGAATATCTTTGAGCAAAAAAAACAAGGGTCCTTCCAGAATGAGGCAAAAGGAAATGGACGCTGAGTTGACATCTTCAAAGTTTGCTGTGTACAGAACTGTAGAATACCCACTTCAGCCTGGGGATCTGAACCGGATACGGCCGCGTCTGGTAATCAAAGACCCGAATGTTCACAGAGTTCAAGTCTGCTAGATCTTTATCTAACAAAGTCTAAAAATTTCCACAAGGAAATGAGAAACATGTAAATAATTACAGTTCTGTGGGTGACGGTACACCAGCATACGTGAAACCAATTGTTTCCACTCCATATGGGAAACTAATCAGCTTAATTACATGGCAAAAAAAATAACTCAAGAACCAAAACTGCCCCAGTGTTTCATCAGAGGCAAATAATAGAAGCTGAAAAATAAACTTTCTTCAAACAGAAAAAATAGGTAAAATCTTAGAAAGGATCTATCAGCAGTGAAGTGGTTCTTAATTGCTTTCTTTTAAAGGAGCTGATAAATACACTCTTTTCAGTTAGAAAAATAGGTGAAATGTTGTAAAAAAAAAAATCAGAGACTGCAGTTTTTAATTGCTAATCATTAATCTCCATTTTTATTCCCCCACCAAGGTTACACTCAGAATTTTCTTAGTGCTTTCAAAAAACTCAGTTCTGTGGCAGTGCTGGGCAGTCTGTGAATCCCTTCCTGCTTTGAGCTCAAATTGACTTAGAAGTACAGTTGAGCCATTCTTCCAACAAAACAGCTATTGAGGGCCTCTGAGGTACCAGGCTGCCCTGTGCCCGTGGCATCATCACGTGGTCAGTCAGCTGCCTCCCTCCCCTTTCAGGGGAAGGGGGCTCCTTGGAAGCCACCATCTAATGACCCCTGTGACATTAGACCTTCTTTTGAGCTGCCTTGATCCTTCCTCTGATGTCAGTTCAGATGGGTCACTGACTTACTGGGCTCCCACTGCCAAGAAAGAGCTGCGCAGAGTGCAATGTGGGAACGAAAGACAGAAATCACTAGCAGAGCTCTCACTCCAGAGAAACTGACAACTTTCCTGGAGATGGAGCCCCACCAGCAAAGAAAGAAGAACACACATATCGAAGAGCTGATAAGCTGAGACCCAGAGGGTAGGCAGTACGGGAGGGAAGTATGTCTTTCCATCCCAGGTTAACTCGGAATGCATTTGGGCTGAGAAGGGAGGCTGCACCAGTGGAGAGCAGTGGGGATGCATGAGGGGAGTAAAGGCTACACTGTTGAAGGCCCTGGGGATTAGAGACAGAGGTAGGCCTGGTGAGCAAGGAAAGCGGAAATAGCCTGCGTCTCAGAAGCAGGGGTGTGATGTGTATACATGTGTGTTGTGCCTGTGACTGTGTATCTGCAAAAATGAAGTTACACTCAGTGCTCTGTGTGGTCTAAGTGGGAAGCAAATCCCAAAAAAGAGATGGTGGTGGTAGTGGTTTAGTGGCTAGGTTGTGTCCGACTCTTGCGACCCCATAGACTATAGCCCTCCAGGCTCCTCTTGCCTGAGATTCTCCAGGCAAGAATACTGGAGTGGGTTGCCATTCCCTTCTCCAAGAGATCTTTCCAAGCCAGGAATCGAACCTGGGTCTCCTGCATTGCAGGCGGATTCTTTACCAACTGAGCTACAAGGGATGTCGGCCACAAAAAAATAAGAAGGGGGATATATGCAAACATAAAGCTGATTCACTTCACTCTACAGCAGGAACTAACACGACATTGAAAAACAACTATACTGCAAGAAAAATTAATTTAAAAACAGAATGAAGTTACGAAGCTCACCCCCTAACAGAGACAAGATTGACAGGATTTGACCACACACCCCTCTGCAGAAAATTGGAAATGGTCCACACAGGTTTTCCACCCGAGGTTTTCCAGTCCTTTTGGACATAAAGACCTCTATTCTGATGGCAGAAATAACTGGATACCTATCCTCTTCTGCTGTTTATCAGAATCTGTGGATTGAGAACATATGTAATGCCCGCAGAGTCCCTTCTGTACCCACGTGCCTTTATGGAGCTAAGGTAAGAGAGGCCTTCTTGGACGGATCATTCGGAGACGGTGCTGCTCCTTCTCAGGGCGGGCTCAGCCCCAGAGTAGGACAGGTGGCCCATGGAAGAGAGTTGAGCTGGTGCTCAGCCTCGGGTGAGGCCCTCAGGTGGGCACCCTTGGCGAGAGGAGAACGGATGCCCCAAGGACCGAAAGGCGCCGAGGGTTCAGGAAGACTTCATCATGAGACCGTGTTTGGGTCACAACAGTGTTCAGATGCATCTGAAAAAGTCATCCTGTGCTTCACAGACAAAGCTTTGGGCACTGACAAGGATTCGGATACTCCTTGCCATGACTGCCCCTCCCCAAGGCTCGGGGTTCAGACCACCCCAACTTCAGTCTAAGGGCCACCAGGGGGCAATAATTAGGAGGGGACAGCCCACACTCAGTTCACAGCTGCAGAACAAGAGGGAGAACTGAGGAGAGAGGAAGGTGGCACTCAGCACGTTGCCCCGGCAAACAGATCACAGGATTTCGTGCTAAATAAATCCCTTTATATTTTGTTCACACATTTTTGTGTGTATGTGGAAAACATGCCGACAAATGAATAATATTAACATAAAATTCTGAGTTATTAATATCCTTTAACTATAGCCATGAGTTAATTTATTCATTCAAATATTCCAGCATAACCAAAACATACCACATTAAAAGTTACTTCAAGGTATCAAGTTTTCCCCACAAAGGGCACAGATTCCATAAATGAGCACTGAAACTTTGTCCCATCACTCCTCACATCCAGCCAGACCCTGCGGTCAAGGAAATAGAAAAATATGCCTTAATATCTGTTACCTGTTCTCTTGAGACGGCATGATACTTTGTCACAAGGCCTTGTGTTTATACTGTATAAGGTATTCATTTTAAACCTTTCATTAAACCACAAATCATAAACAGCAGAATGATTTTTTAGAGTTAAGATGAAGTTTTGTTTTCACAATAAACTTACGAGTTAACAGAGCAAGTATTATACCTTTGCCTGCTTAATAGATTGAGGATATTGAGGGACAGAGATGATACTCTCAAAGTTTTAGGAGAATGAGTCCATGAAGAGCTCCCTACACTGCATGAAGTTGCTTTATACAGGGTGAGTCTCATTCACAAGTTCCGTAGTTTTCACCTTTTTAGTTGAAGATGGTCTCTTGTGCCATACAGTAGACTTTATCTCACACCTATCCTATATGTAATAGTTTGCATCTGCTAACCCCCGACTCCCCAGCCATCCCTCCCCATCCCGTCCCCATGGCAACCACAAGTCTGTTCTCTGTGTCTGTGAGTCTGTTCATGTCTCACAGAACAGTCCCTTTGTGTCATATTTTAGATTCCCCATGTGAGTAATATTATATGATATTTGTCTTTCTATGACTTACTTCACATAGTATGATAATAAAGAATGAAGTAACGCCACTGCAGCTGATTTCCAGCTCTGAATGCAGAGTTGGGAAGAGATGTATCAATAGCACAAAATTATTTGGTATTTGTACCATAAAACGTAGTAGAATAACTGGGGAGTGAAGAATTTTGAGCTTTTGTTAAAACTGTTTTTGAATATAATTTATTTAATTGTGAGTGTATATAATTTGATTTTTAATAATTTGTTGTTGCTCAGTCACTAGGTCGTGTCTGATTCTTTATGACCCCATGGACTGCAGCATGCCAGGCTTCCTTTTCCTTCACTATCTCCTGGAGCTTGCTCAAACTCATGTCCATTGAGTCGGTGATGCCATCCAACCATCTCATCCTCTGTTGTCTCCTTTTCCTCCTGCCTTCAATCTTTCCCAGCCTCAGGGTCTTTAACAGTGAGTCAGTTCTTCGTATCAAGTGGCCAAAGTATTGGAGCTTCAGCTTTAGTATCAGTCCTTCCAATAATATTCAGGGTTGATTTCCTTTGGGACTGACTGTTTCTTTTTCTCCTTACAGTCCAAGGGACTCTCAAGAGTCTTTTCAGTACCACTGTTCAAAAGCATCAGTACTTTGGTGCTCCACCTTCTTTATGGTCCAACTCTCACAACCTTGACTACTGGAAAAACCATAACTTTGACTGTATGGAGCTTTGTCAGGAACATAACATCTCTGCTTTTTAATAGGCTATCTAGGTTGGTCAAAGCTTTTCTTCTAAGGAGCAAGTGTCTTTTAATTTCATGACTGCAGTCACCATCTGCAGTGATTTTAGAGCCTCCAAAAGTAGTCTGTCACTGTTTCCTTTTTTTCCCCAAGTATTTGCCATGAAGTGATAGGACTGGCTGCCATGATCTTAGTTTTTTGAATGTTGTGTTTTAAGCCAGTTTTTTTCACTTTCCCCTTTCACCTTCATCAAAAGACTCTTTAGCTCCTCTTCACTTTCTGCCATTAAAGTGGTATCATCTGCATATCTGAGGTTGTTGATATTTCTCCCAGCAATCTTGATTCCAGCTTGTGATTCATTCAGCTCGGCATTCTGCATGATGTACTCTGCATGTAAGTTAAATAAGCAGGATGACAATATACAAGTCTTTACATACTCCTTTCCCAATTTGGAACCAGTCTGTTGTTCCATGTCCAGTTCTAACTGTTGCTTCTTGACCTGCATACAGGTTTCTCAGGAGGCAGATAAGGTGGTCTGGACAAAACAATTTATTGTGATGCATACAGTCAAAGGTGTTAGCATAGTCAATGAAGCAGAAGTACATGTTTTTCTGGAATTCTCTTCTTTTTTATGATCCAGTGGATGTTGGCAATTTGATCTCTGGTTCCTCTGCCTTTTCTAAATCCAGCTTGAACACCTGGAAGTTCTCAGTTCACATACTGTTGAAGCCTAGCTTGAAGGATTTTGAGCATTAGCTTGCTAACATGTGAAATGAGTGCAATTGTGCAGTAATTTGAATGTTCTTTGACATTGCCCTTCTTTGGGATTGAAATGAAAACTGACCTTTTCCAATCCTGTGACCACTGCTGAGTTTTCCAAATTTCCTGGCATACTGAATGCATCTTTTAGCATTTGAAATATATCAGGCGGAATTCCATCACCTCCACTACCTTTGATCTTAGCGATGCTTTCTAAGGCCCACTTGACTTCACATTCCAGGATGTCTGGCTCCAGGTTTGTGACAACACTATTGTAGTTATCTGGGACATTAAGACTTTTTTGTACAATTCTTCTGTGTATTCTTGTCACCTCTTCTTAATCTCTTCTGCTTCTGTTAGGAACTTACCAATTCTGTCCTTTATTGTGCCCATCTTTGCAGGAAATGTTCCCTCTTAGGTGTTACTTTGAAGAGGGATCTCTAGTCTTTCCCATTCTATTGTTTTCCTCTATTTCTTTGCATTGTTCACTTAAGAAGGCTCAGTTCACCAGATTCACCAAATTCCTGAAAATATATCAACTGTCTCTCACCAATCTGTGGGGACCAACACTGCATGCCGCTGACCCAAGCTCTCCTTTCAAGTTCTTTGAAATTTAAAACAAAAAAAAATTACCCCCTACCCAGGGCATATAACTAGTTGTAGGCCTTAATACCCCTCTCCCCAACCAACACACATTTTGAGAACTTTTAGATTGTGCAGGTGAAGACATAGCCATCTGTGGCTAAAACTCAAAGTCCTCAAGCCAGTGGGACGAGGATTGACACAGTTAAAGTATAAGGTGACTGAACATTGTTCATACAACTTTCCTGAAATGAAGCACAGAATAAAGAAAATTCATCCTCCTGTTGCAGAAATAAGGGATATTTTTTGGTCTGAATTTTTCAGCTTGGCTATTGACCAAATTCAACCAGATAATTACACAAGTCTTCTTCTTTTTTTTTTTTTGACTAGTCCTACCTTGGCCAAGTGTTAGGTTGGGGACATGAAATACTGGCACTGGGACAGATAGTAAACAGTCAAGCTCAGCTCATCATTTTACAGGTGAGGAGAAGGAGCAGGCCCAAGACTAGACTAAGGTAAAGTAGAGAGGAGGGCTGCAGGATTTAAGGAGGCACGTATTCTAAGTATGGGGTAAGTACACTCAGCCCCTAGCAAGCCTCCTTAAATGTTGTGCCCTAACACCTAGCTTGCTTCACCCTTGATCTGGTCCTGAAACTGATGCCCAGAAAGGCCTAGTTCACCCACCTAGTGGTAATGAGAGCTGGAACTAACACAGATCCTATAACCCCTGATCTGGCACTTTCCCCATACAGCAGGTTGCCTCCAGATTTGCCTACCCTTCCAACAAAAGACCCTCAAAGCTAAGCAGGAAGTTTTCTGCACAGCTGGGCCAGTGGTTCTCAATCTTGGTGGCAAACTAGATTTCCTGAGGGAGTTTTAAACATCCTAATTCCTGGGTCTCCGTCTCTGAGACTTTATTTATTTTATTTTTTTGGCCATGTCACATAGCACACGAGATCTCAGTTCCTGAACCAGGGGTCACACCCATGCCCCTGCAGTGGAAGCACAGTCTTAACCACTGGACCACCCAGGAAGTCCCGTGTCTGAGATTTTAAATCAATTGTTCAGGAATGAGTCCTGGAGACATTTTTGTTTATTTACTTTTAAAGCTCCTCTATGATTATTATATGCATCCAAGGTTGAGGACCCTGCATAATAACGGTAACAACTTTGCTTGTAGAAGACCATGTTAGTCAAAGAGAAGGTTGTATTTATACCAGGATATTGAACATCGGTGTTCATGTCTTTTTCCATTATTATTGTTAAGTCAGTGTATTCTCTGCATCCACAAAGAACCATCCTGGTTTTTTTTTAATAATAGAAATACAATGAGCAAGGAACACTCTAGCCTGGATTAAGACCCTGGGCAGGAATTGCTCCTGGCAAAGGGACCTTAAGAGTGTGGCAAGGAGATCACCCCATCCTGTTGGACTTCACTCTCACCAGGGAAAAGTGCTTGTTAGGCAAATCAATATGTAAATAAGGGAAAAGTGTATTATCCTTAAGAAGGCAAGCCAACAAACTATTTTTAAGTACTTGGAAAATTATTTTGAATTGAATCATTGACCAAATTATGACTTTGCTCATTTACAGATCGCTCTTCCTATTGATGGAAACACAGAAGCTCCTCCAAGGCACAGAGTGAATTTACCTTTTATGTCACTGTTAACCAGGGATTAGAGAGCAAGTGTGCTGCATTTAGTCAAAAACATTCTAAAATATAGGCTTTTCCACAACACAGTATGCCCAGAAATCCCTATATTACTCAAGAGAAATGTAACCTCTATCAATCAAGTTGTAGTAGTAATTATTTGATTTTATGCATTTCTCAAAAATTATAGAACTGTATGCTAAAAATGGGGAATTTCACCATAAGTAAATTATATCCTATAATTTAACTATATAAATATCTATATATAGATATACAATATTATATAACCTATGTAAATATCTATAATAAATATCTATGCATGCACGCATGCTAAGTCGCTTCAATCGTGTCTGACTCTGTGCGACCCTATGGACAGCAGTCCACCAGGCTCCTCTGCCCACAGGATTCTCTAGGGAAGAATACTGGAGTGGGTTGCCATTTCCTTCTCCAATAAATATCTATAGGTATTATAGTACCTATATAAAGTACTTTATATAGTGCCTATATAAAGAAAGCTGAGTGCTGAAGAATTGATGCTTTTGTACCGTGGTGTTGGAGAAGACTCTTAAAATTCCCTTGAATTGCAAGGAGATCAAGCCAGTCAATCCTAAAGGAAATCAGTCCAGGATAGTCATTGGAAGGACTGATGTTGAAGCTCCAATACTTTGGCCACCTGATGCGAAGAACTGACTCAATGGAAAAGACCCTGATGCTGGGAAAGATTAAAGGCAGGAGGAGAAGGGGACAACAGAGGATGAGATGGTTGGATGGCATCACCGACTCTATGGACATGAGTTTGAGTAAACTCCAGGAGTTGGTGATGGATAGGGAGGCCTGGCGTGCTGCAGTCCATGGGGTCACAAAGAGTTGGACATGACTGAGAGACTGACTGAGCTGAAATTATATCTTAATTTTTAAAAAGTGGACACAGAGATGGGTGCAGACATTGAATATATGCTTGCTAAGGAAAAGAAGACAAGGAGATTTTCTTCTTCATGTTACTAAATTAGAAATTTTTCTCAAAACAACTAAATTAGTCTCAGCTATTAAAATAGCTCTTCTGAAGGCACTTTATGTACTGCAGCTCAGCATTGGCTCTGCTCTGAAACTAAAGCTCCACCTTGCTGCCTGCATCTGTGGGTGTATCTCTTCAAAGCACAACCATTCATCTTTGAGAACCAACAAAACTTGATAAAGGCATACCTGTGCTTTCTTTATGCTTCACAGACAGTGTTTTTTTTTTGTTTTGTATTTGTTTGTTTGTTTGTTTTTTACAAATTAAAAGTCTGTGGCAACCCTGCCCAGAGCAAATCTACTGGCTCCATTTTTCCAATAGCGTTTGCTCACTTAATGTCTCTGTGTCATATTTTGGCAATTCTGGTGATATTTCAAAGTTTTTCATTATTATTATATTGGTGATCTGTGATCAGCTATCTCTGATGTTACCATTGTCATTGTTGTCGGGCATCACAACGCATGCCCTTATCAGGTAATGAACTTGATCCATAAATGATGAGCGTGTTCTGACTGCTCTCCCTCACTCTCTTCAGGCTTCTTGGTTCCCTGAGACACAATAAGATTGAAATGAGGCCAATTAATAGTCTTACAGTGACTCTAAGTGTTCAAGTGAAAGGAAGAGTCACACAGCTCTCTGAATCAAAAGCTGAAAAGAATTAAGCTCAGTGAGGAAGGCATGTCAACAGCCCAGGTAGGCCACCAGCTAGGTCTGCTGGGCCAAACAGTTAGCCAAGATGTGAATGAATGCAAAGGAAGCTCTTGAAGGAAATGAAAAGTGCTGTTCCAGTGAACCAGTGATAAGAAAGCAAAACAGCCTATTACTGATATGGAGAGAGTTTAAGTGGTCTAAATAGAAGATCAAATCCCTTAAACCACCAATTCCCTTAAGATTCCAGAGACATCAGTCAGGAAATTCCACCAATTCCCTGATCTAGAGTAGGACCCCAACTCTCTTCAATTCTGGGAAGGCCGAGAGAGGCAAGGAAGCTGAGGAAGAGAAGTTCAAAGTTTGAAGTTAGCAGAGGTTGGTTCATGAGATTTAAGGAAAGAAGCTCTCTCTGTAACATAAACGTGCAAAGTGAAGTAACAAGTGCTGATGTAGAAGCCGCAGCAAGTTATCAAGAAGATCTAGTGAAGATGCCACCAGCTACACTAAACAGAAGACTTTCAATGTAAATGAAACGGCCTTCTACTGGATGAAGATGCCTCCTAGGACTTTCATAGCTAGAGAGAAGAAGTCAATGCCGGGCTTCAAAGCTTCAAAGAACAGGCTGATTTTCTTGTTAGAGGCTAAAGTGGCTGGTAATTTGAAGTTGAAGCCAGTGCTCATTTACCATTTCTAAAATCCTGGGGCCTTTATTAAGGCTTTATGCTAAATTTACTCTGTTCTCTGTAAATGGAACAACAAAGCTGGGATGACAGCACATCTATTTACAACATGATTTACTGAATATTTTAACTCCATTGTTGAGATCTACTGATCAGAGGAAAAGATTCCTTTCAAAATGTGACTGTTCTTTGCCAAATGCATCTGGTCACCCATTGGCTTTGAGGGAGAAATACCATGAGATTCAAGCTGTTTCCACACTTGCCAACACAATATCCATTCTGCAGCCCATGAAGCAAGAAGTAATTTTGACTTTCAAGCCTTATTATTTAAGAAATACGTTTCATAAAGCTATAGCTACCATAAAGAGTGATCCCTCTGAAGATCTGGGCAAAGTCAACTGAAAACTTTCTGGAAATGATACACCATTCTAGATACCATGAAGAACACTCATGATTCATGGGACTAGGTCAAAATACTAACATTAACAGAAGTTTGGAAGAAGTTGATTCCAGCCCTCTTGGAAGACTTTGAAGAGTTAAAGGTTTCAGTGGGAGAAACAACTGCAGATGTGGTAGAAACAGCAAGACAGCTAGCGTTAGAAGTGGGGCCTGAAGATGTGACTGAATTGCTGCAGTCTCATGATTAAATCTGAATGGATGAGGAGTTGCTTCTTATGGATAAGCAGAGAAAGTGGATTCTTGAGATGAAATCTGCTCCTGGTAAAGATTCCGTGAAGCTTGTTGAAATCACAATAGGTTTACAGTAATACATAACTTAGTTGATAAAGCAGTGGCAGGGTTTGAGAAGAGTGACTCCAATTTTGAAAGAAGTTCTCTAAATACACAGGTACAATGCTATCAAACAGCATTTCATGCTACAGATAAATCATTCATGAAAGGAAAAGTCAGCTGATGTGGAAAAATATATTGTTGTTTAATTGTTGTATAAGAAATTAAACAACAGGCTGGCCAGTTAAACAAGTGGTCACAGCCACTTCAGCCTTCAGCAAGCACTGTCCTGATCAGTTAACAGCCACTGAGGCCAAATCCTCCACCAGCAAAAAGATTACAACTCTCTAAAAGCTTGGATGACGGTTAGCATTTTTCAGCAATAAAATACTTTTAAATTAAGGCATGTACATTTTTCAGCAATAAAATACTTTTAAATTAAGGCATGTACATTTTTTTTTAGAGATAATGCTGTTGCACACTTAATACTCTACAGTATAGTGTTAAGATAACTCATATATGCACTGGGAAACAAAAAAAAAAATTGTGTGACTGTCTTTATTGCAATATTTGCTTTATTGCAGTGGTCTGGAACTGAATCTACAATATCTCCACGGTATGTCTGTATTAGAAATCATGGTATCACATGGTGGAATAAATAGCCTGTGAATTTTAAATGCAATAGTAATAGCTAATAAAAAATTGAATGATTGCCGTATACCAAACACAGTAATATGCATGAAATTTCTATGAGGTAAATGAAATGAGCTTTAAAGTTTTTTTCAACAGGGTTGCTCTGGCTGCTATGTTGAGATTAGATTGCAGGTGATGGGATGGGGATGAACAATAGTGAAAGCTGGGAGACTTACTAGGAGGCTATTGCAATATCCAGGTGAGAGGAGATGATGGCTAGTCCATAGAGAAGACAGGGGAGGAGCTAAGACGTGGTTCCATGTGGAGTGTTCTGAAGGTAGAGTCCACAATCTTGGCCAATTGATTGGCTCTGGGGGATGCAAAAAAGAGAGAACTCAAGAATACCTTATAGGTTTTGAGCCTCTGAACAACCAGAAGGCTAGAGTTGTATTTCCTGGGATGGGGGAATGAAGGAGAAACCAGTTTTAGAGGACAGAAGGTCAGAGGTTCAGTGTGGTGAGTTGACTTATCTACTAGCCATCCAGTAGGGTTTTCAAGTAGGCAATTGGATAAAGGAGACTGGAGTTTAGAGGCAGGGTCAAAGCTGGAAATGGGTGATCGGCAGGCACGACCCTGGATAAATCACCACTGAGGAGGGGAGGTAGGGAAGAGAAGGGGTCCAAGGACTGTGATCTGGGATGCTGTGACATTTGGAGGTTATGGAGGTGACGAGAAGCCAACAAATGAGACTAAGGAAGAGCCGCTAGCAAGCAGGAGGAGAACCAGGAGAGAGCCGTGTTCTGGAGCCGAGGGATGAGAGTGTATCCAGAAGGGGAAAGATCCACTGTGGCAGAAAGCCTCAGAGGTCAAAGCGGCAGCCTCCCGGGCTTCAGTCCAGCAGACGGGCACTTTGCCTGTTTGCATCTCTGCCCACTTCTCATCACACTCCCCTGGAGTCGGCTCCCTTGTCCATGTTGAGCTTCTCTTGGTCCCGTCAGGATTTGCAGGGCCCAGCATCTGCTCAATAGACATTTGTCTAATAAACAAAAAGTGGATGAGGGTCTCCCCTGGTGGTCCAGGGGCTAAGAATCCACCTGCCAATTCAGGGGACGCTGATTTGATCCCTGGACCGAGACGATTCCACGTGCCGCAAGGCAACTAAGCCCATGGGCCACAGCTACTGAGCACCCTAGAGCCTGTGCTCCTCAGTAAGGGGGGCCACCGCAGTGAGGAGCCTGAGCACCTCAAGGAAGAGGAGCCCTGCTCACTCAAACCAGACACAGCCCACGGGCAGCAGCAGACTCCGTGCAACCAAAAATAAATAAATGAAAAATCTGAAACAAGGAGTGAGTCAGTGAGAAGTTAGGCATAGGGCTGGACCTGAGAGAAGTTGACAGGCCTTCATCCCTGGTCCCCAAGGAGTGTGTGTTCTTTTGTTTTCAAGTGCCACAAGTCAGGGGTGAGCTGGAGCCACTTGTATTGGCTCATATGAACTAGTAATTGCTATAATTTCAGGAATTCTGTTAAACAGAGCCATAATTAAAAATCAAATTACTGGAGTAGGGAGGTATAGAATAGAAGTTTGGGATTTACAGATACACACTACTATATATATAAAATAGATAAACAACAAGGACCTACTGTTTAGTACAGGAAACTATATTCAATATCCTGTAATAAACCATAATGATGGAAAAGAATACTCATTGGAAAAGACCCTGATGCTGGGAGAGATTGAGGGCAGGAGGAGAAGGGGACGACAGAGGATGAGATGGTTGGATGGCATCACCGACTCGATGGACATGGGTTTAGGTGGACTCCAGGAGTTGGTGATGGACATTGAGGCCTGGTGTGCTGCAGTTCATGGGGTCGCAAAGAGTCAGACATGACTGACTGACTGAACTGAACTGAATTGACTGATAAATACATAAAACTGAATCACTTTGTTGTACACCTGAAACTAACACAACATTGTAAATCAACTATGTGTGAAAGTGTAAAAGTCGCTCAGTCGTGTCCAAATCTTCGTGACCCTGTTGACTATACAGTCCATGGAACTCTCTAGATCAGGATACTGGAGTAGGTAGCCTTTCCCTTCTCCGGCGGATCTTCCCAGCCCAGGGATTAAACCCAGATTTCCCACACTGCAGGTGGATTCTTTACCAGCTGAGCCACCAGGGAAGCCCAAGAATACTGGAGTGGGGAAGCCTATTCCTTCTCCAGTGGATCTTCCTGACCCAGGAATCGAACCGGGGTCTCCTGCATTGCAGGCAGATTCTTTACCAACTGAGTTATCAGGGAAGCCCAACTATATAGTTCAATTAAATTAAATCAACTATACTTCAATTAAAAAATCAAATTATATAAATTTATATCTAAATGTATTTTTTTTTAAATACTCAAAATTTCCAATTATTTTGCTACATTTCACTATTATCTATGCTCTTGAGTTCATTTGCATCTATGGTATCTGAATTATGGGAACCCTGTGAAGTGGTGTGTCCATTTCTTCCCAAGACCACATGCAGTGATGTCAAGTTGGTGACTTGAAATAGACCTTGTGAAAGTATTTACACAACAGAAATAAGCAATTTCTACAAATCAGGGAACCCCTCCCCTCAAACCCCCTGCTCAACACCCCTGCCTGTCTGTTGTTTTACATTTGCCAAGGGGTTATATTTCCCACAAAGCCCTCCAGGAAGCAGCCTTTTTTCAAGAGGGGATGGAGGTTGGGGGGAAGGTGGGGGGGGGATATCACTGAATTCTGCAGAAAGCAGGATTTCCTTCTCCCAGTTTATAACACTCACTTATGTAAATTCCAGGTGGACAAAACCACCAGAGGCTTGACTAGATTTCCCTTTCTCTCCCACCAGTGGTTTGACGGTGTGCAGACAGCTGATGTTTAATACCATCAATCAAATGGGTTTTGACACCACTGCTGATGACTTACCGCCAAGCACCACCCTGCAGCCTCTTCTGCTGGGTTCTTCTGAGGGAAAGTTTAGATTTATAAAAATCACTCATTATTATTTAACTGGGTCAGCAGCTGAGCTGGTTATGAAACGGGTGTCTGGATCGGAAATTTGGGTCTCAACTGCCAGACTTGAAAGAATCTTTTTAAGAAAACATACATGGTGAATGTGGAGAGGAGTGGGATTATTCCCTTTGAAAGCTGCGACTCCAGCCAGATTCTTCTCCAGGGCCCATTCCGCTCCTGGATGACGCAACCCCTCTTACCACTGGAGTGCGTTGTGCTCTCTTTAAAGACTCGAGCTAATGGAATGCTGAGAAAATCAATCCCTTCTTATTATGGTGGCCTGCTGTTTGGTAAATGGAAAGCAAATTCTTTCTTTTTCTAAGTAGGCAGGAATAAGCCCTGGGGGATACCTTGATTATACCTTCCACATGTCCTGAATGAACATCCACACCTCATATCTACGCTTAACACGAATTCAATTAAAAAAGGCCAAAGTCCATATCCACTCGCAACTCAATGGGGACTATTGAGGGACATGTATTAAGGGACAGACTATCTTTCTCCTCTGAAGAAGGCACATGTCATCATGTAGTGCTTTTTGAAGAGATATTCAAATGACATCTAACATCCATAATAATACTTACCATTTAGTAAGCATTTGCTATGTGTCAGGTATCATGCTTTTTCACAACTTCATAAGGTAGATTGTCATTTCATCCCCATTTTACTATTGAGCAAACTAGGGTAGACAAAGAGGCCAAGTTCCCTGTAAGGAGCAGAGTCTGAACTTAAACCCAGTTCTTTTTGAATCCAGACCTAGGGCCATGAAACACATCATTCTATGCCAATGGTCAAGCCTCAGAGTCAAATGAAAGCTGTGGCCAGTTTCGGCCTTAACAGGGCTTTCCCCGGGGGCTTAGCAATAAACAATCCGCCTGCAATGCAGGAGACGCAGGAGTCACGTCTCAAGATACCACTTAATCACATCTGTAAGTCATTTCTGTCCTATGCAGTAACATTCACAGTCTCCAGGAATCAGGACCTGGATATCTTTGGGGGTCATTATTTCAACCAGCCACATCTGCCTTGACCCACTTACCTCTCTTTCAAGTCCCAGCTCGATGGTCACCTCTTGGGGAAACTTGCCCTGACACTCTCAGGGAGGTGGGATTGGTACCCCTTTTAAATTCCCCGGCAATTTGTCCACGTCTTTATTTTAACCTGTCACCCTGTTATGCTGTAATTCACTCATTGAGTGCCCACTGTGTGCCAGGTTCTGTTTTTACAGCCGTAAACAGACAGGCCCCTGAGCCCTGCCCTTGTGGAGTTTCTATTCCAATGAGAGCAGATGGTCAATTTTTTTTAAGTTAAAATGCCTACTACATTAAAAAGAAACAAATAATAAAGCACCCCCCCCACACACAAAAAGCATCAGAAGAGCTTTCTAGGGACAGGGCGGCGCCTGTGCACAGGTTCTCAGGCTAGGGTGTGGCTCGGGTGTTCAGGCAGCAGAGGAGGGATGAATCCTTTTTATAGGATCGCTTTCCCAGGCCTGCGTCTTACATAACTGCACAGGGTGTGCATTCCACCAGCATTCAGAAAGTTCCTTTTACATTTAGCCCATTTGCACAGACTATTCCAGGTAACAGAGCAACTCTAATGGCTACTGCCTGAGAAAAAAATAATTGGAGGGGATACCAGGGGGGAAGCAGGAAGACCAGCCAAAAGGCATCTCCCTACCTCCAGGACTGCTGAATCCCCAGTACTCTGCAGGAACATACAGAAGAGCAAAGAACGGACAGTTACATTCTGTAGCGTGATGTAAGCTAGATTAAGGAGCCAAAATCTTCTGTGTATCCCAGGGTACTCCCTGGTTACTTCCTAGATTCTCATTTCTTCTTTAAAAAAAAAATATTTGTTTACTCATTTAGCCACATTGGGTCTTAGTTGCGGCACGTGGGGTCTATTCATTTTGGCTTAAGGGCTTCTTGTTGTGATGCATGTATTTGTGGCAAATGGGCTGGTTGCCCAAGACATGTGGGATCTTAGTGCAGCAACCAGGGATCAGACCTGTGTCTCCTGCATTAGAAGGCAGATTCTCAACCACTGGGCCACTAGGGAAGTTCCCAGGATTCACATTTCTTGAATGAAGAAGCAGGTCAGATGATTTGTCAAATGCAACATTCTGTCATCCCAACTGCCATCGGGCCTTCTTCACTCGGGTGTTCCGCCATCATCCCGAATTCTGCATGTCTAACCTGAATCGACCCCTTTCTCCTCTCCCCACCTGAAACAACCTCCTCCTGACTTCCCTCACCTGTCAATGGAGGCTTCATCTTCCCTCCTTATTCTGATATCTGCTCATCTCACCAGTCTTGCCAGGTCCCAGCCCTGGGACAGCATCCCTTGCAGGCCCACTGACCATGCCCCCATCCTGCTCTCAGCCTCTCTCCCCAGGAGCCGCGGAGGCCTCTCCTTCTCCGTGAGCTACCAGGTTCCTCCTCTTGCCGTCCCTCCTCAATCCAGGGATGCCCTTCTCCCCACCTCCAGGACCTACCTCCGAGCTCAAGTCCTCGGTTAGTCTGTCCTGGGCCTATCTCTTCATGACCTCATCTTCGTCAGAATTTCTCTGCCCTTTGTGATCTGGCACTTGGCAATAACCAGGGAGAAGGTAAAGTGAAAGTCGAGTCGCTCAGTTGTGTCCGACTCTTAGCGACCCCATGGACTGTAGCCCACCAGGCTCCTCATCCATGGGATTTTCCAGGCAAGAGTACTGGACTGGGGTGCCACTTCCTTTTTCAAGGTAACAGCTAGGGAAAAAGATGCACACTTTGGGGGCAGACAGATAGGATTCAAATCCCTGCCGAATCAGTCACTCCGTAGTATGTGATCTTATGAATTCACTCATCCTCTCTGGGCCTTAGTTTCTTCATATTACAGCTTTAAAAAAAGATTTTAAAATTTAAAACCAATGTGAGCATCCAAAGTTAATAGCTACAAAGCAGCCAGTATTCATCAGGTACTCAATAAATGTTGATTCTCTCTTCTCTGCCTGATTTCCCTCGCCCACAGTTCCACTGCCTGCAGTTGGCATTTTGATTCCTTTCCCTACTGCCTTATTATACTTAGTTAAAACTTTATTTATAGATAAATGTTAGTGACACATTTATTCCAGGTCATACCAACCCAGGTTAGAACACAGGTTAATGAGAGCTCCTTTCAAAAACTGTCTACTTGGATGTGCATCAAAATCACCTTACAATGATCCAAGTTGATTTTTTAAATTTATTTGAATATTTTTAAACATGCTCTACAGTAGAAGAGGAGAGTATGATAAACCTCTGTGTACCTGTTACTCAGTTCTGGGAATTGTCCATTTTTAGCCAGTCTTGTTTCATCTATCCCCCCACCAACTCTCTATTTTTATTTCTGGAGTAATTTAAAGCAGATCTCAGACATCATACTGCTCCACTCATACATAATTCAGTAGGGATCTCTACTATGTAAAGACCTGTCTTGGTTTGCCAGCGCTGCCAAAACAAAATGCTATAACCTCAGTGGCCTCGACAACGGAAATTTGTTTTCTCAGAATTCTGGAGGCTGGACATCTCAGATCAAGGTGCTGGCAGGTTTGGTTGCTCCTGAGGCCTCTCCTCTTGGCTTTTCTGCATCCTCACATGGCCCTTTCTCTATGCGTGCACTCACGATGTCTCCTCCTCTTCATAAAGACTACAGTCTTGTGGGACCAGGACCCCACCCTTATGACCTCATTTAACCTTGATTTGATCTTTAAGGGCCTTATCTCCAAATACAGTCACATTAGGCTTTAGGGCTTCAACATAAGGAATTTCAGAAGAAAGACAATTGTGTCCATGTTTAAGAAACGTGATCATAACACCATTATTCCTAAAAATAACAGAAACAATTTCCTAGTACTATTTAATATCCTTCCATGTTCAAACTTCTCTAGTCACCACCCCCCAATACATTTTTTAACAGATGACTTCTTGAAACATTCTTTTTGAAATACAGATTCCCAGGCCCCACCCTGGAGTGGCAATTTAGCTCCCACTTCGCTGCTTCTGGGGATACCTGATAGTTACTGGTTGTTATTTAAATGCCAATGGAAGTTTGGCCCTTACATGTTTTAATCAGAATTATGCCTACATTGATAGATTTCTACCAAGAAAGTAACTTCCAGAACAAGTGTCATTAAGTAATGAAATACACTCATTAGTTTCCCCTACAGCACAATTAGTTTCCAGTTTTACCATTTTTTATTAAAGTTTATTGGAATTATCTTCATTGGCATAGATTCTTTTCCTGTTTAAATTTTATAATGAAATTTGATTCACCAGCTGGTTTTTATCCAGGCCAAGTTTTACCAGTTATAACATCTGCCTTTGTGACTTTCCCTTTGTGGCCAGTATTTCTACCAAATTCAGCTTTTCCTGGATTTGCAGGCCCGCATTTCATCAAGGTGTGACTCTTCAGGTAATTTTCAGTCAAGCCATTCTTCTCCCCCTGTATGTAGTGTTAGACGTTGTCAGTCTTGTTTTGTATTGATTATTTCTACCAGTTACGTTCATTATTGCTTTGAGAAAAGGCTGAGAGCTTGGATTTCTCTACTTAGCCATGAAAAAAAACAAGTTCCGTATCTAAGAGATGGCAAGGGAGATGGCGTGTGGGAGTCAGCCAGGGAGAGAGACACAGCAGCAGAGGAAGAGAGAAGCTTGGGGGGAGGCTGCAGCTGGCTTGGGACAGTGTTTGCCAAGCTCTCTGCGGGCTGCAAATGTGCTTGGAGGTCAGAAGGGCAAGATTAAAACAGTGTGGAGGCTGCAATATGGTTGGTGAGCATGGGTTAGGCAAATAGCTGCAGGACTTGAAATCCTGGGAAGTTAAACACACACTTGTCATCTTGCCCCTCCCAGCTCTCCCCGTTTTATGGTTCTTTCTCACTTCCTCATCCTTGTGAGTCTAGGGCTGAGTGTTAACACTGAAGGTCTTGACCTTCAGACCAACTGTTGCCGCCCCGGAGCCTCAATTCCTCCCCATGACCACGGGCCATAAGGTACCTTTACAGAGGTGGCCTCACCCTAGGTTTTGTCAGGGCCTACCACGGTGCTCCGCATGCAGTGAGGTCCAAAAACCACCTGTTGACTTACTCATTCTAAAACATCGCCGTTATGATGTCAAGCCCTATAAGCTAGGCCACTGTCAAATGCAAACACGTCGAACTCAACCTACCACTTCCTGGGGGGGGGAAGTGGGCGGGCGGATCCAGATTCGGCAATTCTGAACTGTTGGGAGGCCTCTCAATCTGTCTACAGGATTAAAGCTAGAAAAGTTTTATTTTTTGCCGACGTTCCCCAGCATATGCCTGCTGCACGCCCACACGCTTAGCCAGCAAGAACAGAAGAGCTGCTGCAAGGATTGTTCCCTCTGGGACCCACCACCACAGGCAGGGCAGCCGCCCTGGGGCTTGCGTTCCTGCCGCGGGGATGGGGCCGGGATCCCAGGAGGAGACGCGCTTCCAATGAAAGTGCAGCAATGGCTGCCCGTCGTCCTGCCAGGGGCCAGTGAGGCCCCGTGGAGACCTGGTGGGGGCCTGGAGGAGGGCCACCCGGAGGAGAAACAACCAGCTCAGAGACAGAGGAGGGAGACGACTGCAGGACCGTGTGTGTCTGTGTGCACCCAGTCGTGTCTGACGCTCTGTGACCCCATGGACTGTAGCCCACCAGGCTCCTCTGTCCATGGGATTCTGCAGGCAGGAAGACTGGAGTGGGTTGCCATTTCCTTTCCAGGGGATCTTCCCCACCCAGGGATCTTCTGTGCCAGTGTCTTAAGCGACTTCATTATGAGTGGCAGCACCCATCATATAAACTGTGCTTACAGTATTCAAGCCCAAGAACTGGCAAAAGAAAATAGGAGAAAGAAGAGAAGTGTACTGGCCTTCAAGAGAATTTGAGAGGAGAGAGAGGGCTGCCCTCCCGTGTTTCTCAAATTCCACTTCAGGTTGGAATCAGCTGGGGTGGGGGGGGGGGGGCTTTAAAAAGATTGAGGCTCCAGCCCCACGCCCACCCCAGAGGCTGATGTAGTTGATCGGGGTCCGGTCCTGGTCATCCAATTTTTCAAAAGCTCCCCAGGGGGGTTTAATGTGCAGCCTATGAGACAACTGGGCTGGACTGAAGTCAGAGGAGGAAACCTGAGCTCCCTGGGTCTTCGGTGGCCCGCAGTGACAGGGAGAAGGCCCTTGGACCTGACCTTTGGTGTCAGGTGGCGGGCTGCGGGGCTCGAGGCCAAGCGCTGGGCATGGGCATCTTCAGGTCTGAGTGCAGCTTTGGGACAGACCTCAGACCGCTGCGAGTCCTTGGCCAGCAAGCTTGCGGGGCAGAGGAGACCTGGGCTCCCCAGGTTGCTGGGTGCCAGGCAGTCCCTTCCTGCCTTTGCTCCCCTCAGAGACTTTCCAGTTCTAAAATATTCCGAATCTCAGCTTTCATTAAAATAGCCCAGTCACTTCTAGCTCAACAGATTTTTTTTTTCCTTCCCCCATGAATTATTCAAACTTGGGAGTCGAATGTTGAAAATAACATGTTGGAGTTGTCCTCATTAGAAAGCTTTTAGCTGTGACTCGCTGGCTGCCTTTATATTTACAAAGCCTGGTCTCTGCAGATGGGGGTAGGGGGAGGTGACTGCAGTCAATCATTTACAGAGTCTCTAGAGAATGCCACGTGGTGATGAAATAAGTAATAAACCCCCACAGAATAAACAGAGGCGGTGGAAGCGCCATGGGCGCTCAGAAGGGTCTCCAGGCTTGGGCAAGCCTCCTGATCTCCCTGGGCGTCTGTTTTGGCCACGTTCATAAAAGTCTGTTTCACGCCTGCCCTGTAGACGGGATTAGGTGGTTGACATTTCCCCTCGAGGAGCCCCCAGCTAGGGGGTTGAGGCAGACACATGTCCAGCCAGTGATAAGAGGACATGAATAAGAGGCTGAATATGCTACAGATTTTAACTTGTGGCTTTCTCTATGACTTCTAACCACCACACAGAAAATTCAGAATAAGCAGAAGGTTGGGACCGAGTGATGATGGCTCTTGGAGGGGCCCAGAGTTTCTGCCTGCAGGTCACCACCACGTCATTGCAGATGTTGCCATGTTCCAGACCACACAGGGCCTCATTGTGACTGCTTCTAGAGCTGGGATTGTTAAGGTGGGGAAATGAAAATGGGGTGGTTGGTGTAATTTGCAAGAAAGTTACAAATATCCTGTCATACCAGAGGAAAAGTATTTCTAGAGAACAGAAAAGAGATCAGATTCATTTGCTTAATTTTCAAAATCATTCTCTCCCTCTTTGTTTTTTAACTGTTTCCTGATTAAACAAATCCCACCCAAGGCAGTGGAGGATGTTATATCTGGTGACTGTGCAAGAATCAGCAGACAATAATATCTGGGAATTTTCACAGCAGGTGTCAAGGAGGTGAGCAATTTCAAATGCTAGGACATTTATGATGTCGTTTTACTTTGCTTTAGAAAAGATGGTTAGGGTGCTAATCATGTAAACTAGTAATTTCCAGCCTCTAGCCTATGTCTGGCTTGCTAAAACACTGATTGCTGGGCCCACTGCCAGGGTTTCTGACTACAGGGCCTGAGAATTTGCATTTCTAACACGTTCCCAGGTGATGTTGAAGCTGCCAATTGGGGATGGAGCTTTGAGAAGCACTGATATTAACACCTACTTTCAGTATTTGAAATGCTGTTCAAAGCAGCAAATACAGCGCATTGAAGGACTCTCAGGGCTGGGCTCCTGCTGTCCTGTCTCCTCTCTCTTGTCTGTTCCTGTTCTGACTTGGTTCTCATTACCTGTAGCATAAAAAGTGGACGTGAAAGTCGCTCAGTCGTGTCTGAGTCTTTGTGACCCCATGGACTATACAGTTCGTGGAATTCTCCAGGCCAGAATACTGGAGTCTGGAGTCAGCAGCCTTTCCTTTCTCCAGGGTATCTTTCCAACCCAGAGATCAACCCCAGGCCTCCTGCATTGTGGGCAAATTCTTTACCAGCTGAGCCACCAGGGAAGCCCAAGAATATTGGAGTGAGGAACCTATCGCTTCTCCAGCAGATCTTCCCAACCCAGGAATCAAACCAGGGTCTCCTGCCTTGCAGGCGGACTCTTTACCAGCTGAGCTACCAGGGACGCCCACCTGTAGCATGGATCTGTGACCAGTCAGCTGTAGAGGAACGTGTCCCTTCTTGGCCACCATCATCTTAAGTAATCATTAGCACAGTTAGTTCCTTTGTAAAATCTGCATCTTGGCTCATCCAGATTATTTTCCCCTCCAGTTTCTTCAGGTGAAAAAAAGAAAGAAAGTGAAAGTTGCTCAATCAAGTCTGACTCTTTGTGACCCCATGGACTGTAGCCCATGGAATTCTCCAGGCCAGAATACTGAAGTGGGTAGCCTTCCCCTTCTCCAGGAGATCTTCCCAACCCAGGGATCGAACCCAGGTCTCCCGCATTGCGGGCGGATTCTTTACCAGCTGAGTCACAAGGGAAGCCCAAGAATACTGGAGTGGGTAGCCTATCCCTTCTCCAGTGGATCTTCCCGACCCAGAAATTGAACCGGGGTCTCCTGCATTGCAGGCGGATTCTTTACTGAGCTACCAGGGAGTGCAAATCATAAATTTTTAAGAATTGCCCCAGTTGAAGAGTCCATGACTTTATGAAGCAATGGATTTAAGAAGCACTGTCCATTTGTTTTGAGAGGAGGAGAAAAATCACTATTACAGAGCATTCACTTTCCTACTTGTGTTCCAAGTCTCATTTAATTCTCCTGAGTCATGGCATTTTCGAGATAGAGACTCAGCAGCTCAGAGAGTTTAGGTCACTTGCCCACGTCACCCAGCCAGTGCGCGGTGGAGCGGGGTTTGAACTCTGAACTGTCCTTGCTCCATCCAGCATAAAGCAGGCTTTCCTGCTGCGGGGGCAAAACGAGAACGATGCCAGGGAAATGCTTCCTCCCATGGGCTGCTCGTCTGACGCTTGGGTGTTTGCACCCAAGAAGGAGGCCTTGGCACCAGGCCCCCATGTTTACAGGTCTGGGATCCCACACACACGAGAACTGAGCGCAGAGCCCCGGGCCGGGTGGAGAGCCAGGCCCAGCTTGGACGGCACGACTGTCAACGCAGCAGAAATACTACAGGGAAAGGCAAAAACATTTCAAAGATACAATCACAGCCATTTTCTTCTTGCTGGAACCAATAGCTTTTGACTCTCTATTTGAATAGACTTTTCTTTTCCTTAAAAAAAAAAAAAAGAAAAAGCTGTTCTATTTGTAGCTCTCCTAATGACAAGGTCATGGTGTTCACAAGGATGATAAGAGGAAGCCTTTCTGTGACACAGGCAGGCCTTGCCAGTCTTAACATCCCGTAATTCAAAATCGCTGGTCCGAGCGACACTCAGGGAAGAAAACGGATGTCTTTCTCAAATCTGGTCATTAGTGAGCAGGAAGTGAGCGCCATCAGCTGCCACTTATTACCGGGGGCCCTTAGGGACCATCTGCTTTTTCATAAGCAGCCTTTAAATTGTCTGCAGTCAAGAAGCCCAGCTCAGTCAGTCTCAGAGGCAGCTGGAAACTGAACCAGGGACGTCTGGGAGAACTGAAGTCAGAATCATGAGCTGCAGATGATGGAGAGGGGTTTAAATGATTACCCACACTTTGAAGGAAGCCACACAAGAGCCAATGCCTGAACTGAGGGTTGGGGGACAGGGTAAGACTAACGGTCTACCAGTGCTTCGCAAACTTTGGTGTGTTAATGATAAAACCATGAGATTTCTGTTAAGTGTAGTTTCTGTTTCTTTTGGTTCAGAATGGGGTAGAGATGATGCTCTTCTAGCAAGCTCCCAGCAATGTCAACTTCCCTGTCCACAGACTTGCCTGTCCACGTTGGAGAGTCTGGAGAACTTTCCTTGTAGAGTCTTCAGTGGTCTTAAAGGAATCGATTTCTAGATCCTCAAAAGCCTATTTTTACTGTTTCCTAAAATCTAAGAAAGTGAGATCAAAGCTGTGTGCTCCTCTTTACAACAGACTTCTTCCTGCTTCTCTTCCCTCCTCTCCTCCATCTCAAAGCTTACAGTGGTGCATTGCCTCAGGGAGCAGAAAACCACCGATTCCCAAGCAAAGCAACAGTTTGAAATATTGGTGTTACTGTTGAGAAAGTGACTAACTCTAATAACTGGTTACAAATATTTTCACAAGTCAAATGGTGTTGATTCATTGCTCTCAACAAAGCTGAAGGAGATGTGAATTATTCGCTTATAGTTATTTTTAGATAATTTTGAGGGAAAAAAAATCACTAAGTGATTTTTAGCATTTATTCAAAAAGAATTTAAAGAATTTAATGACATCTCTATAGCAAAACTTCCAACCCCACTGCTTAAATTTGAACATAAGTTCTCAGCGTTCTATTGAAAAAGAGAAAAAATAAGGTGAGTATTGATTCTGCGAAGGGAAAGCCAAACTGGAGTTCGTATTGCTAAGACAGCTCTCTAAAATGGAACTGGGAGGCCACTGAGGAAGTGGGCCTTATGCAGGTCTTAGTCCTGATAAAATCTGAACTTTGACCACTTATTTTCTTAATGCAGGCCTCCAGAACACCTGCCCAGTGTTCCAGAAACTCAAGCTACTTGTTGGACCCTTACCCTAAGATAACTCATGACGAAAAAACAAATAACTTATGACACACTATCCTTTATGGATAAATATTTATTTTCCTGCATCAAATTCAATTTAATTCCTGCCAGACAACTAACAACCTTGTGACTTTTGCCTGTATAAGCTCCTGACTCTTCCTCAGAACACTCTTAATGATTTTACCAGAATCTGTGCATTCTGAATTGCAAATCTTAAGACCACAAATTATTCTTTGCAGAGAACTGTCTAACATTGCTGAATCATATTTCATTTTAGCAGTAATAGTCAACATAGAACGATTACTTAGTTGTTTTTAGGAAGTAGAACAAAGAAAACGAAAAATTGATCCAATCACAAAGAGATCCATTTCCAATAAAAATTGTGTTTAATAATAATAACTACCAAAACATATTTTTGTGTTTTTATCCATTGTTTACCATTCACCATTGTATGACTCAATCCAGCGAAATGTTTTAACCCTTAGGGACTTACGAGATCTGAGTTTATATACATATTTTTTGTTGTAGAAAAATATGATGCAAAGTATATTTCATGGGGTAAAGTCCTATATGATAAAGGAATGAAAATATGAATCAAAGAGAGGAAAGAATGAGGCAACATTTAGAAGAGCTCATTCAAATATTTCTAAACAGATAATGATATCAAATCACTATGGTACATAGATTCCATTGGAAACTTTTTTTAAATTATAGAACAGTCTTGCTTTAAATGCCAATATTTTAAGAAAAGCTTGTTCCTGTATATTTTTAATGGATGATTACACACGGGTTTCACTGGAAACATTTTTTATAGAGTAATTTTAAAATATTTGTATTCATTTATTTGATGTTCTGGGTCTTAGTTGCAGCATTCAGGATCTTCAATCTTCTTTGCGGCATGTAGGATCTAGTTCCCTGATCAGGGATTGAACCTGGGACCCCTGCTTTGGGAGTGTGGAGTCTTAGCCACTGGACCACAGGGGAAGTCCCTGGAGACATGTTTTAAATTATATAAAGTTTATTTCAAAATATCAGTATTTATAATAGGAAACTGCCTTCTTTTTAAACTTATGTTTTAGATGTAAACAGAAAAATTACGTGTTACACACAGTCTTTTCAATTCTTTTTAAGTTTACAGAATAAAACAATGTTTGAAGACCAAATGTCATGGCAGAACATCCCTCAGTCTTTAGGAGGTATCTTCATTTTACCAACCAGTTTTTTATTTGGTTTGCTTTTTAAATAACTGATTCCACTTAAATTATGGGTTATTCATTCATTTGTTTGTTTGGTTTTTGTTTCCTGTTTTGGCAGGAGGAGGTAAGAGGGATGGGGAAGGTTGATGGAAAAGATAAAAGAGAATATTGGGTTGGTATCTCCGAGAGATAGTACTTATTTGGGTTATTAAATATACGGCCAACAATTCCAGCCATCTTCTCATCTTTTATCTCCATTCCACCTTATAACATACTTTCAAAAATGTATAATGAAAAAAATGTGTAAGGTATTACTACTAATAATAATATGAACTCTTATGGATTTACCACTCTGTGAAAGAGAATGTTACCAGTTCTGTTGAAGTCCCCTTTGCACCCCACCTTCATGCCATTCTCCTAACCTTCCTTCTCCCAAAGTAAGCACAACTCTAAAGTCTGTGTATATGATTCCATCACTCAGAAAAAAAATAGATTTCCATATATGCCTTTGCAACCTACAGTTCAGTTTTGCCTGTTTCTGCACTTTCCATAAATGTTATCATATTGCATATATCCTTCTACAAGTTGAGTTTTTTCACTTAGCATTTTTTTTCAAAGATGCATTCATGTTGATCAGTTCAGTTCAGTCGCTCAGTCATGTCCGACTCTTTGTGATCCCATGAATCGCAGCACGCTAGGCCTCCCTGTCCATCACAAACTCCCGGAGCTTGCTCCAAATCATGTCCATTGAGTTGGTAATGCCATCCAACCATCTCATCCTCTGTCGTCCCCTTCTCCTCCTGCCCTCAATCCCTCCCAGCATCAGGGTCTTTTCCAATGAGTCAACTCTTCGCATGAGGTGACCAAAGTATTGGAGTTTCAGCTTCAGCATCAGTCCTTCCAATGAACACCCAGGACTGATCTGCTTTAGGATGGACTGGTTGGATCTCCTTGCAGTCCAAGGGACTCTCAAGAGTCTTCTCCAACACCACAGTTCAAAAGCATCAATTCTTCAGCGTTCAGTTTTCTTTATAGTCCAGCTCTCACATCCACACGTGACCACTGGAAAAACCATAGCCTTGACTAGATGGACCTTTGTTGACAAAGTAATGTCTCTGCTTTGAATATGCTGTCTAGGTTGATCATAACTTTCCTTCCAAGTAGTAAGTGTCTTTTAATTTCATGACTGCAATCACCATCTGCAGTGATTTTGGAGCCCCAAGAAATAAAGTCAGTCACTGTTTCCCCTCTGTTTGCCATGTAGTGATGGGACCAGATACCATGATCTTAGTTTTCTGAATGTTGAGCTTGAAGCCAACTTAAAGCCACAATTCACAAGCCAACTTAAAGCCAGCAATTCATGCTGATACATGTAGCTAAAGTTCATTCCTTTTCATTATGGTAAGGTATTATCTAAGTGTGGCAGAAATGGTTCATTCTTCTTTTGGTAAATTGTCGCTTATTGTTTTGTGACTAAAAAGAAGATGCTACCGTGAACATTTTTGTACATGTCTCACGTTGTACACACAATAGAGTTGATCTGGGAGTAAGTGTGTCTGTGGTGTGTTTACACATCTCTGGGATTGCTAGGTAACTGAACATTTTATGTGTGTGTTCAACTTTACTAGATAATGCCAAATTATTTTCAAAATGGTTGGAATAATTTATATTCCCATCAACAGTATATAAGGATATAATTTGTGTATAGATATTTCACAGTTGCCTCACCAACATGTTCTAAAATGCTTTATCAATTTGGGGACTGTAAAATGGTATCTCTTTCAGGCTTAATTCCCACATTCCTAATTATAAATGAGATTGAGAGTGTTTACATGTGTTTATTGGGCATTATGCGTTCTCTTCTGTCAAATGCCTTTCTGTGCCTTTTCTTTTTTTCCAGCTAACTTTTGTCTTTTTGAAAATTAATTTCTAAGATATGTGTATTATACATATGTTTGCTATCAAGTGTGTATTTGTGTTTTATACATACAATGTGTATATTTAAAATATTAAATAATTAATAATTAAATAATTAATAATTAAATGATTTTTTCTGGATAAATTCATTTGTTGGTTATATGTTCTGCATGCTTCTTTTCCCAGACTGTAGCTTTCTTTCACATTCATCTTGCCCCTTTTGATAATCAGAATTTTTTTATTTTAATGGCACTGAATTTGACAGTACTTTCCTTCATGACTTGCACTTTTTGCTCTTGTTTAGAAAATTCCTTCCTACATTGAGATCAGATCTATATTCTCTATGTTTTCTGCTATAAGTTTTGAAGCTTTCCTTTGCATACTTAACTGGTTGCTGTGTGTGGTGTGAGGTAGGGATCCAGTTATTTTCCTTACACCAACTATTGAATGGTCTACATTTTCTCCAACAATCTGCAATGCCAGCTCTGTTGTAGATGAAGTTTCCACTCATGCATGGGGCATCTTCTGGGCTCGATTATCTTCCATGGGTTTCATTTCTCAAAATCCCTCTCTTCTGCAGCTTCCTTCCAACTGTGCCTCAATCAGTGTAGGGAAGTCATGCCTTTATCTTTACCTTATCTAAGGATTCTTGGAGATATTTGGTTACTCTGTACCTTCATCATAGCATTGGTGCAAAGCAATCAAATAGGAGTATAGTTAGGAGTAAAAGACATTTGCTCTTCTTCTCCTGTGAGAACACCAAAATCAAAAGAATGGGAAAGACTAGAGATCTCATCAAGAAAATCAGCGATACCAAGGGAACACTTCATGCAAAATGGGCGCAATACATGACAGAAATGGTAAGGACCTAACAGAAGCAGAAGAGATTAAAAAGAGATGGCAAGAATACACAGAAAATTTGTATAAAAACCATCTAAATGACCTGGATAACTACAATGGTGTGGTCACAAGAGCCAGACATCCTGGAGTGTAAAGTCAAGTTGGCCTTAGGAAGCATTACTATGAACAAAGCTAGTGGAGGTGATGGAATTCAAGTTGAGCTATTTCAAATCCTAAAAGATGATGCTGTGAAAGTGCTGCACTCAATATACCAGCAAATTTGGAAAACTCAGAAGTGGCCACAGGACTGGAAAAGGTCAGTTTTTATTCCAATCATAAAGAAGGGCAATGCCAAAGAATGTTCAAACTAATGTACAATTGTGCTTGTTTCACATGCTAGCAAGGTAATGCTCAAAACCCTTCAAGCTGGGCTTCAACAGTACGTGAACCAAGAACTTCCAGGTGTACAAGCTGGATTTAGAAAAGGCAGAGGAACCAGAGATCAAATTGCCAACATTTGTTGAATCATAGAAAAAGAGAATTCCAGAAAAACATCTACTTCTGCTTCATTGACTACGCTAATGCCTTTGACTGTATGGATCACAATAAATTGTGGAAAATTCTTGAAAACAGAATTTTCCAAACCACCTTGTCTGCCTCCTGAGAAACCTGTATGCAGGTCAAGAAGCAACAGTTAGAACTGGACATGGAAAAACGGACTGGTTACAAATTGGGGAAGGAGTACGTAAAGACTTGTATATTGTCACCCTGCTTACTTAACTTACATGCAGAGTACATGCAGAATGCCAAGCTGGGATGAATCACAAGCTGGAATCAAGAGTTCTTGGAGAAATAACAACCTCAGATATGCAGACAATACCACTTTAATGGCAGAAAGTGAAGAGGAACTAAAGAGCCTTTCAATGAAGGTGAAAGAGGAAAGTGAAAACGCTGGCTAAAATGCAACATTAAAAAACTAAGATCATGACATCCAGTCCCATCACTTCATGACAAATAGATGTGGAAAAAGTGGAAACAGTGAGAGACTTTATTTTCTTGGTATCCAAAATCACAGAAGACAGTGACTGCAGCCATAAAATTGAAAGATGCTTGCTCCTTGGAAGAAAAGCTATGATAAACCTAGACAGAGTATTAAAAAGCAAAGAAATCACTTTGCCGACAAAGATCCATCTAGTCAACCTATGGTTTTTCCAGTAGTCATGTACGGATGTGAGAGCTGTACCATAAAGAAGGCTGAACACCAAAGAATTAATTGATGCTTTTGAATTGTGGTGCTAGAAAGACTCTTGAGAGTCCCTTGGATGGCAAGGAGATCAAACTAGTCAATCCTAAAGGAAATCAACCCTGAATATTCATAGGAAAGACTGATGCTGAAGCTGAAGTTTCATACTTTGGCTACCTGATGGGGAGGACAAACTCATTGGAAAAGACCCTGATGCTGGGAGAGATTGAAGGCAGGAGGACAGGGGACAGCAAAGGATGAGATGGTTGAACGGCATGACCGACTCAGCGCACATGAGCCTGAGCAAACTCCAGGAGATGGTCAATGACAGGGAAGCCTAGTGTGCTGCAGTTCACTGGGTCACAAAGAGTAGGACACAACTTGGTGACTGAACAACAACAATAATCAAATAGGATATTACACATAATGTGCTTAGTAAGATACCTGCCACAGAGTTAGCCCTTAGTAAACTGTAATTATCATCATCATGGTAACCCTTAATTTATTTCTTTAGCATCACTGTAGCTAGATTGTCAAAAATAAATTATTTGAACATCTCCTAAGAGGGGCCAGTCCATGTAGCATAAACTGCCTGCCTTATGCCACCCAAACAAATGAATGCAAAAGAGAAATTAAGTTTTGTAAAACTATATGCGTATATCATCAAGGCCCTGCTACGGGGAAAGATTGAAGGTGGGAAGAGAAGGGGATGACAGAGGATTAGATGGGGTTGGATGGCATCACCAGCTCAATGAGCACCAGTTTGAGCAAGCTCTAGGAGATGGTGAAGGACAGGGAAGCCTGGCATGCTGCAGTCCAAAGAGTTGCAAAGAGTTGGACATGACTGAGTGACTCAAAAACAACAACAACAACAACAACAACATGATCAGAGTGCCAGGCACAAAACGTTCATTCAATAAAAGTTTATTGTAACTGGAAGATAGACTCTCAACATAGTAACGCATGGACTTTGGAGCCAAACTAAACCTGAACTTGAATCTGGTCTCTTCGCTTTCCTAATTATGTTACCTTGAGTAAGTTACCTCGTATCTCTGCACCTCAATTTCTTCATAGGTTTTCTGTAAGAGTTAAATGCATTCCAAATGCTTAGCACAGTTCCTGACACAATGTAAGCAACTAATAATCATTTTCATTGTGTTGACTGTGGAAACTTCCCAAGTTTAACTCTCCTTGGAGCAGCTGCCTGCTGTGTAGCCTGCTGTTAGCACCTCTGCATTTCAGGGAATCACACAAGCGCCACTGAGGTTGCCCCATTTATTTGGCCATGGGGCTGACCTTGTCTTCTTTCAGAATGTCTCCTGACAATATGAAGTGTTTCTCCTGGAATTCTTGTGATAATTGTTTGCCAAATGAAGCGAAAAAAAAAAAAAAAAAAAAAGATTTCCAGTTAGCATGACAGAAAATTTTTAATCACAGAAAGGGGGGACATTGATAAATTTAATAATGTGATATTTTTAGTGAAGAAGAATGCTGAAGCAAGAGAAGCCTGACCTCGAGTATCAGCTGTAGCTTGTGTGCTTGGGTATGTCAACTAACCTCTCTGACTATCTGCTTCATCATGGGTAAAATGCAAAGTCTGCTAGATTATGAGGACGATTTGAATGTATGTAAGTCACCTGGAACAGTTTCTTATGCATAGTAGGTCCTCAATCCATGGCAAATAAACACATTTGCTAATTCAAAGAGACAGACTCTAAGCTGGATAGCAAAGCTACAACCACAAAAGGAATGTCTCCTTCTTCTGCATCATGGCTTCTGAAGCATGGATCGCAAACTAGCAGTTTCATTTGGATCACGCAGGTTATGGAAACACTTTGAATCTGTGGTCGATATTTCTAAAATTGGCAGACATATTGACACTGTTGGATGACTTCCACCCTCTTCAAGGTAAGTTTTCACAAGATGTATCAGAAGAGGCAGTAGATATTGTCTTCTAGAAGTTAAACATCATTGTAATAATTCTCTAATTTATGATGAAAAACATTAACAGTCTTCTAGAAGTTAAACATCATTGTGATAATTCTCTAATTTATGATGAAAAACATTAACAATTAAACATCATTGTAATAATTCTCTAATTTATGATGAAAAACATTAAGAGCTTGCTCAAGTCTGTCATCAGCACTTTCACTTCTAGGAGGAAATGCACATGGATGGCCAGATTGTAAACAGAGAATCTCTTGGTGAAGAAGAAATCAGAACAAGGGGGATGTTAAACAGTCCCAGTGGTCAATGACATCAGTCTAGATGAACTCAACCACCCATGCCATCCACTCAGCAAGAGGCCATAGAGACAGTTATCTGCGTCTGCTCCTCTCTCGAGCAGACAGCCTTGGAGAACACCATCAACTTTTATTCTCCTTGACTCTTCTTTATTTAGGCTCCGTGCAGACGTAGCTCAGTACAAGCCCTTTCACCTAATCAAACTGAGAAATGCTGTTGGGAAAATATGTTTTAAAAGTTCATTGAAAAAATGAGGAAATCATAAAAAAGAATGCATGTAGCATTTATTTTAAAACATTTAAAAGCCCCTTTCTTTGTGTGCCAATTTTTTGATATAGAACAAATACCTTTTCTTTAAAACTGACCTCCTTTCCTTTGTGTAAAGTCTACTCATAAGGCATCATCTATAAATTCTAGTTTAAGTTTCTTTAAAGTAGAGCAACGACATAAAGACAGCTACAAAGTAATTTGAGATTTTTATATTTTCATCACAGTTTTCCCTTTATGTTATTCAATAGCAACTTTATATTTTTTAATTGGAGGATAGTTGCTTTACAATATCATGTTGGTTTCTGCCATACATCAACATGTCCATCAACAGATGAATGGATACAGAAATTGTGATACATATATACATTGGAATATTACTCAGCTATAGAAAGAATGCATTTAAATCAGTCCTAATGAGGTGGGTGAACCTAGAGCCTATTATACAGAGTGAAGTCGGTCAGAAAGAGAAAGACAAATATTGTACATTAACACATATACATGGAATCTAGAAAGATGGTACTGATGAACCTATTTGCAGGGCAGCAATGGAAACACAACTTTATTTTAATAAAAACTTTTGTTAAGTTCTTCCATAGCACCCAAATTAATTTTCATAAAACAATAACCCATTATTTTTTTTACTCATTATTTCATGGGTTAACATATATTTTAATTGAACTGCATAATTACAAAATAGCACAACTGGCACAAACAGGTTTGGAAACAAGCTCAACTAAATGACTCTAGAAAAGCCTATAATATAACCAGTAGGCATATAAGAGATCAGACCGCCAGCCAGAAATCTTTATTGAGATCAGTACATCTCACAGGGAAAACAGTACATATTAAAGGGGGTCAGTTAAAAAACATATTTTATGAGCAACTTTTTCATATTATGTCATGTAACTTGGTTGAATTTAAGCTCTTCTAAATACAGTCATAATCCTCTCTTGCCTGCCTCAGATAACACCCATATTCTCTTAGCATCCAATGAATGATTATAAGTCAGGGAGATGTGGTATATATACAATGGAATAGTATTTAGCCATAAAAAAGAATGAAATCTCGCCATTTGCAGCAACGTGGATGAACCTAGAGATTATCCTATCAAATGAAGTAAGTCAGACAGAGAAGAAATATTATATGATATCTCTTATATGTGGAATCTATAAAAGTGATACAAATGAACTTATCTATGAAACGGAAACAGACCCACAGACATAGAAAACCAACTTCTGGTCAACAAAGGGGAAAAGTGGGGAGGAGGGATAAACAAAGGCCTTGGGATTAACAGATAGCACTTCTTATATATACATACGGGCTTTCCAAGTGGCACCGTGGTAAAGAATCCACCTGCCAATACAGAAGTTGCAAGAGATGCTGGTTCGATCCCTGAGTTAGGAAAATCCCCTGGAGAAGGAAATGGCAACCCACTCCAGTATTCTTGCCTGGAAGATTCCATAGATAGAGGATTCATAGACAGAGACAGTCCTTAGGGTCACAGAATTAGACATGACAGAGCACATACACACACACACACACACACACACACACACAATCACTTTGCTGTCCACCATAAATTAACACAACATTATAAATCAACTATACTTCAAAAAAAAAAAAAAGTCAGGGAGATTTCCTTCTAGTTTATCACAACTCACTTTGTAGCTCCAAGTTTGGAATTTGCTTTGCTAAAGTCACTCTGTGCTGCTTCCAGGATCTGTTATAAGGATCAAATGAAACTGTACCTGTGAAAACACTTGGTAAGCTCGAAAGTCCTAATCTACTGGCTCAGTCATTAATTCTGGGTGTATTCATCACACCATCCTACTAGATTGTGGGTTCCTTGAGGATAGGAGTAAAACCACAACCGCACCGCATACAAAGCCCGCACAATGCGAAGCACACAGTGAGAACCATTGTGGGAACTGATTCCGTTTGTACATATGCAGATCTTACTTGCTGTTTTTATCTGCCAGGTACAAGGACACACTGGACACAACATCCCACCGATTCTGCCTGTCCCATAGGTCCCGGAACACGGGTGGCGATTGAGAACATAACAAATATTACTGCATCTTCCTGGAGGAATCCACTGGTGGCAGCTCCTGGAAGTGATCCGGGATGACAACGGAGATTGACAAGGGATTTTCCCTCGCAGGTGGTCTTATCTGGAAGGAGTGGCAGTTTCACATAAAACCACGACTGAGTTTTCTGGCCATTTTTTTCTTTCCTCTCTTCCTATTCTATAAAAATTCTCCTTTTGAAATCATTAAACATTTTTTTTTACAGGAAAAATTCCTGTTTTTTGAGGAAGGATATAGCCTGCTATAACTGATTTTTTCCCTGGTCACTGGTAATACCTGGTGAAACAGCACTGGTAATGCTGTTTTAGCTTTTCTTTTTTTCTTTCTTAATTGCTTGCTTGCTTGCAAAGGGGAGGGTGAAGATGCAGAAGTATAAAGATATGTAGGTTATAGATTAAAAAGTATCTGAGTTCTTGACAATTTCAAACATACATACAAAATAGAACAGTATAATGCAACTATACAAATTCAGAAGCAACTTTAACAATTAATGACTTATAGCCGGTCTTGTTTCATTTATTTTACCACCTACGTGCTCAGTCACTTCAGTTATGTCAGACTCTTTGCGACCATATGGACTGTAGCCCTCCAGGCTCCTCTGTTCATGGGATTCTCCAGGCAAGAATGCTGGAGTGGGTTACCATGCCCTCCTCCAGGGGATCTTCCTGATCCAAGGATCAAATTCACATCTCCTGCATCTCCTGCATTACAGGAGGATTTTTTACCACTGAGCCACTGGCGAAGCCCCATTTTACCACCTGCTACCCTGCATATTATTTTGAAATAAATCCTAGATATCAACTCATCTGTAAATATTTCAGCATGTATCTGGATATATACTCTTTTTATTTTAAACTAAAAGCCCAAACCTGAATAATTTCATCAGATGTCAAACAATAAAAATTCCTTAATATCATAAAATAGCCAGCGTTCAAATTTCCAGTTGTCTCATAAATGTCATAAATAATATAATTATCTCTTTTTCCTCCTCTCCTTCTTCTTCTTTTTTTTTTTTGCTAGCAAATAAAATATACAGAGTGCTTCCTAGACTCTTGATACTATTCTAAGCACTTTACATGTTTATTTTCTACAATGATCTTAGGCAAAATTGCTTAGCTTCAACAAGCGCCTGTATTCTCATTTACAAAATGATATTAATACCTCATATACAGGGAGATGATGAAATCTGAGAGATAATGGAGCTTAATTTATCTCTTTTTCTTTTTTCCAGTTTGTTTGAAAACCATATCCAAAGAAGGACCAGGCAAATGACTGGTGTCTTTTGCGGGGGCTGGAGGGGGCATGGGAATATTGCACCAAGTTTTAATTGTGACATGAGAACTCTTCGTTGTGGCATGTGGGATCTAGTTCCCTGACCAAGGATCAA